>NC_090931.1:1350444437-1351710437 GCF_040938575.1 Ambystoma mexicanum
TCTCTGTTGTCTTGGACTACTGTCCACCTAGGTCATTCACCTATGGCACTTTGAGGCAAATGCAATGGCACATGGGCACAATGATACATCACATTGCCACACATTGCTTTACTGTGTGACATGTACATGGTGCTTTCACTGTGTAGCTGCTGCTAGATTCTGCTGTTCTGTTACTGTGTCACGGGCTGTAATATTCCAGAGAGTCCTGTGATGAGCTACAGACATGGACTCTGCATCAGTGCCCCTAGTTGTTGAGTATATGGGTGGCTATGTGGCCAGTGTGCTTCATGTTGGTGGCAGGCCAGTGTAGTTGAGGTAAGTTTCTGGTCAACATTGAACTGATTGGGGGGTTATGTGGCAGGGCCAGGCTGGGTTGGTGTTGGAGGTGAGGTGGGCTGGTGGGTGGTATTAGGACTTGAGGGGGCTGCCTGGTGTAGTGGCAGAGGTGAGGGGGGTTGGTTGGTGGTGGCAGGACTTGATGAGGAAGCCTGGGGTAGTGGCAGAGGTGAGAGGGGCTTGTGGGTTGCGTCAGGACTTGAATGGTCTGAGTGGGGTAGTGGACAAGGTGATGGGGCTGGTGGGTGGTGTCAGAACTTGAGGGGGCTGCCTGGGGTAGTGGTGGAGGTGAGTAGAGTGGGGGGTGGTCTGGATTTGAGGGGGCAGCCTGGGGGATTGGCAGAGGTGAGGGAGGCTGATGGGTGGTGCCAGGACTTTAGGGTGCTGCCTGGGGTAGTGGCAGAGGTGAGGAGGACTGGTGGGTGTTGTCAGGACTTGAGGGACACCCGTGGGGTGGTGGCAGAGGTGAGGGGTTGGTAGGAGGTGTTAGGACTTGAGGGGGCTGCCTGGGGTAGTGCTGGAGGTGAGGGAGCTGGTGGGTGGTATCAGGACTTGAGTGGGCTGCATGGGGTATAATGGCGCTGAGGGGCGCTGGTGGGTGGTGTCAGCACTTGAGGAGGTTGCTGTGCAGTTGGGGTATGTGCCAGCAGTTTGTGTGCGGTGGGAGCAGGGGGGCGGTTTGCAGGGGTGCAGCCATTACTTACGTAGGACTTTGCACAGAGTAGCTGGGATGCAGCGTTGCATGGCACCTGGCTCGGAGTAGCTGGGGTGCAGCCGTTACTTACGTGGGACCTCGTACAGAGTAGTTGTGGTGCAGACGTTACTTATGTGGGACCTGGCTCAGAGTACCTGGGGTGCAGCTGTTACTTACATGGGGCCTTGTAAAGAGTAGCTGGGGTGCATCCGTTACTTATGTGGGACCTCACGCAGAGTAGCTGGGGTGCAGCTATTTCTTATGTAGGACCGCGGGCAGAGTAGCTGGGGTGCAGCCGTTACTTACATGGGATCTTGTGCAGAGTAGCTGAGGTACAGCCGTTACTTACGTGGGACCTTGTGCAGAGTAGCTGTGGTGCAGCCGTTACTTACTGGAACCTTGCGCAGAGTAGCTGGGGTGCAGCCATTACTTATGTGGGACCTCGGCAGAGTAGCTGGGGTGCTGGATGCTGTGTCAGAGGTGGACACTGTGCTTTGCGGAAAGGTTGGTCTATGGCTACATTTTTGGTTTGTGTGGGGGAGTGTTGTGGGATTTCCTCACACAGCTCGATTCTCTTTGCGGGTCGGGTTGAAATGCATGCCTGGATCCATGAATACATGAAGCGCGCATTGGAATCTTTGCAGGTAGTCCCGCGCATAGTCGATCCCGGCATGCAGGCTTTGCAGGGTCAATGCACACAATTCCATGAATCAGGGCGTTGGTCTCTCCTTTAATCTGCGAAGGCAGCAAATGTCTGAATTCAAAATGCCAGAGAAATAGTTGGGGCATGTTTTCATAGCATACTTATTCCTATTTCCGAACAAGAGATGTTTTACGGGACTATTTTGAAGGCACACATTACAGTACGTTTTGAATAATATCGAACACAGGACCGCAATCCTACAAATACGATTGGAAGCGCACCTTCACAGACATTAAAAAAGTTTTCAATTATTTAAATAAAATACATACAAAACAATACACAAGCTGCAAACCATTCATCTTCTAGAAGAATGCACTGCATTTTAAGAACATCACATGCTGCCTCGGAGAACATATGCATAATGCATCATCCCCTGGATGAAAAGAATGCTCAAATGAATGTATAACCGCAATACATTGTTTTCACAGCTACTGTGATCACTCTGTCAAATGTGCGTACCCCTTGAAAATGAACGTTCTATTCTCTAAGCCTGCCTTCCTGCAGCTGCCCCTCGAAATAAAAATAATGGTAAGCATTCACGCTGTGCTGAGGACATTTTAATGTCGAAATAAACGTCGAAATGCACTTTGTGAGAAGCTCAAGCTATTGAAATATCATCTCCAGGAAAGAGTCATTTTGGTTATGGTTTTTGAAAATGAATTTTCCATTTCAGATCGTTAGCACTTTACATCATTTTCGTGAAATAACGCATTTCGTTTGTGTATTTTTCTCGATTATGCTGGAAATAGGATGACATGCTCATTAAGTCTTAGAAAAGGTTTTCGTTTGGGAAATGAAGTTGCCTGCATACAAAAGTGTGCTTTTTTTATTGTGTCTGTAATGTGCTTATGCAACTTGAATGGATACCAAACACTACCCATTCTTCTGAAAAGGGAGGGCTGTGGAACAACTTGCACGGTGGAAAGACCCCCGCCTGATGAAGGGCTAGTCGCACCAAAAAGAGGTGGATAAAGGCAACGTCTATAGGGTGACCAGTAATGTCATCGAAGAATATTTATCACACTTACTTTTCAGTGCAATTCGCTGACCATAAATACATTTTTCCACAAGCAGGTTGTACTTTTAAGAAAGGATGTATTGGTTTCTTAGGGGTGAGGAAGGTGGATGGCTGAATGAGTGTGCCCGCCCACATTCTGCAGCTGTTAAGAAAAATAATGTTTAAAAATCGCCAGTGAAATAACAGGTAGAAATGTCGACAATATAAACACAAGTAATCACTTGATTCTCAAAAGGACAGAGACGTCTTTATGGGAGGGAAAAAAGGGGCACTTAACCTGGTCCCCCACCTTTTACGGGGACCCACAAGGCTGCCTGATCCAAAGTTGCCAGTTCCCATGGTTCACCAGACTTAAATAGCACATATCAGGAGATTTTGTGGTGTGCTGCTGAGGATCTAAACATATTTCCTGTCTGTTGTTGACAAATACATTCTGCTCTGATCACTGTGGTATACATAGTGTGTGTGTTCACTATGCCACAACTCCTGTACCATTCTTGCTTTTCTGTGTGCATTATATTGATGATGTTCAGTAGCCAAAGTTGAAATTCATATTGATAAATGTGAGTACTTTGATGGGTCCGATATTAGCTCAGCGCCCTTAAGTGCTAAGGATGAGTATTCTCGTCCTTTTTGACTAGACTTGATTAAAGCTCAGCAGTGAAGGGGTTAAGCCCTCATAGCAGAGATCTGTGTTCATATGCAAGATTACAAAAGCAATTTCCAGCGAGGCGGACTCAGCCTCTGCTATTTCAGAAGTTGATAAAACTGCATGTATGTGTACCTTGTTTTGTAGAACAACAGGTGCTATTATCAGCAATGTACCTGCACCAGATAACGGTTGCTATAAAAAACGAACAGAGCATCAAATTGGTGAAGCTCTACCAATTGGTTTATTCAGGTGGGGAGTTGTAAAACCTAGGCAATCCTAGTCTGAGAGGTGATTAGGTATCCAATTTCGAAACTGTTGATTTAAAGAATTGGATTTCACTTTGCAGGAGTACAAGGATGAGTAGGGGTAAAATGGCCCACTCAGCACTCACACTTCTACAAACCAAAACACAACACAATCATGAAGGTCAAGCAATGCCAGTTAAGAGGGATACCCCAGTTACCTTTTGTGGTAATGTGGTCCGAAGGAGGGATATGCTCTTAAGAGCGGTGTGAAGGTGAGCCAGTTGTTACCCAAACAACACACTATCATAGTCCAAACTAAAGAGAATGTCCGATCTTGGTTCTACCAATATACATATACTTTAATCAATTATACTGTCTGCATGTAGAAAAAATAGAGAATACTGTACACATATCAACCTTAATGAAAGAGCAGGGAAGGTGCGACAGACTGGAGAAAGTAGCTCCAGAGGTGGTAGGTAAAGTAATAACCACAAAAAGGATATCTTGTTTGAAAACAGGAGTGAAAATGACATGGATAGTCTCTAGCGTCCCAGTGAACCTAGGTGGCAGTTCAGAGTCAAAAGAACCTTGATTCAGTTCTTTGTGGGCTGACACAGTCATTTCTTTATTCATGTTGCAATAATTGGACCAACAAATTCTGGACCAATGATCGCTGTGATTTTTAATATAAGTCACACCGAGGGCTAGCAACATGAATAAAGAAATTTGTTGACTCCCAAGGGCATGCACCTCTTTTTAGCAACTGTAGGAAAGCAGTGAGCCAGGATAGGGAAAGTCCCCCCTAGCTGTTCCCTGGATAAAACCGGAACAGATTTCTTTCCTCCTTAGGGACATCTAGTTAGAGCTAAGGACTCAAGCTATAGGTTTAAATTGTTTTAACTAAACAGATTCTGCTCGTGACGTGTTGAAATGTACTGGTGGGAGACAGAATCCAGACACCCATGTAACTCCAATTGTATTTACTGTTGTTTGAGTGGGGCCATGGTGTTGACTGTGCTGGTAAGCATTGGACTGTAGATATCAACAAGTGTGCTGGTGCCAAGTGATGAGAGGGAGGATTATTGTTGCCAAGTAGGGGCAGAAGAGGGTCGGTGGTGACGATGTGAGTGCAGCGGGTGTAAGTGGAGTGGTAGGGTGGTGGTCTTTGAAGGCTTACTGGGGGTGTGGATGATGAAGGTAATGTTGTGCTGGTTGGACCATGGCCAGGGAAGATTGGCTAGGATGGAGGTGTTACAATTGTTGTCCAAGATACAGTTGAGAATGCTCCCTTGGGAGTGGGGGGGTTGTCGGTGTGTTGAATGCAGCTAAGGGCTGAGGTAGAGTTGGCAAGAGTCATGGCATCTGTGTCCATGAGGTCTTTAAAGCCAAGATTGAAATCGCCCAAGACGAGGAGTTTGGAACTGGGCTTAAAGTTGATGGAGGTAAGATGAGTGAAGTCATCTTCGAACTGTGTTGGAGGCCCGGGTGGGTGGTGGATGGTCATGGTCGTGTTGGGGGATTTGGTGAGCTTGGTAGTAATGGATTCACAATTTGGCAAAGGTATGGGGGTGGCAGTTCACAGGGGGCTACAGTTCCTGTGGACAAGGGCAACATCGCCTCCTCTGTATGTGGTTCTGTCGCAGACAAGTATGGCATAGCCTTGTGGAATAGCGATGTAGAGTGCTGGGCCAATTGCACTTAATGCCAACTGTGGGATGCAGCCAAGTTTCGTCAAATGGTAGGAGGATGATGGTATTGGATATTATGAGGTTGTGGATGTCAGCAGCATGTGCAGCTAGTGGTTTGGCGTTTATCAAGCAGTAGCGTAGGGCTTGGGGTTTGATGGGACGGTGGTCTGTGATTGTACTGCTGTAGGCAGGGGGCTTGGGGGTGGAGTTTGGCTGTGCATTTGTTAGGGTTCTTATGTAAGGGAGTGAGGTGCATGTACAGAGGTTGTTGTTGTGGATGGGAAGAGGGGGTGGAGGCAGATGAAGGTGGTGTGGGATGATGTGTGTGCGAGGTAAGGTGCATGGCTAGGTCAATATCCATGTGTGGTTAGGTTGGGACCGGTCGCTGGGGGATACAGATAGGTAGGGTTGGGTTCCTGTAAAAGCTTGTGCAGAGATCAGGATAGTGGAGGGGTAGCAGGAAATAGGTTGGAGGCAGGGTGCTCGAGTTTGTGTGTGAGTGAGTTTAATTGAACAGTGTGGACCTGTATGTGCATTGTAGATCAGGAGCGTAGGTTTACCTTTGCTTTGGGGGTAGAAGGCTTGAGTGGAGGCAGTGGGCTGGAGGCAGGAGTTGGGGAAGCCATTGTTTGTAGTCATTATGGGGCTGTATTGTCTTAGTAGGGTAGGTGCTGGTAGGGGTAGATTTGCGAGTTGCAGACTGGAAGACGAGGTGGGTCACTCAGAAAAGGTAGATGCATGTGGATGATAGATGGGGACACCTTCTTAGTGGGGGCCCTGAGTCCGGCCTGTCCCAGACAGTCCCAATCAGGCATTGGCTTTCAATGAGGGCCTTGGATTGAGGCCGATTTTGCCTGCCGGCATGGGTATGTCTCCCCCATTGGAGCAGTGCAGGACCAATCCTGTACTCTGAGAGTGGGGGCAGACTGCTGCTGGGTACTGTGGTTAATTCAGGTGGCCCTATTCGAGTGGAGATGCGGCACCAGTATGCAGAATGGAAATCCTGGTGGGCTGGATGTGCTGGTGGCTGGGGGGGCACCAAAAGGAGAGAGATTCTCTCTTGGTCCAGCATTGACTCTGTAGTGTGTGCCCAGACAGGCATGGACCTTTGATGAGGGCCTTGGATTGAAGCCAGCTCAGGTTAGTCTCCCACATTGGAGCAGCGCAGGACCAATCCTGTACTCCGAGAGAGGGGGCAGACTGCTGCTGGATGCTGTGGTCAATACCGGCAGCCATATATAGGTGCAGTTGTGGCTCTGCTATGCAGAATAGAAGCCCCAGTGGACTGGATATGCTGGCAGTCAGGGGGGGCACAAAAAGGAGGGAGATCTGCTCTAGGTGCAGTGGCGACTGTAAAGACTGGAGGGAGGTGTCTGTGCCTCTGCTTACTATATAGTAGAGGAGAGGCACAGAGGAACCCAGCCAAGATTCTCTATGCGGTAGCTATGGTCAAGCAATCAAAGCCTAGCAGGGTGTACCCACAACATACAGTCACTGGGAAGGCTCCAGCCAGTCTGGCCTGGACTTGACAACAACACCATATAGGGAACTTCCACCCAACAGCCAGTCGGGGGAAGGGTCAGAGTCAGGGCCTCCCAGGACTTTGGGAAAACAAGGTAACAGTCAATAGAAAGCAAGAGGCCACAGGGGCCGTCTTGTTTCCTATCAGGAATCAACTGATTCCAGTGGCAGGGCCTGGGTATGTCAAAATGGACGATACTCAGAGCACCTGTCAAATTCAGCACGGAGCTGCCACCAGCCCATACCCTGCTCTGTGGGCCCCAAAAACATACACTAGGGGCACAGGGTTCTACCCCCACCCATGGGTGCCATAAGGGTATCCCATGGGTCTGTACACCAAACCAAAAACTAGAAGAGCTGAGTCCCACATGGACTCCTAGGCAGAAAACAATACAGAACACAAATGAAAAAGGACTGCAGGACAAGGACAGGGAGGCTCTGTCCCTCCAATGCATTTCCAGCATCACAGTGACTCTGTAGTATTCCCAGACATGTGCAGGCCTTCGATAAGGGGCTTGGATTGAGGCAGGCTTTGCCTGTCAGCTCAGGTCAGTCTACCCCATTTTAGCAGCACAGGACGAATCCTGTGCTCCGAGGGTTTGGGCAGACTGCTGCTTGTTGCTGCTTGGTGCAGCGGCTGTATGCAGAACGGAAGCCCCGGTGGGCTGGATGTGTTGCCAGCTGGGGGTGGCACCAAAAGGAGGGAGATCCTCTCTTGGTGCCGCAGCAACTCTATAGTGTGTCCTGACTGGTGGGGGCCTTTTTAAATGCTGCCTCTGTGCTGCAAGCACTTGGCTGTCTCTGAGGCTGTCAAGTGGGCATCTTGTGACCTGTGAACCATTTCTGTGCCATGAGTAGAGCAGGAGCTGCAGATCAGGCTACTGATGCGGCAGGACACAAGGGTACTATGCCTTAGGCATGGAGTCGGCAAAAAAGGGGCATCTGTTTGACAGAATTACCCTCATCATTCTATTTGTTACAAATAATCACTGTTGCCAGATGGCAATTCCTCACAGTGGAACCAAAGCGTTCATGATTGCATACAGACAATGCAGTTATCCTGGTCAAATCATCTTATGTTACTTACATTACTATGCTGTCTTCTGTGAAAAGGTTTACCTTCTCACATGCGAGTGGCATTGTTTAGCCCATTACCTGATAATTCTTTTTGTGTAGGCCATTTGAGCGGAAGGGGTTCTAGACAGAAAAGGGTAAAACCAGGTATTGCAGGCATGTGGCTAGCATATTTTAAGGTCTGCTCATCTGACAAAAGAACGGTTTGCTTCTATGTAAAATGCAATGGTTTTTGTGCAATGTTATGAACAACAATTTCACAACCAGTATTAAAAGACAAAAGTGAAACCCATATGAAAATTGTTAAATCACATCAATTAGTATGCTGGTACTTAAATACTTCCATTGATGATGGAGACAATTAAGCTTGAATCATTCCCATTTACCTAACACACTTCGCGAACATGTTTTTAAAAATGGTCATGTTTGGTTATGTGATTTGAGCACTCTCCAAGTCAGTTCCATTATATGGAATGATTTAAATTATTTTAATCAAAGTAAGAACTGAAAAAGATGTGAGTCCTATGTCTATTCTGGGTTTTGTGTACCTTTTTCATACAGTCCTGCATTAATACTGAGGCATTTTACCTTCCCCATGGCTGCTGTTGATAAAACGTGTCCTGTACCTATGCTAGAACACAAGTGCCCTCATTGTGGACTGCTAATAATTCTGGCCTTGAAACACAACTTGTTTATCATTCTGATTACAGCAAGAAAGAGGAGGATAAGGGGAATGAACAGGAGTAACCAGGCCTATTTTGAACACTGTGAGGCAGCATATCAAGCTATGGGTTCTGATCATGACAAGGGGGATGCAACCATATATTCTGGATCACTTTATTCCTTTGGTTTGGTGGAGGGGACTTCCAAACGTGTCCACCCCCCAGGCCACAAAAGTGCTTAAAATGGCTCTGCAGAAGGATGTGCCATTGAGTTGGTTGGCAAGGAAGTACTTGAACACACGGACCTGGTATATGGCACTCTGCCACACCTGTCTTTAGCTGTCATGTCAGATGACATCTTCTCATTCTATCATACACATCCCAAATGTCTCAGCCTTGCATGCTAGGCATAGTAACCAACGTGTACTGTTCTCAATGGCTGCACTCACCCCTTCTGCACCATCCCTTTGATTGTCAAACCACTGCAAGCGTTTTCCAGTCTACTACCACAAACTATCTGAACAACCAGCACTGCTATCCTTATTGAAATAGAACACCCCTTTTGATCCCACACTGTCCCATCTGCTTCTAAAGAGAACTCTATAGCTTCCCATTTATGTAGCCCTCAACCCTGAAATATTTTCATTGTATTTCCGCGACCTCATGTTTGATTCTAAACTGAATGTATACAGCGATTTTAACATTACAGTTCCTTGTAAATATTAATTTTACATTTAGATAACAAGCACACAATATTTGAAACATCCAGATATCAGGGCATTTTGTTCATTCGCTCTGATGACATATTATCAATTATGTCAAGCCTATACAATTATCTCCTGGGGTCTAAGTCTACCTACTCAACTTCAACTACAAAACACATATTCTACTTTTTCATTAAAATAAAAAGGTCTGATTACAATAGATCTTATTAATGTATGTGTGACTGCTGTAAACGCACATATGCTTGTTTTTACACAACATGCATAGTATCATATTGTCAGGAATAAATACGTTTGGTTGGATGAATTACCCTGAAAGCAAGTTAACAGTCCACACTGAAATTGTTTGTCCTCAATCGTCCTACCCAATTCCTTTAGCAAATGACAATAACAACAGTCTAATATCTAATGATGACTGTGAGGAAAAAACATATCAAAATCTAGGTCAGGAAAAAAGCTGTTAGAATTTCTTATTTTCTTTATTTTTAGCAGATTTTATATATATATATATATATATATCAGTGTAAAAAACTTTGTTAAAGGGACGTTATGGTTAAGTTGCGCTACTAAAAACCTATGAAATTCAGTGAAAAAACTTTGTTAAAGGGACGTTATGGTTCCAAGTAAAACCGAAAAACCCTTGAAATTCGCCAGTTATGGTAAGCTAAGCAACCATAACTTGCGCCACCACCGTGCACTGCTAAGACTAACACCCAGGACATCAAAGATGACATCACAAATGTCATTGATGACATCACTGATGACATCACATGTCTGGCTCACTAGTTTTTCTTTTGCTGACATATCTAGGCCACATGGTTTTCTTCAGTAACAGTCAGAAACTAAGAATTTTATTTTATTTGTAGACATATCCTTCTAGTAGGTTCTTACAGTAATTCCCTTAGAGTACAGTCACATCATATGAAACATATACATATGGGAAAACACAAGCTTGAAAGACAGCAATCCTTTTTGTGCATAAAGATAATGACTAGACTTATGAGCACTTTCTGATAGTCTGTTGTTTTTTTTATGGCTGTACTTTCCCTGTATATGGTCATATTTGTATACATTGTACTCACACTACTTTCCTTAGGGTCCAATCACATCAAGTGATACATATACATAGGGTAAATAGCAACTTTGAAACAGAGCAATCATTTAATTGCATGAAACTAATCAGTTAAGTTATGAATTGTTTCTGCTACTACTTGTGCTTTTTTGCTAACTTCACTTTCCCTGTATATACCCATATTGGTATGTGTTCTTGTGTCTCTGTGTTTTGTCTATAGTAATGCAATTATGTAATACATGGGTTTTATTAGCTACTTATTACATATTTCACAGTACACAAAAATCTATTAAGAAAACAATTATCGAGAGAGGCCACCAGGGGGCGCGCAGGTGATGGCTGACTGAGCGTTGCTCTCTCGCCGTCCGAGGCCGATTAATGGGGATTGAGCCCCCCCCGAACCCTCCCGGCGACAACGCAGAGCAGGATCGGCAACCGGACCCCCCCCCCGCGCCCCCGCGCGAAAGATCGGACTCCGGGGTCCACGAGGAGCCAGAGAACGGACTTCGCGGCCTGGGACGAGGGCGCTCCGGAGGAGCCTGGTGACTTCCTCGGCTGAAACATCGCGGGTGACAGGACCCGGAAGGCGAGGCCCTCTCGGGGAGCCCTCGGCCCGTCCCGCGGGAGGACGCGAGAACCAGGGACGCAAGTCCCGAGCGGGACAAGGACACCAGTGCCTACGCCCCCGGGCGGGCTCAGGTGTGGAAAGGGAAGCCACAGACGGCCCTCCCACAGCAGTGGAACTTGGGCGAGTGCACCGCTGACCCCCGCGGAGCGGAGCACGGGAGGAGACACGACAAGGGCGGCCCCGCTGCCCGGTGGAAGCACGGGGCTAACGCGGCGAGGCCCCGGGGAGGTCCCCTCCCCCGGCGAGGTCCCCCCTGGCCCCCCGAGGCCTGAAACTGAGGGAAAGACAGACGACGGCGTCGGGGCTCGAGGACCTGGAGGGCCCCCGGACAACGGCCCGCCCCCCCCCCTGGACCCAGAGGTACAGCACAGCTACGCCGACGGAACCATCTGGTACTCGGTCCCGGTAGGTGGAGGCCCCTGCACTAACTCGCAGGGTGTGTGCCCGCCAACAGCCCCCCAGGAGCGGTCAGAACTAGGAAACGGACCCAGGCGCGAGGCCCCCACTTGGCTCTCGTGGGGCGTGTGCCCGCCTGAAGGCTCTCCTCAACCTCCCGGGCCATTGACTGGGCCCGAAGAACAATTCCCGTGGCCCTGAGCTGGGGCGGACAACGAAACAGGTGCATGAACTGGCAGGAGGCCTTGCAATCTTTTCGCTACAAAGGGGTTGGGAAAAATAGCGATAACCCCACAATCCACGGGGCCATGGCCCACCCGGAAACCCCAACGCACTCCACCACAGCCATGGAGAAGGGATTTGCATCCATACTCCAAGAGATTCGGGATATGCGGTCAGACATCGCGCAAAAGCTGGAAAAAATGGACAACAGTGTGGATAAGATGGAAGACAGGCTCCTGCGGGTGGAGACCGACCAGTCGTCCTCAGCCATCCAAGAAGTGCAAATGGAAATGCGGCTGGCTGCCTTGGAAAAGAGGGACGAGGAAAGGGCCAGACAAATGGATGACTAAGAAAATAGGGAAAGGAGGAACAACCTTAGATTTTTTGGGGTCCCGGAAGTGGAAGGGGAAACGGAGAGAGACTTAATCCGGGTGGTCCAAGATATAATCACCCTTCTCTTTGCCAAAGAAATGACAACGGAATTGACATTCGACCGCGTGCACAGGGCGGGCGGCAGAGCGGGAAACCCCCGATCGATCCTTGCACGATTTCATTACAATACGGACAAGGCAAAGGTCCTGGAGGAGGCAAGGAAAGCAGGGGTGATCTCTTACAACAGTGCAGAGATCTCAATATTCCAAGACCTTTCAGCCTACACCCTGGCGAAGCGGAGAATGTGCCACCCCCTAACGCAATTACTGAAAGATAAAGGAGTACGCTACAGGTGGGGGTACCCATTCTCCCTGGCTTTTGAATACATGGGCCAAAAGACGTCGCTAACCACGGAAGAGGACATAAGAGGGGCCATTCAGGACTATGTGACTGAGCCCACCACCAGAAGAGGCCCGGTGGGCCCGGCGGGACTGGGGGAGGGGTCTTTGGACCGTCCTGGGCCCAGGAGGAGGAAAACCGGCTCGAGAAAATACAGGAAGCTTAATACCCCCCCGGCTGCGAGGGAGGGGGAGCGCAACGACACAGACGACTGAGAACGGGGGCGACTGGCCCACTGGAGAGTCGATGCAGTAATGGTCCGGTTGGCCACACACTTCCCCAGGACAGCAAGTAAGGTGGGATCGAAGATGGGGGAAAAAATGGGGGGGGGGGCTCACAACAAAGAGCTTAGCTCAGCGTGCCCGGCCGGGCAGGGCAGACTGGTGGTCCGGCCTAATGCCAGGAATGGCGGAACTAAATGGCTGGACGCTGGGTAGGGGGGAGGGGGGGACGAAGTTACCAGGGGGTTGTTGTTGGGGGAAGGGGTTAGGGGAAAAGTTGAGGGAAGGTCCGAATAATGCCCGACCAGTGCGATTACGGGAGCAGATAACGAACAGTGATGTTAAGCGGGTGCCCAACAGCTTTGATGACTTAGATTATGGCTGACTGCCGACCGACCCTGGTAGTGGGCTCTCTGAACGTACGGGGCTTGAACACACCCACCAAGAGGTCCCTGGTTTGTCGCGAATTCAGGAGGGCGCAGCTAGACCTGCTATTCTTACAAGAGACGCATTGGGCGAAAGGGAAGGAACCCAAAATGAGAGGGGGAGGTATAGGGGAAGTCTTTCACGCATCCCATAAGGGGAAGAAAAGAGGGGTGGCTATCCTGGTCGCCAGGGGTCTCCGCTTCACAAATGAGGCTACCATGCAGGACCCCGAGGGTCGCTTTCTACTGGTGAGGGGTACCCTACAAGGAGCCCCCCTGACACTGGCTGTGGTGTATGGTCCGAACGACGGCCAGGCCCAGTTCTGGGAAGAGGTCAAGGAGAAGCTTAAATTATTCGTGAGGGGCACACTAGTGGTGGGAGGAGATTTTAACATGGTGTTGGTCCCGTCCATGGACAGGAGGAGGGTGGCCCCCAGAACTCCAGACCCTCGGAGGAACCCACGGCACGATCCTTCCAGAGAGTGAATGAGGAGCTGGGCCTCGTAGACTCAATCCCGACCCCCAGAACAGGTGTCCCCTCTTATACGTATTACTCAGCCATCCACGCCTCGTTCTCGAGGATAGACTATATTCTGGTGGATGAAACCCTTCGCCCGTATGTTACAGGCTATAGGGTCTGGTTCCCTGGTCTGATTATGACATGGTAAGGGTGACAATTTCGGGGGGATGGTGTGAGGAGCGCAGGGGCCGTTGGAGATGCAACGATGCCCTACTGAAGGATGAGGCTTGTGCCCAGGAGATTGCAGATGTCATAACAGAATTTGTTGAGTTAAATGACAATGGGGAAGTGGCCACGCACACGCTCTGGGGGGCCTTCAAGGCGACTCTTCGTGGTATCCTCATCCAAAAAGGTGCTAGGGTAAAAAGGGAAAGGGAGGCCCAGGAAAGGTCCCTGCGGGAAAAAATTGCCCATCTCCAACTGAGGGGGTCCCCAGACCGGACCCCGGACCGCGATCGAGTGGCCGCCCTGGAGGATTACAGACTCCAGTTGAAGGACTTACTTATCCACAAAACGGAGAGAAGTCTTCAGATGGTAAAGCAGAAGTATTATGAGAAGGGGGACAAAGCGGACAGGATCTTGGCATGGAAGCTGAGGGAGGTCCAGAGGAGCAGAATGGTGAGGGAAGTGAGGGACGCCCAGGGAACTTTGGGTTGCGAATCCTCCCATATCGGAGGAGCCTTCCGCCAATATTATAAGACCCTGTACTCATCCGAATACGACGAGGGAAACTCCCCGATAGAGAATTTTTTTAGCTCCATCCGGCTCCCGGCTCTATCCAGGGAAACATCCGAAGGGCTGGAAGGGCCAGTGACCGAAGATGAAGTGGATAAGGCCATAGGTGGGATGAAAGCGGGCACCTCCCCCGGGGAAGACGGGTTCTCTATCTTTTTTTACAAAAAATTCCGATCTTCCTTAATCCCGTACTTGGTGAGGGTTTTCAACTCGGTGCTAGAGGGAGGAGCCCTACCCGACTCCATGATGGGGGCTATCATTGCGGTATTACCTAAGGAGGGGAGGGACCCCAAGGAATGTGCCTCCTACCGCCCTATATCACTGCTTAACACTGATGTTAAGATACTGGCCAAGGTGGTGGGGAAGCGAATAGAGGGAGTACTGCCGAAACTAATCCATGGGGACCAGGTGGGGTTCATCAGTGGGAGACAGGGTTCGGATAACATACGCAAGACCATAGACCTGCTCCACTTTGCACAACAGTCGGAACTTAACGCAAGTGTCCTCTCTCTGGACTCAGAGAAGGCATTCGACAGAGTCGAGTGGCGGTACATGGATCTCCTCCTGAGGAGGATGGGTTTCGGGGCC
Organism: Ambystoma mexicanum; assembly: GCF_040938575.1. Classification (NCBI taxonomy): domain Eukaryota; kingdom Metazoa; phylum Chordata; class Amphibia; order Caudata; family Ambystomatidae; genus Ambystoma; species Ambystoma mexicanum. The sequence goes on from NC_090931.1 coordinate 1,350,459,331, forward strand.
CACATTATGAGCTGGGTAACGGCCCTTTACCGAGCTCCCACAGCAAGGGTCCAAGTAAATGGGGAGTTGACCGACGCCTTCCCCCTCTCTCGAGGGACAAGACAGGGGTGCCCTCTCTCCCCTCTGATATACGTCCTTACGATAGAAGCCCTGGCCATAGCCATCAGAGCCCACCCAGGAATTAAGGGGATCAGCAGGGGGGAGGTGGAATTTAAACTCTCCTTGTTCGCGGATGATATTTTGGTCTACCTGGTAGACCCTAGCTCCTCACTCCCCCCCCTGCTGGACCTGATAACGGAATTTGGTCGCTTTTCGGGCCTGAAGATTAACGCTTCGAAATCGGTCCTGCTCCCCATGAGACTCCGAGACCCGGGGCTAGACCCCCTGAATAGACTCCACGGGATTGCGGTGGGGAAGGCTGAAATTCGATACCTGGGGGTTCTCCTTACACGGGATTTAACTAAACTGGCCACTGCGAACTATGACCCCATAATAGAAGGGATCACATCAGATTTAAGGAGGTGGGGAAGGATGATCCTCTCCTGGTATGGCAGGATGATGGCGGTTAAAATGAATGTACTGCCACGGCTCCTGTACCTCTTCACGGCACTCCCAACCGGTGTCCCGCAGCAGACTTTCAGGGTGTTACAGAACTCCACCAGGGACTTCATATGGCAGGGGAAAACACCGAGGACCAGGAGGACTACGCTGACGCTGCCCAGGGAGGAGGGAGTTTTTGGACTGCCGGACTTCGGCCTGTACTTTCGGGCGGCTCAGCTGAGGGTCCTCCTAGAGCACATGAAGGAGGGAATGGGGACGTACTGGTCGTATCTGGAGGACATGGACACCCACCCCCTGAAGGTGGGCGATCTCCTGTGGGCCCCACGGAAAGTGATCCCGAGTCACCTGAGGGCTCACCCGACCTTGGGAGTCCTGTGGGACATTTGGAAGGAGGGCCCTCAGACGGCGCATCTCACTACATGGCCATCCCCGATGTCTTCCCTCTGGGGGCTTCCCCTTAACCTGGGTGGCAAAGGGTTCAGGTTCTCCCAAACTTGGTCGGACAAAGGTCTGGAATGGGCGGGTCAGCTGTTCAGGGAAGGTGATTTCTTGCCCTATGAAGAACTGAGAGACACACTCGGCCAGGGATCCCTGTCCGTCTTTGAGTACCTCCGTTTGAAGGGTATATTGTGCGATCAATCATGGGGCTCCAGTCTGAGTAGACACCTAACCCCCTTTGAAAAGCTGATAGACACAGCGACCTCAAGGAAGGGGGCGGTTTCTAGCATGTACAAAATCCTCAATACGTATGACCTCCAAGGAAGGAGAACCTTCCGCAGGTTCTGGGAGGAGCTTGCGGGAGAGGAGATCTCAGAGGACTCCTGGTTGAGAATTTTCAAAATCGCCTTCCATGGGAACCTTTTCACGGCCGATATGGAACACAATTTCAAGGTACTACAAGGGTGGCACAGGGACCCAGTGAAACTGTCGAAGATGTTCTCGGGGGTGTCCCCACTGTGCCCGAGGGGGTGTGGGCAAACGGGCTCCAGGAGCCATATGTGGTGGCACTGTCCAAAGGCACAGGTGTACTGGGGGCTGGTGAGGGGCTGGATGGCGGAAGTAATAGAGGAACTCCTACCTCTCAATCCTCTGACGATGCTGTTGGGCATCCCCCCAGTGGAATCAGAAGTTCACAGGTACCCGAGGATGTGGGAGACAATGCTGCGGGCGGGCAGGGTAGCTCTCGCACAAAAATGGAAAAGCCCGCAGCCACCCTCCAAGGAAGAGTGGATGAAAAAGGTTAAAAATATGTTTATAATGGATAAACTGACTGCCATGGTGAACAATGACACCAGCGCGTTCCTTACAAACTGGTATGGAATACAACAAACCTGGGGATGGGAGATCCACTAATCCCTCTGGCGAGAGATCTCGGTCCCAATGGGGCATCCAAGTGGAGGTTGGTACCTCAGCGGTCGGGGAAGCTCAGTACCCGGGGCAAGACGGCACCAGACCAGACGGAACTAAGGGCATCAGCTGCATCACACTTGGAGGGAGTGTACACTGCGAGTCTCCCGGCACAACAGACTGGGCTTGGGCATTGGACAGGGGGGGGTGGGCACAAGTTGGGGCGGTGGGGGTGTGGGGTGGGGGGGACAAGGGGAAACTGTTTTTCTGTAAACCTGAATAATAAAAATTGAAGTTTAAAAAAAAAAAAAAAAAAAAAAGAAAACAATTATCATTTCATTATTCAACATATTAACATTACGAATATCATACCTTCATCTTGTACGCTGCACACAATGTTATGTTTCTGTATGAGTAGCTTAGTATACTAGATAGAACCCCATAATAGGATGCTATTTATATCAATGCATCGTTCAATGCACTTATTAGGGTATATTTCTTGCAATGATTCTTGACACTTTTTTCGCAACATAATAAGAATCCCTTCTACACATATTCCATAAGAAGTACATACACATGTGATGTCATCAGTGATGTCAGCAATGACATTTGTGATGTCATCTTTGATGTCCTGGGTGTTAGTCTTAGCAGTGCACGGTGGTGGCGCGAGTTATGGTTGCTTAGCTTACCATAACTGGCGAATTTCAAGGGTTTTTCGGTTTTACTTGGAACCATAACGTCCCTTTAACAAAGTTTTTTCACTGAATTTCATAGGTTTTTAGTAGCGCAACTTAACCATAACGTCCCTTTAACAAAGTTTTTTTCACTGAATTTCATAGGTTTTTAGTAGCGCAACTTAACCATAACGTCCCTTTAAGAAAGTTTTTTTCACTGAATTTCATAGGTTTTTATTAGAGCAACTTAACCATAATGTCCCTTTAACAAAGTTTTTTCACTGAATTTCATAGGTTTTTAGTAGCAAAACTTAACAATAATGACTTTGACTTTATATACATGTCATATGGAACTGACTAGATCTCTTCTTATGAACTTGATGTCCGCAAACTTATTTAATGTTTGCGGACATGTTCGGGGAACAGTACCACTACCTAAAAACTGTGTGCGGGGTGTGGGGGGGTATGTTTGATTGTGATATCATAATATAAGAACAATTAACAAATTCAAAAAGCACCACACAAACACATTATATATAGTAATACATAAGAAATGTAACCCATATATGTAAAACACTAACCATTCATTTAAATACAATATGTTCTGAAATGGAATATACCACAAGAACATAAATTGGCTTCCAACATAATTACCTCACAGACACAACAGAACTGAGAACAAGACCAGACCCACTGAATACATAGGACTTATCTTACCAGAAATAGTAAGTGTACTTCATTTTACTCATATATTTATAAACTTTCTGTATTAGATTAAAAAATATATTATCTTTTCTTTTTTTTTTCTCACAGAAATGTCTAGTACTCTGGAATGGCTAGAGGACAATTTCCCACATGAAGAAATGTCACAAGATAGTGAAACTAATGGTAAACACTTTATAATATAAACCATTTAAATATTATTATTTTGTATACATTTAACATATATATATATTTTTTATACAGAGCATAACAAAATAGAAACTACCTCTGAAGAAGCTGTTATGGAAAACACGCTTGACAACATAAAAGAAAAAAATGATTTACTGTTGACCAATTTTAATAATTTGAAAACTTTTGTTGAAGATCATTTTAAAACAAAAACGTCATACCATTGCCCCACATGTACTTGTCCCTCCTCACCATATCCCAGTCAATTATCCCCAAACCCACTCCATAACCCAAAACATTTTAATGAGATTTCCATCCCTTCCTCACCTAATACCACTCATGTTGAAACCCCAAATTCTCCTGTTTTTGTTTCTGTTTCTGCCTCACCTTCTCTGTCATAAATTATTAATATATGTTAAATAAAGTTTAATTTTTATATTGTATTGTGAATAGTTTCCGTTTTTTTTAAAAAACAATAAGTGTCCGCGGGCAGTGCGAGTGTTCTGAAATGTTCGTACATAAATGAAAATGGAGGTGTCCTGAAGAACACCACACCTGTTCGTACTGTTCGCTAGCAAGTTGAAACTGTTCTAAGAACACACGTGCTGTCCTGAAATGTTCGTAAAGAAACAAAAATTAAAGTGTTCTAAAGAACACTATATCTGTCCGTAATGTTCGCTATCAACTTAAAACTGTCCTAAGAACACAATTGGTGTCCTGAAATGTTCGTAAATAAATGAAAATGATGTGTCCTGAACAACAGTACAACTGTTCGTAGTGTTCGCTACCCAATTGAAAGTGTTCTAAGAACACAATTGGTGTCCTGAAATGTTTGTACATAAACTAAATTACACGTGTCCTGAAGAACACTATATCTGCCCTTACTGTTCGCTACCAAGTTTAAACTGTTCTAAGAACACACGCGGTGTCCTGAAATGTTCGTTTCACGTGTGACGCACTTTCAATTACTTCAGAACCCCAACAGTGTCCATAGGACATCAATGCGCATGCGCTAACCAATCTCAGTGCACTTGGTGTCCTGCGGACAGGCGCTTCCTTCGCAGACTAGCTCGCAAACAGATCATATGACCGCGCCCACGCTCATCGTGTGTCCTGAAATGCGGACACTGTCGTGTCCCCAAACAATTTAAAAGTACATTTTCAGTTAATCCATAATATTTTTCAATAAAATCTCACCATGCCACAAGTCCCACATAGCAATCTTGAGTTTCTATATACCTTTTGAAACTTTCCGATCCTTTTTTTGTGTTCGATCTGTCCGCGCACAGTGCGCATGTCCACGGACCGCGCACAAGCACCCCTATAAATGACCACGCCCAAGAGCTTATTCCCATTGTGTTTCTGGCTATTCTTCAGAACACAGTGATTTTTGCTGCCACCTGCAGACTACACCATCATCGACATGGCATCCTTGGCTGCTGAACTGCCACTTGGTGCTGCACCTGCTTCAGCACCACCACCACCCCCTCCAACACCACCACCTCCCCAAGGGCCTGAAGAGGGGAACAGGACTGAGGATGCGGAGGAGGAAGAAGAGGATGATGAGAATGAGGTAGAGGAAATCCCTACTACCCGCACTAGGCGTGAGTCTTGGGTGTGGCGGTTATTTACCATTCATGGGAATGATCCTAAGGCTCGTGCGAACCATGTTACCTGCTACCTGCAAAGAGTGCAAAATGATACTCAGTCGTGGGAAGCACGGTAACTACAGCTTTGGGACCACTACTATGAAGCGACACCTGAGGTCATTTCACTCTGGGGCTATTCGCAGGGTTGTACCTTGCGAAGAACGTAGCAGGTTGATTTCCTCTACTTCATCCTCTGTTTCTGATCCTGTCACCACAAGGACCACCTCTGTGGGACAGCGTCTTTCTCAAGCTGCCTCACAGGCCATACAGAATGCTGATGACCCTTACCTTTCGAGGGTCACAGTTGTATGTATGTACTGTGACACAGTACTCTGCAGGGGGGAGCGACTTCGGAGTGCTTTTGAGACTATCGTCTCAGAGCACAAGAAGACCTGCTCACTACCCAAATAAATCCCACTCTACATCTTCCTCTCTCAGCTCGCCCTTTCTTATCCCTGTGGTTGGTGTCCCCCCCTTTACCCTCCTTTACCCTCCTCTCCTAGTGTGTTGTGTCTGAAAACCCCAAAAAAATACAAAATTACAAAAATCAAAGAAAAATAAGGCTCTTTTCAGAGCCGCCTTTCCCAGTTAAAAAATAGAAGTGAAAATAAATGAAGCAGGGCTCTTTGTATTTTTTAGAAGTCCGCGGACAGTTCGCGAACATTAAAAAATGTGGGTTACTACTCCATCACAAACATTGTAATTTTCTCTGGAAAGAAGTGGTGGCTCTGAAAACAGCCTTTGGGTGGTGTTTGTAAGTCAAAAATTGTAAATGCTTAACATCTTCTTCAAAATCGTTGTTGTAATTCCAAAAAAGGTCGCAATGCATTTTGTACATTTCTCAGAAAAATCTGATTGCCAGCATAAGTAAGATGGACTCCATCTCTGCGAAAAATGTATGTACTACAAAACATAATATTTTCATTGTGAAAAGAAGACATGCCAAAATCTCTTAGAAAGCCACAAACAGCCTTATTAACATTGCGCCTTGCTTTTTCCATTTGTGGACCAAATGAAGAAGAACGAAGCCACATTTGTCTCTGCGCAATCCGTGAAAATATCACTTGAGAATTAGGAAACATGTCCATAACCTTCCTCAGTCCTTCTTTCATAGCAAATTGCAAAAAAATTCCAGTCACATGCCCTAAACTGTTCCCTCCACAATGAATTACAATTATGTCTGGATGTTGCTCTGTCTCCAAAGTAGCACAGAGAGGTAGCAAATCCAACCACTTCATTCCATGTACTCCATGCCAGTGTACTTCCACATGTGGGAATCCAAGATCTACAGCTACTCCACAGCTTTCTGCATGCACCTTCAACCAATGTATCCACGAATCTCCTAAAATCCAAACAATCTGTTTTCTGAAACACACAGCCATAGCTATCTTTTGTTCTCTCAGCAAAAAGAGTATCTCAGAAAATATCTCCTGGCACAACACACCCACCAAACTTTCCTGACCAATCCCTTTCAGTGCTTATTCTCATTTGCATGACTTCTGAACCCAAAAATCCCCGGATGTAACTCCCGATGTCCGGGAACTACCGCCATGTCCGCGGACATATCGTAACATGAACAGCCCTTCTACCATTTCCACTACACTCTCTCTGCCATTCCCTCATTGGATGTACCTCAAAAATCACATGACCATGCACCAATCACATTCAAGACCTCTACAACTAACTGCATCATCATAGATCATCACTGCAAATGTACTCTGAATCTCTCTGAGTACAAGTGTCATATCATTGGCAAGCAGCATCTACCACAAATACTGTACACGTCTTCAAGATTTCTACTTGCAGCTCCATGCATATCCATATGCATGAACACAAACTTCAGGTATGCATATTTTCTGTATAGTAGATGACATAGCTCTCAACCATTTTTGTTTTACAGGCGGGTGAAATCACCCGATTTTGTTTTTAGCGGGTGAGACGCCCATTGGAATGAATGGGCGTGCAGGAGGCTTGGCAGGTGTGTCTGCCCTTTACAAGGTGTGTGACACCCGCCAAAAGCGTGTGAGTTGAGAGCTATGGTAGATGAACACATTTTCAAACAGACTTTTACCTTGTAAAATCTGTAAAATGAATTTACTGTACTTTTTTCAATTTCCTAAAATCAACTACCACTTATACACCTTTATACTTTTTACTTTCTTTATACACACACACTCAAATCATGTTAAACTAACATTTTTTAAATGAAATATATAGACTACATATATTCAAACAAAATTGCATGCAAACACAATCTATGTTTAAACCTTTATAAAAATACTTATACAATTTCATATTGTTTGTTTTTATTTATTCATTTACTTAATTACTTTAAATTAGACATGACATTGAGACGCTATTACCTAGAACAGTTTACTTACAGAAATAGTGGTATTCACTAATATATTATAAATTTCACAAGACATAGTAAAGATATTTTACTTTTTGCTACAGTTAGTCATTCAATACAATTTGTTCATTAAGAACATATCATATGTACTGAACTGATGCAATGTATCTTATGTAAATAAATTAGTTTCATGGTTTTACAGAAGGCACTGAGGATTTCAATTAAAAAAATCAATATCTAAATTAAAAACAGTGCTATATACAAACAAAGTTACTAATTTGAAGCTTTTACAGTTGCAGTGAAGACCAGTTTCCTGAAAAGAAGCAGCCGAATTCGAAGAAGAAAGAAAAACTAAAAAGTTACCTGTTAATTAAAAAAAAAAAGTAAGTAAAATATCACCATAATATTTATATTATTAATCAAATATACTATAACATTAATACCAGCTATTTTGGTTTCTTAAAATAGAGATTTTGTACCATTTTGTCCAAAAATGTCCATGTCGTAAACAGCGATTTACAACCAGAATGGCCCACAAATTTCTATTTTTGGACACACAAATTAGCCAACTGAACCACTACAATCTTCATATTATAGAACAAACAACTGTTTTAATTGTATGCATTAGATTTACTATTTGTACTTTTCCACACCACTAGCTTACTTTTTTTTTGTCATCTGAACCCCAGTTTAGTGACACATGAATTCAAGAATACCTATCCCTACTGGTTTTAGTTTCCAATGCACAATCACACACCATTACATACATCTTTATCATCTTACTCAAACACTCATGCACACAGCACACATACATTCCAGAACACCCCAACCCATATCTTCTTTATTTTTTTCAACAGACCCTAAAGAATGACAACCAAAAGACAACTCCGTAGAAAGCAACGCAAAATTAGAGCAAATGAAAATAAAGGTGTCCAACATAAGCATCCATCTCTAGCAGAATTTGTAAAAAAAGTTGAAACAAAACAGCTAATACAATCATTTAGTGAAACACAAGAAGTTTCAAGTACAACAACTTCGCTTCCTCTATCAAAATGTAAAACAAACCAAAAAACAATTAACAGAAAATCAGCTATCAGTACAGATAAAACTACTTCTTCAAATTTTAATATAGTGCAAAGTAAGCATACCAAGAAAAGTATTTTAGCCAAAATATACCGTCACAAAGTCCTTCAAAATCTTATAAAAACAGGAGAGAAATCAGGTTTAAAGCTTAAAACCTATCGTAGGAAATTAATCTTAGAAGCATTGATGGACAGTGCAATTCTTCTCAAAAGAAATGTATTTATTTTACTGTTAAACAAAATGAAACCACTAACAAAAGTAATAACTAAATTACAAAAAAGACTTCTCAATAAGCGAAATATCAACAGAAAGAACTTCTTAAGTATCTGCGGAGGTGAATGGAATCACACTACGAGCACAGAACCATATTTTAATGAAGAAGCGTACAAACAAAAGGAAACGAATACAATTGCCATAAATAGCAGTGGTCGAGGTTATGAAAAAGTGAATAATACCATAATGGAACAAGAAGTACTCCTTACAAAAATATGCCCTGAAAACTTAGAATTACCCCTCCATTCAACTGAATCAGAACGTCTAGTGTACAAATGGCCATGCACGTCAATGTGTAACATTCCCAAACAATGTTTCAAATCTTTACACCAATTCCTCAATAAATATGTAAAAAGCAAAGACAAAATCAAAATTAAATTACTGCAAAATATAGATACCTGTCCAGTGCGCAAGTACACAGGACTACAAGGACATTCATTGGCCTGCATTACAGGACCTACTTGTAAAACCACTTTCCATGATATCAAAAGGATATCAACACATCATTCAACTATAAGAAATCTAGTCTATAAACTGTACTATGCTAAAAGTCCTGCTTTAGCACTAGCAAAGTTAAATAACATCCTTCTACATGGTACAGCAAAAGACCTACTTGAAGAAATTCACTATATCCAGAAAAAATATTTTGGAAGTGAAAGCCATTTACAGAATGAAATAGCTTTAAACCAATTAAGCAACAATTCTACACATGGCAACCTTTTGCTAAACACATACAAAAAAGAAATACTAAAATTTAAAAGTACATCAGCTGAAGTACCAAACCATGTATGTGTATGTTGCCGTAGAATTTTTTATAAAAGTAACACAAAAACTGTGGACCTATCATACAAAATAGAAGGCAATGAAGATTCTAAATGGTTTGAATTAGCTCTCTACCTTCTAGCAGAAAACAAATATGAAATAACTGAGCCCTTAATACTTTGCAGTTATTGCACTACAAAACTTGACAACAACCAAACTCCTTCACGTTCTATCACAAATAATTTGGAATTATACCCAGTACCAAAACCACTACAACAACTTAATTTATATGAGAGCATCATAATTCAAACAGTACACCCATTTCAAGCAATAATACGGCTTCAACCAAAAACAGCAAAATTACCTCCCTCTGAATTGGTAAAAGGCATTCGTGGAAAAGTAGTTTATTTACCATTAAATCTAAAAGAAAATGTGCATACTCTAGGAGTGCAACGTCCAATGCAGCAATCTTTAATTATATTAGTAAATGGAGTACCTACAAAAGACAAAAAAATATGGCAACAGCTGGTAGATTTATATAAAGTTAGACAAGCCTTCCAATATCTTAAAGAAAATAATGAATATTACAAAGAAATTAATATTGAAGAAAACTTGAAAGATACAACTGAAATAATTCAAGAAACACAAGAAGCTGGTCAATTGGAGCTACTAGATCCTGCTACAATATCAAATACTTTAGACCATTCTACAATTCATCCTTTGCACTGTAATGACACCGTACAAGATGTACTGGAAACTTACCAAATGCGTCAAACAAAAGGATCGCCAATCAGTATATGGGAAAAAAGTACAGAAGCACGTGCTTTTCCTCTACTCTTTCCTACTGGCAAAGGAGGAAGGTATGATGATAGACCTATTCAAATATCAGCTTCAGAATACCGCTCATTACGGATGTATTCTGAAGATCCCAGATTTAGACAAAATGTGGAATACATATTCCACCTACTCTTTGAAAGTGAACTAGCAACTTTATGTTACGGAGTTGCACACATATTAAAATCAGGATCACACTTTCAAAATATGACAGCTACACAATTATTAGAGAAAGTGCAACAAAAGGATGAGGTTTTACAATCAAATATTACAAATCTATTAGCAAATATGCATGGTACTAAAGAGTACTGGTTTCGACGTCATGGAGATGTACGTTGTATGATCAGAAACCTGGGCCCACCCACTTGGTTTGTTACATTAAGTTGTGCAGAATATGCATGGGAAGATTTACATGATTTCCTACGCATATCAAATAAAAACAAAACAAACATAGATATTCTAACACCTGGAGAACTTTGTTCTTTGGATCCTGTTAATGTTTCAAGATATTTTCACCATCGCTTCATTGCTATGCTACATTTTATTTGTAATAAAACTGTTACTCCCCTTGGAGAAGTGCAACACTTCTTTTGGAGAAAAGAATACCAAGCCAGAGGAGCACCACATATCCACATGCTTTTATGGATTCAAGATGCTCCTAAATTTGGTCAAGACAGTGATGCCACTGTTTTACAGTTTATTGAAAAATATGTCACTTGTGAAATTCCATCAGAAGCCACAAATAGTGATCTTTGTGCACAAATTTTACAATTTCAAAGCCACAAATGTGGAAAATATTGTCGTCGCAAATACAAAAACAAAGGCAAATACTACACCAAATGCCGATTTGGTTTCCCTAGACCAGTTACAAATACAGGTCAAGTAAACAACCTCATGTCTTCAGTTAGACATACTGTTAAAGGAAAGTCACCTAAAAATACATATTACATAAAAAGAAAAGAAGAAGAAAAATATATCAATGATTATAATGCAATCATTGCCCACTTATGGAATGCAAACATAGATGTGCAGTACATTGCAGACAATTCTACTGCAGTTGCACGATATGTCACAGCATACTTAACTAAAGCGAAAAGACAGAGCTCCAAGACCTCTGGAATGACCTGTCATCAGATAAAACAGTATCTCAGAAATTATACAGCTTGGGCATAAAAATGCTCACCCATAGAGAATGTGGATCTCATGATGCAGCTGATCGTTTAACTGGTACTTCATTGTATGGTAAATCTGAAAATATAGTATGGCTAAGTCTTGGTCCAGCTAAATCTAGAAAAAGAGTTCTAAAATCATATGAAGATATAGAAACAATAGCCAAACATGATCCCAACAGCCAAGACATTTTAAAAAACAATGTATTGGACACATACTACCCAAACAGAAGTAATACTTTGGAAAACATGTCTATACCAAATAGCCCAAAACTACACATACAAAAATAATATGAAACCTGATGAAAAAAAAGGTAAATATAGAGTGACAGACTGTGAAGGCAGCTTAGTTAAACTCACTAAACCACATTTAATTAATCATATCAAATTGCCATTGAAGACTCCTCAACATAAAGAAGTATATTACATGTCCCTGCTACAACTCTTCAAACCATGGAGAAAAGAAGAACAATTACTAGATAACTATGACTCATATGAGGATGCTTTCAAAGCAAATGAAAGCACTATAACTGATGTAAACTTTACACAGTACAACACAATGTTGCACAATGAACAGCAACATGAAGAAGAACTCCAAGCCCAACTAGATAAGTATACTCCTGACAGTAGTCAACCTTCTGTAACAGGAAGCCAAGAACCACTGGGAGAACCACTAATAACAAATGAGGCAGAATTAGCTATGATAGAAGTAGAAAACACCATGTGTCAGTATGAAGATAAGGAAGACTTAACTATACTACAATCAAAACTAAACAATGAGCAAAGTAGCATTTTTCAAGAAGTAACAAAACAAATTGCACATGGTGTAAAACATGAAAATAAAGAATGTTCCTGCCATAATTATAAACCTATAATACTGTACGTCAGTGGTGAAGCTGGTTCTGGCAAAACATTCCTAATCAAAATCATTAGTAAGTTCATTCAACAATTGACAAACAACAAACTGTCAGCTGTTGTCACTGCCCCCACAGGTTTAGCTGCCTACAACATAGGCGGTGTTACATTACACCGATTACTACTATTACCAGTAGAACACCAGAACAAATTAGACTATTACAAACTTTCTGCAGAAGCTGCAATGGAATTACGCAGAGCATTGAAACAAATGAAAATGCTTCTAATAGATGAAGTGAGCATGGTGGCCAACCTAATGTTGCCTTTGATTCACCTCAGATTACAAGAAGTGCTCAAAACAGACTATGAAGAGCTCTTTGCAGGAAAACACATTATTGTTTTTGGAGATCTGCTTCAATTAACACCAGTAAAAGGTGAACCTATGTTTAAAACATTAGGGCACAAACTCTGCCATAAAACTGTTGGCAGCATTGGAAATGTCAACCTTTGGCAACATTTCCAATACAGAGAATTAACAGAAAACATGCGCCAATCTGCAGATCTAACTTATGCCAACATTTTAAAAAGTTTGAGAGTTGGTATACTTTCTAAAGAAGCAGAAGCAACATTGAAAACCCGGCACATTAATGCACTTTATGGCGATAATGCATGTGCTATAGATGTTATGGAACAATTAGCCCACAAAAATGTCAATTGTATGGCCTTAATGCCAACTCTTGCAAGCTGTTTCAAATTCAATGGAATCATGCTAAGTAAAGAAATGCAACCAATAATGGAAATTAGCGCCACAGACAAACTAGATGTACATGGTATGACACTACCCATGTGTGACCAAGCCACAACAAGACTAAATAATTTTGAAAAATCAGTCTCAAACACAGCAGGCTTAGAAAAGATGTTAAAATTATCCTTAAATTGCAGAGTAATGCTTAAACGTAACCTTGATGTGGACCAAGGACTAGTTAATGGAGCACTGGGTACAGTTGTTGGCTTTCAAACATACCCACGTGACTACAAAATTCAGTTTGTCAATATACTCTTTGACAAACTTTCAGAAGTAAAACGGATAAGACGCTCAACAGCTAGATTCCTTCTCTTCAAAGATATGTATGTACGCAGAGAACAATTTTCTCTAACTCTTGCATACGCAGTCACAATTCATAAATCACAAGGTCTTACCCTAGACAAAGCAATGATAGATATTGGTAACACAGTCTTTAAAGAAGGCATGAGCTACGTACCACTATCACGCTTACGTACACTTGACGGTCTATTTCTAATCAACTTTGATGCAAGTAAAGTAAACGCTGATATTCCTTGCATTTTAGAATATAATAGACTTTGCTCGCTATACACTCCCCATCTAAACACATATTCTGTTCCACAAAAACTAAAACGTTATAAAAGAAAACTAAATCAAACAGAAATGGAACAGGACGTCACTGCAAATCCTCCAAAGAGAGTAAAAGAAACTAATACTTCATCAAGTACCACAAACAAAAAAGAATCAATTAGAGAAAGTAAACCAGGTACTTCTTTAAAGAAGGAAGAGAAACTCCAAAAAAAAGCAGTTAGATACAGAACTACCTGGACCATTTAAATTCTCAAATATAGTTGGTGTAAGTTGCTATGCAAATGTAGCAATGAATATTCTATTTCAATTACCACCAATTGTTGACAACATTTACTCACACAGTACAGACCCATTGTGTTTGTAAATGTTAGTACTTCACAGAAATGCAGCAAACAATCCTGACAACACATATAGTGTTTTTGGAATAAGACGACAATTGGACTACTGTGCTGGAATGGTGAAATTCACTATAAACTCACAGGAAGATCCACAAGAATTTCTAATGTACTTACTACAAGTACTGGAAAACAAAAACATACCTATAAATGAAATCTTTCAGATTTCATACATGTGGAAACATACATGCACTCTCTGCAACAATGTGACACAAGAAGAAATCCCCAATTAACGCTTCATATATATATCAATACCAAATTGTGAATCCATTCCATTTCAGCAACTTGTACAAAATGCAAACCATGGTAGATTATGCTCTACCTGCAATTCAGATAATCGCTCCATGTTAGTAATACAAACACATAGTAAATACGTAATACTAATGCTTCTACGTTACAATTCAGATAATCGCTCCACGTTAGTAATACAAACACATAGTAAATACGTAATACTAATGCTTCTACGTTACAATGCAGATGGTACCAAAAACAACTGCAAGCTGACTGGATTCACACATGGTCACATATCACTTGGTAAGAAAACCTTCAAAACAATAGGTATAATCTACAACGCAGGAGCCACAACCAATTCAGGGCACTACACTGCATACATAAAAAAGAAATGTGGATGGTTTGAATGTAATGATAGTACCATTACTCTAAAGCAGAGATTACCAGCAAATCTTACAAACGCTTATTTGATGTTCTTAAAACCAAAATTTGATAAATAAACTGTATTTAAACCTTTAAGTAAATTTGTGTTACAAAAATATAAACTGTTAAAATACTCCAAAAGCTATCTAACTGCTCAAAGATTCTACAACAACTAATCAGATAAATGAATACCACTAAATTAGACCAAAATATACACAGTTAGAATACGCCAATTGGTATCTAACTGTCCCAAAATTATAAATTTGTGTTAAAATAATATAAACTGTTAGAATACTCCAAAAGCTATCTAACAGCTCAAAGATTCTACAACAACTAATCAGATAAATGAATACCACTAAATTAGGCCACAAAAATACACAGTTAGAATATGCCAATTGGTATCTAACTGTCCCAAAATTTAACAATATCCAAATAGGTAAATCAAAACCACTAAAATATATTAAAAAAATAGACAGTTAGAATATGCCAATTGGTATCTAACTGCTCCAACATTTTATAATATCAAAACAAATGAAGAATCTGTTACTGCTCCAAAAAAAATACAACAAAGCAAAGTATAAAGCATTAGCCAGAAACAACAAGTGAACACTGAAAACAAACAAACAAATAAACTGTAGCATAACAGAAAAAGTTTTTTTTTTTAATCCAACATGGATTTTTTTTTTCTCCCACAGACCCAATGATTTTAGCAACAAATACAGAAACTGCGCAAATTGCACAGTACTCTGATTTGTACTCTACTAAATATGAGGGTCGAAAAAAATAAAAGTATATTGCTTATACAATGTAATAAGTCATTACAAAATACTAATACTAACATGCTATTTTCTTTTATCACAGAAATGAAGAAGAAAAACATGGACTCCCATTACTAGACCAAACAGTAAGTATACAATAATAAGGACAACCATAACAGCATATCACATCTATAGTATCTAATACCTTTGTTCCTTATACATTTGTTTTTCACCCAAAGTTATAAGCAAATATGAATGTGATATGCTGTGGTGGTTGTTGCCAGGGCCCATGCACCCAAGACTCTATGCCCTGGCAACAACCACCGCAGCTAATCACATCCATAGAGTCAAACATTTCAACTATGATCTATGGGAAACTTTTAATGTCCGCGAACAATTTGAGTGTTCTTAGAACACTTTGAACTTGCCAGCGAACAATACGGACACTGTTTTCAGGACACCCCCTACGAACATTTCAGAACAACGCGATAGTTCTTACAGCACTTTCAACTTAACAACGAACAATACGACAGCGTCCTAAGGACACCCCCTACGAACATTCCAGGACACCGGGAGTGTTCTTAGAAGCGTCTTCAGAACATCACCATCTTGTTTATTTGCGAACATTTCAGGATACCGCGAGTGTTCTTAGGACACATTCAACTTGACAAAGAACAATACGGACAGCGTCCTCAGGACACCCCCTACGAACACTCCCCGAACACCGGGAGTGTTCTTAGAAGCGTCTTCAGAACACCACCATCTTGTTTATTTGCTAACATTTCAGGACACCGCGAGTGTTCTTAGGACACATTCAACTTGACAAAGAACAATACAGACAGCGTCCTCAGGACACCCCCTACGAACACTCCCGGACACAGCGAGTTTTCTTAGAAGCGTCTTCAGAACACCCCCATTTTGTTTATTTGCGAACATTTCAGGACACCGCGAGTGTTCTTAGGACACATTCAACTTGACAGAGAACAATACGAACAGCGTCCTCAGGACACCCCCTACGAACACTCCCCAGACACCACGAGTGTTCTTAGAAGCCTCTTCAGAACACCACCATCTTGTTTATTTGCGAACATTTCAGTACACTGCAAGTGTTCTTAGGGCACATTCAACTTGACAGAGAACCATACGGACAGCGTCCTCAGGACACCCCCTACGAACACTCCTCGGACACCGCGAGTGTTCTTAGAAGCGCCTTCAGAACACCCCCATTTTGTTTATTTGCGAACATTTCAGGACACCGCAAGTGTTCTTAGGACACATTCAACTTGACAAAGAACAATACGGACAGCGTCCTCAGGACACCCCCTACGAACACTCCCGGACACCGCGAGTGTTCTTAGAAGTGTCTTCAGAAGACCCCCATTTTGTTTATTTGCGAACATTTCAGGACACCGCGAGTGTTCTTAGAACAGTTTCACTTTGCTTGCGAACAAAACGGACACATATTGACTCCTTAGAACACCCCCTAGTCAGTTTATTTAGAACATTTCAGAACACCCCTGATGGCCGCAAACAAATCGAACACAAAAAGAACGTCTAACACATAAAACACACAACTTTCATCCTATCTCATACACTCCCACCCTCCCCAAACACTCCTACACACCAACACACTCTACAAAATACACATTTTGAACAAAGTTTCACCGCGCTGTCCGGGGACATCCGCAAATCCAATATGGTGGGCGCTACCAAAAAATCTGATGCGCTTCACGCTCCACGCCGTCCAATCAGAGAACACTTTGCATGTCCGCGAACATCACGCAAGACGATTGGCCAATCAGGACACTTTCCGCGTAGCGAACAGGGAAGTGTATCCGCAAACCGAACACAGATATCACTAATTTTTTTTTACCTACTTTTTGGTCATTTGAAAAAAAACTACTGGATGGATTTTCACCAATTTTGCAAAAGAACGCTTTCGGGACCAAACCGCTGCTCCTGGTCCAAATTTGGTGGAAATCCGTCCAGCGGTTTGGGCTGTATGCGCGAGCAAACATTTTTTCCCATTCACTCTAATGAGAGTGAGTATAATGTATACAAATATGAGCATATAGAGGGAAGGTAGAGTAATAAAAATAAAACTATGACCAAGTGCTGATAACCATCATGATTATCTTCATGCATAGAAAGGATTGCTCTCTTTCAAGCCTGTATCTTCCGCTATGTACATGTTTCATATGATGTGACAGGACCCTAAGTCTACAAATATAGTACCTTTTCAATTTTTACTTCCTGACTGTTACTGAAGAAAACTATGTGGCTTCGATATGTCAGTAAAGGATAAAAAGGGAGAGCCAGCCATGTGATGTCATCAGTTATGTCATCAATGACATTTGTGATGTCATCTTTGATGTCCTGGGTGTTAGTGTTAGCAGTGCACGGTGGCGCGAGTTATGGTTGCTTATGTTACCATAACCTGCGAATTTCAAGGGTTTTTCGGTTTTACTTGGAACCATAACGTCCCTTTAACAAAGTTTTTTCACTGAATTTCATAGTTTTTTAGTAGCACAACTTAACCATAACGTCCCTTTAACCAAGTTTTTTTCACTGAATTTCATAGGTTTTTAGTAGCGCAACTTAACCATAACGTATCCCTGACATGTAACATAGAACATACTAACACCCTCGTAGTGATTTTCATGTCCGCGGACTACCGCCATGTCCGCGGACACATCGAAAATCTGAGCGTGGTGAATGTAAATTTAAATAGTGTGCCCCATTTGCCCTTTGAAGTTGGCTCTGAAAAGAGCCGTTTTTTTTTTTTTTTTACAGATGCTTGACAGACACCTGTTATTTTATATTTTCTTTCTTTTTTATTGTCTTACTTTACTCCTAAAATCTTCACATAACCTCTCCAAAGCAACCCTTACATTCCAAAATAGAAAGGCATTTCCGGTAAAAGATAAAGAAATGCCATCTTCTTTAAAATTAACAGCATTACTGGCATCAATATTCTCATTGTTACAGAAGAACATACCAGCTCTAAGCATGAAGGCACACATGCCTCGGTTGATGACACACCTAGCAATGTTTTGCTGAGGACAAAAAACTGAACTATTGTCCCATATTGCCCTAGGTAGTAATCCAGAAAAAATTACTTTCGCATTTGGAAAGATCTTCATTACGGCTTGAACCAAGCGTTCCAAATCAGCCAACAAAGTAGGGGCACTGACGTTGCCCAAATGGAAAGCACCATAGTGCAAAACTACCACATGCGGACTGTTCATCGTGGCCATATCCGCACAAACTTGTACAATTCCCTGTACATTGCAATCAGGCACAGTGCTCCACACCACCTCCACTCCTTTCACATCAAAGTTCTTTGCAACATGCCTGCATTCAGCGTACTGCTGTAAACCATGCACAAACATATCTTCGAGCACCAACACCCTGACTTTCTCCACTTCTGCCATCTTCACCACACACAGTCTCTTTCAACACAAATCCACAACCTCGACATCTGATTGGCTGATCCGTACAGTCTTCTTTCCATGTTGGATTTCCTGGAAAAACCCGGAAGTACCACGCCCTGTCCACGAACAGCTGCGGTGTCCACGGACGGCGTCCACTTTACTCTCTGTACCATTCCCTCATTGCATACAGCTAAGCAATCACACAATACGAATAACGTCCTCAGAACACCCCCATTTTGTGAATTTTCTAACATTTCAGGACAATTATCATTTCATTATTCAACATATTAACATTACAAATATTATACTTTTATCTTGTACTCTGCACACAATGCTATCTTTCTCCATTAGTAGCTCAGTATACTACATAGAATCCCATAATACAATGCTATTTATATCAATGCATCGTTCAAAGCACTAATAACGGTATGATATTTATTGCAATATCCTTGACACTTTTTTCGGAACATTAGAATAAAAATCCCTAGTACACAAATTCCATGAAAAGTACATACACATGTGATGTCATCTTTGATGTCCTGGGTGTTAGTCTTAGCAGTGCATGGTGTTGGCTCGAGTTATTTTTCATAGCTTACCATAACTTGCTATTTTCAGGGGTCTTTCGGCTGTACTTAGAACCATAACGTCCTTTAAACAAACTTTTTTTAATATCACGCAAACAATATACAAACATGGCGTGCCAAAACCAACTTCTACAGATGGCTTTACACAGAATGTTGCAAAGTAAGAATTTATGCTCGTTCACAGTGAAGGCCAGCTGCTTCCATTTTTTTTCTCGTGCCCCGGAGAGGCTCACGAAGCAGACTATAAGGTTGTATTGTGTTTTGACCTTGACAGACAGAGATTGTGATGAAAGACTTCTCTTGAAGGAGTGTTGCTAAAATGTAAGAGAAGATAAAGATGAAATTTCTGAAACGAAACCACTTTTACATATTATATCACTATGCAAAAGATCGTTGGCACACACGGAGTCGTATTTTGGGACTGCACCACTCGTAGACAATGGAAATTGCAATTGTACTGTAATTAACCCTTTAGATTACTTTATACCAAATATAATTACAATAGCGTAGCATTAAAGACCGCTGAAGTTGAACTTGTTCGTTGAAAGTGGCATAATGTTTTTTACCGCGCACTATCACCGCCGAATTGATCCCCTGTCATTTAGAGGGCTCTGAAAAAGGCAGACGACACAGGGTGGGTTAATAGAAATAATGTAACCAGTCTATAGGCGGTCAAGCGCTCTACTCGCTGTGCCACTTCACTCTAGCCTGTCAAGTGGCACAGCGAGTACAGAGCTCGCTTTGACATCCGTGCACAGCTTGCTAACGCAAGTTTGAATCCCGGCAAGGCGAAACTTAGCCTTTCATCCTTCCGTGGTCGATAAATGAGCACCACACACCGTGGTTAATAATAAGCACCGCTTACATACCTCACGGTTCTTAGCGCTATATGAATGGGAAAATATTATTATTTTATTATTAACATACTCTGTTGCACAATCTTCGATAGCAAATAGTTTCACGCCCTAATAAATAAAATGATGATTTTTAATGAAGATCGGCTGGTGAGACTAATTTATGTTTTTTAAAACAGGTACGTGGCCCCATTTTGTCTATGTCACGATTTACAGACTCCAGCGGATGGGGTCTTCAACTGCCAGGTGCAAGTCCAAATATGCAACTTCATGACCCTCACCATTTTATGGGACAATCGCCAAGGACCAATATGCCCTTACGCAGTACTAGCGGCTACAAACATCATACCAACCAATAGGGTGGTCTAATGGCTCGTTGTTGGAGCAACCTTCCGATTATCAGAGCGACCATTTGCTGCTTTTATCATAAACCAACAGCCTATCTACCGCAAAGGAACAACGCGTGGCTCCAAATAAACTTTTGCTGATCGACAGCAGAGACAATAGCAAATCGCTGAATATTCACTAAACATTTCATGTGAAATAAATGTACTTTACCAAATGTACAATCCTGCTGTTTACTTTTAAACCACAGTTTCATATTCCGAATTGTGGCGCACTGAGTTGTAAGCTGATCTAACACTCTCTGTACCGCAAAGGAACATCGCGTGTCTCAACATGAACTTTTGCGGATCGACACAAAGACAAATGCAAATTGCTGAATATTCTCTAAACATTTGATGTCAAATAAATGTACTTTAAAACATTTACAATCTTGCTCTTTGCTTTTAAATCACAGTTTCATATTCTGAATTGTGGAGCGCTGTGTTGTAACATAATGTGTGTTGTCTTCCGGGTTCTGTGTAAAGTCGCGTAGTACTGGAGACGACTGGGCGCGTTTCATTACGCACCCTGTAACGTCACGGAGAAAGGCGGGGAATATGAATGCTTTGATAATATCAGGCTTAGGGGCGGGAAATATGATTTAGTGTCGCAAAAGCAAGTCAGCCAGGTCAATAGCGCCAGTCATAGGATTATCACATAATGTCGGCGCACACCAGCCGGATTTATCGTTTCTTTAGTGGACAAAAAGTCAGTTGACGCCCCTAGGAAATTGTACTATTAGCGAACAAAAGGAGTGCTCTTAAAACACTTCACCCTGACAACGAACAATACAAACAACGTTCTCAGAACACCCCCATTTTGTGTAATTGCAACCATTTCGGGACACTGCGAGTGTTCTTAGAACACATTCAACTAGACAGATTACAATACTGACAGCGTCCTGAGGACACCCCCAGTTTGTGTATTTACAATTAAGTACACCGCGAGTGTTCATAGCTAATTTTTACCTTCCTTGCGAACAAAAATGACACATACCCCGTCCTCTAAACACCCCACCATTTAGTTATTTACAAAATGTCAGAACAGCCGTGTTCTCCGCGGACAAATCGAACGCAACAAAAAGGTCTAGCACATAAAAAAACAAAACATTGAACCTATCTCATACTCCCCAACCCTCCCCAAACACTCTTACACACCAACACACGGCACTAAATACAATTTTTTATCCACGTTTCACTGCGCTGTACGCGGTCGACTGCGAATACAAGATGGCGGGAGCCACAGAAAATCTGACGCACTCCACGCCCCTCACCGTCCAATCAGCGAACACGTTGCATGTCCGCGGACATGACGCAAGCCCATGGGCCAATCGGGGTGCTGTCCGCGGAGCGAACAGGGAAGTCCGTCCGCGAAGCGAACGCAGATATCACTAATTTTTTTGCCTTACATTTACACCAAATTACACCAAATTTACAAAAGCACGCTTTTGGGACCAGGCTGCCGCTCCTGCCGCAAATTTGGTGTAAATCCGTCGAGCGGTTCGGGCTGTAGCCGTGCGCAAAGTTTTTTCCCAATCAGTCTATGGGAAAAAAAAAAGTTTTGGGACCCCCCCTATAACTTTTCCCCCCCTGGACGAATCCTCACCAAACTTTGCAAAGAAATTCAGAGTGACCCAACTACTGTTTTTGCAAAGTTTGGTGAGGATCCGTCCTGGGAGAGCGAAGTTATAAGCCGCCCAAAAAGTGCTCTTCCTATGGAAACAGCAACTTAACCATAACTACATGGCCACTAGCGTGGCCATGTAATATAAATATATATATATGTATATGTGCGTGTGATACCAACTGCACAACATGGAAAGTCACCTATGTTCTGCACATACAAGTCATACAATAAGCAGTGTTGAATAGCAATTTGCTATGCAATTATGTAGGTTTGCTCTTTTCTCTGTTCACTACAAGTTCAAATGTGTTAATGGAGCGAGAGTGCAGCAGTAAGTCTCTCCTGCAGTCTTAAGTGCCAAAGGACTTTGTGGGGGTTCTAGGAAATATTTGTTTTTCAAATAACTGTCAAATACACATAATTGGGATGATAATTGTATTAAGCTAACTATATCTATTCTGGCAAAGACCAGTATGTGTTAACTTTCTTTTTTTTTTAAGATAGTAATGTGATTCCATTCCTAAAATGTTGTTATATAATGAATAATTACAGTAGTTCTACTGTAAAACAAGTTATTGTCTCCAAGCTGTACAGTCAAATTTGTGTTAGTGCATATAAATCTCATAGTTTCAACTGTATTTAATTTAATTGGGGAAGATGCATCATATTGACGAGTGAACACTTTTGAAAATGAACACAATCACACAACCAAATAATTTGGTGGAATATCTAGGTGTGTGTCATGCAAGTTGCAAACATCTGTTCAACTGGTGCTCAACCCTTGAGTTGATTCCATTCTCGTTGACATTCTGTCTTATCACCCTGTTGATTTCTACCTTCCAGCCCGAAAGTGAGATTGCTCAAAACTGCAATATTCCACCTAGTTTTCCCAGTTCTCTGCCTTCTATGCCATCCACTCTGCGTAGTCTCTTGATTTCTCTCGTCTGACATAATTAATGCATAAAGCTAACTAGATGTTTACGCAAAGTAGTGATTCATACTTACTTCCATCTAGTCTGTTCATCTACAGATCTGCTGCAATTCCATTCACTATAATTAACCTCCAAAGCTTGCTGTGCTCTATGATTATGATTGCATAATATATTTGCACCTGCGTTATAGTGTTTGCCAAACTGTTTCATGGCCTTTTTTATCAAAAGCTTTTATTTATTTGTGTCCATTCATGCCGTTAACCTTTTACATTTTACAGACACTCATCCAGGGCTTGCAATGTCTACTCGACCACCCGGGCGAGTACCATTTTCTGGGGAGGTTTGCAACTTTTCTTCAACATTTACTTTGTTTGCAGCAAATGTCAAATCGCAGTTTCACTGTGAATGGCTGGCCTCTGGGTGGCATTAGTGTGCCAAACATAAAGTGGGTTTGTGGTGACATGCACCATTTTACAGAAAGTTGATTTACATTTGTTGTAATCCATTGTCATGGGTTGTGTGCATAGGCCAAGTAGGTAAGTTAAGTTACACAGCCTGCAGGTCTAGCAGAATTGTAAAGAATATGCCATGCCAGACTCATCTCACTAATGTCTTACTTCAGCAGTAGACAAAAATGCTATATTGATGCTCAGTTTATGTTTTGGATAAAAATAATGTCTGTTGACATTAAAATTAGCAGTGCAACATTGCTTATTAAATGGGCTGGTTAGCTAATCAAGGCATGTTTAATTAGCAAACTCTACTAATCAATTTTTGAAAACGAATGGTTGCCTCGACATAGGTTTGGCTCATCATAAAATACCTTATATCGTACAAATATAATGTACCTACTTTGGTTTTGCTAGGGTGAAAATAAACAATATACTTTAGACATTAAATTGCTCATTCAAATAAAAATACATACATAAATTACCATCAGCAAACAGTTAGACTAAGGCTGTTTAAAGCAGAGGCAACTTACTTTAATAAGGAAGAATGCAATCATTGCAGCACCTTGTCTCCAAAGCTATTTGCTTTGGGTCGAGAATCCCTCTCAACGTATCCTCATAACTAGGGAACATTTATATTGGGCATCATTACGACCCTGGCGCTAAGGGATTACCGGTAAGGGTACCGGTACCGGTAATCCCTTAGCGCCTGATTACGAGGTCCCATTGCGGGTTCCCACCTCAACGGCTGGTTTTACTAGCCATTAAGGAATGGACCCGCAAAGGGACCTTGGTGTTAATTATGGTACCGCAATTTGCGTTACCGTAATTACCACCTTCCCCATTCCCATTATGCCCTATGGGGCAAAAATGGGAATGGGGAAGGGCCATGGTGAAATGGGGAAGTACCGCCCTGCCAACCTTGGAATGGGGTGGTACTTCCCCATTTCACCATGACGGACTCGTTTCAATACCGGCAGCCACCATGGTGCTAATAGCGCCATGGTTTAGCGCCGGTGTTGTAATGAGGGCCATTGTGTTTTTTTAAGCGCAGAGGTGGCAGCTTGGACTAATGAAACTGATAATCAGTTGTGTCATCGGTGTAATGTACCCAGGGAGGACCTGGTCCATCTTTTATTGTTTTGCCCTGTTTATTTTAGACTGAGAGGACACATGCTAAATCTACTCCTGCATGAGCTGGGGTTCTCCCAGTACAGACGTGCCCTGTGCCACTTGTTATGGGCTGACTCAAACTGTGTGGTTTGGGCACATTTGTCTTTTCTGCAAAATGCACTATCTATTAGGAAACACTTAATGAATTCTATAGGAATCTGATTTAATGATGTTGTTATTGTATTCTGTTGATTTTTAACTTTCGTGTATATGTCTCTGTAAATGTCATTGTTGTTTTATGATGTTGTTTTAATATGAAATAAACATTTATGATGATAAAAAATAAAGGCCATCAGACTTTGAAAGAAATTCACGTAAATACTTTTGGTTAAAAAACACCCTCTGTTCTACTTCACAATAGCTTTTATGCTGAAGTAGAATTGAGAAATGTTGTATGTATAGCTTCAGTTGGCATCTAACTAAGCAGACATTGTTGATAATTGATATGAGTAATATAGCATGTTTTCTAAAAAAGCAATGAAAGGTTGTGACACAAATGAAATGACATAAGCATCTATCTAAGAACACATAGAAGAACATTCTTAATAATTTTATTTTTGGAGTGAAGGGTAGATGGTAATGGCAATATATTTCAACCACTGATTCATTTTGATCCTATGCCTTTAACAGGGCCTTCCCTACTGTTCGGAATACTAGAAAAAGGCAATTTAATTCAGGACTTACATTTTGTGCAAGGGTGAAATAAGGCCCACAGTGCCTTATACCTCAAAGACCCAGGAAAAGTCTTGCTTCTGTAAAGACTGAGTGCACTATATATTTATTTTTATTTATATTTATATTTATAGTACCCTGAGAGGGAACATTATCCTCTACCAATATTTAGTTTCTAAAGGATCATTGCAGTTATGTTTTTAGTTGTTGAATAGAAATTAGCATCAGGGTTTATTCTCTCAGGACCGTCCTGATTCTGTTGTCCCTCATCTGCCTTAATGGAGTGGATGATCATTTGAGCACAGGTCATTTGATTTCCCTTCTCAGCACTTGAATCCATGTCACAAGTTATTTCATGCTCTGTCATTCTGGAGGCGTGGGTAAAACGTCCTGTGCTCTGGAATGAGATCCCTCAATTCCCTGCCTGAACTTTTGGCATAGATGTTATCCACTAAATGGTATGTGTTTTCAGCTTGCAGGAATAAAGTGATTTCTCTCTCTTGTCCTAGAGGATTTGGACTTTTTATTCTTCTTGCAACTTCCATGTCAGTGTAATCTGAAGTCACAATATTCAATGGGATGGGCCAACTGATTGCCTTGATATCACAAGCCAATGTCACTTGATGTCACTAAGGCACGCCAAGTAAGTTGATTCTCGAGTTCCTCATTGGTCACAAGGTATGGAATGTTACCATGAAGCTTTTATAACTTCTGTTTTGCTTCCATAGTTGCGGGTTAGAGTACATCTCTATTAAAGTATTAATTGCTTAAAGAACTTAATTTTTTTTCATATGGGATGTGATACATTACATATTAATCATATATTTTCTCAAGAAATGTGTATGTTCCATCATATTAACCTCCCACAGGATTAGCCTCCCTGCACCCCGGAACACACACTGTTTCCAAGTACCAATTGATCTCCTCTCTCTCCCTCAGACATTCTAAAAATGATTGCATCCCGCAAACATACTTTCTTCTCTGACAATATCACCCTGGCCTCCATCAATAAACAACTGATTGGCCCGGTGCTCATTGCACTCCTCAACAGCATTAAGTGCTCCCTCACAGAGGTTCATTCTCTGACAACCTCAAGACTAGTCTCGTATGACCTCTTCAGAAAAATCTGACTCTCTGACCAGATGACCATGTCAACTACTGGCCTATTATGAATGTACTGTTTATTGGCAAAAATATTGGAAAAAGTAGCTGCCACACAACTACTCAACAGAATCGAAAAATGACACCTCCTAAAAGACTGTCAGTCAGGGTTCCACCCCAGGTGTAGCATCAAGGCAGACGCCATTCAGGAGGTGGATGATGACCTCAAATCATGGATCAAGGTCACTCATGCCTCTTTATCATCATTGACCTTTTGGCTGCATTCAAAAAAGTTCACCACTGCATGCTCCTCCATCTCCTCTCCAACAGGATGGGAATATTTGGCACTGTCCTTAATTAGTTCACCTCCTACCTCTGAGGCAGACACCAGGCTGTGATGTCCAGTCTCCTGCAGAGTACCACAAGGCTTCATCCTCTCACCAATCCCTTTTAAACTTTATATGGACATTCTTGACACACTCCTCAGGATGCTGATATAACCATTGACCAGTACACAGAAGAAACACAGCTGTGCATATGAGTAAAAGGTCCACATGACATCAGTCATCTCCACAATTACCTAGCCATCACCCAGTCCTGGATGTCCACTCCCTACCTCAAACTTAACCCATCCAAGACATAATTCAGCCTCATCTTTCCCCTGATAAATAACAACTTCTTCTACAATGGCTCAATGATATGTGCCTAAAAGGATTTTATCTGCAGTTCTCAAATTCAGCTAAATCCTTATGCTTCACCATTGACAACAGCCTGTCCTTCCAGAAACAAACAGCTATGAAAGTCCAGAATAGCCTGGCTCTAAATATCCACTCTTCACAAAATCAAGCCCTTCATCCCTCCGCTGGATGTACAGATTATAGGACAGGCACATGTGGTTTCACACATCAATGGGGATCATTTTTAGGGCAACCTGCCACTCTCCTAAAGGCAGTTCGCCATGCTGCAGCAGGTATTATTTCAGGTGTGCAGAAATTCGACTGAATCAACCCATCCTACATTAACAACATTGGCGTCCTCTAAAACCTGGTGGCTAAGGTCTACATATCTGGTGGCACAGGCTCCTTGTGCAGTAAATCGACCAAGAGGCTTCAATAACAACTCGACCACAAAGAAAATACCTGCAAACAATCCTTTTCTTGTCACGCACCCACCGTCTGGAACTCAATCCCGATATTGGCTCAGAAAGCTCACACTATTGTCCAGGTTTGCAAATCGCTCAAAACATGGCTTTATCAACAGCACCTGATCATGGTACTAATCCCAATGGATGCACAGACCTCAATTTACAGTATTGTGCTACCGTTAAAAGATGCCATTGCAAACTCTGGCTACCTACACCTGTACAGTGATCCAGTGCCCTCAAGCTAGGTCTGTTTTTTAAACAATAAAATAAAAATCATTTGTTTGGGGATTTTATGACAATTTGGAATATGTATGTAATAATTCCTTAACACATAAAGCATCAAAGTTATGAACATGTTTGCACTTAAATGTGCCTTTAAAATGCAAACCATGCTGTGCCCTCTGTTGGCACCTCTTTTGGCTGGTGTTTACATCATTCATTTGGAGAAATGTATTCTAGAGATCAGAGGTTATTGAATGGATTTGGTAGGAGGGCTATTACGTGTTCATCTAATGAACAGAGCGTTTATGTGACTTTACCTGAAGCAGCAATGTCCCTGATTAATGGCTTTACCCTTCCTTTTAACCAAACATTAAATAGTTTTTGAACTCATATGAATCCTCTATTACATTCACTGATGGGTTACAAGTCAAAAGTGAATGTGGGCACTCAAGCCATCTGCTTTGACAGCAGGCCTTCATCCATCAACATAAGAGTGCTTTTAGTAGAATAATATCAATATTGGGACCATAGTTTCTAAAATAATCCCACTATTTTCTGTATTTTTGAATCAAGAAAAGCAAAAGGTACTCCTTCTATAAAGATATTTACTCTTGTTTTCTTTAAAAATGCATTAGGCTTTTAAAAGGTCAACAGCAGTTCACTGAGCTCACACTTAAAGATATACAAAAAACACGTCCCTGTAACAATATTTAAATGCAAAATAATAGTATGTTGCTGGCACTATGTATGCCCGGGTGCTGATCAACAGGGCAGGGAAACAAGGCTGTGTGTTTGCTCCGTGTTGTTTAACATCTACCTGGCTGACTTGCGATTAAGTTTTACTTCAGCAACTGGCTGTAGCCCAAAAATTGGTGGAGTGTCTGTTGCTTACATGTTGTATGCGGACGAGTTAGTGTTACTCAACCATACCTATCCTGGAGTGAAGTTTATGTTTGATGAACTAATATTGTTCACAATAGAAAATGATCTGTTTATTAATATGGATAAAACCAAAATATTGTTGCCTGCGGTAAGGAAGGTGAACCATCTAGGCCTCACCACATGCTTGGGCACATTGGAGTATGTAGGGGAGTATGCCTACCTCGGCCTAGAAATTAGTATCGGTAAAGATTATGCATATATTAAAGGTGCAAAAAAGAGGAAGGCCCAGCAGTTAACACTCGTGATTGATATATCTGAAAGGCAAACTGCTGGATATTCTATAGAAGGCATTATTATGCTGTACAAACAGTGTTTTTTACCCTATGGTATTGTATGTCATTGAGTCAATATCTATGCGAGATCTAGACGGGCTTAACACATTGGAGGGTTATTTTTGGAGAAAGATTTTAAAATTGGCCACCTCAACTCCGGTAGAATACTTAAGACTTGAACTGGGTCTGGTCTCATTGTAGGCTCAGCTCCTTGTAAAGAGAGGTGAATTGTATTTAAAATCAAAATCTAATCCCAAATGCCCCCTACTGGCCCTGGTGGGTAGAGACAGTTTGGTGGTATCTGGAGGTGTGGGCGGTAAGTTGGCAGCCCTGAGCAAGAAGATGTTTGCAGACATAGGGTGGTACCCAGATTATAATTGAGGAACAAATGATATAACCTGAATGCCGTATTCAAGAGGAAAGTTGAGCAATGCCATTGAGTTACCAAATATCAATTTAAAAAAAATAAATTGGCATTGGTATGGTTGTATAAAATTCAACCTTTCAATATACATAGAACTCTGTTATTTCCAGAATATGGTATAACATGTTTATGTTCATAGACCAAAAAATAACATACTTCATCAATTGTTATTACAGACTTAAAAAGGGGAAAAAAACAAGAGAATAAAAAAATCCAATGTACAATACAACTCTTAAAAGATTCCTGAATACATCATAATAAATAGGTACATAAAAAAACAGATAAAACTCGTCAAACATGCGTTATAATATCAAAGCCAAGACAGACAATTCTAAACATGTAATTGCTGCTAAAGTCACACATATCTGTCGCCCACTAAAAATAAGACCATGGGCCCTCATTACAAGTTCGATGGTCCGGAATTTGGTTTTACCGTGAAGGTGGTGACACTGTTTCCATGACCGCAAGTATGCGGAAGTAAGGTGTGATTACGGTTTGTCGGTTGCGCGCCCCAGATCATTCCGGAAATGGTGTCACCGCCCTAACACAAACACCCACGGAGACAGATGCACCGGGTACAATGGTAGTGTTACATCCATTTCCGCCACGTTCATGCCAGATACAGAAATACCGGTGCCGGTAAAACCGTGATCGTGAAAACTGGAAAGAGAGCAGCTGCCATTACTTAAAGCACAATCCACTGCAATCCTCAGTAACCACAAAGCCTACAGCTCCTGTGACTGCTGACTAACAACATCTGAGATGACAACAAAGATTCCAGCCACCCTGCAGCTCAAATTCTGCTTCAGCGGGGCGGAACTGACAGTGCTTGTGGAGCACATTGTGAACAATGCAGCACTGCTGCATTGTCCAGATCAGAGGTGCAGCACACAGCAGAAGCGAAAGGGGATCTGGTCAGCGGCTGCACAGAAGTGCACAGCTGTTGGTGTCACAGTGTGCACGGTGAAGGACTACCACAAGCGATGGGATGATCTGCGGCTGCGGGTCAAGAACCTGCTGGCAGCACACAGGCAGCACTGCAATGCCACAGGAGGGGGCCCACATTACCCACTGAAAAAGCAGATATGGGAGGAGAGGTGCAGCAGCATCATGGATCTCGAAGGAATTGAGGGTGTCGGAGGAGCTTAGGTGGGAGTACACACATCCAGAGATGCGGCTAAGTACACAGATTGCAAAGACATGAGAGTGAATGAAGGAAGACCAGCAAGCCCCGCCCCCCCCCCCCCCCACAGACAGGTCCGCATAGGCCCACAACACAACCACCATTGAGCCCACCACACCCAGCACACCCTCAACCCCCCAGCCAGGTCCACATAGGCACACAACACAAACACCATTGAGCCCACTACACCAAGCACCCAACCACCCAGTCAGGTCCACATAGGCACACAACACAAACACCATTGAGCCCACCACACCCAGCACACCCTCACCACCCCAGCCAGGTCCACATAGGCACACAACACAAACCAAACACCATTGAGCCCACCACACCCAGCACACCCTCACCCCACTACCCCCAGCCAGGATCCACATAGGCACACAACACAAACACCATTGAGCCCACCACACCCAGCACCCCCATGTGACACCTTCACCTGGAGATCCAAACGGCATGCAACTCAGTGCAAGCCCTGATCCACATACCTCAGTGTAGCACCCATCAATGAGTGTACTTGCATGTGAATGAAGCATGAGGAGTGTGATGCATGTGACTGGCCCATACACATCCTGTCAAACCACTAACTGCTTGCCCTGCAATCCACCACAGGTACATCGACCAACAGTGACGGGGAACAACAGCCACCGCCAAGGGGGACAGCATGAGCCCGTGGACGACGCAGCCCCAGCAAGCCACAGCCAGCACCTCCGTCAGCCATGCTTCTGGTGCCGTGCAGGTGTACGACACCACGGATACCACCATCTCTGCTGTGCCTGCAGAACACCATGCAGCACCATCTCAATCCCCCGGCAGCCACTTCCAGTGAAGCCACAATTGCGTATGCCCCGATAAGTGACAATGAGAGTGGCAGTCTACAAAGTGCGCACGTACAGCATGGTGCTGATGAGCCCACAAATGGCAATGAGGGTGGCAATACCACGCCCGATTAGTCTGGCACTGATGAGCACACAAATGGCAATGAGGGGGGTAATACCACGCCCAATCAGCTGGGTGCTTTCAGCCCCATTGGACTTCACAGTCCGACACGCTCACCCACACCTTCCCTACAAGAACTCACCACCCGACTGTGTTTATTTTGATATGTTTTAAATGAAAGATTTCAGTGAATCTTAAAGTCAAAACCCAGCCTGGAGTTAATTAAATAATTAATTCTGACTTCACAGTGCCCAGCCTGGGAAAGATTACACTTCAGGCTGACACTCCACTGCGAGCAGGAAGGCTTAATTGCTGCAGGAGGTTATCTCATATTTAGAACAATTAACTCATTAGACATTCGTCTGGGGCCCAGCCATGGACAAAGGCAGGCTGAGCACTGATCGCTTCAGGGGAGGGGCAGGACACTTCCCTCTGGACCCCACCCTGATCAAAGGAGTTTGACAGTTGTGCCAGTTGAAAGAAGAAAAAAAAACTGCTGAAAGATATTTGTAGTTTAAATGCCTATTTGTGATTAAGTTTTGAAAACCTTTAACTTTGCAACATGAAGGAGGACACATCTAAAAATGGGTAGTTGTAAATCTAATTGTATGCTCTTTCTGTGTAGATGTGAATGGACCCTGTACTACATAAGGAACACAAGCTACACAAAAAAAGATTTTATTAGAGGGCATAATTATAGAAATTTGCATTTGTGAGAAAGTTAAATTGTGGTTCAAATCAATGTGGGAGTTTGCAAATCACATCATAAAAAATCACAGCTCTTTCTGACTTCCAACCATAAAAAGGCAAGTGCCTTTGACCTATCACAGCCATGGGGTTGTGGTTTGAAATTCTGACCCTACCATAAACATAGTGATGTCATTTGGCATGATAAATATGGGAACTTCACCACACACAGACACACTGATTTCTGACTACATCCCGATTTCCGCGTGACGTTCTTGTCCTGACTTCTTCATCCTGTTGCAGAACTTTTCCTCTTGTCCTGATTCCAGACTTCTTTGCAAAATCCAGTCCTCAGCAATTGCTGAACTCTTTTTGGCTAGGCCCAAATCCTGAAACCATCCCAAAAAAAGGAACTTCAGGGAAATAATTCTGATCCAGTCGAGGCTTGCTACCATTCATGATTGCCGGCTGAAACTAGCTATACAGCTGATCTACAGTGTCCAGTGACCAGAAGGGCCAATCCAATCCAGTCCAGCCTGAGGTGCAATCCAATTGTACCAGAACCACCCAGCTGATCCAATTCCACCAGAGGTGACCTGCTGCCTGTAGACCTGATCCGTGATGACCAGAACCTGACACTCCAATTTTAAATTACAGTGGACTGTAAATATCAATAGGAATCCTAGTGACCTATAGAATATTTGCCTTGTCCTATCCCAATCTATAACCTATCCCCTCTTTAACTTAAGAACTTCTAATAGTGTCAGAACCATTCTTGCAACCCTGTTTGTAATCCCTAGTGTTAGTGTTAACTTTTCTTGTTTGTTTTGCTAGACCATAAGCCATTAGTGATTTGGATTAAATAAAGTAATTCACATAAAGAAAACGTAGTATCCGCCACGTGAAGAATTACACGCGGCCGTGCGTAACTGTGGAGATTCACGGGTGGCATTCTCCTTTTCTTAGTCATTAATATAGATTAAATAAAACTAATCTGTCATTTTAAAAACAAATTTCTGCTTTTCTCAGTGCAAATATTTTCAAAAAACACCTCTCACTAAACTTACATAACGTCTTCAATTTTATAGCTAAAGACTTAATTTCAACTCTCAGTTAAACCTAAGACCTGTAGCTACATCATTACAAAACAGTATATTTGACCCATTTTTATTAAAAATCGCATAGTGAGATTTAGGCACAAATTCACATTTTTGCAAATGTTTAACATGTGTCTTTTCCCATTTGAAGTGTTACTTAACTTTCATTTTAATTTAAAGTGTGTTCAGTTGCTCATCTTGTAGCTCGTGTTGGTTAGAATCTATTCAGTGTTGCTCTCATAGGAATTTCTATCAATTTAAGTATTTTTGCACACTTTTCCTTGTTTCATAAAGCCATTTCAACTGGCATTTTAAAAAGTGTAAATTTCCCAAAATGCTTTTCTCTTTTGTTTGGGGAGGGAAGATTATATTCAAACACTGTACTCTGTTCTACATTCCTGAATGCCTGCTGCTCACTTACATCTGTGTAGAATTGCTCATTTGTGAATTAAGAACTTTGCAGGTGGAACCCTTAACGTAAGTGCTATCTTTTCACAAGCTAAAACTGTTCTTTTCCCTGTGTTCTATGCGGTCTTGCTATAAGTGAATTCAATTGCCTTACTTACTTCTGAATTGTTTTGTCATCACATTGGTGATTGCTGTCCTATATATTAAAACTTACGTGTGATTTGAATTTTAAATAATAAATGAATATTTACCTTTAGCAACCAGCCTGATTCCTGGTCCAGTGTGACCTGCCGGGTATTTTGAGAAGGGTGTGATATGAGTGGTATATCACTCAGAATATTGAACATATAGACATAATAAATAAGTATTTCATATGTGCATTACACGCTAGGCGAGAACCGGGTGTGCGCCTGATTGAAATCCATAACATTTCGATATGTCAGCAGCTTCCATGCATTGAAGTGGGACAGTCATCCAAGGTGTCAATAAATTATCCAGGCTCGGTGTGCCCAACTTTGCCAAGATAGATTGCAGGGTTGTAGAAGAAGGGATAATCAAACATTTCCTACATAGTGCTATCATTTTCCATACCACCATAATGTGGAGGGATAATAGTCCCAACTCGTGCCTTATAATTCCCATAGGTTGACTCAGGGGAGGAATCATACCTTCTTTCAAAACTGTCCTTCTAATCTAATCCAAAATTTGGCTCCAATTAAGGTTTAGTCTCTGCTCCATAGGTTATTATGGAACAACTTTCTGTTTATAGTAAGCAATGACTGGTGTATATGTGAACTTACCAAACTTTTTATATATCAGCTTGGCTTGTGAGATTGCCGTTTGCATCTTTTTCTTTATGTCTACATCAGGGTGCACAACTGATTTTGACAGAGGGCCGAAAGTACCTTACATGAGGGCTATAGTGGGCTGAAAAGTAAATGTGGGCAGGGCGAAAGGCGGGGTGTGGCAGGAGGCTTTTTCAACCCCTAATTTGTATTAAACACATGAAAAAAAGGATATGTTTTTGAGGGGTAACAATTTGTATTTGCATTTCAAACTTACATTTTATACTACACATTTTCCATTGTTATAATTTATTTCTATTTAGTTATTGTATATCGTCTGTTTAATTAAATTATATATATTTTATTGACCCTTGATTGGACATTCCGTTATTTTGGACTGCTATAGTTTGCTGTTTGGGTTGCCCAAGAGGAGTATGGCCTTCGTTGAGTCAGGTTTCCTCAAAAAGCAAAGGATGGACATCTCCTAACTGTGCCTGTTTTAGCTTTATTATTGGGTTCACTCTTGGAGTGCAACACTATGCCCCATGGCTCCCACCCCCAACCAAACACTATGCCCCATGGCCCCCTCACCCCTAGCCAAACACTATGCCCCATGGCTCCCTCAAACCCCAACCAAACACTATGCCCCATGGGCCCCTCACCCCCAACCAAACACTATGCCCCATGGCCCCCTCACCCCCAACCAAACACTATGCCCCATGGCCACCTCACCCCCAACCAAACACTATGCCCCATGGCTCCCTTAACCCCCAATCAAACACTATCCCCCATGGCCCCCTCGCCCCCAACCAAACACTATGCCTCATGGCCCCCTCAACCTCAACCAAACACTATGCCCCATGGCCCCCTCACCCCCAACCAAACACTATGCCCCATGGCTCCCACCCCCAACCAAACA
Organism: Ambystoma mexicanum; assembly: GCF_040938575.1. Taxonomy (NCBI): domain Eukaryota; kingdom Metazoa; phylum Chordata; class Amphibia; order Caudata; family Ambystomatidae; genus Ambystoma; species Ambystoma mexicanum. The sequence continues at coordinate 1,350,495,186 of NC_090931.1, forward strand.
CTATGCCCCATGGCTCCCAACCCCAACCAAACACTATGCCCCATGGCCCCCTCACCCCCAACCAAACACTATGCCCCATGGCTCCCACCCCCAACCAAACACTATTCCCCATGGCTCCCACCCCCAACCAAACACTATGCCCCATGGCCCCCTCAACCCCAACCAAACACTATGCCCCATGGCCCCCTCATCCCCAACCAAACACTATGCCTCATGGCTCCCTCACCCCCAACCAAACACTATGCCCCATGGCTCCCACCCCCAACCAAACACTATGCCATATGGCTCCCTCACCCCAAACCAAACACTATGACAGTTGGAAAAAGAACACCTTTTTGGAGGTGTACCATTTTATTTGTATTTAAATCTTACATTTTGTACTATACATTTCCCCAAATCATACAGGATGAAACAGTGAACCAGACATGCTTGAACAGTGAGAAACATTGCAGCGTTTCTCAGCTGTCAGTTTCTGGATCTCGGGTTCCAGTGAGGTTGTTCCTACTCTCAGGATAGCATGGAGATGTTGGTCAGTTATTCTTGTCCCTAGGCTGGATTTATGTAGTTTCATTTGTGAACAAACCTGCTCACAAATATAAGTACTGCCAAACATAGATATCATCTTTAATGCTTCCCGATGACAGATTGGGGAATTGAGCTGTGCCCAGAGACTGATAGAAGACTAATAAAGGCATCTCACTGTGCTTATTTTTGAGGGCACTACAGCACTGAAGTTCAATCAGTTCCTGTTGCAGTTCAGGTTGCACACTGTCAACATCAGCTGAGAAAGGATCTGCAAAAAGTTCAAAAGAGGCTCGCTGGAATTTGAATTGTGAGAAACGATTCTCAAAGACATTTTGCAGTTCCTTCATGACCTTCACATGCCGATACCATCCTACATACTTGTCATGGGGGAAAACCTCTGCACATGCGGGGTAGTGTACCAGCATCCCTTTCTCCAGTTGTGCTGTCAGAAGCCTTAACTTTATTTCAAAGGCACAAACTGCCTCAAACAGATCCGATATGAGATTTTGGCTTCCTTACAACTTTAAATTTAAATCGTGGAAATGGCCTGTCAGGTCAGTCAGAAAAGCAAAGTCAGCTACCCAGTCAATATCTTGCATGACAGAAGTGTCCATTCCCTTTTCACCAAGGAATGCTTTTATTTTGTGCCATAAAGCAAAGAATCGCTTCAGCACATTGCCAGGACTAAGCCATCGAACATCAGTGTGATATAGGACATCACCATAATCCGCCTTTACCTCTTCTAAAAACATCTGAAACTATCTGTGATTTAAAGAGTGTGCACGGACAAAATTAACTGTTTTCACAACAAAGTCCATCCCTTCAGTGAATTTCAAATGTTTTGCACATAATGCCTCCTGGTGGATGTTGCAGTGATCATTTTTTGAAGGGACAGCCTTCTCGCCCAAGTGCCTTTTCAAGCAGCCAATAAACCCATTTTCCTCCCCAACCATGGCTGGCGCCCCATCAGTCGTCACGCCTACCAAAGCATCCCATGGCAAATTTAAATCATTGATGACTTTTTGAAAAGCATTAAAAATGTCAGCACCAGTAGTCCTGCCATGCAAAGATACCAGGGAAGCCAGTTCCTGAAATACTTTGCATTGATTATCGACCCCCCCAAATGTAAATTAAGAGATGGGCTGTGTCACTTGCATCTGTGCTCTCATCAAGGGCAGCTGAAAAGAACTTGACATCCTTACACCGCCTTTTCAGTTGGCTGTAACAATTGTCAGCCATGTCTACAATACGCCACTGGATACTCATACGTGAAAGGGGAACATTTGTAAAAGCATCTTTTTTTCTTTACACACTGCCTCGCAAATCTCCATCAGGCAGTCTTTAACAAAATCCCCATCTGTGAAAGGACGTGCTGACCTTGCAATAAGCTGTGCAACCTTATAACTCACAAAGGTGGCACATTCAGATAAAAAAAATTTCTGGGCAAAAACACCCTGTTGCTTAGTCCGCTGTGTTTTTAGCTCCCCAGCTTTCTTAATTCTCGCTTCCCCCTGCAAATCCTTATATTGCGAATGTTTTGTTTCACAATGGCAGCGGATATTATATTCCTTTGGGACTGCTATGCGTTTGAGACAAATGAGACACGAGTACACATTAGGTTTGGACTCGAAAAAAAACTTCTCAGTCCACTCATCCTTAAATTGACGGTGCTCCTGGGCAATATTTCTTTTTTTTACTGAACTGAACAATGGCAGGGACATCTTTGGATAAAGATACAAACTCCACTGTTATGCTCTCACTACGACGGTCCAAGTCTAGAGTTTATACAAATTAAATACTTTTTTGAGAAGCCTAGAAGCGACAAAAGAACAAGATCAGATAAAGAACATAGCCTTGCCAGAATACCTTTTCATGCACTTATAAATGGATACTTTCAGGAATAGCGGGCTGCATAACATATCAAACTGCTATGTTTGAGATTAAGGTGGAAATTGAGGACATTCTTTAAAAAAAAAAACATTTCAAAGCACAAGCTGTTGCCAAATTATGAGCTTTTGAAAGGAATTATCACAGGATGACCAATTACTTTAGTGAACATACAAAGAATTGATCTCAGTTTCTTCCTGGCCAGGGCAAAACTGACAGGAGCTCTACCATATTGCGCCAGAGAAATAGGTTCTTCTGGGAGTACTACCAGTTTGAAAATTGCAAGCCATTTCCTTCCACAAAATCTGGATCAAATAACTCAAACTGTCCACTTGAATGTATGATTCGTAGTGTGCAGCAAGTGTCCTTTTGCAGTTAAGCTTCCCCAAGAAGAGCAGTTACCTTTTCTAATCAATTTCATTGTGCATCTATTCCCCTGAACAATGCTTGATGGGATTGTAGAAAGGTAACAATTACCCACACTCAATGGGTCTCAAAAGCCTGATCGAGGTTTAGTTGCAAAATTACAGGAGCAGACATCATCCAGGACCATACTAGAAAAGGCTGTAGCCGGTTTTGAAAGCTTTATGAATGTACAAATAAACCACACCCACTGCTGACCCTTGACACTCTGGCCCAACATCTCTAATGATATGATATAATAGTTATTTATATAGCGCTTATACACAATGTGTTTCAAAACGCTTCTCGACAAGGGAGGAAACAAGGGAAAATACAAAACATTCTTACAGGCCATGAACAACAAGAATGGGAAATTAACTATCATACTCGGCCTAGCGACATTTCAGATAGTGTAAGTGCTAAGACACAGATAGGAAGGAAATGGGAACAGACAGGCGACTACCGTCTTAGGCCTGACAACATTTCTGGTAGAGCCGGAGAATTACACAAAGTGAGGGAGAGGGGAGGAGAAAGGAGGGAGAGGAACAAAACAAGCTATTATCGTACTAGGCCTGACGACATTTCATATAGTGCTGGAGACGGAGAGGGGATAGTAAGTGGGGGTGTGGGGCAAACATTTGTTACTATCATACTAGGTCCAGGGACAATTCTGGAACTAGGAGTATGATCTTTAGGGGACTGCAGCTAATGCCAAAGAGCATCACTAAATGAGCCGTCGCTATCGGACATTTACAGGGAGTTTGAGTTAGACCCGTAGACAGACACCCAACAATCATTTCTCCCCAGCTAATATTCCAATGGAACCTGGGCAATGTGGAGTGGCAGGGTAGAAATGTTTGGCTTCCATTTGACTTTGCCAGCACCCATCACACAACCAAGTGGGACAGCATTGGGATTCATGTACTGATGCAGAAATCTTCAGCCTTCAGGACCCTGAATCCGGAACATCTCAATGGCATCAAATTCCATCAACATGCACATGCAACAATGGGTGGTTATTGAATGAATGTTTTACTATGTTATATACCGTTATTGATAAGTGCCATCCCTAATAATGCAGACTTTTCCAGCTGCATGGGTTAGCTTCTGACTTGTGTTGGCCTCTAAGCCCAAATCGCGGAATTCTAAGGATCAAATGAGCATGGCACCGGAACTTGCTTTGTGCCCACGAGAGAGTTTGGTAGAAAAGGAATTTGGCCTGATCCACTTTTGATAGTAATCTATGGCAAATAAAGTAGTCTCTCATGTGAATACAGTTCCTCTGCAATTGGTTTTGTTTGCTTTGTATCAAGATATGTGGCCATCACCCACCAGGATTGCCCATCCCCAATCAGGTACAAACTCGAACCCCCCACCGCCACAACTCAGCACACACACTCGAACATGCACCCATACAGACCCGAACCCACCACCCCCCAACTCAGCACACTCTCAAACATGCACACATACAGACCCGAACCCCCCACCTCCCAACTCAGCACACACACTCAAAAATGCACCCATACAGACCCGAACCCCCCACCCCCCAACTCAGCAAACAAACTCTTAAGCATGCACCCATACAGACCCGAACCTCCCACCCCCCAAATCAGCACACTCTCAAACATGCACCCATACAGACCCGAACCCCACCCCCCAAATCAGCACACTCTCAAACATGCACCCATACAGACCCAAACCCCCCACCCCCAACTCAGCACACAAACTCTCAAGCATGTACCGATACAGACCCGAACCCCCCACCCGCCAAATCAGCACACTCTCAAACATGCACCCATACAGACCCGAACCCCCCACCCCCCAACTCAGCACACAAACTCTCAAGCATGCACCCATACAGACCCAAACCCCCACCCCCCAACTCAGCACACGAACACTCAAACATGCACCCATACAGACCCAAACCCCCCACCAGCCAACTCAGCACACAAACACTCAAACATGCACCCATACAGACCCGAACCCCCACCCCCCAAATCAGCACACCCTCAAACATGCACCCATACTGACCCGAACCCCCCACCCCCCAAATCACCACACTCTCAAACGTGCACCCATACAGACCCAAACCTCCCACCCCCAGCTCAGCACACAAACTCTCAAGCATGCACCCATACAGACCCGAACCCACCACCCCCCAAATCAGCACACTCTCAAACATGCACCCATATAGACCCGAACCCCCACCCCCCAATTTAGCACACAAACTCTCAAGCATGCACCCATACATACCCAAACCCCCACCCCCCAACTCAGCACACAAACACTCAAACATGCACCCATACAAACTCCCCACCACCCAACTCAGCACACAAACTCTCAAGCATGAACCCATACAGACCCGAACCCTCCACCCCCCAAATCAGCACACTCTCAAACATGCACCCATACAGACCCGAACCCCCCAAACCCCAACTCAGCACACAAACTCTCAAGCATGCACCCATACAGACCCAAATCCCCCCCCAACTTAGCAGACACACTCAAACATGCACCCATACAGACCCAATCACCCCACCCCCCAACTCAGCACACAAACTCTCAAACATGCACCCATACAGACCCAAACCCCCCACCCCCCAACTCAGAACACACACTCAAGCATTCACCCATACAGACCCAAACCCCCCACCCCCCAACTCAGCACACACACTCTCAAGCATGCACCCATACAGACCCAAACCCCCATCCCCCAACTTAGCACACAAACTCAGGCATTCACCCATACAGACCCAAACCCCCCACATCCCAACTCCACACACACACTCTCAAGCATGCACCCATACAGACCAGAACCCCCACCCCCAAATCAGCATACAAACTAGCAAGCATGAACACATACAGACCCTGCATCACAACATACACCGTACTTACACTCCAAAACAAACATTCATGCACACCCGACACCCCCCACCCCCGCATCTCAACAAACACTGCACAAAACATACAAAAAAACATTCATGCATATCCGACACCCCCCCACCCTCGCATCTCAACACACACAACGCAAACATTCAAAAACAAACATTCATGCACACCCGACACCCCCCACACCCGCATCTCAACATACACAACACAAACATTCAATAACAAACATTCATGCAGATCCGACACCCCCCCACCCCTGCATCTCAACATACACAACACAAACATTCAAAAACAAACATTCATGCACACCCAACACCCCCAGCTCAACATACACAACGCAAGCATACAGCAAAACAGACCCGACACCCAAACACAAACACATACCACTTACCGGAGACGTGCTGGAAGGCAGGTAAGCTGGAATGCTGGCGAGGTAACTGGAGTCGTACTATGGCTGGTGTGGCAAGGCTGAAATGCCTCCGGCATCAAGCCTTATGGACCACGCCAGCCGTAGTGCTGGCACTACATTGGTGCAGCACACACGCACTACGTGGCTCGTAGGAGCGACGTGGCACATGTGTGCTGAGCCAATGAGGGCCAGTGTTTTGTCCGGCCCCGAAGACAACAAAGACTTTCCTAATGGAGGGCGGCCGATGCTGCTTGCGGGCTGCCCTCCATTAGGAAAGTCTTTGTGCATCGCAGGCCGGACAAAATGGCATGGCGGGCCGCAACTGGCCCACGGGCTCTATGTTGTGCTCCCATGGTCTGGATGATATGGTAAATTCGATACCGTATTGTTCATGTTTCGCCACAAATAAAAAATATTCATCCACTCTTTGTTTGGGATTGGTGTAGAGTTTTCATGTTACATTGTGTTTAAATTTATGTTTGGAGACTCCACAGACCAGAATTCTGATTTTTTTCTAGGTTAATTGATAGGTGGTTGTTTATAGTGTAACTTTCTAGGGCTCTTAATGGTTTCTGCAGCCAAATTGAGGTTTTAGATAACAAAACTAGTCTGTCAGCATAAAATAACCACAGACAGGGGATAGTGCCTAATCTTGTTGGATCAAATCTAACTGCTTTTAAATATTTCCCGATGTCACGGATACAAACATTAAACAAAGTTGCTGCAGGAATGCAGTCTTGCTTTAAGCCTTTATGCGTATGAAATTTTCCCTGGTTATTGGTACTACTAAAGGTAACATGATGGTTCTCTCTAAATGCCCCTTGTGTGCACTGAGCATTTATCCTGGAACTATTGCCTTCTTCGCAAGCAGAATCATACTGGTCCTCCTCAAAGTGAGATTGCCGGTTTGGGTAGTTTGTGATGTGGTTTTTTGTTGTATCATTCTGGATATAGTCTTGATCAAATGAAAGCCCAGTCTATATAGCTGAGATCTGGCTTGCCATAGTGAATTGCTAATGACTCCTGATTGGATCCACAGCCTAACTATGCCACAATTATTCTCTTGAATGTATTCTACTTGCGTTATATCACAGGATTGAATGTCCTCTAGAGCATCAACCTCATTAAGGAGATTTAAGATGCTGGTTCTATTTAATACTGTGGAGCCAGTAGAGGATTACATTGCAGTAGAAGGCTATGGACATGTCTTTTTGCTGGGACGGGTAACTCGGGTTTTGTTAATTGGGGTTGGTTAGCGTTTGGTACTACTTTAGTTATAGTTTTTTTTTGTGTGCAGGGTTTGTAAATATCAACTTCCGGTGCCCTGCGACCACATTCACTCTCCGGTGTTGCGTGTTGCATGCGTGTGAAAGGGATCGGAGGACAAGTTCCCCATCTCCGATGTAAGCATGAATAAATTGGCTTTCACACAATAACTGTGCCACAACAACAGTTTGAAACTTGTCTGGTTATTTTAATCCTGTCATTCAACTCCGGTAGGAGAGCTCTTTATGATAACAAATGCCTTTTTCAAATCTGGGCAGTTAGTGTTACATAATCACACATGACTTTCGAACAAAAGCAGAAACAAAAAGATAGATGTGCATAACCATACATATTCCATATCATAACCAGACTGAGCAGAGATACACAATCATATAAGTATCACAGAGATGAAGGAGTAGTGAAAGGGAGGATGATTAAGGTTAGGTGAAAGGCACATCAGTCATCAAAACAAGCAAAACAAGGGGGAGAAAAAAAACATAAGATTAGAATGCTTCCTGTGTGGCATATTCATTTTACAAAATCTCACCATTATTATTCATAGTCTGTTTGGCCATTACAGCCACTTATAGGCATGACTGTTCAGCCCTTCCCATATTAATGTCTGTATTGTGTTCCTGCATTAATCTAACGTTCCATAGATGTCAAATGTGGTTCTTAATGCTATTGCTTCTATTGAGTTGGCGTGAGTAGATAATGTTGTCCTACCTTAAATGTATCAGTCCTAGTTTACTCCAGTCTTAAAGTAGCGAAGGTTCCTGGGTTCAATCCCACCTGCAACATATTGTTGTCCTATTCAATGATTCTCATAATGCTATTAATTTGACATCGCCAAAGCAATCGTGCATTAATATGTCTGTCTGACTTCTGTATTTACGAAAATGTTGCATGCTATCTTAGCTCATCTCCTGAATGGGCTTAACACGAGTTTGCATGCGTTTACAAATTAAATCATTTAAACATTGTTGTTAGTTTCCACGAGTCAGTTTCCCGAGCGCATGTAACATGTGTCTCTTATTTCTTATGTTGCAATCGGAATCTTCTATCCTTGCTGTCTCATTCATCAGATCCTCTTAGCAACCCGTGCAGTGCGCAGAATGGCTGGCTGAGCGCCCAGTTATCCCGCCAGTACTTTCAACTTAGCCTCACATATGTCACAGCACGTTGCGATGTATCATGCCTATGATAACACGTTCGGTCCCTCGTTCAAAAACCGTTCTGCTTTGGTACTTAACAACTGGCTCTTCCGATTCTCCCCTGTTATGGCTCATCTGAAAATTCTCGTGTCGCGTCCATCCGTTTGTAATGGAGACGCCGGCTACCGAATCCCTTGTATACTATGGTTGTCATGGTTGCCAAAATGTCCCTCGTTCATTTCTGTTAGTCGGCAAGGATTGCCGCCATTTTATGGGAAAGGGCTTACACTATTTTAATCTAGATCTATGGGTTAGTTCCATACTCATTCTCAAAAGTTGTGTATTGTAATGTATATTTCTCTAGTATTTTAGAAAGATATACTGTATTTGCCCCACTCATTATAGGTAGATATTGTTACACAATAGACTCGAAGTTACATTATGCTGTGTATTCCACACATTCTATAATTCCCGTGAATCAAGTGACCCTGCATGTTTCTGCCCCACTAAAACACTGATCCGAGTACATAGGGCATGTCCTCCTCACTGTGCATTAGCCTTAAATGTTGAGTTTGGATTTGTACCCCATGATTTGAATCATTGTTTGTGTGCTGTAGCCACCACTTGCGGATTTGAATCATAATGCTTTCAATAGCTCATACAGTATATCACTGCTGCACTGTGTACCCACTCTAAATTAGTATGTCGATCCTGACCATGTTTGTTTTTCTGTTGCATCCTTATAAATGATTGTTGTGCATTAGATTAATATTACCATATTTATGTAATAATGTCCTACAGCAGACTCCATTTTTACGTTGTTAGAACGACTTGGGTACAAGTCTATTGTCCCACTGATTATGCCTTATGTTATAAATACCTATCCATAATCTTCATGGATGTTGGACATTGTCCCAAACGTGGGAGAAAAAAATACTCTAACTATAGTCAGTCCCTTACTGTGTTAAACCCGCAGTTCTTATACATTCTGCATTATTCATAGGTATGTTATGTGCCCATACATCACATAAGCTAAATTGTACTATGCTGAGTTACCTGCAGATAGCCACCTATCCTTTTAATTTCAAATGTCTTATACATTCATGGTTCACCCTATATATGAGACATTTTAAAACATCACATAACGTAAGTCATACCATGTTCATTACTGTACAACATCATACATTGACTTATTCTTTCAAACTGGCCATAACAATCATAACATACAGTCCTTTATCATTAAACATACATGCAGTAGATGACTACTTTAGATCTCGGGTTATATTGTCTACAAGAACGATGCCATTTCATTGTCAGTATTTAATCTGACCTCCAATGTTCTGAATCTGCAGATGAGCCGGGCTTCTGCTTGTCTCAATATAAGCTCTGCATTGCTGCCTCTCTTACCGATGGTCACTCTCTTTAATCCTATAAACCTGATGTCTTGCTTCCGATCCATTTGGTGGTACAGAAATTAAACAAAGTTTCTGCAAGAATGCAGCCTTGCTTTAAGACTTTATGCGTTTTAATTGGATTTGATAATTGTCCTTCTTGCGATAGTCTGATCTCAGTACTCTGTACTACTCCTAGGGGGCCAGTAGTAGTAGTGATCCCCCAGCTCAAATAACCATTTCTCTGGGAGCATGGAAGGGAAAGGCGAGAGAGACAACGATGGTGTTTCCGACCAACCTGCCCAGATAGCAGGTACTGTAGTCTCTCAGAGGTCCCACTGGTCCATGGCCTCATTTAGGTCTCGGGGTTTCCATTAGGTTCTGGCTGAGCAACCCTGTTGAAAATGTAACCGAAAGAGTGCTATTAATTGTAGATAGGTTTCCTTTAGAGGAACAGAGGTAGAGGGGCGCTACGGTCCAAGAGAAGCAGAAATAGAGAGACTTTATGATACTGTTTAAAATGGAGATTGAGAGTGTGCACCAGGACCCCCAACCGGCCCATAGAGCTGGGTTTTGCCCAATAGCACTTTAAGATGGAAAAGCAGCACCCGTGAGATGGGTGGGGATGCAGATTAATACTCAAGCATCAAATCAATAATGACAACTCAACGGTTTGGCAAAGGGAGTCCGTTTAATGACAAATACAAAGAACGGGGAGTTTCATGAATATCAGCGGATACGTGATCTTCCCTCTCATTCACAATTCCAATGAACTTCATAAGAAACACAACATTTATACTAAAAACTCATCATCACTGATTTTTAACGCTTAATAATTGGCATGCAATTCTATTGGTTCTACGAAGGTAACTTTAATATAGGTACTATATCTGTATATGGTAATGGAGTAAGGGGATTGGGTAAACACTGGGCCTCATTACGAGGCTGGCAGTAAGGGATTAACGGCACCGGTAAGGATGCCGGTGCCGCTAACCCCCTACTGCTGCATTCCGAGGTCCCTTAGCGGGTCCCACTAAGGCAGGCTGGTTTTACCAGCCGCCCTTAGTGGGAGCCGCTAAGGGACCAGGGAGCTAATAACGGGCCCGCTATTTGCAGGCCCGTTATTAGCTCCTTCCCCATTCTCATTGAGCCCTATGGGGGCTCGAATGGGAATGGGGAATGGTTTTCAGAATGGGGACTTACTGGGTCCTCCAAGGTTGGAATGACCCAGTAAGTCCCCATTCCGACTACTCTGACACAGGTTTGGAGGCAGCCATGCTGCTAATAGCACCGTGGCTACCTCCAACCTTGTAATGAGGCCCACAGTCAAGAGGGGCATCCAAGCCCTTCCGTCAAAAATGGCTAGTGCAGACGTCACTAAATGTACGACGTCTCATTGGTTCTACTTACTATAGGACCCTAGATTACTTGGTCCACTATGATTGGGTTGGCACCAACCCCACTCATAGTTTTCCACTTTGCCTAGCAGCATGCAGAATGGTCGGCCAGGTGCAGGATGCCCACTAGCTCCCCCGGCCTTCCTCCAATTATTGTTACAATCAATCATCACTTTAGTGGTCATGTGTCAATTATTTCACTGTGGTTGGCCTTGAGACTGTATCTCATGTCTGGAAAAGTTCTGATATCTTCGCCTGGCCCACTGTCATGCGTAGGTGTGAAAGTCTCACTTCTTCTCGCTTGCCCGGTCACGTGATTCAGACACTGTGAAATCGCCTTCTTCCCCACGTAATTCGTGTATTTGATTTTTGTTTTGCCCCCCACCTGCCTTCGGTTTCTTATCTTGACCTTTCTGAGCAGAATATTCTGTTCCTTGCTTCATTAATTGTAGCTGCTGTTCGTCTATTTTAGCTGATACCACCTTATCTTTTTTGGCACGATTTGTCTCTGCTGAGTTTTGTTTCTGCATTTTATTCTTGATTTGTTAAATATGAAGCTCTCCTGTGTGGCCTTTAGTAACCTTTCATTGTTTCTGCTTCTTGTGCATAGTGGAAATATACTTATATAATGTGCTTCTTTTTAGGTAGATATGTACAGGTGGCGCTTGCTGCAATCTATCTTACTATGAAGCATAGCAAGCCACACGATTTTCTTAGCTTTCTTGCGGTTCCAAGCATATGTACATGCTTAAACTGGTTGAATATCTTTGTCATGCTCATGGCATAAGCTTCTTACATTTGACATTGTCCTTTCATCTTAGGTTCACGATGTCCCTTGTCCATGGTGTTCCGTCTCTTTATGTCATTCTCAGTTCGTCATATCTTCTATATGTGAGTCAGTCCGGGTTCTTGTGATGTCACCATTCATCTTCCATTAAGACCTTTTTGGGTTCTTCAGGGACTGTACTCAGACGATCTCCATTTCATTTGTTGATATGGTTTTCTCAATGGGTACCTTACTGTCCATGTTTTCTTTGGTGTCAGTACTTCAATAGGTGCTGTTCTTCTAATAGGTACTGGACAGAGCCCCACTGCTGCTCTCTGCTGGTTTATTTGCTCACCATACATCACATACTTTGGCGTGAACGTTCCTGGTATTTCAAAATGGACGGTTGGAGTGCGGGCCATACTTGGGACCTCCTCTACACTCCCCCCCTGGGCGATTCATCAACCACTTTCATCTCTTCTTGTGTATCCCTCTTCTTTGTATCCTCTACATTCACTTTCACTTCATTGCCTGTGTCTATTCCTTCTTCATCTTTTGGGTCTATACATGATGGTCTGAAGAAATGTCTCTTTGTGGTCCATATTTTCATAACTCCTTTTAAACTTCCTGCTCTTCTTACGTGTTCATCTTTGTTCCACGTCATTAGTTGACATTATCCATTTGGGCTGCAATAGATCCATCTTCCCACATAATTTCTATGCTTCCTGGGATATAGAAACTTTGTTCCTTCTGGTGCATGAATGCTGGCCTTCACAAAGTCTCTTGTTTCTTCATCAGTCAGGTCTTTGGGCTTCCATCCTGGTTCAACATCCATTATGATCTTCATCCCTATGGCTTTTTTTCTGAGTTTTCTGACACTGAAAGATTATTATCTTGATAACACAAAATCCGAGCAATATCTTCACTAACAGGGCTCCTAGGAATTTGAATGTGTCTGCCATCCATTGTGGAACCCTTGAAAATAGAGATCCGAGGCCACCAGGGGGCGCGTAGGCAATGGCTGCCTGAACGTGCTGCTCTCCCCGAAGCCAGGCGTCCAGCGGGATTCGAGCCCCCCCGAGACCCCCCCGGCGGGCCCGACACGGCGGACGAAGCGGGTGAACCCCCCGGGCACCCTGCGGAAAAAGAACGGAGCCCGCAGACCCCGGGGTTCCCGAGAAAGGCCACTGCGGAGGAGGAAGCGGCCCGGACACGTGATCGCGTCCGAGCGGGCGCCGCATCTGAGGCCCCTTCGCCGCGACGAGGATCCGGAGGCCCGGAAGCCCGGCGGCGGCCTGGGAGACAGGCTCCCCCCCCCGCCACACCACCCGGAACATAGGTACGGAGGCACAGCGACCTGCCGGTGGCCCCCGCGGCCGGCCCCGCTCGAGTGGAGAGGTCCGGCGCGCGGCCTCCCCCGCCCCCATCGGCCTGCCGCGGACCGCGGGGTCCCGGAGGAGGGGGGCGAGAGGAGCGAGCGACAGCGACACGGAGGGGTCCGGGCCCGCCCCCCCCCCCCCGCAGGTACGAGCGGAAACAACCTCCCGCGCCCTGAGAACGTCGCGGGGAGGACCCCCGGGGAGCATTGATTCCGCCCCCCCCTGCGGAAGGAAGAACTCGGGGCGGACGGGGTGAGAGGCCCCCGCCCGCCGTTGGTGGGGCGTGTGCCCGCCCCCATTCCCCCCCCCACACGCGCCACAAGACCACGGGCCCAGGCCGAACGGGCCAGAAGAAGCGGTCAGCTGGGTCCCGGAGGAGTGGGGCGAGAAAAGCGAGCAGCAGCAACAAGAACACCACAGGGAAGACCCCCGGGACGCACCGATTCCGCCCTGCCCCCTCGTGGGGAAAAAAAAAAAAAAAAAAAAAAAAGGAAACCGGGGCGCGTGCCCTCCCCCACCTCCCCACACTAGCCAAAGAAGTCCTCGGGCGCGGCGCCGAGGCAGGGGTGCCCTCCTCGCCCACTGGATCGGGCCGTACGGGCCGGAAGAAGCCCCGGAGCACGGGGAACGTCATCGAGAGGGGTGAGAGGCCCCCACCCAGGAACGGGTGGGGCGTGTGCCCGCCCCCCCCAGGCAAAAGCTGACCCCCAAGAAAGAGCCAAGCCCCCACCTGAACTGCTGAGGGAGTCCGGACACTGACCCGGAGCGGGGGGGGTTCGACACCACAAGCCGCAGGAGACCTTCGGATGAACTGGCGGGAAGCCCTACAGGGATACCGTTTCCAGGAGACCCCCAGAGACAACATGAGCGCGGACCCCAGGGAAACCATGGCCCGACAGGAAGACGCAGCCCCCTCGTCGGCAGCAATGGAAAGAGGCTTCGCCTCGATATTGCAGGAAATCAGGGACATGCGCTCCGATATAGCCCAGAAATTCGAAAAAATGGACCAGAGGGTGGACAAGGTCGAAGATAGACTATTACAAGTGGAGTCCAACCAATCATCGACAGCAGCCCAGGACATACAACTATGCATGAGGTTGGAAGCCCTGGAGAAGAGGGACGAGGAAAGGGCTCGACAGATGGACGACTTTGAAAACAGAGAGAGGCGGAATAATCTCAGAATTTTCGGTGTGCCTGAAGCGGAGGGGGAGACGGAGAGGGACGTCATTCGAATAGTGAAGGACATCATCACCCTCTTATTCGCAGAAGCAATGACAACCGAGCCAACATTCGACAGAGTGCATAGGGCAGGGGGCAGAGCGGGGGCCCCCCGGTCGATCTTGGTCCGATTCCACTATTACTCCGAGAAGACAAAGGTGCTGGAGGAGGCCCGAAAGACCAGAGAAATCACCTACAACAACGCCCAGGTCTCCATATATCAGGATCTTTCCTCCTACACGCTGGCCAAGCGCAGATCATGCCGACCCCTCACACTACTATTCAAGGAGCAGGGCGTGCGCTATAGATGGGGCTACCCCTTCTCTCTGAGCTTTGAATATATGGGCCGACGCTCAACCCTGATCACGGAAGAAGACATCCGGAACGCAATTCAGGAATACACAGCGGAACCGCACCCCCGGAGAGGCCCAGTGGGTCCGGAAAACCTCAGAACGAACAGCCCCGGTCCATCCGGGGAGAGGAGAAGGCGCACCGGCGCAAGGAAATTCCGGAAAATGAACACTCCATCCCCAGCAAAAGAGGGGGAACGGCATGACTCCGAAGACTGAGAACGGGGGTGCCCTACGGAATCAGAGACGGAGATGCGCAGACTTGGAGTCTACCACTACCACCGTCTCCACGAACAGCAAGTACAGGGGCCACACGGTCGGGCTACGGCCGGGGGGAACGTTAGGGGCTCGAGGGGATGAGCTTTATGGGTGAAACGCCTGGCCGAGGTGGGCAGGCTGGTGGTTCGGCCAAAAGCCAGCAATGGCAGAACTAATTGGCTGGACGCCGGGGAGGGGGGTGGGGGAATACTCGGGAGTAGGGGTTGTTCAGACATTGTTGGGACACGGTGGGCAGTTGGGGAGTTTTAGGCCCACCGGGGGGGGAGGGGAAGAGATCCGTACAGTAGAACCAAGGGAGCATGCGAAGGAGAGAAAGGCATGGGTAATGACCGAGAGGGAGGGAATCTGGGACTATGGCTGACAGTCTACCTGCCCTGGGAGTGGGATCCCTCAATGTACGAGGCTTGAACACACCCACAAAGAGATCCCTGGTCTGTAGAGAGTTCAGAAGGGCCAACCTCGACATCCTCTTCTTGCAGGAAACCCACTGGCCACGGGGGAAGGAACCCAAAATCCGGGGAGGAGGCATTGGGGAGGTCTTTAGTGCATCCCATAAGAACAAAAAGAGAGGGGTGGCCATCCTGGTTGCGAGGAACGTGGGGCTTGAGAAAGAGGCAGTGCTGAAGGATCCTGAGGGGCGCTACCTGATGGTGCGGGGAACCCTACAGGGAGCCCCACTCACCCTAGCCGTCGTCTACGGCCCAAATGAGGGCCAAATCCAGTTTTGGGAAGAGGTGAGGGATAAACTTAAAGGCTTTATCCATGGAACGGTGGTGGTGGGGGGGGATTTCAACATGGTCCTGGACCCCCTACGGGACAGGAAACGGGCCGGTCCCCAGGCCCTCAGGGCACTCGATGAGATCATGGCACGGGGCTTCCAGAGGGTCAACTCGGAGCTGGGCCTGGTGGACACGGTCCCGTCCCCTAGAACGGACACCCCCATATTCACTTACTACTCGTCCGTACACACATCATTTTCCCGGATAGACTATGTCCTGGTGGATGAATCTTTGCACCCATTTATCTCTGGCCATAGGGTGGACCCAGTCCCCTGGTCAGACCATGACCTGGTTCGAGTCACCATAGCGAGAGGGGGCTTTAATGAACACAGGGGAAGATGGAAGTGCAATGATGCCCTCCTGAAGGACGAGGTCCTAGCCCAGGAAGTCCTTGACGCCATTACAGAATTTTTTGAATTCAACGACAACGGTGAGGTGCGTACACACACCTTGTGGGACGCGTTTAAAGCAACCCTGCGGGGAGTCCTGATCCGATTGGGAACCCGGAGGAAAAGAGAAAGGGAGGCCCAGGAGAGGCACCTGAGGGGAAAAATTGCCCAACTTCAACCGGGAGGCTCCCCCACGGAGCCCTTAGACCGGGACCGGGTGGCAGCCCTGGACGACTATAGGCTCCAACTAAAAGACCTTCTCCTCCACAAAACAGAGAGAAGCCTCCACCTGGTCAAACAAAAGTACTATGAAAAGGGGGATAGGGCGGACAGGATTCTAGCTTGGAGGCTGAGGGAAGTGCAGAAGAGTAGAATGGTGAAGGCAGTAAAGAACGAGGTGGGGGAGCTGGGGCACGATACTTCTCACATTGGAGAGGCCTTCCGCCGATACTACGAAAGGCTATACTCGTCCGAGTACGGAGGGGACGGGGGGGAGATTGAGGAATTCCTAAACTCCATACAGGTCCCGTCACTGACTGGGGAGATGGCAGAGGGGTTGGAGGGTCCGGTGACTGAGGAGGAGGTGGAACATGCGATCAGCGGCATGAAGGTGGGCACTTCCCCGGGCGAAGATGGATACTCAGTGTACTTTTATAAAAGGTTTCGGTCGGCCCTCGCCCCCCACCTGGTCAGGGTGTTCAATGCGGTCCTGGAGGGTGGTCCCCTCCCAGACTCCATGATGGAGGCAATCATTGTAGTGCTCCCCAAGGACGGTAGAGACCCCTCGGAGTGTTCCTCCTACCGCCCGATCTCCCTGCTGAATATTGATGTTAAGATCCTGGCCAAGGTTATCGGGAGCCGGGTGGAGGGGGTCCTACCGAAGTTGGTCCATGGGGACCAGGTGGGGTTCGTTAGGGGGAGACAGGGCTCGGACAATATTCGCAAGTCCATAGACCTGTTTCATTATGCCCAGGTGTCGGACCTAGACGCGAGCGTCCTCTCCCTGGACTCAGAAAAGGCATTCGACAGGGTCGAGTGGAGGTTTATGGAGCTCACTCTCCGGAAGATGGGCTTCGGGACCCACATTCGGGACTGGGTGGCCGCACTGTACAGGGCCCCTAAGGCCAGAGTCCAAGTGAATGGTAGACTGTCGGCCCCACTCCCTCTATCGCGAGGAACAAGACAGGGATGCCCACTATCCCCGTTGATTTATGTCCTAACTATGGAACCTCTGGCAATAGCAATAAGATCACACCCAGACATCAGGGGGATCAGGAGAGGCGATGTAGAATTCAAACTCTCCCTGTTTGCAGATGACATTCTGGCCTACCTGGTGGACCCAAGATCCTCACTCCCTCCTCTCCTGTCCCTGTTGTCCGCATTTGGGAGATTCTCAGGCCTAAAGATCAACACATCTAAATCGGTCCTCCTCCCCATGAGAACCCAGGACCCAGGACTAGACTCCCGGGACAGTCTGGGGGGAATAGCGGTGGGGAAGACCTCAATCCGATACCTGGGGATCCTCCTGACCAGGGACCTGCACAAACTCGCCCCTGCCAACTACGACCCTGTTATGTCACAGATCACCGCCGATTTACGGAGATGGGGCCCCACAGTTCTGTCCTGGTATGGCCGCATGACGGCAGTGAAAATGAATATACTCCCGCGCCTACTATACCTTTTCACCGCCCTCCCCACCATCGTCCCCGACCAAACATTCAGGGTCCTCCAGAACGCGGTGCGCGAGTTTGTATGGCAGGGCAGGACCCCACGAACTGCGAAGGCCGTTCTTACCTTACCTAGAGAAGAGGGGGGGTTCGGGCTCCCAGATTTTCACCTCTATTTCCGCGCCGCTCAATTGCGCGTCCTCTTGGAACACATGAGGGAAGGGATGGGAACATATTGGTCGTATCTGGAGGATATGGATGCGCACCCACTTAAGGTACGCGACCTCTTATGGGCCCCACCAAAATTCATCCCGAACAGACTCAAATCCCACCCAACACTGGGAGTTCTCTGGGCAATATGGAGGGAGGGCCCCCAAACGGCACATCTGACATCATGGCCGTCCCCGATGTCCTCCCTTTGGGGTCACCCACTCAGACTGGGAAACAAGGGGTTCCGTAATGCACAGTCCTGGTCGGACTCAGGGTTGGAATGGGCTGGACAATTGTTCAAAGAGGGAGATTTCCTACCATACGAGGATTTGCAGACCGCCCTCGGCCCGGAGACAATTTCCATATTCGAGTACCTCCGATTGAAGGGTATCCTGTGCGATCAAGCATGGGGCCAGCGGCTCAAGAGGCAGTTGACCCCCTTCGAGAAACTACTCGATACTGCAACCTCCAGGAAGGGGGCGGTATCCGCAATGTATAAAATCCTCAACACGGCTGACCTGGAGAAAAGGAGGGGGTTCCGCACTTTCTGGAACGAGCTGGCCGGGGAAGAAATATCTGAGGACTCCTGGTCGAGGATATTCAAAATAGCATTCCACGGGAACCTGTTCACTGCCGACATGGAGCACAACTTTAAAATTCTACAGGGGTGGCACAGAGATCCCGTCAAACTGTCAAAAATGTTCACCGGAACTTCCCCCGCCTGTCCGAGGGGATGTGACCAAGCGGGCACGAGGGGCCACATGTGGTGGCACTGTCCGAAAGCGCAAACATACTGGGAGAGGGTGAGGGGCTGGATCGCCGAAGTCACGGAGGAATTACTTCCCCACGATCCCCTAACAGTATTGCTGGGCCTCCCCCCAGAGGATACGGAGATACACAGATACCCGAGGATGTGGGAAACAATGCTGAGGGCCGGGAGGGTGGCGTTGGCCCAGAAATGGAAGAGCAGGGAGATGCCCACAAAGGAGGACTGGACACACAAGGTTAAAAACATGTTCTTGATGGACAAACTAACAGCGATGGTGAACAATGATATGACCTCCTTTCAGGCTAACTGGTACGGAGTACAGCAGATCTGGGGATGGGATGTCCACTGAGGCTCGAGAGGGGAATGTGGATGGAGAGGAGGACCCACGTCCCGGGGGAGAATGGACGACACACAGCCTATCACGCAGTTGGAATTTTCTTGCTTTTTTCCCGATCTCCGGTCACACAAAGTTTGCAACGCATCTCCCTGCAAAAGGGGGTTCTACTGGATCCAAGTTAATGGGGGGGAGGGTTTGTTTTTTCCTTTTTTTCTCTACCTTTCTTCCTTTTTCTTCTCTGGGCGGGCGGGGGGGTGGTTCCTCTTCTTTTCTTTTATTTTGGGGGCTGATGACATGTTGAATCTATGGTAATGCTTCCAGCCTGTTTGTTATATTATGAAAATGTTAATAAAACAAAGTTTAAAAAAAAAAAAGAAAATAGAGATCCAAACCAGCTGTCATCGTCCACTTTGTCAGTTTCATCAATCATTTGATTCTGCAGTTTCGTCAGAATACCTATGGTTTCTGTTAGAGTTCCATTTTCTTCATCGTGAGAAGGTATAAATGTGCAACATGATTCTCCAATTTTTGCACAAACACCGCCATCCATAGCTGTGATCATGTCAAGGACATATCTGTTCCGAAGAGTCATTATCCGGATCGCCCTTAACTCTTCTTCTATTGCATTGAATCCTTTTATGGTTGTGTTGATGGTCTGCAGTAACTCCCATCTGGTTATCTGCAACCATTTAGTATTTGCTCCAACCTGAATTCTTGGCATGAAGATTGTCATGAACACTGATGAGGTCTGGCTGAATAACCTATGTTCATAAGGGATAGCATCAAAAGCTTCTATGGATTTAGCAGAAAAGCAATTCTCTCTCTTCACTCAATTCATGAGTTCTACAGATCTCTTCTTCCTCAGGTGAACATCTGCTTTCGGGAAACTGCCAATGTTTAGGTCACTTTTTGGAATCACCAATGCCGGAACGTGGACATTCACTATTGTGCATATACCTCCCCAGTTTCTCGGCAGCCTGATATATGCTTTAGATCCACATGCCCAATAATGATCCATGATCACTGCTGCTCCATGTACCATTCCTGGATTTTTGATTCTCCCCCATTTTCCTTGTGCCATTATTACTGAAGCAGTATTTTGGGCTTTCCAGTGGCACTATCTGCAAGGGTCCTCCTCTGTCCTCGACCCATGTTAGCAGTTTTGCAAGGTTTAGCCAGAATGGCTTACATTCGTTCTGTACTATGTCAATGGTGCCTTGGTAACAACCAATGACCATCCATGCTCTGCAAATCACTACGCCTTTCTCCTATCCGTCTGGTGAAAGCACTGTTCCCTAAATCTGCATTTGGCCTCTTTTTGTCCAACTTCGAGCCTCTTCTGGAGTTTTTCCTTGGACATTTAGCTTCTGGTTCGCTTCTCTTCTGCTTTCTGCTGCTTTAACTCCAGGCTTCTCGTATCTGATCACAATGTGTTTCGTCTTTCCATGTTTTCTTGTCTTTATGTCCTAGACATAAGCATCTTCATTTGGATCGGTTGCTTCAGTTGCCCATTTCAGTGAGGCATCACGTCCCAGGAACTGGCCTCTGGTCTTGCACATTGCCACATGTGATAGACAGTGTGCTGTCTGGACATCCATTTCTACAGCTACAAACATTTTTGACTTCCCCATGCTGTAGGTGTGCACAAACGCATTCCCCCTCTGAACTCTGTCTTCCAACTTCTTTCATATGTTGGTACCATATGTTGTTTACCAAATGTGCTGTGCTGTCCAAGTAGTCATTTGGTTCACTGTCATCTCCTTGTATGCTTCTCTTGATTCTTAAGGTTTTCATGTATTTTGCTATAACTACATGCTTCAACGCATCCATATGGCTTCTTCTTGCTGGAGGATTCTCAGGTATCCTGATCCATGGTGCAGGCCTCTTCATCTGCACCAATTGAGTAGGCAAAAGTCTGGCAGTTCTTTCTTTTTCCTCTTGCTTCTTTCTGGCTCTGGATAATGACGGCCATATTGATTCTGCTATCAGCTGTGCTCATGAGATTTTCTCTGGGCTTGCACTTGCCTCCTTCAGTGCTGCATCAGGGGTGTTTATTACTGTTGTTTCGGTTGGTTTCTTCTCCAACTCCTGTTGTCTCTTCTGTCTCTTCAAGAGCTCAGCTTTCTCCTTTTGGCTTTTAACTTCACTGATCATAGATCTTCTCATTGTTGGTAATCCAACCTTCCTTTCTCCTTTGGCCTGTGGTTCTGTAATTATTGACACTGGACCTGGTGTGTGTGCATTCATCGTTTTGCATGCGTGTGGTTGTCAGTAACCTTTTTTCATTCATACTCTGTCGACCCTGTCTCCGGCTTTTCAATTTGCTTGTCACCATAAATTTGTGTGTGTCATTGCTAATCACATCCATCACAAGTTCACTCATTCTGTTCTCAGACCTCCTAGGGACTGGAATGTCTATGCAATGTCTGGGTGTCTGTCATGATCTCTGCTTCCAAAAGGTCAGGGTTTTCCCAACTCCCTTGGAAGCAGATCCATAACCCAGGTTCCGAGTGCCAACCAGTCCCAATTGGGACCTTTTGGACCCAGTCCTGGCGCCAGTGGCACCAGGCTCATAAATATGCCCAGTCCCAGCGCTGGAAGCGCCGGGCTCATAATGCTTGGGTGGACTTACCTGCAGCAGACCATGCTGCTTACTTGCCTGCCAGTTGAGCCTCTGATCCTCTTCTGTTTGGAACTACTTTTCCTGTTGGGTGGGGCAGGAGCCACTCCCTAGATTCAGAACACTGGAACTCTTCTGGAAAGCAGGAACTCTTTTCTTACCTAGGCGTGGCTGTGGAAGGAGGCACCTAAGCACTACAGGAGGCTATTTAAACCACACCCGATGGATGAATCTTGCTTTGCGTTATTCTGCATCCTCAGCAGCAGAACGCTCATCGTGTCTTCTGCATCTGATGCTGGGCCTAAGGGAAAAGGCTTACCATCCTGAATCCAGTCTTCAGCAACACCTATAAAGACAAGAAAGAACAGGTTAGCATTACGGTCTTCAGTGACAGCTCTTCACTTACCTGGTCCATCGGCTGTCACCAACGCCTCACGCTGCATTCCGGCATCTGAAAGACAAAGGCTTACCTACTCTTCGTGCGCTCCGGAGGTCTTCACACTGCATTCCGGCATCTGAAAGACAAAAGCTTACCAACTCTTCGCACGCTCCGGAGGCCTTCAGCGCTGCATCCCGCATCTGAAAGACAAAACAAGGTGCGTTTAAAGACATTGGGGAACTTAAATACTCACGTGCCATTACTCCTTTCCACATCTAACCCAGTGGGTATTCCGGCACCCTGCAGCCGCTCCGAACTTGTACCTGCAAAATAAAAAGACAGTTAGAGCGCATCGTGAAGCAGGCAACAAGCGCTTACTTACGTGCTTCCAGGCGCTTCTATTCATCACACGGGCTCCATTTTCAACTCACTTCAGCCCGTCATCCGCCATCGCCGGAACCCTGCAAAACAAGAGACATCATTACTAAAGACTTTAAAGACATTAGAATTACTCGAAACTTACCGTTCGTGCAGTAAACGACGGACAGCAGTCCTCTGAAGTCAAGAGGCCTGCTCCCCTTATCCAGTGAAGAAACTGGTTACAACACCCTGCCCCGAGGCAGATGGAGAGCACGGCGTTCACTTACCTAAGGTGAGAGCGTTAACCTTTGGGGTTCTACAGGAGAAGAGAAAGGGAAGAAGAGAGAGACATTCAATAACCCAGTTCCTTAATCCCATATTTTCTATCTGCAGACATCTTACCCTTCGAGTCAGACATACAGTGCACAGAGGTCCAGCCCAAAGAGCCAGCCGTGTGTTACACATCACCTTTGAAGATACGGTATATGCCCAGTCAAGACCGGCGCCTCTACGGGAATCAGGTGAGCGTTACAGTGTCTTTGTAGATTTCATGTGTGCATCATTAGGTGGGTGCACTGGAATTGGAACGCTTTGTGCACCAATAAAGAATGCAGTTCTAATCATCAGTGACAGTAAAACAATGATGAATACAATACATATATACATGATACCCCTATAGGTTAATCTACAGCATTTAGTTCTGGAAAAATATGAGCGTGTCTGAACAATAGACTGTCTATTGTCTCTGGATACAGTTTCTTTTTCAAAGTACACAAGTTCCCAATTGGTGCCTCTAATTTGCTTTACTCCAGAAGAAATGTCGTTCCTGTCAGTTTAACAAAAGTGAAGTCTCTGGCAATACCCTCTTGATCTGTCCCTCAGCGGAAAGTTTAAAATCTCCTCAGATAGTTCTGTTGAGCGCCAGGGGACCACTTTGGTGGTGATAGTGCGCGGTACAAATGTCCTTTAAAATTAACATTAACATGGTTAGAAATTTCAACTTGCATCATGATACCATGCAAGAACATGCTCATCTGTGTAGAATTAGCTGGGTCTCTGATGAATGTGAGGACGTCACACCAGCAGGTCTCCCCACAAGTTCTGGGAAATCCTTGATTAGGCAAAAAAAGACATTACTTGCCAATCTGGTATCTTCTGGCGACAGGGACATTTCTCCTCCCCTTGCTGAAGTTTGGAACTGTTTGGCCCTCACTCACTGTGAGCGGTTTCTACAATTTCAGTGTGTGTGTGGAAAGCAACTTGGATGATAATTCCGTTCAGGATTATACTTAAATGTTCTGTGTTTGCTGGATATCGAAGAAATGTCAAAACGTCAGTGGTTCTCCCGACAAGATCGGGACAGTCTTCAATTAGGCGAAAGAACAGTACGTTGCTAAGGCTATTCGCATCTTCCTCTGCTTGGGATATTTGGTTTTTCTTCGCTGTACTCTGGAAGCAGGAGGAACTGCTCGGCAATCAGAGTGAGCAGCCTCCTTACCGTCTTTTCGTTTTCAGGATCTTGAAGAAATTCAGTGATGCTTTTGAGCCTCCCCACCAATGACGGGTATGATCTCAGTACTAGTTTGAAATATATTAACACATCCTTAGTGATGTCACTACTGTGGGACACCATAAGCGATTCTGAACAAAGTCTCTGTGTTGAAAGAATCTGGATACTGTATTTTCTTCCAATGTATGTGTCCTCGATCAAAATTTGGCAAATTCTTTAATTGGCAAGGCTTCAGTGTGCCTCAGTCCAAAGTTCAAAGTCAACAGACTATGTTGTGGCTTAAACATGCACTCTTCTTGTTCACTCTGCAAATAGGATGCACAGAGTGTCCGTTATTATGCCCTTATAATCTCTTTTGCTCAGTGGAATGTTCAAAAAGGAATTCACAACTTTGCACAAAAGATTCTTGTCTTTGCTTTGCTGCGAGTCATGGGTCCTTCTTCCTCATCATGGATCTTGTTTGCACGTGCTGTGGTTCTTCCCCATTGTCTATAGTCTCTACACGTTGGGGTGCGGGCAGGGGACCTTCTCCGATGTATGGCTTGATGTCACCCAAAAAGTTCCAAGCTCTTCTTCCTTGTAGCTTTACTGCAGAGGGAATGACGTCTTCCACTTCTTTCTCGTGTGATTCTTCACCAGGACGGTGTCTCCAGGGAAGATTGATGGAACACATAGACTCTGAGCTGTGTCTGCAGTAGTATCTCCTTCTGTGTTCTGTGCTGCACTGCACCCTTTTTGTCGCCGCTGCAGCTGGCCTGAAATTACAGTAAGACAAGATGTCATGCAATTCAAGTAATTTTGCATTTCAGACGCTAAGATTTCTCTTGTCGGCTGGGCATCACATCTAGCTATGTCTCGGGGTGTCAGGGGAGTGAGCATCCTTCTCCCTGTTGCTATTTCGTGTGGCGTAAGATGATAGTCAGAACCAGGTTGGTTTCTGAGTGCATACAGTGCCAAAGGAAGGTGGTGTAACCATCCCTTTCTTAGAGTAAGCTTCAACTTGGCTAACCTTTCCTTTAACAAGCCATTGAGCTTCTCACATATGCCATTAGCTTGTGGGTGATACACTGACGAGAACTTGTTCTTTATACCAAGAAACAAGCTAATCTGTTCAAAAACTTAGTTGACAAAGTGAGCCCCATTATCTGATCTCATGACTTCACATACTCCCCACCTGGGAAATACCTCTCTCACTAGAAATTTGGCAGCACAGTTAGAGTCTGGGTGTGTACATGGACCTGCTTCTTTCCATTTAGAGAATGAACACACCACAACAATTAGATAACTTTACCCGTTACATACTTGAATCATATCGATGTAATCTAAATGCAAGTGCTGAAAAGGTCCATTTGGCCTTTGGATGACTCCTCTAATTACCTTTAGTGTGTGCCCAGCCATGAACTGCTGGCAGATTATACAGTTCACCATAAAAAATGCAACGTGCTTTGGTAAGTTCGGTATAAACCAGTCTTCAGCGAGTGTTGCCGTGAGATTCTCTTTTGTCTTGTGCGCTGGATAGTGCAACTGTTCCAATGCTAATTTTAACAGGGCTATAGGCATTACTGGTTTACCAGTGCTGTCTTGTCACCATAAACTTGCAGAGGGGTCTAAAGAACACCCTGGCCGCTTCCAGAGATTCCTCTCCTCCTGTGGTGCCTCCCCTTGTAGTTCCATTAATTGGGTTTGCCCCATGTAATTGTAGCTTTCAGGTTCACTTCGTGCAACAATTATTTTTTTGTTCACATCAGTGATTTCCACATCCATGATGGTCTCGCCATTGGGTGCCATATGCTTGGCTTCTGTGTCTGCTGCTTGATTCCCTCGCGAGATAAAATGTGTCCCTTTCATGCGGGCGCGCACTTCACAACCTCTATGCCCACCGGGAGCTATAATGCCTTAATGAGCCTATCCAATAGGGCTGTGTGCTGTACTGGCGTGCTGGCTGCTCAGAGGTAGCCCCTCCTATTCCAGCACGCTAACCCTGCATGTACTGTTGATGTCACATAGGTGGAGTCACTGTACACTGTTAATTCCTGATCTGCGTGATTCTCAATCGCGAGTATCAACGCTAATAATTCTGCAGCCTGTGCTGAATAGTGAGATGGAATTCGTGCACTAATGAATACTCAGAATTCTCCATTTGCTGTGTGCTTCATCACAGCAGCGCCGGTATATCTTTGCCCATCATTATGATTGATTCTCGAGGAACCGTCAATGAAGACAATTTCTCCTTCTGCCACTGCATTTTCTTTTACTCTGGGAATTTCATCATAGAATTCTTCATAATTTGCACAGTCATGGATCGGTTCTCCTTCAGTGACTGGCTCTGCTATGAACATAGCTGGGCTCACTATCTTGCATCGAACTATCTTAATAAATGGATTCGATATGATCACTTCATAGGCAGAAGCTCTCTGCAATGTCAATGTGCCCTTTAGTTTTTCTAGAATAGCGAATATCGTGTGCCTGACGTACAACGTCATGGAGCATCCCATCACAATGGTTGTAGCATTCTCTATGGCAAACGCTGCTGCAGCTAAACTTTGTTCGCAACGGAAATGGCCTCTCATCACTGGGTCCAAATTTGCACTGTAATATGCCAGGAGCTTGTACTCCAATGTGGTTCTCTGTGTGAGCACTGCCGTCATAACGCTGCCATTTTTGTGTGAAAACAAGTAGAATTCCTCTGTATAGTTGGGAATCACTAAAACTGGTGCCGTGCAAATGGCTCTCTTGAGTTCAGTAAACCCTTCTTCCATGGTCTCAGACCATTCAATTTTTCCTTTTGTCACCTGTGCCTTCTTTAGGGCCTGTAACAAGGGCTATACTCAAAGACCCACGCCCTGACATAATTGCAAGGACCTCAAAGCTCTGCATCTGTTTTATTGTGTGTGGCTTGGCTGTGTTCAGTATGGCTTCAGTCCTTTCTGGGGTAACCCTTTTCCCCTCATGTGAGATCAGCTGGGCTATGTACAGCACTTTTTGTTGACAATATTGTAACTTTTCTTTGTCAACTTTATATCCTTTTTCAGCCAATATAGTCAATAGCTGAATAGAATCACGTCTGCATCTTTCCTCTGTTGTACTGCAAATTAAGATGTCATCCACATATTGCAAGACAACACTCTCTAATGTGATGTTGCTTAGGTCCATCTGCAGGACTCTGTTGAAAACTGAAGGAGTCTCACAGTACCCCTGGGGTAGCCTCTTGCTTTTCAGACGCATCTGTCTGAACATAAATGACATCAGATATTGTGAGTCTCGGTGCAATGGGATTGAGAAAAATGCATTTTTCAAGTCAATCACCATGAAATATTTTGCCTTAACAGGTATATTACATAGGATTGTAGCTGGGTTAGGGATTAAAGGGAACTCGGTCTCTACAATATCATCTATCGGGCGTAAATCTTGAATTAGTCTACAAGACCCTCCCTTTGATTTTTTAATGGGATAAACCGCAGTGTTGCATGATGACTCTAATGTCACTAAGATGCCCTGTTCCATCATAGCCGAAATTGTCTTGAAAATTCCTTCATCTGCCTGCCTGGATATGGGATACTGTTGTGCTTTTGGTAGAATTGCTCCTGGCTTCAGTTTAATTTGTACTTTTCTGTTTCCTTTCAAGAAGCCTACATCACAGGGGACTGTGGCCCATACTGAGACAGGCACCTGGGCCATGTCGTCCTCGAAATATTCAGGAAGGTTCTGTACCAACATCATTCTCTGGGGCACTTCTCTTTTGATCATTTTCACCCAGAAAGTGACATTTACATCAACTGTTGTTTCTTCCCCATCTGCTTGCTCGTCAAACAGATCATCATCAGTGAAGTCAGTCTTCTTCATCGGCGTTTACTGTTCACCATTGTTGGCCTTCCTCATCACAACCATCGAGCAAAGCCATTTTCCCTCGTATTATGGCTGTGTGTATCTTCAAGGGAAATACTTTCCCTTAACCTCGTGCATAGGTATCCTTGGCCTAAAAAGAAATTCATCTGGGGTCCTCATGGTTTTGTCTGCAAGTCCTGGCAGCCCTACCATTAGCACACATACTCCACACGCAAATATTTCTGGTTCTAATGGGATAGCTTTCATAGCTTTGTTTCCTGCGTATGCTCTAATCATCTCGCATATGTTCAAATAGTGCATTCCTGGAGTTGAACATACTATGCCCTTCTCTGTGAACGAGATTGCCATATTTAACTTTGTCATTAGGTCTCGTCCCAAGATATTTACTGGGGTTTGTCTTGAATATAACAGTGGTCCATCCATATCACATTTTCCTATAGAGATTGGAAGTGTATCTTTAAAAGGAACAAAATTTGTAGCTCCTGTGAAGCCCTGATTATGTATAGCATCACCGGACAAGGAAACCTTGCCTTCACGTATACACAAGCGTGTTGCACCTGTGTCAACTAAGAAGGAACATATTTTATCCCCTATAACAACATCTACCCTTGGTTCCTGGTGAGGGTCTGGTGTCACTGATAGGATAGAACACATCAGGTTTCCCAGTGAGCTGTCCTAGTTCATATACAACTTTGTCCCATTTTGCGTGAATGGACTTCCCCCGTCACCAGTGTTAGCTCTCATTCCAGAATTTACAGCCTGTCCTGCACTTACTGTCTGTGACAGTTGCATCGGCGACTGTTGAGATTGTCCTTGTGGAAAACTCATCAAATTCAGGTTGCAAACCTTGTTGTGCTTCTGGCGTTTGCTGTTGCACTGTGTGATTCTATTCAACTCCATTTCCTCCCTGTTGTAAAAACACAGGTAGATTCACCATACCTGCTCTTGTTCCTTGGTCGTTTTGCATCATGGCTTGACTTCTGCATGTGCGTTCTAGATGCCCTGTCATCCCACACAGCCAACATATTGGTGGTGGTCTGATTATTTTCCCATTTGACATATCTTGATTGCATGTTTTGAAAGCCTTCCTGATTACTCTGAAAACCTCACTGATTACTCTGCCATCCTCTTCCTCTAAATCCCCTCCCTCTAGGGTAAAACCCATTATTACCCTGATTACTCTGTTGTGGATCATTGACCTGCTGCATACTTGTCTATGCTGGTTATCATTGCCCCTTCAATGGCATATTTTGACAATTTGTTCAGCACTAGTTTTGCTTCTTCGCCTTTTCGTGCAGTCTCTTTTTTGCAATTCTTTTCCTGCAGCAGTCTGCAATAGTGTACTATGGTCAACTGTATTTCAGACCATGGTTTGGCCTCGATTCCTCCCAATTTTTTTAGCTGTTTCTGTATCTGATCTGGTAGCCCTTGGCATAATATATGGTAAAATACGGGTATAGATTTCACCCAAGATTCACGAGTCTCCAGTACCCATGCGTTTTGGAAATTCTGAATTTAAAGCAAAGGATCCTCCAACTCGTTCATCTTTCCTGTCATGATAGCTCCCATGTCGGAAGTATCCAGATATAGCAATCGTAGTACTTTCCATACCGCGGCTCTGCAATTGTGAAATGGTGCTTTGTCATGTGCAGTATTAACTGTGTTCACACCAGGATAACCTGCCCGTGTCCATACATCGTCAGCTCAATCACCAAGTATGGCGATCAAAAGACCCTTGATATCCCCTATAGCTAACGTGTTCCCTCCCATCATTTTTTCTAGCTCGTGTATCCATTTTCAGGCTCCCGATGTCAGCATTGGAAGCTTATTTTTCAGATTTTCCCGATCCATGTGTGGCCATGGAACATACTGTGGTCTCGTTCCTCCTTTCAAGAGCAACGGAAATTGGGACGCATAGCCGTCTCTCTCTTCTCTCATTGTTTTTCTGTCTATTGCAGGTGTAATATTCCCTCATCGCCGCCTACGTGGCAATGTCCTTAGTCAGCTCACATAGGGTGTTGGAGACACCCCCCTCTGACCGTAAGATACTTCTTTGCATTGGTCTGACTGTGTGGCTGACTGTGATGCCCTCATTGCAGACCCACTAGAACCTGACCATCGTATCCCTTTTCCTCCTGAGAATTGTTTTTCACACCTCCTCTCTTCCTCCTTTTCCCCATGTTCCTCTCTTTCGGTGTCTGACATTGTCTGTGCCCAACTCATGTAACTTCTTGCATCCCCTTTGTTCTTACTGAGATCCAACCTATCTAGGGACAGCTCTCTATTTCTACTACTTCGGGAGACGTCCTCAGCATCGTAAAGCTGTGTGCTCTCCAGGCGCTCGTCCTCCCTCTCCCATTGGCGTACTTGTTCTAGCCCCATTTCATCATATATTCTATCGATCGTCTCTCCGATGCTTCTGGTGTCAAAGTCATCCTCAATATTTGCCCTAGACGTGCCTGGTACTGAATCGTACTCAGGAAAGAATTATTTTATGTTTTCCTAATCTACTACTGGATCAGGTTTTTTAACCTCCCTTTGCAGATATTCAAGATTGCATGTTCTCTGTCTTCGCTTATGTTCTACGTCATCATCGAATTCTCTGCGCTTCCTCGCTTCCTCTCTGACTCTATCTTCTTCCTCATTCTTTGCATCTCTACGTTCATTTGCCCTTAGAATGTCCTCATCCCTTCGTCTCTTTACTCTTTTCTCTCATATCCTTTGCTCTTCTTCTATTCTCCACTGCTCCTGTCTGTCCTTATCATTAGCTGTTCTCAGCTTATGATCGCTTTGTCTTTCTTGCTCTTCGCAATATAACTGCTCTCGTCTCTGCCTATCTTTTTTCCTGATTCTTTCGTCTCTCAATTTTTTTTGCGTTTCCTTCTCCTTTCTCTGTAAATCGTCTAGCTTCCCTTATTGTTTTGCGTCATCAATGCCTTTACCATCGAGTTTCAATAAAATCTGACCTCCCATCCATTTGTTCTGTGTGAATGCTATTTCATCACTTCTATCCTCATTTCCTTTCCATTTTGCCCTCTGTCTCTGTTTCGAGAGATGTACTTGCTTGTGCCTGGTCTTTTCTCTCATTCTCGCATCTCTCCTTGTCCCTCGGGACTTTGGAGGTGATATCTCTATCTCTGTCTTTGTCTGGGTTTTCGTCACTACTTTGCGTAGGTCACTCATATGCCGGGTTGCTATACCCCGTAGCTGCATTAAGTTCTCTTAGCGGGTATAACCTTTCGTCCTTACCAACTTCATTTTTTATTTCAGATGGGACAGGTGGCGCAGAAGGTTTCTCATCCCATCTGTGCATACGTTAAGTATCCAATCTAACAGCGGCTCCTCCTCCTTATCCTCTTGGTACATCTTCCAAAGCTCTAAACTAGCTAGGGGTGTGTCTAATGTTTTGCCTGTGTATGTGGCATGCAAATATGTCGTCATGTGCTGTAGGACCTTTTTAGATAGCAATCAACCCTGGGGCCATGGCATAAACATTTTTTTTGCGGTTCCTGTAACCCATTCAGCACATTACTTTTTCAGCGTCGGTGCATGTTTTGGCAACTGTTTGAACAGGTGTACTAATGGACTCATGTCTTCCATGTTCAAATCTGTTCACTTTTTCTTTATATAACACTTGTTATGTCTTTCGTTTTTTTAACAATTTCAACAATATGAGTGAGCACCAATCCTGTTTTTTCACAAAAATGTATATTTCCTTTTTCAATCAACAAACATCAATTCGTAATCTACAATATCTCAGTTACTCAATCACTTAATCATTTTTATGCTAGTTCTTTGAAGGAAAAATTTAATCCTATGACGTCACGACAAACAGCACATAAGACAAACATTAACAGACTAACTCCAGCTGGCTACACAGATTTCTGCCCCTAAATTTTACCCCAACATGAGGTGTAAGACCCTCCCATTCATACGTGTCTTTAACCGCTGCGGTTTTCTATTTATTCCTATTTTATTCAGGACTATGGATGCAGGCTTCTTCTAACCGCTATATTAAGCATAGGAATTTGGGGCATATCCTCTCTTCTCGGGTGTCCCCCCGGGGGTTCTCTCTCTTCTCAGGTATCCTTCTGGTATCCTCCTCTTCTCGGGTTTCCTCCCCGGTATTCTTTTCAACTACTCAGTGACCCTTTGAGTCATTATTTCCTTCCCCTATATATACATTCTACTCTACTTCTAACTGTATTTTTGTTTTCCCGCCTCCCTCCGTTACCTTCCCTTACTTGTTCTATGGCATGCACGTTTTGCCAAAGCATTTAGTCTTTTTCACTCACCGTCGCATGTTTCCTCTCTGGATGCTCGGGATCACTGCCTTTGTCACTGCCTCTCCTGCTGTTCACCTGCTCAGCTGCTCGTAGAAGTGGAAAAGGGTTTTCAGGGGGAAACACAGGACCCTTCAGACATCTGCAGGTTTTGCTCTTTATTCTAAACAATATCTACGGGGAGCTTCACGGTCTACTTAGACAGATGGCAAAGGACTTGTGATATTACTGAGGACCTAGAGTTACTTTATGTCAACGGTCAATGGGTGTCTTATCTAATCGATAATTGAAAAACCATCCTCTGCTACCAAGTGTGCACCAGGACCCCCAACTGGCCCATAGAGTAGGGTTTGCCCAATAGCACTTTAAGATGGATGGGGATGCAGATTAATACTGAAGCATCAAATCAACAATGACAACTAAACGGTTTGGCAATGGGAGTCCGTTTAATGACAAGTACAAAAAACAGGGAGTTTCATGAATATCAGCAGATACGTGATCTTCGTCTTGTTTCACAACTCCAACGAACTTCATAAGAAACACAACTTTTATACTAAAATCTCATCATCAATGACGTTTAAAGGTTAAAAATTGGCATGCAATTCTATTGGTTCTAGGAAGGTAACTTAAATATAGGTACTATGTCTGCATATGGCAACGGAGTAAGGGGATTGGGTAAATACTGTCAAGTGGGGCATCTGAGCCCTTCCTTAAAAAATGGCTACTGTAGACGTCACTAAAAGTACGACGTCCCATTGGTTCTACTACCTATAGGACCCTAGATTACTTGGTCCACTATAATTTGGTTGGCACCAACCCCACTCATACTTTCCCACTTTGCCTAGCAGCATTCAGAATGGTCGGCCAGGTGCAGGGTGCCCACCAGCTTCTCCGGCCTTCCTTCAATTATTGTTACAATGAATCATCACTTTAGTGTTCATGTGTCAATTATTTAACTGTGGTTGGCCTCAAGACTACATCTCCTGTCTGGAAAAGTTCTGATATATTCACCTGGCCCACTGCCAAGCATAGGTGTGAAACTCACTTCTTCTCGCTCAGCTGGTCACGTGATTTAGACACCGAGAAATCGCCTTCTTCCCACGTAACTTGTGTATTTGATTTTCGTTTTGCCCACCACCTGCCTTCGGTTTCTTATCTTGACCTTTCTGAGCAGGATATTCTGTTCCTTGCTTCATTAATTGTAGCTAATGTTCATCTGTTTTAGCTGATACGACTTTGGCTTTTTTGGCACGATTTGTCTCTGTTGAGTTTCGTTTCTGCCTTTTCTTGATTTGTTAAATATGAAGATCTTCTCGTGTGGCCTTTAGTGACCTTTGGTTGATTCTGCTTCTTGTGCATAGTGGAAGTATACTTATAAAATGTGCTTCTTTTGAGGCACTTGCCACAATCTATCTTACTACTAAGTATAGCAAGCTGCACAATTTTCTTAGCTTTCTTGCGGTTCCAAGCCTATTTACATGCGTAAACTGGTTGAATATCTTCGTCATGCTCATGGCATAAGCTTCTTACATTTGACATCGTCCTTTCATTTTAGATTCACGATGTCCCTTGTCCATGGTGTTCCGTCTCTTTATGTCATTCTCAGGTTGTCATATCTTTTATATGTGAGTCAGTCTGGGTTCTTGTGACGTCACCATTCATCTTCCATTAAGACCTTTTTGGCTTCTTCAGGGACTGTACTCAGACGATCTTCATTTCGTTTCATTGGTTGATATGGTTTTCTCAATGGGTACCTTACTGTCCATGTTTTCTTTATGGTTAGTACTTCAATAGGTGCTGTTCTTCTGATAGGTATTGGACTTAGCCCCACTGCGGCTTTCTGATGGTTTATTTGCTCACCATACGTCACATACCTTGGCGTGAACATTCCTGGTACTTCAAAATGGACGGTTGCAGTGCAGGCTGTACTGGGGACCTCCTCTACACTAGCCAAAGGGAATCTCTGAGGACTTCATGTGGGGAGGGAAGTACCTTAAGCAGTGACACCCTAAGGAAGCCTTGATGCCACATCCCCAAAGAATGACTTCCTCCGTATAAGGTGAAGAAGGACAACTTGTATTGGTTTTTGTGACAGGAACGTGTCTTCTGCCTCAAGGATGTGGAAGAAGAGTTGTTGTAGGGCGAATCCCTCATGAGCCATTTACCAATGACTGCAACTGATATGATTATTCTGTTGATTCTCATGGAGAGGACCTTTTATAAGAAAAGGAAGGCCACCATCCTACGGTAGTCCTGCAAGACCACTCAGTGGTACCTCTGGAGCTCTAGAGAACTCAAAAAGAAATGAGGTCAACAACATTGGCACATTTGAGGGCATATTGAATTTGATTGCATGTGAGAATATCCTGAAGAATTTGAGATGGAGTTACACCAGCATTTAGTGGACAAGAGTATCACAGACCCAAGGGAGCTTGCCAAGGCAACTGACAGGTATGCAACTACATTTAATCCAGATGATAAAGCAATGGATAACATGAAATCTAATGAAGGCAAGCGCACAAGCTCGCCCCTTCTGTCAAGAAAGCGTGTCAAAAGCATGAAGGAAAACCCCAATACTTGATTTGCAACCCCACGGAAAGATGGAGAGAAGGTACCCCTACCACTGGGTCACCCCATCCACAGCGCCAAGCTTTCATATAGGGAAAAGATAGATAGGAGAGGGGACAAACTTTCAAGGGTAAACATAATCAGGAGTTAGTTAGTGCTTTCAGCATGGAAGAGGAATCAGTAGTCAGTGTGGTACATACTAGAAGATACATTTCCAATGGGACAGGGACTGATCGAATGTACTCTATTTTCTCTAATTGAGAAAGGCACTGGGTCTCCAACAGCAGCCATGGTTAACAGCAATACTGAGATATTTTTGGACCACAAGTTCTTAAATGAGGTCAGAGCCCATCACTTTCTGATAACGCTGTATCACTGTTGCCTGATGATGGTGGGTGAGAGAGAATCAGATCCTGCCTGGTCCTCCCAAGTAGTCCACTGGCTATCATGGAGTTTACTTGGAGGAGTGAACCTCTCAGCTGTGTGTCACAGTCAAGAACACAATTCCAGTGCGCTGTTAGAGAATGACAAGCCTGATGCCAACATTTTTGCCATGATCACTAGATCGAGGGCCAAGGAAGCTGCATGGTTAGCCACCCTTGCAGCCATGTGCCGAGGTGCTGTTCGAGCTGAAGCTGGAAAAAAACTTGTGTGACGGGTACTACCTAGACCAGACCCTGAGTCCACAGAGGGCCCTTCTCCTGCCAATTTTACTTACTTACTTAGGACACCAAACGGGTGGTGTCAAGAAACAGACTCTCAAGGCCAAAGTCCAAGCAGTGGTATATTGGGTTATATTCACTACTCAGATAAGGGTGAGGGTCTTCTTGTGACTCCCCAGTTATTACTACAGACTTTTCATCATGCAGTATGTGACAATTGCCCTTCCCCAAAATGATATGACACTTAAGAAAATGCCAAAGAAGGTCATTTGGACCCCTTCCTGTAAAACATCCTTCATTCCCCCTGAAGCTCATTGGTACCCGAGCCCTAGGCTTGATGTCTGCTCTAGCCTTCTCCTGAATATACCTTCTTCCACTTTAGGACACCTGCAGCTAATCCAGAGTAGGGCAACAACACTTAACCTTGGCCTTAATTAAGGGGACTGCATCTCTCCTGGCCTAAAAATATCCTCACTGGCTTCCGGTTGCCGCACAGATTACATTCAAATCCCTTTGCATCATTCACAAGGATTTCTGAGGCCTGGGACCATGCTATCTGCAACTTTCTCTTTCTATATACTCTCCCTCTAGACCTCTGCGGTAGTCTGGCACCAACTCTGTGTGTGTAAAGTGTTTAGCTAAACAGAGGTCCTGAGGCCAATCACTTTCTTCAGCTGGCTTCCTCTTATGGAACAGCCTCCCCCACCCTCTCCGTCTTGAGCAGGACTTTCTCAAGTTCTGCAAGGTCCTCAAGAGTTTCCTCTTTACCTCCTCCTTCCCTTTGTCCCTCCTAAGCTAATGTTACAGTCGCTGTGATTGGTACCTAGGGCCCTTATGTATCCCTCCGGGACCTGTCCTCCCATATGCAATTGCACCAGCTTCTGTCCACATCTCAGCACTTGCCTCAGCACACACCTACCTCAAACCTGTAAGCTTGCACTATCTACCCAATTTGGACCCATGCCGCATAGCACGTACTTTACTATGTACTTCATCTGCTGCTCACCCACGAGCACGGACATTCCAGCGATTACCCCTACCACCTACTTCCCCTCTTTCCGCTGCACTTGCACATTATGAATACTCCAAAGGCATAGTTGGCTCATCTTTATCTTCCATCGTATTTGTTGTTTTCCAATCAAATGTTCCCTCCCTGCTGCCCTGTAGTTGCTTTGAAACATAATTCACTTACTCTATAAGCACCTTACAAATGCACAATAAATAAATAAAAAGTCTGAAGGATGGGCTGTGCAAGGCCCCAGTTCTGAAGGTCCCAGAATATGGGCACGAGTTTATCATAATGGCATAGGCTTGTGAGCTCAGAATTGGGGCATTGTTAGCACAGCTAAACTCCAGGAAGGTAGAGAGACCTTATGGATATCGTAATAGGTGCTTGATCAAGCAATTGTGCCAGAATTAAGAAGGAATCATTTGCTGTAGTTTGGGTGGTACTTAATCTGAAGCCCAACATATCTAGGCTTCATCTTACTATTCAAACAGACCAGAGACTTCTGAGGTATCTTGTGGCTATGCAAGGGGAGAATCCCAAGTTGTTGCGCTAGACCATATCCCTGCAGGGATTGGCCATGGACATCACAGGCAAACCTGAGTCAAATCACTCTAATGCAGATAGCCTCAGTGGATGATGCAGGTAAATCAATTTTAGGAAGGGGAATCTGTCAATCAGATTTCCCTATCATAGCGTTGGTATGCTGATCTTCAGTGCCTGATCTCCAATGGAACAGATCTGGTTTGGGGGTCACAGTGGCCCTCTTGATGGCTGCAGCTAAAGCCAAGTCTCTGCATCACAGGTGCTGCATTTTACATACACATCTCTGTTCCAAACTATATAACTATGAGAGTTGATAGCCTATTAGCACATTAACCTTTAAATATAATCCATACCTGAGTTTATGGTATGGTGGCTACAATCACTCATAATTGTCCAAGCCATGTCAATTTGATATCACACATGATTCAGCCCTGTGTGCCAAAAAGTAACAGAAACAGCTTTTTGTGCCAGGATAGGTGGCTAATAAGACACCAGTGGGGGCACCCTCCTTTCCCCCTGTCTTTGCCCTGGCCCCGTCACTGGTGCCAAGCTCAGCTCCGGAAGGTGTATGTGTGCGCCCCGCTGCCAGGATGTCTCTACTCCTCCAAGCAAGACTGTAGCCCTGGTGGTTGTCTATCTTTGTTCCTTTGTGAGTGCAGATAACACCCCCACCAGTGAGACAGCCACTGCACAGGAAGCTGTCTTGGGAGCAGGAATCAAAGGACACACTGTTCTCAAAAGGACTCACCTCAGACCAATGTGCTGCACACCAAAAGGGCCTTTCATACTATTGAAACAGGAACTGGTGGGGTTAAGGTAGACAGTGGGAGCTCAGACCAGCTGAATGAATGTTCTGCTATTTTGTTTTTACTGTTGCTCTCTCTTCCATCCTGACTTTGTGACTTCCTTTAACAATAAAAATGTGGGTGTGATGTCAGAAAGCAACATCTGCTTGTTCCATGAACAGGGATTGAACCCTTAAATCAGGCTTGCTTTTGTCCAATAACCAGATGATGTTTGCCTTTAAAAGAAGAGGCCTCCCACTTCTTCTCTGAATCTTCTCTGGACTGCAACCCTTCAAGAAGATTTCATTTGGACCCTGATGGGTGAGCAGTCCTTTCCAAAGTCCTTTGGTTGTGAGGTGAAGGTAGGTAGACCAAAGCAGCGGCACACTCTGCTACCTAACCATCTCCAGGGCACATTGGGGGTGACCAGATGCTGAAATAACACCTGCCTTTCCACCAGCCGCACTTGTACCCAGGACCTCATCATGTTGAAGGACCCCTGCAGTTGTGTGCTCAGCCTCCCATGTGTTTGGGAGCGCAAGAACAAGTACTACACTTACCATTGAGACCTTGGATTGGGACTCGCAGATCCTCAGAGCCGACAAAGCCAGGATTCCTGAAATTCCATGATCAAACTGCTGCAAACAGTGATTCAAGCCCATTCGACCCTGATCGAACCACCAGGACCCTCCGGACCTGCTTTTGGCATTTGTTGACCTTCGAACCGCAGTACTGCACATTCAAATACGTTTACTGCTGCACCAAGCCCACTGGAGCGCATTGTTGCATCAGCTTGAACAAAAAAGCATTGTTGCACCTGCACAACTCAAACCACTAAGTCAACGATTTACCTGACCCTGTTGTTCTTCTTGAACTGTGTCCTTTGAGCACCTGCACATCTCAAACCACTAAGTCAACGATTTACCAGACCCTGGTGTTCTTCCTGAACTGTGTCATTTGAGCACTGCATGAAACGGAATCACCTTGCACATCCTGACATCGGCATGTCTGCCATTTAACCTTGACCATCGAACCAAACCTGATCAGCTCCACGATATATATTGCCCGAGCATTGATTTGAACCACAACAACCTTCAGTTGGATCCCAGCTCAACACTTGCTTAACCCCTGGACATCTGCAATTGCCACATTCGATCCTGAAACAAACCACCAGCACTGTGCTGAAAATACTGGTTTGCTGTTGTCAAACTGCCAAGATGTGGCAAAGGTATTGTTGCCTGATAACTGCCCCTAATCCCCCGGTCCATTTTTGGACCCTAGAGACTGGCTAGCTCATTTTAATCCCTTTTGCTACAAGAGCAAATCTTGATCAAAGAACATTGTGTTTTTTACTGTACTTTCTCCCCCTGTCTCATCATCCAGAGTGCTCCATCTTGCTACCTTACATAGTCTGTGTCTTTTCCACAGGGGTGGGTTTAGTAGCATGTTCTATTTAGTTCACGTTGCACATGGTTTGTTTAATTAAACTATATACAATGTCATCAAACCTTGATTGGGAATTTCTTTATTTTGGACTGTTGTACTGTTTTACCTATATGATTGCGTTCACTCTTGGTTTGCAGAAGTATGAGGGCTAGTAGGCACTTTAATGTCATAATTTGTGATTAAAACCCTTGTGTACCTACAGTACTTAGTGAGGAATGCCACAATCTTCATACTAGTTGAGCTCTCCAGTGAGAACAAAGTCAGAGAATCTTTCAAGAAAACAGCTAGTGGTAGGCTGAAGCCGGTTCGATATTGCAAGGGCATTTCTCTGATTATCAACCCTCAGACATGCAAAGCCCTTACATATCATTCTCACACATTCAATCTCCGTTGCGAAAACTGAACTGTAGAGATCATGCGTAAGAGACACACTTAATTCCTTATGTTCCAGTTTCCCAGTAAACGTACAGAGGGAACCACATTCATTGCCATTTCTGTGGATGCTGTTTCCCCTGCTCAATTTTGAACAATTCCAGAGGAGGGTGGGAATGTGGCATGGAGATCTGGCCAGACCCAGGTTTCCAGGTAACATTTATATTTTATTCAGAATAGATAAATAATTAATTGCCTACTAGCAATCAAGTGCATGCATGGTGGACTCATTTTACATGGACTCCCGAGGAATCCAACACATTGCTGGCAATTCCAAAGTACATGCTGGTGGAAACGCATTTAGTTTAGTGCCGCAAAGCAGGTAGGGCTCTCCAAATCACAAGACAGCATCTTGACAATGGTCATAGTTGTAATAAACATGCATGCGTATTTTGCATGCATTCCCTGAAAGTCTTTGAAAACCAAGCCATTGCACCTGGATCAATGGATCGCAGAAGAGGACTCGAGGTGTGCACTCACTCGCACCTTGCCAGGGCCCTGATACGTTGCTGCCACTACTTCTCTAACTCTGCCAGTCAGGGCCGTCACGAGGGGGGGCAGGAGGGGCAAACTGCCCGGGCCTCGCACTTGACAGGGGCCTCGCGGCCCCCTCTCCTGAGTAGAAAGAAGGCAACACAGTCCACCGTGTTCTTTATTCACACTGGGGACTGTGCTGTCTGCTCTGTGCACCAGCAATGATTTTACTGTTTGTTGCAAAGCCGTTTGGCTCCGCAACAAACAGCAAAATAATGGGAGACAGCAGGGCTCAGAATGAGCTCTGCTGCCTCCCGTTATTCAGCTGACAAAGTAGACATGCTGAGTGGCAAGAGAGGACTTCACTCCTGTTAGTCAGTGTGTTCACGTGTTCCTATCAGTGAGCAGCATGTTTTAATTAAATGTGTATATATGTGTAATGAGTATGTATATGTGTATGAATGCATACGTGCATGTTGGTGTTTATGTTGGGGGCAACTCTGTGTTTAGCTTTCATTTATGCATGCA
Organism: Ambystoma mexicanum; assembly: GCF_040938575.1. Classification (NCBI taxonomy): domain Eukaryota; kingdom Metazoa; phylum Chordata; class Amphibia; order Caudata; family Ambystomatidae; genus Ambystoma; species Ambystoma mexicanum. Next base: position 1,350,536,094 of record NC_090931.1, read on the forward strand.
TGTAAGGTGTGGTGTGACTGGTGGAAGAGTGCATCTATGAAAGTGTGGTGTGTGAGTGTGTGTGCCAGCCCCCACCCCTAAATTTAGCAGCCCTGTAGGGCCACATAATTAAGAGGTGGGGTCCCTGAATCAGAGGTGCACCTATGCTAAACTTTCGGGGGGTGGGTTGGCACTAACACTTGTTACCAAATGTTGGGAGAGGGGCAAACTTACTGTGGGGGTATCTAACATCTTTCCACATTCAAATGAGACTATTCTGGCGTAGCTTCAATGTTAAATTAGCTATCTCCTTCATTTTTGAAACCCCGCACTCAAGGACTACTGCCAGTGAGAATGAGATGTCTCATATCACCATTTCCCTTCTAATCACTCCCCTAGTATACAAGTGCTAACCCCACATCACAATTTCAATTACCTAAATATGTATGCATATGAATGCAGGTGCTAACAGCTAAATGTGCTATGCTATTTAATTGCAGGGCCTTTGTTAACAGCGAAGCCCAGGCATCGATTAACGTCTGTGTCCTGTTGCGTTTGGCCACGGCTTTGTTGGACAGCCTGGCAGGGGCTGGGTGACAGTTCTGAAAGCGGATAGTGAGTGGGGCCAATAAACCCATTGCGCTGTCAGTCTCCCCACTGAGAGAGGGCATCTGGGCCTTTAAGCTTTTACAGTTGAAATGGGCCCCCAAGGAGCTGCCCCCATGTTGGCAGTATTATGACACAGAAACCTACTGATAATCTGCAGCTTTTAACCACCATACTGCATTATTTTGACTTTATTATTGATTTAAGTACTCCACAGGTGCCTCAGCCTATTTTTCCAAACTGTAATGTAAGGGGTGCCCCACAAACATCAAAAAGAAATGGGCCCCCCACCAGCCCTGGCATATGTTCCGCCAGCCCTTTGGCTTTATCAAAGTGAGTCTGTTGATATTGTGTGTATAGGTTTTTGTGTTCTGCATGTTTGATGCTGATGCTGCTCCTTAATGAGTGCTACGTGCTGGTGACACATCGAAAGAGGCCATCTGCCTCAAAGTGGGAGGGCGTCAGCCCTCCCCAGCTAAGGGCTGGTGCCGCCCATGCAGCCAGGTCGAGCAAACAAAGCCCAACATTTCAGGAGGGGGCTAGAGCCCGATCTACTCAAATGTGTTGCTCCACTGCATGGATTCCTTTTGTTTGAGTTATTAGGTGTGCCACCAATAAGCCAAAACTATTGCTTTAGCGAACACATAGTGGTGGAAATAGACTTTTTTTACTGTGGCATCTGTCCTACCGCAGTGAAAGGACAGCAATGGTAGGATTAGTAGGGTGTAAGGCAGGTATTGTAATCACCCCCATGAGCATAATGCCTGTAAGACCGAGATCCTTCGCATTGGGACCCCTGTGCTGGCTTTCCCCCTCTCATTCTGGCCACCCTCCTTGGGCCCTCTTCCTTTGCTTTCCTGTGAGGCAAAAAACCTTGGTGTCATCTTTGACTTCACTCCCCATTCCCGTCCCGCTCCCTGGCACTTCTCCCTCTCGATACCCCCTGCACTCTAGCGCCGTCGCACTTGTACGATCTGAATGTCACAAGGTCTAGTAAGATCATTTGTTTTGTCCTCCCTTTGTCTTCCCTTGTCTTGTCATGCCTAGAAACACGTGTGTACAGGCGTGTTATAAATTACATATGTCATATAATAACATTTACCTCTTGCCCTCAGAGGATTTATCATCAGCAAAGTTCAAAATCTGCACCCCTTTTAAACCTAAAAAATGCACTTCAATTTTCCAGTAAAGTGCAACATTAACAAAGGGATTTCACAAGGGCTCCTGCTCAGACCTTCTAGTGGTCTTGGGGGGAAGCGCCTCACTTTCGAACCTAGCGACCACAGTTAAAAGCCCTGCCCAACATAGTTTAAAGCATGAACACACCACAGCATTCTAAAATAAATGTATAGTGCACATAGATTTCCCAGGATTGTGGAGCTGGATCTGAGATCCTGTGAGTAATATTTTGCCAAATTCCAGTCCCGATGACAGCATTGAGAACAGATAGGGAGAAATGGCAGATGAGGAAGGACACAAAGCTTGTAGGTGTTGTTTAGTTATTTGCCCATCCAATTACTTTTCATGGCCATGTGAATCCCTATGGCAATTCACACCCAGTTCCTGCCCTTCCCACCCAAAACAGTTCCTTATTGGAACTCTTTGAGCTAGCTTTGCCATCAAACTTTGCCCTCACAGTGTCTGTGAGTGTTTTCTCAAAGGAGTCTTCTGAGAGTTAATGACTTAGTTTTTTTGCAAATGTCTTGACCAGGTCTGCCTTCAGTCTTTTACTGAAGTCCTGTTAAAAACAAACACTGACAAAGCCAACGGTTTTGGCTTGTGTATAAGTATTAGGCATTTGCTAGGCACTGCTGTTAGATGCTGTTAGATGCTCAGGTACTCAAACCATTTTGCACCTGCTAACATCAATGGTTAGTAAATAGCAATACGGCAGTGCCTTTCCCATTCCTACACAAAAGCACAAACAGTTAGCATTGCAAATGCTTGTTTTTCTTTACTCTTGATGCACAGGACTATACATCACGGTTAAAGCAAACATACTATTTGGCTAAAATGGCCCACCTTGAATTTAGGCCAGTCTAGGCAGTAATAACACTTATGGTGCACAGTCATCCTTGACATGCTTTCTGCGGCATGGAATTTTTACAGGCTGGGAGTCCGTACATGGTAATAATGGCATATATTGGTGCAGCCTGCAAGGACATACATGGGAACTGCAAGCATGAATATATTTCTGTACTAATATATGTTGTGTGCAAAGGTGGCATGAAATGCATTGGAAAATGTTCCTGTGCACGGTTGATGACTTGCAACTATTGGGTTTTTCCATGTGCTACCATACAAAACCAATTACACACTGTATGGATTTCTACCCAATTTTGCAAAGAAAGGGCTGTAAAATGCATAGTTTTAACCCAATGTTTCAAACATTTTCTTGGGAGTGAGAAACCCCCCTCAAGCAACCCGTGTTCTGCCCTGTAGAATGTTTAAGTGCCTTGACTTTTTATGTATCTGTGCTGGAGGCACTGTCCCACTAACCCCCCTTCACCCTGTAAGTGATTTCAATCTGGCACACATATAGTGCACAAATGAAACCCTTATTTATTTTATCTATGAGTTTAATATTCTGAACGATATACCACTCATATCACACCCTTCTCCTGAGAGCCCCCCTCCCCCAGGTCGCACTGAACCAGGAATCAGGCTAGTTTGCAAAGGTAAATATTTATTTATATATTTGGAATTTAAATCACAATGGGCCTCATTACGACCCAGGCGGTTATTAATGGACATTACCGGCATGGCGCAACTAACGTGTCCGTGCTGTCCAGAAACCGTTAAAAGCGGTACATTACGACCTCTCGGGCACGAGCATTGCGCCATGCCGTTAATGTAATCTGCGCCATGCCGGTAACGTCCCAAAAACGGCACTTACCGGCATCCTATACCATGCAAGGTGCACTACCGCCACCCTACCCACCGATATTAGCGATCACCGCAAATAGCGGTGACCGCTATTAGCGGTGACCGTAAAGAAGCGGATCCAGAAGTTGCGCCATCGCACCGGAACGGGAAAGAGCACGGCAGCCATCTTTAAAAACACAATTCATTGCCATCCTCCACAACCATTGCACATCTGACCCCGAGACCCGCCACAAACCTTCACCCACATCCACCCATTGTCAGAATGCCGAAAGTTGTTAAAAAAAAGTTGCGATCGGCTGCGGCAGGAGCGCTTCACTAGGGAAGAGCTCACCATGTTGGCGGAAACCCTACAGGAAAACGCGGACGTTGTATTCTCAACTGAAATGACCAGACCGGCACTAGCACGGAAGATGGCCATATGGGACCTAGTCGCACAGCGGGTCAGTGCAGTTGGAACAACACCCCGCACCACAAGACAGTGCCAGAAAAGGTGGGACGACCTCCGGCTCTGTGTAAGGAGTATACTGTCTGCCAACAGAAACCTGGGCATGGCTACTGGTGGAGGAGCAGACTCACCGATAAAATTGCAGCCGTGGGAGGAGATTTGTGCCACAACCATTGGCATCGAGAGCATCGAGGGGGTCGGAGAAATGGAGAGAGGAGCCCCCACATCAGGTGACGCAGGTAGGTGCCTCAAATCAAGCCATGCAAAACTCTCTGAAGTCCAGTTTCATGGGAAGCACAATGTTGCCTAATAGTGTTAACGTGACACATCAGCAGAAGACTGCCTACAGGCATTATTGACCTACACCCTGTACACATGCAGTATGCACACTCTCACTGTAGGCACCCACATTCCTGCATGCTTCTCCCACCCAAAAGGGAGACAACCTGTATGTCACTGCCTCCAATGTGCACCATCTAGTTATCAAAATGATGGCAGTCATCACAATGCCTGCTTGTCCGCAGACCCATCAATAACACTTTCCCTCCTTTGCTCCACCACAGGCTCCCATTCGGACCTTGGTGAGGAAGACACTGGCATCACACCTGCCAAGAAGGCCAGACCCGAAGTGACACCACACCAACCCTCCACCTCTGCTGGACCAAACAGACCCCCACAGCAGCCAAAATCGACGGCCACAACACAGGCCAGGGCACCGATAAGCACCAAGGCAAGCAGCACGGTACTACCAGCAACAGAAATCCAACAACTGGTGGCCACTGAAGGGACTGTGTCTGCAGGAAGCAGCACGATTGGGGAGACTGCTGCCATTGCAGCTTGCTCCGATAGTGATGTGGGGAATGATGATGATGTCGTAGAATGTCCCTCCACTGCCCACCTTCATTCCCCCTACCTGTCCCCATGTAGCCTGCATGATGATGGCACACAGGGGCAATCCCCTGATGACTCCTGGCCAGCCACTCCATGCCCAGTGGAAGGTGTGGAGGAGGGGAGCAGCCCAATGAACACGCCACTGGCATTATCCAATGCCCAAAAAAACCAAGAGTCGCTGGACCAAATCTTAACACGCCAACACCAACTGTCCTCCCTCCTGACTCAGCATGTGGCCGAATGTGGAGGTGCAAGTGCGGAAATGCTAAAATGTGCCGAGACTGTGAAGGCAGCCATACAATCCTCCACCAAGGATATCTGTGCCAAACTTGCCGCGGTGCGGCACGTGCTCTCGGAGCTTGTACAGACAATGAGGGACATGCGTCCTAGTGAGCAGTCGAGTACCTCCTCTGCTGCCATTTCTGCCCCAAGCAGCCCCATCCGCAGGTCGGCCAGGAACCTGCGGAGTACAGGCAGGGGTGCCCCGGGGGCCGGCAGAGGGGGCTGCCAATAGAGGCCGCCCAGTGGAACAATCCCACATTAGGCACTTCATCACAGGCATCCACGCACTTTTGCGGGGAGTTGAGGGGGGTGGGGGGAGTGGGTGTGTTGGGGGCTGAGGGGGGAGTGGGTGTGTTGGGGGGTTGAGGGGGGAGGGGGGAGTGGGTGTGTTGGAGGGTTGAGGGGGGGGAGTGGGTGTGTTGGGGGGTTGAGGGGGAGGGGGAGTGGGTGTGTTAATTGAATTCACATTTACAATACAATTTTTGCTTGAGCACAAATCACGTGTGGACATTGCTCATTGCGTATGTGTGCTTTATTGGTGAACAGTCCACAGTGTGCAAATCCCAGACCCACACAGTGCCCCAATTGCCATCTCCATGTGACACCCCCCATTTGTGTGTGCTAGAAACATTGGTTGATCAGAGTCCTATGCATGTCACGTCCCTCCTGTGCATCGCTGCCTCCCTGAGGTGCTGCCCCATCCCCACCCTCCTCATCCTCATCGTCAGGTGGTTGTAGTTCAGCGTCAGGGGGCAGGGGCACATTCCGTCTGATGCACATATTGTGTAGCATGACACATGCCATTACGATCTTTGCCACCTTCTCATGGCGGTACAGGAGTGCCCCACCAGACCTGCTGAGGCAGCAAAACCGTGCCTTCAATAGGCCAAATGTCTGCTCAATCACCACATGGGTTCGTGTATGTGCACGATTGAAGTCCTCCTCGTGCTGGGTCTGTGGGTTCCGGACTGGGGTAAGGAGCCACCTCTTCAGGGGATAGCCTGCATCACCTGTATGTGGGCAACAATGTATGTGTCAGTCATGACATCAAATCTCAAATCATGACGTGCCACCATGGCATGCATTCATCTCTTACTTTGTACCACATTTACATGCACAAATTGAGTCACACTATGTGACCGGTATATGTGTATTCCTCTCATGGACTGTTTTGCATGCCATCAACCAGTGTATGCAGGGGGGTCCAGTGCCTTGTGAGTGCCCATCCACTGTGTTAGTCCATGGCATTTGTTTTGTTGACCTGGCAGGTGTCCAGTGATATCAATGCTCTCATCATGGCAACATTGCTGTCAGCCTCATGATGACCCCACTGAGCACTACTAATGTTGCTAGGCAATTTTTTGGGGCCTCGGTGTCTGTGTAGTGGTGTATTGATGTTTTTGTCCGTCATGTGCCTCCTTTGTGCGCAGTTATGGGGGACTGGCCTTTCAGTTGATGGTGTTTGGTGCCGTGTATTGGCTGAAGTCATTGCATGTAGGTGCATTTCGTTGAGGTCGATGTGGTCCGATTCGGTACAGTGCACTTGCAGATGGTTGTGTCATGGTTGGGACACACCTTCATTCACATGGTAGGGCTGCTTACATCGGGCATTATGTGTTCAGGTGTCAGTTGACTTTTGGGCTGCTTTAGGGTATGAGCTGGCTCCATTGCCTCTGGTACTCGCAGCCAGGTAAGGTATGCATCACTCCCCCCCCCTTTCAGCCAGGTAAAGTATGCATCTCTCCCCCCCCCCTTTCAGCCAGGTAAAGTATGCACCCCCCCTTTCAGCCAGGTAAAGTATGCATCTCTCCCCCCATTTCAGCCATGTAAAGTATGCATTCCCCCCCCCTTTCAGCCATGTAAAGTATGCATTGATACGTCAATCACCTACCCACTTCAAATTTCCATGGCCATGACATGAGACTCACCGAGTAGCCAGGATCTTGGCCCTGCATGTCACTCCATGTAGCGTGGTATTGTGGAGTTATGCAGGACCATTGAATCATGGGTTGATCCGGGGAATCGGGCACAACAATGTGCGATGATCCTGTTGGAGTCACATATCATTTGCACGTTGATTGAGTGGAATAGTTTATGGTTGCGGTACGCTACCTCATTGGCATGTGGGACCACCAATTCCAAATGGGTGCAATCGATGGCATCGATGCAACCAGGTATGCCGGCTAGTGCATGGAAACCCACTTTGGTGTTTGCAATCTCCTGGGCAGACCGTGGTAGGAAATGTGGTCGTCTGTGTGCTTGAGGAGGGCATCGAGCACTTGGATCAGCGTACGTGAGAATAATGGTTGTGATATGCCATGCAAGTGCCCCACTTGTGCTAGTAGGTGCCTGTGGCCAGGAAGTGGAGCACGGACACTACCTTCAGTAGGGGGGGGATGGCGGTGGGTGTCTCAATCATGCTGACGATGTCGTTGTGTATCATGTCCACGATGGTGGTGATGGTGTCCCGGTCCAAATGGTACAAGGTGTGGATTTGCTCAGCGGTGAGTTTGAATGGACTGGCTCTGATGCGTGGGATTGGGGGCTGGCTGCATGGTGGCATTGGCTGTGCTGGTGGGGCTTGCTGGCCCTGCCTTGCCCTCCTTCTCCTCCTGCGTCTCCTCTGTGCTGCCTGTTGTTGTTGTTGTTGTTGTTGTAGCACTTGCATTGCAATCAGGTCCTCCAGCCCCAACATTGCTAGTCCTATTGGAATCATTGTGGAGTGTGACTGGGTGTGGAAAGGCGTGGGGTGTGCTCTTTTTGTACTTGGTGAGTCTGTATTGCCTCCACCTGTGCTGATTGTGTGCACCTGTGGCAGCTGGGAACACTGCACATGGCCATTTACGGTTGGTCCGCGATGGTGGTATTTGCACCATGGCGGTAAGGTACTTTACGGCCTTCGCAAGGGCGTTAAGAGAATGTCCGCTTGACTCGTGATGTTCCCAATTTGCGCCATGCCGCTATTTCCGGCATGGGGGGTCGCGTGCCCGCTCCCTTGGTGCTGTTAGCGGCACCGTTAAGTACGGTGCCGCTAATTGCACTTACTCGGATTGTAATCGGACCTAGCGGTAAGCGATGCCGGTAATCCTTTACCGGCATCGTTTTCCACTTACCTCCAGGGTCGTAATGAGGCCCAATGTCTTTAATGCACTAGGAGTCAAATCATGAACACAAAATCAAATGCAGAACAGAAATAATACTATTGTGTTGGTTAGGAACAGATAGCACTATGGTTAGAGGTTCCCCCTGCAACACCCCTCAACCCACCAATAGGCAATTTAAATAGATGTGAGGAGAGAGCAGATATTCAGGAATAACACAAATCAAATAGAATATCACTCCCACCTTCCCCCTTTTAAACAGAAGAGAAGAACGGAGTTGACTTTTCAACTGTCAGTATGGCTTTGAAATTGTCTGAGCAAAAACACCAAATGTGGTCAAAAATGCTTAAATTATGATACATTTCCATGAGAGCCACTTTGAACAGATGCACACAATCACAAGCAATGATTTAGTCAAACGAAAACATTTGGAATCTCAAAGTCAAAGTAGGAAATAATTTAAAGCTAATTCACACGTGTAACATTTTTCAGAATGTCAAATCGTGGCAAACGTTTCTGTGTGCGATTTTCGCTAAAACGGGCCAATCGCACTGTTTTGCACTGCAATTTAGGGTACTTTGGATAGCTAAGGATGGGTACAAGTAGGAGTTGAAATTTCGCTTCAATCATAAAAACTGAGAGAGTTATAGAGGTTTTAGTAAGAGTTGTTTTTGCAAAATAGGCGTGAAAATCGAAAACAGAAATTTGGATTAAAAATGACAGATAGATTTTCTTATACTATGTGAAGGACTAAACAAAGGAGAATGCCACACAGGAATCAGTTATTCACGGTCGCTTATAACCATTCATGCGTGATATTGTAGTTTCCATTTGGTTTGGCAATTACTTTTCTTAATCAAATTAATAAGAAGCTAGGGTTTAGTAACACAGATGGGAGAAAAGTCAGCGCAAGGATAGTTCTAGCAATACTATGGTTCTGAGTTTAAGAGGGGATGGGTTTGCGATTAAGATCATACAATGTAGATAGATTATGGGTCACTGTTCTTCCTATTAATACTTACAGTCCTTTGTAATTAAATTGGACTGTCAGTTCTGATCATCGGATCGGGTCTATCAAGGAAAGGACAGCACATCAGGCGCGAGACTGGACCAGCTAGGGCGGTCACCGGATTTGCACAGGATATGACCTTCTAGTTTCTGGGTATTTCAAATCAGATGGATAGTGAGTTCATCAGGCAAGCCTTGTGGTAGCAAGCCATATAGTTTCAGGATACTGGTTCAGAAGGCCTTCCCACACCCCAGCGCTCCATTAGGTTGTGAGAATAATTTTGAGGATTTAGATCTTGTTGAAAATCAATAGTTCTCTACTGCTTAGCAAGAGTCTTGGAATCTGGATCTGGAAAGATGTTAAAGCTGAATGTTGAATGCTGGAACAAAGTGCTTTGCCGGAATCAGGAAAGTGAGTGAATCAGTGAGTCCCTATGTGTTGTCAGCTGTCTCTATTTAGCCTTTTAAATGACATCACAAAATGGGTGTTTGGGCTGTTTTAACTAAGCTAGCCCCTTTGAGTTGGGATTGGATTACGACCTCATCTCCGCCTTGCATCTGAGTGATTGGATCGAGGTTGGATGATGTCACATTTATGGTTTAGAAACCTTCCCTCAGCCACTAGTGTCAAAATCGGATTTTATCCTAAATACATATTTCTACATTGGTTACCTCTACACAAATCACACACAAAGATTCCACATTTTATGTAGCATCTGTTCATCAAAATCCAGCAACTGTGGGATCTTGTTTCACCTTTCTACAGAATTGTGTCCTTTTCGCCATTAACACATTTTACAAATTGTTTGCAAATTTCAACAAATGTGTGCGTTTAACATAGAGATGTGTGTGTACATTTTCACAATTCTAGCATTAACACAGTTCACATAAAACCACATATATTGCCACTCCTGTCCAGAATATGTCACACAGTTCTACCACATCTTAAAACGTGTAGCCAACAATTAGACCAACAACACTGTCCTTTTTATATTTTTCACCACTTTGAATAACAAGTTATGAGTCTCTAAAAATTGTTCATTGTTCATTCTTAACAGCAAATGATCCACCCCTTTGTCTCTCCCTGGAGTCCAGGAGGTGCCCCCTCCTTTGGGGAATTCCTTCCAGGAGCAGTTTACAACCATTTCACACATCTGTTTCCTGGGATGAAGGATCTGCCATTTTTAATTCTCTTTTTGTAGATGGAAGTCTGGCCTAACCCACAATTATCATCTACGAGTGAGTTTCTGCTGAGAGGATTTCCCTCCCCTTGGGAGAAACCTGTTTTTCCACTTCTTGCAGCTCAGCCAGGCTAATTTATTCTTAATTTCTTAAAATCGAGCAAAAACCAAACCTGTTGCATTAAATAACATACATACATTACTTTCTTCACTTTAATTCTGTGGAATCAAACACACAACTGAGATCTGTATTCCTTTTAGCAACAATTCTTTTATGTTTGCTAATCCGGCAGACTTTTAGTTTAGATACGTTGAAATGTCATCAGGGGCTCATCTGACAGCTGTCATTCACAGGTAGCCCAGTGTACTGCACACAGATTTTGACAGGAGCTGTCAGTTTACAGACAATCCAGTTTGTTTGAGGAAATGTTTTTCTCTTTACACTTTGTATATTCACCATGCGTCATTAGATTACATGAATTTTAGCGCAAAGCAAGATTTTGCATGTTGAGAAGTATTGTGTATAGGCATTTTGTAGTTTTTAGCAACAAAGCAAATGCCATTTATAGGCACATTTTGTAGTTTCATTTGCAAAGTGCTGCATATCTCTCTGCACTCTGTTTGCTGGTCATGGAGTCCACTGGCACATTTTCTGCAGTATGAGCTCTATCCCACCACATATGTACCATGGGTGGCAGGTTGGGCATCCATCTTTTTGTGCATTTAAAAATGCAGTATTGAAGATTTTTGGCACACACAAGAGTTTTGCCGACATTGTTGCTATTTCTTGCACCATAACTGTCAGAGTAATGCCGCATAAGATAGCAGAGTGGGTCAATATATCCCACAGATCCCCCCTCCTGATTTGGTTTTGACCTCCTGTCAAGGGGAAGTCGGGAGATTGGGATGTTCTTTTCTGTCTATGTGGAGAAATTCAGTTGCTTCTCCCGTCTGTGATTGAGGTGACCCACTCTCTTTGCTGGTTCTGGCTGGGAGTATGGAGGAACACTCCGGCCTCCTTGGGTTCTTTCTCCCGGTCCCCGAGTGGTCCTCCTTGGTGATGCTTGGGATGATTCTGAGTTCAATGCTAGAAAATAGAACATAGCATGGTTATGCAATTGCCCCACTACTGTGTCCACATTTCTACGGGGGATGTCAGCAGTAGGAATGACACTTGCATTCCTTAACAATTGGCAATATTCCCCATCTATTCTTCTTTGATCCTTTGCTCATTTTCTTAGGTGCAATTAATGAAGATTTAATCATTTTTCTAGGTGTCCGGAATTTCCTCCTCTGGGTTTCCGGTAAGCCCTTCTATCTGTCACAAGGTATGCCTGGGGTGGCAACTCTTTAGCTGGTTTATGTGGACCCACTTGTCTTCCCCTTCTGTCAAACTGCCCTTGGAGATGCAGATTCTGTAGGTGACTCGTGAGATTCTGTCCACAATTTCAAAAGGACCCCACCAAGTTGGCAGGAATTTGTGCTCTTTGGCTTGGTTCCTTTGGAAATTGTACAAGTAAACCCGGTCTCCTACTTGATATTCCTTTTTAGTTGTTTTAAGATCATAGTGGGTCTTCATACAGTCTGCAGATTTTTCTAGATGCATAAGCAAAAGCATGTTGAAGGTATTTTCTCAGATTCTCAACATACACATGAGTTGTGGAGGCCTTTATCAAGGTCTGCTCTTGTGTTTTGTAGAGCAGATTCCAGGGTGGCACCATCCGTCATCCAGTCATCAGCTTAAATGGAGGCATTTTTGTTGCAGAAGAAGGGGTAGATCTGATGGCCATCAGGACAAGGGGTAATCGAATGTCCCAACTTGGCCCAGAATCTGCCACAAACTTTTTTAATATGCTCACAATAGTTTTATTGTACCTCTTAACTCCACCACTAGAGGACTGCTGGTAGGCAATGTGTAGTTTCATTTTTTCCCCAAGTATCTCCCACATCTTTGTCATCACTTTGTTAGTGAAGTGGCTACCTCGGTCTGACTCAATCCTTTTGGGTAGTCCAAAACGCGAGAAGATGTGATTGATCATCAGGGCAGCTGCTGTTTGTTCCTTGCTATTTGGGGCCGGAAGACATTCCACCCATTTAGTAAACAAGCATGTTACGGTCAACATGTACTTGTTCCCCTAGAGGAGCGAATCATGGCCCGATAATATCGACTTGCAAATCTGACCAAGGCAGTGTCAACCCCCTCGTTTGGAGGGGAGCACGGTGTGTGAGTGATGTTGGCTGAAATTGTGCACACAAAAGACACCCCTTCAAGTATTGATCAAGGTCCTGCCCCATGTGTGGCCAGTATGCACCCCTTCGCAAGATTTCTAATGTCATATGAAACCCCAGATGACCGGCTGTGGCTGCATCATGGCCGTGATTTAGCATCAGGCTTTGGAGTGAGGTGGGGACCACCCACTGGTCATGGCCAGATATTGATCTCCTCACCAACAAACCATCTTGGATTCGGAACATTTTTGGAAATTTCATCAACAATCTGAGGTACTCTTTCCCAATGCAATCGGTATCCATCAGGGGAAAGTTCACAGAGTCCTCAATGTGTTGATAAAAAATTCCAATTATTCGATCCCCATTTTGCGCCGTAATCAAATCAGCATCTAGGGTCTCCTTACTCCATTGGGCAGTTCAGAGTTCATTGTGAGCATTTGTCTATGACCTAGTGATTGCAGTGACCTGGATTTCCTCCAACAGGGACTCAATCTCAAGTAGATCCCCTTGGATGGCTCCGGTCTTGGCCAGATGATCAGCTATGTCATTTCCAGTTTTGTCTGGTCCCTCTACTTTAGAATGACCCTTAATCTTTTTCCAGTAGATGGTCATCCCATTTGAGGTGACCAGATCATCAATATTTTGTATTAATTTTCTGTGTTTTAGTGGTTTATTATTAACACATGCCTCTGGTTTTCCAGTTAACCAGGTGCTCCACGAACCCGTTCCGTACATAATCTGAATCAGTGATTATGACCAGTTTATGGAGTTGGTGTTGGACAGCAGTGAGGATGGCTTGATGCACAGCCATCAGCTCTGCCACTTGACTACTTCGGGGACCGATTTTGTACCCAGCTGAGGTTTCTGGGGCATCATTCACCCATGCATTCCCCTAGCTGGCCATAAGTTCTTTTTCCCCGTTGTTGTCAACATGGTAGGAGCACCCATCCACATAGACAGTGGGCATTCCCTTACACTTGTCTTCTTCATAGACCTTGTGTGGGGAATTAAGGTATGCTTCCATATTGTCCTCGATTTTAAGACTTTCGTCCTCGAGACAGTTTTCTCTGGCACAATCATGCAAGTCAGCCAGACCTTGCGTTAGGGGACTCTTCTTGTTTTGCCCATATCTGACCTCCACAGTAAATGGCATTGACAAAATCCAGGAAGTAATTCGGGAATTACTCACATTTCCGGCCCGGATTCTGTCACTATGAAGATATTGCAGAGGCTGGTGTGGAGTCTCCACCATGATCTGTTCCCCCTGGATAAACGGCCGGTAATTCTTCAATGCCCACACCGTTGCAAGGAGTGCCTTCTCACAATCATTCAATTTTTCCTCCACATGAGATAAAGTCTTACTCGCATAGGAGATTACTTTTGACCTTGCCATGCGTTTGGTATAATACTGCAGTCAAGCATGTATTTGAGAACCCTGTCTCCAAGAAAAACTCCTTGTTTTTGACAGGGTAAGCTAGGCAAGGTGCTTGTGAGAGTCTTCTTTTCAGTTGTCTTATTGCCTCGGCTTGTTATGGACCCCACTCCCACTTAACCCCCCCTCAACAGATGGATCAGGGGTCTTGTGATCTCTGCGTAGTCTTCAATGAACTTTCTGCTGTAATTAGTCAGTCCAAGGAGGCTCCTTAGTTCCTGCAGAGTTGTGGTGTCTTTTAGTTTCTGGAGTGCTTCTGCTTTCTTTTCCTGGGTACAGACACCCTCAGGAGTTATCTCATGCCCAAGAAATTGACACGGGTCCTGCACCACTGTGCCTTTTGAAAGAGAGTTTTGCTCCAGCAGCTCTCAAGTGTGTCAGAGCATAACGGATCTCTGCTATGTGTTCCTCCATAGTTGGGCTTTTGATTAGAAAATCATCTACATAGGCCAGGTTACTCCTTTCACCCAAATCGGGCATGGCCTTATGCAGAAAGATGTTAAATTGATTATCATAGTTGATGTATCCGAAGGGAGTCCGGGTCCAAGTGTACTGCTGCCCCCCGAAGGTAAAGGCGTAGCTGTTATTGGTCGTCCCTACTGACAGGTACAGTCCAGTACCCATTGGTCAGGTCAATGGCAGTGTATACCTTTGACCCCTGGATCTGGGCCAGCCCTTGGTTAATGTAGGGAAGAGGCCATCGGGAAGTATGGACCTGTTTGTTGAGCTCCCTTAGGTCCGCACAGAGTCTCCACTGGCCGTTTGGTTTCAAAATCCCCAGCACCGTATTATTCAAGGTGCTGTGGACTGGACAAATTATACCACGGGACTCAAGGTTCTTAATTATTTCAGTAAGGGACTCCATTGATGCGAGAGGCAAGCGATATTGCTTCACAAACACTGGAGTCATGCCAGGGTGCGTGGAAATTGTTGTTGTGTGGATGTCAGTGCAACCACAGTCATATGAGTCCACCGCAAAGAGATCCTGAAAATCTAAGAAAACTTGTTTCAATATTTGCTTTTGATCCAGAGTCTCACAGACATTAGCTAGGTTGACTCTCTCTTTAACCATCTGCCAGAAGCATGGAAAGACTTCTGTTTGTCTGTCTCAGCGGCCTCCTCCAGCTGGGTGGGGAAGTCCCTGGTCAAAGTACTGACTTGGACTGAATACTTCAGGGGGGGAAGGCAGTCCCGGTGGATTTGGAAGATCACCTCATCCCTCCTGAAGTCGCAGGTCACATCTTCCTTACCATAAGGGCAGGAAGAGTACACCAGGAAATTCCCCCCATGCCGGGTGAAGATCTTGTCTGGTGTTGTGTCATTGTCGCTGTCACTGTCAAAACAGTCATTGTGGATTGGTCCTACCAGTTCATTACCTAAATCTATGGAAAAATGTCGGTCATCAACTGCCGTTCCAATAATGGTGCCTTCGCCCAGAGTGATACTCCTGAGGTCGCTGTTATCCACTTCGATTGGAAGTGTGTTGTGTTCTGTATTAACTAGTGGTGTTGGGTTTAACCCAACACTTGCTGTTGGAAATTGGCATTGAGGTGAACATAGGCATCAGGATTTGTTTGTTTCTGTCCTCTTTTAATTTTTATTTCAAGAGAGAAT
Organism: Ambystoma mexicanum; assembly: GCF_040938575.1. Lineage (NCBI taxonomy): Eukaryota > Metazoa > Chordata > Amphibia > Caudata > Ambystomatidae > Ambystoma > Ambystoma mexicanum. The sequence goes on from NC_090931.1 coordinate 1,350,551,748, forward strand.
TGTTGGGTCCGTTCTGGGATGGAGACTTCCTCTCCAATCTGATTTTCAACTGCATATGGCAGCAGTTGAGCTGACCGCAATGCTTTCTCTGGGTCATCAAAGTCCATGGGATTACCCGCTAATTGGGACCAGGCTTTGAAGTTTATTAGGTTCAAACTAATGGCAAAGCGATTGAGAATGTCACTGCCTAAATAAAATGCAGCAGGGACATCTCGCATTAACCAACAATTATCGACTATGCTCTTGTTGCCTATGGAAATGTTTAGCATGCACCTGATAGGCAGGATATATTTGGAATTGGGTGTTTCCAGGTCCATTTCCCATTTGTCTATCAGTTTAAATGTGGGAATGGCTGGATCTTTTGGGAGTTTTCGGAACATGGCTTCACTGATGAAGCTCTTACTGTTGTTCACACACACTCGGGCGAGAACAGAGTCCTTCCCCTCATTTAACTGAATAGCGACGAACAACTGTTCTCCAATGTTCTGAATGTCAGCCAAGCTTTGAGCTGGTTTCTCATCATTTTGGACTATATGAGTGGGACTTTCTGATTGTGAATTTGTATAGAATTTCAGAATATTCCTTCCAGTGTGGAATACCACTTTAGACTGGAAGGAACGTTGATTTTCAGAAAAAGAGAGGACTTTCCATCACTAGTTTGTTGTCCTACTGCAATTACTGTCACGTCAGGGATATTGGTGGTTTTGGAAATGGAATTCAACTTGGTCAGGTTTTTGTTCAACCATGTGGCATGTGCCATTTAAATTAACATGGTTGACACTATGTTTTAACTTTATTGGTCTGTTAGTCTGAGTACAGAGGACCTTGTTTAAACAATCTATGAGGGGAGACAATCTACGCAGGATGTCATTCCCTAGTAAACATGGTGCGTCCTCTGGAGTCGCAACTATGACCGGGTGCTTCACCTTGTGTCGCCCAATTTTAAGGTCTAAATCCGCAGTCCCCTCGACAGGAATTTCCTTCCAATCGAAGTTCTGAAGTTGTCCAGGAAGAGGGATGAGAAGGATATCGTATTTCTCCCCCTTTCCCAAATTCAGCTGATCAAAGGCCCTTTTTGACAGAAGGGTGGCTTGGGATCCAGTGTCCACTAGTGCCAAAAATGTACATTGCCCCTGTATTTGGACCGGGGCATAAAATCGTCCCTCCTTTTCTTCAAGGGGGCAAAGATAATGCACATTTTTGGCCAATTGGTGGGTTAATTTCTCTGGATTCTGACAGAGGGGTGATTTGGGCAGGATTTTTTTGGGATCTTTGGAACCTGTAAGAAAAAGGTGACAGTTGGATATGGGGGGAGTTTTGGGCTCCCCTGGTTCTGATTCTGGGCTGCCCACCGTTTTTGGAGGCAGTCATCAGAATTGGTTTGAACAAGGTGATTTTCTAGCTGGTCATTCTGGGGCTCAATGATGGGCGGTTTTAACTCGGTCCTGACATCTACCCAGTCTTGACCAGGATCTCTTGGGACCCATTTTTCTTTGGGAGGAGTTCCCCCATCCCTGAAGGAGAAGATCCTTTTCCCAGAATCCTCTGAGGACCCCTCTCCTTCAAATTGGAAGATTTGAACCTCCTCCACAAAATGGGTCTTTTTAGGGTCTTAATTTCTCCTACCTACCCTCTGTTCGTTAGGTTGCAGACTTTCGGGGGCAGGAGATTCTGGTTCCGGTTCTTGGGTTTCCAGGGGCTTTTCACAAGTGCGGAAGGAAGCTCCCTCTAAGGCTTTATACCCCACTTCACCCTGTGCCTCCTCCCTGGGAACCGGTGGGTTATCGGGGTTCTCTACCCGTCATTGTTCTGGAGTACCAGGCCCTTGATTTGAGGGGTTCTGAGTCGCCATTTTCATCTGAGGGTTCTGCTGAGCCCTCAACATGTGACCCAGATCCTGTGCCAAATTCTGGACCTGGCGCTCCAGTTGGGACACCCGCTCTGGCTGGTAGAGGGTCCTCTGGTCTACCCTAGGTTGATCACAGGAAGGGTAACTATCCCTTCTCCCATAATACCCTTGGGTGGAATAGTTTTGGTACCCCTCCACCCTTGGCCTCCCCTCTCCCGGATTGGCCTTTCTGGGCTCAGGAAAGTGGGTAAAGAAAGAAGGGTTGTTTTGCGGGTTGATGTTTGGCGGGTACCGGGGAAAGAAACTCAACCCAGTATTTGGGTGATTACTGCCCCCCTGGGGAAAGTTAGGAGGGATGTTTCCTGGGTTGGCAGCTGCCTGGTTGGACTCTCCCCATGGGCTGCACACATGTGTACATTTTTACAATTCTAGCATTAACACAGTTCACATAAAACCACATATATTGCCATTCCTGTCCAGAATATGTCACACAGTTCTACCACCTCCTTAAATGTGCACCCAAAAATTAGACCAACAACTTTTTATATTTTTCACCACCTTGAATAACAAGTTATGAGTCTCTAAAAATTGTTCATTGTTCATTCTTAACAGCAAATGCTCCACCCCTTTGTCTCTCCCTGGGGACCGGGAGTAGCCCCCTCCTTTGTGGAATTCCTTCCAGGATCAGTTTACGACCCTTTCACACATCCATTTTCTGTTTCCTGGGATGAAGGATCTGCCATTTTTAATTCTCTTTTTGTAGATGGAAGTCTGGCCTAACCCACAATTATCATCTACGAGTGAGTTTCTGCTGAGAGGATTTCCATCCCCTTGGGAGAAACCTGTTTTCCCACTTCTTGCAGCTCTGCCAGGCTAATTTATTCTTAATTTCTTAAAATCCTACAAAAACAAACTTTTTGCATCAAATAACATACATACATTACTTTCTTAGCTTTAATTCTGGGGGATCAAAAACACAACTGAGATCTGTATTCCGTTTAGCAACAATCATTTTATGTTTGCTAATCCGGCAGACTTTTAGTTTAGATACTTTGAAGTTTCATCAGGAGCTCATCTGAGAGCTGTCATTCACAGGTAGCCCAGTGTACTGCACCAGACTTTGACAGGAGCTGTCATTTTACAGACAATCCAGTTTGTCTGAGGAAATGTTTTGCTCTTTACACTTTAGGACTTTGTATTCGCACCATGCTTCATTGGATTACATGAATTTTAGCGCCAAGCAAGATTTTGAATGTTGAGAAGTGTTGTGTATAGGCATTTTGGAGATTTTAACAACAAAGCAAATGTCATTTATAGGCACATTTTGGAGTTTCATTTGCAAAGTGCTGCTTCTCTCTCTGCACTCTGTTTGCTGGTCATGGAGCCCACTGGCACCTTTTCTGCAGTGTGTGTTCTATCCCACCACACATGTACCGTGGGTGGCAGGTTGTGCATCCATCTTTTTGTGCACTTAAACACGCAGTATTGAAGGTTTTTTGCGCACACAAGAGGTTTGCCGCCATTGTTGCTGTTTCTTGCACCATAACTATCAGAGTGATGCCGCATAAGTCAGCGGAGTGGGTCAATACATCCCACAGCCCGGCTAAAAGCTGTGAGTTCAGCCCTCTTCCTTGTCGTATTCCTTGCCGGTCTCCTCCCAGTTTTCCCATGTTCTTGACCCATTTCTCAACTCTGTGCTTCGGAGTATTGTGTACACCTGGGGCACATTATAAAATTGCAGAGAAATGTAAAAAATTCATACACTATGTGTGCATTAATAAAACACTGTTTGCCTGGAGATTTCACGATGTAGTTTACCTAGGCCTATATCAGGAAAATAAAATGTTGACCTGTTTATATTACTAAGCACGACAGATTACAAGGAACATTTTGCTTTCTCAAAGATATGGGAAGTCAAGTTCCTTGAATGTCTGCCCCCTTGTAATATCCCTTTAATACCCCTATCAAAGTGTGATTCGTAAAATGAGTGGCTTGATCCACCACCCGACTCTGCACTGTTCTCTCACCTCAGAGACATCTCTTCCTTGTCACATGACTCCATCAAATGACCCTTTACCCTGACGAGTTCAGCTGTGCTTATTTATTGTTATCAAGTTTATGCTTGTCCATCCCAATCACCCTAAGGTGCACTTTAAAGGCTTTTTAGCGGCTTTGCAGCTTTTAGCTGGTGTTCTTGCTCATGTGCTGTCAAAGTCCTTTTCTCAAACTGAGTGTAGATTAAAACGACTTCCCTAAAAAGCAGCCTCCAGTTCGTGCATGGAACTGCGGTTGAGCATCTCTGAAAAATATCACATCTTTAAAAATGGCATAAGAACATCATTGTGAGTTTGATGCAAACGCCAAGATTTATCTTAGAACTGAAATGGTGTTCTTTTTAAAACCTCCATCTCTCTAAGACACAAATATCCTGAAGACGCTTCTAAAAAAAGGAGCATCCCATTTTGTCTCATCGCAAGTACAAATGCATTTCTGTTGTACCAGATGACAAACTCACCAAGCAGAGCAAGTACAGACAACATCCATCAATGTGTGATTAAGAGTTACTGATTGCTTTCGCAGTGTCGTGTATTCTGCACAGGTGTGGCATCGCCAGGCTGCCCCAGCGAAGAAACACAGACTCGTGCAATGGAACGATGCTATTTGGAAGCAATCAAAAAAGGCAGCAAATACTAGACATCAAGGTAGTTTCTTGAAAAAATGCAAACACTTGTATGTTTAAAACCTGCGGCATCTTCATATGTTAGTTGTTCGAAACATGGATGTGGGCTATGATGCCTGGGCGGCGCCTACTGGCCCTAGCATCTGCTAGATTTAAAGTGCATTTGAGGCAGTGCAGTTTACACAAATGGAGTCTTTCTTAATTACTGAGGGTGGCCAGGAAAAGCATATCCTGATGCATTGATTTACAGTGGAAAAAAACCTGATACTTCCCAAGCAGGGTACTACTGCAAGAGGTGCGGGGTGGTTATGCTGTAATGTGCTCCTTGTGCTGTGAGCATTTGAGCAGCTGGAATGCCTGTAGAATGTTGAGTTTGGAATGTTGAGCTTGGAATATAAGTGTTCTGTGTATGGCAGTTCAGAAGTGAGCTGCCTGAGAAAGACTGTGCTGGTGGATGCCTCTGTGCCCTTTTAACCTAATGTTCTTAGCTGTGCGGTGTGCGCTCTTCGTATCCCTCAGTTATAAAGTGTAGTTACTTCCTGGGGTCTGCGGTCTTGTAAAGGCGCTTCCCGAAACTAATTTCTACTCCACATTGTAGCCCTCTGTGGGAAAAACGGCTTCCCTCTTTCAATGCTGAAAAACGAAATCCCATGGGCAGTTCGTTATTATCCTGCTGGCACGTTACACAACGCGGGTTATACACACCACGACACCTAATGCTAGGGACTGGGTCTATTGTTCAATATAAATGAAATTCTGTTCTTAAAACCTAATGATAAGCGAAATATCATTTTTATTTTTTTTTAATTTTTTTTAATTTTATTGGTTTAAATTCAAACCTTTAAAATGTTTTACAACACATATGAAATTTTTTTAAAAAAAAAAATAAAAAATTACGTTGGGTATTTCGAGTCTCTCCCAAATGACCCCCTCTTTATAGTCTCATATTCAAGCGTTACTCCGCTTTTCTTTAATGCCTGGTGTACAGTGGGAATGGTGCCGACCTTTAATCACTCATTATTATCTTTTAGTCTCTCTTCTATCACTGCCAGGAAGGAGGTCAAGGGTATAATTAATTTCATGTCTCGCCCATTCCACATAGTCTGCCACCACTCGTCCGCGCATGCTGATAAGTTATTATCATTCCATCGTCCCAGGTGAATTGATCTTACGTCTTTCAAGGCAGCGCAGAACAAGACTAGATGTTTGAGAGATTCTAGCTCGTTTTTGCACAACCGACAAGTTGGAATCATATGTGCATTGCACGCCCAATGACCGATTCTGTCTTTAGTTTTCATAGCGTTTAATCTAAAGAGCATAAATGATCTTCTTGCTTTTGGGTTAGGAAATCGAGTTAGATATTTTTGGAGGATGTCGTATCCTCTTGCTTCAGCGGGGCAATCTTTCATCGCTTTGGCGTTGTTACGTTCGCTGCATGTGTTTATCCAATCCCCGCGCCATACTTTCTTTTTGGCCGCTGTGGGGTTTGTGAGTAAGGTTTCCAAGGTGATGTTATACATTGTTAACAACTCTTCGCAACGACTTACCCATTGTGACAAAATGTCTGGCCCTTTAAGCGAGGCATGATGGAAAATTTGAAATTGGAGGATTCCTTCCTCTACTCTCGTTTTCCGAAACAGTGAGAGTTGGTTCCAACATATCTTGGCGTGCAGCGATGTTAAGGCTAATTCATAGCGTAAGCAGACTGTAGCAATTCCAGGTGGAAGACTTAGTGCTTTGGTCCAGAACATATGTTCTAACATGGCCCAGTGAGTTGACGGACAGCCAAATGCGTTTTCGGCTCCATATGCCAGAATTGGAGACACTTTCTGTACATAGAAATTCCGAAGTGGTTGCAGTGAAAAGCGCCCATATTTTTTGTGTATCACAAGGCCTTGGCAGGCCAACTGGCCACACTTTCGCTTGGAATCTGTTACCCATGGATCATCGCAGATGCTGGAATTCAAAATCATGCCCAAATATTTCACGCTTTTGGACAGTTGCAGTGTCTCGTGATTTAGGTGCCATGTCTGTCTTGAGCCCTTTTGTTGCCAGCTTGTTTTTAGATTCTCGAAGATCAATATTTCAGTTTTTGCAGTATTGATCTTTAGCTTGTTCTGACATACATAGTTGTGGACTGCTTCCAATTTTCGTTGGAGCCCTATTGGGGTAAGATCTAAAATTACCAAATCGTCGGCGTATAGTAACCAATCTATCTTCGAAGAATTTAGTTTTGGTGAAAATGATCTCACTGATTGAATTGTGGCTCCGATATCGGAGATGAAGAGGCTGAAGATAGCTGCTGCTAGGGGACATCCCTGCTTAACCCCTTTGTGCGTCGTAATTTGGGTTGACAGGGTCCCAAATCGGTCAAGTCTAATGGAAATTGAGGTATCCTTGTGAAGTTCTTTTATGGCAGCAAGTAAACCTGGAGGACAGGCCCACATTTCTAGCTTTTGCCACAAGATTTCTCTGTCGACCATATCAAAGGCCATGGAGAAGTCAACAAAAGCCAAATACACTTTCGTGTTTGTTCTAAGGGCTTCCATTTTCAACAAGTTTAGTACAAGCAGGTTCAGTGAGCAGCCAACTGATTTTACAAACCCTGCCTGTCGTGAGTCCACTCTATTTGTTGTTTTTGCCCAAGCAGTCAGTTTCCTGTGTAACAATGAAGAGAAAATCTTGCCCAAAACGTCGAGTAAGGCCACTGGTCTGTAGTTCTTTGGTAATAATCTATTGCCTTTCTTAAAGATTGGTACGATTATTCCAGTCTTCCACGAGGCCGGTACTTGCTTTTGGGTATTAATTCTCGCAAATAGTTCGCAGCAAAAGTCAGCCCACAAGTCCGGAAATTGTTTGATCATACAGTTCGACAGCCCGTCAGGGCCAGGTGCCCGGGAATTTTTTGCTCTCACGATTGTCTCGTAGATATCTTCTTTTGAGAACTGTAGGTTCCATGGTGTTATATCAAGGGGAGCATTATTTGGCTCAAGATCTTTGTGATACAAGGCTGTGAAATGATTCACCCACTCTTTTTCCGACACTGGGCAAGCTTGCAAGACGAATTGTGGCGCTTCCAAGCTGTTGATTGTGCGCCAGAATTCCCCACTGTCTTTTTTCATTAGTATCTTCATCATCGCTTCTGCGTCATTTTGATGTATAATCGCTCGATGGCTTTTAATCCAGTTCTTATAGGATTGTCTCACTACTTTGTTTTTCTTCGATATTTCATCAGTTGGACCTTGGTTGTTTTTGCGAATTTCAGCTCTCATCATTCTCTTGCGTTGTTTTATCATGATGTCAAAGGTGTGTTTTTTTTGGAAGGACCAATTTTTCATTCCAATGTTTTTTGTTTTGAATTGCGCCAACATTGGGACGTAGTCGATCTCCTTCTCTAATGACTTGTATTGAGTACATATCGTAGATACTTCCTCTTCCTTCAACCTTAAGCGCCGACGGTTTGGTTCCACCAAAATTTTTGTGCACCATGTTTCCCTCTCTATGCCGCCAGAATCTTGGAATTTTAGTTCCAACATATCATGGTCACTATTGTCCATTGTTTGAATTTTCAATGATTTGATTTTCTCGTGTGTGGTGTTCGACACAAATATATAATCAATGGTGGAACTTTGACCCTCTCGCTTCCACGTTGGCTTCGGCGGGATATCCCCTTGTGTGCAGCCATTTAACATTGAGAGACCCCTCACTTCTAATTCGTCGTTCCATGATTTGGCCAGCTGACGTTTTAGGGGACTCTGTGGGTTGAAGAAGTCGATGTTCAAATCTCCACAGACAATAACATCACTTCCAGAGCTAGATTCTAGCAAGTTGTCAAGGATTGTGGTGACCTGATCTATAAATAGCTGGGTCCCAGTTCGTTTATGGTTCCAATATAGATTAATGATATGGATCACGTCACTAGCCTTTGTAAGAGCAACAGATTTCCCTATCTCACAGACCTGTATGTATGAGGTATAATTAGTTGCTTTTAACAACCGGTATCCCGAAGACCGGTTAATCATTGTCAATAGTCCCGCTAATGGACGGCCTTTCTCAGCTTTAATGGCTGGATTTAAGGCACATTCAAAGTCTGTGATGGTCGGTAATTCACACATCCAAGTTTCCTGCAGGCAGATCAGGTGTAGGTCATTGATCCATTTGTTGTTTCGGAGGTGTGTGATACCTCGTGTGTTCCATGAAGCAAAGCTACATTCCTTAATCACGTTAAGCATTGGGCGTTAGCTGTTGGATTTCGTGTTTAAAGCAGATGCCATCCAATTCCAATCTTCTCCTTGACTAACCTCTGTTTGTGTGTTTAGTAGTGGCAAGTTTAATTTTGCAGATGATTTCTCGTTGTCTATAGTGATTTTAATTTTTTCCATGGGCTCAGTTCTAATATTTAGATTTTGCTTTCCCATCACCGGGCTATTTAGGGCTGCCCCTGTGAGGTTCGTCTTTCGTACCAATTCTCCCTTGTCGCAGTGTGGTTGCCGTCTTGGGGCCGTTTGATCGCTGTTTCTCAGAGTCTTTGCTGTCATAGATGAGTTTTTGCCACAGCGCAGAGACTCCCCTTCTTGGGGTTCTTTCTCATTTTCTTTATCATAACGTTCGGGGTCCAACACTCTGTAGGTGTCAGATCCCAATGACAACAGTTCTTCATCTGCGTCAAGAATTACATTTGCAATTAAATTCGAGTTTAGGTGAATTATGACCCTGTCAGTACACAATTCGTCTGGGAATTCAATGATTTTTATATCTTTTGATTCAAGCGCACGGAGTCGCGGGACATGATGTAACAGCCTTAGTACGTTCATTCGATTCAGTATGAGATTGTCGTCATTACCCTCAAGCCGTTCTAGCATTAGTTTAACCGTATGTGATGGTTTCACAGGACGTGCTGGTGGACGTTGAGTCCTGCGTTTCTGACTTTCCTTCGATGGTTCTGCACGGTTGCACTCAAGAGTCAAAAATTTGGGTCCTTTAATTTTTGGCTGTGGACTTGCCTCCGACGCAATATCTTCCTCCGGATTTATCTCGTTTGGTATGCAATTTTGTAAACCAACAGCAAATGGGGAGTTTGCCAACTTTTTAGTCAGTTGTCTTTCTCTTTTTTCTTGAAGTGTGATGAATTCAGGGCTCTTGGGTTCTCTCATCACGTCCAATGGCTTAACCTCACAGGAAATTATCTCGCACATTCTCCCTTTGACTTCCTGTCTTCTGTTATCTGCTAAGGCTTGCTGCTTTTGGGCCACGTCCGAGTTCTGGTTACATTGGCTGGGTTTTTGTTCCATTGGGGTTCCGTTGGCGCTTTGAGTGTCTCTTTGTTCGACGCTGGCTTTCGCTGCTTCATCGTCTTCCACAGCCGTGTCTTCATAGACTGACAGTTCCATTAGATCCACCTGTATTGCCAGATCTTCTGCGTTTTGCACACTCTCTTTGGGTTTTTCAGTTATCTTCTCTTGTTCAGGCTGGATAATTTCCATCTCTTTGATTGTTTCAGCTAATTTTAGACTTGAAGAAATAGCTTTATCAACCAAATTAAGCATATTCAAATTTCGCAAGAATTTTCGAGCCCCTTTTTGATTTGATTTTTTTCGGGCAGGCATATTTTTCGGTTTTTTTGTTTGCATGGAATTTGACTTTATGTTCGTCAATTTTGTGGTTTGAATTTCTGCCTCCGAATTACCAAAGATCGGGAATAATCCTGCTGATTTCGGTATTATAAGTGGTATGGTTTGTTGAGCATCAGCCAAGTCAACAGTCTTCTGTCTAGCAGAGGAGCTCGATGGAGATTGTAAATCCGCCAAGGCTGGGTTTAATGCGTTTTGGGTCTGTAAGAAGGCAGAGTTAAACGAGATTTCAAGCAGATTGATTTGACTGTCGCTTTTCTCATTTAAGTTGTTAACCATCATCGAATTTCTCACCTCCGGCACTATCCCTAAAGCCACGGAACTGGTTCCTTCGGTAACCAGATCAATCACTTCTGTTTGAGGGGTTTCTGTTGGCGTGTTAACTTTGGGAGTAAGGGTGTTGGCTTGAGTCGTCTGTGTTTGAGAGTCAGACATCCTTATCCCTTTTGCAGATTGTCCTGTGATTATAAGGTTTGAGCTCACTGCTTTATTGCCTAAGTCTTTCTGCTTTCCATCAGGATTCCTCACTTCACATTTGTGCATTCCATCTGATTTGTGAAACAGGGATAGCGCTTCTTTGGCTACTTCTGCAAATAGTTTTTTATCGATCGTATCATTCTGTTTGCCCTCCCTCAGTGCTTGCATACCCAAAACTATTTGTTTGTTCACTTCGTTTTGTTTATGGCCATCCATCCCTTGGTTTGTCTCTAAGTGAACCAGTTTTGAGTTCATCAATGCTAATAGCGTTGTAACGTCCTTCAAATTATCATTCAGTGTTTCATATAATTTAGTAAATGGAGTGAGAGAAATTGCCATTGCAGATGTTAATGCTGTTAGTAAATCATTCGTGGGCACATGGACACACGGGGCAGTGTGTTTACTTTGCATTAACTGTTGTGTCTCATGTGTATTTTGTCTAGCCCTTACACCCCCTCTCCTTATTTTAGGGAATGGACGTTCACCAATTGAAGAGTCTGTTGAGTCAGACTCTCTTGATGAATCCTCACTGCGGGAAGTCGAACTTCTGCTTATCGACATCTTTTTGCGTTGAGGTGAACCAGATTGATGATAAGTAGGAATCCTTTTTTGGGAATCCGCCACAAGTTCCCCCTGTGAGTGAACTGAACTGCCAGGGGATACATTCACTCTTGCTTTATGTCTTTTATAATTTGCAGAACCCCAAATATCTTGGTTGGTGTCTGTAACTTGTGCACAGGGTCTTTTCTGAGCAGTTTTCTGAATCGAAGCAGTTGTTGGCGTAGAAGCTACCGAATGATCAAGGGCTCTAGATTTATTCAGGGATATCAAGTTTTGTAACACAGCTGAAACCACTTCAAGTGAGTTTCTTTTCTCAGTGGTCACGGAAGAGATTGACATTTCCGTCTCATGCTGTGTGAATCGCAGCTGACCTGTTTTGTTTGGTTGAGAACAGGTTTTTAACGTGTCTGGGCTGGGCGCCTTGTGGCTCTCGCTTACAACACCATTAGTGACAGATGTAATGTCATGCAACTTATCGTGTAAATTGTGTTTTGTGGCGGATTCCGCCAGAATCGGTGAAACATAAAGTGTACTCACCCCAGGGACTGCACCGCTCTCAGGCGTCCGATTGGGAAAGGCACTGGAAGGCTCGGCGCTCTTGCTCGCATCTAGAGCGGCTACCTGAAGCCGTGCAATTTCCTCTCCATTCGCCGTCCCCACAGCCGCGCTGTATTCCGCGGCCTCCGGGCACTCCCCCCACTCGCACACGTCATCACCCGTTGCCGCGTCCCACGCATCCCGTGCAAGCGCGACATCCTCCTCCATCGCGTCGTCTCTCGCTGTGGCCGTGTCAGCGTCGTCCACCTCGGCCACAAGTCCACTGGGTCCACGCAAGGCACCGACACCCGGTAGGTTGCTATCTCTACCACACGTTAAGGTAGTCCTCTTAACGCACTTTGCAACGAGTGTGTCGGGAGTGATCGTTCCGGTCGCTACCATCTGTTGTGTCGGGCATGGTGTCACAGCGACCTGAGAGGTAAATTTTGATTGTGTATGATTGTGTATGGGAACAGGGAAGCGTTTCTTTACCGCTTCACTCTCCTCTTCCTTCTCAAAGGGATCAAACACCTCTTCCAAAAGTTCTGCGTTTCGATCTGTCATAGAGCAGTCTATGAGCTGTGTTTTGTCGCTTGTTGAGCCACATGAAAAATATTCGCTTTGTTGTTTAATCTTTGCATGCGTAACGTCAGCGTTCGCCGCCCTTTTCACTTGGGCTCTTGTCCTCGAGTTTGAATGTTGACAAGAGGACCTTGGGATGAGTAGGTCCATTATTCTGCACGGAAGCAGATGGGCAGTCTGTTATGGCGCCTCACGCCGCTCGCCAAACAGCAAACAGCAGTGTCCTCAGCCCTTTGCACTCAGGGCTTAGCGCCGCAAGGGTGGAAGAGGCGGCCTCAAGTACCCAATCGCCTGGGTCAGGTGACACCAGCAGGCAGGCTGTTAAAGGTACGGCACACGCACCTCTCCTTCTTCCTTTCCTTCTCCTTCTCTTCTTCAGACAATGTAAACGCTCGCCACAGCAAACAGCAGTGTCCTCAGCCCTTTGCACTCAGGGCTTAGCGAAATATCATTGGCTGGTATGTGCTGTGGAAATGTATGAATGAGATCTGTATGTGGCTATGAATGTGGATATGGAATGTTTTTTATGAATTTTTATTGAGAATTTGTTATCTCATATGATAGATGTATTTAATAAAATATGAATTTGTACTAATGAGTGTCATTCCATCCTACTCATCCAATCTCTGGATATTTATTCACTATACCTGAAGGATCAGGGTTTAAAGTGGAGGTCTACCCCTTTATTTTTCCCTCAGAGCATCCATGAAGCCCAAACTGTATGCATGTGTGTGTGTGTATGCAGCGGGGGCTCCCGGGAGGTTCCAGATGCAATCGGAGCCTCGTAACAGGCCTGAACTGTGTGGCAAGGGTTCATTTGTGAGTGCTACGGCCTCTCAGCTGATTCAGGAGAGCGATGCAGTCCACTGAGGCTGCAGTCATGCTGGAGGTTCAGAGCCGCTATATGAGCTCTGGAAATCTGCTCTCTGTGGCGCCTCGTGGTGATATGATGATGCCACATGCCGGATCCCGAGCAGCTCTAATGGCTCAGTGGGCCGTAAAAGCATCATGTGTGACGATGCTCCGTTCCTCTGTAGCCCATTCTGGAGAGAATGTTAGCTGATGATGAGGGGCCGTACAGAGACAAACTGATGGAACCAGTGACTTTGTTGCGAATCGTTTTCTCAGAGCAGGCAGAGGGAGTTTGCGGTTGAGGATGAAGAGTGCATGACCTGCAGTGGAGGGCAGTGTAAAAAGAGGACCTGCAACAGTGCACTGCCAACAATGAAGCATGAAGGATTTCAAGGTGATGGTGATAATGAAGGAGAAACTCTGTGAGGTACTCTGTGGAGTGCTATGTCTATGTGTTCTACCAGTTGTCAGTTGAGGAAGGGTTTTCAGTTCAACATTGGGGATTCTGCAATTTGTGTGGCGTTATTTTTGATGTGCCATAAAGTGTCCCCCTCAAATCTTTACAAGTGCCGGACCTAGAGTTGTGTAGTAGTATTGATGTGATGTGATGCCAGATGTAGTTAATTTATGGGTGCTGATGTGGGGCTGGTTTGGCACCTTGTGTTGGGAAAACATGGGATGTAATTTTTTACATTTACATTTTAACGTTTGCCTCAACAGGAACCAACAGCATTTGTGGACTTAAGACTGGAACACAGGCATGTTAAGGACAATGGGCCTCATTATGAGTGTGATGGTCTGGAAACAATGGTGCTGGTAAGCCTACCGGCACCCTTGTTTCCGGTCTGCCACACTCCAAGTCTGCCTACCAGTGCCACTGCACCACACCGGTCTGACCCTACCGGGCTGTAAGAGGATTCAATCCCGCACTACAGCTAAGTCAATGCCTAGTCTAGAATACTGAATGAAAACCCTTATTGATATATCTTTATGTCCAGTTCATGCGTTCTGGATGACTACCCCTATATAACACCCCTCTCTTGGAATCCTCCTGACCCCACTGAGCCAAGAAGTAGTTCTGTTTTGCAAGTTAAAAGGTTTATTTGATAATTTAAACAATAGATATATATATCACACTGTATAATAAATTAATAATTGAATATCACACTTAATCTGATATGAGAAAGATTAACAACGGAGAATCTGGCACTAGCACACTTCTTTATAATCACTAAGGAGTTGACATGAGATGGATAAGATAGCAACAATAGTAAATAGGTACAGAAGTATAATGTGGTAGAGAATGCTTTATAGGGTTCAAGAAAATGCAAGGTTGAATGAATGAAATGCAGTATAGAAAATACTCAATATGATTTCAAAAAAACAATGTAATCACTTTTCTCTGGCAATCCACCCCCCCCCCTTGATGCAATGCAAGGAAATGGAAGGAAAGCACACAGTTCTCAGAAATGCAATCAACTGTAATTCAGTTCACCCCAGCAAGCTTAGACTACAGAAGTTTAAAACACAGGCAAAATGCTTTTATATGTGCTGGCAATGGAGTGAAAAATATATGCTAAAATTCTTTTAATTCCCTCTAGAGGTTCAGGGTGAGTGGTATCTAGTTCATATTAGCTCAGGCTCACACTAGCAGTGATGCAGGGATAGTTTTTATGAGGCAAACGATTTTTTTCAGAGGAAAGTTACTGCAAGTCTCTAAGACAAACGGTCGCGGAGATATGAGCGATTTGGTCGAGGTCGTTTTTCAGATTTGAAATTTTAAAGTTCAAAGTGGCAAGTGACAGTTTGCAACTAGAAATGACAGGTGACAGCTTTGCAAATGACAGGTGACAGTTAGGAGGCAGTTCTACTTAGATTAAAATAGATTGAATTATATTATTTTAACTAAGAGATTGGTTCTGAACAGTTCTACTAGGTACTCACACTATATTCTTGAATTAAATGGGCCTCGTCACGGATCTGGTCAGGTTTTAGACTGGACTCTGGTCTGGTCTCTGCACTTCACAGTGATCTGGGTCAGCTCTCTGGTTCTGCTAACAGTAGTCTGGGTCAGCTCTGCTCTCTCTCTGGGTACAGCACTGCTTCTGGATTCTGGAGATTGATGGATTTGAAGTCTCTAGTTTGGCTCTCTGGAGGTTTGATGGAGGTAAAGTGTGGATTTTTCCGGCAGAGCTTCCAGCTGCAGATGGAAATGAAGGTCCCTATCTGTCCTGTCTGTCTGCTTTTATGTGTTTTGAAACTGGGTGTGTATGCAGCATCACTAGACCCTACCCCTCTCTACTTGCCATTGGTCAAATTTCCATTTCTCACTTGATTGGGGAAGGAACTGTGAGTCAGAGCGATGTCATTTTATGGCTTGCAGAGAGGACACTCCCCTGTCAAATTGCACACAATCTATATTTGATAACAAAAGACATATTTACACAGGTAAACATTGGGTTAAAATTACATGCACCCCTCACATATCACCGGAGGTATCCCCTGTTCAAACTCTGCTCTTCCTGGGGGCTTGCATTCAGAAATGGCACATATTTCACTTTTTAACTGATTTTGCAATTTCGGACATTGACCCAAATTGACACACATGTGCGCAAGGAGTATGGTCATTAATAGATGAAGTGTCAGATTTTTAACATGCATACATTTAGAGTAATATCCTCTTTTCCGCTAAACCCCCTCTGAACATACCACCGGTTCTAAAAACCTCTTAAAATGTGGGCATAAAAATCACAAGAATTATGGTATCATTTATAAAATGTTCACATGTCCGCTCTATGAATGATCCATCTTTTTAGAGTTATGTTCTGGCCCCAAAGGGGTGTGGTTTCCCCCCAGCACAAGGTTGAATTTCTGTTTTTTCCAGTTCTGCCAAGCCAGCTTGCTCTCACAGGCAGTGCCCCTCCCAGCTTCTGCCAAGAGGAAGCTCCATTTACGACCCCCGCCAATAAAACATTTGCCTGAGTCAGGACAGGGCTTTGTTCAGAGCTCCTGTATCCTGTGGGGGCTCCCCTTAATTCAATTATCAGAGAGATGGCATATCCTTAGTGTGGCCAGCAAAAGGCAGATAGGCCTGGGAACACAGCTGTGACTCAAGTTTCACTCCTGATGGGGGTAGTTGCCAGGCAAAATTGGAATCTCTTTAAGCCAGTTTTTGGCTACATGTCATTTCTGTTCCCCAGTTTCTGCATTCAAATAAAACTAAACATTTTTACATATGCAGCTAGAATGCTGATTCTAAGTTTAAAACTATGACATTTAAACAATTGCAACCTATGTGACACTCAAAAGTAGGTCACTCATTTCTTTTAAACATTTAGATTTTTTTAGTGTCTTTCAGTCCACATTTACTTAAACTGCTGAAATCCACAGCTCAGCCAGTCTTGTTATAAACCTTCAAGCCACTTCAGAATATAACTTTACATTGTATCCACCTCTCAGTAAGTCTTTCTTTGGCCTGTTTTGGGTTCATTTATTCAGTTTTATACAAAACGTAAAATCTGGTGTGGTTTTAAAATGCCGGCTTTTGGATAGTGGTGAGTACTGGTACTGCACCCATTTTTGGGATTTAAGAAATGAATTCCCCACAATTCTAGGTTGCTTTTGGCAATCAGCATTTCCATTCCCAATGGTTTCAGGCTACTGTGTGGGTAGTCCAATGGAGTTTTTAGGCAGTGCCCTTCTGTGCCCATAACATCGGCAAAAATGGGTGGCAGCCTATTCTTCATGCACTTCCCTGGGCATTTTCTGGGAAGCTCTGGCCATCATGATGTTTTCAATGCCAGTACTGCACAGTTTTTGAGGTAGGGCTCGGATGCATGGGTAAAAACATCCCACAGGGCGCAGCAACCCGGTAGGCAGACTGATCATGGAAGCACCAGCACCGTTATTAGAGGTGCCGGTGGTCCCATGAACCCATTCACATGCAGTCCTATAAGGACTCCACGGGAATGGGCACTAACATTTTCCAGTACCCAGCTTCCCAGATCGAAGGCACTTGTAATGTCCCGGTGACACTGGTAAGCTAGGTGCCGGCAAAATGTTAGGAGTCCGGCCGCAACTCACCAGAAGCACCGGCAGGGTTACTGCGGGGCTCGTAATGTGGCCCAATGTTTTTGATTTACTGTGTTCCTTTTTTTGTTTTTTCTGTGTGCTGTGTGGGTGTGTGTTGTTTGTCTTGTTTTGTACATTTGGCTGGTAGTTTAGCAAACCCTTAGTTAAGTGTTGATGTGGCCAGTCCCTATTATGATGTGGTAGAGTAGTGCCAGTTGTTAGGGGCCTCTGGCCTACCAACAAGCTGCCTCAGGGGTGTAGAATACCTGTCATGTTTTGGGGGTTTAGTGGAACCGTGAATAATTTGGAGCGTTGGACACTCACCAGGGAGGTAGGTGTGGATGCGTAGTTCTGGCGGTGTTTGGACATCCCACTGGATTAGAGTTGTAGTGGAGTTGAACACCTCAGGTTTTGAGTGGAGTGTGATAGAGGTGTTGGATATTCGGGCTAATCCCTTGCCCCGTTAGATCCTGTGTGATGGTTAGTTGGGGTGTTGGACAACCCGCTACCGTTATGGTGCTGAGCCATTTGTGTTTGGGGTCTAGACACCTGGTACCTTTCAAGAGAGTAGTTCACCCACACTATGGTCTATGAGGTGGGGGCATTTACCCATTTTCTATCAGTCGTGTTTGGAGTGCTAAGGGTGTTGGTCACTAGGTGTGCTATTTAATGTACAACTGTGTTGGTTGATGAGTGATTGAACTGGCTGTTTGATAGTTGGTAGCTGCGAGTTGTTTGGGGCTGGTCCCTCTGTGTGAGTTTTTCTGCTGTTTGGCTGGCATGAGTGGACTGTGGAGTGGTTTTGGTGTGGGTTGGTCCTGTTGTTTACACCCTTTAGGATGGTGAGGGGTTGTGTTGGTGTGAGTTTTTCTCCTTGTTTGGGTTTTGGTTTTGGTATGGAGCTGTTGGATTCAGATACTTCTTCTAGGTGAGTTTAGTAAATCTGAAGTCCATATCCTCCTCGTCTGTTTGTTGTAAAGGAGGGACGTATGTTGTAATATGCTCCTTTCCCCATGTTTGTGCTGTGAGCAGCTGGAATGCCTGTAGAATGTTGAATTGTGGAATGTTGTTGCGTGATTCCCGGTCAGTGTTGTCAGTGTTGTCAGTGTTGTCAGTGTTCTGTGTATGTCACTTGAGAAGTGAGCTGCCTGTGAGAGATGGTGCCAGTGGACGTCTCTGTGTCCTTTTAGTCTAATATTCTTACCCATAACTTGAAGACTTGTAACCAGAACTTAAGTAAAGACGCGGCTTACCCCATCTGCGGCTCCAGTGTCTTCCTCGAGGAATCCATCCATTTGAACAATTGCGGTTTGGACTCCCAGCACACGTGCAGATGCTAGTATTCTATACACAAATTTGCGATGTCCATACATGCTAGATACTAGTATTTTTATGGAGGGGCAGAAGTGCATTGTTAGCACAGGCAATGGCTTCAGGAAATGCACTGCCATTCATCATACTGTCACATGTGTGGGGTGTTGTCAGAGATAAGGGGACCATGTGCAATTCGCTGTTTGAGTCTGATGAATAGGGGAAGGGTAAATCTAATAGGATTGCATGATGTCTGGTGCTGTGGGACCAGGCATGCTGAGTGCGAAGGATGTGAAGCAGTGCGAATGTGACCTGAGGCCACGTGAAGGGCATAAGAAGCTGGGTCTGGGAAGGTGTGTCAGTATAAAACAGTGTTACGGCAGTGTCATAATGGGAGCCACTGTGAGAGGATTGTAATGTAAGAGGATTCAATTCAGCACTACAGCTAAGTTAACGCCTAGTCTAGAATACTGAATGAAAACCCTTATTGATATATCTTTAGGTCCAGTTCATGCGTTCTGGATGACTACCCTTATATAACACCCCTCTCTTGGAATCCCCCTGACCCCACTGAGCCAAGAAGTAGTTCTGTTTTGCAAGTTTAAAAGGTTTATTTGATAATTTAAAATATATATATCACACTTTATAATAAATTAATACTTGAATAGCACACTTAATCTGATATGATAAAGATCAATAACGGAGAATCTGGCACTCGCACGCTTCTTATAATCACTAATGAGTTGACATGAAATGGATAAGGTAGCACACTGGTAAATAGGAACAAAAGTATAATGTGGTAGAGGATGCTTTATGTAAGCTCAGGTGGATGCAATATTCAATGAATGCAGTACAGAAAATACGCAATATGATTTCAACCAAACAATGTAATCACTTTTCTCTGGCTATTCACTCCCCCCCTCTTTATGCAATGCAAGGAAATGGGAGGAAAGCACACAGTTCTCAAAAATGCAATCAATGTAAATCAGTCCACCCCAGCAAGCTTAGACAACAGAAAACAGATAGGAGTTTTGAAAACACAAGCCCAAATGCTTTGATATGTGCTAGCAATGGATGAGAAATATGCTAAATTTGCTTTTAATTCCCTTTCAGAGGTTCAGGGTGAGTGGTATCTAGTGAATATTAGTCCAGGCTCACACTAGCAATGATGCAGGGATAGTTAGCAGGTTAAACGAATTTCTGGCAAATGGAAAAGCAAAACTGCTGTCTTTTTACACGTAAAGAAATTGCAAATCGCGGTAAAATTCGCGGATGCGTGTTTCGCGATTGCGGTAAAACTACAGGGGGTAGGAATGCGGTTCTAGGTTCCTAGGAAAGCCACGATTCTAAGCTATCAGAGGAAAGTTACTGCAAGTCTCTAGCCCAAACGGTCGCGGAGATATGACCGATTTACTAGAGGTCGTTTTTGGTTTCTTTTTTGCAAGTTTTAAACGCACACTTTTTCAGCTTTAAAAATGATGGCAGGATAACACAATTGCTAAGCTGCAGTTCTACTTAGATTAAAAATGGATTGAATTATATGATTTTAATTAAGAGATGTGTTCTGAGTTTTGCTAAGTACTCACAAGAGATTTTGAACAGGAAAGCGACTTGGTCACGGACTTCAGTCTGGTCAGGTCTTCCCGGGTTCTGCTCACAGCGCCTGGCCTCTGGAACTGCTCACAGCGGTCTGGTCTGGGTCTCTCTGGGTACAGCACTGCTTTCTCTCTGGTCTGGTCTCTGCTAGGCACCGGTTCTCTGGGTCTCTCTGCTCTGGATAGATTGAAGTCTCTAGTTTGGCTTTCTGTAGGTTGATGAATTTGAAGTTTGTATGGTCCAGCAGAGTGCGTTGCAGCAAATGGAATTGAAGGTCCCTCTCTGTCCTCTCTGTCTGCTTTTATGTGTTTTTGAAAGTGGGTGTATATGCAGCCTCACTAGACTTGCCCCTCTCACTTGTCATTGGTCCAATTTCCATTCCTTACTTGATTGGCGAATGAACTGTGAGTCAGAGGGATGTCATTTTATGGCTTGCAGATGGGACATTCCCCTGTCATCTGTGCACCCAAATCTATATATGATCAAAATCCATACTTCAGAGTTACACAGTTGTTTGAAATTACATATACATGGTGTGGCTGAATTTAGCCATGTCTCTGTCCAAATCTGTTTTTTCTAGGAGCTTGCATTCAGAGATGGTACATAATTGACTTTTTAACTGATTTTTCAATTTCTGACATGGACCCAACTTTAGATACATGTGCGCAGGGGGTATGGACATTAATTGATGAAGTTTCAGATTTTTAACATGCATACATTTAGAGTAATATCCACTTTTCCGCTAAAACCCCCCCGAACATACCACCGGTTCCTACCACGTCTTAAACTGTGGGCAGAAAAATCACAAGAATTATGGTATCATTTATAAAATGTTCACATGTCCGCACCATGAGTTATTAATCTTTTTCTAAACAATTTCCTGGCTACAAAGGGGTGTGGTTTTCTCTCAGCACAAGGTAGAAATACTGGTCCATCCAGTTCTGCCAAGCCAGCTTGCTCTCACAGGCAGTGCCCCTCCCAGCTCCTGCCAAGAGGAAGCTACATTTTACGACTGCGGTAATAAAAACCTTTGCCTGAGTGAAGAGGGCTTTGTTCACTCTCCTGCAGAGCACAGGTAATTCAATTATCAGATAGATGGCATATCCTTGGTGTGGGCAGCAAAAGGAAGATTGGCCTGGGAACATAGTTGTGACTCAAGTTTCACTCCTGATGGGGGTAGCTGTCAAGCAAAATCAAGTTCCTTAAGCCAGACCTTCAGCTAACTGGCAGGTTTTTTGTTGCTTTTTAACTTAACTTGCAATTTTACACAAGCAGCTAGAATGCTGATTCTAAGTGCAAAACTATGACATTTCAACAGTTACAAAGGCATGTGACACCAAACATAGGTCACTCATTTAATCTAAACATTTTCGATTTTAGTGTCTTTAAATCCAGTGCAACTTAAACTGCTGCAATCCACAGCTCAGCCAGTCTAGTTATACATTGTTTTGTGCTCTTCATTTCCCAGATTTTGTAGGCACACAAAACTCCATTCTGCCAAATGTCTGCTGGTGTTCAGTGAATACTTTGCACATGTTGCAATGTTTGAAATAGGCATTTTGGCTTGTCTTCAGAAAAACACAGAGTGGTTTTAAAACGCCGGCTTTTGGATAGTGGTGAGTACTGGTACTGCACCCATTTTTGGGATTTAAGAAATGAATTCCCCACACTTCTAGGTTGCATTTGGCAATCAGCATTGCCATTCCCAATGGTTTCAGACTACTGTGCGGGTAGTCCAATGGTGGTTTTAAAGCGCTTTAAAGCTAACCGGCGCTACTGTTTTTCCTTTGGCAACCCATTTCCCTCCTGGCAACCCGGCCTTTCATTCTCGCACTGGTGGGTGGCAAGTGAGGCAACCATTTTAGTGTGCGCACAAACTGCGCAGCTTTCCTGGATTTCGGCGCACATGTGGGTTTTCCGCCATCTTGAATTTCCTAAGCCCACAGCACCAAATGTTGTAGCATGATAGCTTAAACGTGGGTCAGGACACCCAACAAGTCCCCCCCACGCGACTGTACTTTGAATTTGAGTCGATGGGGAGTCGCGTGCCCAAGGGTTTTGACCCATGCACCGGTCTGTCCGCATAATCTTCTTCCTCTTCTGTAGATGGCACAGTTCAGCATCTTCTTCTCCATCCGGTACTGATCGATCGGTTCTCCTCGCCGGTCCTGATGGGAGTATTGGGCGGTCCACTGGGCCCCTTGGATCTTCGTTCCCGGTCTCCGGATCGTCCTTCTTGGTCATTCTTCATGGTTTCATCTCTCCTAGGATGATAAAGCAAAAGCGGCAATATCTACTCATAGACGTTTTTTTCCACCACTGTTGAGATAGTGGGGCAGCATATGCATTTTATCATAACGAAACATTACATTCTTATTTTAATAAAAACAGTATGACTAAGAGACAGTTTCATACAAATCACAGTATGTTAGAGACTAGATGTGGTATGTTTTATGATTGGAACTGAATTAGTCTGATACAGTACCCGCTAGGATTCCAGAGGATTCCTCCAGTTGTTGCAGAGTGTGCCTGGGATGGCAACACTTTAACTGGTTTATGTGTACCCACTTGTCTTCCCCCTCTGCCAAAGGACCTTTGGGGATGTGGATTTTGTAGGCCACAGGGGAGATCTTATCGACGATCTCAAAGGGTCCCTTCCATGTAGGCAAAAATTTGCGCTGCTTGGCCTGGTTCCTTTGGAAGTTGCATAGATAGACCCGGTCTCCCACCTGATATTCCTTCCTGGAAGTTTTCAGGTCATAATGGGTCTTCATGCTATCAGCCGATCTTTCTAGATTCCGCTGAGCATAAGCAAAAGCATGTTGGAGGTGTTTCCTTAAATTCTCCACATACTCATGAGTAGTGGAGGCATTTATCAGTGTCTGCTCTTGGGTCCTATAGAGCAAATGCTGAGGAAGCACCATCTTGCGCCCAGTCATCAACTCAAATGGTGACATTTTGGTTGCAGATGAAGGGGTAGATCTGATAGCCATTAGGACAAGAGGTAATCGGATATCCCAACTTGGCCCAGAATCTGCCACAAACTTCTTTAATATGCTCACAATTGTCCGGTTATATCTCTCTACTGCCCCAGAAGAAGCTGGTCTATAAGCAATATGCAGCTTTCTCTTGACCCCCAGTATCTCCCACATCTTTGTCATTACTTCACTGGTGAAGTGGCTACCTCTGTCTGACTCAATCCTTTGAGGTAGACCAAAACGGGAAAAGATGTGGTTAATCATCAAGGCAGCTGCAGTTTCTGCCTTGCAATTTGGGGCTGGGAGACATTCCACCCACTTGGTAAACAAGCATGTCACAGTCAACATGTACTTATTCCCCCTAGCCGAGCGAATCACAGGGCCTACAAAGTCGATTTGTAAATCTGACCATGGCAGTGTCATCCCCCGCTTTTGGAGAGGCGCGCGGTGCGTGAGGGATGATGGCTGAAATTGTGCACACACAAGACAACCCTTCAGGTACTGGTCGAGGTCCTGCCCCATGTGTGGCCAGTATGCAACCTCTCTTAAGATTTCCAATGTTGTGTGAAACCCCCTGTGACCGGCAGTGGCCGCATCATGGGCGTGACTTAACATCAGGCTTCGGAATGAGGTAGGAACCACCCACTGATCATGGCCAGCTTTGGATTTCCTTACTAACAAACCGTCTTGGATCCGGAACATTTTTGGACATTTCATCAACACCCTTAGGTCCTCTTTCCCATTGTAATCGGTATCCGTCAGGGGAAAGTTCTCAGGGTCCTCAAGGAGCTGGTAAAATTTACCAATTATTGGATCCCCCTTCTGAGCGGTGATCAAATCAGCATCAGGGGTCTCCTTACTCCATTGTGCAATTGAAAGGTCGTTGTGAGCATTTGTCTGGGACCTAGTGATAGCAGTGACCTGGATTTCCCCCAACAGGGACTCAATCTCAATTAGATCCCCTTGGATGGCTCCGGTTTTGGCCAGCTGATCAGCTAAGTCATTTCCAGTTTTGTCTGGTCCCTCTACTTTGGAATGACCCTTGATCTTCTTCCAATAGATGGTCATTCCTTTTGAGGTGACCAGATCATCAATGTTTTGGATCAACTTCCCATGTTTCAAGGGTTTGTTGTTAGCACATAACATGCCTCTGGTTTTCCAATTAACCAGGTGTTCCACGAACCCGTTCCGTACATAATCCGAATCTGTGATTATGACCAGTTCGTGGAGTTGATGCTGGACAGCAGTGAGGATGCCCTGATGCACAGCCATCAATTCTGCCACCTGACTACTTCGGGGACCAATTTTGTATCCAGCGGAGGGTTCTGGGGACTCATTCACCCATGCATTCCCTACGCCGGCCACCAGTTCTTTCTCCCCGTTGTTGTCAACCTGGTAAGAGCATCCATCCACATAGACAGTGGGCATTCCCTCACACTTGTCTTCTTCAAAGACTTTGTGGGGGGAATTGAGGTATGCCTCCATGTTGTCCTTTATGTTTAGACTTTCGTCCTCGAGACAGTTTTCTCTGGCACAATCATGCAAGTCAGCCAGACCTTGCGCGAGGGGACTCTTCTTGTTTTGGCCATATCGGACCTCCACAGGAAAGCCTTGCATTGACAGAATCCAGGAAGTAATTCGGGAATTACTCACATTTCCGGCCCGGATTCTGTCACTTTGGAGATATTGCAGAGGCTGGTGTGGAGTCTCCACTATGATGTGTTCCCCCTGGATAAACGGGCGGTAATTCTTCAATGCCCACACCGTTGCCAGGAGTGCCTTCTCAAAATCGTTGAATTTTTCCTCCACAGAGGATAAAGTTTTGCTCGCATAGGAGATTACTTTATTGACCTTGTCATGCTTTTGATATAATACTGCCGTCAAGCACGTATTAGAGAACCCCGTCTCCAGGAAGAACTCCTTGTTTCTGACAGGGTAAGCTAGGCAAGGCGCTTGTGAGAGGCTTCTTTTGAGTTGTCTTACTGCCTCGGCTTGTTCTGGACCCCATTCCCACTTGACCCCCCCCTTCAGGAGATGAATCAGGGGTCTGGTGATCTCTGCGTAGCCCTCAATGAACTTTCTGCTGTAATTAGTCAGTCCAAGGAGGCTCCTTAGTTCCCGCAGAGTTGTGGGGTCTTTCAGTTTCTTAAGTGCTTCCACTTTCTTTTCCTGGGGACAGAGACCCTGAGGAGTAATCTCATGCCCCAAGAAATTAACACGGGTTCTACACCACTGTGCTTTCTGAAAGGAAAGTTTTGCTCCGGCGGCCCTCAACTGTGTCAGAACATAACGGATCTCTGCTATGGGTTCCTCCACAGATGAACTTTTGATGAGGACATCATCTACATAAGCCAGGTTACCCCTCGTACCCATGTCGGGCATGGCCTTATGTAGGAAAATATTGAACTCATTACCGGAGTTAAGGTATCCGAAGGGAGTCCGGGTCCATGTGTACTGCTGGCCCCCAAAGGTAAAAGCCAGTTTGTATTGGTCCTCCCTGCTGACAGGCACGGTCCAGTATCCATTGGTCAGGTCTATTGCAGTGAATACCTGTGACCCCTGAATCTGGGCCAGCCCTTGGTCAATGTAGGGCAGAGGCCATCGGGAAGTATGGACCCGTTTGTTGAGCTCCCTAAGGTCGGCTCAGAGTCTCCACTGGCCGTTTGGCTTCAATATTCCCAGCACCGGATTATTGAAGGTGCTGTGGACTGGACGGATTATTCCCCGGGACTCAAGGTTCTTAATTATTTCAGTAAGGGAGTCCATTGATGCGAGAGGCAAGCGATATTGCTTCACAAACACTGGAGTCATGCCAGGGTCCATGGGGATTGTTGTGGTGTGGATGTCGGTGCGACCACAGTCATATGAGTCTACCGCAAAGAGATCTTGGAAATCCAAGAAAACTTGTTTCAACTTTTGCTTTTGTTCCAGAGTCACACAGGCATCAGCTAGGTTGACTCTCTCTTCCACCATCTGCCTGAAGCCTGGAAAGACTTCTGGTTTGGCTATCTCCGCGGCCTCCTCCAGCTGGGTGGAGAAGTCCCTGGTCAGAGTGCTGATTTGGACCGGAGGCTTCAGGTGGGAAAGGCAGCCCTCATGGACTTGGAAAATCACCTCATCCCTCCTGAAGTCACAAGTCACATCTTCCTTACCATAGGGGCAGGAAGTGTACACCAGGAAGTTCCCCCCATGCCGGGTGAAAATCCTGTCTGGTGTTGTATTGTCCTCACTGTCACTGTCAACACAGTCCTTGGGGATTGGTCCTAACAGTTCATTTACAAGATCAATGGAGAAATGTCGGTCATCAACCGCCATTCCAATAATGGTGCCTGCGGCTAGAGTAATACTCTTTAAGTCGCTGTTATCCACCTCTATTAGAATGGTGTCATGTTCTATGTTGACTAATGGAGTTGGGTTTACCCCCAACCCTTGCTGTTGGAGAGAAGCATTTAGATGTATGTAAGCATCAGGGTTTTTCAACTCTTGTCCCCTTTTAACTTTCACTTCCAGGGAGAATTGTCGGGTCCTTTCTGGGATGGTGACTTCCTCTTTAACCTGAATTTCAACTGCATAAGGTAGCAATTGAGCTGACCTAAATGCTTTTTCTGGATCATCAAAGCCCATGGGATTATCCGCTAATCGGGACCAAGCTTTGAAGTTTATTAGGTCCAAACTAATGGCAAAGCGATTGAGAATGTCACTGCCTAAGTAAAAGGCGGCAGGGACGTCTCGCACGACCCAACAATTGTGGACTATGCTCTTGTTGCCAATGGAGATTTTGAGCATACACCTGCTTGGCAGGAGATGTTTTGAATTGGGTGCTTCCAGGTCCATTTCCCATTTGTCTATCAGTTTGAAGGTGGGAATGGCTGGATCTTTTGGGAGTTGGCGAAACATGGCTTCGCTGATGAAGCTCTTACCATTGTTCACGCACACTCGAGCGAGAACAGAGTCCTTCCCATCATTTAACTGAACAGGGATGAACAACTGCTCTCCAATTTGCTGAATCTCAGCCAGGCTCTGAGCTGATTTCACATCTTTCTGGACTATAGGAGTGGGAGTGTCTGAATGTGGATTGGTAAAGAATTTCAGAGTGTTTCCTTCCAGTGTGGAATACCACCTTAAACTGGAAGGAAGGTTGATTTTCAGAAATAGAGAGGACCCCCCATCACCAGTCTGTTGTCCTACTGCTATTACTGTCACGTCTGGAATTTGGTTGTTCTGGAAGTGAAATTCTACTTGGTCAGATTTTTGTTCAACCATGTGGCATCTGCCGTTTAAACTAACATGGTTGACACTCTGTTTTAATTTTATGGGTCGGCTAGTCTGAGTCCAGAGGACCTTGTTTACGCAGTCTATTAGGGGTGACAACCTTCTCAGGAGGTCATTCCCTAGTAAACAAGGGGTGCCCTCTGGGGTCACAACTATGACCGGGTGTTTCAACTTATGTCGCCCGATCTTAATGTCCAAGTCTGCCGTCCCCTCGACGGGAATTTCCTTCCCGTCAAAGTTCTGCAGTTGTCCAGGAAGAGAGGTGAGAGGAATTTGGTAATTCTCTCCCCTTCCTGCATTCAGTTCGTCAAAGGCCCTTCTGGACAGAAGGGTAGCTTGAGATCCAGTGTCCACCAGTGCCGAGATTGTACCCTGCCCCTGTACTTGTACCGGGGCATAATATCTTCCCTCCTTCTCCTCAAGGGGGCACAGATAATGCACATTTTTGGACAACTGGTGGGCTAATTTTCTGGTTTTGGACATCGCTAGCGAAGAGATTCGGGCAGAATTCTGTGGAGAGCCTTGGGAATCTGAAAGAAAAATTTGGCAACTTGAGATCAGAGCCATTGTGGGTTCCCCTGGCTCCGGTTTTGGGCCGCCCCCCCCTTTTTGGAGGCAGTCACCAGGATGGGTTTGACCCAGGGGATTTTCTTGCGGTTGGTTCTGGGATGAGATGGTGGGCGGCGGTAGCTCAGTCTCCACATCTCCCCAGTCTGGATTTGCATCCCTAGGGACCCATTTTTCTTTGGGAGGAGTTCCCCCCTCTCTGAAGGAGAAGATCCTTTTCCCAGGATCCTCTGAGGATCCCTCTCCCTCAAATTGGAAGATCTGTACCTCCTCCTCAAACTGAGTCTGTTTGGGTCTTTTGTTTCTCCTACCCCCCCTCTGCTCCTTAGGAGGCAGACTTTCAGGGGCAAGAGATTTTGTTTCCGGTTCCTGGGTTTCCAGGGGCTGTTTACAAGTGAGGAAGGAAGCTTCCTCCAAGGCTTTACACCCCCCTTCCCCTTGTGCCTCCTCCCTGGGAACCAGTGAGTTATCGGGGTGCTGCCTCCGTCATTGTTCTGGAGCACTAGGTCCAGAGTTGGGTGCGTTCTGCGCCGGCATGCTGATCTGAGGGTTCTGCTGTGCCCTCAGTATATGACCCATATCCCGCGCCATGTTTTGAACCTGGCGCTCTAACTGGGAAACCCGCTCAGGCTGATACGGGGCCCTGTTTTCTCCCCTGGGCTGATCCCGGGAAGGGTAGCTGTCCCTCCTCTGGTAGTACCCCTGGTTGGGAAGATTTTGGTACCCCTCCACCCTTGGCCTCCCCTCTCCCGGATTAGGTTGTCTGGGCTCAGGGAATTGGGGAAAGAAGGATGGATGATTTTGGGGTTGGAAGTCGGGTGGATATCTGGGGAAAAAGTTCTGCCCAGGGTTTGGTAAATTTCTGCCCTCCGGTGGGAAGTTTGGAGGGAAGTTCCCTGGGTTAGGTGCTTGGCTGGATCCCCCCCCCTTGGGCTGGAGGAGTCCACACATAACCCAGGATGGGTCTGTTACCTTTGTAGCGAGGACTTACATAGTCAGGAGAGCGAGGGACCCCATTTGTGGGGCTGCCTCCCTGGCTCCCTGTCTGTGACTGGCCCGAGGACCTTCTGGGCCTAGCATTATTAGGTGCAGGTAGGTTTTTAGGCCCCCCCATCTCCAAATCCAAAACGGGGGTGACCTTTACCTCTGCCACCTTGGCAGCAGCAGGGGTGCTGTTGGCTTTGGGGTTTTTCTGGGCATTGCTTTTATTTTCTATGGGCTTCTGCACCTCATAGATCCGGGTAGCCTGTTCAATGACCCAGTCTAAAGATCTTTTCTCATGAAAATCCCTCACGAGCTGGGTCATGATATATTTGGGCAAGGTATGGAAAAACGTATTTATAAACTCTCTACTATCTGTGCGCACCCTTCTTGTGGTCTGTGCAAAAGCACGCTTTAACTCCTGCACAAATTCTTGTGGGGCCTGATCCTCCCCACATTGCAAATTGTAGGCTGCCTTGCGAGCCTCTTGAGGATTTCTGTGAACAGAAAAATGTTTCAGGATGGCCGCCTTATAGGTGGACCATCTTAAATGATTTTGGTCCTCCAGCCCCGCAAAGAAACTGGAGTATTCCGGGGAGAAGGTCCACTTTACATATTGAATGCAGCTTTGGCTGTCCTTCAAATGGAAAGTCTCCATCATTTGTTCAAACAACTCTAAGTGCTCCCAAACAGAATACTTAGCGTTCTTATGGTAAGGCGTGATGACGCTCCTGATCGCCTTAATCTGCTTTAAGGGGTCCTTAAGCAAGGCCCTTTTTGCCTTATTGGCCTTTTTGGTTCGGGTAACCCTTGTCCATTCTTCTTCGGACTCAGAGGCACTGCTCCCAGAGGTTCCCGTCTGTTCTTCCAGGTTTTCCCGGATTCTGCGAGCCTGGGAATGGCTGGCAGAATGTGGGGACCTGGTCTCCTGTGTCCTGCGCAGTTCAGAGGAGTCTTCAGATTCCTCCTTGCTGCCAGGATTTGATGGGTACCCCCTCCACTGACCTAACTGGGCAGAGGTTTTCAGGATGCCCTTAATGGGCCTACTCTCCTGGGGTTCCCCATTGAACTGTACTGTACTTGGGTGCCCATACCCGGATGCCCACCCCTCCATTCCTGAGTGGTACTGGCCTATGAGCCCCATACTCTTAGCTGGATAGTAATCTGCCATCCCTGTGTCCCTGTGCTCATGTGCGCCAGGGGACATGGGGGTGGTAGAGTCCAGGGACTGGGGGAGATGAAGGCCCCTGGTGTTAGGGCTCCTGCGGTTATGGTCAGGAGTCTCTCTTTCCCAGCGGACCTCATCTCTATCTGCCCCTGCTCCCTGTTGCAATGCAAGAGCCTGCATTTGTGCTTTCAGTTCCTCTGTTAAGGCCTTACTCGACTCTATCAGTCTCTCCTGCATCGCTACCTGTTGCTGGAGCCTCTCATTGTGCTGGCAGAGAGTCTCATTTTCCTTCTGTGCTTCCTGGTTGGTCCTGGAGAACTGGGCCAGTCTTTGCTGCAGGAGGGTTACCTCGTGGGCAATGTCCCTATTGGCCTGCTCCTTTCTTGCCAGAGCCTCTTCCACCCTCCTGGTGTGCTCTAACAAGTTCTGGTTTTCTTTTTGGAGGTCACCCAGTCCCTGGTGGGCCAGGTGATTTTCTTCCATTTTTCTTTTTAAATGGCAGACTTCCTGGCCTATGGCGTCTCTTTCCTGACTAAGAGCCTGCATTTGTGCCGCCAGGTCGTCCCTTTGCCTTTGGAAGGCACCAGCATTCTGGCGCTCCTGATCAAACTCTGCCTGGGTATCCAGGTCTTTCAGAATTAGTTTGTTGCTCTCTGCCTTCACTCTATCTAGGTGGCCTTGCAGGGTGACTACCTGCTCAGCACATACCCTGTTGAAGTCCAGTTGTTGCTCCAGCTTTTTCTGGCTTTGCAGCAGGGAGTCCAAACCTTCTTGGTATTCCTTCTGCAAGGCCAGAAATCTGGTATCCTGTTCTACCTTTTCCTGTTGCAGCACATCCATATCCTTCTTTATTTTAATGATGTGCTGCCTACTGTCATTTTCTGACTCCTGGCTTCTGTGCAGCCTTTGCTCAGAAGAGTCCAGATCAGATTGGACCTTCTCTAACACCATCTGTTGCCTTTTTGCCAGATCGTGGCCTTCAGCACATTTATTCTGTATGGCTCCCATATATAAATATAAATATGCCGCTATCCTAACAATCTTGTCGTGTTCATCTTTGGCCTTAGGAGCCATATATAGTTCACTCAGGGCCACATGTAATGGACCCTGATCTCTCCATAAGTCTGACCCTGTTTCCGTGACCTGTTGCATGATGGCCTGCAACCAGACTGTTTGGTCCTGCTCAGCCCATTCACCTCTCACAAATAGTTTGTGTAAGAAGTGCTCTCTGGCTATTTTCATATCTACCAAGGTCGTCATTCTAGAGATTGGTCTCTGTCCTGACTTACAGAAGTTAGTATTTTAGTTTTGCAGAACAGAACTTTTCTTGGAGTGTCCCTTTTGAGGAATGCTTCACAGCGTAATGCAGCGTGGTGATCCGACCGGATGTATGTATCCCGTCAGTTAGCACACTGTATTAAGCTGCACAAATGGTAAATCTAACCAAACGTCTCGGCTCGAGCCCCCACTTTGTAAGAGGATTCAATTCAGCACTACAGCTAAGTTAACGCCTAGTCTAGAATACTGAATGAAAACCCTTATTGATATATCTTTAGGTCCAGTTCATGCGTTCTGGATGACTACCCTTATATAACACCCCTCTCTTGGAATCCCCCTGACCCCACTGAGCCAAGAAGTAGTTCTGTTTTGCAAGTTTAAAAGGTTTATTTGATAATTTAAAATATATATATCACACTTTATAATAAATTAATACTTGAATAGCACACTTAATCTGATATGATAAAGATCAATAACGGAGAATCTGGCACTCGCACGCTTCTTATAATCACTAATGAGTTGACATGAAATGGATAAGGTAGCACACTGGTAAATAGGAACAAAAGTATAATGTGGTAGAGGATGCTTTATGTAAGCTCAGGTGGATGCAATATTCAATGAATGCAGTACAGAAAATACGCAATATGATTTCAACCAAACAATGTAATCACTTTTCTCTGGCTATTCACTCCCCCCCTCTTTATGCAATGCAAGGAAATGGGAGGAAAGCACACAGTTCTCAAAAATGCAATCAATGTAAATCAGTCCACCCCAGCAAGCTTAGACAACAGAAAACAGATAGGAGTTTTGAAAACACAAGCCCAAATGCTTTGATATGTGCTAGCAATGGATGAGAAATATGCTAAATTTGCTTTTAATTCCCTTTCAGAGGTTCAGGGTGAGTGGTATCTAGTGAATATTAGTCCAGGCTCACACTAGCAATGATGCAGGGATAGTTAGCAGGTTAAACGAATTTCTGGCAAATGGAAAAGCAAAACTGCTGTCTTTTTACACGTGAAGAAATTGCAAATCGCGGTAAAATTTGTGGATGCGTGTTTCGCGATTGCGGTAAAACTACAGGGGGTAGGAATGCGGTTCTAGGTTCATAGGAAAGCCACGATTCTAAGCTATCAGAGGAAAGTTACTGCAAGTCTCTAGCCCAAACGGTCGCGGAGATATGACCGATTTACTAGAGGTCGTTTTTGGTTTCTTTTTTGCAAGTTTTAAACGCACACTTTTTCAGCTTTAAAAATGATGGCAGGATAACACAATTGCTAAGCTGCAGTTCTACTTAGATTAAAAATGGATTGAATTATATGATTTTAACTAAGAGATGTGTTCTGAGTTTTGCTAAGTACTCACAAGAGATTTTGAACAGGAAAGCGACTTGGTCACGGACTTCAGTCTGGTCAGGTCTTCCCGGGTTCTGCTCACAGCGCCTGGCCTCTGGAACTGCTCGCAGCGGTCTGGTCTGGGTCTCTCTGGGTACAGCACTGCTTTCTCTCTGGTCTGGTCTCTGCTAGGCACCGGTTCTCTGGGTCTCTCTGCTCTGGATAGATTGAAGTCTCTAGTTTGGCTTTCTGTAGGTTGATGAATTTGAAGTTTGTATGGTCCAGCAGAGTGCGTTGCAGCAAATGGAATTGAAGGTCCCTCTCTGTCCTCTCTGTCTGCTTTTATGTGTTTTTGAAAGTGGGTGTATATGCAGCCTCACTAGACTTGCCCCTCTCACTTGTCATTGGTCCAATTTCCATTCCTTACTTGATTGGCGAATGAACTGTGAGTCAGAGGGATGTCATTTTATGGCTTGCAGATGGGACATTCCCCTGTCATCTGTGCACCCAAATCTATATATGATCAAAATCCATACTTCAGAGTTACACAGTTGTTTGAAATTACATATACATGGTGTGGCTGAATTTAGCCATGTCTCTGTCCAAATCTGCTTTTTCTAGGAGCTTGCATTCAGAGATGGTACATAATTGACTTTTTAACTGATTTTTCAATTTCTGACATGGACCCAACTTTACATACATGTGCGCAGGGGGTATGGACATTAATTGATGAAGTTTCAGATTTTTAACATGCATACATTTAGAGTAATATCCACTTTTCCGCTAAAACCCCCCCGAACATACCACCGGTTCCTACCACGTCTTAAACTGTGGGCAGAAAAATCACAAGAATTATGGTATCATTTATAAAATTTTCACATGTCCGCACCATGAGTTATTAATCTTTTTCTAAACAATATCCTGGCTACAAAGGGGTGTGGTTTTCTCTCAGCACAAGGTAGAAATACTGGTCCATCCAGTTCTGCCAAGCCAGCTTGCTCTCACAGGCAGTGCCCCTCCCAGCTCCTGCCAAGAGGAAGCTACATTTTACGACTGCGGTAATAAAAACCTTTGCCTGAGTGAAGAGGGCTTTGTTCACTCTCCTGCAGAGCACAGGTAATTCAATTATCAGATAGATGGCATATCCTTGGTGTGGGCAGCAAAAGGAAGATTGGCCTGGGAACATAGTTGTGACTCAAGTTTCACTCCTGATGGGGGTAGCTGTCAAGCAAAATCAAGTTCCTTAAGCCAGACCTTCAGCTAACTGGCAGGTTTTTTGTTGCTTTTTAACTTAACTTGCAATTTTACACAAGCAGCTAGAATGCTGATTCTAAGTGCAAAACTATGACATTTCAACAGTTACAAAGGCATGTGACACCAAACATAGGTCACTCATTTAATCTAAACATTTTCGATTTTAGTGTCTTTAAATCCAGTGCAACTTAAACTGCTGCAATCCACAGCTCAGCCAGTCTAGTTATACATTGTTTTGTGCTCTTCATTTCCCAGATTTTGTAGGCACACAAAACTCCATTCTGCCAAATGTCTGCTGGTGTTCAGTGAATACTTTGCACATGTTGTAATGTTTGAAATAGGCATTTTGGCTTGTCTTCAGAAAAACACAGAGTGGTTTTAAAACGCCGGCTTTTGGATAGTGGTGAGTACTGTTACAGATCCTTAGGCTAGGTTCAATAACTCTCGAATAAATAGGTTTGGAGGTCTTACCCGAGCAGACTGAGATGTTCAACGGGAAGCAAAT
Organism: Ambystoma mexicanum; assembly: GCF_040938575.1. Classification (NCBI taxonomy): domain Eukaryota; kingdom Metazoa; phylum Chordata; class Amphibia; order Caudata; family Ambystomatidae; genus Ambystoma; species Ambystoma mexicanum. The sequence goes on from NC_090931.1 coordinate 1,350,586,228, forward strand.
GCTGAACTCAAGAATCTCCCCGACCACCGCGTCAACCTCTCAACCGGTAGGGAAACACAGAGTGAGAGGTACGCGCCAGTCAGGGAAACCCTCTGGGGAAGAAAACCCTGGTCGAGCGCAGGATCCGAAGATTGGAGTGTGGTTCGCAGGCTGATGACGCCTATTCGATCGTGGCGTTGAGTATCGGAAGACTGCTTCTGGAGAGGAGAGAGATGAGAAGCGAAGAGATGAATAGCAGCAGTACAGGAAGGGAAGTGGGAGAAAACAGGTAAGAGACTAATTTCCCTGACCTCTTAACCAGCCGGATCAGAAATACCAGGAGAGAAGCCAAGAATACGGGACACAGAGAGGGTAACTGGAACACAAGTCTGTAAGAAGGAAGTAAAGGTGAGTAGGCCCGTAGAATCAGATTCTAAATTACTCAAAGAAGGAAGGGACTGGGACGAGAGGTTTTATAAATACCCAGAATGCAGTAACTTGAGAACTCAGAGGCAGCGTTTCAGAATGAGACGCAAGATGAATCCGGGGAATATGTATCTGCCAAGAATGCTGAAAAGCGAATCTGGAAGGTTAAGAGAAGAGGGGTTAGTGATAGTCAAAGGTTGAGGATTTACTAAGGATTGCGATTGCCTAGTTGCGAACTCACGGAGCATCCGCTAGCACAGTAGCGACGCGAAGAGCTGGAAGTCTCTGTGTCCTATGAAGAGTCACGTGAGCGGGACGCCGTATCTCTGGCGAACGTGAGAGGACTGGAACGGCGATAGCGGAACCGTTCATACTGCGATCCACCATCTTGGAGGTACCATTCCGAATGGAGCCGCAAAGCCGGCTTCTAGACCAAAGGGACCAGCGCTTCGTGAGTGTAACAGTATGCCCCCTTCTCCTGGGGGGCGAACCTGGTTTCCCAGGATGTAACCTAAAGAATCGTCGGACCAGACGTGGAGCATGAACTCCTGAGGCTGGCTCCCACGTTCTTTCTGCAGGGGAGTACCCCTTCCAGTCCACCAAGAACTGCAGCCTCCCCCTCCGATAACGGGAATCGCAGATGCTGGCAACTTCATATTCTGGACCAGTATCGGTAGAGATAGGAGGAGGAGGGGTACAATCTGACCGGTGAAATCGGTCCGGTACTGTCAACCGAATCTGGGAGAGGTGAAAAACAGGATGAATCCGGGACCATGACGAGGGCAAATCGAGCTTGACTGCTGCAGAACCGACCATAGATAAGATCCTGAAGGGACCGAAGAACCTAGGGGACAACTTGGAAGGGACCAGATGCCGGGGAAGAAAGCGAGAAGCCAACCAAACAGTATCTCCCGGGCTCAATGGTGGGACGTCTTGGCGATGTTTATCAGAAGTCCGCTTGGCCCTATCTTGAGCCGATCGTAATGAGACTCTAGCCAATTTATGTCCTTCTTGTATTTCGGAAATGAGGCCATCCACTCCTGGACAGCTAGAAGGGGATAAAGGGACAGAAGGAACAAAGGATGGATGAAATCCATAAGTACAATGGAAAGGGCTAGTATGAAGGGCTGTATGAAGGGCATTGTTATATGCAAATTCGGCTAAAGGCAACAAGTCCAACCAATTGTCCTGGGCTGCTGATGTGAAACACCGTAGATAGGCCTCCAAGGTTTGGTTAAGGCGTTCCGTCTGTCCGTTCGTCTGTGGGTGATATCCCGAGCTGAGAGCCCGCTTGATTTCTAAGACTTGGCAAACCTTTTCCCAAAACTTGGAGGTGTATTGAGGACCCCTATCGGAGACCACTGTGTCCGGTAGGCCATGTCTGGAGAAGATTTCAGAAAGAAAAATTTTAGACATTTCCCCAGCCCCAGGCAGCTTGTTCAAGGGAGTAAAATGTGCCAACTTCGTAAGATAATCAATGGTGACCATTATGGCGGTCTTGTTGCGTGAGGGAGGAAGATCTACTATAAAGTCGGTAGAGATCACTTGCCAAGGTTTCTCTGGAATCGGCATCCGGGTGAGCAGCCCCAAAGGTGGAGTTCTAGGATTCTTGGATTGGGAACAAACGATGCAGGCTGCTACATAGTCCTGTACATCCTTGCGGACTTCTGGCCACCAAAAATATCTTAGCACTAGATTCAAAGTGCCTTGAACACCTCGATGCCCAGCGGCCCGAGAGTCGTGACACATTCGTAATACTTCATGCTGCAGCTCTGAAGTAGGGACGAAAACTTGTGATTTGTGAAAGAAAAAGGAATCGTCCTGGGTAAGATGGTAAGTACTGGCTGTCTTCTTGCAGGCGTCTAGGTTAGAAACCGATGCAGTCCTCAATTCGCTTAAGAAGTCGGCGATGACAGCGATGAATCTTGCTTTGGGGAACAATTGTTCAGAGCTGAATTGGGAGACCGGAACGTCCTTACGAGAGAGAGCATCCGCCCTCTGGTTTTGTTTTCCTGGAAGTATAGTGAATTCGATCCGGAATGGAAGGAAGAAATACGCCCAACGTGCTTGTCGGCTGTTGGTTGTATGTGCGTTCTGTAGGACCCTGAGATTTTGATGATCTGTTCGTACCACTACAGGAAAGGGTGAACCAAGTAACAAGTGTCTCCACTCTTCAAATGCCCTTTTTATAGCCAACAATTCTTTTTCGAGTACAGAATAGTTTTGTTCCGAAGCATTGAAGGTTTTAGAAAGATAAGCAACTGGTCTTTCATCTCCTTGGTCGGTTTGTTGGAGTAAGACCGCGCCTAGAGCATGATGAGATGCATCAGTTTCCATAAAAAACTGTTTATTCTGGTCGGGGGTAATTAAACAGGATGCAGAAGTGAACAAGGATTTAAGAGTTTGAAATGCGGATTCGGTGGAATTATCCCAAACAAACGGAATTCCCTTCTTTAACAGTCGAGTAAGGGGCAGAATAATATCCGAAAAGTTAGGGATGAATTTCCTATAGAAATTAGCAAAACCTAAAAACCGTTGGATCTCCTTAATGTTAGAAGGTATGGGCCATTCAACCACAGCGGAGATCTTTTTTGGATCCATGGAAATGCCTTGGGCTGACATCACAAACCCGAGATAGGTTACCTGTCTTTGGTGAAATTCGCATTTAGATGCTTTACAGTACAGCTGATTTGACTGCAGTCGTTTGAGTACAGTTTTTACATGGATCAGGTGTTCTTCTTGAGAGTAGGAGTATACTAAGATGTCGTCTAAGTAGATGATTACAAAATGGAATAGAATATCTGCGAATAGATGGTCCATGAAACGCTGGAACACAGCAGGTGCGTTCACCAATCCAAAAGGCATGACGTGATACTCAAAATGCCCAAATGGGGTTCGAAATGCTGTCTTCCATTCGTCTCCAGGGGCAATCCGGATGAGATGGTATGCTCCGCGAAGGTCCAGCTTAGTATAAAAGGAGGCTCCTCGAACTGCCTCCAGGATGTCAGGGATCAAAGGCATAGGATATTTATCTGCCACTGTGATTTTGTTAAGACCCCTGTAGTCAATACAAGGTCGAAGTTCATTAGTCTCCTTCTTTGGGATGAAGAAGAGAGAGGCTCCGGCGGGGGAAACCGACTCAGTAATGAGCCCGTTCCTTAAATTGGTTTGGAGATATTCTTTGAGGACTACCTTTTCTTGTTGGGAAAGGACGTACATCCTCCCAAACGGGATGGGTTTGTCCGGAAGAAGTTCAATGTGACAGTCATCTCTTCTATGAGGTGGTAGAGTAGGGAACTGGGGATTGGAAAAGACAGACTGATACTTAGAATAGCATTCCGGAACAATCTCCAAGTTGTTTATTGAGGATACTGGTGAAGGGATCGAGTTTTCAGTCGGAATGTAGATGCCAACTGATTCCTTGGCTAAACAATGGCTGACACAATGTTCCGAGCCGAGGAAAAGAGTACCTGCTGTCCAATTTATAAAGGGGTTATGTCTCCTTAACCAGGGGAGACCCAATATAATGGGGAAATGGGCTGCCTTGATTAAATCGAAAGTTAAGGTCTCTTTATGAGAAGCAATTTGACAGACAACAGGTTCTGTCTGTTCTCGGATAGGACCGGAACTTAGTGGATGTCCGTCCACTCCTTGGATAGGAGTGACCATCGCTTTGGGTATACAGGTAATTCCATGTTTATTGGCCCATTGATCATCAATGAAATTCCCTGCAGCACCGCAGTCTATCAAAGCAGGTATGTTCTGTACCATCTGAGTGTGAAAAACAAGAGTAACAGAAATAATAACCATATTTTGAGTGGAGGCTACTGAGTCCAAATTTACAGGGATTCTCTTTGGGGAATCGGAATCTTGCGCCCCTACCGTTGTTCCCCCTGCGGTAGGGCTTTGAAGTTTCCCGACCCCTTAGCTGGAGTGCGTCGGGGGGGAACTAAAGGACAATCTCGTAACTTATGGGATGAAGCTCCGCAATACATGCATAGTCCCATACTCTTCCTTCTCTCTTTTTCTCCTATCGATAGGGGCCCTCTCACTGTTCCTATTTGCATAGGCTCGTCTGAAGCTATAGCTTTATTAGTTACGGGGGAATAATCTAGTTGGGATCGTATGCCTCTGGTCTTCTTCTTTTCAGAAGAACGTTCGTGTAAGCGGTAATCGATTTGCATGATGAGTGTTATCATATCCGCTAGATTTGCCGGACGCGGAACCTTAGCTACCTCATCCTTTAGTTCGTCTGAAAGTCCTCGTCGGAATAAGGTGAGCAACCCATCGTCTGGCCATCCTAACTCAGAGGAAAGCTGTTTGAAAAGAGTGATATAGGTAAGTAGGTCTTTGTTACCTTGTCTAAGATCTAACAGTCTTTCTTGCGTGGACACTGAGATCTCTTGTCTACTGAACATTGATTTCAAACTGTTGGTGAAAGCAGAATAAGAGTCCAAGATCACATTATTAGAGGTCACTAAAGGTGTAGCCCAGGCCAAAGCAGGTCCGGACAAATGAGAAATCACAAAGCCAACCTTATCTTTGTCCGTGGGAAAGAAGCGGGACTTAAAGGTAAATTGCACAGTGCAGCTATCAAGAAACTCCTTAAGTTTGTGTGGGTCTCCGTCAAACTTGCCTGTATTCAAACCTACTGGGGGAGAGTCTGAGAAGGCACGAGTAACCTGTTGTCGTAATTGGGCATTATCCTGCTTGAGAGCTTGCATCTCTAGGGACATTGATTGCATGGCGGCAATAAGTTGTTGCATTTGCTGTTCCATTGAATCTCAGTCTGCCGTAGCCTTTATTTATTTTTTGCAGGCGTCGCTAACTGTTACAGATCCTTAGGCTAGGTTCAATAACTCTCGAATAAATAGGTTTGGAGGTCTTACCCGAGCAGACTGAGATGTTCAACGGGAAGCAAATGCTGAAGTCAAGAATCTCCCCGACCACCGCGTCAACCTCTCAACCGGTAGGGAAACACAGAGTGAGAGGTACGCGCCAGTCAGGGAAACCCTCTGGGGAAGAAAACCCTGGTCGAGCGCAGGATCCGAAGATTGGAGTGTGGTTCGCAGGCTGATGACGCCTATTCGATCGTGGCGTTGAGTATCGGAAGACTGCTTCTGGAGAGGAGAGAGATGAGAAGCGAAGAGATGAATAGCAGCAGTACAGGAAGGGAAGTGGGAGAAAACAGGTAAGAGACTAATTTCCCTGACCTCTTAACCAGCCGGATCAGAAATACCAGGAGAGAAGCCAAGAATACGGGACACAGAGAGGGTAACTGGAACACAAGTCTGTAAGAAGGAAGTAAAGGTGAGTAGGCCCGTAGAATCAGATTCTAAATTACTCAAAGAAGGAAGGGACTGGGACGAGAGGTTTTATAAATACCCAGAATGCAGTAACTTGAGAACTCAGAGGCAGCGTTTCAGAATGAGACGCAAGATGAATCCGGGGAATATGTATCTGCCAAGAATGCTGAAAAGCGAATCTGGAAGGTTAAGAGAAGAGGGGTTAGTGATAGTCAAAGGTTGAGGATTTACTAAGGATTGCGATTGCCTAGTTGCGAACTCACGGAGCATCCGCTAGCACAGTAGCGACGCGAAGAGCTGGAAGTCTCTGTGTCCTATGAAGAGTCACGTGAGCGGGACGCCGTATCTCTGGCGAACGTGAGAGGACTGGAACGGCGATAGCGGAACCGTTCATACTGCGATCCACCATCTTGGAGGTACCATTCCGAATGGAGCCGCAAAGCCGGCTTCTAGACCAAAGGGACCAGCGCTTCGTGAGTGTAACAAGTACTGGTACTGCACCCATTTTTGGGATTTAAGAAATGAATTCCCCACACTTCTAGGTTGCATTTGGCAATCAGCATTGCCATTCCCAATGGTTTCAGACTACTGTGCGGGTAGTCCAATGGTGGTTTTAAAGCGCTTTAAAGCTAACCGGCGCTACTGTTTTTCCTTTGGCAACCCATTTCCCTCCTGGCAACCCGGCCTTTCATTCTCGCACTGGTGGGTGGCAAGTGAGGCAACCATTTTAGTGTGCGCACAAACTGCGCAGCTTTCCTGGATTTCGGCGCACATGTGGGTTTTCCGCCATCTTGAATTTCCTAAGCCCACAGCACCAAATGTTGTAGCATGATAGCTTAAACGTGGGTCAGGACACCCAACAGTAACCAGTGTGAGATGACGGTAGGTAGTCTCAGGGATGGGAGCCTCTGCGAAAGAATGAGAGAGAGAAAGAAGTGTTAGACAATGTGCGGGAGTGTGCTCTAATATGAAGGAATGTTAGTGAGCCCCAGCGGTTGTGGGGCACAGTCGTCGAGGGAAGTCAATCTAACAGTTAAGGGAAGCAGTGAGAGGTTGTGTGGGGTGAGGGGATGTATGGCATTGTCATGGCAAAGAGAGACAATGTCTGGGCCTTGTCACACTAAACGAGGGGACATTGAGCAGTAAAGGGGATGTGATGCGTTTATCAGGGGTTTGAAGGCAGTTGTAGGGGGATAACAGGATGGGTGAGTGGATGTGAGCTGCTGAGGTGGCAGTTATCAATGTGAGGGGATGTGAGAGCGTATGGTGCTCTTTTTGTGCTGGTAGGCAATGTCAGTCATGGGAAAGAGGAATGTCAGTGGCTTGTGAGCAGGCTCACGTCAAGAGTCCCCCCCTCACTTTTTTCTTTTTTCAGGAGTCCACCCACTTTTTTCAGAGGGCACCTTGGTTTGCTAATTTCTGGTGGTGCCACGTTCAATTGATATGTTAATGAGCCCCCCACTTTTTTTTTTTACTTGACCCCTGCTTGGGAGGCTGCGTGAAGGAAAAACAGAAGACATAAAGCGGTGTTAGACTGTAATAAGAGGAGAGAAGCCGTGTTGTGGGATGCAGGTGAGTATCAGGCCATGTACAATGATGGCAGGGTCTGGGCATGGGAAGCAGAATGGAGACATGTGCTGGCTCCTGCCAGGCTGGTGCACCCTTGGACGGCAAGGCAGGCAGCAGTGATGGGTGCAATTTCTTGAGGGAGAGATAACAATGATGAACTTGTCCTAATGTAATTCGTAGATTATATGTTTTGAGAATGATCTACTGTACACATGGGGCAGTGATTGAGAGAAAAGCAACATTTAAGGTCGGGAGACTACCAGAAATGTGGCTAATAAGGGAGCGTGTGAGGAATTAGTAATATTTTCATGGCATTAGAGCAATGATTCACAAGAGATCATGGAAAGCAAATGGTGGTGCTATATTATTTTAATAGGTCTGTCATTACATTCAGCGTTGCAATTTCCCTTAAACATTGAAACACCCACATTACATACCATTGCTTTGGGATATCAATAAAAGCCGCTTACAGGAGTTTGAAGCTTGAAGCAGTATTCAGGCTGTTTACATAAACGAGCACAGCACACATATGAATGCACATATGTTGATATATTATACATGCACAACGGTGTGTGTGTGTGTGTGCGCGCGCGTAGAAAGAGATGCTCAGATGACAGTAACTATGTAGCACTGAGAGGACCCTTACTCCTCAGACTTTCCATGCAAATAATGGCAGGTAAAAGATGGTTGTCAGCCTATGATTTGTGCCTGTTCCTTCGACATAGGATCGTAATGGCAACTTTTAGCAGGACGTAACCCTACTGGTGCACAATCTGGCATGACTAAAGGCTTATAATCGTTTTTGTTCATTTACAGAATTCGAATTGGGTGATCTGTTCATTATTTTAAGGTCTACCACGATTTTATCACACACTTGGATCATATACTCTATTGCATTTTGGCACTAATGAAGCAATATGGAAAACCAGGAGTGGACTATAAGTCAAATGTGACTCTGCCAATTATGCTCGTATTGGCCCATATCACTCCTTGCAAGCAAAGGCAGACTCGTGTCCATCAAAAAGTAATATAGCATAATGAAAACCCAACCTATGAACTATTGGTCAAGAGTGAGGAAAAACACACACAGAGCCTTATAATAATGTCTCACTCCAAAATGCTAAGGCGGACAGAATGGAGTGTGAAGACTGGGGGAGGGAGTGAAATGAGCATGGAAACAGGCAGCATCAATCTTATTTTGCTGACGTAGCACTTCAGATTGGTCAGAGGTCGCTTCACAGGGCTGAAGAGGAAAAGAGTGCAGAGGGCATTTGGTGTGGATAGCTAAGTGTATTTATGAATGTTAAACTTTGTGAAATGAGAGTTACCAGCTGTTATTTTATATTGGAAGTGAAAGGCAGATTCTAAAAGTCCACGAGTCCTGGTCCTAACCTTCAGAAGGACCCATAGAGACCCTAGCTACAGTTAATTAGCAATTGCTCAGATCCGAGAGTGATGAGGATGTGTTTAGTCATCATTGCATACAACTGGGCCCACCTACAGTTTGGCTCTTTAGAGCGAGTACACTGTGTCAAGGGCTTTCCCACAGGGATTCCTGATATGGGTATACGGGCCGTAAGCGAGGATCTAACCGTTTACGCCAAGCCTTTATTTACACCTGGTCAAATCCAGCCCACAAATCCCTGCTGAACATTACTCCCTTGCTTGGGACTATCAAATCCCACTTCAAGGAAGCTCCAAGCACATGGCAGTAGGAAACAGCCCTCATTTCCTAAAATCTAATCTCATGTCTCTAGCGATTGATCTCTGTAGCGAATTGAATATCAAAGAAATAGCTCATTGGTTATTAGTGTATCTGTTCCTGCTCATGTGCGTTTGTCTCTGTGAGCACTTTCAGCAGCAACCAAAAAGTCCCCATATAAAGGTATTCATTGCTTCCACACTGTCTCGGGAGGATAGCTCAGGGGCAACGTGCTCGCCTTGGAAGCAAGAAAACACAGAACAACACAGGTTTGATCCCTGGGTCCGTGCTCTGGGTATTAAGCGTGTTATACATAACCCATCATATCATATCACTAGTGAGCTTAATCACAACGGGCAAAGAGTGAGTCTTTGCAACACTGTACTGCCCTAGTTCCAAAAGCAGGAACCAACACTCTCTCTTACAAAATAAATCAATACTGTTGGGGTGTTATACGTTAGTTTGTAATTGAGTTGTTCTATGGCATACTCAACGTCGAATGGATGTCGTGATGGCATGTTAATGTGTGATTGGCTTATCAAACACGATAGTTTCTTGTATCCTTTCTCATGGACATTTTATTGAGTCCACATAATGTCTCACCTCTTTTCAAAATAGCATTAATTAAGAAAGATGAGCCACCTGTGACATATTTACTCATCTTGTGACCCTTCCAGGTGTTTTGAACTTCAACTCTAACCAGCCCTAGCCAGCCTAACCAGTGTTGACAGATTATGGGAGTTGTAGTGTAAAACATCTGGAGAGCCACATAATAAGTAACCACGCCTCGGTGGATCTTGCATGTGTATGCACACAAAATAAGTTAGCAGTGTGCAAATAACTCAAAACATTTAATAGCAGTAACTGTATAATCCCATATACATATATTGTATGCAAGCACAGAATTCCCATGTCCTATGAGATCTGTAGGTAATAACAAGCATGACACCCGGTCTCATGCCTCACACAAACCTCCATCCAGGTTCCCCGCCGGCTGGGGGCGGGAGGGTAGATCAGGGCCACACGCTTGCTTTGAGGACAAGACAATGACATGCAGCATGGGTTGATACACAGTCCTTTGCTTAAAATCTGGGTCAGAGTTGTCATGTTGTGCAATAAACTGCACAACATTAATAAATATAAAAACCTAACCCTCTCTCATAGGGCATCTGAACGCTGTCCAGTCATTTGGTCGAAAGCCAAATGGTCGACGCAATTTGGTCGAAAGCCAAATGGTCGAATTATTTTTTATTTTTTATTTCTATATATATTTTTCAGGTTTTCGTTTAGGATAAAAAGGGTTTGTTAGCAAAAAAAGGGGGTTGGGGGGACCCCCCCAAAAAAAAAAAATGTGAAAATAGAAAAAAAAATGTTTTTCGACCATTTGTCTTTCGACCAAATTGCGTCGACCATTTGTCCTGTCGGCCATTTATTTTCGACCAAATGACCTGTAACCCATCTGAACTAGAGGTCCCCTACTGTAGCTAGGCAGGTCTCTTCACAAGATAACCTGTTAATAGTGCACACACTCTCAGATGCCGGCCACATCCTTCTGCCTGACGTAGCCATGTGTGTTTCATGCCAGCACAAACGTATACATTTGGAGGGAGCATCAGTGCCCCACTTCTCCAACTAAATAGGAAGCACAGCTCTTCATAACCAAGCCTCGTATGTCACGATTTGCTTTTTCACATCAACATCGTTTGTATCCTGTGTCTTTATAATCGTGAAATTCATGTAGGGTAGTCTTTTTATGATAGCCCTCTACACTATATCCTTCCTAATTGTTTTCAGTTTATTCAGAAATGCAGCCCCCTATACACTTTAGCTCATATATCTGCCCTGAGTGGAGACAGCTGTTGGCATGCTCACTCAGCTGATTGATTTCTACCTTTACTAAACAGGGACATTATCTGAATAGGTTTTTCATTTCATTTCACATATATGGAAAAAGGGGTGCTACCACATACAGGTTCCCCAGCACTGAGGTAGGCAATGAGTAAGAGAAAAAGAGCATGGGTCCCAAAGAAGCAGAAACAGCTCAATGGCCAGTGATAAAATAAGAATGCTTCAACACTCCTCCTAAAATGAAGTACATTCGGAGGATCTCTCATTTCAACGGCTCCACAGCCTTCCTCACATCACTGCTCAGGATCTGCCGAAGGCCTCCTATTGTTTTCTTTAAATCTGGGCACTTTTACCATTGGGAACAATGAACATCTTACAGGTCTCAGAGTATGGTTGTTTAAGGTACAGGGGAGGAGTACAATGCAAGGCTTTATGCATAAGTGTCAGTGATTTAAAGCAAATCCAGGCACCAATCGGGCACAAGTATAAGCTCTTGAGAATGGATATTTCCCATCTGTGAAATGTACAGTGAGAAAAAGCGATGGCTGCGAACTCTCAAAGCCGGCAAAGACCACAGAACAGGTTATCATGCCACGCTCTTTCTGGAGAAGGGTGCCTGCTACCTTTTTGAAACACCTCCTCTTGCTGTTTGTGCCAATGCGGGCTACATGTTCAATAACTTGTTTAGGAGATCCAGCACGTAAACCGTCACGATAATCGACGTGAGACCCTTTGCTAAGAGGGCACAATGTGTCTCTGGCACCTGAGGTCTCAGTGGTCTATGAGCCAAAAGAAGATCATTTGTGGAGCTAGCAGTTTTGGGGTGCCACAGGCATGAATTGCAACATATATCTTCACCTTGACGTTCTCATGTATCTCCACTCGCAGAGGCAGCTCCATCCAGCCAGAGTTGTGACAATTAAGCAGCTGACAGATAAATAGTGCTATATTCAAAAGACAATGGTCTAAGGCAGGACAAGCTGGGCGGGCCACTTCAGGAACAAGAGTTTTCTTCTGGGCGTTGTGCAAATGTACTATTCACAATAGCTCTATTACTGAGTCTTTTTAGATAGAGAAGTTAGGTAAAAGGCATTGTGTAACATGCCTGTGTTCAGCATTTAAACAAATAATGCGTATGTAATCTCTTCAGACATGCGTGCATTTCTTCATGGAGACATTAAGCTCTTTCCTAGCATTAGTATATGAAACACAGTTGTATGAATTCAATATACATATATATATGGTATGTTCATTTGTATATAAAAAGGGTATCTTTGTTTTAAATTTCATGAAAACGGTTTGCATTGTTCTTATTCTTTCATGTTCACAAACACACTTCACTTATTTTTTGGCTCCAATAGCCTCTCTTCCTTTGTTGATTTCAAAATGTTACACGCTTTTTTTTGCATTCACCATAATGTGCTTCTAGGTACTAACTAGTTTTGCTAACTAAGTTCAATGGCCTCGTTTTAGGTCGTAGAAGAGCTTGCAATGCTGAGGACAAAGCTTTAAAAGTATGTCTTAAATATGTAACGCCAACAATTGCAGTAGAGAGACAATACAATCCCCCATTAATTCAAATACAAATGAAGAAATCCTCAGTGCAGAACATGTCAAGATTCTATATTCAGTAAACCATCACCTGTGTTTTCAGCATGTCTGATGGCAGCTTTCAGTTTGCCTGATGCCTTGCCCCTAAAGTGTTCGCTGCAGCTTCTCTTAATTCACGTCTCTCAAGCAATCCTTGTCTCTTTTCCTTCTCATCACTACAGCACCTATCTATTCTAATTAAGCGGCCTCGTGCACGCTGTTAATTTCTTGTAATTTAGGCCAAAATACCTAGAGACATTGCACATGATTGATGTCAATCTTTGGTTAAAAAAAAAAAAAAACGTTGTTTTCTGGCTGTGGCAAGTCACTTCTGGCTATAGCATGTGTATAACAAACTAACATATGTTTACCTGTGTAGGAATTGTGTGCCACAGTGAAAGGTGACATATGCTGTAACACCTAGCCTTCAAGGCAGTTGTTTAAATGTGTCATTCAACTGTTTCACTGATCCGATTTCTTGCCTATAATATGATATAATATGATATGGCATTTATAACGCGCTTGTACACAAGTGTTTCTAGGCGCAACAAGACAAGCAAGGGAAGAGATATGCAGAACAAGACAAAATATCCTACTAGGCCTTCTGTTATTTGGATCGTGCAAGTGCGAAGTGAGAAGTGCAGGGGACAGGAGAGGGGAGAGTGCAAAGGAGAGGAACAGGCGGCAGTGCAATCAGGGCAGCATTGCTCTGGGTAAGTGCAGCCAGGGCAGCATGGCTCTGGGTAAGTGCAAGGAGGCAGTGGGGCATTTGGGGTCACAGTTACAGCCCCAAGTGCACCTTAGGCCAGGAGGAAGTGCAAAGGTAGACTGGTCGTGGAGGAAACTGGTTCCCAGTGAGACTCTGAGGGATCGAAGCAACCAGTCTGTGCTGATGACCGATAAGATAGCAAGGGAGCGAGAGAGATAAGGCAGAGGAGAAAAGGAGGGTCTTGAGCTTCTTCCAGAACTTCAGGTGGTCCGGCTCAAGTCTGAGACGGGCAGGGAGGCTGTTCCAGAGGGAGGCTCCTGCAGAGGAGAAAGATCTACCCACCACTCGCTGCGTTGAGAAACATCTGACACTCATAGAGTTGGAGGTAGCTGAGCAAAGGGCTCTAGAAGGAAGGTATTTTGGATGAGAGAGTTGGATGTGGTGCCGGCCCAAGGTCCCAGAAAGCCTTGTGGACAATGCAGAGGGTCTTGAACTTGATCCTTGCAGCTACCGGAGCCAGTTGAGAGACTTCAGGGCTGGAGAGATACAGTCCCTGGGCTTGAGGCCAAGTATACGCCTTGCAGTCCTGTTCTGGATTAGTTGCAAGGGACAAAGAGCAGATTTAGGCAGATTGTTATTGTTATTGTTATTTTGCATTTATATACCGCTTTATATACCATTGGTATGGTCTGAAGGCGCTGGTAGGTTGAACGCCCTTGGGAACCGAAGTTCAGGTCAGTAGAGAGGGTGAAGAGAGTCAAAAGGTGCGTGTGCGCACAAGGTATGTGTGCAGCTGGTGCGGAGTTAATGTGGTAGCTGCTTCTTAGCGGTAGGTGTGGTGGTTGAGAGGTCAGGAGAATGTGTTCGCTCTGGCAGAATTTATCCAGCTCGAGTGTGGCTGCGTTAGGCCTGAGGAGAAACGCCTGGCTCGGGGTGTTAAACCAGCGGTGGTTACTTAGAGTGATGGGGAGTGAGCGGGAGATGTTGATATGAGAACAGTTATACCGAATGGTGTCATAGTATCCCTGTGTTCTATTTGAGTGGTGGTGTAAAGAGGAGAGTAGGCGTGGGGTGTGGTATGATATATGTTCTTTCAAATGTTCCCACATACCAATGCATATTATGTACGTCACGCAATTTATGCGATCAGGTACACACTCGCGCATTCATAGTTCGTCTTGCGTGCTCTAGTCTATCCCTCATTTTCAGTGTGCTTCATGCATGCTCTCATGTATTCCATATGCATGCACTCCCGTCCTCCCCGCGCATGCACTCCAGTCTGCCTATGCGCTCATCCGGTCTGCACGCTCATCCGGTCTGCTCTACACAGGCATCGGCACCACGTAGGCATCCGCTGTACACAGGCATCCGCTCTACACAGGCATCCGCTCCACATAGCTATCCGCTCCACACCGGCATCCGCACCACATGTTCTCGTCCGCTCTACATACATTCGTCCGCTACATACAGTCATCCGCTCCATACACTCGTTCGCATCCACACCCGTCCACACCCTCGTTCAATCCGCATGCTCATCGGATCCACACACTCATCTGGTCTATCCACTTATCGGCACAACATACTACTGCTCTCCAGACTCATCCGCTCTCCAGACTCATCCGCTCTCCAGACTTATCCGCTCTCCAGACTCATCGGCTCTCCAGACTCATCCGCTCTCCAGACTCATCCGCTCTCCATACCCATCCGCTCTCCAGACTCATCCGCTCTCTAGACTTGTCCGCTCTCCACAATCGTCCGCTCCCCACAATCGTCCGCTCTCCACACTCGTCCGCTCTCCACACTCGTCCCCTCCTCACACTCATACGCTCCCCACACTCATATGCTACCCACACTCATACGCTCCCCACACTCATATGTTTCCTACACTCATACGCTCCCCACACTCAGTCACTCCCCCCACTCGGTCGCTCCCCACATTTCTCCGCTCTATATGTGCCTCCGTTCTCAGCGCTCTTCCGCTCTGCACGATCTTGCGCTCTGCACGTCCTTCTGCTCTCTACACATAACCGCTCTCCGTACTCAGCCGCTCTCTACACTCAGCTGCTCTCTACAATCATTCGATTCCACATCTATTTGCTCTTATTATTCATCCGCTCACCACACTCAACCATGCTCCAGGCTCATCTGCCAACAGCATTTATCCATACTCATCTATACTCATCCATACTCATTCGCTCTTTTCACTCATCCGGTCGTGCCCTCCACGCTCATCCGCTCTCCTTGTTCATCCGCTCTCCACGCTTTCTACTTTCCTTTTATTCAGTGATTCTTTGTCTATTTAATCATTTACCTGTTTAGATCTACCTTATTCGTTTTAGTTCTGTTTGTCAATGTAGGTTACAATCTGGTTAGTTTAGCCGTTTTTTTTTTTTTTTTTGGTGGTTTGTTAGGTCGGTGTTATTGTGATGAGGCTGGTTTGGGGCCGGTTGGTTTTAGGGAAAGAGACAGGTTTTCAGTAGTTTGCGGAAGGCCGTTAAGTCCTGAGTTAGGCGGATGTGGGGCGGGAGCGAGTTCCACAGGGTTGGGGCCAGGGCTGAGAATGATGCTCCACCTAACCTGACTGAGTTTGTTTTAGGAATTACTAGGAGGCCGGCTGAGCTTGATCTAAGGGTGCGGGTAGGGTGATAAGGTATTAGCTTTTTTTGAAGATAATGGGGTCCAGTTTTATGTAGAGCTCGATGGGTGAGGCATAGGGTTTTGAAAGCCACCCTATGGGCTACCGGAAGCCAGTGCAGTGTCTTGAGGGCTGGGGATACGTGGTCCCTTGGACCGAGCGCAAGAAGCACTTTGGCTGCTGCGTTTTGTGCTCTTTGTAGTTTATTCAGTTGGTTGGCATGAATTCCGAGGTAAAGGGGGTTACCATAGTCCAGTCGTGATATGACGATTGATTGGACCGCGGAGACTCTGTTGGGGAATGAGAGATATGGAAAGATGCGCCTAAGGTTTTTGAGGTGGTAGTGGCAGGACTTTGAGACATTGTTGACTTGGCGCGAGAGTGTTAGGTCGGAGTCTAGGGTGCACCCAAGATTTTTTACTGTGTTAGAGGGGGTCGGTGAGTTGCCCATGGCGGGTGGCCAGGGTAGTGGGTGCGGAAGAAGATCTGAGTTGCCACAGACCATGATTTCTGTTTTGGAGGGGTTTAACAGGAGGTGGCTTTGGGTCATCCAGCGTTCGATGTTAAGGAGGCAAGAAGTCAGGTCAGGTTGGGAGTTGGGTTTCGCGTTCAGGAATTTTAGAATTAGTTGAGTGTCATCTGCGTAATTGTAACACAGGATGTTGTGAGCATGAATTATAGGTGGGAGGGTGATCAGGTAGAGATTGAACAGGAGGGCGGATAGACATGCTCCTTGTGGGACTCCTGTGTCAACTGGTCGGGCTTGTGATGTAAAGTTGGAGAGTGTCGTTATTTGGTGCCTGTCTTTGAGGAATGAGGCTATCCATTTAAGGGCGGTTCCACGGATTCCTAGGGAGTGGAGGCGGTCAAGGAGTATTGAGTGATTGATCGTGTCAAAGGCGGCTGATAGGTCGAGAAGGATTAGTGCGGCGCATCCTGCAGAGTCAGCAGTCATTTTAAGGTCATCCCAGATCGAGGTTAGGGTGGTTTCAGTTCCGTGGCAAGATCTGAATCCTGATTGGGCGGGGTCTAGGAGATTGTTGGCTTCAACAAAGGCATTTAGTTGGGAGTAGGCTGTTCGGTCAATGAGTTTGGCAAGGAACCTGGTGTTAGAGATGGGGCGGTAGTTTTTTGGCTCGAGAGGGTCGAGTGAGGGTTTTTTAATCAGAGGTTTGACGTGCACCAATTTGAATGCATCTGGAAAGATACCGGAAGAAAGGGAGGCGTTTATGATAGATCTTGCGTGTTCTCCTGCGCAGGTGGAGGCAAAGATTTCTTTAAGGGTTGTGGCTGGGCAAAGGTCCAGTGGTGATCCAGATGGTTTGCGGTCGGATAGGAGTTTGAGAAATTGTTCTGGTGATATTGGACTGAAGGATTCAAACGTTGGTTGCGTAGGGGTCGCAGTTGGTGGGCTGGCCGGTACGGGCTGAGGATTGCCTGGTGGTTGTAAGAGAGCCAGTTTGGTGGTCAGAGTTTTTGTCCTTTCGATGGCCGTGGAGTAGAAGTGGAGGGAGAGTGAGTCACATAGTGATTGTGACGTGGTCGGGATGGTTGTGTTACATGCCGGTTTGGTGAATTCGGAGATAATTTTGTGAAGTTCTTTGCATGGGTTTTTGCAGTTAAGGATTCGTGAGCTGTAGTGGGCTTTTTTTGCTTTCCGGATTTCGGCTTTGTACCGATACAGGTGTCGGGTCAATGTGGTCCTGCCGTCATGGGTTTTCTCTTTATGCCATTTGCGTTCTAGGTATTTGTATTGTCGTTTAGCGTTCTTTAACTCAGGAGTGAACCATCTGGGGAAAAGGCCAAGTCGGGTTGATGGTTTGCACGAGGGGGTCAGGCGCATCAGGGATGAGTTGAGCCATGAATCAAAGGCCTCAGGGGTTAGTTGGTTGTTGAGATGGCAGGTAGGTTGTGGAGACTGGAGGAGTGCCTCGGCTAGGTCCGGGGTGATTATTAGTTTCTTCCAGCATTTGCGTATGTTCGGAGGTTCAGATACGAGTATGGGAAGGGGTTCAGGTGAGTGGATGGCGAACGAGAGAATGAAATGGTCGGACAAGATGATAGGTGTGGGCGGCATTAGATGAATCAGGGTGTTGGAGCTGAAGATGGCATCAAGAGTGTGTCCTTTATAATGAGTCGGGCCGTTTATGTGGGGTTGGAGATTAATTGCATCTAAACCGTCAATCAGGGAGTATGTCATGGGGTTGGTGGGGATGTCGAGCCATATGTTGAAGTCTCCAAGAAGGGTGAGGTTGGGATGGTTTAGTTGGAGGGTGGAGATGGAATCGCAAAGGTTGTTTGCGAAGTGTCTATCGTAGCCCGGGGGCCTGTAGATTATTAGGAAGCTGTACGAGAGTGAAGGGGAGAGGGATAGTTTAACAAGGAGCGATTCGCAGGATGGAATGGAGGGTTGGTTGTCGATGATTGAGGCGCGGAAGAGGGATTTGAAGACGATTGCTACCCCTCCTCCCCTGGACGTGCGGTTCAGTGGGATGAGGGAGTAGTCCGGATGAAAGGCTTCATTAGCGATTGGGCCGAAGTCATCAGAGAACCAGGTTTCAGTGATGAAAACTAGGTCTGGTGTGGCAGAGGTGAGGAGGTCAAAGATGGAATGTCTGTTTTTTGCTACTGATCGGGCGTTAAATAGGATGCAGTTCACATCGGCAGCTAAGGATGGTCTCGGTGCTGGAGCGGGACGGGGCGGTGATGGGGGGTGTGGATGGAAGGGGGTAGGGTGGGTGATGATAGATGGGAATAGTGGGCGAGCAGTGAGATTGGTAGGGTTCGGGTGGGGTTGGGAGGCTGCGTGTGATAGGATGGTCGGGTTTTGGTTGGGGGATTTGAAAGAGGGATGTTGGCGGTTAGGAGTTTCGGTTGGAGTTGATGAGAAATCGAGGGAGAGGGGTTTCAGGCAGGGAGAAGCCACGGGGGAAGGAGGGGATTGCGGGATAGAGGTGATGGGTCGAGACAGGGGAGGCGAGGAGTGCTGGGAGATTGAGGGGGGCCAAGAACGTTTCCTCTTTAGTTTCTTTGCTGCGACTGGTGTGTGGGAGAGAGTAGGGGGGTCGGAGGGTGAGCAGGAGGCAGCTTCGGTTCTTGCTAGGGCTAGCCGTGCAGTTTTTAGGGAGGGGAAAGGGTGTGGTCGGGGGGGGAGGGTGGCAGGGGTTTGAGGGGAGGGCGGTAGGTGGGTGATTGCAGGGTGGGGTGTGCTAGGTATGATAGAGAGGGGAGCGGGTATGGGAAATGCTGGTGGGTCGGGGGTGGGGTTCAGGGGATGTGTGGTTTTAGGGTGGGTGGTTCGCCATCATGCTCCCCAGGCTTGGTGTTTGGAGAGGGGACAGGCAGGGAGTGAGGGAGAGGGTGGGGAGGTTTGGGAGGGGCGGGATGGGAAGGAAGACAGATCGGAGGATGGGGGTGGTCCATGGGAGATGTTTCTGACTGATTCTGGTGGAGTGGGTGCACTCATGATTGGTGTAAGCTTTAAGGTTGGTTTAGGAGGGCTTTCTGATTGTAGTTCTAAGATCGGTGATGACACGCTTTTAGGTACACTTCAAGGTTCAACTGCTCAAAGATGGTATTAGGTTTA
This sequence comes from Ambystoma mexicanum, assembly GCF_040938575.1. Classification (NCBI taxonomy): domain Eukaryota; kingdom Metazoa; phylum Chordata; class Amphibia; order Caudata; family Ambystomatidae; genus Ambystoma; species Ambystoma mexicanum. Next base: position 1,350,605,578 of record NC_090931.1, read on the forward strand.
TTTGGTGCTTTTCTAGTTAGAGTTGTAGATAGAGATTATTTTAGTTTATTGGGTACACTTCTAAGTTCGTTTGTCCCCAAGGAGGATATTCGGTCAGCCTCTAGATTCTATTTGCTTAGAGGGGGTGTTAGATTATTAGTCACAGTTTTAGATTCTATATTATACAGTGGTACTGTTGGTTATACTGATAGGATTGAGTAGGGCACGGTAGTGGTGGACTTCTTCAATTCACCTTTATACAGGGATGGTGTTTTGCATGGATCTAAATCAACTTTGTAGTCACCATTTTAGATTCTATATTGCGCAGTTATACTGTTCGTTATTTCTAAGTTAGAGTTGTATAGACAGGTTGTTGGGCGCACTTCTAGATTCACAAATTAGCCTGTTGGGTACACTTCTAGATACAGCTTCTAAATGCGCTTCTGGATTCAACTTTTCTGAGGGGCTATTGGGCACACTTCTAAGTGCACTTTTAAGGTCAACTTTCCACAGAGAGGCAGTTGGACACACTTTCTAAATGCAGCTTTTAAATGCAGTTCTAAGTTCAGCTTTCCCATGTATAGGATCGCATAGGAAATGCAATTTTCTCAGAGAGGCTGTTGGGCGCAAATTCAGAATACAATTGGGAACACTTCTAAATGCAACTTTCCTCAGAGAGGCTATTGGGCGCAACTTCAGAATATAATTGGGAGTACTTCTAAATGCGACTTTCTTAGGGAGGCTATTGGGCGCGACTTCAGAGTATAATTGCAAACACTTCTAAATGCAACTTTTCGTCTGAGGGGCTATTGGGAGCGACTCCTAAGTGCAGTTGGGAACATTAATAAATGCAATTGGGAACACTACTACATGCAATTTCTTAGAGAGGCTATTTGGCGCAGTTTCAGAATACAAGTGGGGCACTTCAAATGCAACTTTCCTGAGAGAGGCTATTGGGCGCAACTTCAGAATGCAATTGGGAACACTATTAAATGCAATTGAGGACATTAGACATCTGAATACGAGTGGAGGCACTTCTAACAGCTACTTTCTTGTGAGGGGCTCTTGGGCGTAACTTCAGAATGCAATTGGGAACACTTCTAAATGCAATTTTCCTCAGAGAGGCTATTGGCCGCAACACCTAAATGCAATTGGGAACACTATTAAATGCAATTGGGGACGCTACTAAATGCAACTTTCCTCAGAGAGGCTATTGGGCGCAACTTCAGAATGCAATTGGGAACACTTCTAAATGTAACTTTCCTCAGAGAGGCTATTGGGCGCAACACCTAAATGCAATTGGGAATACTATTAAAATGTAATTGGGGACACTACTTAATGCAATTTGGGAACACTTCTAAATGCAACTTTCCTCAGGGAGGCTGTTGGGCGCAACTTCGGAATGCAATTGGGAACACTTCTAAATGCAACTTTCCTCAGAGAGGCTATTGGGCGCAACTTCAGAATGCGATTGGTAACACTACTAAATGCATTTGGGAACACTACTAAATGTAATTGGGAATACTTCTAAATGCAACTTTCCTCAGAGAGGCTATTGGGCGCAACTTCAGAATGCGATTGGGAACACTATTAATGGAATTGGGAACACTTCTAAATGCAATTGGGAATACTTCTAAATGCAACTTTCCTCAGAGAGGCTATTGGGCGCAACTTCAGAATGCGATTGGGACACTACTATTGCATTTGGGAACACTTCTAAATGCAACTTTCCTCAGAGAGGCTATTGGGCGCAACTTCTAAATGCAATTGGGAACACTTCTAAATGCAACTTTCCTCAGAGAGGCAGTTGGGCGCAACACCTAAATGCAATTGGGAACACTACTAAATGCAATTGGGAACACTTCTAAATGCAATTGGGAACACTTCTAAATGCAGTTGGGAACACTTCTAAATGCAGTTGGGGATACTTCCAAATGCAATTGGGAACACTTCTAAATGCAGTGGGAACACTTCTAAATGCAGTTGGGGACACTTCTAAATGCAACTTTCCTCAGAGAGGCAATTGGGCGCAACACCTAAATGCAATTGGGAACACTACTAAATGCAATTGGGAACACTTCTAAATGCAATTGGGAACACTTCTAAATGCAGTTGAGAACACTTCTAAATGCAGTTGGGAACACTTCTAAATGCAACTTTCCTCAGAGAGGCAATTGGGCGCAACACCTAAATGCAATTGGGAACACTACTAAATGCAATTGGGAACACTTCTAAATGCAATTGGGAACACTTCTAAATGCAGTTGAGAACACTTCTAAATGCAGTTCAGAACACTTCTAAATGCAGTTGGGAACACTTCTAAATGCAACTTTCCTCAGAGAGGCAATTGGGCGCAACACCTAAATGCAATTGGGAACACTACTAAATGCAATTGGGAACACTTCTAAATGCAATTGGGAACACTTCTAAATGCAGTTGAGAACACTTCTAAATGCAGTTGGGAACACTTCTAAATGCAGTTGGGAACACTTCTAAATGCAACTTTCCTCAGAGAGGCTATTGGACGCAACTTCTAAATGCAATTGGGATCAATGCAATGCTGGGATTCCGAGTTTAACTATAGAGGGATTGATGCTGTGTTAGAGGGGTGGTAGGATAGTATGGCCTGAAGTAGTTGCTTCTGGCCCTGCCCTTGCCACACTTACTTGTTGTTGGCTTCTTGCTTCTCCTGCGGATACCTGCAGATACGATCTGGAGCCGTCTAGTTGGAGCCGTCCTTTGCCTTGGGGTCCTTAGCCGATGGGGCTGCCGGGCAGGGGCTGCCCTGGGGAGATTGGCTATGAATGGAAGTCCCCTTGATGTGGCCAATGGGAGGGGGTGGGCGGGAGCGGGAGGCGGGGAGGGCCGGGGAATAAGGAAATGGATGCGGGGAGAGAATGGGAGGTGGATGGGCTACCGAGGGGGCAGGGGGACCACAGATGCCACCAGGAAGGGTGGTTAGGCTACTAAATGCACGCGGCTGCACTCACCTGGCTCTGGAGGACTAAGGGAGCCGGGGCAGGCACGCGAGTCGCTAGGCTTGTTGTGTGGGTTGGATTGACCAATGGGGGGGGGGTGGGCGGGAGGCGGGGAGGGCCGGGGAGTAAGGAAATGGATGCGGGGAGAGAATGGGAGGCGGATGGGCTACCGAGGGGGCAGGGGGAACCACAGATGCCACCAGGAAGGGTGGTTAGGCTACTAAATGAACGCGGCTGCACTCACCTGGCTCTGGAGGACTAAGGGAGCCGGGGCAGGCACGCGAGTTGCTAGGCTTGTTGTGTGGGTTGGATTGACCAATGGGGGGGGGTGGGCGGGAGGCGGGGTGGGCCGGGGAATAAGGAAATGGATGCGGGGAGAGAATGGGAGGCGGATGGGCTACCGAGGGGGCAGGGGGACCACAGATGCCACCAGGAAGGGTGGTTAGGCTACTAAATGCACGCGGCTGCACTCACCTGGCTCTGGAGGACTAAGGGAGCCGGGGCAGGCACGTGAGTCGCTAGGCTTGTTGTGTGGGTTGGATTGACCAATGGGGGGGGTGGGCGGAAGGCGGGGAGGGCCGGGGAATAAGGAAATGGATGCGGGGAGAGAATGGGAGGCGGATGGGCTACCGAGGGGGCAGGGGGACCACAGATGCCACCACGAAGGGCGGTTAGGCTACTAAATGCATGCGGCTGCACTCACCTGGCTCTGGTGGACTAAGGGAGCCGTGGCTGGCACGCGAGTCGCTAGGCTTGTTGTGTGGGTTGGATTGACCAATGGGGGGGGGGTGGGCGGGAGCGGGAGGCGGGGAGGGCCGGGGAATAAGGAAATGGATGCGGGGAGAGAATGGGAGGCGGATGGGCTACCGAGGGGGCAGGGGGACCACATATGCCACCAGGAAGGGTGGTTAGGCTACTAAATGCACGCGGCTGCACTCACCTGGCTCTGGAGGACTAAGGGAGCCGGGGCAGGCACGCGAGTCGCTAGGCTTGTTGTGTGGGTTGGATTGACCAATGGGGGGGGTGGGCGGGAGCGGGAGGCGGGGAGGGCCGGGGAATAAGGAAATGGATGCGGGGAGAGAATGGGAGGCGGATGGGCTACCGAGGGGGCAGGGGGACCACAGATGCCACCAGGCACGCGGCTGCACTCACCTGGCTCTGGAGGACTAAGATTGAGAAAGAGGCTGTTGCAGTAGTCCAGCCTGGAGAGAACCAGGGCACTGGAGACAGTGACCTTCTGGGGGTAGGTGAGAAAAAGTAGAATACCTTGTAACAAAGTGGCAATGTACACAGCACACCTGAGCCAGCAGGTAAGTTCACTGTAGGTTTATTGCTTAAAACAGTAAAGCAGAGACCAGCACATCCTTCCTAGCCAGCTTTTCTTCTCCAACTGTCCCCTTTTGGAACATAAATTCACAACACAACACTCCATCCATGGTGGCATCACAAGTATAGCATGCACTCTACACTGACATCACCACACTCAGTAATGAGAGGAAGACATACATTATAACACCTATCCCTCCCTACATCTCAGAAAACCTGGAAAAGCTTTACACAGATGATACATTTCTTACCACAAAGTACATTCCTACTCCATACATTACAAATATGCGTGGCCACCACGTACTTGCTCCAACAACACCTTAATGCCACTTCACACTCCAAATACCACCCAAAATTAGCATCAAGATACAATGCCCCAACAACGCATGATAAGGCTATGGAAAACGAACCGACAAAGCTACAACAACAAAGGATGGAAACCCCAGAATCGGCAACCACAACCAACAATGTAACCACAACTAAAGAGGAGCCCACCAAATTGGAGTAAGGGCTACACATCCCTTCAACCGAACAGAAAACACCTGAGAACAAAAACAAAAAACTACGCACTCCACCTGTTCCAAGCTGCCCCTTGGAACCTAGGGCCTGCCACGCCCCAGCGTTCCCCGAAACTACCAAAACTAACTAACCAAATCCAACGGTGCACCAACATCCTTCCACCCTGGTCTGCACCCCAGGGCACCGGGGCTAAGTAGCCTAACAGAGCGACAACAAGCACAACCAACAACACCAGTTCCCAAACTTCTCTAAACTAAGAGAATACAAATGCCACCATCCCCCAACAAACTCGAACAAAGTCCCTTCCAAATACACTGCTCCACTACACCACCACGAGACCCCTAGTCCCAGCCTAAATGCATGGCAGCATACTAAATGCGCCCACAGCACACCTCTGCACAGCACAAGACATTCTGTCGCTGCCCAATACAGTACATCTCCACAACACTACTCCACTACACCACCAACGAGACCCCTAGTCCCAGCCTAAATGCATGGCAGAGTACCTGACTGAGCAGACAGCGCACCACTACACACCGCACTGACAGCACACCACTACACACCACTATACACCTCTACACCACAACTCCACTACACACCACGAGAACCCTAGTCTCTGCCTACCACAGCACACCTCTGAACCACAACTCTAGAAAGAATCTCCCTAAAATGTCGCGAAACCCAAAAACTCTAGGTTGACTCTAGAAACACCACACAACTACATCAGATACAAATCACAAGAATGATCAACACAACCGAGACAAATCACATCACACGCACTCACCCCTAAAACGACTAAAGATAACATATAAAAGAAACACATAATAACTCAAAGAGGTCTGTCCGCAATGATGAGTGCTCAGATAGCGGACATTTTAATATTTTCAATTGTCAACAAGATGTCAACAATGCTCCTATGCTGACATTTGCTTTTTTCAATAACTAATACACTGTCAGCAAAAATCGCAAGATAGGCAGAATCTGACAGACGATCAACGCTTCCCTCCCACAAGTCCCAGCACTGAAACCCCGTAGACATGGAACAACAATTAAATCACATCCATTACTGCGAGAGAAATAGAACCACGTCCCAGACCCAACCAGCCCCACCTGCAAGAAAACATTTAAAGTCACAAGGTCTTGTAAAGTCAGAATAGAATATAAAAAGTACTGTCAAATTAATTACGAGGCCACAGCACAAATACTCTCACCATACTGGCCCAACACATGACACGGAAGCTAAAGTAGGCCACAACACGTACACGTGACATCTCTCTAACACACTGGCTTTGCTGCTAAGCATAGTTCCAGCAACGATCAAAACATCCTGCTCCCGTCAGTCCACGCCGCACTCCCACACTGGCGAAAGATCTCCACTCCTCCGTCCAACGAACATATTTCCTGCTTCTCGCCGCACTCCTGTAATAAATCCATATTGCAATCAGATACGATTGCACAGCACTCCGCATTGACAAGGTGCTCTTCATTAGTTTGCCGCCCGCCTGCAGTAACACAATCCATGGTTGCCACGGACACTAGAAGACTTGAATTACTTCCGGAAACAGGAACAGCATTGTTGGTACGTCCCCTGCGCACTGCACACGCAGTGCATTCTGGATCTCTCCTGCGCTCCAGCAGCTTGCACATGAGCGTTCCATGATGACTGGTAAACGTCATCATCTCACTCCCGACAAAACATGGTTCACATCTCCTGCGGATCCAATACAGAGGATCAGTTTGCAGTCCTTGGCATCCAGAAACCTCCTTCCCTGCGCTTCCCACGGTCGACAGGACACTGTCCTTATGCCACGTAACCAATGGCTGTGATTTTCACAACGGTCCTCCCTCGACCGGCGTGTAGCCAACACCGGACCCACGGGGCAATGTCAATCCCTGCCCCAGCTGCGGCCACGGGACAATGTCAATCCCTGCCCCAGCTGCGGCCACAGACAAAGAAGAAAGAGGGGAAACATCACCTCCCAAATGCGTTGCTTCACCTCAGTGATCACTGAGATCTCCTGCTGAGCTCTCGCACCAACTGCTGGCCCCAGAGGCACTGTACACTTCACAGGCCTCCGCTACAGACAAACAGAGAACAAATCCACTGAAACGTGTTCACAAGGGCACCCGGTTCCTCCTTTAATCTGGGTACTAACTCCATCTGACAAAACAGCCTCCCCTGGAAACTTCAGCACCACCAGGCCTGCTGAACAGCAACTCTTGGTCCCGGCCATGTGCATAATTTAAGGGGGGAATGGGGGGTGGTTGTCCCCCCCAACTTGTATGGCACACCATTTTGTCCCCATTCATTTGGCCCCAGAATTGCACAGCTGGTTGACTTCAGGACGTGAATACATAGGAGGGCGGTGTCTTGCTCAACTGATGTCCCCTCCACAACAAAAGTCCCATCCTCGTCGTCAGTGTAACAAAGTGGCAATGTACACAGCACACCTGAGCCAGCAGGTAAATTAACTGTAGGTTTATTGCTCAAGATAGTACATTAGACACCGGCACGTCCTTACTAGCCAGCTTCTCTTCTCCAAATGTCCCCTTTTGGAACATACATTCACAACACAACACTCCATCCATGGTGGCATCACAAGTATAGCATGCACGCTATACTGACAACACCACACTCAGTAATAAGAGGAAGACTGTAAGAGATATTCAATTCAACACTACAGCTAAATCAATGCCTAGTCTGGGATACTGAATGGAAACCCTTATTGATATATCTTTATGTCCAGTTCATGCGTTCTGGATGACTACCCCTATATAACACCCCTCCCTTGGAATCCCCCTGACCCCACTGAGCCAAGAAGTAGTTCTGTTTTGCAAGTTTAAAAGGTTTATTTGATAATTTAAACAATAGATATATATATCACACTTTATAATAAATTAATAATTGAATATCACACTTAATCTGAGCAGTAATCAATAATGGATAGTCTGGCACTAGCACACTTCTTTATAATCAATGATGAGTGGTTATAGGATGGATAAGATAGCAACAGTACTTTTATGGTTTCAAATGGATGCAATGTGGAATGAAATGCAGTACAGAAAATAACTTGATAGGATTTCAGCAAAAGACGATGTAATCACTTTCTTGGACAATTCACTCCCCCCTTTATGCAATGCAAGGAAATGGAAGGAAAGCACACCGTTCTCAGAAATGCACTCAATACAATACGAAATTCAGTTCCCCCCCAGCAAGCTTAGAGGAAAACAGGTCGGAGTTTTAAACACAGGCCCAAAATGCTTTGAATATGGTGACAATGCAGTGAGAAATATGCTGAAAATGCTTTTAATTCCCTTCAGGAGGTTCAGGGTGAGTGAAATATATTTGGGATGAGTTCAGGCTCACTTTAGCAAGGATCTAGGAGTAACGAGCAGGTTAAACGAATTTTTGGCAAAGGAAAGCAATGAAGCTGCTGTTTTCACACGTGGCTGGATTTTTAACCAAATTGCAAATCGCAGTAAAATTTGCGAGTACGAGAATCGTGATTACGGAAAAAGTATAATGAGTAGCAAGTCGGTTCTAGGTTCGCTGAAAAGCTAAGATTCAAAGCTTTCAGAGGAAAGTTAAACCAAGTTCCTAGCCAAAACGGTTCCATAGATACGGACGATTAAATAAAGGTAGTTTTTCGGATTTGAAATTTTAAAAGTTCAAAGCGACAGGTTACAGCTTGCAGCTAGAAAATGACAGGTGACAGCTTTGCAAATGACAGGTGACAGTATCTCTAGGAGACAGTTCTACTCAAGTTAAAATAGCTTGCATTAGATTATTTTAACTAAGAGATTGGGTTCTGCACAGTTTTGGCAGATACTCACTCCTAATTTTTAGAAGGACTGGGCATCGTCACGATCTGGTCAGTGGGTTTTCTTCACTCGCCACGGTTTCTGCGCACAGCGTCTGGGTCAGCTCTACTCTGCTGGTCTGGGTCTCTGGTTCTGATCAGGTCTGGGTCAGCTCTGCTCTGCTGGTCTAGCCTCTCTGGATTCTGGATACTGCTCTGCTTTCTAGGTACTGCTACAGGTTCTGGAGATTGATGGATTTGAAGTCTGGATCTCTGGATGTGGTATGGTCCGGCAGCATGCTCCGCAGCAAATGGAATTGAAGGTCCTCTCTAGCTTCCAGTGGCTCTTTTTATGTCTTTTGAAAGTGGGTGTGTGTGCAGCATCACTAGCCAGCCCCTCTCTCAACTACCCATTGGTCAAGCTTTCCTTTCTCTCTTGATTGGGGAAAAGAAGTGGAGTGTCAGAGCGATGTCATTTAATGGCTTGCAGAAAGAACACTCCCCTGTCAAATTACACACAATCTATATTTGACCTAAAGACATATTCCATAGATACACAGTGGTTTGAAATTACATGCACCCATCACATATCACATGAGGTATACCCTGTTCAAACTCTGCTCTTCCTGGGGGCTTGGGTTAAAAAATGGCAACATATTTCACTTTTTGGTCGGGTTACCAATATTGGATTTGTCCCCGCATTTACACAAATGTTCGCAAAGCATGTGGGCATTAGGTGGTGGAGTGTCAGATTTTTAACATACATACATTTAGAGTAATATCCTCTTTTCTGCTAAAACCCCCCTGAACATACCACCGGGTCCTAACACGTCTTCAAATGTGCACAGAAAAATCACAAGAATAATGATATCACTTATAACATTTTCACAAGTCCGCTCTATGAATGATCCATCTTTTTAGATTTATGTTCTGGCCCCAAAGGGGTGTGGTTTCCCAGGGCACATGGTGTAGAAACCAGTTTATCCAGTTTCTGCCAATCTCAGAGACTCTGCCCCTCCCAGCTCCTGCCAAGAGGAAGCTGTTTTACGGTCCCCCAATAAACCATCTGCCTGGGCCCTGGGAGGCCCATTGTTCAAGAGGAAGCCATTTATGGCCTCCCCCCAATAAACCCTCTGCCTGGGTCTTTTGTTTAGTCTCTAGCAGTCCCTTGGTAATTCAATCAGAGAGGGGTAACCTTCCCTCAGAATGCAGCCAGGCCTGAGAACTGCTGTGGATCCAGTTTCACTCCAATTGGGGGGAAGTTGTCAAGCAGAATCCAGTTCCTTAAGCCAGGCCCCAGCTAATGTCACTTTTAGTTACCCAGTTTTCTGCATTCAAATAAAACGAACAATTTTTACATATGCAGCTGGAATGCTGATTCTAAGCTCAAAACTATGACATTTTAACAGTGACAAACTAAGTGGCAGTCACAAGTCTGTCCCTCAGTTTATTTACACATTTCGATTTTTGGTAATTTTAAATCCAGTTTCAGTTTAAGCCGCTGCAGACCTGCAGAGCTCAGCCAGTCTTGTTATAAACTTTCAAGTCACTTCAGAATATAACTTTACATTGTATCCACCTCTCAGTAAGTCTTTCTTTGGCCTGCTTTGGGTTCATTTATTCAGTTTTACACAAAAGTCTGGTGGTTTTAAAACGCCGGCTTTCTGATAGTGGTGAGTACTGGTAAAGCAACCATTTTTGGGATTTAAGAAAATGAATTCCCCACAGTTGTAGGTTGCTTTTGGCAATCAGCATTGCCATTCCCAATGGTTTCAGGCTACTGTGTGGGTAGTCCAATGGTGGTTTTAGGCAGTGCCCTTCTGTGCCCCTAACATCGGCAAAAATGGGTGGCAGCCTATTCTTCATGCATTTACCTGGGCATTTTCTGGGAAGCTCCTGCCATCATGATGTTTTCAATGCCAGTACTGCACAGTTTTTGTGGTAGGGCTCGGATGCATGGGTAAGACACACAACATACATTATAACATACCTCTGAGGGGGTGCAGCTGGAAGTGGGCCTTCTGGCAAGGTCTGTGATGTGAGGAGAGAAGGAGAGAGTGGAGTCAAAGATGACAATAGATTCAAGGCCAATGCCACGTTTAAGCACCCCTCTTATGAAGTGCCAGGCTAACACATTAATACATTAATCTGCGTGGCTACAGGAAATGCACTCCCTCTCTGACATTGAGAGAGTTAGTTTTTGGCGTCTGAAGAAGAGGAAAGTGTTTGAAGAAATTTGGGGCAGATTTCCAGAGATGGATTTGGAGTAACCCATGCTTGGTGTGCATTGTATGTTGCTGTGGGAAGTGAGGTTAATTGTGTTTTCTTTTTACATTATTTTATTGCAGTGTGCTGAGATAGATGTTCTTTGTACATATGATGTTATCTCGTTCAGACAAAAAGTATTACACTGTTTCTTACCATTACAGTTTCACTAGAATAATTTTTCCAGTTGTGGCTTTTCTCACGAATTTTTTTTTTCATGGTTGTATTTGTATGTGGGGTGTCAATTCAGATCAGAAATTACTTACAATAGCACATTTACAGATGGACAAGGCATTCCCCTAAAGGTTGCCTGTACAATAGCACTAAAATGAGAAAAGGTGTATGAGCGTATGAACAAAATGGGTTATATAGCAGAGACAAAACAAAAAGAAAGACCAAATGTAAGAAAAAGCTGGCTTGCAATGCTAACATTAACCTAGGGAGAACTTTCTTCAAACTAAAGAAGTTTTACCCTACAGATATACTAAATGACATTATTACACAAATATGTGGTACTACACGGGCAATTAGAGTCAGATAGGGAGGATGTCGAGAGGACGAGAAAGGTCCCCTCTTTGGCCAGTAAGTGAAGTTTAATCCAGGCCAATGAAGAGATGCAGAATCAGTCTTGCTTTGATTGTCGTGGGTAGTGAGTTACAATGGAGCAGGCCGTATAGAGAGTAACAGCAGAAGTAGAAGGAGGCACGGGGGACATCAGGAGTGAGGTTGAGTGCAGAGCAGGAGCAGAGGGAACAAAATGTTGAGTAGACAGAGATACCATCAGACAACTACTGAGGACCATGAGCATTGAGAGCTTGGTGTGCTAGCAGAAGCAGTGGTTGTTCATGGAGAGCTAGTCTGCATGGTGTTGGAAGGTAGAAGTTGGTAACCACCTTGTTAGGTTGCAGTGAGAGCTGGTAATGAAGTTGGAAAATGTGTTGGAGAAATGAAGGAGTAGAGAGGGAGGCCAACGGGCAGGTTCACACAATAGTGAAGTTGGCTGAGCAGGAAGCTCTAGATTAGAGTTTCGTAGAGTGGTGATTAAGAAATTGATATGTTTTAGGATTTTTTGGAATGGTAACTGAAGCAGTAGAGATGGTGGTAGTGATGAATTGTAAAACAAAAGAGGTGAAGGCTGTAAGGTTTAAAATGTATATTAACCTTTTTCATCGCTTTGGGCAGCCCTTCAGTTCATCGTTCCTTTCCAGCCAAATCATTACCAAAAGGGTAATGACCACATGCAAATCAGGATTGTTCCCACCCCAAAAGACCACAAGCAAACCCAAATATGTTTCAGTCTCAGTGGACAACATCAGTGAGGTATAGCTTTGGTCTCTAAGCTCAGCAGGCATAGGAGCCAGGTCTAGCACTATCCGCCCTACTTGGGTAGACTACAGCAAAAACAAAAGCAGTAAGGAGTGAAGGGTCACAAGGGATTGGCAGAAGGAAACCCAAGGGTTAGAAATGGTAATTACCCAGTCCAATAATGCCTTAACATAATCTCCCATAGCCTTCATGGGGAATTTTCAATCTCGCCCCATCTGACAAAAGTGAAGTCCAAAGTAAAATAAGAGAGTGCGAATGACCCAGAGAGGCAGAAGCAAGTGCAGGTGTGCATGGAAGAGTTAAAGCAGGGTGCAAGTGGCATGATAGGAAAAGGACATGTGTAAGCCTGCCTGGCAGAAGGAGGGGAGCATGACGTGCAAGAGGCACAACACCGAGAAAGGAAAGGAAAGGAAGGTGCAAGTGTGCATGACAAAGTACAAAGGAAGGCAGAGAAAGACAAAGACGGTGCACATGTGCATGACAAAGTCAAAGGAACACAGATAGATTAAAGGAGTGCAGAAAGCACATGAAGATAAAAAGCACAAAGGAAAGGAACTGTAAAAAATAAAGAGAGGGGCAAATAATCAGAGTGTTCATGCTTTGGAACTGCAAAGAGCCTGCTGTTTTTGAAAGCCTCTGATTTTACCCCATGAAAAGATTGCATGTGAGAGAAACTGTATATCAGAAAAAGGTACATCCTGAAAAGTGTAACTGGTGTTTGAAACTGAAAGGAGCCTAAGCTTGGAAAGGGAACCCTGAGAGGCCTAAAAAAGAAAGCCAAGTGCATTTGAACTGTTCATTCTGACAGGTTGAACTAGTGTCTGAAATTGAAAGGGGCCTAAGCTTGGGGTAGGGAACCCTGAGAGGCCTAACAAAGAAAGATAAGTGCATTTGGACAAAACTGAACTTTTGTTGGGAGTTGGAAGGGGCCTAAGCTTGGGGAAGGGAACCCGGAGTGGCCCAACTAAGTTGGAGACATATTGCTTTCTTTTGTTGAAAGGATTGAAGTTCGGGGAAGGGAACCCTGAGAAGCTTGAACTGTGTTATATATCTATAGTGGCGTTTGGAACTTGAACAAGTTGAAGCTTGGGGAAGAGAACTCCAAGGAACCCAAAATACACTGCAGGAATTTGAAACAACTGCAAGGGCTTTGTGGAGAAGGTCTTACAAACAGGCATTTTTATTAAAGTCATTTTTGTAACTACACCTGGCGAGAAGACTACTTGAAACCAACTTTGGTTTGCAATGTTCTGTTGAACCACTATTTTCCTTTGTAAATACTTCCTTCACATTTTTGTAACGAGTAAGGGCAAGCATAGGTTTAGACACAGACATACTTTTATTTTATACTATTAGACAGTGATGGCTTTTAGAAAGATCTGTTAAGGGAACCATCCCTTTAGAGTTAGGGCCAGTCATGCATTTCACCAACCCAGGAACATTAGAAAATTAAGGGTTCAAAATGAACACCCTTGAGTCTGTGTCTTTCTTGATACCATGCCTGTCTCACACATGCCATTACAGGGGAAAGACCATTTTCAAGTCAAACCCCAAAAGCGGCAGTCCAGCATGAACTGCTTGGTCACATCGCTTCTTCTGTAGACCACCAGCAACCCATGGCTTCATTGGACATCATCAGTAATGTGTAGCTTGTGTCGGAGCAGGAACCCAACGGAGACACCATGGTTAGCTGGTCTTGTATCCATTATTTCCTTGTGGGTCTTTATGTCCAGGAAACCTTACATGGTTGACTGAGAACTTCATGTATCATAGTGGCTTTTTAATTCTTACAATAATAATTACTTATGGAATTGAATGTTTTCTGCATCTGATCCCAAATTTTAACCTTTGGCTTCCTTGTCACTATTTTGCTCCTTTTTACTTGCAACACTGAGGGAGAAGTGGAGTGGGGTGTAATTAGCTCCTGCTAGTTAGACTAGACCAGTAAGATTGTTTTCAGACGAATATCATTGTGTAGGCCAACTGGAGGATGATTGGTCAGGGAAGGATTTTCTATGTTTGGATTTTAAATATGCAGTTCATTTACTCATTGGACTCTGTATTACCTGATAACACTATGCTCCTTCCAGTGGTAGTTTGGTCCTTTTGAGGGACACTTGGATTGTTGGAATGTCTAAGAATATCCGCATATCCTCTCTGCATTTATATATTATCTATTTTTTAGCCAACTCAGACTGAAGTGGGTCTCTTTGGTTACCCATTGAACAAGTGACTCCATCAACCTGATGTTAATATGTCTGTTTCAGTCATTTCAACTCACATCTGGTTGGTTTAGTGGATGTTATCTCCAAACTATGGCTTCTTGCTCCCATCAATTAAGGTTTATGAAGGGAACCTGCCAGACACAGTTGTTAAGGCTGCTCAAGTATGGGGGTCACACTTATTCCGAATACAGTCCATAGAAGTGAACATTCACTCTTGCTACTCCAATGGGGAATGTTGCTCATGGTTTAACATGTCCACGTACTATACAAACAGCAACTTGGGATGTGGGCCTCTGGTCCTGTCCTGTTTGATTGTAATCTCCGCTCCATTAAGCTATTCATGTTCAACTTCATACATTCAACATTAACGTGTTAGATTATTAATGGAAACACACACATAAGTTCCAGAGTGTTATGCTTTCAGTCCTTGCATTACATAAGCAACTAATTGCTCAGCAATTTCTCCCAGGTGTCCCTGTCCCATATAATCTGATACATTTTTCAATTTGGATTCTGATGAGATGATGTTCATTCTCACTCTCTCTTTAATATTTTTGTTGAGGTTAAGTTCCACATATCAGGGCACACTAGACAACGTTCTGAGCTGTGGGGTTAGATTTTTCAAGATTGTTTCCATTGCTCAGAGCTCTACTCTGCTTGTTCAGTATTATCAGACCATGAGTACTTTCTACTCTTTAGAGGTACCTTTAACTTGGTTAAATAATTTCGTCGGTTCTTCTTAAAAAAAGAAAAAAAAAGAAAAATCTCCCTGTCTTCACTTCAATTTGAAGGTTTGGTAAGTGAGCTTTATCTTGATTGCTTTGCATCTTTACTTGACTTGACTTTCTCATGATGATGTTTTATGACAAATGGCTTTTCTGGTTTTCTCACCTTTTACATCTTTTTTTAAACGATCCTTCTTCTTCTTCTTCTTCTTCTTCTTCTTCTTCTTCTTCTTCTTCTTCTTCTTCTTCTTCTTCTTCTTCTTCTTCTTCTTCTTCTTCTTCTTATTATTATTATTATTATTATTATTATTATAATAGTGTGATCCTAGCTCGGAAGCAGTGGAAGAATGATTAGTGTAACATTAACATACAATAGTGTTTAAGGACAGACAGTACTGTGTGTGTACACAAAACATTTAATATGGTAGCAGTTTGTTGATTTGAAGATAGTCTCCCCATAGCTGGCTAGTAGGTAATGTCCAGCTGTGACTGCAATTGCCACGTGTCCTGCTCTTTCTGGAACAGGAGGGAGGCGAGAGCAGCACGGATTGCTGCTGGGATGGAATTTCATAAGACCAAAATGTAGCAGGAGAATGACTGTCTCCATGTTTTCTCCATGTGAGCCCGGCTAGTCTTGTATCTGGCAAGGATCATATTGTATGTATATGTGTTGATCTTTTGACAGTATCGGGTCATTGCATCGACAACCAAAGCATCGCCAGCCATACCATCGAAAAATATGCATTAAAAAAGCATCTAATGCATTTTTTTTATATGGTAAAGGGTTTAGTTTAATAAACATGGTTTCTAAAGGTTAAAAACGGGGGGTTGAGGGGAGACCCCCAATAAAAAAATAAAAAAATGCATTAGATGCTTCTTTTTCAGTGCTTTTTTTTTAGATGGTATGGCATTAGGTCCTTTGGCTGTCGATGTAATGACTATAAACCCTTCTGACAGGGTTTAACTTAGCCATCAGGTGAAGTGATGTGCCAGCTGAGGTTAACTTTTAGATGATGCAAGTCATTTTTCACAGGATCCTAGATGGTAAGTATAACCAGGTCAGCTGAAGCAATGGGAGGGGGGACAATGTGGTTGAACTTGTGTGCCTTGGCACTGAGGTGCGCCAATGTGTGGTATGCTGTCTTAAGTGGGAAATAGCTGTGTTTTCTGTCATTCCTGCTAGCAGTGCGTTTCTTCATCTATGTGAGAGATTACCAGAGCCTGCACTAGCGATCCGAAGTCCTGGCGTAGTAATAGCAATAGTTTTTCTTGTAAAGTAGGGTGATTTGATGGCAAGACATTTGGGCCCTTTTAGCTACGTAACTATGTGTTGTTGAAATGATATGTTGCTATCCACATTGAATCAAATGTTGCTGAGTCAGTGAGGTGTGGGGCAAATCCGTCCATGTACATACCTTCCAGCCACATTTAAGTTCAAGCCTGCATGGCTGGAGATCTTAGAACTACACATTCTATCTTGGTAGTGTTACATTTGAAGTTGACGGTTGACATCCATGTTTAAATGGTAGCAAGGCCTGGCATGATGTGGGTGATGCCCTGGGGACCTTTAACTTGTAGCTGCAGCTGGGCGTCATCCACGCATCGGTGTAACAAGATGTCAGAGTCCTACAGGAATACACAGAGGGATTCAATATAAAGATTGAACAAAGCATCTGGCCTGGATCGAATAGAGACCTTCTGAGTAATTAGTCATTGTGCTGGCCTCGAAGAAGTACAACCATTTTATGGAGGTTCCTGGAAAGTCCATTCTCTGCGCAAGAAGATGCAGTAGTGTGCCATGGCTGACCATGATAAAGACGTTCATGGATAACTAACACGCATCGCCTTCATCAATAATTTGCAAGGTGTCATCAACCACTAGATGATGGCTGTCTCTGTGATACGTTTGGGGCAAAAACTGAATTGATAAACCCAAATCAGGTGGAGTTGTTCAATTGTTGAGAGTAGTTGATTGGTGACTACGTTATCAATGATCTTTCTGATGAAAGGGAAGATAGTGATAGGACAGTGATTTACCAGCACCTCAGAGTCGAGAGTCACATGGAACATGGTTCAGTTACATGTGATCTTGTAAAGCTTCTCTCAGGTAACTGCTGGATGTTGGTAGAGCCTTCCATATGATCCAGGTTGAACTTGTTTCTAGGTGACCTCAGTATGTACAACTTTGGTGACCAAATGACAAAAGGCAATGCATGGTCTTAGTCTCACCATCATGTGTTAGCAGCCCACTTTAGATCAGGGAACAATATTACATTGTCTATCCTGGTTTAAGTATGTGCTACAATCCAGATTCGTATATTTTTGCCAAAGCTGGTGCTATCTCTTATGCAAAGCGGAATATCTTTGGATACAATTGTATTATCCACAATGTCACTTTCAGCTTGTACAATATTATATAGTATGTGTGTATGGTCGTGGTGATGTACTTGTATTATGAGGAATGGCTTTGTACATCCTCATTAAATAAAGCCTGTGACGAGGAACCCTTACAAGAGTGCAATGCATGGGTTACTTACCAGTCATTTACGTTGCTTTGTGTCCCATTCTTCCTCGTCACAGTCCTTGATATCTGTTCTCCACTCCCTGATGAATATAGGACTTGCATAAAATCAGGACCATATTTGGAAGGGCAGCTGTTATGCCTGAAGGACGAGGGGTTTAATGCCTTGAAATTAGAAGAGGAACAAAAAGTACCACCCTTCCCCCTAGTCTTCTTATTTTTTTAATTTTATTTTTATTTGTGTTAATTGTATTACAATTTTTACAACAAAAAAACTCCATATAATCCGGCAGAAACGAAAAAGGAGGAAAGTCCAAGTAAAGTTGTTCCTGGATTCTGTCGCTCCAAATGTTCTTTGCGCTGGTCTATGTTGATAGATCTAAAAAATAAAGCTCCCCCCATCGCCCAGCTTGTATTTGTCCCGCTGGCCAGAGCATTCCACCAAGTTTCTTCATCGAAAGTTTCCCGACTTGCTAGTATTTTGGTCAGGTATCGTGTTCTAGCAAGTTGAGTTCCTGGACAGGGCAATAACAAATGTCGACTCGTTTCTGTCTTCTCGTTGTCCTCGCAATATTGACATTTGCTAGAAGATGTTTGCTTCCTTGCCGCCTTTACTTCGTTGGTCTTCATCTGGTTCAATCTGAATCTCAGAAATAATCTGGCCAAGGTTTTGTCCGGGAATGTTTCCAAATAACTTTGCACTGTGTCCACTTTCACTGGCATTGTTGGAATGACCTTTGTTATCTTATACTTATTGGCCAGAGTAAGAGTCGTAATCCAATCCATCTCCATTAGTCGCTTCATGACTTTGGTAGGGAAACCGAAAGTTCCGGAAGTTCTGATGCAGCAGTGTCCAAATCAGCCAAAGGTTTTTCATCAGTTGAAGCCCATTCTTTTTAAAAGTGTCATGTTGGTAGGGTTTGCTGCTCCATTACTCAGGACTGCGACAAGGAAGACCTGGACTCAGAGTAATGAAAATGACTGATAGGTAATCCAGGCAATTTAGTTGCTCATGGATTGAAATGCAGGGCTTCCGTCCGTGTGGCGCAAACTGCCTGCTAATTCACTGCGCGCTACATGTTAGGAGAGTCATTTACATGGTGTACACAGCAACATGAATTGTCTACAATAACCTACAAAACAAGTGCTATAATTGTGCACTCATTTCATCAGCAGGAGAATGATGAAAGGCTGAGGTGGCCTTCATTGAAGTAAGCACACTATGGCTTGCCGGCCATTTTCAATCATGACGCGGAGCAGGCACATTCACTGAAATCCACACTATCTTTATGTTTGTTTTTGTGAAACATAACTTTTTAGTCAACACTCGCTTTAGAAAGTGGTTTCGCACAGAGACCCTCAGTTCAACAATTTAAACTGTGTTACCAAGCGCAAGACTACACAAAAAGAAATAATGAATGAATCGTATAATTATAATTATAACTGAGAGGAATATTGATTTATTCAAAAGTACTCTTTGCATGTTATTTCGGTCACACTAACAGGAGAGCCCGGACAAAGGGTTAGAATGTCAAATTTTTTTTTTTTTTCTTAATCTGTTAGAAGTTTAGAACTTATTTTCTGTTCATTCACAATGAAGGAACATTGCACAACAACTTTTTGCATCAATAATGTTTTATGCATGATGCTGAGCTGCAACATTTGAAAAAGCAGAAAACTATTGTCTAAATGTCACCTGAATATCAACGTCCTGCTTTTTCTGAGCAATATTCTGCGAGCGTTACCAGCCCTTGTCACAGCTGAACTCCCAATGGTACTCTTCCTTAAATGGGACCTTTCCTCCATGTTCCCAAAGTATTTATGAAGCTCAATTTGCATTCCAATACTGTCAGGACCAGATAACGATGTGCTTACCTGCAAACAAATCAAATAGTGGCAGGCAAGCTAAGCTTGAGTAATGAAATAGATCATTCATGAATTGGCTGACTTGTGTCCACAATACTAAGACCTTTTCAATATGTGCTATGGAGGGAGTTGTTTCCAGTCACCTGCAAGAGAAATTAAGTGCAAATAATACAAGTAACAGAATCCTTAGAGACACTATAGTTAATACACCTGAAAAGGAAATGAAGGCACACCTGAAAAGGTAAAGAAATACAGCCTCTCTGAAGATTGATGGAGTCATGAAAACGTGCGTTTGGAGAAGTCAATGCAGGAAAACTTGACTGTCAACAGAGTGCATGCCTTGTCACTAATTCTTAACTATAATTTAAATGTGACATGATTTTTAATAATCTGTATCTAATATATGCTACCAACATATCACACAGACTTTCAGGAGATTTTAGAATTAAAAAAAGCAATATCGTTGCTAAAAGGTTTCTCTTTAAATGTTACTGGAAGCCTCACATGTCCATCTATGACCAGCGTGTGCCCAGTGTGACAGCCAGCTACTTAGAAAAACAATCAGTTTTGGGTCAAATAAGGCTATCTAGCTGAATGGATGCTGCATGAAAGATAGGTCTGCAGGTCTTTTGACCCATGGAGCAGAGGAGGGGGCATTGGGGCGTGTAACTGGATTATTGCCATCGATATAGCATATACACTTCTGGTGTGTGCTCTAATGACAAACCAGCAGCGCTTACAAGGTATTGCCAGAAATCAAGCTACACGCAAACGCCAAAATAGGTGCTCGCAACACTGAATGGCAAGTCTTGGATGCCCTCATCTTATTGCAGGAGGCATAATGCACCGTGCAAGACTCAGTAAAAATGCCCAAGACTATGCAAAATACCTAGCAGTCTGCTTCTCTCATTACAAAAATCTCTTCCACAAAACAAAGGAAAACATGACAAAGAATGAGTATTGCCTCACTCGGTATAGAGAACTCCCCAGGCTTACTCCATGGCGTGCATGTTGTGTAATGCAAACCTCTCCTGCAATGCTTCAGAATGCAGTCTTTCTCACTCAGGAAAGATGCATGACCACATATCACACAACTCATCTGTCTCAGTTTGGATGCTGCATGCCTGAAAATGGCAACCCAGACTGGGCTCCCCCAGGCTAGAGTGTTGGGCAGCAGAGGAGCTGTCCTCATGCCCAGCTGACCAGACTCCCTCCAGAGGGAAGTCAACCATGCACACACCAGAGATACCGGCAGCAGCGCACGTGGTACTACCACCTTGTCACCAGCATTTACGGGTTCCAGCAGTGCCGGGGCCCAGAGTTGTAATAGCAATCAAGACACATGACACAATGACAGTTGGCCACGCAATTTGGTGCTCAATTAACTGTGAGTGGAAACCTGCTCAGCCCTTTTATTGCAACTGTAAACGTGACACAGCATGCACCCCTGGCTAACGTGTTGTGAGCATGAGGGCCTGCAAACGTGACCACCTGGACACCTATGGTGTCCGGGTGTAGCTACAACATCCCATGCCATGGGTAACAAATAACAATAACAACAAAGCTATAACTGCGCCCGACAGGCATGTTAACATTCTGGTTGAAGAGCAGCTAGCTGTCTTCTCTCGCTCAACCCTTTGGCTTTCCTCTTGAACCTCTCGCCCTTCTTCTTTTGGTGGACTTTCAGACCTCCTCCCAGTCTGCATCAGGCTGTTCTTGCACTCTCTCTCCAAGTCAGAAGACATCACCAGCGTCATAGTCTGAAGGAGCCACATCTCTGAAATCCTGTTGATCCTTTCTTCTAATTCGTCTCTTTGAACTCCTTCTGTGATCTCTGCTCTCTTCACAGAAGCACTGGTGTTCTTCTTTCCGCACTGACCGTGCCTCCTCTGCCACCGGCAATAGGGCCCTGCATCTCACAGTGAAGTTCCCCATGCAGTGGAACCTCCCACAATGCCTTTCCGAGGCGGAACATCCTCTTGGGTGTGGCAACATCCCTCTGCACTGGTCAAACTGACGGCTGGGCCTTTCCTTCTTTGCCGACCTTTGCAATGCACCAGTTCCCTCTTTCCTCTCCTCTGTGCTTTCCCTGCTTTGTGTGTGTATTGCCTGCACCTCTTCTACTAGCAACCCTTGCAGCCCCCTTGTAGCCCCCTGCATGTGCGTAGATCTCACCTCTACAAGCTCGTAAGCCTGTCCCAGTTCCACGTTCTTCACCAGCGGGATCGCAGCTCTTTCAGAATGTGGGTGCGCAGTTTGCTCAATCGACACAACTGTATCACCTGGCCCGGAGGGCACCCTCCTCGTTGGTGAAAGCACATGTTGCTGCCAGCTGATTCAGCCGGTGACAAACCCATCAACACTCTCACCCGGCCCTGGGCCAGATGCCAAACTGAAATATTTCAAATACAACGCTCACCATTGGGGTGACATACTCCATGAGCGCTCTCCCGAAATATAAATGGAGTCCCTCAAGCAAGTGGGTCCAGTCTGGACCTAGTACCAGCGGAGTGCCCTCTATGGCAAACTAGGGGGGCAGGTTTCTATGAAACTGTGAGGCCCCCATCAGATCATTTGATGGCACTTGGCTGGTGTCTGGCCCTGACCAGTGACCATGATTCTTCAGATGTCGCCCACACCCCTTTTTCACACTGAACCTGAGGTCTAGAGCATGAGCACTTTGGTGGCGAGAGCCATGATCATGGGTTGATGTCGGGGCTGGCATATGGTGCCGTGGAGTCATCTCCCCGTGGTCTCTCCCCCAGGCAGGAGGTGTTTGGCCAATGGTGTGGCAGCAGCGTGGGCTGCACCACTTGTTCTCTCCCCCCTCCCATCAGGAGTTGTTTGCACATGGCGCACCACCTGCTCTCTGTCCCAGGCAACAGTTAATTGTGGTGTGTGGGGGGTTTATCTTCTTACTTCCCTGGCAACTGTCCAGAAGTCCCCCAGGCAGGAGTGGATGGACCAGTGGGTCCCCAGGCAGGAGTTGTGTATTTAATGAGCCAGCAGCGTGGCAGCTCTACTCCTCCTCACCCCCCAATCTAGAGCACCTCCCTTAGTGCAGCAGTGGTGGAGGCCGTGCCACTTATCCACTCCCCCAAAGAGAAGTTAGTTCTGTTATAAAGCAGTGGCAGTGCCACAACACTTCTTCTGACCCCCCCCCGCCCCCCCAGGCAGGAGTAAAATATTGGATCAGGCAGCGGCGGGCCTGTGCCATTTCTCCTCTCCCCCGGGGAGGAGATAATCTTTTAAACAAGCAGCGGAGGGGACACACCACTTGGAGCCGCTTACTTGATGAGGCGGTGGCAGAGACCGCGCCCCTTGCCCCCGTCTTCCAGGCAATGTTAGGTTCCCCTAGGTGGTACCTACTGGACCTACAGTGCAGGCTCCACCAATTTCCTGCACCCCCAGGTGGGATGCTGCGGGCCTGAATGCAGCGGTCCAGTCTCAGCTCCCCCAGGCAGGAGTGCCAGGCAGCAGAGGGCAGCCAACCATATATGTACCGGGGATACCGGCAGCAGGGTGCAAGTTACTACCAACTCATCACCAGTTGTTATGGGCTCCGGCAGAGCCAGGGCCCAAAGTTGTAAGGGCAATCAGGACACACCACACAATGACTGCTGGCCACACAATGTGGTGCTTAATCGACTGCCGCTCTGCCCTTTTATTGCAACTTTACATGTGACACAGCAAGTACCCCTGGGTGACGTGCTGTGAGCATGAGTGCCTGCACACGTGACCACCCGGGCGCATACGGTGTCCAGATGTACTTACAACATCCAGCATGTCCCCACACGACTGCATACTTAGTAGGCCACACTCGGTACAGATGAACATGCACAACATTTTATCTCCCAGAGTGGACTGTGTCGAAATGCTTATTGAGATCCCAGACATAATTACATATTCGCAAGTGTCTGTGTGTCTTTACCACCTATTTTTTTTCACAGTGGTTTGGTTTACCTTATGTATGTTTGCAGATTTATGTTGTCCCAAAATGCTGGGGTGTATTCTGGCCTTTCTCCCTCAAACACACCCCTCTCACCCCTAAAATTATATGGTTAAAATACTGGATGCCATTCACACATTATTTTGCTGTACCCAGTGCAGAAGCCCCCACCAGACTGCAATTGTTGGTAAGCTCTCACCTATGAAGGCTTTTCTGGGACTACATGTAAAAAAAGCCTGTTTCAACATAGATGTGGTACCAAAATGACAAAATTACCCATATTTTACTCCTCCACAATCACAGTAGAGAACTTCCAACTCAAAAAACATTTTGTACATCTAGAAAAACTTTCTTTCTCACATGCTAAAGATGTACTTATGGAACTGCATCCCAGAATGCACTAAGTCCTATCAGGGATGTTAGTCACAGTGTGCACGCCTAGACACATTGTACACGTCCCAGAATGCAACATGACCCACTTAGAATACATGTCTCCCAGAGGTCACTCTAGCACACTCATAGATATCCAATAAAGATTGTATATTGCTGAAGCTATTCTGCCTAATTCTTTCCAGTTACCCCTAATATTAATGTGTATGCTTCACAATTCACTTAAAATAAAATTATTATGAACAACCACCAATGGTTTAAGCTTGACAGACCTCCTTTCCTGATTCTAAGCCCACAGTGCACATTGGTTCTTGATTGTGGGGAGGCAACTTGGAGCCTCTTCTTGTGGCCCCCTCATAACTCCACCCTCCCCCACCCCCAAAAAACAAGCCTTACCTCCCCTGGCCACTTACCTGCTGGACCGAAGCTTTGTGCTATGGTCGTAGCACTCTTCAAGCCCACGGCTCACCATAGAAATGGAAAAGGGACTATCCCTCTATGGCGATGGCCATTTTTCTTCTTTATTTTTTTCACAGGAGTTTGGGCTCATGCAATACGCATGCAGCCCAACTCCTGTAAACAAATTAAAATGAAATCATTCACACCAGCCGTTTTCGGGGCCCTCACTACACTCAGGCCTGCGTCGGTTCAGACTGTCGGGCCTCTACTGACCATGCCCGCCCCCCCTCCCCCCCCCCGATGTGGGGGTTATTGCCATAGAAGACTCACTATATAATTAAAAGTAGAAACCCAAAATAATTCCTATCCCAGAATGCACTCTGGCCAGAGCTCTCACTATCCGCCCTTGCTGCGCTCTGGCCAGTAATTTAGGCTGCCTCGCTGTTAAACCCCATTTCAGCCCTTGGAATGTGAGCTTAACGCCATATTACTCATTCGGAACACTTGTCACACAATGCACTCTTCCAGAATTTTGAAGTCTTAGAGAACTAGATGTCACTGAAAGTAATCTGGAAAAATCAGTGTTGATGGAGGTTTACTAGAAAATGTACTTTGCTTGTATAGAACAGATGCCAACACACAAGCACATGCCCTAGAATATGCTTTACCTCACTCAATGCAGAGGTTGTACTACATATCTATGAATGCACTATGCCAAGCACAATGCATCAAAATTCCTTAGTAGCTAGCACTCATTTTGCACACTATTTATTCATTCAGCTTTTGCAAGGTACAGCATGAAGATTTACAGCACCAATTAGTGAGATGAACCTGACGAGGGAGGGGGATGCACATGCACAATAGTGAATATAGTGATCCTTTATGTAAAAACATATATTCCAGATTACTGTTAGAGCATAATGCAATCCAGCAATAGAGGGTAGAAAGAAAGGAAAAAAGCTATAAGTATGTGTCAGGAAAGGTCTCCTCTCTATCTTAGCCATGCTAGAAGTTCAAGAATGCTTTCTTGGAAAGCCAGGCTTCAAGCAAAGTACCCATTATTGCTTCTTCTCATCTTTACACTCATCATGCACTTCTCAAGCTAGTTTTTTCTTTCCGTTCTAATTCTAATTCTAAATTCTCCCCTCCACAGCCATGGATTACACCTCTCACTCACACCCTGAAATAACATTATAGAAACAGCTTTGCTCTTGTCAAATGTCAAGACACTTTTCTAAACTCCAACTGTATCTCACTTCTCTTCAAAACGAATCCTCCACTCTTGACTCTACCAAATATGACTTCTATCTCTCTCTCATTGTGTCTCAATCCTCCCAAGCCAGGTGGCTCCAAAAATCTCTCAACTCAATTTTCTCATCTCCTAAACCCACCTCCATCTCCTCTTCTCTATCTTTAAATTTTCTTTCTCTTTACTTTCTTCTAAAATGTCTATCATTTACAATGTCCTCACTACTTACCTTCTATCACCTCCTCCTGCTAATTTTTCTCCACCACTCCAACACTCCTCTACTTCTACTATGTCTTCATTTCCCTGCACCAACTGCAATGAGATTCTTGCCCTACTCCTCAAGGCTAATCCTTCCTGTACCTCAAATGTCCCTGCACATTGTGAAGCATATAGCTCCCAGATTTTTTCCACATCTTGCTTCCCTCTTCTACTCTCTTAACAATTACCTCATCCAATAAAACAGCTACTGTCATCCCTCTCCTTAAGAAACCTGGTCTAGGTCCTAATTGTCCTGCCAAAGTTAGCCCGGGATTTCTTCTATCTCACCATTCCAAAATCTTAGAGCCAGTAGTGTTCGATACACTCACTGAGTTCCTTGATGCAACCTCTAGGGCCCTCTTCAATCTGGCTTCTGACCTCTGCATTCTATCGAGACAGCTCTCCTCAATGTCAGCTACTTCCTCTCTTCCGCTCGTTATGCAAACCTTTCATATATTGCTATTTTGTTATTATTTAATGAATGTGTTATAGTGAAGTGGAAATAAAAATCACTTTTCACATATACATTTAAAATACAAACAGACATTTCAAACAATTGAATAAAATAATAAAAAATAATAAAAGGAAGACACAAATGTAATCAAACGAAAGATCCTGAAAGAAGCTTAGGCATTATTTCACACATTATTTTGCAATTACATCCACCTCCCTCAGGACTTTCAAGACTTCTATTGACAGACATAATTCATGCCCTGATATTAACCTCTGCCAAAAGGAAGGTAAAGACATCCATTCAACCTGATGCACAAAACACAACAGGCATTGAACTTAAAATCCCAAGTACCTGTACATTCAAGCACTGAATGTCTGAGAGTTGGGATCTTTTAATCTAGACACACATTGCACAGGTTATCAATGTAAACCTCCTTAAAGCTAATACTTTGAATTTATCTTGTAGACCACAAATAAAGGCGGAATCGCAGAAATTCGGAGCACCATTTAGAACTTGGAAAACACCTTAGATAGGTTGATAAGAATCCTCTAGGCTTTACATATTGTGAAAGTGAATGTGCTATTACCCAATTTTGCATTACAGAAATGATGTGAATCCAATCCTGCCTCTTCAAAAATTCTTTTACACTTGCTGGATTTAAGATTAGATCATCTTCCGAGCATTCACATAATTGTAGAATTTGTAGCGCTTCATTCTATTTTTGTACTGCTCGACCTATCTGCTGACTTCGATATGGTTGACCATTCTGACCTACTCTCTACATTATCTCTCCGTGGCATCAGAGTTAATGCCCTTGCTTGGTTTGCCCTTGGCCCACTTATCTTCACTGTATATTTCAGCTATTGGTGCAATGATCTTCTCTCAAAGCTTCTCTTATCAACTGATTGCTGACGACATTCTGATATTCTCCTATTACTCCTTATCCGACAAGCTGCTGTAAAAAATGTCAAACTTTCTCTCATCAATCAATATTGGATGGCATCTCACTCGCTCATGTTCAACACCATTAAGACTGAACTTCTATACTTCCCAGCCAAGCAGGCTACTTCCCAGCCAAGCAAGCTATTTCTTCCACTACACCTCTTCTCCTCTTCTCTCCTGACTACCTTCCTTACTCTGCTTCTGCTCATAACTTTTGTGTCATCTTCGACCCATCACACAGTCTCCCGCTCTTCCTCTCCAAATCTGCCACTGCAGCCAGACTCAATCTTGCCAATATCAGAAAAATCTGTAATTGGGCCTCATTACGAGTCCGGCGGTAACCACAGCGGTAAAACCACCTGGTTACCGCCGGACTCGTATTATCATTCCGCCTCCGTGATTCCCGGAATTACTGGGGCATTAAAACCCGGTTTCCCAGGAATCACAGAGGCGGAATGGTGTTAATCCCCATTCCCATTGAGTCCTATGGGACTCAATGGGAATGGGGATCATGGAAACACCGGCAGCATCTTGTAATGCTGCCGGT
This sequence comes from Ambystoma mexicanum, assembly GCF_040938575.1. Taxonomy (NCBI): domain Eukaryota; kingdom Metazoa; phylum Chordata; class Amphibia; order Caudata; family Ambystomatidae; genus Ambystoma; species Ambystoma mexicanum. The sequence continues at coordinate 1,350,633,296 of NC_090931.1, forward strand.
GTTTCCTCGTCCGCCTGCAGGCGGGCAGTGTTAAACCCGCCAGGTCAGACCTGGCGGGAACATCACCTCCCGCCTGCAGGAGTTGTGATCGCCCGGCATGGAAACAAAGGTGGCGGCGGGTTTACCGCCACCGTTGTTTTCATACCGGGCGATTTGTAATGAGGCCCATTGTCTTCCTTACAACACTACTAAACAGCTAATCTCCTCTGTAGTCCTTTCTGGATCTGACTTAAGTGCTAGTCTTCGCTAAGGCCTTTCAACTATGCTTTTTCACCTCTGGACACTTTTCAACCTTTCTCGCTTTATCTCTATCTCCTCTGGCCATCACCCGGTTGGCTGGCTATCTATGAAACAAAGGGCTAAGTATAAACCTTTCATCATATTTAAAACTGTACATGGACTCGCCCCTCACTACATATCTGCTCATCTCAATCCCTACTCTGCTCCCCACTTGTCAAGACAATCCTTGGCTCACCTCCTCGCCACCACTCAAGCCTCCACTGCTCACCCTCGTTTTCTCTCTCTCTCTCTCTCTCTCTCTCTCTCTCTCTCTCTCTCTCTTTCTCTTTCTCTCTCTCTCCTTGCTCCCCTTCTCCAGAAATGTTCTTCCTCTCCCTCCTTGTACTACAATTATACCACTATTTAAATCCATCCTAAAAGCACTACTTATTTCTGAAGAACCTATTTCATGTCACTCTATGCTACTGCATTTCCCTGTTTTTTTCTCTCTCTACCCTTCACAGAGAACCGTACAGCACCTTTCCATTACCCCTCCATCCTTAATTAAGCACTTCATCAACCATCAACCATCCCATTCCTATGTCATTCTCTCCTATCCTCATCCCTGGTTTATGTTTCCATCTTCCCCTGCAACATCTGGTCTTCAGTCACATTCTTTCACCCCCCATTGTTCTACGCTCTGTTATCAAAGGTACATTATGTAAGCATTTGTGTGCAAAAAATGCATTGCTTTCCCTGTGATTTTTATAGATATATACACAATGAATTTCAACATGGTTAATTCCCAAACTTGCTATCATTTTCTTTTTGTTGACAGCCACAGAAATGGATGTCCTCCATGACAAAAGTGTTTTTACTTGGTTAGGAAGATCTTGTGTTCTCCTTATAATAGTGGATTGCTTGGAAGTTGAAATTTAAACATACCCCCTGGATAGGTTTTGGGACTTGAAGATCCTGTTGCAAGAAAACAGAGGGTTTTGAAGGGAGCCCCTTCCTCCACTGGAAGCTGGTGGAATGTTTTAGACCTGGAGTGATGGAGTCCCACAATGTGTGAATTAGTGTTATTCTTGTGGTTTTTTCTGTAGCAGTTAATGATGCTCTTATTTAGGTTTAGGTGTAGTTTTTTTGATGGTAATCATGGCTAGATATTAAGCTGGATATTAAGCCAGTACTATAGCTCAGTCGTTTCAGCACTTGTTGCTGTGATCTGTGTGCAATCTGCAGGTCATCAGTTTGAATACGGATAAGGCCAACATAGCCTGTGAGCCTTCTGTGGTCAATACATGAGTGCCATCTTTGGTTGGTTCATAAGTGTGTGTAAATATGTTCAATGTACAACACTTTGGTAAAAGTGGAATATGAATAACAAATAATGTAACCATTATTGAGACTAGAGTGGGGTGATCGTAAGGGCCAGGAACGGCAACCCTGCTTTGTGATGCAGGAAGAGGTATGCGCTGGAACCCCAGATTCCCCAGTCCACCAATAGCCTTGTTTTTCCAAACAACCTTGTGTCCCTGAAACTCCCTGGTGAATAACCAAGACGAACTGAACTTTGGTGAAGGGTCTGCCATAGAACAGAGAACATGTTACCACGTTGGAACCAAAGTAACATTTGGGGAAGGACCCTTGCTGCCCAATGAGCCACCAGTGCTATAGTCCTTGAACTGCTCCTTATAGATGACGAAGACCTATTCAATAAAAGAGAAGATTGTGTGAGTGCAGCTTATCGAGTGAAAAGTAGAGCCCACTTATTTCTTCCCACTAGCACACGCCTGGCTCAACCACTTGAAATCTTGAAAAGTTGTGTTTTGACAGAAATGTCATCCCTCGCAGAGGCAGATTATGCAGTCCACAAACGAAATTCAGGATGGTGGATGGAAATGGTTAATTTAACACTGGCTAGAACAGCTTGCTGCTCATCCTCTAGACAGCTCCCTAATCCCAAAGACCATGTAGTCCACACAATATTGCACAAACAGTACAGCACCCTAAGATAGTTAGCCATTCCACACACATATGGACACACTCAATTGTACGACCCTGTCCCTTGACCACAGGAGAATGAAAGGGAAGTCAGAGCAGTGTGGGAGACAGGTGCATGATAGATTGTGATGATGCAATGAGAAGGAATGAAGGAGAGGTAGCCGGTCAAACCTCTAGGTCCAGTGAGAACTCTTTAGGCGGTGGAAAAGAAATTCAAGAGAGGGCCCCCAGCCAAGCCTCCAATGGGGGAGCAGGGGCCAAGCCTAACAGCACTGGTGTCCTACCATTGTAGAAGAGTCTGATACCCGACCAAAGTATAGATGTTTTTGGGAATGAGGGGCTGTGGTACCAGGTATTCCAAAAGTCCTGGAGAATGAACGTGCTATCCAAGCAAAAACACCAACATCCTAGAATGCCTAGACAATAAGTCAACAAATACGCGTGGGGCACTACAGACTCATGATATTGTAACTCTGTTTTCAACAGAAAGTGTGTGAGGGAAGGATTGAGGACTATAGATTCCAGTGGGATGATGCAGGCAAACCTACAGTTTTGTTTTGCTGTGAAAAATGAACCTACTGTACACTTTACTCAGTCTTGTGGTCCTTTGCCAATTCCCTTGGTTGTGAACAGGGCTGGACTGCCCCACCGGGACACCGGGACATCCCCCGGTAGGCCTCTGTCTGCAGGGCCTCTTTGCGCGGAAGTGCCGCGACTATGGTAATTAAAATTGTAGTTAACAATTCAGAATGTTGGAGCAGGAGGATTGGCTCGAACCCCCAAACATTTAGGTACAAGTCACAGCACTTATTGACTGTGCCACGGAGACTGCTTTGGAAATGGCTCTACAGAAAGCCATATAATATCAATGAGAGCAAACGCTTGTTTCGAATTAACATGCCAAGATTCACAGACAAAACAGCACAAATTAGATCATATACAGTTTATGAAAAGAAGTTCTGGAAATATGATGCGCCTAACACGTTCAAAATGTTGGAGCTGGAGGTTTGACTCGAACCCCCAACCTTTCAGGTATAAGTCACAGCACTTATTAACTGTGCCACAGAGACTGCATTGAAAACAGCTGTACAGCAAGCGATATAATATGAATGAGAGCAGACGCTTGTTTTGAATTAACATGCCAAGATGCACAGACAGAACGGCACAAATTAGATCATATACAGTTTATAAAAACGAGAAGTGCTGGAAATATGGGTGGTGGTTGTGGGGGTTGTTGGGGACACTGGCGTAACAGGGGCCCCCGCAACCCCCGCGGTGTGTGGGGCCCCACGACCACATGTTCTGGAAGGGGGCCCCACTTATGTAAAAAAAAAAAAAAAATGTCTACCTTTTTTTCTTTTTACTTTTTTTTTTAACATTTTCTTTTTAATTCACTCTGCATGAAGGGTAGAGTGAATACAAAAAGTCTGGTGGCTACCCCCACCCCATGACATGAAGACCCTAGGCTGGCGGCCTCCATGTCATGGGGTGGGGAAAGCCTATGACTTCAAAAATAGTTTATTTTTGAAGTCACTCTGCCTTCATAAAGAAATTATTTCCATTATGGTTAAGTCCTTAACAGAAATAATTTCTTTATGAAGTCAGAGTGACTTCAAAAAGAAACAATCGGCCTCATTACGAGCATGGCACCGCCTCCTGCGAATAGGCAATAACCGGTCCATTACAAGCTGAATGGGCCGGTAATTTCCCATTCGCGGGTGGCGGTATTGCCGGGCTCACGATCCCCCTATAGGGCAGAATGGGGGTGGGGAGCATGGTTGTGCCGGCACCGTTGTTAACGGTGACGGCGCAATTACGAGTTATGCTCGCTGGTGCCACACAGGTCGGGAACCTGCGAGCAGAACTCATAATGCGGCGGGACAGTATGAACGGTGCCGGTGCCCTACCGCCACCGTTCATACCGTCACCGCCAGGGTCCTAATGAGGCCAAATGAATTTTTGAAGCATTATGGCTCCCCTCAACCCATGACGTGTGCATGTGTGAGTGTATGGTGAAAGAGTGCACACAAATGTATGTGGCTGGTTATGCGTGTGTGTGTGTGTGTGTACAGTGAAAGTATGTACACTTAAATGTATGGTTGGCTGCCTGGGTGTGCCTGTATGGTGAAAGTGTCCACACTTAAATGTATAGTTGACTGTGTGAGGGTATGCTGAAAGGGTGCACACTTAAATGTATAGGTAGCTGCATGTGTGAGTGTATGGTGAAAGGGTGCACACAAATGTATGGGTGGCTGGGTGTGCATGTATGGTGAAAGGATGCAAACTTACACTTAAATGTATGGGTGGCTGCCTGGGTGTGCCTGTATGGTGAAAGGGTGCACACTTAAATGTATGGGCAGGTGGCTGGGTGTGTGTGGCTGTGTGGTGAAAGGGAGAACACTTAAATGTACGGGTGGCTGCCTCGGTGTGCTTGTATGGTGAAAGAGTGCACTCTTAAATATATGGATGGCTGGGTGTGTGTGTGTGTATATATGGTGAATGGTGTGTGTGCTTGTGTTCAGGGGCACAACAAAACCTACATTTCAGGGAGGCTAACCCTTCAAATGTTGGGAGAGGCGCTAACTTCACGTGTGGTGGGGAGGAGAAAACGTATTTATGTGGCGGCATCTAACCTCTTTACACATTTTAATGAGACTATTCTAGTGCAGCTTCAATGTTACAAGCAGTTAAATCTCTCCTTTAGGTCTGAAAGCACCCACTTATGGGCTGCTGTGAGAATGACTGGTCTCCTGTTTCCTCTCTACCCTTCCAATCACTCCCCTGGCAAGCAAGTACTAAACCCACATCGCAATTTCAATTGCTTAAAAAATGTGGTATTTGAATGCAGGTACTAACAGTGAAATGCTGTACATTAGTAATTGCTGGGCCGGGTCCTTGTTAACGGCAAAACCCAGGTGCCGTTTAACATCTGTGTCCTTTTCTGTCCGGCAACTGCTCTGTAGGTCAGCCAGGTCAAGTCAACATAGCCCACAATTTCAGTGGGGGGAGGGAGTGCTGAAACCCAGTCAGCTCAATGGTGTTGCACCACTACTTGTGTTTAATGCCTTGATTAATTAATTAATTATTGGTAATCATCTTTCACCTATGCCTATTCTTCCTCATTCCAGTACTTGTGTATGAGGCACTATGCCTCATGCACAAGTACTGGGATAAGGTAGAGGTACATGAAGGTAATGCCTGACTTAGCTACCTGTAATCTTCATTACTCCTAGTCCCACTCTGCCCCATCCCAGTACTTACCAGTGAGGCAAGGAGCCTCATACGTAAGCACTGGGACAAGGAAGAGGGACATGCAGGCAATTCTGGGCCAATGAGCTGATTTTGAAGGTTGGGGTAGGGGATGGGAGGGAGAAGGGATGTGTGGGGCGTGGGGTTGTGCAATAAATCATAATGGTCGCCCATGTCCATGCTATGCAGGCATGATATGTGGTATTAGTGGCTAGAGAGGCATTTTGGTGCAGCCAGTCTAGTCATTCCTCAGTTTGGTATGACTTTTTTTTAACTGGCCATTTCTGATAGAGCAGTCCTGCTAAGTGTAATTCCTGGCTAGACTGACATTTGGGTTCTGCCAGTCTAGCCGTTTCTTACTGCGGCACTGTATATTTTTCTGGGCATCTGTGATAAAATGATATGTAATGATATGATAAGTCATATATAACACACCTGTACACAAGTGTTTTAGGCACGACAAGACAAGGGAAGGAAAACTGAGGGAGGACAAGAAAAATGATCTTACTAAGCCTTGTGTCATTCAGATCGTGCAAGTGTGAGAACGAGAAGTGCAAGGGGAAAGGGAGGGGGGAAGTGCAAGGAAGAGGGGAGGGGAAAACACGGCAGCAATGCTCTGAGTAAGTGCCGCCAGGGCAGCGTGGCTCTGGGTAGTGCAAGGAGAACAAGGGACTGTAGGGTTACAGTTACAGCCCCTAAATGCGTGCTAGGCCTGGAGGCAGTGCAAGGGTGACTGATCAAGAAAGAGCCTGGACTCAGTGAGACAGAGGGTAGCCAAGCAACCAGTTGGTACAGCGGACAGGGAGGTCAGCAGGGGAGGCATAGAGAGAAAGCAGAGGAGAAGAGGAATGTTTTGAGCTGCTTCCAGAGCGTCAGGTGGTCCGGCTCAAGTTTGGGAGGGTCAGGGAGGCCATTTCAGAGGGAGACACCTGCAGGGGAGAAGGATCTACTCCCCCCACCCCCACTCTCTGCCTGCAGAAGCATCTAACCCTTAGGGCTCCTCGAGAAGGAAGGTATTTTGGCAGATAGCGTTGGATGTAGTGCATATCCCAGCCCCAGAAAGCCTTGTGGACAATGAAAAGGGTCTTGAACTTGATCCTTGCAGCCACCGAGAGCCAGTGGAGAGATTTCATGGCTGGAGAGATACAGTCCCTGGGCTTGAGGCCAAGGATAAGTCTCGCAGTCCTGTTCTGGATTAGTTGCAGAGGGCGGAGAGTAGAGGAAGGCAGATTGAGAAAGTGGCTGTTGCAGTAGTCCACCCTAGAGAGAACCAGAGCTCTGGAGACAGTGAGCTTCTGGGGGAAAGTGAAAAATGTAACAGTCCCGTTGAGGTGGTGCAGCTTGTAGTGGGATTTCATGGCTACGTCCGAGATGTGAGGAGAGAGAGAGAGTGGAGTTGAAGATGACACCAGGAATGAGCGAGAGAGGAGAGGCTGAGGGGAGCCTGAAGGAAAGCTGAGTGTCATCCGCATAACACTGTAAATTAGAGGACATGGTAGTGATTAGGTGGGTCAAAGGGGCCAAGTAGAGGTTGAAAAACCAGGGTGAGAGGATAAAGCCCTGTAGAACGCTACATGTAGAGAGAGGTGACGGAGTGAAAGGGACCAAGTTGGACCTGGGAGGGGCGGTCCAAAAGGAAGGAGGTCAGCCACTCCAGGGCCTGATCCATGATGCCCAGGTTCTCACAGAGTCAATTGATCAGGATGGCATGGTTGACCGTGTCGAAAGCAGAGGAAAGTTCCAGGATAATGAGGACAGAAGGAATGCTGGAATCAAGGTTAGAGATCAGATCTTCACAGGTGTTCAGGAGAGCAGTTTCAGTGCCTCTGGCAGCTCTTAAGCCAGACTGATGGTCATGGAGACAACCAACAGATTCAGTTTGGAGTGTAAGCTGGCAGTTGGCCAGCTTTTCCAAGAGTTTGGGAGAGGGGAAAGTTCCAGTGGCAAAAGTATGATTACAGAAATGGATCAAGGGTGTCAATGTGGTCCTTAATGGTTCTGGAGGAGCAGGCGAGCACCTGTTTTGCCGACACTTCCATAGGTGGGACTTGTCTAGAAACCTAGTCAGGTGTTAGAGAGAAAGAGGAGAAAGGAGGAGGAGAGGGAGAGATGGCCAAAGAGGGCCGAGAGAGGAAGAGGGAGAGGAAGAGGAGATAGTGGACAGGATGTTCTGAGTTTTAGCAGAGAAGCGAGAGGCCAAAGCTGTACAGAGGACCTGTCAGGGAACAGGAGAGGTAGAAACCGCAACAGGATTGGCCAGTTCCTTGCAGATTTTAAAGAGTTTGGCTGTCTTGTTAGAGGCCGCAGAGACGCAGGCTTGAATGTGTGCTCTCTTCTTTATGAGTCTTATTGCTTCGACTGGCATTTTGGTGCAACCAGTCTAGGCATGTCTTAATGTTGCCTGGCATGCTTTACTGTAATGTTATTATGTGTCTACACTGGTCTACATTGTGCAGCCAGTTGGACATGTTTTCATTGTGGCATGGCATTTTTAATAGCAAAGCATTAATGTTCATGTACACTGTTGGTGACTTGCATGTATTGGATTGCTGTTACCCTACACAACAATACCAAACACTGTGGCTTTTTAGCCAATTTTTCTCAGAAAGTGTGGTGTATATAGCATTAAAACACATATTTATATCTTTCTTCTAGTGCAGTGTGTGGTATACCCCTTCATCAACACGTTTGTGCGTATTGCGCAAGCGTGGTAATCTAGGCCGGCCCAGCGTGTGGAGCGACCCGTGATTTGTTGCCGAGTTGGGGGGGGCCCTCAGCATGGCTTGCAGGGAGGCCCCCAGACCATGTGCTACACCACTGGTTGGGGAGGGGCGGTAATTGGTGGGCTGCAACGTGTTACTCCCTCTTTTATGTTGTTGGTCGTCCCAGTTTTTCGTTTTGGAAATCTGGTCACCCTAATCCATCAGCAGACAGCAGAAGCAGGAGGCGACTCGAGGGAGGCTGTGGCTGAGGCTGAGGGCAGCAGCCAGACTGCCGACTGAAAGGTAAGAATTATTTTTGCGTGCTGAGTGCCCCACTCTCCCATTGTATCTTCTGCTGAGTGTAGTTGCGCACAAGGGGCAATGTAATGCCACTGCCCGCAGGCTTAATGCGGGGTCTATCCTCATATTAAGGTATGGATGTAGTGTAACTTACTGAATGGCACTTTTCACTGAAGCACTGGCTAAAAAAGGGAAGAAAAAAAAACTTAAATCTAAAAAACACTAATCCGAGTCAATACTTCACATAAGTGACTGGACGTTACATTTTCGAACTCTGGACGAGTGTAATTAAGGTTGAGAGTTCAATGAAGCCCCCCGACGATGCCACTGATTGATACAAGGCTAGTGTCACATTAAGAACACTTTAAACAAGACCTACTTTCCACATGGAGAAAAGTAATCAACCACACCCTTCACAAAAGAACCTACAACACAAGTACATTGAATACCCAGACCATTTACACTTAACACAAACCTAAGCACATGGGAAACATAAGTGTACAGCTGCTGTTATTCGTGGAGACATGTTAACGAGCTTGAAATATGCATAATATCTGCTTATCTTGCTTCAGCATCAATTGTGGATACACCACCTGTATCCACAATGGCCAATTCACTGACACCGATTCGAATCAGGCCACCATTTGCTTGACTGAGGTATCACACCAGGTTAGATTGATCCTCGCATACATTCTTTGTTAAATGAATGGGTGCATTGCCATGTTATCCAATGTAAAATAATAGTTGAAACGTACTTGTAGGTTCATTTTTACTTGTTTGTGGTTTTCACTGATGTGCACATTTTGGCTGTGTTTTCCTGACTTTCGTTTTTTGACATAATGTTATATTGTTAGTCGGGGTTTGGTAGACAATTTCCGTGGCTCTAACTTGCAATCCACACAGCCACGTGTTGTAGTGGTGTCCTTGAGTTGTTAGAGTTATTGAAAGAGTTTCCGCAGAGCACATTTTGAAATGGGGCAGAGGAGAGCCACAGCTGTCAGAAGAGAGTGTCAAAGTCAGCTCCTTGAAGGAGCACACACCTGTTCATGCCAAGGTCGCAGTGGGGAGGACAGATAGACTCGCATGAGTATTTTGGGTAACACCGCTGAGTGGCCATCACTTGCTAGTTCTTCTCTGGTACTTTTACCTCCTTCTTTCCTCTCCTCTCCAGGCTTACCTGCCCTCCTCTCTTCTGGATCCTTCCAATGCCCCCACAGTCTATTTTCTAGAGCCAACAGTAAAATGTACCAACTTGGTCCAGTGAAACTAGGGCACGTGGGTGCAACTGGCCATGAGGGTGTGGAGTCTGTGTATTCCTGAAGTCCGTGTATATCACCAGTCATATCATATGCACTTACTAAGTGTGTTTCCGAAATGCACATTTTGCAAATTATATGGGAGGAGTGTATTTCCACTGTGTGCATGGTGCAAATCACGGGAGACGCGCCCCCTGCGTGTATATTTTGCAATTCATGCGTTGGCATCACATAACTAAGTAATGGGTGGGCATTAGCATTACCCAGTGTCCCAAAGTCTGTTTATTACGCAATGGGAATGATTCATCACAAAACGTTTTTTAATGGGTACAGGCCCAAATTGTTCTTGGCCCTTGAACATAGTATGTATGCAGAGGATGCACTTTACACATTTGGTTACGTTTCCTGTACCAATGACCTACTCAGTGTCCCTACATCTTTCTTTCCACAGTGTGATCTCTTTGACCAATCCTCGCACAGTGAGGATTGCATAATTGCACTTAAGTTTCCCTCCCATGCACTTTGCATTGCATGCCCTGAGGCAGGCCTTTGTGCACATTGTCTGCCTGTTCTTTGCACACTGCCCTGTCACACAAACTTTGCCTGCTGTGTTTCAAATCCAGGGACCTGTCTAATGCACCTGCCCAGTGCCCTGCCTCTGCAGCACATCCACAAAGCCTGGTGGGAATTAATAGCACAGAAGCTCCCCCCAAACACCCTCAGGAGCTGGCTGGGGCACCAAGCCTAAATCACGTCATGTGTGTTTCATACCAGTTTCCTGCACGTTGTGCACTGTGGATTGTGGGCAAACAGGCGTGGCACTGGCCCTTGGCCTGCCTGCCTCTAGGGTACAATGTGTTCAAGCAGCTGTCCTGCTGTGTACATAGCACCTACTGCCATGCATACCCCACAACAAAGAGTTATTAGTGGCCTGTGCACATGACTCCTACAAGCGTGCACAAACAGGGTCACTAGGAACACCCCAGGACTCTGTTTACATCCCTTCATACCCAGACCCCATGCAAGCAGTCCCACACCTCTATGCATGTCCACTACCTCCCTTCACCCACAAGAGCACTTACATGTATGCATAGCTCCTACATTCATACAGATCACTTGAGAGCTCTCTCTCATGCCTGTGAACATAGCACCTACCTCTATAAAGACACACGGCCATTGAGAGCATTCTCAGGGGAGCACACATAGCGCTTACCTCCCTACTAACCCAGGGCTATTGAGAGTGCTCTCAGACGCCTACACATAGCCCCCATCACCCTGTACACATGGTACTGTTGTATGTGTGCTCTCGGGGGCCTGTACACACAGCCTCTACCTCTGTGCACACCCTGTGCTATTGATAGCACTCTCAGAAGCCTTTACACATAGCTCCTATCCCCTGCACACGTTAACCCATTGAGAGGGCCCTCAGAATCATGTTCACATAGTTCCTATCTGTTTGCACACATTCGGGCACAGAAAGCATGTGCAGGGACAAGTGTACAGAGTTTTCATCTTCCCTCACAAAGCCAGTTAGAGTGAGAGCAAATAGCAGATCCAATGAAAATCTTCACAGAATGTGACTAGTGACTACCACACACCCTGGGGGCCTACATCTGCCAGAGCCCAGGGCTATGCTTGGAGAGGGGATGGGGGACAACCGTGCCATGGTCAGGGGCCCCAGAAGCACTAAGCAGTTGGCATTGATTTCACGGTGCCCATTTTCCCTAACAGCCTCAGCTCGTATTTGCCTACCTGTGCTTTGGCCCAACAAAGGACCCAAGCTACGAGTCAGTTAACACAGAATCAGAGGAAGGTCCGGGGGAAGACAACACCGGACTCATTCATGGCCTGGGGATTGACCCTAGCCCTTTTAAAGTGCCTAGAAATACCCTTCAGTTGGCACCATCTTGGAAGCAGGGGAGGGCAGGTGTTCCTTCTTCCTGTTAATTTCAATCTCCTACTCTTAATAATAGCAGGTTTCCTAACACCCTTTTGGTGCGGGACCGGGTGTCTCGTGGCCTGTCTAATGCACAGTGTGTTGGGCTCACGCGCTATGCTCGCTCGTTCAGCAAATTATTGGGCCACTTTGACAACATTTTCCAGGGCCTCTTTTGGTTCCCAGTCCGGCCCTGGTTGTGAAACGATGTTAGGTCAGTCTTCTGTGGCATTTCCAAGTAAGGCAAATACGTTTTAGGAGGTGCAATTGGACGTAGGTTTTTTAAAGTTCCATCACTTGGAAGAGGAAAGAATTTGCTCATCTGAAAGAGAGTTATGTGTGTAGGAATTCCAAAAAATGTATCGTCTAACTTTTCAACATTAAGGGCATTGTTGTTGTTGATTATTGTGACCTTAATCTCCTGGAGCCAACCTCCTACAGGTAAATTGGCAGAATCAGCTGTATAATTATTGAAAGCAGATGTGCATCCTCAGTGTAAATTTGGGGGGTGTGGTGGTGAGGCTTCAATCAATGATGTTAAACTTTAAGAAAATAGTCAAAGACCTGCAGTGATAGGATCGAGCCTTGGGGCTCCACAGGTGAAAAGAAAATGAGCAGCTCTAATCTCCTAAATTATGACTTGGGGTGTTTGATCTTGGAGGACAGAGGCAGGCCAATATAAGGAAGCAGCCTCAAGGCCCATAGACTGGATTAATCTCTGAGGAGGCACTTATGATGAACATTATCATATTCATGTATCGGGAGGATAGCTCAGGGGCAACGTGCTCGCCTTGGAAGCAGGACAACATGAGCAACACAGGTTTGATCCACGGGTCCGTGCTTAGAAACCTCTGGGTATTAAGTGTGTTATCAATAACCTATCATATACACCGCAATATGATATTTGACAGCAATAATTGCAATGATAATGCTGGCATCTGCGATAGTGCGTTTCCAATCAGAATCCAGTTCCACATTATCTGGTAAACAATGTGGGCCTCATTACGACCCTTGCGGAAATGGAAAAACGATGGCGGAAATGCAATACCGCCATCGAATACCGCTCGTTGCGATTATGACCCGTCACCGTAAAGTACGATGCCATTAGCGACACCGCAGTGAACGGCAACGCTAACTGCACCAAGTACGCGCACGCGCGCCCTGCAAAACCGGAATTACCGCCATGGCGCAACGGTACGCGAATTCTGACCCTAGCGGACATGTACTCAACGCCATCAAGCATGGCGGAAAGTACCATTCCGCCATGGTGAGAAATACGGCATCGTGAACCAACCGTAAATGGCCCTACTGAGTGCCTGTACTCCACTCCCTGCCCACATTGCACAACTCCTCGCAGGCGCAATGAAGCCACACCATGCAACCAGTGAAATCTACAAGTCACCCATGCATGCCAACGTAGAAATGCATGCAGGGGCTCCAAGTGCCTCGTGAGTGGCCATCCATATTCGGCATGTCACCATTGCCGTACTGATGCAGCACAGGCATCTGAAGGTACAAGTACAGCAAAATGAACATTAAGATTACAAGACACAAAACAACAACAGTCCCCCATCGCTTGCCACCAGTGTAAGGCAACATCCAAAGCAGTACCCTGAGGGAGATTGCACCAGCCCTGTACCCTTGCCAGTAAACAAACCAACCATCAGCACAAGCATGTACCACACAAGTTGGCAGAGTGACTGAGCAGCCAGGCCATCTCAAGAGGGGCCGATGGGAGCTGCAGGGCACAGATGGCACGAATACAGAAGCTATTCCAATGGACATGACCCCAGTCTCCCTCCAACAAACGCACGCAAACACAGGCACCTGTGACCAGCCATATACTGATAATCCCATCATTCCACCAATCGACCTGGCTGACAGGCACCAGTTGGGCAAAAGCTAATCCCCCGCCCATGAGCAGCACATCATGAAAACAGTCACAATGGCAGCCCCTATCCGTGACCATACTGTGCTACGTAGGCAAACGCGGCCAGTACAGTACCACGCAACTCAACTCAGAAGCCGGAACACAATGCAGATCATCTCACAATACATAGCGCCACAAATCGGAAATTGCTACATCACCTGCAAAGAAGAACGCAACACGGCAAATATCGGAATACAATTTTAATGCACATCCAAATAACAAAGGCCATACAGCAATTTGCACATTAACACCAAAACATCCATCATCACCGAGGGCTGCATCCGCAATAATTGACCAGCTTCCACTTGTGTGACGCCCTGTTCCTTCATGGTACACAGGGCCTACATTAACGTTCCAAAAGGCAACATGGAAGCGCCTAGAACCGCAGGTCCGTCCCATGAGGTAGGCACTAGTCCAGCTGAAAGGCTGTAATGTTGCACCTAGCCACCAGTACTGCGTAAGGGCATGTGGCCCATTGGCGATCGTCCCATAAGATCGTAATGGTGCTCCACTGATTTACCCGAAGCTGCAGGTGTCGAGAGTAAAACCCATCTGGAGGAGTTGCGTACAGATGGCATCTGCAAAAGGGCAGGAGATACCTGTCACCCAAATGAAACACAAAATAACCGTATGGCCTTGAGGACTTCTGATGCATCACACACTTCATTCAACACACCAAATCCACACCCATATGCATGCTAGCCCACTCCAAAGGAATATATACACCCCGAAATCAGTAGCGAATCAAAACGAAATTAATCGAGGTGAATACACCATTACTAACGTCTGTTACTGTGCATGCGTCCGTCAAGACAGAACCCATAACATGGGATTAGTAACGTGCATAGACACAAGTGTATGAAGGCGCGTCGAGACAGGGAGGATCCAACAAGGGCAGATAGACGTTGGTCCCACTATGGCAGCTTTGCATCACATAGCGCAGGGGAAGGGGATCGAATCATTAAACCCATGTACATGGCAGATTCAAATCAAATCAACTGTCCATGCATCCATTCAACATTCCCTCATCCCGCCATGAAAACGCATGAAGATTCACTCACATAATAGTTGAAACTTCCATTGCGTCTGTGCGTAATGCAGTCTGCAAAAACCACTGTGCTCCTGGCCGGATCTGTAGTGTTGTGAAGCAACATGGATTTGGGAACGTCCTGCCTTATCGTCCACTACGCTATTGCGCATCCCATTCAATTCATATCATTCATTGCTTGCTCATTATGGGCCCTGTCCCAAGGACATTCTACAATAGAACGTTACATTTCCAGGCAGACCTGTGGGCGTATCCTCGCCGCTAGTTCAAAACCAAAAGCGCTGTCCTTCGAATTCCTCATTTGCAACATTACGTCGAAAAGGCATCTGTGAACGCTTGCATTCACAATTACATCTATGTAGTGCGGCTGTTTGTTATAATGCTAACTGGCTACAATCACAAATGGGACGCCACGCCCATCGGTGAAGTACGTTACAGTGCTGCATGAGGGTCCGCCGTCGATCGAGTCCTACATTCCACTGACCCTTGGAAAGGTTGTTCGCGACTACAAATATAGTATCTGAAACAATGGGACCATAGCATAATATACATTCAAAGTACATTTCACTGCCATCGGGATTTGATACATGATTGCAATTGCAAGATGCCATGCGGCCAAATGCAGCGTTTTGTGCGGGACGTGCTCGCCCAAAAGGGATTGCTGCTGCCACAGGTTCAATCAATCAGCACAGGTGGAGCCCATACAGCCTGACAGCACATAAATAGCACACCCAAACCCCTCCCACAACCACACCCACTCCAAAATGCTACCGGCAGGACTAGCGATGTTGGCCCTGGGGGACCAGATAGCACTGCAAGTACTACAACTACAAGAAGACGACGAACACCAACTGCTACAACAACCGGCCGCACAGAGGAGACGCAGGAGAAGGAGGGCAGGGCAGGGTCAGCAAGGCCCACAAGCACTGCCACTACCACCACGCAGGCAGCCCGCAATCCCACGCCTCCGAGCCAATCCGTTCAACCTCAGTGCTGAGCAGATCCACACCCTCTACCGTTTGGACCGGGACACCATAATCGCCATTGTGGACATGACACACGCTGACCTTGTCAGCATGATAGATAGCCCAACCGCCATCCCACCCCTACTGAAGGTGGTGTCTGTACTCCACTTCCTGGCCACAGGCACCTACCAGCACACAGTCGGACAGTTGCATGGCATTTCACAGCCACTGTTCTCACGGACACTCTTCCAAGTGCTCGATGCCCTCCTGAAGCACACTGACGACCACATCACACTACCACGCACGGACCAGGAGATTACCAACGCTAAAGTGGGATTCCATGCACTTGGCGGCATCCCGGGTTGCATTGGTGCCATCGACTGCACCCATGTTGAATTGGTCGTCCCACATGCCATGGAGGTCCAGTACCGCAACCGGAAACAATATCATTCAATCAATGTGCAAATGGTGTGTGACTCCAACAGGATCTTTACACATTGTTGTGCCCGATTTCCAGGATCTACCCATGATTCAATGGTCCTGAGGAACACAAGAATACCACGCTACATGGAGCGACACGTAGGGCACAGATCCTGGCTACTCGGTGAGTCTCATTCCATGCATGACATCGTGGCCCATTTGATGCGTCAATGACCTTGCAGGAAGGG
Source organism: Ambystoma mexicanum (assembly GCF_040938575.1). Lineage (NCBI taxonomy): Eukaryota > Metazoa > Chordata > Amphibia > Caudata > Ambystomatidae > Ambystoma > Ambystoma mexicanum. Next base: position 1,350,649,576 of record NC_090931.1, read on the forward strand.
GGGGGGCCGTACATAGCACTCTCATTCCACTAACACCCTTTATTTGCCACATACAGGTGATGCCGGGTATCCACTGAAGAGATGGCTCCTTACACCAATCCGGAACCCACAGAACCAGCATGAGGAGGAGTACAACCATGCCCACTCACGTACCCGTGTAGTTATAGAACAGGCATTCAGCCTACTGAAGGCTCGTTTCCGCTGCCTCAGCAGGTCTGGCGGGGCACTCATGTACAGCCATGAGAAGGTTTCAAAGATGGTCATGGCATGTGTCATGCTGCACAACATGTGCGTACGTAGAAATGTGCCCATGCCCCCTGACGCTGAACTGCATGCACCTGAAGATGGTCATGATGAGGGTGGGGATGTGGCGGCACCTCAAGGAGTCCATGAGGCACAGGATGCATGTGAAATCCGACAGAGCATCATAGATGCATGCTTCTAGCAACCACGCATGGTGCCTATTACATGGAAAGGGGACTTGTGGCACTGTGTGTGTGTGTAGTACAAGCACATTGTGGACTGTACACCTATGAAGGCCTCGTACGCAAAGATCAATGTCCACACATCTCATTGGATGATAATGATGAACTGTATTGCTAATGTGCATTGATTTATACACCCTATGGACCCGCCACCCAGAATAGCCCAACACACCCCCTCCACCCTCCTACCTCTCCCCCGAACACCAGTGTCCAAATATGCATATTGTCCGTGGGTAGACGCTATTGCAAGCCCCCTCTCCGGGTATCAGGGGCACCCCTGCCCGTGGAGCGCAGGTTCCTGCCAGATCTACGTTGGGGGCTGCCCTGGACGGAACTTGCAACGGATGATGTCTCTGCCTGCTCGCGTCCATGCATGTCCCTGAGGGTTTGTGAGAGCTCAGTGAGCACACGGCGCACAGCGGAAAGTTCACCACATACGTCTTTGGACGTCGCATGCAGTTCCCCCCTCAGGCTCTCGGTGCTTTTCTCCATTTGTGCTCTCAGGCTCTCGGTGCTTTTCTCCATTTGTGCTCTCAGGATCTCGGTGCTTCTCTCCATTTCTCCCCTCAGGCTCTCACTACTTTGCTCTATTTGTGCCCTAAGTGTCTCAGTGGATGTTTCAATGGCTGCCCTAGAACTCCCACAATCATCTGCATGCTCCTTGAGGAGCGTGGCCACTTGCTGCTGTTGCTCGATCAGCTGGTCGAGGGACTGTTGCCTCTGCTGGGCCATGGACATTTGCGGTGGTGTGACAGAGGGGCTGCTCAACACATGTTGCCTTGGCACAGGGCTTGTGGGGGTTGGCCAGTCGTCGTCTTGTGGGTGCCCCTGCGTGGTTTCCTCATGGTGTAGGGAATGGAACATACAGGGGGATTGGGACAGGTCATGGATGGGTCCCACGTCGCCAGCACTGTTTTCTGTGTCGGAGCATGCTGGCATGACAGCTGTGTCACCTATGGTGCTGCTACCACCAGAAGCAGTGCCATCTGATACATCCTTTGGGGGGACCTGTGGTGTTGGTGTTGTGGACATGCTGGCTGCTGGGGTGCCTGTTGCAGTCCCCTCCAGTGTGCTGCCACTTGATTCCTGCTGCTGCCGTGTCTTGATCCGTGCACCTGAGGTGGAGGGTCTTTGGACGTTGGTCTTGGCCCTCTTTGCAGGTGTGCTGGTAGGGGTGTCCTGCAGCTCGTCGTTTGAATCGGACCCTGTGGTGGAGTAAAGGAGGGCGAGCGTTAGTTATGGGTCTGTGGATATTGGAATGGCAATGTATCACATGCATTGGGGTGGTACATGAGGGTGATTTGGGACTGGGCCTTGGAGGTGGTCTCATTTTTGTGTGCATTGATGATGCTTTTATTTGGCAGCCTGCAATTGGGGGTGCATGCTGCACATGTAGGGGGTGTTTTTAGGATTTTAATTAATTTATTTATTTATTCTGACTTTTAGAGGGCGCTATCAGGCCAAAGTATGTATTGCACTATGGGCACACATGGTACTGCACATGTTTGTACTTTGTGGATTTGGCATTGTTTCATTTGGCCAACCTACCTGATTCTCCGGATGTCGGCACTCCTTTCTCCATCCATCCGACTCCCTCTATGCTCTCCATTCCTACGGTGGAGGCACAGATTTCCTCCCAGGGGGTCAACTTGATGGGCGAATCTGATCCTCCCCCGGTAGCTGTGGCAATGTTTCTGTTAGCAGAAAGTATGCTCCGGACGCGTATCCGCAGGTCGTCCCATCGCTTACGACATTGCTGTGGGGTGCGGTCCCCACCGCACTTACGCGCTGTGCCACCAGGGCCCATATGGTCTTCTTGTTGGCAAGGGCCGTCCTGGTCATTTGACTGGAGAAGACGACGGCGGCATTCCCCTGGAGGGTCTCTGTGAGCACGGTCAGTTCCTCACGGGAGAAGTGGACCTGCCGCTTGCGATCACACGCTTTCTTAGCTACTTTTCCCATATTTATATTTTTAACTGGAGTTGCTAACGGGTTGGGATGTGTGTCAGGGTCGGATTTTTAATGGTTGTGTTGGGATTCTCATTTTATAGTTGTGCGGCGTGCTGTTTCCCGTTCCGGCTACATGCTTTTACTTCCGTTTCCGTATATTTACGGTGGCCGTAATTTGCGGTGCCCGCTCATTACGGTGACCGCTAAGATGGGTGGCGGAATTGCACCTAGTGCGGCATACGACAGCGGTAAGGGGCGTTTTGGGGTCATTTCCGCCATCGCAGCCTTTCGGATTCCGCCATGGCGTAATGCTCGTGCCCGATGGGTCGGAATTAGCCGCACTTTGCTCCATCGTGCAATGGCGGAAACGCTATTTACGCTATGGGGTCAGGTCTGTTGATTTCCGCAAGGGTCGTAATGAGGGCCTGTGACTTATTACTGTCATTAATCGTAGAATGTGGTTCTGTTTTCGCAGTCTTTTAAAATTAAATGTAGGAGTCAGTCAGGAAGAATGAGCTGATGTCATTGCATGTAATCTTCCTCAACAGAGTCACAAACTAATTCAACATTTCTAATGCATGGAGAAACAGAGTGCAGAGCAGGTATAATTATCAAGGATAATCAGCGATTGGCTAAGGGAAGTAGGACTATGGAAACCATTGAAGGTAAGGCATGTCTGATGGACATATAACAATCAATGACTTTCACGATGCCTTGCCTTCATCTAAAACTACCCGGACAGGAACCGCATTTGCAGCAGTAAGCCTATGTTGGGCAGTGGACCCTAGAAATACTGTTTTTTTAGAACTTTTTAAACCACATGCATCATTTTTATATCAAAATACAATTGTTCCCGTAATGAGAACCACAGATTATTTTCAGGGAATATAAGCCCCTTAGGGCTAAAAGGTATTAATCGATATTATTAAACAGTTTTTTAATTCTTGAGGAAAAGATTCCTCCTACACTACTGTCTGGCAGCGAAACTGCAAACAACATAGTGACCTTCATTGAGCATAGAGCCACATATGATTATTAATACATAGGTGTTTTATACATTGACGTTAGACAACATTATTGTCATCTTTATGAATGTCACAGTAGCATTAATAAGGGCCAGAACCAAGTCCCGCTCATGTGCTAGAGACCATGACATAACTCCAAAAGATGTAAAGGATTATCTTCTTTAAGACTGATAGAGACTTCCAAAACATGCATAACACTGTAGACTATATACAATAGGCATGATCACTCTTCTTCATTATTCTCCATTACTGAGACATAATGTTATTACATAACAAACGATTGGATCCACAATTAGGCACATAATTGTACATTTCATATGTGTTTGTAATATTGATCTCTAAACAAGAGATGATATGTAATGTATTATGTTTAGAATACATTTCTGTTTAAAAATAACAATTGAACTAATTAAGAGGTGTATTTTTTCATAATTAAACTAGTGTGGTAGTGAGATCCATACTGCAGGATATCTATCTGGAGAATCGCCCTGATCATCTGTCTGAGGAAGTATAGATATTGTAATAATGGAGTAGAGCGTTGCCCCAGGTGTGGCCACGTCCCCACCCGTTCCTGAGTATACGTGAAGATACAATCTGAGAATTGGTATATAAACAGTACAGTACAATACGGTAAAACAATAGTCATGCAGTTACCATTGAGTGTAGAATACATTGTGTGACTTATATAGAATGACAGGTAGATTGCGTTTTGCTGCATACAAAGGTAGAGAAGTAGGGGTTTTGGTAACGTTTGGTCGGAAGCGGCTGCTAGCGATACTTTGCTGCAGTGTGGCTTGACTGTACCCCCTTTCTCGCTGGCTGCAAGGTGCTTTACTCCATAGTGACGAGGCTCGGAGTGCTGGAGATTCTGTTGGCACGGAGGAGTTTGGGACTGTAGGATCGCGCTGACAGCGTTGTCTCCCTTGCTGTGTGGGCCCACGGACCCGTAGAGTGGTGTGCAGGGGCCGCTCTGTTTGTGGACACTGGAGGGTGAGTTGTGGTGGTGAGCGGCGGAGCTTGGACCGCTGTTGGCAGTGGGCCACTCCCAATGTGTGTCTGGTGGGACACCCAGCATTTGTCTCTGGTGTGACGCGGCACTGACTGCGGTCCTGCTCCTGCCTTTTGGCACTGCCGCCTGGGTAGAGTTTCAGTTGCTGCTGTGCGGCAAGTGGAGTGTGACGAGTCTGACAGAGGGAGGGACTGGCTTGGAACTCTACTTGCAGCAACTTCCATCCACCCTATATTGCCCTGTCGTACAGTCCCCTGTTGTTTTTCCTATGGTGGCTGTGGGCTCCTTTGTGGTCCTGTCCAGTGGACCTACTGCCTGAACCCACGGTGTACATTTCTGCCCTGTGTGGGGCCTATTAGTATATTTGGGAGACTGGATCAGGCTTGTCACTAGGGCCAGAGTGACAGTATCAAGTGCAAGGACGCTTTTAAGGCACAGATTGGGGTGCGTTGGAGCTATTCACTCCCTATTCTCACGAGTGCCTATGATAGTTTGTGAGAGGGTCCTTTAGTCAGATAGAGTGAGCACAAACTAACGTATTTCTTTACACTGGCCAAGCTATCATCTCATAATGCCTCCAGTGAAAAAGCTGGCACAATGCAAATATAACCTACTCAAGACGAACAAACAACTGGAGGCAGATGCACTGCCGAGTGAAGAGATGGGAAGTTCAAAGGAAAACAATAAGAAGAATCCTAAAAAGCCCATCCTACCTGGCCAAGGGGTAATCACTGGTTTCTAATATACCAGAAATTAATTCCACTATTATTGAGGAACCTGTACTCCCAGGAGCTGATGGGGGGGATCTAATGAGTTCTACTAATTTCGATGACATTGACAACAACACCACTATTAGAACTCTGTCTGAGCATTCAGCGAGGGATGACCCCACAGATCCCCAGGCTGTCTGGAGACAAAGGTCCGACACAGGGTATTAATCCCTCATCCTCACCAGTAAGTGCTCTTGGCCATTCGATTCTGATAAGCAGATTGTCTGCTTCCCCAAATATGGTAATGGTCTCAATGGAGGACGTGCCGGATACGGAGGAATGAGACCTTTCCTCTCCGTTCCCTGGGGCAAATGAATTAGCAGCGATTGAATCTTCTGTGGCCTCTCTTCAATTTGCTCTAAAAATATTGCTCCAAAAGACAGGGCATATTCTAGCAAATGCCAACACACTGACCACGGCCCGGGCATATGAAAATAATGAGGAAGTGGAGGCAGAAATCAATTTATCTGAAGCCATTGTTATGGCTGAGGAGATAATATTATACCAGATAAAGAAGCCTCTGTAATCATGGATCAGAACAAAGGAGGTCTTTTTCTCCTGTAAGCAATGCATATTGGCAAAGAAGGTGCAAAAGAATAGGAAAAACTTGACATTGGGCCCCTCAGAGGGCGATATAGCGGACATTGGTGGCCGTTCAAAGAAAGCCAAGAAAAGGGCAGCCAGAGCTAAGAAAAAGATTAGCTCGGGAAGTGGCTGTTTGTCCAGCTGGTTGATAACTGATCAAAATAAGAGCAAAGATCAGCTGGTAGAGTTGGAACGACCAGCAAGGGAGGACCTGAAGATAGAGGAAGGATGGATACTGATCGCTGATGAATTGGAGGAGCAGGCAGAAGAGAGGGAACGACTTGAGAGTGAAGACCGATTGGTGAAGGAAAGACAATTTAGGAGCCCGGATAAATCATCCCAACTCCCGCATGCCTCTGCCAAATCCATTAATCCTCCTATTAAATCAGCAAAGGTCGGGACAGACATCTCAGCAAATAGGATCTGTCTGATCAAGAACCTGTACAAAAATGGCGATCGCAGGTGGCTGCCATGATCTGATTTTCTGACCCGATTATACTCAGTCCTGGAATTACGTGTCCTGAAGTCTGACGACTTTCACTTTGTGGAGCCACTGAAGGGTTTGAATCCGTGTGTCTCCACTCTGCATTGTAAGTTCATATCCACTGCACAGATGATCAGGAAATATCGAGACGAGTTGTGGGCAGTGGATGTTGAGATCGATGCAGATCTGGATGAAATTGACCCCAGTTTCGAATATGAGGAAACAGGGGAGCCGGTTAAATCGGTGGTGTGTCGAATTTGCGGACGTCCAACTTGTTCTAAAATGGCTAGCGGAATCTCTACCTGAGGTGTTACCTGAACACTGAAATCTATTAATACTATCCTGGAACTGTAGAGGATTTGCACATCTATTGACGTCGGAGGGATCAGTAAACTTTGTTGTAAAACATAATCTAATATGTCTTCAAGAGACCTGGGCGATGGACTCTTTGCTATTGGATGGCTATGCGAACTATCAATCCTTTGCTAAAAGGGGTGAGAAAGGTAGACCATTTGGAGGGCTGCTGATAGGGGTGGCTAACTTTATGACTTTGAGGTGGATATTCTGCAATAAAGATAATAGTTTGTTGGCAGTGGAGGTTGAGTATGGTTGCAAGGGAAAAGGGGAAACATTTTTGTTGATAAACTTATATAATCCTCCTCACGCCTTGATAAGTGAGTCACTGCAAGAAGCCCTTCATGAGCTATTAGCCTCTTGGTCAGTCATATCGGGAAACAGAGTGGTAATTGTAGTGGGTGATATTAATTGCTGCATGCCTGGTGAGGAAGGAATGCACCCACAAAATTCTAAGCTAAGAGAGAAACGTTTATTGACTCACATTAAAACTGATGTTGAGGGGCCGCGATGGCACCAATTGTTTGATGAATGGGACTTGGAAATGCTGAACGGTTACACTGTTAGTGACCATCCCGGGAAACATACTTGGTCTAATGGGTCTGCCTGTAGTACATTTGATTATATATTCATGTGCCCAAAAATGCTCCTGGGTGTTGATGATATGATAGTCACTTCGAACAAATGAAGTGACCATTCTGCATTCCGGTGTGTATTAAATATCCCACAAGGAGTACCAGAGAAGAGTAATATGGGTACTGTATAGGTAAATAAAGTAGGCTCAAGCATAAGGTGGTGTGCCAAGAATATAAATCAGGCTTCAGAACACTTGAGATTGAAAAACTGCCTTACCTACCTAATTTCAACGGCATGTCCATTTAGTCAATAGAAAATTGGATCAATGTTTTTTCTAGCACTCATGCCTCGGCCCCTACTCAGAGTATGATTAGACCAGAGGGTGGGTTACTCACGTTCAACAAGAAGATTAGAGATGCTAAGAGCGACTTGAGAAGGGATTTGCGTATCAGCAAGAAAAAGCTTTGGTCCACAGAAGATTTATGGGCGATTGCGAAGAAAATTAAAAACAAATATAGAGCCAATATTAAAAAACTGTTTGCCTCCCTGCTGCTCAATGCGCTCCAGTTATGGGTAGACGAGACTGATATTTTGTCTAAATTCCAATGTGGATTTAGAAAAGGTTACTCTTCTAAATACCGATGGCTATAACTGCCGCTTGTAATTGCCCTCCTAAAATTGGGGATGCTGTTGTCCTGTTTTGGCATACGCAGACGATCTGGTCATTTGTGATCATACTATCAGTGGTCTCCGTAGATCAACCATGGCACTGTGGGAATATGTCAAATGTAACGGTCTCATCATTAACCTTGACAAAACCAAGGTCCTGAGATTCAGTAAAAGAGTTTCTCGTGTCAACCTTATGGTGGACAATGTTAAGATCCCTTACGCGCCACAATATCGCTAGTTGGGTATTGAGCCCAGTGGGGAATATGTGGCATGTAAACTTTCCCGTACCACGCGCGCAGGGCAAGTAACAGCTCTAATTGCCAGTTTTACAAATAAGCAAGGAGGCTTCACGCTATGGGGCACACGCCAACTTTATTTGCAAGCATTTATTACTATGATGACCTATGGCCTAGAAGCACTTTTTGACTTAGATCTCAGCTGGCTTCAGGTCGTCGAGGGAAAATTTTGGCAGCGTGTACTTGGCTTAGAACCGGGAGTTCCAATGGCTATTATACATTTGGAACTGGGAATACTCTTGTTGAATGCTATTGTTATGAAAAAGAGGTCTTGGTTTTTTCTGAAAATGTGTAGCGGGAACATCCAACCCTCTACTGACAACAATCTATCAGGAACTGTGTAAGAAACAAAATCCCCTGTCACCATCTGTGAAGATGACAAAATATCTAGCTGATATAGGCTGGTCTTGGCGAGAAGGCGGGTACTCTAAGCGGGTTTAGAATGCACTTGACAAGTGTGTTGAAATGTGGGATTGGTTGGAGAACTTTGCCCACCTCAGCACGCTGAAAAGTTACACATTTGTGCAATATAGGTTATATTCATTTATGAAACCACAAGCTTACCTCAATCTATGCCCCTCTAAAAGGCTGTGACGGTTTATACTCTTATTAAGGATGGACCTGCTCCCGACCTTGTTGGTCATGGGCAGAAGAGAGCAGATACCAATGGAACAACGTATCTGTCGATTGTGCAAAGCAAGCAATGCACTAGAGTCAGCCAGGCATGTATTGTCAGAATGTGGCAGCATGATAGATGTAATCCATCACTATATTGGGAAGTACACCCATGACCTGGCAACAATCAGTGACTCATCATTTTGGCACCATTGTATACATTCCAAGAGCCTGCGGGCTTTGACTGCTTTTTATAATATCTGGCTATGGATTGAAGAAATATTGGCATTAAGATCTGAATACAGCGTTAACATCAAACAATAGATCCTGCCTACGCCTTGGGATGATGCAGACTGTTGAGACTTGAGTATTATAATGTATTGATGCGCTGAGGAATGTTTTAATTTCTGTATATTGTTTGCTCCTCTACACAGTTAAGGCGGTATATCATTTTGGGTGTGATTGTTTACCTTTTATTTCTATCTCTATTTCTCTTTTAGCTCCTACTTGATGTGGTACTAGGTTATTTTGTTATTTTGTTATGTTATGTTATCTGATCTTAAGCATTATTCTATGTTTAAGTGTTGTTCTTTTTATGTGTAAAGTTTATTAAGTGAACTGTATCACATTAAATAAATTATTATTATAATCAAATGGTGACACGCGTAGACACAAAAACACTAGTATGTAGACATGAATAACACACGCAGATACAAAGAACACATGAATGCAGACATGAAGAACACTAACATGGCAGAGAATGAACAGCAGCATTATTCATATCAAACTCAGCTAGTCCTCAATTCTGAAATACTGCAGCCTGACATTAAGGGCCTGATTCATGGAACGTTTTCCTATGGGATGGTGCCATTATAAAACACTTCCATGAATCAGGCCCTATATTGCTTAAAACAAGATTCCAAGCCTCACAATACTCAGACAAGCCCCAGACAGCAAGGTCAGTGTGTCGAGGGGAGTTCTGTTTAGCAAGTTAAAACTGCTTCAAAAAAGGTAGCAGGCGCGCCTCTCTAGAAAGAAACATGGCATGATAACCTGTTCTGAGATGAGAGTTTGCAGCACACTCTTTTTGCTCACTGTACCTTTCACAGATGGGAAATATACATTTGCATATCAGTCTTTGTCCCACTCACATGGGCAGTCCAGCACCGAAATGCTATGGCAATTCCTCTCTGAACAAGAGTACCAACAGCAACCACATACACGTGTTTCAGCCTTGTTGGGCCTCATCAGTGAGGTGAAGCTGTGCCTCTCTGAGCACAGTGAGCAGGGAGTCCACACCTGGTTGCCCCCAGGTAACTCAGGGTGACCAACCCCAAGTTCCTTGCAAATATTTCAAAAATGGTAGCAGGCGCGCCTCTCTAGAAAGAACATGGCATGATAAGCTGTTCCGAGATCAGAGTTTGCAGCACACTCTTTTTGCTCACTGTACCTGTCACAGATGGGAAATATCAATTTTCATATCAGTCTTTGTCCCACCCACATGGGCAGTCCAGCACCGAAATGCTATGGCAGTTCCTCTCTGAACAAGAGTACCAACAGCAACCCCATACATGTGTTTCAGCCTTGTTGGGCCCCATCAGTGAGGTGAAGCTGTGCCTCTCTGAGCACAGTGAGCAGGGAGTCACCGTCTGGTTGCCCCCAGGTAACTCAGGGTGACCAACCCCAAGTTGCTTGCAAAAATTTCAGAAAAGGTAGCAGACGCACCTCTCAAGTTAAAACTGCACCAGATAACGTGTCCTGGGCACACAATTGCAATCGTTAAAATTAATTTGTTTCAATTGGTAGCAGTGAAAAACAGATATATCCTTGAAAGCCAGGTGCAAGTAGCCGCTATTGTTAAGGATACCAATCGGGCATCACACACTGGACGAGGACACTTGGTTTTAGCCAGGTATGTGGTGCTCAATAGGTATGCTTTTTCTTTAATCTTAATTAATTCAAATTGAGCCGATACCTAACCCGTCTCACACCCCCTTTTACAAATATCCCGGGTCACGATGGACCATGAACCAGGCCGGTTGGTGAAAATACAATATTTATTTATTTTTAGAATTCTCAAAAATCACACACATTTTAATATTGGGCAGCAATCACCAATGGGGTGATAATGACAATGGAAATGGAAGCAATGCACCTGGGTAACCTTCTAGTAGAACATACCCGAAGCACAAAAGATTAGGAACACTTTTTGAATTAGGATAGATAGCACCCAAGTTAAGGATTCCCCCTGCAATGTTCCCTCAACCCTCAAATAATCAAATTCTAAGTGGCTAGAAAGAAGCAGCAGGTAGTTAGGGATATGAGGCAGCAAACAGAATCAAAATCCGACCTTCCTTCACAAAAATAAACCCTGTGCAAAGACCTAAAATGACACTTGGATTTTGATAAATAATTAATTATATGTGTTTTGAAATAATGCTGTGCATATGTTTTATCACAGTATCAGGGATGTTATATCACTAGCAATCAAAAGGTAAGGTATCACAAAAGCACACAGTTCACAAAACAGATTTGAAATTGAAAACACAGTGCAGCCACATCACATGTTGGAAAGTTGCATTTTTACACAGAAGCAGTTTTAGATGCAAAAATGATATATTTTTTTTTTTACTGTGAAAAAACACCGAATTTGAATGCGGTTTTTGGGCTGGGGGTTAGAGGTTTATCACATGGGCCAATATAGAGGTGAAAGGAGGGGTTTAGGTGGTGAATTGAGAGAGATTTGTAAGGTAGAATGAGGTTCGTTTTTAGGATAATAGAGCAGTTAAAAAGAGAAAATCGGTTTTAAAATTAAAGGCACATTTTACTTAAACTAGATTATTAAGACTATGGGCCTCATTACACGTTGTGCGGTAACCATGGCGCTATTGGCGCCATGGTTGCTGCCGGTATTTTAACGTGTCCGCCTTGGTGGATGGCGGAATTACCGGCCTACTCCAAGGTGAGCGGGCCGGTAATTCCCCATTCACCAAGGCCCTTCCCCATTCCCATTTTTGCCCCCATAGGGCATAATGGGAATGGGGAAGGTGGTAATTACGGTACCGCAAATTGCGGTACCGTAATTAGCACAGAGGTCCCTTTGAGGCACCCTACTTTAACGGCTGGTAAAACCAGCAGTTAAGGTCGGGTCCCGCAAAGGGAACTCGTAGTAAGGCGGTAAGGGTTTACTGGTACCGGTGCCCTTACCGGTACCGGTAAACCCTTACCGCCTACCGTGTAATGAGGCCCTATATTTTTAAAGAGGGACACAGTAAGATCCAAGGTTGATTTGCAAAGTCAACCTTGTCATCCAAGCGTTTGACCTTAAGTGGAAATTAGTTTGATTACTCAAAATATGACAAAAGAGTTACCCGAGAAGATGAATGAAAGAATTGCGCTAACACTAGAAAACAAGAATAGGGTGCACAGAGAATTAGAACAGTCTATACAAGTTATCAGGGTATGGATAGGATTGCTTGGAGAGGGAACAAAAGACACAAGGGTCAATATGGGGAGACTATGGGTTTCTCTGGGATGAGGAGATACTCACATTCCATGCTTGGGTTTTGAATTTTGGAACAGCCAACTGGGTCTGGTCACCACACGGCAGGCGCGCCTGAAAGCAAACAGCTGGGGAATTCTGGTCACCAGATGGCAAGTACAGCTGGGCAATTCGGGTCACTGGGTGGCAGGGAGGCAGCGGACATGAAGTTAGTGGGCAAAAGCCAGGCTGGTTTCAGGATGTTTCCCAAAAAAAATACCAGAGCTTCTCCATTTGGGTATTGGGATTTGTAGTAGGGTTTCATGATTGAGGCTTTGCTGGGATGGTCAGCAATGCTTTGGCCTTGCTGGGATAGGATCAGCTATGCTCTGGCTTTTCAGTGGGATCTGGAGTCTGGCAAGATGAATGTGGATGATCAGGAATGCCGGCGCAGGAAATTCAGGAAGAATGTGTCTAGAGGTCTGTACCACTCTTTATATAGAAGCTGGTGACATCATAGAATTATTAGTGGGCAGATCTGAGCTAGGCCTACCTCCAATATTCCGATAGGTCAGCCTAAGTTAATCGCCTCCTCGAGGAGGAGTCCCAGTTTATGAGGTTGCATTTTAAAAAGCCATCCCACAGTCCTTTCTGCCAAAATCCAGTTTTGCCATAAATGGCACTTTTTTATAGTTGGGGCATCTTAACAAATTACATAAACAGGTTACATATTTTATGCAGAACATGCCAGTGCAACACTGCAGTCTGTAACACATTGCCTTCTAATAATCTTTGGTCATTTTTAATGTGAAACATTCGGTCTAAAATTCTATAACCTTAGGTGTGTGTAAATACTATCATGGGGCCTATATCAGTACATTTTTAACATTCCATCATATGTCCTTCCCCCATGATTCACATTCTTCTGGTGTTCGTGTCTCTCCATGCCATTGACAGCCAAGATATCTTATTTGAAAGCCATTAAAATCATATTTAAACTGCATAACTTTTACATTTTTGCGAAGTCCTGTTGCAAAGATAAAAGTCTTACAAGTTTTATTTTAAAAATAGTCTTTGAAACAAATGGGCATCCTTTGTCCTTCACTGGAACCATTTTTTCTCTCTTCAACTACCCCCCCAACTGTCAGTTCAGCTCATTGTGGAGGGGGGTTGCCCAGTTTGATTGAAGGTTTATGACTTCACAGGTTGATGTCCCAGAAGTTCCATTGTAAGAGACTGGAGCACAGACCAAAGTCTGGAAAACTAGCAATTATCACTTGTGTGTAAGAATCTACTGTGAATGGCCTTCTGTTGTTAGCATCCCCCCAAGCAGAAACCTGTCTTGGGCTGGTTTCTCCTAGGTTTCCAATGCAGTTTAATTTATGTTATTTATTTTTGCTTTGAATTAGAAGAAAACCTGCTGAATAAAACCATCTCATACATGTATTTCACAGCACAATCCCCTTTCACATTGCTAGGCAAGGATAAGTTTTTGTTCAACCTAGTATTTTTAAAACAGGCATTTTCTTCTTTGGTTTGCAAAAGCCCATTGTTGACACATGTGGTGACCGCTGCTAGCATTTTCCTTTCAAATTCGTTTTTTCCATCTGACTTCCCAATACTGTTCTGTAGCTGTAGCCAGCTTCTTTTACACAACAGTCTGTACAAGGCAAAGGTCTCCATGAAATTGACATGTGCACAGAAAGCAAAAATGTCTTTTCAAGCAGTGATTTTTTGACATTTTGTAGCAAACATGTAAGCGTTTTTCCATGCAGCTGAAGTAAAGCTGAAGTAAAGCTTTTGTTGCTTTTCTCAGATTTGGCTGGCCCAGAGCCTGTCATTCAGGGATCATGCTTACTTCTGCTGAAGCACAATGTGGATATGGATGGTCATGCCAAGGCCTTATTAATAAAAGTAGTTTGATGAAACACAGCATCAGAGCATCCTCCTTCTCAATGTGAAATATTCCCTTTTTCAATGGGAACTTTGGCCTTGCATCAAAGCAGTGCCACTTTTTTTCACTCCTCTTATTTTGTACATGCAAGCAACACACTGGCAGGCTTTTTCAGTGTGCCCCCTTGTTCCATTGTGCCCAATATGTGCTTAGTAAGGTGGCGCAGCCATCCTTTTATCGTTGCAAAACACAGTTTTCGTGTGAGGCAATGGTGCTCACACATTTTGCTGGTTCTGCTGAAGTGCAGCTTTGTGATGTGGGGAAGTACTGCAGAGTGGGTAACTATATCCCACACTATGCCAACTTGTCCCATAATGAATGAATATACTGTCCCCCGAGTGGCTGTCGAAGAAAAGCATGCACACGTTACAATAGCTAAAAATCCAAAAAAGAGATGAATTTGAGCTCTGAACAGTGGTCCTTTACCAGCTGATCCACACAGTGACTATTCATTACCTTGCCCAATTAGCTAGTGCACCTGCCACTTCCTTAGCACATCTAAAAACATTGATGACAGCCAAGTCCACAAACAAAGCTGGTAGATACATCCTCATTCCTGGCAATCAAGGGGAGTAACTTCTTTAAACTGGATCATATTGGTTCACCAACCTCTCCTTGCCCATCATCTAACTTGGCATTGTGCAAGGTGTAGAGGTCGGATGAACAAATGGCTGACCAATGAAATGATCTTCCTCTTATTGACTTGTCTAGTTGAATGCCAACCAATAATATCATAGATTGAAATGTATTATCTATAGAGGGTTGACCATGGGAGGGGTATTAGTTGTAGAAGAACCAATTAGAAAAGGGTTCACTTATAGATAACTATATGTCCTACATTCTAAAAACAAATCATGTACGAGAATAGAAGTTTGTTGTGATTGTATATCAATTGTGACAATATCTTCCTTTAAAAGTTGTTGGGGGTCATTATGACCTGGGCGGTAAGGGATACCGGGCACTGGTAAGGAGACTGGTGCCGGTAATCCCTTACCGCCCTATTCCAAGGTTCCTTGGCGGGGACCGCAAGGAACGTGTGGTCTGACCACATGTCCGTTACGGGTCCTGCTAAGGGACCAGGGCGCTAATAACGGGCTTGCAAGTCGCAAGCCCGTTATTAGCACCCTCTACATTCCCATTGAGCCCTATGGGGGCTCAAATGGGAATGGGGAATGGTTTATTCAATAGGGATTCACTGGTCCCTGCAGGGTCGGACTGCACAGGTAAGTCCCCATTGAACAACACTGGTGCCGGACCCGTTATTGGAGGCAGTCATGGTGCAAATAGCGCCATGACTACCACCAATCTCGGAATGAGGCCCGTTGAGCCTAATGCCATTTTCAGATTGTCCATTGTACACTCCCCGAGCAGCTGTTTGTTTTTGGAATAAAGCTGGGTTTTCTCGTACACTTAGAGCTATTTTCCTCTTACTGGTACCGTTGGACCTATCTCAACAATATACAATAAAATACAAGGTCAATGCTGAAGAATAAAAACATGTCTTGGATGAATGGACAAACAACACAATGTTCCCCCATCTTAAGTACAACATCTTGAGAGGACCAGTACTAAGTACAACATCTTGAACATCTTGAGAAGACCAGTACTAGTGCAGTAGTCTTTCAGAGGCAATGTTAGTACCCCTGCAGTATGAAAACAATGTAATACACACTATAATAGCATTGTGACACCATTGCCCTATCATTGTGATACCACAGGTGTGAGTTCGCTCTCCAGGTGTGACACTAGGACAGTCAGGTACAATTCACATAAATCTGGAACTGGTCTGACTGATCATTAATAATGAGTTGCGACATTCAACAGCCATGTCATCCTCCTGGCTTCTGCATGTACATTTAAGTGACTATCACTTTTTGAAAGATGTATTCAAGCACACCAGGAGTGAACCATCAGGCCTGGTGCCTCTTTCCATTTAGAATTAATTGATTTTAAAACAGCAGATATTAGGAAATCAAGTGACAGATTCTCTGAGGGACTCAGTTTACCTTTGGGGTTAGCCCAATGGAGAATTATACATTCAAAGGAGACTTTAATTGTATTGGTGACAACCCTTGAATTATACCCCAAAAATGTATCCAACTATCGCACATTGTAAGGCTTCCAGTAGCTGGTGATGGAGATTAACCACATCTGACTACAGTACCATTTTAGGAGAGAGGTACTCCCACTCTTTACAGTTTAGGAGCCTGCATAGCCTTATGGGGCATTCAGTGACTTGCCTGTGCTGGAGCAGCTGGCCCTACTGATTTTATATTAGCAGACCATTTAGGAAGGTCTAGAGTGTTATAAAGCTCATACCCTAAAACCACTGCTGATGGGGAGGTGGTATATATTTTGTGTCTGGCCCGGGAGGAGTGGGTGCATTTTTCAAACATTCATTCAGCATTCATACACATTCACTTATGCAACCATACCCATTTACTTGTGCACCAAGAACATACTCTCATTCACACGTTCACCCACATAATATCCACTCGTTTATGCTTGCTCGACCCAAACATACACTCATTCATACACTAATACCTATTCATGCAGTCACTCACATATACATACACACACATACACATTTGCGTTTACTTATATGCATTCCCAGTCCAGAATCCACTCCACTATGATCCCAAAACAGAGCCCTGGCTCCTACACAACTTGAACAGGAACCAGTAGACAGGGAGAGATTCCTAGTTCATGCACAAGTGCACAGAAGCCGGCGTACACTCTGGAGTATGCCCATCAGCACTGCACATGAGGGAAGGTGCACTAATGCCCCCCAACCTGCATCCCCAATGGGCCATGCAAGGCTGGGGAAGCAAAACACCCATGTCCTTGCATGGCCCAATGGTTATGTGCACTAGGGTACAACCTGCCAAAGGGAGACTATGGGCCTCATTCCGAGTGCGGCGGTAAGGGGTTAATGGCACCGGTAAGGATGCCGGTGCCGTTAACCCCCTACCGCCGCATTCCGAGGTCCCTTAGCGAGTCCCACTAGATTAGCCTGGTTTTACCAGCCACCCTTAGCGGGATCCGTTAAGGGACCAGGGAGCTAATAACGGGCTCACTATTTGCGGGCCCGTTATTAGCTTCTTCCCCATTCCAAATGAGCCATATGGGGGCTCGAATGGGAATGGGGAATGGTTTTCAGAATGGGGACTTACTGGGTCCGCAAAGGTCGGAATGTCCCGGTAAGTCCCCATTCCGACAACACGTAATGACCCCCATTATTAAGAGTTTGGTCAGATCCCTCCTCAGGGTATAAAATACTTTGGGGGTCATTACGAGTTTGGAGGTAGCCATGGTGCTAATAGCACCATGGCTGCCTCCAAACTCGTAATCACCCCCTATGTTTCCCTTTGAAGTTCAATCCAGGCCAGTAGTGCTCCGTCAGCTTCTTTTTGCAGCTGAGGGAGTGCTTATTGTTTTCACTTGGCTGGCTTGGTGGCTGGTACGAAATGGGTTGACCGACACCCCATCGTGCATTATCAACGAGGAAATATAGAATCTTGCTATGTCTTCAATGGTCATTTTGATTGCTGGTTATTGATTTTGTTTTAATGTGCCATACTTCTGATTGAATAGCATCTGAGTGATGTGTTAATTGCAAAGGTAATTTCTTTGTTTTTAGATTGTGGCTCCATGATCAGGTTTAAGCAAAGATTGTAGTATATTGTGCCAATTGTTTTTATGACCGAAGGATATAGGAATTAAAGGGGATTGAGATTGGTGTGCGTTCAGAAATGGAAATTAGTTGGATGCCTTAATCGAAGGATTGTTAATATATTGTGGGTAATAAAGCATCAAACACATTGGTGCGGTGCACAATAAGTAAATTGTTGTTGATGGGTTGATCTTGCAGTTTTTAGCATGGTTGCAGCGTTCCTTTTATCTTGGGTGCAGAGAATTTTAACCTAGACTACCAGTAAAGCAGAAGATCAATGTTCATATACAAACCAGACTCCCATAATCAGACTCCCATAATTAGACTCCCATAATCAAAGGATGGTTCCCAACTTTAAGGACCCTTTTTCGATGTGATATAACAGAATTCTTGGGAATCTTTTGTGGGGCCAATTTTAATCCACTGCACGGAGCACTGGAAGGAGGTCTTCCGTTCATCTAACCTTCCTTCTTTAGATCATGGCCATTTCAGCATTTTGGCAGAAAGTACGTATTGCCACACCCTTCTTTTGGCCATCTTCTTGTGAGGTGAGTATTATTTCGTTAAAGCTTTTCTCAGTTGTATTTTCTTTGCCTATCATAAACTGGGGCTCCTGGATAAGCGCAATGAGCCTCATCACGAGTTCGACTGTATTCCCGGCTGTAATACTGCCGACTGTAATAGCCCTAGCACCGACCGGTCCGGTGGTATTACCACCGGATCACGGGTTGGGCCTTAACGGTAAATCCCCATTCCTGATTGGGTCCATTGGCTCCAATGGGGAATTTTGGGTGCTAATACTGCGGGCTAACACAGCTGGCTGTAATACAGCCGAAAACAAGGGATTTTCACCTCCAGAATAAAGCTGGAGGTAAAACAGCCGATTTAGCGCCCAACTCATGATAGGGCCAGCCCTTAAATGCGGCGGTAATACCGTTACCACTGCATTTAAGGGCTACAGCCCAACTCGTGATGAGCCCCAATGTCAGTTGTTTTCTGGATGGCTCAAGCCCTTAACATTTATTGACACTTAGACCTCAAAGCCCAGAATTCATGTCTGGGCCAATGCTTCAGTAGGATGCGCAGAGGGGCTCGTTTGGGATGAGTCTGGGAAAATCATTGCCGAGACTGCTGACGATTCCACGGACATGACAGTAGTCCCCTCCTTTGCTATTTGGATTTGTTTTGCTAAGGCTCCTATTTATCACAAGGAATTCGGGAAGGCACACATTGTTATATTTACGGCTTTTACAAAAGAAAAAACTGGATTATAAATGCTGGCCGCCATTTTCCTTCCTGGCAAATGGCGTTGACATGGATTTCTGTGCAATCTCTCTGCTTTCCTGTAGATTTAACAATCATGCAGATTCCATAGGTATTCACAGCATCACCATGCGTGGCCTTGTACATACATCAGAATTGCATGTTGAGTAAAGACCATGGGCCTCATTACGACCCAGGCGCTAATGGGTTAACGGCGCCGTAAAAGGCTGCGGCGCCGTTAACCTATTAGCGCCTAATTACGAGGTCCCTTTGCGGGACCTGACCTTAACGGCTGGTGTAGACCAGTCGTTAAAGTAGGGACCCGAAAAGGGACCTTGGTGCAAATTACAGTGCCGCAATTTGCGGCACCGTACTTAGCGCCTTCCCCATTCCCATTGAGCCCTATGGGGCAAAATGGGAATGGGGAAGGGCCATGGAGGAAGGGGGAATTACCGCCCCACCAACCTTGTAATGGGGTGGTAATTCCCCCTTTCTCCATGGCGGAGTCAGTAACTTACCGGCATGGACCATGGTGCTAAAAGCACCATGGTCTTCGCCAGGGACGTAATGAGGCCCCATGTGTTAAACAATTTGCGGACGGTATTTATTCACTGGTGACAAAAAAAAGACAGCATGAAAATGAGCCTCAGAGTGTAATGGAAAAGGGGGAACGATGAACAGCAAAGCATCTACAGTCAGCTCCGTTGCTTCTGGATGCGGTTGGTGCAGATAGAAGGATAATGTTGGATGGTCTTTGAAGGATTTTAGTCTTTCTCTAGGGAGATTTCCACAGTAACAGGGTCATCAAAGCAACATGTTTAATCCAAAGGCTTCAACCTGGGTCACAGATCTAGAAACTTTTGCCTGGGTTGCAAAATATACTTAGAAATGTCTTGGTGGATGAAGATTTTATGAAAATGAACAATGGTAGCTAGAATCCCACAAACTACTTCGCTGGTTTGTTTCGAGTGGTGCTGGCAGATAATTTCAAGATATTCTGTCCTAATTCCTTTTTGCAAAGCATTTGGTGTTCTTTGTCTTGGGAGGATAGCTTGTTGTTGCGGGAGGATAGCTCAGGGGCAGTGTGCTTGCATTGGAAACAAGCCGACACAGAGTAACACAGGTTCGATCCCCGGGTCTGGGTAAGCGCGTTATAAATAACCTATCATATCATACTGATTCATTTGTATTGGAGTGGTGACAGTGCTGCTTTCTGGTACCTGTAGTGCATTGCAGGTGGATGTCCTTTTGGGTTTGAAATGGCATGGTCACTGAATGCTTCATCTCCAGGATTCTATGTGAAAAGACCTTTTTTTAAAGGTCTCAAGAGAAAAAGACTGAATAACTTTTACTGATCCGAAAATCGGCATTGTAAAGGTCTTTTTTCGTGAGACCTTTAAAATGCGTTTTTCCTTTTCTTTTTTACACATTCAGGGGGTTTTACCCTCCGACCCCCTCATTGTTCCTCCCCACCCCTTCTCCCCAACTCCCCTAAATCACATCACATACATACACACAACACACAAACCAACACACATGTACCCACAAACACCCATTTCTCAGCCCCATTCCTCACCCAACATCCAGGTCCTTTGTCCTCTGTGACGTGCCATGTAAGCTGGCAGGGTGCTGTTCCGCAGGACCATGGAGTCGTGGGTTGCTCCTGGAAACTGGGCAAAACAATGTGTGATGATCAGGTCGGCACAACAGGTCATCTGGACATCGAGGGAATAGTACTGTTTCCGGTTCCTGCAGACCTCCTCTGAGGCATGTGGTGCACAAGCTCTAAGTGTGTGCAGTCCAATGCTGTCAACATATTGAACATGCCTGCAATTGCATAGAAGTGGGCCTTGGTGGTGTTCACCTGTGCCTGGGTGGTTGGGAGGGCCATGTGCAGTCGCACATGGTACAGGAGGGGGCCTCCAGTACCTGCACCAGGACTCTGGAGAAGGCAGGCTGCGAAATGCCATGTAGCTGGCTCACAGAGTGCTGAAATGTTCCAGTGGCCAGGGAGTGCAGGACCAACACTAGCTTCAACAGCAGTGCTATGGCTGCCCTGATGCTGATGCTGCTCCCAATGATATCCTGGTTAAGGGTCAGAAGGTCATGAATGGTCTCCCTGTTTAGACTGTGCAGTGTGTGCATCTGGCTGTCTGTGAGGGCACATGGTGTGGCCCTTGTGCAAGGGATCATTCATGACCTTCTGACCCTTAACCAGGAGCTGGTGTTGGTCCTGCACTCCCTGGCCACTGGAACATTTCAGCACTCTGTGAGCCAGCTACATGGCATTTCGCAGCCTGCCTTCTCCAGAGTGCTGGTGCAGGTACTGGAGGCCCCCTCCTGTACCATGTGCGACTGCACATGGCCCTCCCAACCACCCAGGCACAGGTGAACACCACCAAGGCCCACTTCTATGCAATTGCAGGCATGTTCAATATGTTGACAGCATTGGACTGCACACACTTAGAGCTTGTGCACCCCATGCCTCAGAGGAGGTCTGCAGGAACCCGAAACAGTACTATTCCCTCGATGTCCAGATGACCTGTTGTGCCGACCTGATCATCACACATTGTTTTGCCCAGTTTTCAGGAGCAACCCACGACTCCATGGTCCTGCGGAACAGCACCCTGCCAGCTTACATGGCACGTCACAGAGGACAAAGGACCTGGATGTTGGGTGAGGAATGGGGCTGAGAAATGGGGGTTTGTGGGTGTATGTGTGTTGGTGTGTGTGTTGTGTGTATGTATGTGATGTGATTTGGGGGAGTTGGGGAGAAGGGGTGGGGAGGAACAATGAGGGGGTCGGAGGGTAAAACCCCCTGAATGTGTAAAAAAGAAAAGGAAAAACGCATTTTAAAGGTCTCAAGAAAAAAGACCTTTACAATGCCGGTTTTCGGATCAGTAAAAGTTATTCAGTCTTTTTCTCTTGAGACCTTTAAAAAAAGGTCTTTTCACATAGAATCCTGGAAATGAAGCATTCAGTGACCATGCCATTTCAAACCCAAAAGGACATCCACCTGCAATGCACTACAGGTACCAGAAAGCAGCACTGTCACCACTCCAATGCAAATGAATCAGTATGATATGATAGGTTATTTATAATGCACTTACCCAGAGGTATCTAAGCGCGGACCCGGGGTTCTAACCTGTGCTACTCCGTGTCGGCTTGCTTCCAATGCAAGCACACTGCCCCTGAGCTATCCTCCCGCAACAACAAGCTATCCTCCCAAGACAACAGGCCTCATTACACGGTAGGAGGTAACCATGGCACTATTAGCGCCATGGCTACCCCCTACTGCCTTCTAAGTCCGTGTAGGTGGTATGGGGACTTACCGGGTCATTCCGACCCTGGAGGACCCGGTAAATCCCCATGCCAATTACCATTCCCCATTCCCATTTGAGCCCCCATAGGGCTCAATGGGAATGGGGAAGGAGCAAATAACGGTACCGCTAATAGCTGTCTGACCACACGTTAAGGACGGGACCCGCTGAGGGACCTCGTAGTAGGGCGGTAAGGGATTACCGGCACCGGTGCCCTTACCGGTGCAGGTAATCCCTTACCGCATAACGTGTAATGAGGCCCAACATCAATAGGCTAGGCCACCTAGGCCATGATATGCATGTCATGGTGAGACATGGGGCATGCATGCACAGACTGACCATTGAGATTCCGCTGTCACAGGCAACACCACTGCTGAGCATCATTATTCAGTTACTGTCAATGTCAATGTACCGCATACTGTTGCCACTTTTGTAGTCTCATTGCACTCTGGTGGGTCTGCAATGGAATCAGTGTTGTGACAGATTGTTAGTGGGATTGAGAGGTTGAAGAGCTAGAGAGCTTTGATGTGCTGCTGGCAGCTTCGGTTCGGAGAAACCGGCCACTGAGCGTTTTCTGTGATTTTTGCTTTGTAGTCGTCATGTGGTGTTGATGCATGATTGTGTATAGTTGATTCTCATGCCGGGTATTGTGAAGTGCATGCAGTGGTGCGGTAGAGGCATGGTTGTGTTCAGTTAAGACTTTGAGGGCATGTATCCTGAATGGTGAGTTTTAACTATGGTCAGTTAGTGGCAATACAGTTTCTGCCCCCAGCAATCCATCCAAGTGTGAAACCCTTCCCACCCCTAAATAGT
Organism: Ambystoma mexicanum; assembly: GCF_040938575.1. Lineage (NCBI taxonomy): Eukaryota > Metazoa > Chordata > Amphibia > Caudata > Ambystomatidae > Ambystoma > Ambystoma mexicanum. The sequence continues at coordinate 1,350,672,898 of NC_090931.1, forward strand.
CAATCTAGGTGTGATACATTTCCTGCCCCCAACAATCTGTATCAGGGAGCAGAAACCAGCAAAATGCAGATGTTAGACAGTGGCCCTCATCAGGAGGTTGGAGGTAACCATGCCGCTTTTAGTGGCATGGTTGCCTCCTTAAGGCAAACCGGGCCAGGGTCCCTCGAATGAGGACTTACCGGGCCATCGCAACTTTGGCAGAACTGGTAATTCCCTGTCCGAGGAACCCGGACCCGGTCCATCCCCATTCCCATTCGAGCCCCCATAGGGCTCAATGGGAATGGAGATGGAGCAAACAACGGGCCTGTTAATTACGGGCCCGTTGTTAGCTCCCTGGTGTCCTTGCGGGACCCGGTATGGATGCCTGGTTTTTCCAGGTGCCCATTGCGGGTCCCGCGAGGAGACCTCGTGGTACGGCGGAATGGGTTTACCGGCACCGGCACCACCCATTACGCCAACCTTATGATGAGGGCCAGTGCCTTTTGAAGGGGACAGCAGGGAACATAAGGCTCAGTTACACCATTATACTAGATGAATGATGTGGCTAACCTACACATACAGGCTAAGTGTGATATATGGCTAATTTACACAGTTCTGTTACATGCAAGATAAGGCTAACCATGTGTCCTTACCCTTTGCACATGACTCAGGATACTTGCTGCTCCCATGGCTGATGACTCATTTGAGGGACCCCAGATGCAGAAGGCAATGGCATAGAACGGGGCCCATGTGAGGACCAGGTTGACCATCGGCTGACCTTCAGTCTCTTGAAGGCACTTTTCAGATGCCTACACTGGTCTGGTGTTGCACTAACGTACAGGCCAGAGAAGGTGGGATAGATAGTCCTGGCCTGTGCAATGTTGGATAACATCTGCGTCAGATGCAACATACCCCTGCCCCCAGATCTGGACATTCTTCCATCTGACGATGATAATGGTGGTGATGCAGCGCAAGCCAGGCCATGCGCTTTGAGGCCAGGGATGGACACATGGCCTGTCAAGAACTCATAGATACTATTTACTTTACTGAGCACTAACTTTTTGACTCATATTATTCATAACAACTTTTACTACCAATCACTTTATAAACCTACCTGAAAAGTATCTAGTTTTGAACTGGAAACATGTTGGAAAAAAGCCCCAAACCATCTTAAGCTTGGACTTTATAAGAGCTAGGGAAGCTGTTCTATGATTATCCTAATGTGTTCTTTCTATTTAAATGCATTTGAGTACTTACTTGTACTACACTGGTCGTTGAATCAAATGCTGTTATGACAATATTTGACCAGAGGTTTTACTTGCCCAGAGTGTATTTTAAATGCATAATATACTGTTGTACATGTTCATACTGGAACTACATTAAAGGAAAGCTTTCCGAAAAAGCTTGAGTTACAAAATAATGAAGCCGACTTGCTCGCATTTTGTAACTCAAGCTTTTCGTAATGTCTATATTTATCCCCAGTTTTACATTGAATGTATGTGAGGACCCCTGCAACTACTGCAGCGCATAATGCTAAACTAGGGGAGCAGGAGACACCCCACCAACCCCTGCTTCCTTTGTTCAGCATTTTGGGCTTTATTCTTTTTTTTTACCAAACCGAATGCGCACTAAATTCGCATTCGTTTTTTTTTTTGTACGACCATTCAACTGGTTTCATACTTACACGTCAAACTGTAATTATTGGTGCTTCTCTGTGTGGGCTCATTGTAGCCCTAGAACACTCTCACACCCTTCCTGAGACTGAGTCTTGTAGATCTGCCACCTTACCTTGTTTGGGTTTGGATAACCTTTCGATCTCTTCCATGTTCACCATAATTATTATTATTACTATTAGGGTATTTTTAAGCGCTAGCCTTGCTTCGGGAAGCAGCAGGAGCACTTTACAATCATGGGGGGAAGTACAAGGTTAGGGAGCAGAGAAACAAGGGAGTTTGATCTAACAACAGGGAGGGAGGGCATTTGCCAGCAGCGGATCTAAAAGTAACCAGGGGAGGAAACACTGGGCCTCAGATCACCCAGTCTTAGGTATGGTGGATATTGGATGGCCTGTGGACCTAGATCTTAGGCAGGTGTCATTCCTTGAAGAGGAGGGACTTGAGTTCCTTCCTGAACATTAAAAGGCAGGGGGTTGGTTGGTTGTTGATCAGGAGGAGGTTCCATAGTATTGGAGCATAGACAGGGAAGGCCAGTGTTCTGGGTTTTTCCTTCGGAGTTCAAGTCTCCACAAGTTCTTCTGGTGGATTGTAGTCCTCTAGAGATGATGAAAGCACTGAGGAGCAAGGGCGAGGAGGACCTGTTTGGCTGGCAGTTTACTTCGAATTGAGAAACTGTGAACTTTGCTTTACACCTGCTAGCTGCGAACCTGCTTATTACTGATTTTAGCAAGAAACAGAAGGAGGAGGCACTGCACCGTGGTAACGCTGCAACTTCAAAGGAGAAGGAGAAGCCTGCTACTTTAACTGGGCGGATGCGACGATCAATCAGCTGGAGTATCAGCTGGATAAAAGCACGCTGGCGTCACCCTTGCGGCGAAAGCCCTGAGGAGCAAGGGCGAGGAGAACCTGTTTGGCTGTTTGGCGAGTTGGCAACAGGGAGGTGAGAAGCATTGCTCGTAGTACTCCAAAAGTATTCATTGGTAAAAGGCACTCCTACTACCGCATTTATAGCTAATTTCCATCCTTGGATTCAAGGGTAGCCCACTGGCATTGTGTGATATTAGCATGTGTGACTGCAGCAGAGGTAAAATACGTCCCCTCGCAGTGGTTATCTTAGGGAGTGTGCGGTAGACGTGTTCTTACATTCAACTTACAGCTGCACTGTTCCTTTGATTTATTTCCTGCTGACCTATATACAAGGAAAGGTTTCAGCTTTGTGTTAAGTTGTGGCACTCAGCATGAAACTGTGTAGCAAGGTGGGCTTTGATGATGGAAATGAGGGGGGAGGCAATGGCTCTTATTTGCCGACCTCTAAAACAACATTTTGATCCATTACCTCAACTGCTTCCCCCTCAGTGTATAGTGCCACTATGGAAATAATACAGGCACAAATCCATGTAGAGGCACAACCAGTTTACAACAAGTGGCAACAGGGCCTGGAATATACAACTACTACCATCAAGATCCAAAAAAAATATATGTGAGAATTTTGGCAGAAAAAGAAATAAAAGCCAGAATGATGTGGACAGAGATGCAGAGATTTCTGGGTCATGCCACAATTTCTGCAAACCCCTCTTTCAAGCACAGAGGTTCATCCAAAGTCCATAAGCAAGAACAAAGGTGTTACCAATGGGAACCCTACTAGGGATAATTTCATCTCTCCCCAACCAGACACTTCATCCTTGAAAGAGGCATTGAGGGACTCAAAGGGGTGTGAAAATGTTCAAGAGGCTGAATCTCCTGTGGGAAAAGATGAGTCTAATCCAGGTGCTCTGAAGGCCCTAAACATTGTACTAAATTCTCTGGTGACAGTCTTTGAACTTCTCAAGTCAGAAGTTCAGTCACATGCAGGTACTCTCATGGAACTGTCAAATGAGATGGCATTATGCGATTCCACTTTGGTGGGTCTTACATCTAAAATCAATACTAATGTTTTGTCATCACTTAAAGATATGCGACTAGAGCTGGTTAAGCAGGGTCATGACATCTCTTCCTTTCAGATCATGTTAAATAATAAAGATAAAACAAGGAAGGAGAGCAATATTCTCCTGGTTGAGGTGATCCGGCTCTTGAAAATCAAATCGGCTCCATATGTAGTGGATGAAGAGCTTGGCAACACCCAAAACAAGTTCTTCGATGATACACCTCTGTTAGAATCCATACTGGAGGAGTTTCATCGTTTGGCAAATGTTGAAGTGGATGACATAGAGGCCATCCCGGACACTATGCAAGATCAACCTGTGGTGGGAATAGAAAAAATGGTAGACCCGGAACCAGATTGGCAACCAGCATATAGTCAGAGGTCCAGAGGCAGAAGAAATATGAGAAAACGTCAAGCAGGGAGAAAAAGGTCCGACATGGGGCAACCTAGAGCCAAGAAACATCAGCTCAAACCAAAAAAAATGAATGATATTATCAGCATTAGAGCAGACTATCCTACACAGTTGAAGGAGATATCTCCCTCCACCAATAAAAAAAACAAACGAAATGATGGCAACGAAACCCTGGTTGCAGTTGACCCACTGATAAAAAAGGCAGCGAGAAATGGGAATGGGCAAGGAGCAAATAACGGGCCCAGTAATAGCAGGCCCGTTATTTGCTCCCTGGTCCCTTCACGGGTCCCGCTAAGAATGGCTGGTTAGACCAGCCGTTCCTGGTGGGACCCGCTAAGTGCCCTCGGAATGTGGTGGTAGGGGGTTAATGGCACCAACATCCTTACCGGTGCCGTTAACCCCCTACCGCCATACTCGGAATGAGGCCTATTGTGTCCAGTAAAACATCAACTATACATAGCGGGGCAAATGTAAAGCTGGCACCAATCTTTTTAACAACTGCAAAATAGAACATCATCAAGCACTCGATTAAGCAAGACCCTACAAGGAACCTCACAACATTGGATATTGCAAGATCATCTAAAGCAAATGATACTCAAAATGGTCAGGAAAATTTGTGCCGCTTAATGCTCAAACTATGGAGGAAGAGCACAGCTCTCAACTTCAAGCAACAGTTGGAACATCTTTGTCATCCACATTGAATAATTCAACAGATTTTACTATCCCAAGGGTTTGGCTCAGACTTTTATCCAAAGATAAACACGACAAATCACTTAGTCACTCTGTGATTTTGGAAATGATCAAAAAAGTTAAACATGTGTATTTATTCTCTACAGATGATATTGACTCTAATGTTTCCCTTAGCTCAAGACCCGTTTCTCGCAGAAGTGGTGTTTTCATCAGTTGGTGCAAAAACTGCTATTTTGAACCAGTCGAAGGAACTTGAGAGCCTTGGCTTGGAGGTCTCGATTAACAAATCTAGGAGCAATGCTAGAGTATACAGCAGTAAAGAATCACCTTCCAGAAACTTGCAAAGGAGCAGCGTTTCCAGGGAGGTGAAAGAAGATGAGGAAAGAGGGCCTATGAAGGGGCAGCCCCCTTAAGGAAAGGCTTTGGCCCTTTTCCCAGAAATTCTTTTGCAGATCTTGCAGAAGCTGGGTGTAGGTACACAGCCGCTTTAGAAACAGGAGTCTCAATGTAATTAGTTGGAACAAGCGGGGATCCAGCACCTTTAAAGCAAGGGATATGCATAATCATCTGTTTGGGTTTGGAGATTTAGTTTTACTGCAAGAAACTTGGTTAGTAAACCCTTTAAGTATAGAAGGGTTTACAATGATCTCTTCATCCGCTATACAAAAGGCTAAAGGGAGACCCTCGGGTGGTCTCCTGATAGCCTTAAAGAACCAAATATTTAACAAAATAACTTTAATCTATGAGAACATCAAAGGTATTTAAGCCTGTAGAGCATACCTGAACAGTGTTAACGTAGTTTCATGTTGGGTGATAATTAACATTTACTGGAACCCCGCCAGTTCAAAACTACATTCTTTACTCGAGTCCTTGGGTTTACTGTTTGAAAAAATCAAAATGGACCCAGGAAACAGCAATGTAATTTTAGCTGCAGACCTAATTACAGACTGTTTGCAGTTGGGAGGGTGTCTGGAAAGAAAAACTACTGTCAAAAGGGTTAAACAATTGGAGGATGTGGATGGATTTTGTGGAGTTCCAGGATCTTAAAATGATAAATGGTAGCGCAGAAGGCATACAAGGGGCATGTACGACCTGGCCTAGAGGTAAATCCTCATCCACTTTGGATTACATCTTTGTATCCTAATACCTGCATACACTCCCCTCAACCATGACAGTACAGCAGGCTGCGGGAAGCGATCATAGTAGACTGGAACTGTCCTTCCTTATCTCACAACCTCCTCCCTAAATGCAAATAACCAAGCTTTGAACTGTAAGAAGGGGAAAGCTAGGTCGGTGAAGTATAAGCATGAAGGTGTAAATGTATACACTCAACTAAAGAGAATTCCAAGATTTATTTGGGAAATTGAATGTCATCTGAAAAAATTCACTAAGTTTATTTGGACCACCTCAGCCCCCAGCAGCTCAGTAGGAAGAACCCAAACCAAAAGCATATCAACCTCTTCGATAAGGAGACACAGAAAAGGAAGAGAGAGTTTAGAAAGGCCATGCGTAACATCAACTTAGCAGGTCTGAATCCAGAAGCCCATAAAGCAGAAGCCAAGAGAAAAAAAATCAACTACAAATCCTGGTTACATAATCATAAAGCTTTTCGAATGCAAAAGGCTGGGAAACAGGCTTTGAAACTGCTAAGAAATGGGAAAACAAGAAGCTTCTGGTCAGTTATTAGTCTTTTCGAGACTGAGGCCAGAGGCTGGTTGTGCAACTTGGTCTCTGAAGCAGGGTGGGTGGAACACCAAACAGAAGTCTTTTAGCACTCTAATGGACTGAAATCTGAAGTCAATCCCAACATCTCATGGTATATGAATTTTAATGAGGGGGATATTGAGGAGTTAATTATTAAATCCTCAACCTCTAAAGCAGCGGGCCCAAATGGTATAACATATCAAGTCCTCAAAAACGAACCCAAAATGTGGTCACACCTATTATACCGATTTTTTGGAGAAATTATTAGAGCGCGTACCTTTCCATCATCTTGGAAGGTCCCCTTGGTCATTCCTTTCTTTAAGAGTGGTGATCGTCGAGTGGTGGCTAATTATCATCCTATCACCCTGCTCGACATAGAAAGTAAGATCGTTATGAAACTCTTACTGAGGGAAGTGTCCCTATGGGTAGAAAGGCATAATATTCTGTCGCGTTTCCAGAAGGGCAGGTCGACATCTTTGAATGGTGTGATCCTTAACTTAGTGAGTGAAGAGGCAGAGGGGCAAAGGTCACTACCCCTGTATTGGGCATGGGTCGACCTCTCAAAGTCCTTCGACCAGGTGGACAGAGCTCTATTATGGAACACACTTAGGAGTTGGGGAATGCTGAATCTTTATTGGGGATGTTGGTGGAACTCCACAAGGAGACCGAGTTAAGAGTCCACTTGGATGAATCTGGGCATCATTCTGAAACCATCGAGGTGGAAAGAGAGGTCATAAAAGGGTGTCTGGGCCCCCCCCCCCTCTTCTTTAATATCTTCTTGGTGGATATGGGATTCTCCCTGGAATCATCTGCATTTTCCAGCCCTGTGTTGAATGGAAGAAAGATATTTTGACTGACCTATGCAGATGATATTGTGCTGCTGGATAGAACAACAATTGGGCTTCAGCGATTATTAACCAACTTGGCTGAATGTGCAGATTTGAACAAGCTTTCGATAAATCCCAGTAAATCAAGAATTGTGGTTTATAGGCACCATCAAAAAAAGATTAAATATACAAATTGGGCTCTAGATGGCCAAAGGTTTCAAAGGGTAGAGGTGGTGAAATACTTGGCCTACAACATCTATGCCTCCCCCGCCCTCTATAAAGTTGAGGCTGAGGTTGCTGTAAAGATACCACAGAGCGCTGCTCAAATGCTTAAACTGAACTATACATTTTCGATTTTGCTGTTGGTTAAATTCTACTTGGCAAAATGAGTTCCCGTAGTCTTGTATGGACTGGAGGCTAAACTGCGACTCTGGTTCTATTAATTGGAACAAATTTGAAGCTCAGCTATGGAAGAAGGGATTAGGTCTCCCGTCTTGCACTCCAAGGTGGAGCCTCAGGTTCGAACTTGGTCTCAAATCCTTAGGATGAATGGCGAATTGGAAGATAATTTCACTATACCGGGAGATCATTACGGGAAAGAAGTCCACTCTTTATGGGGATATTAGGTGTCACATTGAGCACTCCAGGTCAGCCATTTTGGTAGCATTAGAAAGCAGAGTGAGTGAGGCTCTGCTCAAGGCTGACCTCGATGTTGAGACCTTAATATGTAATCCATAAAAATTCCAGAGACAATTGCGAGGGTAAGAATGTCTTGTTCCAAAAATCCCTTCATACAGGGCGAGAAGAAGCTTGGCTGCCTTTCTCAATATCTCATGAAATTTCCAGATAGTTACGGAATGATTTCCTTAGCATTAGATTAAACTTGGTACATTGCAGAGAAGTTCTGGCAAAACAGAAGCAGGGAGATAGAGCTAAAGAACTATGCAAAGTTTGCGCAGTCCCAGAAAAACAAGCACTCAGGCACTTACTGATGGCGTGTGAAAGTATGTAGAGTTCATGACTGGCACTTTTCAGTAAATGTGTGCGATATGATGAAGAAACTCTGAATTTTTTTGGGACAGGGCGATCTCGGGCTGTGATGCCAAATTGACATCAGCAGTGGTTCGAGTGTTAAAAAGGTGTGAAGTAATTGTTTGAAATTGAAAGAAAGCTAAAGTATAAGGGTCAATGATTAAGCTGCCAGACAAAGCAAATTGCATTTTTCTTCTTTCTGTTGTGTGAGGGAAATGTAGTTCATTAATTAACTGCTTGGTTTGTTGTTTTTATGTATTTGTATGGTTGGGTGTGTATTGATTTTAAGGAAAGCAAATGTTCTTGCTTTTTGATTATGTAATGTTCTTTTCTTTTATTGGATTTTGTAAAGGTTTGATGCTGAGCCAAATACAACTAAAATAAAAAATAAAACATTTCTCAGTGAGGTAGCTGGTAGACTTCACGGTGGTGACAGCCTTGTGGATGATGCAGAAGAATTTGAAGATGATACAGGCTTGCTGCGGGAGCAGTGCAATACTATGACGGTTGGGTGTTGTGGTTGAATTTGCAGAGTCCATAGATGAGTCGTGCTGCAGCATTCACGACACATCTCAGGGCAGCTAGTGTCGTCACTGAAAGGCCTTCCAAAAGGGCATTGCCAGAATCCAGCTGGGAGAGGACCAATGCTTTGACAGCAAATCTGAAGTTGTTTTCTGGGATGACAGGCTTGTATTTCGACAGGAGAGAAAGTTGTTACCAATCCGTTGGTGTCTTACTTGCTATGTGCTGTTTGAGGGAGAGGTTTCAGTCAGTGTCAAATCCTAGTGGCTGGGCACAGGTGGCCAGCTGGGGTTTGGAACCCTTATGGTTCATTGCAAAGAGCCAGGTCTGGATGTCTTGGTGTTTGCTGTTGTTGGTCAGCAATAGGAATTCAGTCTCTGAGGGATTGAGCTTCAGATAAGTACTGGGCATTGACAAATGGATTAATGAGAGGCAGGCCTTGAGCCTGTGGATGTCTTTAATGGAGGATATCTTGAGGTAGAGCTCTTTATCATCTGCATATTGGTGGATGTGGATGTTGTGTGGACTGTGGAGGGTTCCAAGCATTTCTATGTGAATATTGAGGATCATAGGGGAGAGAATGAATCCTTGTAAGACTCCACAGGTGATGGCTAGAGTTGGTGATCTTGAATAATCCATTTGTACAATGTGACAGTGATTAGAAAGGTCTGATTTGAACCAGCTGCAGATGATCACACTTATCCCCATGCAGCGATGCAGATTGATGGTGAGTGTCTGGTTGTCTACTGTGTCAAATGCTGTTGAACAGTCAAGGAGAACCGGTAGGCAAGGATGACCATCATCAAGGAGTTTAAGGGCATCATCGATCACCTTGATGGTAGCCATTTTTGTTCTGTATCTGGGTCTGAAGCCAGATTGGTAGTACTGAATGAGGTTGTTGGCTTCAATGTGTTGGAGGAGTTGAGTGGTGACTGCTTTCTCAAATATTTTACATAGGAAGGGAAGAAGGTTGATGGGGCAGTAGTTGATTAGGTCATCAGAATTCAGTCAAGGTTTCTTCAGAAATGTGAGGATTTATCCGGTCTTGAGGGGGTGAGGGATAGGTGCTTTGATTTAGGGAGATGTGCATGATTATCAGGTAAGGGAGGTGCTCTTCAGTCAGATGTGTCTACGGTACGGAGGCAGGGAGCATATAGTCTGCATATGATATAATATGATATGATATGATATGATATTTTATTTCTATCGCGCTCATACACAGGTGTTAATAAATAAAAGGCAACAAACAATGGGAGTGGAGCCAGCAAGTGGCAAGTGCTGGGTTTATGCAGCAGGCCGTGTAGGTCTGAAAGTGCAGGAAGAGAAGGGGAGGGCTGTATGGGTACAGATACAGATCCCAGTGCAGGGGGTGGCCCGGAGGCAGTGCGTGAGGGTGGCAAGATGAGCAGGTGCCTGGGCCCAGAGGACAGAGGGTGGCCAGGTGCATGGTGCTGAGGGAGAGTGGAATCAACAGGGGAGTGGGAAGGAGAAGGCAGAAGCAAAGAGGAAGGTTTTGAGGTGCTTCCGGAACCGGAGATGGTTCTCCTCAAGTGATGTGATGTGGTTTTGATGGATACTAGAATGGCAGTGAGGTTTACATAGTGAATGTCATGAGGTTGTCCAGGAAGTTGTGGTTTTGCAAGATGGGAGGTGTAGTGTGCTCACAAATGTGGTGTTGATGTCTATGTGTTGGTGGATCATGCTGAACGTATTGATAAAGAGGAGTTGATGGCAGTGCAATTATTGAAGGAGTGCAGTATGGATGGGTCAGGCAGTGGGTTCATTCTGTGCTTGATGGCTTTGAATAGGGCTCTGCTTTCATTGTTGGCCTTGGCAATGGTGTTTTGGTAGTAATTGGACTTTTCATTTGTGATCAGTCGTATGCGTGTAGCAAGGAATTACTTAAGCATGGCGAGATTGGATGCTGTGCACGATTATAACCAAGTCGTCTCTTGTTTTCTGATGGTTCATTTGTTAAAGTTGAGTTATGGAATGTACCATGGTGCAAAACGTTTCGGCTTAATGGTGCGTTGTTTCATTTGGTCATGATGGTTGATGTTGGATGTGAGGGTGGTAATGAGTTAGTCGAGGAGTGCGTTGCAGTTCTGGTTCATGAGAGGTAAATCAGCCCATGTGAAGTGGTGTATGGCGAGGTTTTCCATGAGACCCTCCACTGTGAAGTTCTTGAATGATCTACTTGCAGGGTTTCTGATGGGTTTGCTCGACTGATGGGGTGTGAGTCAAAGGGGATTGCCATAATAGGGTGGATTCCCAAATACCCCCCATCCCCAGGTCTGATTGTGTTCCTTTACTGCTGGCCCTCTGGAGATGGCTGAATGTTTCTTCTGCAAGGGTTGTTCCTAAGGTGAAATCAACAGCTTGTGCAGATTTAACTCCTTTATTTCCCATGCTTCAGAATTTACAGGCTTGCGCACCTAAAGCAGCAGTCCTGGAAACACTTCTTTGCCCTGGGCAAGATAGGTACGCGATGGAAATGGTCAGCTGCTCTGTAATCAGCACTGCACACCCTGGTGTTGAGGTAAACAACAAAAGTGGTACTGAAGGAGCATAAATTCTGCAAGTGTTCCCTGTGTCCTGCTGTCAATACTGGACTCATGACGGCAGAGCTACCAGGCAGGCTATGGGGGTTATCGGAGCAAGAGCAGGCATCATTAAAATCCTGGTTCAAATATTCTATGGTAGAGCAGCACAGGTCTTAAATGGGTCCATTTGGCAGCTGTGATTATGGCTGTTGTATTTCTGTGTCCTGGGATCCTCTGTTCCAAACCAGTCACTGTTCTCTTTCAAAACGCATATTCCTTGTAATGGTGGATGCTGGTTTTCTCCTGTGTGTGTGGAGTATGGTAAAAGAAAAGTCTAGCTAAGGATTTATTAAACTGGTCCCGGTTTATGCAGTGCCGTATAGCACCGCTCACTGTACTTTTAAAAGAAAATATCGTTTTATTTCAAAATGGGCAAACGTACCCACACTGAAAAAAATAAAATCGTTATTTTTCTTTCTATTGGTAGAGTGGTGCTGCTAAAAAAAAAAGAAAAACAACACAATAAACGCGCCCTTTTTCCCCGCAACGTAAGGCCCCATATTATGTGGATGGGGGTCTGTTTTCCCCTCACCACCCAAGTCTAAAAGGATGACTTAAGAGACCACCCTGGAGTCATAGGATGATCATCGAACTACATTAGAAGTCATTCCCACATCATTAGAAGTCATCAGGCTGTTAAAGTCATCAGTAAATGTCTCAGAATGGTGGGTGATGATTTGGGGATGAGCTTAGGATGACTTGCTGATGATGCCAACATCATCCCTATTTTGGAAAACTCTTTGTTCCTGATGATTTTAGGATGACTTGCCGATTACATCAAGAGCATAGCCATGATGATTTGGGGATGAGCTTAGGATGACTTGCTGATGATGCCAACATCATCCCTATTTTAGAAAACTCTTTGTTCCTGATGATTTTAGGATGACTTGCCGATTACATTTAGAGCATAACCATGATGATTTGGGGATGATTCTGGGATAACCTGCCGATTACTTCAAGAGCATCAACAGGTTTGCCCAGATGATTCTGGGATGACCTGTTGATTAGTTGAAGAGCAAAAACATGTTTGCCCCTGATGATTTGGGGATGATTCTGGGATGACCTACTGATTACTTCAAGAGCATCGCCATGAAACCTGTTTGTTCTTGATGATTTGGGGATGACTTATTGATTATTCAGTTTCTTATTGGCTCTCCCCTCCACTCAATGGCTGTGATGAACCGCTTAGCTTTTCTTGTGCATGGAGTCAAGGCCGGTACCACAGTGGCACACTTCTCTCACTGACTTGGTTCTCGGCGGAGGAAGGCCCTGTGTACCTTTGACATCTGCTGCAACACACGATGGCTTTTGTTCACGGTTTTACGATTCCTTCAGTGGAGGTTTCACATATCTCCATTATAATGTATGCACCCCACAGGCTCCTCAGATGGGTTTTCCCCTATTTAGCCAAGGGAGCCCTAAACAGCATGCATCTTAAGCCGGTCATGCTTTGTGCTCCATCACGTATCCAGGGAAGTGTCCCCAGGGCTGTGTAATATGTGCCCGGGAGATTAAGTGAGAGAATAATTAGGTCAACTGCCTTTGCCTAAGCTGCCTGATTGTCCCTTGAGGGCACATTTCAAGGGGACCCCCTTGATTTCTTATCCCACATCACAACCACATCAGACATTACATCAATATCACAACAACATTGTATCCTCATCAAACCACACCCACATGACAACCATCACAACCACCATACTCTTCATTGCCTCTAGTCCTTTTCTTGCTTGTTACAGTACTTATAATCCACTGCATACGGCCCAGTGGAGATATCTGGGTCCATATGATTATTAAGTATGGCACTACAGGCTTATGGGCGGGCACAATAATGTACGTGATGACGGATAGAGGCAGAAAAACAGAAAATATGGAAGAAGGGTCCTTGTAGTGGAGGCAGGGCCTCAATGATAAGTGCTGTGACGAGGAAGAACATGGCTAGGAGTAATGATGATCACGAGTAAGCAATTCTCACATTCACAGCCAAATCAGCACTGCTTGAATCCAGGACCAGTGGTGGAAATTGTCATTATTTACTGTGGGGTTCACAGTGATATGGGGGTTATGAGGGGGTTTAAGGATGGTGTATATTGGGAGTGTTTTTTTTTTTAAACAGATTGCTGAAAAAAATCAAAACATCGAGGAATCTCAAACTACCAAAAGAAATGCTGGTATTTAAAGATTCACTCTGAGTAGTTCGTCTATGTTTACTTGTAAAACAGTGTAAAAAAATAAAATATGTTTCGTGCAGCTCACTGAAAGGTCACTGCGTGGTGTTGTTCTGACAACACGTTTATGGATGTTACCACTTCCAGGAATCGCGTCAACTCTTTCATTCCAATTCACAGCTTCACACCATCAACGTTTCAAGCCTCAAGCACGGACTGGCAGAAATTGTACATTTTATAACAGAAAAGTAAAGACAAAAAAGTAAACCCTTTAGTTTGTAAATGTATTGTACACCCTTATGTAAGCAGGCAAAGTATGAACACACAATACTGATTATTTGTGAAGCATCAATTATCGGCGTTTGTTGTTGTGCCCTGCGAGGGGCAAACAAGGCCTTTGCTACTGGGCCAATGGCCTGTTGAGAACTTAAAAAGATGTCGCCAATTCCCAAGCATGGCAGAATCGTTCCTAGAGCCACGTTGCCAGATTTAAACAATGCCGTTAATTGGAACTGCTTCTCATCTCACAAGGTGCATGCCCTTCGCCTGATTGGAGCACTTAAAGGAAATGATTAAATAAATGCTAGTTTCCACCGCGTGACGGTGCAAATGGCACGGCTCTCTAGCTGGCAGCATCTTAAACAGACTTTTTTTGGCCAGAGAGTATTAAAAGTATTCCCTGACAATTTCTTGTTGAAAGCTTGCTCCCTAACATCAACACAAATGCCATGGGAAATACGATGATGCAGATGTTATGTATGCCCTCGCTTATGTTTGAATAACAGGACTGGATGAATTTCAAACAATATGGAGTTAAAATTGAATTTTACATTTTGCACAAACAAAGTTTTCTCTGGTAAAATAATGTATTTATTGCTCGAAATCAAACTAATCGCAGCGCAGGCCAGTCAGTAAGAACCACTACCACATTCAAAACGTTTACGTAAAAACACAAGAAATGTTCTATTTATTTTAAGATTTCAAATAGCCCCTTTTGTATTGTATTAACCATCAAACATCATTTTGAAGATGTTTGTGAGTGTGGTGTTGCCCTTTTAAGAGTGTGAGTCAAGACATAGGGCCTCATTACACGGACGGCGGTGGACCAAGGTGCTATTAGCACCTTGGTCCATGCCGGTAAAATACCGGCACCGCCTTGGAGGAAAGGGGAATTACCACCCTATTCCAAGGTTGGTGGGGCGGTAATTCCCCCTTCCCCCATTGCCCTTCCCCATTCCCATTTTTGCCCCATAGGGCATAATGGGAATGGGGAAGGTGCTAATTACGGCACCGCAAATTGCGGTACGGTAATTAGCTCCCTGGTCCCTTTGCGGGTTGGTTTTTAATGCCTGCAAAAAGCAGGCGTTAAAGTCTCCAACCCGCAAAGGGACCTCATAGTAAGGCGGTAAGCGTTAACGTTCACCGGTACCATTAACGGTGACCGTTAACCCTTACCGCCGTCCGTGTAATGAGGCCCATAGTCCTAACCTGTTGTTAATAAAAGGAGCTGAGCTGTCACGTGAATTCAGAATGGCAGCAGACTCTGAGAGTGTCGAGCTGGTGTCCGTGTCTATTGATTGTATGGGGTAGTCGTGTGACCACGGACTGCGGTCACCCCTGGTTCGTGTGCCTACAAAATCAGAGCTGGTCAGCTGGGTTATCCTGGCTTCCTTATTGGATCAGGTGATCCCGGATGCAGCAGGGTAACTCCTTCCTTAGTGGCTGTTTGACCACGGCATGAGCTGTTGTAGGCTGTGTAGTGAGGGCTCCCCTTTGCTCTTGTTTCCTATTCCCTAAACTATGGAATGAATTACAGACAGTTTTGTTGTGGAAAAATTATAGGCCGTAAGCATTTTATTTTCTACAGAAAATACACAACCAAAAATATATAACAACAATGTGCTTTTGGGCACTTCGTGTCCAGGGTTGGAGATGCCAAACCTTCTCCTCAGCAAGTCTTTGTTACCCGTGGGCATCTGTTCTTGGACACGTGCTGCCTACGACTTTCTTCTACCGTGTACCGAAGAAAGCACTCGGCGTTCCGGCTCCTCCTTGGATCGTCTTCTTTCGTTTCTTTTTTTTAATTTTGTTTTTTTGCAGGGTGGGTTGGGTGGCAAAAGTTTCTTATCCCCCTTTTCCAGGCCCTAGGAGCTTACCCGAATGAGGTGATCTCCTTACCTGGATTGTGCTTTCCCCTCCTCTTAGGGTACTACTTATACCCCTAGGCCCCTTGTCATTCCCTTGGGGGGTCAGACTTCCCCTGCCCCCCCTGTTGCTTCCCCTCATACCTTTCCTGGTGTTGTAGGCTGTTTCCCTGGCAACACTGGGGTGGGGGCGCCACCTGGCCACCCTCCCCTTCTACATTAGCGCCGTTTCCCCCCCACCCCGCGCCTAACCCCCCAGGCCCTCCCTTGTGCCGTACTTTGTACGGCCCGGGGCCTGGGACATTGGGTGCCGCATCAACTGTGTATATGAACTGGGTGCCCGCGAGCCAGACACAACATTGGTGAAAAGCATACCCCGCAGTGCTGTGTGGTACATCCAGAGTTGCCTGGAAGAAGGTGGTTTTCGTTTGCCCTGGGATCAAAGCTCCAGGAGAGTGCCTGCTGCCCCGCTGGTCATCCAAGGCCGAGCGGCGGTGAACTGGGTCTGCTACATATTGGGCGCAGGAAGCTGCTGGAGGCCCCATGGCACTCCCGAGCACGAGTGATGAGGCAGCCCTGGTTGGAGTAGCAGGGCTGTCCCTGCTCCTCCCTAGGTCACCCCGGGCTGCCGGTGGTGACTGCTGTCTGCTCCGAGGTCAGGGCTTAGCGTTTCATCAGGAAGAAGTCACCCGGCCTCACGCCCTTGTTAATTTATGCCGTTGGTGGTGCCTGCATGCACTCCTCGATAATGGCACACTACAGGTAGGTTGCAATCAGTGCACTCCGGAATGGAGCTTTGGGATAGCATGGACGGGCCCTCGTTGGGCTCTCTGCTGAACGCTGAATAACCGGATTGTTTAAAGGAAAAGATAAATAGGTTCTTTTGTTTTCCTCTCTGCACTCCATGAAATAACCAAAACAATATGAAAATAAAGAAGAAGCTCAACTAGGGTACTTTTTCATTGCATGGGGCAGTGTAAATATACATAAGCAGTAGTATTGACAATCACTTGGGGCTCAGAGTATCTGTGTTAAGGACACTATAGGGTTGTGGCTCCTCATGAGCGCTTGTGCGCCGTTTTGCCAACACACACACAGAAATACTGCTGCACACCACAGTAGGTTGAGCACAGGCCACAGTAGCCTCAGATAATACGCCATGGGGAAAGATGGAGATGGGGCACAGGACGCTGGAGGTGTGCACGGCAACAAGACCAGCACCAGCCAGCCTTGGGCCTCGGTGGACCGCATGGGTTGAAAATCCTGAACTCTACTTCAAGGATGTTGAGACCATTGAGCGGGTTAAACGTCCAACCGTGCTATATTTGGTGGGCCCGCTTTTCAGAAGCTGTTCAAAACAATGCAGTGTAGGGATTTATCCTATCTGGATGCATTCCATGGAAGGCTGCAGTACATTGTCCTATCCTGTGCATTGGGCAACAATGAGGACAATAAGATCAGGCAACAGATCATCTTGTTGAGCGACGCAGGTATGCAGTAGATGCTGCCCGATGATACGGAGCACGCAAAGCAACTTCCATGCTTCTGAGTTTTTAGGAACCAACAATCAGACCCTCAATGGCAAAGCCCTCACAGGACAAGGCTGCAGTGTTGAGCGACGCAGGTGTCTGGCGATGAAGGGGTCAAAATGGGACGCGGAACTGAAGAGTGCGAGCATGCAGCGCTGCCATCGAACAGGAGCAACCGCAAGGTAGAAAAGGTGAGTCCGGCGGGTGTAGCCATTACTGCATCCTACTAAACTGCCGTACCTCGCACATACTTTCCTTTCCAATGCGATTTCTTACCTTGCACTTTTTCCCAAGCATCCATTAGGCGACCCTTCCTCCAGGGTAGCTGTACTCTGCTCTTCACTTCCACTACTGTTTTCTTGCACTTTTCAAACATCTCCTGCTTTTTTCCTTCTAGGTGAACGCTGTTCTTCACTAACACTCTGTTTTCTTGCACTTCTCTCACATCTCCTGCTTTTTCCTTCTAGGTGAATGCTTGTGGACCACTGCTACTACTTTCCTTTACTGTTTGTATTGGGCCACGCCTCTATTCTCATGATTTGCTTTTCTCAATAGGCCTTTGTCCTCTTCTCTAGGTTTCCCCACTCTGGCTTCCAGCTCTCCCCCTGAGGGTGCTCTGAGCCATCTCCCACTGTTGGTACTCATTTCCTGTTCTGTTTTCTCTGTACTCTGTCATAGAAGTAGTTGTAACCCTATTGTAACCTACAGTTCCTGCATGTTCCCTTTAATGTGTATCCCTGTGTTCTTTCTACTTCCTCCCCTCCCATCGCTCCCTCCCTTGTGCCCCAGTTGCTCAGCCTTGTGAAGTGCCTCCTCTACTCCCCCTCACCCCAACTATGTTGTTCTCTATTTCCCCCATCTTATCTAACTGTTTCCCTATCTCCTATCCTTCTCCTCTCACTAGGTCTGGTAGGAAGAAGTTTAAGAAGGACACACTTGTTTCCAACCCAGGCCTTCCCATTGCTGACTCCTATGTCAGTGCTTTCACCAGAGAGACTCCCACCAACATCCTCTTTGTCGTTCCTTCACCCGAACTATGGACGCTTCATATGGTCACTCTGCTCTCTCCTTACTCCTCCTCACCCATTAATGGTGGCAAACTTTGGGAGGTCCTCTTAGCCTCCTTCCATTCCTCCAGAGTCCTCATTAATGTCTATCTCAATTGTATCATCCTGGCGCAAGGACCTTAGCCCAACCTTCTACTTTTCGGAAGGCGCCTCCCTAGCCTTATCAACTTTCTTCCTTCTACCTCTACCCCGGCTACCTCTGCGCTGGCCCCTCTGCCTCCTTCGTCCACCAACCTGGTTCCCTTGCCAAGCTCATCCATGGCTCCGTTGCCACCCCTTCCTCCATTACTCGGGCTCCCTAGCCACCCCCTTCTCTGCTTCTCTGGCTCCCTTGCCACCCACTCCCTCCTCTACTCTGGCTCTTTTGCCACCCTCTCTCTCTGCTACTGTGACTCCCTTCCCATCTACCTTCTTGGCTCCCTTGCCACCCCCTCCCTCCACTACTCTGGTTACCTTGCCAGCTTTGGCTCTCCTGGCTCCCTTGCCTCCTTCGTCCTCTACCTCTCTGGCTCCCTTGCCAGATGTCCCTCTCTCCTGACTACCTCGCCTCCCTTGGCCGCCACTGTTAGGCAGAATCATATGCAGTACCATTTGGGAACACCACACACAATTAAGACTACAAGTGACAGTACAAATACACCTTTGGTACAAGCCTGAACTACACAGTAAAGTGGTATCAATGGCTGTGCAGCCAGACCCACAAGAGTAAAGTGAGCAGTACCAATAGTTACGCAAAGGACAGCAATTACTATGGTTGAAACAAACACTGACTCAAGGTTTGTGAGTAAAAGAATATACATTTATTTACACATCAGTTATAAAACATTTCACGATTATCAAGCAGTTGAAAAATCACAATCTTAATACACTACACCACACCGAATATATTCTGGACAAGTTGAACTCAATATGAAGTGTGAGCAAAATGGCACTCCAGTAATTTAAAGGGGAGGGAAAGACAAAGTTAGACAAAAGTTGAGCAGCACCAACAAGTAAGTAAGCAGGGCAATCTAGAAAAAGTAACCACAGCGAGGACATCAAATCAAGAGGCCAGGGTCAAAGTTAATGGACCAAAGTCTTTGCAGAGGATCACACAGTTCAGAGTAGGGTTGCGGTTAAGTCTTTGCCAAGAGTTCAGAACGAAGTTGGTCAGACGAAAGTTAGTTTAAAGAATAGAGAAGGACAAGCCCTCGGATTGGCAAAAGATTTCAAACACTTTTACCGCGGTCGGACGGAACGAACGACCGGATTTGAACAGTACCTTAAATGGAGAAGAAGGCTGTAGCTGAGGCAGACGTTCCTGGAAGGTCCTGCAGGATCGCGGTTCCTGAAGCGACTGTCGGACTGACACAAAGTAGGAAGACTTGAGGGTCCTGCACTGCCCAGGGAAGAAACCAGCAGTAGAGCAAAACAACGAATAAAAGGTGTGCTCCTTAAAACCCAAGCAGGGTCCGTTCCTCCTGGCTATTCGGTTCACTGTAGCTGCGCACAGCAAATTCGACCAGAGGAAGTAGGCCTGGCTTGCAGTCTGGCAAACTGGTTGATCCCACCATCTCAAGGGGAGAAGATTCCTTCCAGATCTTCCCTGTCGTCGAAGTTTGAAGATTTTGACCCGCAGCAGGGCTTCACTGGGAGGTTCAGTCATGGTAGAGGTCCTATTCTGTCAGTTTCTCTTCGGTTATCTTGATCCAGTGGTGACTCTGCCTTCTCAGTCCCAGAGACCTGCTTTTCATGCAGTTGTCCCCCATTCACACAGCCTGACTGTCAATCAAACAGCAGGGTGGCTGTCCCGCCCGGACAGTCATGACAGCCAATCATACCAGAGTGCGACATGGGTCTCCAAGGAGACCCTGTGCAGGGAGTCTCAAACCCCTGCCCCACATCCTGTCCCCCTCAGACATTCAGGCGCCTAAGGAGGGCTTCTGTGCTGCAGCCCATGAAAGCATGGCGAACAAAGGAACCAAACCTGGGTTTGGCACGGAGTGTAAAACACGAGAAAGACTTTTACAAAAGGAAATGGTGAATAAACCCTGCCGGAGCCATATATAAGTAAATATGGTCAGGGGGTTTAAGTTTGAGGCTACTAAGATAGCCTAAAACTATACTAAGGCTATTTAAAATAACCACAGTAGGAAAAATAGGGTAGTTACCACTGCCACCAGCCAAATCTTTATGAAAAGGGAATGAAACAATTTTCCATGAGAAATAGACAAAAAGGGATCATAATTAACCCTTTCAAGAACTCTATGTAAGATAGTTTGTACTGTGTCTGTGGATTTTTAAAAAGACTAAAAAAGTCAATGGCATCTTTACTTTTTCTGGGAGACAGTAGTCAGTCCCAGAAAATGGAGTTTAAAGTGGGAAGTCTGAAAAAGACAACCCTGTGTTACTGCACTGAAGGTGCTGGGTAACACACAGATGAAGATGATGCCTATGGAGTTGGTGAGGCTCCACAGTCTATGAACACAAAAATGTAAAACACACACAGCAAAACACATGTAAGAATGGTAAAAAGGCTCACACTCTTACCAGGTGAAAACAATAAATCCTAGAAATCCAGCAAAGCTGCTGAGGGACTCAGCAGGTAAGGGAAATTAGCCATTTTGGAGAATTCTCCCTAACAGCCACCTCTCTAGCCACTCTGCCATCCACGACTTCCTTGGCTCCTCTGCCTTCTCTCTCTACCTCCCAGACTCCTCTGCCACTTCCGGTGGGGACCCCTGTCCCTTGTACTCCTCTCCAGAAGTATTTCAAAAGTGACAACCTGCTCCTCACTGCTACTCTAAACTGTCACTCTGCTGACAAACACTCCTCTCACATCTGTCACCTCTTTGAACTGCTGGATCTAGATGCTCTCGCTCTTACCAAGGCATGGTTTAAGGCCATCTCTGTCACAAGTTTGGACACACTTCTCCCTGTGGGCAACAAGACCATCTCCGAGGCCAGGATTGGCCTTGATCTTTCCTGAGTGGATTCCTGTCTCCATCATTCCCACTCAAGCCTATTCCTCCTTTGAATTCCTGGACTGCAGGCTCTCTGTTTCTGCTGGCTCCTCTCTGAACCGGGTCATCTTCTACAGGCCACCTGGCCAGGCCACCGTCTTCCTCTCTGAATGAGCTGACCTCACTTCTTCTCTCCTCTCCTCTACCTCCCAGCTTCATCACCTTGGGGATCTCAACATCCACCTGGACTCTCCTGACTTCTCAGGGCGTTTCTGAAACCTCTGCCTCTCCCTCTACCTTTCCAAATTACCCTAGGGTCCGACCCACTCTGCCAGACACACCTTGGATGCTCTCATCTCCTCTGACATCCCTGTATCTATCCCTTTCACTACTCCTCTCTCTTGGACTGATCACTTTCTTCTCTCTTCTCACTTGAAGCTTCCTGTTCCCCTGTCTATGGCCCACCCAGCACTGCCACCCTCCTCCACGGTCATCCAACCCATGAAGAGAGGGTCAGTGGCAGCCTTTGCATCCACCTACTCTCCTCCAACTACTCCCGTGGCTGACTCCCATCCTGACACAGCCCTTTCCAACTTTCACCTTTCCATCTCTAACACTCTTGATATCCTTGCCCCTGTCATGAGGATCCACCTGAAGCCTGCCAAAAAGTTTATTTCTTGGTACGATTCCGACCTGGCCGCCCTGAAACGCAAGTGCAGAGGAGTTGAATGGAAATGGGGAGCTTCAGTTTCACCCTCTGATAAACTGGCCTGCTGCCTACTTCAACAGCAATATAGACTATCCATTCTCTCAAAAAAAGAGTCTACATTCAAACCACATCTCCACGGTATCTGACAGCACAGCCAAACTCTTTAAAATCTGCAAGGAACTGGTCAATCCTACTGCAGTATCTTACTCTACCACACACACCAGGCCCTCAGCTCAGCCCTGGCCTCTCATTTCACCACAAAAACTCAGAACAGCCGGTCCTCACTCTCATCTGCTCCCCTCCCTACCTCTCTCACGCTCAATTTGGCCACCCCTTCTCCACACCTCCTCTCCTCCATCTCTCCTGTCACGCCTGATGAGGTTTCCAGATAAGTCCAGTCTATGAAAGTCTCATCCAAACAGGTGTCTCCTTCCCATCCAGAACCATTAAGGACAACATTGACTCTCTCACTCCAGCCTTGGCGATCTCTGCAACTGCTCCTTTTAAACTGACGTTTTTCCCTCTCCTCTCAAGCACTTCCTTGTGAAACCCCTGCTCAAAAATCCTTCTGCTGACCCCTCCCTCCTGGCAGACTACCACCCAATTTCTATTACCCCTTTCCTGGGCAAACTCCTGGAGAAATTGTCTATCTCCCAGCTAATCCTCCATGCTTAATCTGTTGGTTGTCTCCATGACCATCAGTCTGGCTTCAGAGCAGCCAGAGGCACAGAAACTGCTCTCCTGAACACCCGTGAAGATTTGCTCTCTAACCTTGACACTAACTCTCCCTCTGTTCTCTTCCTCCTCGACCTTTCTTCTGCTTTTGACATGTTGAACCACAACATCCTGATCACCCGTCTCCCAGTTACCCTGGACATCACGGACCAGGCTCTGTTGTGGCTATCCTCTTTCCTCTTGGACATTCCCAGTTTGAACTTGGTCCATCCTCTCCTCCATCACACTCTCAACATGTTGTGTTCCCCAGGGTTCAATCCTCTCGCCCTGGTTTTTCAATGTCTATCTGGCCCCCTTGGCACACCTGATTGCTACTTTTTCCTCTAACTTTCAGTGTTATGTGGATGACACGCAGCCCTCTTTCAGGCTATCCTCAGCCTCCTCCTTGTTCATCCCCGACTGTCTTTCTGCTATTCAGGCATGGTGCACATCTCATGATCTCTGCCTTAATACCAATAAGATGTAGATCCTTCTCATTGGGACCCCTGCTCTCGCTTTTCCACGTTTCACTCTGGCCATCCTCCCTTGACCCTCTGACCTCACTCTCTTGTTAGGAAGAAAACCTTTGAGTCATCTTCGACTCCACTCTCTCCTTCTATCCACACATCACAGACATATACAAAAAGTCCCATTTGCAACTGCACCTCCTCAGAGGTATTCTACCTTTTCTCACCTTCCTCCAGAAGCTCATTGTCTCCAGTGCCCTGGTTCTGTCTAGGCTTGACTACTGCAACAGACTATTTCTCAATCTGCCTAACTCTACTCTCCACCCTTTGCAACTCATCCAAAACAGGACTGCAAGACTTATCCCTGGCTTCAAGCTAGGGACTGCATCTCACTGGCTCTGAAATACCTCCACTGGCTCCCGGTGGCTGCAAGGATGAAGTTCAAGACCCTCTTCATCATCCACAAGGATGTATGGGGCAAGGGCCTGCACTATCTCCAATGCACTTCACCTAAGCATCTTCCTTCCAGAACCCTCCACTCGTCTACTTCCAGTTCTCTGCGGGTTAGTTGCTTCTCCAAGCAGAGACTGGTGGTATATCTCTATCCTCTACAGGTGCCTCCCTCTGGAATGGCCTCCCTGCCACTCTCCGCCTTGAGCCAGACCTCCTTAAGTACTGTAATCCCCTCAAGACTTTCCATTTCTCCCCTTCCTTTTCTCTGCCTCTCCCCTGCTAACCTTTCCCCACCTCCTTTTTTCTCTGCCTTCCCTCTGCTATCCTTCCCTTCCTCCTGCCAGGTACTCCTTTGAGTTATATAGGACACCTGCTCCCCCATCCCTGCCCAGTTCCTAACACTTGCCTTCAGGCCCTCCTGCACTGCCTTCTGGCCTTTGTTGGGTGTCTTGACCCACGTTTGAATTATTATGCTACAACATTTGGTGCTGTGGGCTTAGAAAATCCAAGATGGCGGAAAAGCCCACATTTGCGCCAGAATCCAGGAAAACTGCGCAGTTTTGCGCACACCAAAAATTGTCCCCTGACCTGCCACCCACCAGTGCAACAAAGATGGTTCTGTTCAAAATCCGTTTTTATTAATGTCAAAAATGCTAAGATCATGGGCCCGAAACCACCAAACAAATATCCAACTCTGGTTGAGTGTTCTACTTTACTCTACTGCAGATCCACATCAATGCCATGTCAAGCAAGGATCATATACTATCAAGTAAAATCCTTTCTTTTTGAAATGTATTAATTCAAGACAGCTGTCAAAAATAGGTGCAGTACCGGCATTGGACACTAGCTGGCGCTAGCGATCTAAACTCTGATAGGAGAACTGTATTTCAGGAGTTGCAAAAGGATCCTGAGCTAGCTGGGACTTCAAAACTTGCTGATTAATGAAAATTCTTAACACCTGCTTTCCCAAAAGGCAGTCTGATTCAATTAACAGTTCAGAGACCCACACAACAGCCCAGGATATCACATGGCCCTGTTGATTGAGAGGCAGGAGTTTCCCCTGCAGCCTGCAGGACACAACACAATAGACCCTTTCAATTGAATAGAAATGTAGATTAGGGTGTAACTGTCCACAGCTGCCCTGCCAGGAAGGAGAGGCCTGTGATCTCTGACTCACCAAGTTCTGGGGCGCGGGCCAGACTGGTATGTGAATTCAATTAAGGGCAAATGTATGTTTGATTAAATTGCTTATAAAATCTTGTATTAAGCTCACAGAAATGTACAATTTGGGGGTCCTTAATATGGAAAATGCCCTCACGATTTGAGACCAAACTCCACTTTGTGCGGTGTTCTGGGACCGAACCCCGCTATTTATTAATATTGCAGACACTGTGTTTAGGATAGAGGCATAGTAATTTCCAGTAATATGCTCAGGGAAGGGGTGCAGGTCTGTGTACATTTTGATGAAAAACCAATGTTGCTAAAGCTACCGAAAATGAAAAATGTGTGTCATTTCTTAACCCAAGCTCTTAGAAACATCAGAGTTGGGCAAGAATGTACCTTAATTCATCTGCAATGTGTACATGTAATTTCAACGACGTGTGTATCTGGGAAACCTGTTAGTTATGAAAAAATAATTTTCTAAGTAGAAGCAAAGGGGCGTTTCTTCAATAGATTGTAAAATGATGACTCACTCTGACACACCATCCCTTCTCAAATCAGGTCACAGAGAATCCTTGACCTATCAAATCATGAGAGGGTTGGGCATGCAGAATGAGCCGACCCACCCACTTTCAAAACACATAAAAAGAGACTGCTATGGACAGGCAAGACACTCACTTTCCATTTTCTTGCGAAGCACTCTGCCAGACCAGACAATATCCAGAAGGACCATCTCCAGAACTTAGAATCCAGACTTCAGAACTTTTTCAGCAGGCCTCAAAATCTTTTGCCAATTATTCAACAGCCGGGCGAGCTGTTTGATTCTGGCTAGAACCTTGGGCCAGAACCATATCCAGACCCAGAAAGCAGAGCTGTATCCAGAACCGGTAGCAGACCCAGAAAGCAGTGCTGTATCCAGAGAGACCAGAACCAGAGAGACCAGACCGCTGTGAAGTGCCACTAGCAGACCCAGACCAGACCGCTGTGAGCAGAACCAGTACCAGAAACCGCCCGGAGTCCAGTCCGAACCTGACCAGACCTTGACGGCCTATTTCAAATTTATAGTGTGAGTACTCAGCTAGAACTGTGCAGAACCCATCTCTTAGTTTAAAATAATCTGATTCAAAACATTTGAACCTGTCCAGAACTGCATCATAGGAATCGTGTGTTCATTCTGTCATTTCAAAGCTGTAAAAGTGTCATTTTGTCATTCTGAAGTTTACTTTCATTTCAAGAAACTACCTTCACTAAATCGTCTGTATCTTTTGAATCGTAGGTGCTAGGAACGAGATTTAAAGATAAGATTCTAAGCTTTCCAACAAGCCTAAAACCGTAATCGCGCTCGACGCACTCGGGAAAAGTGCTGCGATTTGCGATTTGGTCCAATTAGCTCCTGTCAAAATAGCCGCTTTTGCTTGAAATGCTAAAATTCGTTTTCAACCTGCTAATCCCTTATTGAGCATCGCAAGTGTGACTTGAACTAATCTTAAATAGCTATCATCTACCCTGAACCTCCTATAGGAACTTAAAAGCATTTTTAGCATATTTTTACTTCATTGCCACCACATTTAAAAGAATTTGCCTGCTTTAAAATCATACCTGTTTTCCTCTAAGCTCGCTGGGGGAACTGGAACTTTGTATTGCATTTTGTTTGTATTCCTGAAAAGTGTGTGCTCTCCGTCCATCTCCTTCTATTGCATAGGGTGGGAGTGAATTGCCACAAGGGGAAAAGTGAACATATTATCTCTTGTGAAACCCTATCAGTTTACTTCGGTACTGCATTTATTCATCATTGCATTTCCTTGAAACCCTAAAAGCATTCTCAGTTACCTTTTCCGTCCTATACCAACTCCTAAGTAATTAATTAAGCGTACAATTGTAATATTATCCATTGTTGATCACTGTCATATTCTTAAGTGTGATATCAAATATGAATTTATTATAAAAGTGTGATATATATATATATATATATATATATATATATATATATATATATATATATTGTTTAATTTTCCCAATAAATCTTTTAAATTGCAAAACAAACCAACTTCTTGGCTCAGCGAGGTCAGGGAGATTCAAAGAGAGGGGCATTATATAAGGGTTTATCATCCAGAGTATAACTTGTCATAAAAATATATAAATAAGGGCTTCCCTTGGGCGTCCCAGACGAGGCACTGACTTAGTGGGATTGCTGAATTGAAGTCACTTTACACCTTCCTTGCACTTCCCAACCATGTTCCCCTTGGAGGCCCTGCCTTCCTTGCACTTAAGTCAGGGCACTGTTCCACTGGGTGCACTTCTCCCACTTCCTCTCCCCTCCTCTTCTTGTCTGGGCACTTCCACAATCTAAATGATACTAGGCCTAGTAGGATTGTTTGTCTTGTTCTCCTCTGTTTCCCCCTGCCTGCCTGTTTGCACCTTGAAACACTTGTGTATAGGTGCATTATAAATAACCTATCATTCAATGAATCAATCTACACTTCCAGCTCGGTCAAACTCAGGAAGCAGGCCCTCATAGAGCCTGGTAAATGCTGGCCAGGTCCTGGAGTGGGGCTTGTCCCAGGAGCTGGCAGAAGAGTGTCCGCCATGGACGTTTCAATGCAGCAAGTGAAGTTGGAGGACTCCATGCAGCGGGTGAAGATGGAGGATGTTTCTGCTGTTGAAAAATGGTAGGGAGGCAAGGCGTTCAAGAATGGGGCGTGGCAGCAGAAGTATGTTGGCGTGGGAGGCACACTGCTATGCCCGCAGTGTGGATGGTGCCTTCCACACATGTGAGTGTCTAGCCAAAGGGCACATGTGCGGAAGGTGAGGCAAGGAGGATAATTTTGCAAGAGTCTGTCCAGCCCCATCACCAGCCATCCAAGTCACAATGGTACCTGCCACCACCTCAAAGGAGGACACTCGACAAGCAGCTGTAAAGAGACCGCCCTGATCATCCGTGGCTCAGCTGGCGTCACCACAGGATAGAGTCCATGTATGGGAGGAAGACAAGGACAAGATGTATTCTTCCTATCTTATGCAGAGGAATGTGTATCTGTTCTTGGGTGTCACTAGAAGGACTGGAGCAAGGTTCTAAGGTGTGAGGAGTCTGACCCTGGGATTTAGGATTACCAGGTGACGAAAGGGCAATTTGCCTCCTCTGATGGAATGGGTATGCAGACTGGAATGCATCCAAGTTTGTCATGTTGATTCACATATTTGATGTTTACAGTTGTTTTGTTATGATAAAAGAGGAGTGTGTTGTTGCCCTTTTAAGAGTGTGGGTCATGGCGTACTCCTGACCCATTGTTAATAGAAGGAGCTCAGCTGGCACGTGCATTCAGAATGGCAGCAGGCTCCAAGAGTTTCGAGCTGGTGTCCGTGTCTATTGATTGAACTGGGCTGTCGTGTGACCACACCCTGCAGTTTCCCCTGGCCCGTGTGCCGAAAGAGCCAAAGACTGTGAGCTGGGTGATCCCAGCCCCCATATTGAATCCAGGTAATCCTGGATGCAGCAGGGTTCCCCCTGCCTTGGTGGCCGCATGACCACGGCATGAGCTGTTGCTGCTAGGTGCCTCCATCCACTATATTCCTGGCCTGAATTCCCCCGAGCCAGGCACAACAGTGTGGGCGAAACCTGCTCTTAAAGAAATTGAACTATGCATATTCTGGCTCATGTGAATGACCCACATCCTTTCTAAATATACAGAAAAGCCAGTTCTGACAGCAGAACTGAGTGGCAGAAGGATCTGCTAGGCTAATATATTCTTCTAAAGTGTATCTACCACCACCAGTGCAGCCTCTCCGCACTGAGATACGTTTAATGGAGAATAACAAGCAAGTGCTTCCTCATCAAGAAGTGACCATGCACGGCTCTTATATCTACATGGAGATACCAGTGGTGTTTAGCCACAAGAACAGAAAATGAACCCCCACCTTATGAAGACTTTTTTGTATCTGAGCACTTGAATGAGTGGTGCTTTTGCGGAATGTAGGATCTCAAATGGGAATTAGTGTTTTTTTATGTGTTATTCCGGCCCAAAGTGCTGGTGGCATTAATAGGTAATCTTGCTTTGATAAGAAACCTATACAATGATTGAAGGGGTAGTGATATATGATTGTGATATGAAGGATTTCTAGGAGGTTGAGCTTGAATGCAGTGCCAGTTATTGTTTGAAAACCCATGGATCATCTTTTCTCCAAATGAGGAGTGGTAAGCTGAGTCACTGTTCCAGGACAAGTGTTAGTATATGGACATCATAGATAGAGAATGCTCTGCTGACCATCTAGCAGAGGCTGTATCTGAGAGGTGTCAGTATCCTGAGGTCAGCTGAGTAAAGACGCCTGGAAAATGACAGGTATGGATATGAAACACAAACTTTCTTCAGCCTTCAACCACATCGGCCACACGATTCTCCTAAATATCTTATGCTACAGGATTAAACTCAGGTATCGTTCTCGACTGAATCACCTCCTTCCTCACTTCCTCGCAGATAGAACACACCTTGCCTGCATGCCCCTCTATTGAGCCTCCCCCAACCCAGTCAAGTAGAGGGGTTCGCCAGGATCCCTCCTCTCTCCACTCCACTTCAACCTATATGTAATATACCTGCAACAGACTCTTAGCAACTGAAACATCCATTACCATTAAGACACAGTTGACAAGCAAATAAACTTCCAAATCTCATGCCTCTCACAGCTCCACACCTTCAAAAGCTGGCTCTCAGCCATTACCACTTGGATGCCACTAACTTTCTCAAACCCAGCCCTCCAAATCAGAATGTCGCCAGGTCCGTCACATCAGGCAAAAACCCGACCAAATCCCTGGGCGTAAGCATGATATCCTTCGTTCCTTCATACGCCACAAAGCTTACATCACCAAAAACTGCAACCAACAAGTACGCTTCTTCTGCAAAATAATAAAGATCAAGCTCCTTGATGACTGCTACACTGCAGTCCAATCGGTACATCTGTTAAAGCTGGATTATGAAAATGCTCTTCTCACCATACTGGCCACCAGAACCCTCAATCCACTGCAAGCTGTACAAGATGCACTAGCGAGACTCATTCTGCACCTTCCCAAACATGCACACATCACCACTGCTCTTGCCCACCTCCACTGGCACTTCATACCCCAGAGACTTGCTTTCAAATAAATCTAAAATTTTAATTATGGTGAATTTACGTGGCCCAGGCGGGCCCAAACATTACAACCGTTGTTGCAGGAGAGAGAGAGAGGGAATGGGGGTTCTGAGCTGAGACTATTGGTTGGCATCACAAATGGAAATGCCATGCCATGAAACTGGCAACACAGTAAAATCCCCTTTTCCAAATTCCTCTGTAATACCACCCAATGAGATGTTACCTAACAATATCTGATCCAATCAGTAACTTTACAAGAAGCAAGTCAGTTGCCAGGCTTTCCAGTTACCAGCTGCTCAGTGATTTCATATTGGACTTTCTGCAGCCACCCACCCATCCCACACCTACTCTCCCATCCATCCCACTCCCCCTTACTCTACCTTACCCCCACATAACCCGCCCTGTTACATGTGCTGGTTGGGCTTTGTTTGGGCTATGTTGGGCTACATTTGATGAGTCCGCCTGTGACTGCTTACATCTTTATGCTTTTTGCCCACAACCAACTACCATCACCCACATTACACCCCACTCTCTCTACCCTCACCTACTCACCTTCTCCTAACCCATCCTCTTACCCTACCACCACTATCTCTACTCACAACTGCTCAAACCCCACCCTCTCTACTCTCACCCACCCGATCCACACCATCTCAAACCTCACCCACACACCCTACCCCACCCACCCTCTCTACCCCACCTTCTCTTTCGCCTCACACCCTAAACCCGCTATCTACCGCAACCTTCCCAACTTTTCCACATCCTCTCTACCACAATCCCACCCACCCTACCCTCAATAACTCTACATCCACCCTACACCGCTGTCTCTAACACACCCCACCCACTCTACCCCCACTAACTCTACACACACCCTGCACCCCGGCCTCTAACACACACCACCCACACTAACCCCACTCAATCTACCCCCTCCGACCCTAACCCCACTCTCTCTATACCCATCCACCCTGCCACTACTCTCTCTACACCCACCCACTGTACCCCCACTCTCTCCATATCCACCAACCCTACACCCACTCCCTCTGCATTCAACCACCCACCCTAACCCCACTATTTCTACCCCCACTCACTCACCCTTAACCCACTCTCTCTATAGGCACCACCCTACCATGCACCCACCTCTATACAACATCCCACCCTACTCCCACTCCACCCTATACCCTCTTACTCTACCCACACCAACCCTACTCCCACTCTCTCTACCCCCACACATGCTGTCCCACCCTCTATACACCCAGCCAACAACCCTACACCCACCCTATCTAGATCCTCTACTCTCTCTACTCCCATGCTTCTGCCCCAAACATCTGAAACCATTGTTGCAGAAAAGAGAGGGGCAATAGGGTTTCTGAACTGAGATATTTGGTTAGCATCACAACTGGCAATGCCATGACATGAAACTGCCAAATCACTAAAATCCTGTTTTCCAAATTCCTCTGTCGTACCACTCAATGAGAAGTTACCTAACAATATCTGATCCAATCAGCAACTTTGCAAGCAGCAAGTCAGGTGCCTGGATTTCCAGTTACCAGCTGCTCAGTGATTTCATATCCCACAATTACTCTCCCATCCATCCCACTTCCCCTTTCAATACCCTACTCCCACTGAGCCCACCCCCATTATGTGTACTAGTTGGGATTTGTTTGAGCTATGCTCGGCTACATTTGATGAGTCTTCTCGTGACTGCCTTCTTCTTCATGCTCTATGTCCACAACCAACTAACATCGCCCCCCTCCCTCTGTGAGGCAGGAAGGCCAAGAAGAAGAGAAGGGCAGAGAGGAAGGAAAAACAAAGAAAGGAGGAAGTGTAGATAGAAAAATGAGAAGGCATCCAATTTCGGACACAGAAAGGCTAGTTGATATAGTGGCGTACAGACTATAGTTAAAGGAAGAAAAACAGAACGATTTGTGTATCATCTGCATACAGATGAAAGGAAAGATTACATGAAGAAATAAGAGCAGAGAGTGGCTAAGTGTAGAGCGAGATAAGAAGAGGACCAAGTACAGAACTTTGAAGGACACCAAAGAGAAGAGGAAGTGAGAAAGAGGTATGTCTAGCCCAAGTTGCAGAATAGGACCGCTGAGAAAGATAGGAGCGGAGCCATTGAAGGACAGACCCAGTAATACCTAAAGAAGAAAGGGAGGAAATAAGAACTGTGTGATCAACAGTATTGAATGTGGCAGATTGATTGAAAAAAAATAAGCATAGAGGAGAGATTAGAATGACGAGCAGAGAGAAGAGAGTTATAGACATGCAAAAGAGCAGTCTCAGAAGAATGAGAAGAATGGAATTTAGATTGGAGAGGTGATACAAGAGAAGTAAAGTTTCGGAAACTTCCAACTGAGCATATGCAGCCTGCACAAGAACTTTAGAGAGAAAGGGAAGAAGTGAAATTGGGTGAAAATTAGTAGGAGTGGAAGGGTCAAGAGTTGTAATTTATTTGAATCGGGAAAATAAGAGCATGTTCAAAAGGTAATAGGGAAACATGAGTCATAGAGAGAAGAATTCATGAGTGAAGTAAGATAAAGAAGAAGATGTGCATAGCCATGTGGAATAAGAGAAGAGGGAAGATGATTAGAATTAGACGCCTTTGGATGAGCATGGGTAAGAAGGGAAGAAGTATCAAAATCAGTTAGAGGAGAGAAGGAGGATAAAGATTATGAAGATAAACTGGAAGAAGAGGAAGGAGAAGGAGTGGAAGAAGAAGCAAAAGCAGAACAAAGATTAGCAACTTTAGATGTGAAGTTACTAGCAAAGTCAGGGGAAGAAAGGGATGAAAGGAGGGATGGGTCAGAATATTTAGGAGACAGGATGTTGTGGAGAAGTTGGAAAAGACGATGACGGTGGTCAGAAAGAGAATCAGTAAGATCCGAAAAGTAAGACTTTTTTGCCACAAGTAAGGAAGAGTCAAAAGAAGAATGTAAAGATAACAGTGCAGCAAGATCAGGCAGGGATCTAGATTTTTTCTAGTGCCATTCAACTTTTCACAGATGGCAGTAGAGGTAGATAAGATCAGAGTTAAGCCAAGGCTGAGAAGTTTTACGAGTGGGAGTAAAAGAACAAAGAGGAGAGACAGAATCAAGTTCAGTCAGCAAATTAGAATGGATGGCACTAGTAGCCACATCAGGAGACAAAGAAGAGAAAGGCTGAATCGATGGAAGAGAAGAGTATAGAGAAGAGAGAAAAGATACAGAGTCAAAAGAACATAGATTACGATGAGTAAACATAGGTGAAGAAGGAGTAGTAGTAGAAAGGATAATGGGAGGGAGAGAAAAGGAAAGGGAAAAGTGATCAGAGGAATGAAAGGGACAGGAAGACACAGGCTTGATTGAAGGAAGTGAGTAAAATATTAGGTCCAGAGAAGAGCCAGACTGATGGGAGGGAGGGGATGGGAACAGCTGGAATATAGAGGCCCGAGGGGCGATGCCCCAAACCGCCCACTCTACTCCCACTCTCTACAAACATCCACCCACACCACTTCCACCCACCAACCTCACCCCCACTATCTCTACCCCCACAATACTCCCATTCTCTCTACACCCACCCACCCATCCCTACCCCCACTCTCTTTACACATACACCATTGCTCCCACTCTCTCCACCCCACCCACCCCACACCCACACTCTCTACATACAATCACCCATCCTAACCCCACTCTTTCTACACTCACCTAACCCTACCCCATTCTATCTACAACCACCCACTCCAGCTTATCCCCAATGTTTCTACCCCCACCCACCCTACTCCCATTCTTGCTATCCCCACTCACTGTGCCCCACCCTCTCTACCACCACCCATCAACCCTAACAACACCGTATCTACCCCCAACCAGCCTCCACTCTCTCTACCCCCACTGTGCGAGGTCATTAATGTGAGGCAGACGGTATTACCCAAATTGTTTGTTTACAATTGTTCGAATGAACAATTGACCGAATTTAAAGGGTCACAATTGACCTTTTCACAATTGACCGCATATATATATATATATATATATATATATATATATATATATATATATATATATATATATATATATATATATATATAATATATATATATATAAAAGGGGTTTTGGTGGGTTTGGGTTGGGTGGGGGGTTGCGGGGGGTTTCGGTCAATTGTGAAAAGGTCAATTGTCATTCGAACAGTTGTAATACGAACAATTCGTATACAACAAGGCAGACAACTGCTTGTGGGTTTACCAGAATATGCCATTTTATTAAAGACAATGGGCCTCATTCCGACCCTGGCGTTAGCGCCTTGGTTGACGCCGATATTTTTCCAACTCCGCCATGGTGAATGGCGTAATTACCGCCCCATTCCAAGGTTGGCGGGGCGGTAATTCCCCATTCACCATGGGCCCTTCCCCATTCCCATTTTTGGCCCATAGGGCTCAATGGGAATGGGGAAGGCGCTAATTACGTCACCGTAAATTACGGTGCCGTAATTAGCTCCTAGGTCCCTTTGCGGGTTGGTTTTTTAACGCCTGCAAAAAGCAGGCGTTAAGTACCAACCCGCAAAGGGAACTCGGAATAGGGCGGTAAGGGTTTAACGGCACCGGTCTCGTTACCGGTGACCGTTAACCCTTACCGCCCTACTTGGAATGACCCCCAATGTATGAAAACAAGGTCTTGCTTGCCCTATTCTACTGGAGAATTTCCTGCCTAATCTATAAGCTAAAGGGCCATTGGCATGGCATAATTGGCCCTCACACTAAACAACAAACATAAAAGGAAAATATATGGCAACACAGTATAAGAAACAATATTAATACAATATATATAAACCTCTCCAGTCCTGGGTAAGGTGTCTTCCCCAAGGATCAAAGTAAACTCCAAAATGTTCAGCAAGAGAAAAGACAACTTTCAAACCTGCTCTTGATATTTCCAAGTCAAAGAAAAAGTTCATCAAACAAAACTCCACTGCTAACAAATCTTTTGTTCCTGGATGAGAGATCCCATTCCAGCTTCCAGAAAAGAAGTAGCACCATTGGTAATCTTGGTTATGACAAAGTGTCTCTTCTTCAGAATAGTCAGCCACAGTTCAAAAGAAAATCTAATATTCCCCAAAGTCAACAATACTCAGTTCTTTAGGACTTCTTTAGTTACAACTTTACATTGGTATATTTGTCAGGATGTTTCCTTTGTGCTACTTCTTCCACCTCAACAACCATACTTCTACCGTTGGCACTATTGAGGACAGTCACCATTGTCCCACAGTATGTTACTGGTTCATACCACTTCAAGGTTACATTTGCTGACTACTTAGTATACTATCACAGCTCAGTACTTTGAATTCTTAGACAGGCTTCAACAAGGTACACTTCACCCTCTTCAGGTAGGCAAGGCACTCTTTCTTTTTAATGACTTTCTCAAAAAGAGGCAGCTTATTTGCCTCTTCTGTCATCTGCTACCATAAAAACAACCTGTGTCTGCTCATAAGACTCGCTTCCCTCAAGCTTCAGCAGTATTTGGCATCACAGGTTGGATTTTACTTCAGACTATTCTTCACAAGCATTTGGTACTGCTTCCCCAGATTTGATCACACCTTTCTGCTAATTATCAGCCCAAGCAATCAACCAGAGGCTTAGGTGCCACTCTTTCAGCTTCATGTAACAAGGGTATACTTGTATCTTAGGCCACTTTACTGTTAACAACTTCACAGTGTAGTGAATGGCTTTTTAACTCTTGGCAAGGCTAGTTTCACTATCAAAAGGCTTCTGGGCTTGGGTAATGCTTGTTCTTCTCTTCAAGGGTTTAGACCCTTTACTTCATAGAAATTGAAGGCACACCCCTAAATACTCACACCAGAAAAAATACAACCCACTATGGAAAAAGGTCCAAACAACCCTTGCAAGGATAACACGTTTTATTTCTACAAAAGGTATGTGCACCAGCAAAGAACTCTGCTGCCAAAAACGTTATGGGGAGAAGAGGTGCAAGCAGAGGCTTAAAAGGTGGTACAGCATCATTCATATACAGTGAAAACCCTCATGGCCGGTTCTTGCGACCTTATACACGGTTTGCCTACTCCATAGAGGATGCCAGGCTATTGGCCCCAGCCCATTCTGTCTGTCTTCCAACACGAGCGGTCTGCTGGGCTCATCTTCTCCAGTTAAACAAGGTTGAAGAAGCAATTAGCTACATTTCAAAAATAGTGCTACTTTATCATTACACAGTGAACCTGGCAGGCTCGAAGACTGGCACTGTGGGAGTCTCTAGGTCACCTACTCCCCTCCACCACACCTACTCACACACACATTTTCCTCATCCCGATCACGTCTCTCGACTTCCACCCTTGCTTTTGAACTATATATGATCCCTCCCTGTACCTTGTATTACAAATCACGCTTTGTGAAATAAAGGTGGGATGCCACACTCTTGGATCTTTTATGGTTGATTGGTTTATGTTTGGTGGTCTGGGATCAACTAGTATCTTGGAATTAAGGGGTTTTAGGATTGGGGCAGAGGCAGGGACCATAATTCGTCATTGGCTGGGTGGGGGTCAGATGCCTGCTTTGGCCTGTCTGTGATAACATGTACACCGAGGCACCCAGCACTGTCTCTCGACCTTGCAGGGCACATTCCTTTTTCGAGAAACATATTGGCAATACTTTTAGAACAAAGGGGGTTTCTGTGAATGCTAGTAGTAGTGTGGGCCTCTCCCATCAGTTTGTGGGCCTATTCAGATTCCCTCTTCAAGTTTGTGGCCTGTGTTTAGCACATTGAATACTACTTGGCCATGCAGGCCCCATACTTTGATCATGGCTACAAAATGTCATCTACTTATTTGCACACCCTATGTCTAACTTCCATATAATATTATCATCATGTGGGGACCATTGGGATGCCCCCTCCCCTGTGGGCTATTAGAGTTATCTTACTAAAGAACCTACGGGGGTGGAATAGGTTCATTCCCTTCCCAACATTCCCTCCTTTTGTTACTTCTACAGTATCAAATTCTCCCACGTGCCTGCGCACATTCTCCCTTCTCACTGCTTGCTCATATGGAGGAGTTCCCTTTCAAGGTACCCTGGTCCTACACACAGACTGCAAGTTTCCCCTGATTGTGCATACTCTACAGGGGTATATGTCATATAGATACAGTCTCCATCGGCTTCTAGGTCTACCCATACTTTCTCATAGTTATCAGCGTCAGGGGGAAGGACAATAGTGGTATGGTACAAGCGATCTATATTGTCTGCATAGGAGATGGGGATCATGTGAGGGTTGGGGTATCAATTTGGATAGCACTATTTTTTGTATTGAGAGGTACTTTTGGAACCCCAATTGAGACCATCAACATTGAGCTACTAGGTACTGTTTTGGCACTACACCGGAGACCCATTTGGCAGATGCAGAAGATGACCAAGATGAACACAGTGACAGGTACCAGCATCTTAATGATTGCTCCTAGCCAGGTTGGGGCCCAGTCGAATGCAATGTCAAACCTATCATCCCCTTGTGTTCCTGCCTCTTTTTTCATGTGAAATTCCCAGACCATGTACAGCAGCGATTATGTGTGACAACAACCACTTCTCCACGTCTGCAGGAGGTACACATATCCTTCCATGGCTGTCAGCATGTCCAGGACATCCCTGTTCTGAATTGTCATCCTTCTTAGGGCACACAGTTCGACCTTTAGGAAGTTGAACCCATGTTCAGTGTCATTCGCCAATTGTACTAGTTCCCAGTGCACAATATGCAGCCATTTGGCATTGGCTGCTGCCTGTACACCGGGTAACAAGAGCGATGCGAAGAATGTTTCTGCCAAGCTGAACAATCAGTTTTCATCAGGAATCCCCCCCTCAGCATTTTGGCTGAGTCTTTGTATACATAATTTGATCGTCTCTTCTTCCTGAGCAACTACTCATATTTCCCTCTAACGGGCAGAATTTTGAATTCTGGGGGCGGTAACTGGTTCTGTTCCTCGAATGTGGGAGAGACGGTTTGGGCTGTGTCTGGTATTGCACCCCCTTGCAAGTGTTCTTCTGGATTACTATTAGTGCCGAGTGCTGTGCAGGCAGCGAACAGTAGCCCCTCTATGATTGTGGGAGGTGCAAGTACACTTGTTGGCCACAGACCCAGTAGTAATCCATCAGAGCTGCCGTCCCCTTTTTCAGGTCTGGAATCAGGAATGTTCTGTTGAATTTTTCATTGGATCCAATGAAGACAGTTCCTTCACTGTGGAAGCAAAGTTCATAAGTTTCTTCTCAGGGCTACCTTCACTGGTTTTTCCTATTGTTGCAATCCATGTTAACTTTGTGATGTGCTCTCTCCATATTTGTGTGCAGGTTGCTTCCATTCCAGCTAACAGTTCCTCTTCCTACCCCACAAGCCCTTCTGCCAGACAGCTGAGTGTGGTATCTTGCCATTTGCTGTTTATATATTCTAGTCCTGGATGACTAGATATGGCTGCTGCAGGCACTAGATGTCTCTTGGGTTGTCATTACATTGGAGCAGATCTGGATCGATGAGCTTGAGAGGTACTCTGTGTGCTTGGAAGTTGCCTTTAACCCTACATAGTGCAAGATGAACCGTGCACTGTGCCTCCATATTGGGTACGTCTTGGGGTACTAATTGATGGGTGCCCCTGATGCACGTGGGATGAGTGAACACACGTAACAGCTGCCATTTGCTGTTTGTCTCCCTACTGCACTAATGTCAGAATACCAGCTATTCATCATTTCAGGATGTTGTACATGCTCAATGACATCAAGGCCAAGCCCATGATAGGCATCATATTTCGCCCTTCATGCTTGTCGTTTTATTCTTTTATTTAGTTTAGTGGGGTTGCTTGCCATACTTATACAACTGACATCATCATGGATGGTTGAGTTACGATAAATACTTGTAAAAACAGAGGGAAAAAACGTGTTCTAATATCAGTTATGATAAATACTTTTAAAAACAGAGGGAAGTAAGTATTCTAATATCATGCTCACAGTCACACTCATACGCACAGGGGTACTTGTTGATGTATTACCCTTGTTAATGGGTCATCACTAATGTGATGCATCCCCTTCTATTGGCTTTTTTTATGAGCTACAAATATAAAAGTAGCTCCCCAATATATTTGTAAACAAAACATTGAAATGGCGAGCAGTCCTGCACTAAAATGCATACCACATGTGTATGAATAGGAACATCTAGGGACAGGTTGATATTTAAAAATGTTCCGGCGCCTGACTTCCAAGAACAAAGGGGTCATAATCACCTGGTGTTTCTGTGGAGCCAGCTGCCAGAAAAAATCACAACTTTGGCGGCAACCTGCCAGTTTTACCGGCACGGCTACTGCTGGAGTTGTAATAAGGCCCAATGTGTTCAGTGAATAGAATTTAATGATCTTTAAGGTGATTGTTTGATAGTTGGGGGTGCCCTGGGGGTGCCCTATGGACATCTGAGAGGTCTATCCAGAAACTGAACCCTTTCACTTTTACAGCGAGGGGCGTGGAATACACCACTTCATAGGGACCATGAAATCTGAGGTTGTTACACTTACGGGCAAAACCTCTGATGTAAATAAAATCCCCAGGCAGCAGCGGTTGGACAGGTGGGGAGCTTGTCTCAGTTGTATCTATAGTGTATGATGCATCTTTGGTTCGGGGCGGGGCAATCTGTTGAGAGATACATTTAATGGCAGATGTTAATGTTGTCAAATATTAAATTTCTCTCCTAAAATTGCTGCTGCCCTAAGAGCAATTGATGCCCTTGTGATGGGGGATATAGGTGTGTTTATGCAATGGTGTATCATGGGGTGATAAATGATGGTCCTCTCTGGGTTGTGTGCGTAAACTGAAGAGGGTCACGGTTAAGCAGTGCACCCAGTTCTTTTTCAACGTGGTGCAAAGCTTAGACAGTTTGCTTTTGAGAAGCCTGTTGATCCTCTCCACAACACTTTGGCCTGGGCATTATAAATTGAACACATCCAGTTTTTAATGCCAAGTAGTGCTGTGATCTCCTTGAAGAGCTCATTGAAGAA
Source organism: Ambystoma mexicanum (assembly GCF_040938575.1). Taxonomy (NCBI): domain Eukaryota; kingdom Metazoa; phylum Chordata; class Amphibia; order Caudata; family Ambystomatidae; genus Ambystoma; species Ambystoma mexicanum. Next base: position 1,350,712,735 of record NC_090931.1, read on the forward strand.
ATGTGTGCCATTGTCAGACCTAAGCACATCGCATACGCCCCATCGAGGGAAAATCTTGCACAGCAACAATTTTACTGCACATTTGGCATCCAGATGTGCACAAGGTCCTTCTTCAACCCACTGTTTAAAGGGGCAGATCACAACAATTAAGTAGAGATATCCATTGCATCTCTCTCCCATGTCTGCATAGTCTATGTATAGCTTGTGGAAAGGTCCAGTAGGGTAGGGAAAAGTGCTCCACAGCATTCGGAGTGTCATGCCTGTGCTGAATGTTTTACAGGTGGCGAAGTGTATGACCATGTTTGTGAGGTTGTTTTGAAGATTGGGCACACACCGATCTTCCTGCATGTCTGCAGTGATGTGTTGCTTTGAACTCTGGGTGGGATAGAGGAGATGATCAAAAGCTATTGTCAGTAGTTCGTATGGCATTGCTGCTTTTCCACTGCACTCTTGCTGCCAAAGTAAATCGGTCGCAAATTGTTTGTATTTCATCTTTAACCACGTTTCTTTATCATCATTTGGTGCTCTGCCTTGCAGGTCTATGAGTTGTGCAATAGGGCGGGCTGCATATGGGGTGTCTATGTAATTGCTCAAGGGTGTGGTTAGGACCTACTCTGCAATTATCAGGACTGGAAGATAGGCCATTATTTTGGCTGCAGCTTCCACAGCAGCATTTCCCAGTGAAATGTTGTCTTTGTTATTGGTGTGGGAAGCACATTTGAAGACCGCCACTACAGAGGGTTGGGACAATGCTGAAATTAATAAGTCTAACAGTGCAGCATGTTGTACCGGGGGACCGTCTGCTCTGCGGAAGCCTCTCCATTTCCACCGTGAGTCTTGTGACAATCTTGTGATGCGAATACTTCAATGAGCGCTATGAGTTCCACTGCTTGGGCAGAATAGTGAATTGGCAATGTTTTCATAATCAATGTTTCATATTCACCCAGTGCAGTGCCCATATGTCTTTGCTCTGTCTCCTGGGCAATAGTTGCTGACTGGTCAACAAAGAGAAGCTTGCCTTCCTCCAGAGGGCTGTCTCTTGCTTTGGGGATGTCATTTTCTTCCCCCTCACAAGTCACACAGTCATGGTTTGCCAGGTCTTCGTGTGTGCACATTTCTGTCCAGAAGGAGGTATGGTTCAATGTTTTGCTTCGTATGATATGGATGTTTGGTCCTGAGAGGATAATTTCATATGTCGATGCTCTTTATGTGGTCAGGGTGGATTTCTAACTTTCCAAAATGGAGACTACGGAGTGTTCAACATACATAGTGACGGAGGGGCCCATCACAATGGTGGGACTTGTTTCAATTGCGAACACAGCTGCAGCAAGTGCTTGTTCGCATGCAAGTTGCCCTTGCATTACAGAGTCTAGTGTGTCACTGTAACAGGCCAGTGGCTTGTGGCCCATGGTACCTTTGTGAGCCAATACTGCAGTCATACATTGGTCATTAGAATGGGAGAATATATATAACTCTTCAGTAAAATCTGGGGTAGCGAGCACTGGGGCTGTGGTTATTAATTCCTTAAGATTATTGACCTTTTTGCATGTCAGCTGTCCATTTGAGGTTGCAATTGTCTTTTTGTGGATATTTAAGGGTTCAAAGGAGTGGCCTGATGTATGCTGTGTAATCTAGGATCCATGTTCTGCAGTAGTTACAGAGCCCTAAGAATTTGTACATATCTTTCACTGTGGTGGGTTAAGGGTTGGTACACACAGATGCCACTCTGTCTGGTATTATCCTTTTGCCATTTCCTGAAATTAACTGACCAAGATATAACTCCAGAATGTGCCTAAATCAACCACACTATATGGACCCTTGATCAACGCCAGATCTTTAGTTGCCCATGCCACTGAAATAGCTGACATCCTATCTTCTGATGACCTTGACCTTCTGGCAGTCACTGAATCTTGGCTGCACGAAGCAGTAGGCCCAGCGCTCTCCCTAGTCATTCCAGAAAACTATCAATTAATTAGAATGGACAGGCCCAACAGCAGAGTAAGTGGTCTTGCCATCATAGCAAAAACCAACTTTGTTTTAAGACTACTAGCTCAACCTCCCCTTAAATCATGCAAACTGCTCACAGCCAAATTGCCCGTCTCCAATTGCCACACCCTAACATCTATTTATTATATAGGCCAACTGGACCCATTGGTACCTTCAAGGAGGATCTAGCTAGTCTTTTAGCTAACAACACTAAAGACTACTTGCAACTCATACTATTAGGCAACCTTAACTTAGGATTTGATGACCCTGACACCAAACCAGCCCAATCTATAACCACTATGTTAGCTGAACATGGCCTAACCCAAAAAGTCCTCACCCCAACACATGACAAAGGAACGACCCTCGACTGGGTTGCCACCTTGAACTGTGATAATACTATAGCCAAAATTACCCCTCAACAATGGACAGACCATTACCGTATTGATTTTCCATTAATGCTGGATAAACAAATCAGCAAAGACAAAGTTATTGCACCACCCCACCCACTAGATCTAAAAAATAATCACACCGGACAACCTCCTGCCACTCGTACTCCCTGCTATCAATGCCCTCCCCAAAAATGTGGATCCTGAACTCCTAGTGGAGAGCTACAATAACACTATGAAGAAATCCTTAGATACTATTGCTCCCCTGAAACTATGAAAAAAAGCAAACAACAAGCACACCTTAATGCCTGGTTCACCCCTCATCTAAAAAGAACTAAGACCGCAAAAAAGGAAACTAGACTCTCAATGGCGGCACACCCGGTCTGAAGAAAATAAACTGAAAATTAAACTCTTCGCCAACAACTACAAAAAATAAATCCTACTCATCTATTCAATGAAAGGACCTGCAATGCAAGTTCCAACACCAAGTAACTATTTTCTACCATAAGAGAGTTGGAATCCCCCGTACCACCACCTGACAATGTAACTAAATACAAACAATGTTGCACCGACATCCAAAATGCTCTAACTAACAAAATAAAAACACTCCAGGCCAAAATCTCCATAAAAAAGCCTCCATAACTTCTAACGAAACACCACTCTCCAGCCCTACTTCAAACTCACCAGGCCTTGACCCATTCAAATTTGCCAAAGTATCTATTCAGGAAACCAAAAAGATCATTGCATCCCTCAAACCCTCGAACTGCAAGGGTGACAACTGCCAAGCTCAACTAATTAAGGATGCAGCAAGGTATTTAGCCCCTTTCATAACTAAACTGATGAATGCCTCCTTCTCTGCCAACACCATCCCAAGCAACCTAAAAGAGTCATGGGCTACAGGCCTATTACCACATTACCCTTCCTTCTTAAGATAATCTATTGAAAATGTTGTCACTGTGCTTAGGGAGTTAGCCAATAGATGCAATTCTGGATAGCCATTGGATGAAAGGCTGGGAGATCAATTTATGTTAAAAGTTAAAGAGAATAATATAAGAGAAGAGATATGGGCCAAGGGGGACCCCAGTTTGGTGGTCTTAGACATTGTGAAGAGATTGGAGTACATCTTAAACTGCGTTAAAGAGTTGGACAATAAGGATCACAAAGATTCAGCGAATCCAATGAGTCTTTTGTTGGGATGGTATTGAGCCTATCACACCCCCAAGGCACTTCCAAGTTAGGAGGACCCCATTCCAGGCACTATAAACTACAAGGGTGGAATAGCCCCCACCCGCAGTGCACTATAAAAGCCCCATAGTGCATAGAAGTAGGCAGATAGCACTAGCCATGCTCTTGCTCCTCGACTCCATTTTGTATTGGGCCAAGACCAGACTTGCTGATGGCCTGCGATGTGTGTGTCCCGAGTTCACTGCCAGGCCGACATAACAAGCCTGCTCCGCTTGAGCCCTGTTCCCACAGAAGTCCATTTCCCTCCTGTCCTTTCAGTGTTGAAAATATCTAGTATGACTTCCAAGAATGCATGCTGTGAAGAGTGTGAGACAGTACCAGGCCCCAACCCGGTGTCCATCCATCTCCACTAAACTGCCACTGAGCCTCTGACCCCCACCCAGCCAGACAGGAGCCAGCCACACTTCCTCAACCCTACCGCCTACTTTCTCACATACCAATAAATATCTGACCCACAGATCCTGACCTCCCTAAGGTGCCCACTACAGATCTAAAGCTTGCACGACTGTCTATCTCTACAATGGCAACACATCATGAGGCACCAAGGAGGGTAAATTATAGATCAAACCCCAGGGGGAGACCTTGGGTGCGGGAACTGCGGTATTAATGAAGTCCTGAATGTGGGGGTTAGCAAGACTGTCTTTTATCCTCCCCTCATCATGGCACCCTTTTCCTGTGTTGTTCGGGTGCCCGCCATAATGAATGAATAGCCGGTTTTAGTTGTTTTGTTTGGACTAGATATATTGCATCTTACAAACGCCCTGACCTTCACCACAAAGATGAGCGCAGCTGACCCACATTGAGCCATATTGAAGAGGAAGAACCAGCCAATTAGCACCTGGCGTCCCCTATGGAGCAGACCCCTGTATATTTTTGCACCAACCAGCCATATGGATTTCCACTGTATATAATGATATCACTGATGACTCATTTTGCCTTCTTAACGTGCTGCCCATGTAATTTCTAGCAGACTGCTCTCGGGCAGCAGAGTTCTTTGTTGACACTTATATTTTTTAAAACCTTGTCATCCTTGCAGCTATCTCTTGGCTTTATTCCCTAGCGGGTTGTATTTACTATAGAGTGTGCGCACCAGGGTATATGCCTTCACTTTCGAAATTAAAGAAACCAACTGCAGTGAAAAAGAAAGGCTTCACCCCAGTGAAATCATTTCTCAAGAAGAATGAACATGGGGAGAATCAGAATCGGAAGGGAGCACAGAACAGATATAATACTAGTGCCTCCGCTAAAAAATGCTTCCGTTTTTGGGAGTAGTTCTCACTTTGCAAGCAATGCAGAGTATCCGGGACATAATAACACTTGTGGCAAGTGTGGCAGGAGAGGACATTTCACCGAATGTTACCAAAATTACTTTCAGATGGGCGTGAAAGAAATTACAGAAGTGGTTGAATATGACAATGTGGAAGATTCATGTACAGATGTGGAAGCATAGGGTGTGAGCTAGTCTGTGAGTGAGGTTGCGCCAACTAAGGGCGTGGACAAGAAGCCTCATGCTATTTTTCTGGTAAATAGTGTTGGGGTGTGCATGCTTATTGACTCTGGATCTGACTACACCATTATAAATAGAGAAACCTGGCAGCAGAAATTTGCAGTACATGTTTGTATCCGCCTTACTTCAACGCAAGCACTCATGGTGGTGTTCACATTGGTATGGTAGGGTGATTTGTAGCGCTTTTAGAATATCGACAGAGACAAATAAAGGTGTAGGTTAATGTCTCAGAGAAAGATGGTTGTTTGTTGGGTTGGTACCAGCAGAGTTACATGAATATTGTGATTGATCCATGCCGGGGACTATAGCTGATGTGGCAGGACCAACCACTGCTCACCCAGAGGATTCATATGGTGAAGTTTTCAGAGAAAGTTTAGGGTGTTTAAAGGTATATAATCACAAGATAAGACTCAAGAAAGATTCCATCACGGTAGTCGCCAGATTTAGGTGTGTTACTCTTGCCCTGCTGGAAGAAGTACGCACAGAGATTAAGAGACATGAGTCAGAAGGCATAATAGAGGTAATGGAAGCATCTGAATGGTGCTCCCCAGTGGAAGTTGTTCCGAAGGCTAATGACAGTGCTTGTTTGTGTGTTAACTTAAGAGCCCTTAATAGTAGTATTGTTGTTGACATGTTCCCTTTACCTAATATAGGGTAATTTATAAGTCTCACAGCAGGTGCTTGAGTATTCATCACTGGCTCATGCCTCTTAATCTCTGGTATTGTTGCGTCCTGACTCAAGAGACCTTGCAACATTTATTACTCATGAAGGGGCATATACATTTGAAAGAATGCCATTTGGCCTTGTTTCGGCAGCCATATCCTTTCAACATGTCATAATAGCAATAAGTAGAGGATGTGATCTTTTCTCAAGTTGACATATTGGTGATGGGGACAACTGTGGAGTAACATGATCATAAATTGAATGTAGTGCTAGGAAAATTGGAAAAACGAGTGGAGACGATCTCATGCTACCAAGGAATAAATGTTGTTTCTGAGTAGCAGAAATTGATTACCTAGGGCATAAACTTACTGGAGAGGGTGTCTCGCCCAAGGAAAGTCTGGTCACTTCCATTATTGGACTTGAACCTTCAATGGAAAAGCTGGGAGTATTATCATTTTTAGGAGTAGTTGAAAATTACTCGAAGTACATAAGCAATTGTTCTGATGGTGCAAATGTATTAGGGCACTGAGCAAAAAGGATATAAAGTTTGAATGGACAGTAGTGAGTGAACAGGAATTTGTTGAGATTAGGAATGCTATTTCAAGTGTGCCAGTTTTGGCATGTTTCGACAAGAAGAAAGAGACATATGCTATGACAGATGCAAGTGGGACAGGGCTAGGAGCTGTACTTTTAGAAAGAGACAATGGAGTGGACAGAATTGTTGTGTTTGCATCCAAGGTCCTCAACGGTTCTGAGCCCAGATATCCTGTTATAGAAAAGGAGGCTTTATGTGTTTTGTGGGCCAAAGGAAAGTTTAGAGCATTTCTGTGAAGCAGGAGGTTTAGCATTCTATGTGACCATAAGCCTTTGGTGCTGTTCTTTACATCAATGGGACTTGATGGAATATCACGCAGAACTGCAAATTGAGTTACCTCCCTTCACTGGCATGACATCTCAGTTGAGTTTGTGCCTCGCAAAGAGAATGTAATTGCTGATTATTTCACCCGAAATGGAACATGTGCTGCTCATGTGGCAGATAAAGAAGGAGAATCTTCACAAGAGGTGTTTTTGGTGTGCGAGGACACCATTTCCCTGGATGATTGGGAAGAAACCTAAGGGAAGTTGCTGAATTGTGTAGGGTAAGAGATATGGTCAATAATGAATGGCCAATTGGAAAAGTGTGTTCGGTTTGGGGGAATTTCTGAAAGTTAAAGATGAATTGAGTGTGGAGGATGGTCATGTCCTGCGTTCAGGTCACATTGTTCCCCCTACATGTGTAAGGAAGAGATTATTGGAGTTGGTTCTTAGTGGGCATCTGGGGATGACAAAGACTATTGGTGGCCAGAACTAGACAGAACTAGACTAGCCAGCACTAGACAAAGAGGTGGAAGAATTAATCAAGGCGTGTGGTGAGTGCTCTGCATCAGACAAGGTTCTTAAAACATATGTGCAGCCACTTAAACAACTCGATTTTCTGAGAATGCCTAGGGTCTATGACGCATTGGATATATTGGGGCCGGTCTGGTCGAGGGTGGCATAAAAAAAGGCATAAAAAAATATGCGTTTGCCTTTGTTGACTTGTTTTCAAAATAGGTGGAGACCAAGCCTATTCAAGAGGCAGATTCAAGGGCGGTTGTACAGTTTTTGGATGACATTTTTCAAAGAGAGGGATCGCAATGGGGTACAGTTCACCTCCAAAGTTATGGAAGGGTTCTTGCCAGGAATAGGAGTACAACAACACACATCTTCATTGTTCCAGCCAGCCACCGATGGAGTTGTTAAAATATTTAATAGACTGCTCATGCAGTGTATTTGCATGGCAATCCAAGAAGGTAGAAGCGGGGAAGAAAATATAGACAAAGTGGTATATTCATATAGATTTACTCTGCACGCAACCACAGGGTTGGTGACCTTTGTAATCTGGAAGAGGAGTTAGGCAGCCACTTCAGTATATCCTGCATGATTAGGTAGGATGAAGTTTGAGCGCTTTGAGGAAGAGTACTTTCTAAATGTCCGAACATGAAACAAAGATATGATAATGAGAAAAAAATCTGACTCACCAGAGTGGAAGAAGGGGACAGAGTTTGGTTATGCAGACCTAGCGGTGTGAGCGAAGGGGAGAGTACGTTTGCAGGTCCGCTGAGAGTGTGTAGAGCAATAGATGGTGCTGTAGTACTATAAGATGGAAGGACCTGGACTACAAGTGTGAATGCAGTGAAACACTCCATAAGTGGGAGTAGTGGTTGAGTAGTGAGCTGATGAGATGGCACATCCTCATGTGATTCCTTACATGTGTTTGAGGAGGGAGGTGTTCATGTCTTGATTTTAATTTTGGTTCTTGCATGTGTATATAAGGAGGGAGATATGTCAGGTGTTTACATTTTAATGCGGATGTAAATGTTGTGGGTGTATTTACAGCTATGCTTAACATGGTGTGTTTACATTCAGTCCAGATGGTAGAGCCCACCTGTGCTGGGTTTGTAATGGATTGTTTATCCTGTCTCCAGGGGAACCTGTTCACATTCTAGGTTCTGTGAATGGTTTAAAAGAGTACTGCTGCTGTATGAGTGACTGTTAGTGGAGCTGTTGGAGAAGGAGAACCTCTTGTTTTCTAAGAAATAAACACTTCAAAAACTCACCTTGTGTCAGGTGTGGATGAAGGCTTAACGCCCATATTATGGTGGACAAAAGCCTGTTCTCCCTCACCATGCAATCATCATGTGTATACCTCAATGTTTTTGGGGAAGATTGCTAAAAAAATGAAAAATCAAGGAATCTCAACCTAGAAAAAATTCTGGTAGTTAAAGTGTCCCTCATAGTAGATTGTCTATGTTTACTTGTGATACAGAATTGGACAATTAAATTGTTCAGCTCAGGCTACTCTGAAAAGTCACTGCAGGGTATTGTTCTGTCAACACGTTTATGGATGCTTTCACTGCCAGGAATCTGAGGCTCGTGTCAGGTCTTTCGTTCCAATTCACAGCTTCACACCATCAAAGTTTCAAGCTTCAAGGAAACACGGGCAAACATCGTACATTTTATAGGAGAAAAGTAACGACTAAAACGTAAACACGTTGGTTTGCCAATGCATTGTATACACTTATCTAAGCATGCAACATATGAACACACAATGACTACTGATGATTTGTGAAAAATCAATTATCAGCGTTTACTGTTGTGCCAATGGCCTGTTGAGAACTCGCAATGATCTTGCCAATCGCCTTTAAGGTAGAATCGTCCCCAAGTGCATGCCTTCACCCGATTGGAGCACTTAAAGGAGCACTTAAAGGAAATGATTAAATACAAGCTTGTTTGCAGCGCGTGATTCAAAGTGATGCACGGTGCAAATGCCACAGACTGCGAAAACAAACAAAGCATTCTACATTCATACTCAAAAGTCGGTGTCCAGAAAATAACAATTGAGTGGATTCAATGTGTTCCCTCAGAATTTCTTGCTGAAAGCTTGCTCCCAATCATCAACACAAATGTTATGGGAAATACGATGTCGCAGATGTTATTTATGCCTTCGCTTAGGTATGCAAAACAGGATTGGATGAATTTCAAACAATATGGAATTAAAATTGAATTTTTCATTTCGCACAAATACAGTTTTCTCTGGTAAAATAATGTATTTTCTATTCGAAATCAAACTAAATGGCGCGCAGACAAGCCCGTTAAGAACTACCACCACGTTCAAAACTTTTGCGGAAAAAACACAAGAAATGTTCTGTTTATTTTAAGATCTTAAATAGTTGAAGTCCCCCTTTTGTAATGTATTAAACAGCAAAAATCAGTTTGAAGCTGATTGTAAGGCAAAACCTGCACTTAAAGAAATTGAACTGTGAGGATCATGGCTCATGAGAAGGGCCCGTGCCCTTTCTAAATATACAGAAGACCCAGTTCTCACAGCAGAAACTGAGTGGCAGAAGGATGCGCTAGGCTAATGTGTTCTACTAAAGCGCATCTTCCACCACTAGTGCGGCCGCTCGACACTGAGATACATTGAATGGAGCCGACCGAGCGCGGTCGACTATTGTAAGGGGCATCTCAGTCAGATTCTAATCCTTGAGAAAAGTGAATACAGGTTTTGTGAAACAGGTGCATTTATAAGTGCTTCCCCAACGAGAAGTGACCTCCCACGGCTCTTATTTCTAAAGGGAGAAACCAGTGGAGTTTAGCCACAATAATAGAAAATGAACCTCGACCTGACCAAAACTTTTTGTATCTGAATACTTGAATCAGTGGTGCTTTTAAAGAATGTAGGATTTGAGATGGGAACTCGTGCTTTTTTGTTTTTTGCCAGGCCCGGATGTCCTTAGACATTCAGTGCTGGTGGCCTTAAAATTAAATGCTTTGATGAGAAACCTATGCAGTGATTGAAGGGCTAGTAATATATGATCGTGATGTTAAAGATTTCTAGGAGATTGAGATATAATGCACTGCCAGTTATTCCTTACAACGCTATGGCTAAGCTTTCATCCAAATGAGGGGTGGTAAACAGAATCACAGTTGCAGGTGAAGGGTGCCAGCATATGGACATCATGGGCATGGTGGCCATCTAGCAGAGGTTGTAACTGGGAGGTGTCAGGAGCCTGAGAACTGCTGAGCAAAGCTGTCTGGAAGGTGACAGGGAATGGATATGAAACACAATCTCTCTGCAGCCTTCAACACCATCGACCACAGGATTCTCCTAAATATCCTATGCCCCAGGATGAAACTCAGGCACCGTTCTCGTCTGAATCACCTCCTTACTTGCTGACAGGACACAGTTTGCCTCCATGCCCCTCTATTGAGCCAAGCCCTACCCAGTCAGGTATAGGGGTTCCCCAAGAATCCTTCCTGTCTCCACCGCCCTCTAACCTATATATAGTAGACCTGAGACCGACCCTTTGCAACAATAAAGTACAATACCATTAGTAATATGCAGTTGACCCTTAGATATACTTCTAAATCTCATGCCTCTCACAACTCCACAACCTCAAAAGCTGTTTCTCATCCATCACCAGATGGATCGCCACCAACTTCCTCAAACTCAAACCTCCAATCAGAATCCCTTTGTACGCCACCCCAGGCATAAACCCTACCTCATTTCTTGGATCAAAGAACTTGTGACAGACAACCTACACATATCATGCTCCTGACCTGTCAAATCCCTAGGCTTAACCATGACACCCATTGTCCATTCATATGCCATAAAGCTGACATCAACAAAAAATGAAACTCATAACTACACTTCTTCTCCAAAATAATACTCATCATTCCCCTTGATGACGTCTGCACTGCAATCCAATCACTACATCTGTTCAAGCTAGATTATAGGAATGCTCTTCTCACCATACTGTACATCAGAAACCTTAACCAGCTGATGCTGTACAGGATGCGGAAGCGAGACTCACTCTAAACCTTCCCAAACATGCACATTTCAACCCAGCTCTCGCCCACCTCCGCTATCTCTTCATAACCCAGTGAATTGCTTTCAAAGGAATGTACAATTTTGGTTTTGGCGAATTTGTGTTTGCGCTTGCAGCACAAAATGGCAAAACCATTGTTGCAGAAGAGAGAGAAGGAATGGGGGTTCTGAACTGAAAATATTTGGTTGGCATCGGAACCAGCAATGCCATGGCAGGAAACTGCCAAATCACTAAAATATCTCTGCCATACCACCATATGAGAAGTTCCCTAAAAATATCTGCTCAAACGAGCAGCTTTACAAGAAGCAAGTCAGGTGCCAGGCTTTCCATTTTCCCTGCTGCGCATTTCATATTGGGCTATTTTGTGGACAATTGGCCTTTATTTGGGCTACTTTTGACAGCAGAGCTGTTTATTTGTCTTCCTGAGGCTGCCTTTCTGCAGCCACCCACCCACCCCACAACCACTCACCCACCCATCCCACTTTCTCTACCCTACTGCCAACTCCCCTATTATGCATGCTGGGCTACATTTGTTGAGCCCTCCCGTGACTGCTTTCTTCATCATGCTTTTTGTCCACAACAAACTACATCACTTATCCCACCCCCACTCTCTATACCCCACCCACTCACCCTCACTATCCTCATCCGCTCACCGTACCCCCACTCTCCCTACTCCCATCCACCCAAATCCCACGCTCTCCAGGCCCACCCACCCAACCCCTCTCTCTAAAGAAAGCAGAGAATGTACATTTTAACTTGTTACATACACCCAGGATTCCTTAAGAAATGGGTCTCCCTGAACAAATACCACAACAGAAATTGGAGCCTCTCATGTCGGTGACCTGATTAGCTAATGAGTTAAAAATGTAAACTTTTCCCATGTCAATAAAACAATCTATGCAGTGTTTGACTCAACTATACGTGTATCTAAGTGGTTGAGCAGCTCTTTTTAGTGAGTTGACCTATGACTAATTTAGGAGTAGGCATTCCAAACTGCTGAGGAATGCCAGGAGTAATGCCCATCTGTGGGCCACCCACATTAAACCTCTTGACATTCTCACAAGTCATCGTCATGCTAGGAGTGGCTGCCTGTGTCTTGGTCCCTCATTTCTTTACTTATTTCAGTGTGGCCAACTGCTTCATTGTATTACAGAGCTATTGTTTGGAACCATGGGCTGTGATCCCCTCCTCATCAGAGTTTGGCGTGTGTGATGGCCAACCACTAGACTCTGGAGGAAAGGACGACCCCGCTGGCTGTTTCCTAGTCATGTGGATAACCTAGCTTCCACTGGAAGGGAGTTATCATCTTGAGGAGGCAAGAACATGTGTTGTGAAAATTAATTTGCATGTGTGACCGGTTTAGCAGGTAGGCCCACTTAGCATTTTAAAGCTGATGTTGTTCATCAAGTGTTTAAGTTTACGTGGCAGGAAGATTTTTCTACATTTTTCTAGGCATCAAAATCACTGGTTGCCTGCAAAAGCTTGAAAGTCAAAGCCAATTGAGAAAGGAAATCAACTAGAGAAGCAATAAGTGTGAACTCTAACCAAACTTGAGAAAAAGACAAAAAGCAGAATTGGGAATCATTGCAGGTTTTGTGGTATTTCCTGGGGAAAAGTCCAAACTTGTTTACTGTTAAAACTCTCTAAGAGCCTCATTACAAGTACGGCTCAGGTGTGGGAAAAACACCAGCAACAGAGGTAATTCCATTACTGCGGTATAGCCACACCGCGGTACTACAGGTTTGGCAGTGAGGTGCAGGATTTTCCTCCTGCAAAAAGCTGGAGGGAGGGGGGAATCCACCACCTTGCACCCCACAAATTGGCAACATCAGTGGAATTATTACCACAATAATTCTACTGAAACCCCCCAGGAATATTTTGAACTCCAGAAAATGAGGCTAACTCCGCCTACCACCACTTGTAATCCTGTGGTAAATCTTCAGGACCAATTGGTCAAAACAGTAAATATGTCTGCCAGCGTTCTGACGAATTTACTGCCAGAATACAGCTAAACTTGAAATGAGTGCATATCTGACAGATTTGCCCGATTACAAGTGGAGTAATGGCAAGGCCAATCCCTATCATGGGTGTTCTTGGTGCGCCATTGAAGAAATGAAGTGATTATTTAGTGTGATAAATTAGATAATTCTGATCACCTTCCTATAGTGTATATTGCTAAATTGGCGGAGGTACCTACAACCGATGGCCAAATTATTACTTTTTTTACAGTTACAGTTTTTTTTTACAGTTACCCAGTCAGCAGGGTTGGACTGGGACAAGAAATAGGCCTGGACACCAAACAAAATGTGGCCCACCCCTCGCCTCAAATAAAGTAGTCCTCAAACCATCATCAGTGAATCGGTTCAATTCACGATTTTACAGAAAATACTACCTGTGAAATGTTTAGGTGTCTGTTACATTACAGCACAACTCATAAAATAACATAACTCTGCATACAAGAATGGATCACCCTATGTATCATTAATATCTGTGTGTATAGATCCATATTGTCAAATTACTGTGAATGCAAGCAGACAACCAAGGCCAAACGATAATATGTTATTGTACAGCGCTTACACTTAAGCTCATGTTTATAGAACAAATATGCATACAACATCACCCAACCAGCGTTGGCACTCATTTATCGACCTCAGAAGGATGAAAGCTTGAAATGGTCTTGCTGGGATTCGAACCTGCAACCTGCAGATCACACACTCCTTGCAGCAGCTGAGCTATCATATCAGCTGTGGTAAAATGAGCAATTATTATCCACTGGATACCATTAAACTGGTAACTGAGATTTACTAGCAGACCAGTTAAGTTTATCTGCAGGTATGGTGCAAATTGGGCCACATGTCAAGCCTGCGTGCATCTTCTTTTCAGGCTTAAGAGGTTGGCAAAATAGGGAAAGTGGCACACTCACAGGACATCCCATACTGTGAGCACCCGTTACTTCACACATGCAAACAAACATCCTGAACAGCATGCCAGGGAGATGGGACAGATAGACACATTACAACAAAGCATTCATCGTGGCACAATGAAGTCAATGGCCGCTTGATGTGCTATGGTAAAATAATTCTACACCGTACACTAGCTTTTAGGTATACATAGACCTCTCTGTCTGAGGCAGAGTGATTCCAGTGCCAGATCTCAGGAGTCTGCCAGCTAAGCGCCTGACAGCGACCTCAGGTAGGCACTCTGCATTCCGGAAACCCGCTGAGCTGCAACAGGCAATGCGCGTAGCAGCAGCAGAGCTGCTGCCGTTGTTTGATGCACTACTACTTTAGTGTTAACGTTGAGTATTTTTTCAAAATTCCTCTTTTTTGTGTACTGGTATTACTTTAAGTGACGAGGTCACCAATATGCATGCAAGGGAAACATGATGGACTTTGTATTAGGAGCGAATGTGACCAACTAAATATTTTAGTAATCTGACAAATGCCGAATAGCCGGCACCTGTTCTGCCGAATAGATAAATGGTCTGAAAAGTTGTACTCTTCCAACTGTAAAAGCAAACACTGCTGATTGTTTGTTTCAACCCAGTTATTTTCACCAGTATACCTTCTTCCACTGGTTCATGCAGTTAAAACATTAATGCCAAACAAAGCAAACTTACTAGTCGTGCGAGACGTCACTGCCGCCTTTTACTTAGGCAGTGACATTCTCAATCGCTTTGCCATTAGTTTGGACCTAATAAACCTCAAAGCTTGGTCCCGATTAGCGGATAATCCCATGGGCTTTGATGATCAAGAAAAAGCATTTAGGTCAGCTCAATTGCTACCTTATGCAGTTGAAATTCAGATTAAAGAGGAAGTCACCCTCCTGGAAAGGACCCGACAATTCTCCCTGGAAGTGAAAGTTAAAAGAGGACAAAAATTGAAAAACCCTGATGCTTTTATTCATCTAAATGCTTCTCTCCAACAGCAAGGGTTAGGGGTAAACCCAACACCATTAGTCAACATAGAACATGACACCATTCCAATAGAGGTGGATAACAGCGACTTAAAGATTATTACTCCAGCCGCAGGCACCATTATTGGAATGGCGGTTGATTACCGACATTTCTCCATTGATTTAGGAAATGAACTGTTAGGACCAATCCCCAAGGACTGTTTTGAAAATGACAGTGATGACAATACAACACCAGACAGGATTTTCACCCGGCTTGGGGGGAACTTCCTGGTGTACACTTCTTGCCCTTATGCTAAGGAAGATGTGACTTGTGACTTCAGAGCGGATGGGGTGATTTTCCAGGTCCATGAGGGCTGCCTTTCCCATCTGAAGCCTCCGGTCCAAATCAGCACTCTGACCAGGGACTTCTCCACCCAGCTGGAGGAGGCCACTGAGATAGCCAAACCAGAAGTCTTTCCAGGCTTCAGGCAGATGGTGGAAGAGAGAGTCAACCTAGCTGATGCCTGTGTGATTTCCAAGATCTCTTTGCGGTAGGCCCATATGACTGTGGTCGCACCGACATCCACACAACAACAATTCCCACGGACCCTGGAATGACTCCAGTGTTTGTGAAGCAATATCGTTTGCCTCTCGCATCCATGGAGTCCCTTACTGAAATAATTAAGAACCTTGAGTCCGGGGAATAATACGTCCAGTACACAGCACCTTCAATAATCCGGTGCTGGGAATATTGAAGCCAAACGGCCAGTGGAGACTCTGTGCCGACCTTAGGGAGCTCAACAAATGGGTCCATACTTCCCGATGGCCTCTGCCCTACATTGACCAAGGGCTGGCCCAGATTCAGGGGTCACCGGTATTCACTGCAATAGACCTGACCAATGGATACTGGACCGTGCCTGTCAGTAGGGAGGACCAATACAAACTGGCTTTTACCTTTGGGGGCCAGCAGTACACATGGACCCAGACTCCCTTCGGATACCTCAACTCCGGCAATGAATTCAACATTTTCCTACATAAGGCCATGCCCGACCTGGGTGCGAGGGGTAACCTGGCTTATGTAGATGATGTCCTCATCAAAAGTTCATCTGTGGAGGAACACATAGCGGAGATCCGTTATGTTCTGACACAGTTGACGGCCGCCGGAGCAAAACTTTCCTTTCAGAAAGCACAGTGGTGTAGAACCCGTGTTAATTTCTTGGGGCATGAGATTACTCCTCAGGGTCTCTGTCCCCAGGAAAAGAAAGTGGAAGCACTCCAGAAACTGAAGGATCCCACAACTCTGCGGGAACTAAGGAGCCTCCTTGGACTGACTAATTACAGCAGAAAGTTCATTGAGGGCTACGCAAAGATCACCAGACCCCTGATTCATCTCTTGAAGGGGGGGGTCAAGTGGGAATGGGGTCCAGAACAATCTGAGGCAGTAAGACAACTCAAGAGAAGCCTCTCACAAGCGCCTTGCCTAGCTTACCCTGTCAGAAACAAGGAGTTCTTCCTGGAGACAGGGTTCTCTAATGCGTGCTTGACGGCAGTATTATACCAAAAGCATGACAAGGTCAATAAAGTAATCTCCTATGCGAGCAAAACTTTATCCTCTGTGGAGGAAAAATTCAACGATTGTGAGAAGGCATTCCTGGCAACGGTGTGGGCATTGAAGAATTACCGCCCGTTCATCCAGGGGGAACACATCAAAGTGGAGACGCCACACCAGCCTCTGCATACCTCCAAAGTGAAAGAATCCGGGCCGGAAATGTGAGTAATTCCCGAATTACTTCCTGGATTCTGTCAATGCAAGGCTTTTCTGTGGAGGTCTGATATGGCCAAAATTAGAAGAGTCCTCTCAAGCAAGGTCTGGCTGACTTGCTTGATTGTGCCAGAGAAAACTGTCTCGAGGACGAAAGTCTAAAAATCAAGGACAACATGGAGGCATGCCTTAATTCCCCACACAATGTCTTTGAAGAAGACAAGTGTGAGGGAATGCCCACTGTCTTGTGGATGGATGCTCTTGCCATGTTGACAACAACGGTGAAAAATAACTCGTGGCCGGCGTAGGGAACGCATGGGTGAATGAGTCCCCAGAACCCTCCGCTGGGTACAAAATTGGGCCCCGAAGTAGTCAGGTGGCAGAGTTGATGGCTGTGCATCAGGCCATCCTCACTGCTGTCCAACATTAACTCCACGAACTGGTCATAATCACAGATTCGGATTATGTACGGAACGGGTTCGTGGAGCACCTGGTCAATTGGAAAACCAGAGGCATGTTATGTGCTAATAACAAACCCCTGAAACATGGGAAGTTAATCCAAAATATTGATGATCTGGTCACATCGAATGGGATGACCATCTACTGGAAAAAGATCAAGGGTCATTCCAAAGTAGAGGGACCAGACAAAACTGGAAATTACTTAGCGGATCAGCTGGCCAAAACCGGGGCCATCCAAGGGGATCTAATCGAAATAGAGTTCCTGTTGGGGGAAATCCAGGTCACTGCTATCACTAGGTCCCAGACAAATGCTCACAATGATTTTTCAACTGCACAATGGAGTAAGGAGACCCCTGATGCTGATTTAACTACAGCTCAGAAGGGGGATTCAATAATTGGTAAGTTTTACTAACACATTGATGACCCTGGGAACTTTCCCCTGGGAAGGAGGTCCTAAGAGTGTTGATGAAATGTCCAAAAAGGTTCCGAATCCAAGACGGTTTGTTGGTAAAGAAATCCAAAGCTGGCCATGATCAGTGGGTGGTTCCTACCTCATTCCGAAGCCTGATGTTAAGTCACGCCCATGATGCGGCCACCGCCGGTCATAGGGGGTTTCACACAACACTTGAGATCTTAAGAGAGATTGCATACTGGCCACACATGGGGCAGGACCTTGACCAATACTTGAAGGGGTGTCTTGTGTGTGCCCAGTTTCAGCCATCATCCTTCATACACCGTGCGCCTCTCCAAAAGATGGGGATGACACTGCCATGGTCAGATTTGCGAATCGACTTTGTAGGCCCTGTAATTCGCTTGTCTAGAGGAAACAAGTACATGTTGACCGTTACATGCTTGTTTACCAAGTGGGTGGAATGTCTCCCGGCCCCAAACTGCAAGGCAGAAACAGCAGCTGCCCTGATGATTAACCACATCTTTTCCCGTTTTGGTCTACCTCAAAGGATTGAGTCAGACAGAGTTAGCCACTTCACCAGTGAAGTAATGACAAAGATGTGGGAGATAATGGGGGTCAAAAGGAAGCTACATATTGCTTACAGGCCAACTTCTTCTGGAGCAGTGAAGAGATACAACCAAACCATTGTGAGCATCTTAAAAAAGTTTGTGGCAGATTCTGGGCCAAGTTGGGATATCCGATTACCTCTGGTCCTAATGGCAATCAGATCTACCCCTTCATCTGCAACTGAAATGTCACCATTTGAGTTGATGACTGGACGGAATATGGTGCTTCCCCAGCATTTGCTCTACAGAACCCAAGAGCAAACGTTGATAAATGACTCCACAACTCATGAGTATGTGGAGAGTTTAAGGAAACACCTCCAACATGCTTTTGCCTATGCTCAGCGGAATCTAGAAAGATCAGCTGAGAGTATGAAAACGCACTATGATTTGAAAACCACCAGGAAGGAATATGATGTGGGAGACTGGGTCTATCTATACAATTTCCAAAGGAACCAGGCCAAACAGCGAAAATGTTTGCCTACATGGAAGGGACCCTTTGAAATTATAGACAAGATCTCCCCTGTTGCCTACAAAATCCGCATCCCCAAAGATAATTTGGTGGAACGGGAAGATAAGTGAGTCCATATTAATCAGCTAAAGTGTTGCCATCCCAGGCACACTCTGCAGCAACTGGAGGAGTCCTCTGCAATACCAGACGGGACCGCTCCAGAATAATTCAGTTCCCATCCTAAAATATCCCACATAAAGTGTCTAAAATATTATGATTGGAAAAAAAAATGTTTCATGATGATATCTTGTTTTTCAAAATAAGAATGCTATGATCTATTCTCGTGACTGATAAAATGTATTTGTCGCCCCACTATATCAATAGTGGTGGAAAAATGTCTGTGAATAGGTATTGCCGCTTTTGCTTTGTCGTCCTAGGAGAAAGAAAGCCTGGAAACTGGCCAAGGAGGACGACCAGGGACTGGGAGCAAAGATCCGAGGGTTCCAGGGTACCGCCCAATCCTCCCATCAGGACCAGAAAGGAGAACTGATTGATCGACTGGAGGGAGGAAAAGATGCTGAAATGTGCCATCTACGGAAATGGAAGAAGATGAGGCGAACATCCCAGATCTTGCGAGTTCCATCAGTGAAAGTGCAGAATGGCCATCGCAAGAGGGGGGGGGGCTTGTGGGAACTTTTTACCCATACATCCAAGCCATAAAACTGTGCATTACTGGCATTGAAAACATCATGATGGCCAGAACTCCCCAGAGAGTGCACAGGGAAAACATGAAGAATAGGCTGACACCCATTTTTGCCTATGTTGTGAGCACAGGAGGACACTGCCTAAAACCACCATTGGGCTACATACACAGTAGCCTGAAACCATTGGGAATGGCAATGCTGATTGCCAAAAGCAACCCAGAACTGTGGGGAATTAATTTTCTTAAGGTCAGAAATGGATGCAGTACAGGTGCTCACCACTATCAGAAAGCCAGCGTTTTAAAACCACCAGACTTTTGTGTAAAACTAAACAGATGAACCCAAACCAGGCCAAGGAAAGACTTGCTAAGAGGTGGATACAATGTAAAACTATATTCTGAAATGACTTGAAGGAAGTAATTATTTAATGTATATATAAAAAATAGCCGCATGTAAGTTGGATTTGAATGTAGAAAACTGGGAACTAAAGTGACATTTAGCTGAATTCTGCCTGACAACTACCCCCAACAGCAGAAACCGGCTCAGCCACTCTTCCCAGGCCTAGCTGCATCCTGCTGCCCTTCCAAAAGGAGATCACATGGCCCTGTTGATTGAAAGGGGAGTGGCACCTGGGGACTACAGGGAACTGAACAATGGGCCTTCTTTGGCTCAGGCAAATGTTATATTGGGGGGGTCGTAAAATGGCTTCCTCTTGGGAGAAACTGGGAGGGGCAGTGCCTCTGCTAGCAAGCTGAGCTTGGGGGAAGTGGATAAACCAGTTATTCCACCATGTGATGTGGGAAGCCACACCCCTTTTGACCAGGGCATAATTTTAAAAAGATAGATAACTCATAGTCCGGACTTGTCAAAATTATATAAATAATATCATTATTCTTGGGATTTTTCCGTGCACATTTTAAAAGGCGTTAGGACTCTGTACCATGTTCTGAGGCAGAACCCCGCTATTTATTGATATTGCAGACACTGTGTTTAAGCTAGACAAATGAACATTTACTGGAATGTGTGTAGAAGGGGGGTGTACAGTTGTGTCAAATCTGGAAAGGTTTAAAGGTCATTATCTGGATGAAAAGGGGCAGAATTCTGTCAAAAGTGGACACAACATCGTACAAAGACAGGGATCGGATGGTTTGGTACTACAGAAAATATGTTAACTGGACCTATAATATTAGAAAAAGGGTACATAGATAAATGTGTGTTTTAATCAAATATAGATTTGTGTGCAATTTGACAGGGGAAGGATCCTCAGACCATAAAACCTACAGCATCACTCTGACTCACATTTCCTTCCCCCAATCAAGGGAGAGAGGAGGAATTGGCCAATGATACGTGAGAGGGGCAGGATTAGTTATGACCAACGCACACACCCACTTTCTAAAGACATAAAAAGGACCACTGAAAGACAGGCAGGAGATTCACTTTCCACTTTCTTGCAGGACACGTTGCCGGGAGACTCCAGACTTCAAATCCATCAACCTCTAGAGACCAGAGATCCAGAGAGACCAGAGATCCAGAGAGACCAGAGATCCAGAGAGACCAGAACTGTGCAGTGCTGAGAGAGAACCACAAACCAGACCGTTGTGAGCAGAACCGGTGCTTGACAGACCCAGAGAGCAGAGCTGACCCAGATAGCCGGGACTTCAGAACCACCCGCCGGAAGTCCCTTCCAACCTGACCCGACCTTGATGGCTTATTTAAAAAATATAGTGTGAGTACTCACTGTGCCAAAACCAATCTCTTAGTTTAAAATAATCTAATCCAAACTATTTTAGCCTATTAGAACTGCCTCCTAGAATCGTGTCATTCTGTCATTTTTAAAGCTGAAAACTGTCACCTGTCATTTTGAACTTTTAAATTTCAAATCTGAAAAACTACCTTCCCAAAATCGTCCGTATCTCCGGAACCGTTTGTGCTAGGAGCAAAGCTAAGGTTCTAGGCTTTCCAACAAACCTAGAACCGACTTCCTACTCCGTATAGTGCCTCCGTAATTACGCTCAACGCGCACGACTAATTTGCCGCAATTTGACATTTACAATCATTTCAGCCACGTGTAAAAATCAGCAGCTCCTTGCTTTCCTTTGCTAAAAATCGTTTTAACCTGCTAGTTACTCATAGAGCATTGCTAAAGTGAGCCTGAACTAATATAAACTAGATATCACCCACCCTGAACCCCCTATAGGGAATTAAAAGCCTTTTTAGCATATTTTTCACTTAATTACAACCACATCAAAGCATTTTGGGCCTGTGTTTCAAACTTCTACCTGTTTTCCTCTAAGCTTGCTGGGGGAAACTAAATTTCGTATTGTATCTGATTGCATTCCTGAGAACTTTGTGCTCTGCTTTCCATCTCCTTATATTGCATAAAGGGGGGGAGTGAATTGTCAAGGAAAAGTGATTACATTGTCTTTTGTTGAAGCCATATCAAGTTTATTTTCTGTACTGCATTTTCATTCATCATTGCATTGTCCTTGAAGCCACAAAAGCATTCTCAGCTACTTTATCCTCTCTATATCACTTCTAAGCCATCAAAAAGAGTGTACCACTGTAACATTATCCATTGTTGATCACTATCATCTTTCCAAGTGTGCTATCAAACATTAATTTATTATAAAAGTGTGATATATATATACATATATATATATATTGTTTACTTTTCAAATAAACCTTTTAAATTTGCAAAACAAACCTATTTCTTGGCTCAGCGGGGACAGGGGGATTCTGAGAGAGGGGTGTTATACAAGGGTGCATCATCCAGATTATAACTTGCCATAAAAATATATAAATAAGGGCTTCCCTTGGGCATCCCAGACAAGGCACTGACTTAGTGGGATTGCTTGATTGGAGTCACTTACAGTGGGGAAGGGGATGCAAGCATTTCTGTCCATGTTGCTGCCTGAGGTGTCCTCCTCAGCCTCTCCTGCTCCTTGCCCATGCCTCATCCATGAGCTGAGAGTGGAGTCCTGTTTGCTTTGTTGCTGTAAATGCAATGAATCACAACAAAACGAGCGGCTCCTGGCCCAGGAGCCGTTCCTTTTGCGATTCATTGCATTTGCAACAACTGGCGCCATGCCGTCGCAATATCGGCTCAGGGCCAAGTGCACTGCCAGGCCATACAACCTACGTGATGCAACTTGCGTGTTACCTTTCTTTAATTAATGTATCCACTGTGCCACAACGAGGTGCGAGATGGCTGCTGAGTGGGCTGCAGCCTGCATCCCGCAGGCAAGCCAGCCAGCCCTGAGCCAAGGTTGTAACCTGGCACACAGCTGCCATGCCACATATAGTAGACCAGCCCCCAGGGCCTCGGCCGGTCCAACCCTGTTAGTCAGTCAGTATTCATGGGCAGCCCCACCAAAGCATGCAACTGCTGTACCCAGACTAGCTTTGATTTGAAGACTCATCATGGGCACTATTCCTACTTCCCACATACAGTATTACAAAAACTATGATATTTAGGCGGAGAAAGTGGGTGACAGGTTGTGTTCTGCTGTGGTACCAGGCAATTTGATGCATGTCATTCAGTTTAATGTAAATCAAAGCTGATATGCAGGGTAGAGAGTTCACCTTTTCATCATGGACATTGGTTTGAATATCAGTCACAGTTTATCCATTCTTTTAATGCAAACCACACCCCTCCCCTAAAAAATAAAGAAAAAAAAGAAATTGTACAGAGAAGTGGAGTGAATAAGTGGTCTACGGTGTCTTGAGCTTTTTTTCTGGAGTCTGACTTCCAGGGACATCATTTAAGGGTCACCAGGGGTCGCAGCCGTGACCCCTGAGCTCTACCTTGCTACCCATGTAGTCTCTCTCCCTAAAATATATATATATATATATATATATATATATATATATATATATATATATATATATATATATATATATATATATATACATTTGTTTTTAATGGAACTGCATGCGATGTGTGCAGCGCCATGAGGATATGGCTCTTTGTTTTTGGAGTGGCTGCCTTTCTTGTTCAGGCCTCTTAAAAAGGACAGGGGGTTCCACATGTGTAACACTTTGCACAATGACCCTGAATAAGAAAGAATAGGAATAACAAATAATGTGTCTTTCTGGAATTATATACAATAATTGCTAGACTCATTAAAGGTTTATTTCAGGCACACTTCAGGGAGTGAGTCACTGATTTAGTCTGTTCTTAAACACCTCAAATTAACAATGCAAACGAAAACTTCCAAAGTGCATTTAGAGTAAAACAAGCATCCATTTTGGACTATGTATTTTGCTTTTGGCAAGTAGCAGTTGTAGCATGTTTTTTTTTCTGCCGTTGTCTCTGTTATGATCATTACAAAACATTTAATCTCATTGTACACGGTCAGTTGACAAAATCCTTGTGCCTAAAAGCTTGTGTACAGTTGTGGGGTGTAAATTCAGCCCCCAAAATGACATGAACTGAAAGGCCAAGCAAGACCTCCACTCTAAACTTAATACATAACTGAGGTCAAGCGAATGCGAAAAGTGGGCCTCACTGAACCTTGCCAAAATTGAAAGGCACACAGGTGAAGTAAAGCGTGCCTTAAATCATTGATACCGCAGAGTGTGCCTGATGGATTCTAAAGACATGGGCATTTGCAAATGGTGATTTCATGTCAAATGGAAAAGGCACAGTATGATTGAGATTCAAAACAGCAGCAGTACACATGGGAATAGCTGCATTGAAATCCTTTGTATCTGGGAAATAAAAATGAACTCAGCATGTATGGAAAAGCAAAGCCAAGCGACATATGTCATTTGAAATAAATGAAACAGCTACCATGCGAAGTGACATTATGTAAAATGGAAAGGCCTACTTTGTTTTAAAAGGGACAATGACTTCATGTTAAACAGAAATGCTTTGGTGAATAAATTGGGAGCTGCCCTGTTGTTTCAACTGTCAGATTAAAAGAACCAATGTTTCATGGACAAAAGGCCAAGATGCGATGTGATGAAAGAAATGCTTTACTTAGAAAACATGTTCTTTTGATTTAAAATGGCATTTCTTTCAGAATTGTACATGTAGCTTTCTTTTGCAGCTTCCCCCATTGGACTGCTGGTCTGGGTATCTGGATCTCTGACGGCAAAGACCTTTGGCTGATGCATAACAGAAATGCAGGTCTGTTTCAGCAAAATGCAAAAAATTATAGTTTTCAGATCAAAATTGTGGAAGGGTCAGATAAGGAAATACAGGCCTGAACTTTCATGACTGCCAACCTCGATAATCAGACGACTTTTGAGAAATAGAAACTTAAGGATGCCCATATCATGCATTGCCAGTTTATTAACAGCGGACTCCTTTTCCCTTAATAACAGTTGAACCGTGTGTCATAATGAACTCATTCAGGACTTGTTTCTAAGATCACCAAAAGCCTGTCAGTTCTATATTGATTTTGATTGTATGTGATGTGTTATATTTGAGTTAATAGGGAAACTGTGATTCTGGCCTTCTCATAAATCAGAGAAATACAAAGTTTGGCTGATCTGATGTAAAATGAATGTGTGTTTTGTGAAGTTTTGCATTCCTAACTTTATCAACCTGATTTCTATTCTGTCAAATTCAAAACGAGAAGTGTCCCATCTAATTTGGTTAGATTTGGATGCCACAGAGAAGGTGGAGTTTGTAAATTAATTATTTTCTCGATATCTATTAAAACCATTTGTTAATAAAAATATCTATTATCGCAATACCCCGGCCTTGTACTTGGATTAGTGTGGTACAAGGGTAGAATGTCTTAGGGATCTTATACGGTGTTCAGACAGGGCTAAGCAAACTAAGTATTACAGAAATAACGATATTTGGTGTGGTGCTTTAACAGGAGGGGAGACGGCCTTGGACGTCTGCTTGCATTCACAGTGATTTGGTAATATGGGCCACAGTGATATTTCAAACACAATTCTTTTGTATTAAATGCCTTACAAATGCTCAATTCAATAAAAAGATATTACCGATACAAGTGGTGATCCATATTTGTATGATATGTTATCACATTACAGTGATATTGTAACCATATTTTTCGTAGTGTACTTAGGAACAATGGAATGTGATGCCACTTCCTTTTTTTATCAACGGGTGAAAGGTCGTGTTCTATCGCTTACCGTGATGTCACTTCAGGGTGGGGTCAATCAGAGGTCGAGGGTTGTGTGATGCCACTTCTGCTACCCCAGGCATTTTGGTGAAATGACGTCCCTGCTGACTTCCCTTTTTAATGGAAAGCTGGTGCTACTCTCCTGCACTGGGCTGTATTCCCTTTATACCTGCCATTCTCGCGCAGCAAAGTGCATCGAAAAAGCGGTCTGCAGTGGATCGCAGGCAATCTGCAGGGGTGGAAGAAGTAACCGTTTGTTTGGCTGTCAGACGGTAATGCTACATTCCTGTTTGGACCTTTAAGACTGCCTGTGATTGCAGGCGTCCTTGCTGGTGTTGCTTCTATCGAGCATGCCGGCTATTTGAAAGAAAGATCCGTTGCATAGCACTGCTCACACTGCCTGCAATCAAGCATTAGCTGCTCATAGTTCACTTCAGAAGAGTGGAGAACATCATTTGCAAACTAAAGCAGCAGCTGTGGGTATTGTACTTCGTGTCTGCGAAAAAGTGAGGTATTGAGGACACTGGGAAGAGGAAAAGCACTGCTTTTCTTAGACCGACTTCCCAATCAACTATTGGAAACAAGCCCAAGGAGCCAGTTTCGGAGTTTCCCGGCTTTAAATACTCTGGCACCGGCTGAGAAATCTGTGCTCGATTCCATTGACAACAATTCGCTATTAACCTTGTGCCTGAAATTGCAGAGTGAGGCGTGCAATATGCCACATGCTACTTCTGCGCACATTCCATCCGGTTGTGTGACCGATAACAAGGTCATGACTCTGGTTATTTCTACTGATGTGTCTGGTTCTCCAGGCCTGGCGTGGATTGCCCCAAGTGTCAATGCCACCTCCACTGCTCATAATACTTCCTTTTCATCTGACTCCTCAGAGGATGACCCGCCAGTATCTGAAATCCTGATAATTGTCAACGCTTTTTTCTTTTCTTTTCTGGGTGCAATAATATGTTTAAAGAGAAACAGATAATTAAGAGCGGACTTACAATTCTAGTTGACGTTGCCCTCTCTATACCTGCAGCTGCTGTTGATCAGGGCACTTATTGTGTAAACTTGAGGTTTGAGATGTAATTCTTCTATAACTGAGTTCAACTCTTCCGCGATTGATTTTGCTAGATCGACACATGATTTGTTGGAGTTCATTAATCCCCCCATTGCAGGACATTCTCAAGTTTCCGATCATTGTCAAGAACTCACAACTAAAAGGAGAAGGAAGATGGTGCAATGCTATCAAAAATATATGATGGCTAACAAAGCTAGTCCGCAGGGTGTCTTATCATTTTGCAGGATAATATCTATGAAGAGTGGAATGTCTTTCCTGAGTTGAAGCTAAAGCTCCTTTTTACAAAAAATTTAGTTAAATAATACGAGGATCTATCAGACTGAGATGGATGCAGCATGGGATTGCGGTAATTTGTAAGCTTTTCAGATAAGCTGCATGTTATATGTGGGTGGTTTAGCTTTTGTCTTTTTTTAAAACCTTTTTTATGCTCTATCTGGCTCTGGGGCTTCATGCTGATATAATGTCTACTACCAGAGCCCATGAACCTAAAGTTATGTCTGAAGTGCATACTCCATCGATTGCTCCTTATCCTCAGTATACCCTCATTGAATCTGGAACCCTGACCAAAGCCCAGGTTTTAATCTAGTGCTGTTAGTATTGACTGAGCCTTCCCTCCTTCGCAGCACTGCTGTGTCTGTTATTTCTCCAAATGAATCTAGAGTATGCAATCCCTGGGGTGTAGTCCTGTGTTGTTTCTGGCTTTCTCCCAGTCCCTGTCATCCCCCCTTGCAATTGGTTAGAATAGTCAGGTGTGTCTATGGCTTTTTCCTGCAATCCATTTCCACTTGCCTTCTGGACTGCAATCTAGAAGGATCCTGTATGGAAACCACTTGGAATGTGGCCTTATGGGCTGGTTGATGCTCAGTGAGTTGTTGTACATTAATTGTCATCCGCTTTTGGCCTGTTTTATGTGCTCATGTGGAGTGTTTTTTTCAATTGTTTTAAGACCAGTTTGTGCTATTCTGGTGGGATTTTCTTGTGTTTCTGTGGTTTCGCACCCTGTTTTCTGAGCTGGACTGCATCTAGAGTGTGCAGTCCCTAAGGTGTAGTTGTTTGTTTGTTTCTGGATTTCTCCCAGTCCCCATCCTTCCCTCTTGCATTTGGTTAGAATAGTCAGTTGTGTCTCTGCCTTGTTCCTGGCAGCCATTTCCACTTCTACAATCTAGAAGTATACCCTAAGGAAACCACTTGGAAAGTAGCCTTTGGGGCTGGTTGATGCTCAGTGAGTAGTAGTGCATTTGTATTAATCCATGTTTGGCCTGTTCCATGTGCTCCTGTGGAGGGGTTTGAGTGCTTTTCTTCAATATTTTTGGGACTTTTGGATGAGTTTGTGCTATTCTGGTGCTCTGACAGTGTTCAGTGTCCACACATGCCGGACGGGGACTAGACAGCCGCCAACCTTTGTCAACAGATAAGGTAGGCACACCTTTCAGGTACTAAGAGCCACATTAATGCTCAACGTACCCTAAACAGCCAAAACTTGCAATAAATGCACCAATCACACATGCCTGTGACATCTTCTGTGAAGACCAGTGGGAATCCAAGCGCACTTCAATGCCCTTCATATTTTGAAGCCTAGGCCTTTCCCCCGCTGTCTAGGAATCTCAAACTTAGCAGTGTTTACATTTGCCATTTTGTGACATCCAGGTCTTTCTCCTGCTGTCTAGGAATCTCAAACTTAGCTGTGTTTATATCTGCCATTCTGTGAAAACTAGACCTTTCTCCCCCTAACTAGGAATCTGAAACGTAGGTGTGTTTATATCTGCCACTCTGTGAAATCTAGGCCTTTCTCCCACTATCTAGGGACACAAACGTAAACATCATCAGAAGAGAAAAATCCCTATCTCTAACCCCGTACCTCGCACCTGCCTCCACACCGCAACACCCCAATGTGACCGACAGTTCAAGGCAGACAGAAAACCTATTGGAACCTTGCAGGAAAAGAAGAGAAGATCTGAGAAGAGAAAGGAATTACATCAACGCTCTCACTCCATGTATCACAAAAATACAAGAGCAGCATCAATACCTACATCAAAACATAGAAGATGAAGAAGTGGAAGATTTCTCAAACACATCTATCAATCTAACAGAACGATTCAGCGATGAAGCAGAGCCTATGGAGCTCCAATCAACTTGTATAACCAAACAAATGCAACCTAACAGAACTACTGCAAGACAAAACTGACAGAAAATGTCAATAAACATAACACAGTCGAAAAGATACATTGCAACATAATCAATGCAAAATCAATGTCCAAACATGCCACAGAGATTTTTGACCTCCTGTGCAGGAGGGGGCATTGACATCCTACTCATAACCGGAACTTTGCTAGACGAAAACTACACAATCACACCCCACAACTGCCTGCCAGACAACGTCAAGAGCTCACAGGCAACCACAGAAAACAAAAGAGGAGGAGGACTGCCAGTAGCTTGCAAGGAACACCTGAAAAATAAAACCGATGAACCATTGACGCCCTCCCCTTCTGCAGGGTTACTACGAATGCTCACTACTGCAACTAGTACTCTGTATTAAGGACCCACTATGCATATTATATATGATACTGTCTATTGTTTGACCCTATACTCATTGTAAGCAAGATTTTAACCCTGTATTCACTGTAACTAAGTTTTTCCTACAAGTAACAGTGCCACATTGCCCCTGGGCTGTCTGTGCACTATACAAATGTAATAAATAAATACAATAAATACATTACAAACCACCGACATATGATGGGACCCTTGTGGATACCTTCACAGAAACCATTATCAAACTAGCCATCGAGAAGGAACACCTGATAATCCTGGGAGACTTCAACATCTTGTTTGAAGAAGAAATCACTGAATCACAAAAATCACTATCCAAACAATTGAAGACAATGAAACTACATTAGATAGTCAAAGGAGTAACTCACGCAGTGGGTCATACATTAGACACACTCTTTGCCAAATAAAAACTCATCACCATGGCACCACCAGTACAGATACTCTGGAGCGACCACTCATCATCCCTTTCGTAATCACGCTACCCAGGACAACAGCCAAACTGGACAAACTGACCACCATCATGAAAAGAAACTGGAGGACCATCAAAGCTAGCAACCTAAGGGAACAACTGGAAATCAACAAACCACCGACAACAGCCCTGGACGAAGCTGACCTCGACAAAATAACAGAACTACTACACAAGTTGATCATCAAAACAATCAACATCTCCAAGTAAAAACCTTTCACTCCGTCATGCAAAAGAGCAACAGCAAAATGGTTTAACCCGCTTCTCCGAGACATGAAAAGACAAAACAAGAGGCTTGAACTAGGGTAGAGGAAAGAAATATGACCAGGCAAAGAAATTATAATTCCAACAACAAATCCGCTCGTAGAAAAAGGAAATCCACATGGCCAATAAGAAATTCTATGACAAATTAATTTCCTAAATTGCCAACACTCAAAAAGAACAGTTTAACATCATAAACCAAATGAGAAACCCCCTGGCTGCAACAACACATCCATGCCCTCACTGAAATTATGCAGCGACCTTGCAGATCACTTCAAGAACAAAATCAGCACCATTCACCAAACATACAAAGTAGACCAATATATCACAACACGCAACTGACCTTGCCAGCAGAGGATCATCAGAACAAACTACAAAACTTTCCCCAAATATCAGCGGAGATATTCGTCAAGCTGGTAAGAAACAGCAACGGAGGAGCAATGGGCTCCCCCATGGATCCTTGCCCCCCAGAAATACACAAATAAATCCTCATGCAAGGAGCACCCATGGAACACTACAGAAACCTTTTCAACTAATCATTGTTAACAGGGTTAAGTGATCATTCAAATTGGCATACATCAAGCCGCTCCTCAATGATACAGCAGGCAGCATTGAAGACCTTGACAACTACAGACCCATCTCAAACGTTCCCCTATCCAGCAAAACTACTTGAAATCTAAGTATATAGAACAATACAAAATTACATAGAATACCTTCTCCTGGACCAGGCACATGTATGCTTCAGACCGATGAGAGGAACAGAAACAGCACTGGTCTCAATTTAGGAGGAGCTGAAGGCTAATGCAGACTCAGACACAAGCACAGCACTAATACTTCTGGATCTCTCAGCAGCATTTGACACAGTCAACCATGACATCCTCAACAGGAGATTGTAGGAAATAGGAAACACCAACCTATCCTTAAGCTGGATTAAATTTTTCCTAACAGATAGAACATAAACTCTCTGGATCAAACCCTTCAAATCCACACCAAGGGAATTCACCTGTGGAGTACCACAAGGATCATCCCTATCTCTGAGGCTCTTCAGCGTATACTTGGCTCCACTAATCAAGCTCATTAAAAGACATGGTGTCACATACAATAACTACACTGATGAAACACAGATCATCTACAAAGTATAAAACACATCAAAATAATATACAAACTTGCAAGAATGCCTAAAAGAACTCTACGGCTGTATGAACATAATGTTAAGGATTTCAATCGGGCAACACACACCTTGGTCTCAGCCTAGTATGTAGCGCACAACTGAGATACCTTTCTCTTTATATAATGCGGATTCAATTTGAAATTGTACAATACTCATCTCACACCCCCTTTTTAAAATACCCCGGGTCACAATGGACCATGAACCAGGCTGGTTGGTGAAAATGCATTATTTTATTTACTTTAAGATTCAAAGGAAATCAAACAATTTTAATAGGGGGCAGCAATCACCAATGGGATGATAATTACAATGAAAATGGAAGCAATGTACTTGGTTAACGTTCTCCTAGAACATATACAAGCACAAGTGAATAGGACCACTTTTTGAACTAGGATAGATAGCACTCATGGTAAGGTTTCCCCCTGCAACGTTCCCTCAACCCTCAATTAATCAGATTCTGAGTGGATAGAAAGAAGCAGCAGGTAGTCAGGAAAAAGGGGAAAAACCCAACCTTCCCTCCGAGAATGAGAGGCAAAAACTGATTTTAACCCTTTGCAAAGGCATGAAATGACATTCAGAAATAGACAAATAAATAATTAATGTGTGGTTAAATGTGTGAGCAAATATGATTTCTCACAGCAACAGGAATGCAGAAACACTAGCAATCACAATGCAATGGATCAACAAGAAGCATACAATTCGAAAATGAGTGGAAATTTATAACATGCTGCAGCCGATTGACATGTTGGAAAGTTGCAATTTTCTCATTTCCCGTTTAAAATAACCCAAACTGTTTTTTATACAAATGGGTGAAATACTGAGGTTTTTGGTCTGGGGGACAGATGTATATCACAGGAATAATATCCAAGTGAAAGAATGGTGGCAGCTGAGAGATTTGGATGAGATTTTCGGGGTGGAATGGGGTTCAGTTTTAGGAAAAATAGAGCAGTTAAAATGAAAACTTTGGTTTTGAAAGAAAGTCAAATGTTACTTAAACTAAATTATCTAGACTATATTGTTAAAGGGGAACACAGTAAGCTCCAAGGTTGATTTGCAAGGTAACCCTTATCACCCCAGTGCTCAACTTTAACTGGAAATTAGTTTGATTACTCAAAATATAACTAAGGGCTTAGGATTTACACCAGACAGAAAGGAAAAGAGAGGTGACACTAGCACTTACAAAATCAAGGACATGGTGCACAGAGAATTAAAACAGTTTTAACAAGTTACCAGGGTATAAATAGGATTGCATAGAGAGTGTAATACAGATAAAAGGGTGAAGATGGGGAGACTATGTGTTTTTCTGTGATGGGGAGATATTCACATTCCACACTTATGTTTGGAATTATGGAACAACCAACTGGGTCTGGTCACTACACAGCAGGCGCGCCTTACAACAACAAGCTGGGCAATTCTGGTCACTGGATGGCAACGACAGCTGAATGGCAGGGTTGCAGTGGGCATGCAGGTAATGGGCAGCAAGCTGGTCTGATTTCAGGATGCAAAAGGTACCACAGCTTTTCCCTTTTTAATGGGATTTTAGTGTTGTTTTCCTGGATCAATGGCCTTGCTGGGAAAGGATCAGACAAGCTTTGGCCTTGCTGGAGTAGGGTCAGCAATGCTTTGGCCTTGTAGTGAAATCTAGAATCTGCAAGATGAATGGAGCAGATCAGGAACGCAGCCGCAGGATATTCAGGAGAGAGTGTGTGGAGCTCTGTCAACCACTCTTGTTTATACAGCTTGGTGACATCACAGAATTATTGGTGGAGTCCCAGTTTATGAGGTTGCATTTTATGAGGTAAAAAGCCATTCCACAGACCTTTTTGCCAATAATCAGTGATAACCTAATTTACACATGTATACATTTGTGGCAGTTTAACAAATCACATGGGCAAATTACATATTGTATGTAGAGCATAGCGGTCGAATCCTCACGGTTGTGGGATCTTGTTTTACCCTTCTACCAGTTCTTCAGGCTTTTGAGTGAAAATTATATTACTTAAAATTCTATAACTTTACACATGTGTATAGATTGTTATTAGGCATATCAGTGTTACATTTGAAAGTCGCATCCTATACACTTTCTGTGGAATAACCAATTTTCTGCAATTTCTATTCCCCATGTCTCAGTGAAGTCTATGACATCTTAAATTAAAGCCCAAAATCAAATTTAAATGGTTAACTTTTCACAATTTTGCAAAGTCCTGCTGCAGAGATAAAAGTCTTATACGTTTTATTCATAAAATAGGCTTTGGAAACACATGTTCAGTATTGTTCCCCATATATGGGCACAGCTTCCAGGACATCCCCCTAAGTGCACAGCTTCCAGGACATCCCCCTAAGGGCAGGGTTTGTCATGGAGTTTTTCTTTGAAGCTTCTTTTTTTTTTTTTTTTTTTTTTTTTTATTTGCAATTTTTAATCAAATAATTGATTTTTTTGCAACGTTTGTACTTGCAGTGTTAAGTCTGGGAACAGAGAGTCCTAGTTTTGTTCCTTTCGTTTGAGTTCTAGCTTTTCTGTTAACTGTTGTAAGATCTTGAAGGTCGCCAATTGCCATGTTGTTCGGTGGCCGCCAATCAGCCGAGCCCACCATAAGTCTTCATCAGTCATGAATGAATGTAGCATTGTAGAAGTCACAGGGAGGTGTGATTTTCTTTTTCACATCCTCGTATCCCAAAATGTCTATTGTAAGAGGCCCCTGCCCAGACTAAAGTCTGATGAGTATGTGAACTTTCTTTGTCTTGGTCAGTCAAACTTTTGGGGAAGCCTTAGCTCTGACCAACCGGAATAACCTGTTTTGGGAGCTTGCAAAAGCTAGCGCATGCAGTTTAACAGTTTTCTTTTTCTTTTATTTTGTCCTGAATCAAAACAAGCCTGTTGAATAAAACAGCCCATATATGTTTCCCCAGCAACAAACCCCTTTACATTGCTAGGCACGGACAAGCTTTCATTCAACATTGTACTTTTTAAAAACAGGCATTATTTTTCTATGGTTTGAAAAAGCCCATTCTGACACATGAGGTGAAAGCTGGCATATTCCTTTCAAATTCAGTTTTGCTTTTCGATCTGGATTCCCACATGGTTTTGTAGCTGTAGTCAGCTTGTTTTACACAACAGTCTGTACAAGGCAAAAGTCTTCATAAAATTGACTTGTGCACAGAAAGCTATGATTTTCTTTTCAAGCAGTGATTTTTTGACATTGTGTAGCAAAATGTAAGCATTTCCCGTGTAGCTGAAGGAAAGCTTTTGTTTATTTTCCCAGGTTTGGCTGGCATAGCCTGTCATTCAGGAGTAAGGCTCTTTTCTGATGGAGCACAATGTGAATATGGCTGGGCATGACAGGGTCTTTTTGATAAAACCAGTTTGATGAAAACAGGGAAAAATAGCATCAGTGTGGCATCATTTTAAAGGTGAAATATTCTCTTTTTCAATGGGAATTTTAGGCTTGCAGAAAAGCAGCACTGCTTTTTCACTCCATTTCTTTGAGACAAACAAAAACACACCCTAGTAGACTTTCTTGCAGTGTTTCATGTCCTATCTTGCCCAATGGCGCTTGGCAAACAGTGCAGCCCTCCTTTTGTTGCTGCAAAACACAGTTTTGGTGTGAGGCAATGGTGCTCACAGGAGCCAGCGCAGCCATTTTGCTGGTTCTGCTGAAGTGCAGCTTGGTGATGTGGGGAGGTACTGCTGAGTGGGTAACTATATCCCACAACCCCTCCCAGACTCTTCTGAGATTCCTTGTCAAGGGAGAGTACTACTACTCCCCTACTAGATTATTAAAGGTGCTGTGGACTGGACAAATTATCCCACGGGACTCAAGGTTTTTGATGATTTCCATCAGGCACTACATGGATGCGAGAGGCAAGCAGTATTGATTCACAAACACTGGAGTCATTCCAGTGTCCATGGGAAATGTTGTAGCGTGGATTTTGGTGCAACCATAGTCATACAACTCCACAGCAAAGAGATCTTGAAAATCTAAGAACAACTTTTTCAACTTTTGCTTTTGCTCCGGAGTCTCACAGGCATCAGCTAGGTTGACTCGCTCTTCAACCATTTGCCTGAAGTCTGGAAAGACTTTGGGTTTTGCTATCTCTGCGGCCTTCTCCAGATGGGTGGAGAGGTGCCTGGTTAGAGTATTGACCTGGACAAAGGGTTTCAGGTAGGAGAAGCTGTCATTGTGGAACCTGAAAGATCACTTCATGCTGTCTGATGTCACAAGTCACCTCTTACTCACGGTAAGGGCAGGAAGAGTACACCAGGAAATGCTCCGCTGGCCAGGTAAAGATCCTATCTGGCTGTACATCATTGTCACTATCATTGTCAAAGCAGTCGTTGGGGATTGGTCATTTCCTAGATCCATGGAAAAATGATGGTCATCAACCACCATTCCAGTAATGGTGCCTGCGCCCCGAGTGATAAGGTTGCTGTTATCCATCAATATTGGAATGGTGTTGCGTTCTACATTGACTAATGGCGGTGGGTTTAACCCCAACCCCTGCTGTTGGAGATTGGCGTTGAGGTGTACATATGTGTCAGGATTTTGCAGTTTCTGTCCTCTTTTAATTTTTAATTCAAGTGAGAATAGCATGGTCCATCCTGGGATGGTGACCTCCTCTCCAATTTGAACTTCAACTGCATACGGCAACAATTGGGCTGAACGAACTGCTTTTTCTGAATCATCAAAGTCCATGGGATTGCCCCTCAGACGGGCTTTGTAATTTATCAGGTCCAAATTAATGACAAAACGATTGAGAATGTCACTGCCTAAATAGAATGCAGCAAGGACATCTCGCACGACCCAACAATTATGTTGTATGCTTTTATTTCCTATAGCAATTTTGAGCATACACCTGCTAGGCAGGAGATGTTTGGAATTGGGAGTTTACAGGCCCATTTCCCACATATCGATCAATTTAAATGTGGGAGTGGCTGGAGATTTCGGAACATGGCTTTGCTGATAATGCTCTTACCGTTGTTCACGCACACTCGGGCGAGAACAGACTCCTTCTCCTCATTTAACTGAATAGGGATTAACAACTGTTCTTTAATTTTCTGAATATCAGCTAAACTTTAAGCTCATTTCTCATCACTTTTGACTATAGAATTGGGATTT
Source organism: Ambystoma mexicanum (assembly GCF_040938575.1). Lineage (NCBI taxonomy): Eukaryota > Metazoa > Chordata > Amphibia > Caudata > Ambystomatidae > Ambystoma > Ambystoma mexicanum. The sequence goes on from NC_090931.1 coordinate 1,350,748,950, forward strand.
TCAGATTGTGAACTGTTATAGAATTTCAGAGTATTTGCTTCCAGTGTGGAATGCCACTTGAAACTGGAAGGAAGGTTGATTTTTAGGAATGGAGAGGAGTTCCCATCACCAGTTTGTTGTCCTACAGCAATTACTGTCACATCAGGTATTTGATTGTTCTGGAAATGAAACTCAATATGATAAGGTTTTTGTTCAACCATGTTGCATGTGCCATTTAAACTAAGATGGTTGACACTCTGTTTTAATTTTATTGGCTTGTTACTCTGAGTCCAGACCACCTTGTTCACACAGTCTATTAGGGGGGACAACCTACGCAGGATGTCATTCCGTAGTAGACAGGGTGTGCCCTCTGGAGTCACGACTATGACCGTGTGTTTCACTTTTTGTCACCCAAATTTTATTTCCAAATCCGCAGTCCAATCAACAGGAATTTCATTCCCTTCGAAGTTCTGGAGTTGTTCAGGAAGAGGGGTGAGAGTGATCTGGTATCTCTCCCCGCTTCCTGAATTTAGCTGTTCAAATGCCCTTTTTGACAGAAGAGTGGCTTGGGATCCAGTGTCCACCAGCACTGCAAATGTACATTGCCCTTGCACTTGGACCAGGGCATAAAATCTACCCTCCTTCTCCTCAAGTGGGCAAAGGTAATGCGCATTTTGGGGAAGCTGGGTGGACAATTTCATTATTTTGGACTCCGACACAGGGGAAGTTGCAATAGGCATAATTCTGTTTTGGAGTTTGGGAATCTGAAAGCAAATTTGACATTCTGATATTTGGGGAGTTTCGGCTCCCCTTTCTCTCATTCTGGGTCCCCTCTCCCCACCCCCCTCTTTTTGGAGGCAGTCATCAGAATTGATTTGGGAAGTTTGGGAATCCTCTTTTAATACTTGGTTCCATGGATGCTCATTCTTGGGCCAAGGCTGGGCGATTCTGAATCAGTCCCCACACCTGCCCAGTCTTCATTTAGTTCTCTTGGGACCTCTTTTTCTTTGGGAGGAGTTCCCCCATCCCTGAAAGAGAAGATCTTTTTCCCAGAATCGTCTAAGGATTCTTCCCCTTCAAACTGGAGGATGCTAACTTCCTCCACAAAATGGGCCTTTTTAAGGTCTTTATTTCTCCTACCCACCCTCTGTACCCTCGGTTGCGATTTTCAGGGGCAGGAGATTTTTGTTCTGGTTCCTGGGTGTCCAAGGGCTTTTCACGAGTGAGGAAGAAAGCTTCCTCTATGGCTTTGCACGCCTCTTGCTACCGTGCCTCCTCCTCTGGAACTGGCGAGTTGTCAGGGTTCTCTCCCCGTCATTGTTCTGGGGTACCAGACCCTTGGTTTGTCAGGTTCTGAGCTGCAATGTTCATCTGAGGGTTCTGTTGAGCTCTCAACATGCGACCCAGAGCCTGGGTGAGCTTCTGGACCTGGAGCTCCAGTTGGGACACCCGTTCTAGCTGGTATGGGGGTCTCTGTTCAAATCTAGGTGGATCACTGGAAGGGTAACTATCCCTTCTCCCGTAGTACCCTGTATATTGTGAATATTGGTAACCCTCCACCCATGGCCTCCCCTCTTCTGATTGGGTTGTCTGGGCTCCTGAAAGTGGGGAAGGAAAGGAAGGTTATCCTGCAGTTTGGGGGTTTTTGTGTACCAGGGAAATAAACTTTACCTAGCATTTGGGGGATTACAGCCCTCCTGGGGGAAGTTAGGAGGGAAGATTCCCGGGGCAGTACTTACCTGATTGGATCCTCCCCCTTGGGCTGGGGGAGTCCATACATACCCCAAGATTGGTTGGTTGCCCTTGTATCTAGGACTTATATAATCAGGGGAGTTAGGGGTCCCATTGGTGGGATTACCCCCCTGACCACCACCTGTTTGTGATTAGCCTGAAGGCCTTCTGGATCTCTGATTTTGCTGATTTTGCGTAGGTACATTTTTAGGTTCCCCCATCTCTAGGTCTTAAATGGGGTCAACCTTAACCTCTGCTACCTTAGCAGCAGCAGGGTTGTTGTCTGTCTTGAGGTTTTTGGTCTGATTTTTGTTTTCTGCAGGTTTTTGGACTTCATAAATGCAGGTCGCCTGCTCTATGACCCAGTCCAGAGATCTGTTATCGTGGAAATCCCTCACCAGCTGGGTCATGATATACTCGTGGGGCCTGATCTTTGCAAGCCTCTTGGGTGTTTCTGTGGGCGGAACAGTGTTTCAAGATGGCCAACCTGTAGGTGGACCATCTTGAATGGTTCTGGTCCCCCAGTCCAGCAAAGAAGCTGGTGTACTTGGAGAGAAGGTCCATTTAACATACTCTATGACATTTTGGTTGTCTTTAAGATGAAAAGTGTCCATCATCTGCTCATAGAGTTCCAAGCGATCCGAGACAGAATATTTTGCGTTTTTGTGGTATAATAATTTAATGGGGGTTATGGGGTTATGAATCTCCTAATGGCCTTAATTTGCCTAATGGGGTCCTTTGTCATAACTCTCTTGAGTTTATTTGCCTTCTTTGGCTTAGTCACCCGAGTCCACTCAGCCTCAGAGGTGCTGCTACTTGAGGACCCGTCATGATCATCTAGGATCTCCCTGATTCTGTGAGCTTGATAGGGGCTCGCAGAATGGTGGGGCCTAGTTTTTTCACTCTCACGGCGCACAGGAGAGTAGTCTTCTGACTCCTCCTGGCTCCCAGGGTTGGCAGAGTATCCCCCCTACTTCCCTGATTGGGTGGTGGTCTTCAGGAATAACCTGTTATGGGAGCTAGCAAAAGCCAGCCCATACAGTTTAACAGTTTTATTTTAATTTTATTTTGTCCTGAATCAAAACAAGCCTGTTGAATAAAACAGCCCATATATGTTTCCCCAGCAACAAACCCCTTTATATTGCTAGGCACGGACAAGCTTTCATTCAGCATTGTACTTTTTAAAAACAGGCCTTTTTTTCTCTGGTTTGTAAAAGCCCATTCTGACACATGTGGTGAAAGCTGGCATATTCCTTTCAAATTCGGTTTTGTCTTCCATCTGGATTCCCACAGGATTTTGTAGCTGTAGTCAGCTTGTTTTACACAACAGTCTGTACAAGGCAAACATCTGCATGAAATTGACATGTGCAGAGAAAGCTATGATTTTATTTTCAAGCAGTGATTTTTTGACATTTTGTAGTAAAATTTAGTGTTTTCTGTGTAGCTGAAGGAAAGCTTTTGTTGATTTTCTCAGGTTTGGCTGGCACAGCCTGTCATTCAGGAGTAAGGCTATTTTCTGATGGAGCACAATGTTAATATTGCTGGGCATGACAAGGGGCCTCATTACACGGATGGCGGAGAACCATGGCGCTATCAGCGCCATGGTTCATGCCGGTAAAATACCGGCATCCGTGTAACGAGGTCAAGGTCTTTTTGATAAAAGCAGTTTGATGAAAACTTGGAAAAATAGCATCATAGTGGCATCAATTTATAGATGAAATATTCCCTTTTTCAATGGGAATTGTGGGCTTGTAGCAAAGCATCGCTGCTTTTTCAGTCGATTTCTTTGAGCTAAACAAGAACACGACCTAGTAGCCTTCCTCGGGGTGCTTCCTGTTCCATCTTGCCCAATGGCGCTTGGCCAAACAGTGCATCCCTCCTTTTGTCGCTGCAAAACACAGTTTTGATGTGAGGCAATGGTGCTCACAGGAGCCAGCACAGCCATGTTGCTGGTTCTGCGTAAGTGCAGCTTGTTGATGTGGGGAAGTACTGCTGAGTGGGTAAATATATCCCACAAATCACAACCTCAAACTCAACACTGGCAAAACAGATATGATATGATATGATACAGTATTTATAACACGTCTACACACAAGTGCTTCAAGGCACAGCAAGGCAAGGCAGGGGGACAGAGGGAGTTCAGAGACAAACAAACTTTCTAGACCAAGTGACATTGAAAACACATAAGTGCAGGGGAGAGCGGAAGGGGAACAGAGCAAGAGGCGGGGGAGGAAGGACAAGTTCAGTACACAGGATCAAATAACAAGTAGTGTGGCTGGCAACTGGCAGTGCAAGGCTAAGCGCAGACAACAGGTGCCAGTAAGTGCAGGCAAGGGTACTATTGGGTTGCAGATACGACCCCAAGTGCATGAGTTGCCAAGAGGCAGTGCAGGTGTGCAACTGGGTGGGCATGGAACCTGGGCTCATTTTCAGAGGGTAGCCAGGTGGCCAGTGCAGTATCAGACAGGAGGTCAGCAGGGCAGAGGAAGAGAGAAAGCAGAAGCAAAGAGGAAGGTCTTAAGGTGCTTCCAAACCAATGATGGTTCTCCTCAAGTTTCAGAGAGACAGGGAGGCTGTTCCAGAGGGAGGCTCCAGCACAAGAAAGAGATCTACCACCAACTTGTTGCTTGGAGAAGCGACGACCCTGAGGGAGTTGAAGGCGGATGAGTGAAGAGCTCTAGAAGGAAGATATTTAGGTAGAGAGACTTGAAGGTATTGAGGCCCCAGGCCCCAGATGGCCTTGTGGACAATGCAGAGGGTTTTGAACTTAATCCTCGCCACCACTGGGAGCCAGTGGAGAGATTTCAGTCCTGGAGAGATATGATCCCTGGGCTTGAGGCCAAAGTCAAGTCTTGCAGTCCTGTTTTGGATGAGTTGCAGAGGGCAGAGAGTAGAGGCAGGCAGATTTAAAAAGAGGCTGTTGCAGTAGTCCCGCCTACTAAGAACCAAATCTCTGGAGACACTGAGCTTGTGGGAGAATGAGAGCAAAGGAAGAATACCTCTGAGGAGATGCAGCTGGTAATGTGACTTCTTAGAGATGTCAGAGATGTGAGGAGATAAGGAGCGTGTGGAGTTGAAAATGACCCTGAGGCTCTAAGTCTCACAGGTGGGAGCAGGAAGAGGGCCAAGAGAGGCTGGCCAGAGAGCGACAGGAAAGGAAGGTGCAGGTGTGCCAATGAGGAGTATCTCTGTGTTACTGGCATTAAGGCAGAGATCATTGGCGGCACACCACTTCTGGATTGCAGACAGTCAGAGATGATAGAAGGAGAAGAGGTTGCGGAAGGGAGCCTGAAAATTAGTTGAGCATAGCACTGAAAGTTGGGCGGGGAGCTGCAATGCGGTGGACAAGAAGTGGCAGGTATTGGTTGAACAGCCAGGGACAGAGGTCAGACCCCTGTGGAACACCACAGGTAGAGATAGAGATAGAGGAGTAGAAGGATCCAAGTTGGACCTGGGAGGGTTGATCAGAGAGGAAAGAAGTCAGCCAAGCCAGGGCCTGATCAGTGATACCCAGGTTGTCACAGATACAGTTGAGCACGATAGCATGGTTGACCGTGTCAAAGGCAGAAGAGAGGTCATGTAAGATGAGGACACATGGGGTGTTGGAATCAAGTTGGAGAGCAGGATCTTCAGGAGAGCTTTTTTTGTGCTTCTGGCTGCTCTGAATCCAGACTGATGTTCATGGAGACAGCCAACAGATTCAGTGTGAAGATTAAGCTGGGAGTTGGCCAACCTTTCCAGGAGTTTGCCCAGGAAAGGAGTGATGGAGATTGGGTGATAGTTAGCGGGGCAGGAAGGGGCAGCAGAGGATTTCATAAGAAGAGGGTGCACAAGGGAGTGCTTCAGGAGGCAAGGGAAGACTTCAGTGGCAAGGGAATGGTTGCAGAAGTCAGCCAGGGCAGGAGCCAGGGTGTCAGTGTGGTCCTTGACGGTTTTAGAGGAACAGGGGTGGAACTGTTTTGACAAGACTTTCATAGATCAGACTTGTCTAGAAGCCTTGTCTGGGGAGAACAGGGGAAAGGCAGAGAAGGAGGGAGGAGAGGTGGCCGAAGAATGTGCCAGCAAAGAAGAGGGAGTAGAGGGAGGAGGAGAAGAATAGAGAGAGGACAGGATATCCTTTGTTTTAGTGATGAAATGAGAAGCCAGGGCCATGTAGAGGGCCTGGGAGGGGACAGGAGATATAGAGACTGCAGCAGGATTGGCCAGCTCATTGCAGATTTTGAAGAGTTTGGCCGGGATGTTAGATGCCGCAGATACACTGGCTTGGATTTGGGCTCCCTTCTTGGTGCGGACAGAGAGCCGGTATTGCCTTTGGAGCAGGCAACAGGCCAGTTTGTCGGAGGATGCACCAGAAGCACGCCATTTCCTCTCAGCCACCCTGCACTTGCGTTTAAGGGTGACGAGGTCTGAGTCATACCAAGAGTTGCACTTGGCTTTGGCTTCAAGCGGGTCCTCATGACAGGGGCAAGAACATTGCGAGTATCATACATAGCAGAGTGGAGCATGGAAAGGGCTGTGTCAGGGTGTGAGTCAGCCAAGAGGAGAGATTGAGGGGGGGGAGAAAGTGGTGGCAAAAGCCTCAGCTGACACACGCTTTATGGGTCATATAACCAAGAAGGGAGGTGGCAGTGCTGGAGTTGGCTTGGCGTGAGGGGTACAGAGGGTTAGCTGGGAGGAAAGAAGAAAGTGATCACTCCAGGAGAGAGGAGTGGTGAGAGTGATGGAAAGGGGAAGGTCGAAAGAGATCAGAACATTCTGAGTGTGCCCTGCAGAGTATGTAGGGCCAGAGGGGAGAATAGAGAGAGAGAGAGTCACAGACGTCACAAAAGAGTCCAGAGGAAGGACAGGAAGCATCCAGGTGGATGATGAAGTCTCCAAGAAGGTGGCGTTGAGTGATCGAGGTCAGGAGGGAAGAGAAGTCTGCCCACTCAGAGAGGAAGGAGGAAATCTGACAAGGTGGCCGATAGATGGTAGCCATGGTAAGGCAATGGCCTGGAGAAAGAGAGAGAACCTGAAGACGAGGCATTCTAACAATGAGTAGGCCTGCGTAGGAATGACAGAGGCAGGAATCCACTCAGGGAAGATCAGGACTACACTCCCTCCTGAACGGTTGGATTTGGGCACAGAGAGGATCTTGTAGCCATTAGGGAGGAGACTGTCAAAGCTTGTGACAGCTCGCTGTGAAGCATGTCTCTGTCAGACCGAGGACATTAAGGTCAAGTTCCTCCAGGAGACGTCAGATGTCAGAGGAGTGTTTGACAGCTGAGCGAGAGTTGAGAGTGGCAATATGGAGAAGGCTGCCATCCTTGAAAGATTTTTGGAGAGGGGCACAAATCAGAGGTACGCCCTGCGGAGGTGTAGAAAAAGGCAGAGGGGGAGGGCAGAAGAGAAAGGAGGAGAGGGCAAGGTAGCCAAGTAGGAGACAGCATGGAGATGTGAGGAATCCGTCGAGGGGAGAGAGGGGACAGTAGGAGAAGAAAGGAAATTGATGAGGCGCAGGAAGCGTCTATCAAAGAGGATAAGGTTGGCTTGATAGCCTTGGACAAAGATGATGCTTTTCAAGTAAACTTTAATGCTGACCTTAGAGGAGTGGAAGGAGGCCAGGAGGGCCTCCCAACTGGGTGCTACTATTATTGGGAGAAGAAGTGAAAGGAGAGAGCACCAAGACCATATGTAGAGTCCATATGTCTGACGAGTGAACGACAAAGAGGATGTTAGTGAATATTTCCCTGGAGGAGGTACTGGCATAGGTATCAGCGATAGGGAGGCCTTGGTTGGAGACCAGGATTTCCTTTTTAAACCTCTTCCTAGCAGATTTAGTGAGGAGAGCAGGCTAGGTGAGACAGAGAGCACCATAGAGTAGGTATTTGTATTTATTTGTATTTATTGTTTTTATAGAGTGCTTTAATCCAAAGCGCTTGTAGGGAGAGGCGAGAAGAGAAAGTGAGTCGGAAGGGGCGGAGGAGGTGGCGGGGAGAACTCTAGGGGAGGACACAGGGAGCAGTGCAAGCAGACAGAACAGAGACAGAGAGAGATGAAACAAGTAGACAATTGGAGCTTAGATAATGGTAGAAGTTTGCTAAATGAATTCCTTACCAGTAGGCAAACCACAGGACAGCACTACTTTCTCAATGCAATTTAAATACCAGAGAAAACACACCTAAGTCTGAGAGTCCTGTATATTGGGGAAAAGGCATAGATTTCACAGTGAAATTTTGAATACTTTCACAATGCAATTTAAATACTGGAGAAAACACACCTAAGTCTGAGAGTCTACTATGTGGCCAGGTTATTAGGAGTGAAGGCTCTATTCCTAACCTGGGCACCTCCTACCTTACTTAGTCACTACTGGTTGATGGCTGGCCAATGGCTTCCCCTGCTGACACCTGGAGACACTAGCTGGAGCCGCCTCTGTAGGAGCCACAGAGGCTGCAAGGGCAGAGGGCTGCCCTGTGAGGATCAGATAAGATGAGCAAGGAGTAAATCATGGGTAGTGGGAGGGCTGGGAGGCGGGAGGAGGGAGGGGAAGGTAGAAGGAGAGGGTTGTGGTATAATTGGTATAATCACGCATTCGAGCCCGATTAAGTGTGTTTCTCTGTGTTTTTATTTTTCAGGTAAGCTTTGTGTCCTGTCCACACATCTGTATCTCTATTCCAACTCCCCTGAAAATATTGGACCCACTTACCCCTGAGGAATTTCTACAGAAATTGAATATATATAGAAAGAAACATGTTGGGCCGGGGAATTTGATGTTGTAGTAAGACAGAAGTCTATATCACAGTGTTGTGTATTATGTAGAATATTTTGTTATTTCACTGTGATACCCTCCGATATATTGTTGGTATTGGAGTTTGTATTTTAGTATACTGTTTTATAGTTGTGTGTGAATTGTTATAATTGAAAGAAACAATAATTTAAATTGAAAGACACAATAGTGAATTGAATTTGAATGTTTGAGTATGAATGAAGTGTGTTTGCAGTATGGTCTCTGGGAGAGGATGTTAATAGAGTGTTGTATGAGACTGACTTTGAGTGTCTGATACTTTTTAGAGGTGCTATCATTTTGGCACGATGGATGATTCTTAGATATATATGATGACTTTGTATTGGTACATCCTTTTCTAATCATTTATTATTAAAAAATAAAATCAAAATTTTAAAACGAGTTTAATAAAGCAAATTGGATTGATTTATTTTATATATTTTGTTTGTTTACATGATAGATTCTTTGTGTAAGTGTGTTCACTGGTCTAGAGCTTACGACACAGAGTACCCCGCTTTATGGTCTTTTGTTTGCCTTTATAAATTTAACGGTTCTCTCCAGGTTAGACCAAACAGTTTGGATAGACCTGGTATTCTCTGTTACTTTAGTTTTTTGAGGGTCGTGGAACAGCATGGATGCTGGGACCTGGAAGGCACAAGGATTTTACTGAAATGACTTTCTAGGCCCATGAGGGTCCTAAAAAAGCTACACTCACCATGTCAATGCAAGAAGGAAATGGTGCGCTCGCACTGGAGCCGGCTGCTTGCACATCCAAGGAAGAAATAACAGTGTCCAATCCGGGGAGGTGGGAAGAGCTGGGAAGCGGGAGGAGTGAGGGGAAGGGAGAAGGATAGATTTGTGGAACAGCATAGAAGCCGGGGCCTGGGAGGCACAAGAATTTTACACAATTCACTTTCTAGGTTCAGGAGGGTCTTAACAGCTACACTCACCAGGTCAATACCAGAAGGAATGGCGCACGCTCGGACTGGAGTCGGCTGCTAGCTCAGCCAAGGAAAGAACAACGGTGTCCAATGCAGGTCGGTGGGTGGGCTGGGAGGCAGGTTTAGGAAGGGGTGGGGAGAAGGAGAGGGTCATGGAACAGCGTGGAGACCAGGGCTGGTAGGCACAAGAATTTTACAAAAAGTAGTTTCTTTTCCCTGGAGGGTCCTAAAAGGCTACACTCACCAGGTCAATACCAGAAGGAAATGGCGCGTGATCGCACTGGAGCCGGCGGCTAGCACAGCAAAGGAAGGAACAACGGTGTTGAATCGGGAGAGGTGTGCAGGCTGGGAGGAGGGACTGGAAGGGAGTGGTAGGGAGAAAGAGAGGGTCATGGAACAGCATGGACACCAGGCCTGCTGGGCACAAGCATTTTACAAAAAGGACTTTCTAGGCCCAGGAGGGTCCTAAAAAGCTACACTCACCAGGTCAATGCCAGAAGGAAAATCCCTGAACTAAACTGTATAGGTCAAAATTCGAAATGTCATCCTCATTTATACTGTGACACATGTTATTAAATATAGCCTCATGGAATGTTAAGGGATTGAATATTCCAATCAAAAGGCAAAACGTTATTTCTTATTGAGAAAAAGGTCTAAAACATCTATTAAATCCATTCATTTATCTCTACTAGAGTCTGCAAAATAAAAACCATATTGGGTAGGAGAGGTTTTTATGAGTGCAGCATATGGTAAATACAATATGGTATCAATTCTTCTAAATAAATAATTTAAATATAAGGTATTACAAAAATGGGATGAACATGAGAAATGGGTTCTTATAAACATTCTAGTTGATTCAGTAATCTATACTGGCCCCACTTTCCTTATAATTCCCTTTGGTCTAATCTTAAAAAACATCTTTTCCAAATTGATATCCAACATTTTATTGTGTACACAGACTATAATGAAACAATTTAACCCTTCTTGGATAGGAGATTGATGTTGCATTTAAGAATAATAAATCCCATAAAGAGTTTTTAAAGTTTATATCTGCATTGGGTATTATGGAAACATGGCACATACTACATGTTTAAGGTCAAATAGATGGAGGTTCGATACTTCCTTAATCATTTAATACATGTCCTACTAAAATTCATAATCAATTGTTTCTGGTGAATAAAAGGGAGAAACATCTGTATTTCCAGTGATTGGGATTTTTATAAAGCTGTTCTTAGAGGACGTTTGATTTCCTATGTTGTGAAGAAAAAGAATAGATCTTAATTCTGAAAAAATGTAAAAAGTTAGAAAAAATGTATAACAAAAAAATGGATGCCTCATCCAACTACTTATTATGCAACATCGTTTCAAGTTCAATACAATAGCATCTGAATCTTCTAGAGCTACTATGTTGAAGTATAGACCTGAAATATTTCAATATTCAAATACAACCAGCAAATATTTGTATCATATTTAAAATGTTAAAAAGAAAGTACTAAAATGGCAGTTATTAAAAATAACTGTGGAACCAGAAAATTCTCAGGAAACAACATTGGGCCTCATTACGAGGTTGCCGGTCTGGTAATAACGATACCAGTAAGGGAATACCAGCATCGTTTACCAGACGAGTACATTACGACACGCAATGCCGGTGGTACCGGCATCAGCAGGGACCCATTGTGACCGGGTAGCACCATCCTAGAATGGGCGTGGGCACGTGACAGCCGTGCCAGTAATACCAGCTTGCCGTGTGGAAGTGCACATTACGAGGTCCACGAACATGCACATAACGGCATCCAGATGCCGGTAAGAACGGGTACAATGATGCCTTTAACACCCGCATCTCTTGGCCGCCGTTAATAGCAATCTGCTGTGTTCAAACCTGCCACAGGTGCACACAATCAGCACAGGTGGAGACAATGGAGTCTGGCACAGCACAAAAGGAGCACACCCACACACCACACCCCTTCCAAACCCAAAATGCTACCATTAGCAGTTGCAATACTGGGGCTGGAGGACATGCCTGTACTGCTACTACTCCAGCAGGCATTGAACCAGGGAATGCAGTGGAGGCGCAGGAGGAGAAGGAGGTGAGACAGGGCCAGCACAGACCACCAGGACAGGCAGTTGTACCCCGCAGGCAGCCCCCAATCCCTTGCCCAAGGGTCAGTCCATTTGACTTAACCCCTGCACAGATCCACCGCCTGTACTGCCTGGACCGGGACACCATATGCACAATAGTGGACCTCATCCATGATGACTTGGTAAGCCTCATCAACATCTGGAGAGGCACCCCCCCCCCGCTGAAGGTAGTGTCTGTGCTGCACTTCCTTGCCACAGGCACCTACCAGCACACAGTGGGGCAGCTGCATTGCATTTCACAACTATGTTTTTCCTGTGTGCTCAACCAGGTGCTAAATGCCCTCCTGAACCATGGAAAGGACCATATATATCTACCACGGACTACTACATGGCACGACGTTCTACACAACGTACTTGGCTGCTGGCTAAATCCAACACCAGGACAATGAGGGGTGTTGCCTGGGGAGGAACACAAGCATAGGCAACCTGTCAGCTGGTTGGGGTACGACGGGTGTTGCCTGGGGGTGGACACAAGCATAGGCAACCTGTCTGCTGGCTGGGGTATGAGGGGTGTTGCCTGGGGGGACACAATTATAGGCAACCTGTCTGCTGGCTGTGGTATGGAGGGTGTTGCCTGGGGGCGGAATACAGTCACCTGGGTTGCAAAACTGTGAGCCCAATCACCTCGACAGAATGTTCGACACAGCCAATGGATGCCGATGTGGCATGCATACACACTTGTGCGTTGATGTAAGCAACATACACAGCGCCCACCCCAGCATATGCACCTTGAACACATGAACCACAGGTACCACGATGCACCACCCTGCTGCCGGCACAATGCCTGAAATACATGAGCGGAGCAAAGTCCATCACTGGACATGCAGCCATGCCTGGGGCAAATCCAACTGCCACACATGGAAATCTATGTCACTGCACCCGCCCCACAGGTACACCACAGACCACTATACTGGCCCAGGCACCCCAAGGGACACTTACAATTGCAATGGAACAAGCAAGGAAACAAATTCAATCACTGATCAGTCACCACCACTAACATATGAGCGAGTGGGGCAAGACCCATCCACAATACCTTAGCTCCTCCATGCCAGTACACACCTAGCCCCGTTGCAGAAATGTTTGCCATCACTGGTGGTTCATAACACCATTGCCATTGGGCCTTGGTCACATGGGGGAAGCCAGTGATGGACAACTACAAGGTGACATCAAGTAGTCGGAAACACAATTAGCAAACCACTGTGTATCATGAAGTACATCAGGCATATATGCCATGATGCACTCCACATGTATAGTACAAATTTGGAATGCAACACACCCATTAGATGTCAGCAGGTCATGGTCATTATGAACTTATTTGTTTGAGTGCTGTACCTGATCAAAAGGTCCCTAAGACGTCAATGGCACACATACCTGCCAAGCATGGACCATCCCTAAGTACACTTACCTGGGTCTTACTATAAGGAAACGTCAAGTGCAGTCATGATGAATCTTTGGCATGTGACCATTAACACTGTACAGGCATTGCACACAAGGAATGACAACAATGTTCATGGATACACTTTCCATTGCTCCTGTGCAGTGTATGCCGGGTATTCCCTGAAGCCGTGGCTCATGACCCACATCAGGCAACCAGTCAACAGGCATGAAGAGAACTACAACCATGCACATGAACGCACTCGTGTCATTTGTTTTTCTTATGCACACCAGGTGTATTAAGTGTATCATAACTATATATAGTGAAAACTACCCCCAGACCTGAATGCTGCCACACACCCACGCCCCCACCCCACAACACACCGATGCTTAACACCCCCCAAGCCCCAACACCACCACACACCTATGCCCTCCACCCCCCAACATCTACACAAACCCACCCCCCTGCACCCACTTCAAGTTCAACTCGATCCCCAATGTGTGTCAGGCTACTGACACCCCCTTTTAGGTGGAGAGAGTTGTTTGTTTGGCAAGTGCAGAGAGTGCAGTGACCTGCGCACCGGGCTTGTCTGGGTCAAACTCGCCGGTGTTGAGCTTGTTGATGGGTGGGGTTGTGGGTCAGCCTCTGCAACACGGTGTTGGACCATGGTGGCGACCAACTGGATGACAGCCTCTGTCATTGCTGACATGCCCTCCGCACACACTGGGCCACATGGTAGACTGAACAGCTATTGTCCTGATGTTTTCTTGCATGGCCTGGCATGTGGCTACCCCTTCCGCCAAGTATTGTTTGACCATATCATGCATGGCCTGCTGCCGCTCCTCCATGCGGGTGAACTGGCCCTCCAAGTCCCGGATGGATTTCGCACCCAGTGATTGCGCGGGAGGTTGTGGTGGGTGCATGGTTGTGGGGCTGCATGGTAGTACGGGCATGTCATCCACAGAGGCCTCAGCACCGGAGCCAGGCTTGGGTGAGAACTGTGGGTTGTCCAGCATGGTTGGGGTGACCGGCATGTCCTCTTGCAAGGTGTAGACTGCAGTGTCCTCTTCCTCCATCTCCTCCAATTCCTCCATGCTATGTTGTGCAGATTGCGTTGCCTCTCCAAGGTCACTGGTGGGCGTCGACTGATGCCACTCCACATCACTGGCCGCAGGTGATCCCTCTTCCTCCACCTGAGGTGTTACCTCTGGGGCTGATGTTTTTTTTTTGGGGAGATTTGTGGCAGCTGTGTCTCTTGCCATGGGTGCCTTCATGGCTGCAGTGCAGCTTTGCTGATCCTCCTTCCAGGGTGTTTGTAGGGGCTGCCTGCAAGGTTCTGTAGCCTCTGTGCCCTGTTGGCTGGGGGACTGTGGCTTGGCAGTGGTGGTTATCTTATAGCAAACCCTTGATGTGGAGGTCCTGCAGGCGCTGTCGTGGCCTTGGCTAAGGCATGTTGCTGAGTCTTCCGCCTCGCTGTCAGATCCCGTGTCTGTGGGGGGTAGAGAGGGAGGTCATCAGTCATGGGTCAACGTACATTGATTCTACTTCATTTTGAGTCCTGTGCATTCTCGTGTACATGTTGGAGGGGCGGCCATGGTGCTTACAGGAGTTGGGGAGAGGTGTGCAGTGTTTGTTCATCCTTCTGGTGCAGCCATGATGGGCATGGTGTCTGTTGGGTGGGTGAGAGGTGTATCGTGGCTTGCATGTTCTGGCCATGCCTCAGGGGCTGTGTGCCATGTGGTGTCTAGATGTGGGTCTGACGTGCTTGCACAATGTGTGTTGTTGCATTGGTGTTTAGACTTCATGCATGGTCATGGTGGGTGTGTCAAGTGTGCAATCGGCAGTGGCGATGTGTGCACCATGCATTGGGATGGTACAGTGGTCAGGCCTGCATCTTTGCTGTGATATTTATGTGTGTGTGTGTATGCAGATGTTGCTTGTGTTTGCAAATGGTGACTCATGTGGTTTGTGTCAGTGGTGTTAGGTGTGTGTTTTCATGGCAGGGATGTTGCATTTTTGTAGGTGCTGACTTTAGGTGCGAGGTGATGGCCCATATATTTCCTCACATCTACTTGCCATTTGGACTCCACAATTGTACTTGGGGTATTGGGTGTGCGTGGTGACTTTTGTGTTATGCCAAGGGTCACTCACCATCATCCGCTGATGATGGGATTCCCATCTCGGAATGGCCAACACCCTTGAAGGCCTCCATATCTATTACGGAGCTGCAGGTTTCCTCCCACTGTGCCAGCTTTATAGGCGATGATGATCCACCACCTGTTGCCTTGGCCGAGCTACGGTTTGCCGACAGGATGTTGTGGACATGCAGCCACAGATCCTCCCAATGTTTCCTGCAGTCTTTGACTGTGTGTGGGGTTGTCCCCACTGCCGAGACCTTCTGCACAACCTCCTCCCAGATGTTCCTTTTTCTTACTTGTGCCACACGGTGCAGGTCTCCACAGAAGATGACATCTGCATGCTGGTCCAGAGCATGTTGAGTTCATCTGAAAAACATGGCTTTTGTTGCCGCACTGCGCCTTTTCTGGTAGCCTTGGCCATGCTCTTGCTAACACTATCCACAGTTTCAAAATCCAGGTGCTGTAGGCAGAGGATTGCAATGGATTATGTTTTTAAAAATGGCCACCGGAGCATTTCCCGTTCCGGCGCGATAAGGTTGCTTCCGGTTCCGGCACTTCCGGTGCTGGTATTTACGATATCGGCATCAACGGTACCGTTCTTTATGGCATCTAGGATGTTTGTGCCAGTGTTTGTGGCATGGATGATGCCACTATCGGGGGTTTGGAGGGCCTTACCGGTATGCCAGTGCAGCCGTTACCGGAATGCCGGTATGCGCTTGCCCGCTGACTCAGAATCAACCATTGATTCTGGCAGCAGTGCAACATGGACACGGTTGCACCGGCATGCCGATACTTTGTTTTATTTACCGGTCAACTCGTAATGAGGCCCATTATCAATGTGTTTTTGAAGTTCTATCAAAACCTATACTCCTTTGATTCTTCTCATAATAAACCTCATTTTAAAGATTTGTTTAGTGATGGTCCACACTCCTCATATTCAAACTGTGACTTTGCCCCTTTTGAAAACCCTATTTCCCATGAAGAGATCTTTCCAAAAGGAAAGCCCCTAGTCCTGATGGTTTTGCTGTACATTGTTATGTACATTTTCAAAATGTACAAGCACACAAAATGAATGAGCTATTTTCATATTTTACATCAAAATATAAATCAATTGGAACCTTTGCTGAAGCCAGGCTCATTGTTTTTCCTAAACCTAATAAAGATCTGGTACATCCCAAAAATTACAGACCATTTACCTGAATTAACACAGATTTTAAAATTGGTTAAAAAATATTGGCAAGTCGTTTAACTTCTTTTATGTCTAGATTGATCAAAAGAGACCAGGTGGGATTTGTCAAAAGTAAGTCGTTGTCATCCAATTCTAGGTTATTTTTTAACAAAATAGATCTATTGAAACAATAAAGTGGCATGGTTTAGTACCCCCATTTACTTCTATGGTTAAGTTATATTCAGATCCTAAAACCTCTATTTTTGGTAATGGGCAGAGGTTATACAGAGGAACTAGGCAGGGATGTCGCTTGTCACACAATATATTAATTTTAGTTTTTTCTATCATCAATATGATTAGATGCAGATATACATGGCTTTTAAATGTCCAGTTTAAAGATCAAACTTGCAGTTTATGCAGGTGACATTCTCTTTTTTCGGAAAATCCCACATATTAGTATCGATTACTTAATTAGTTAAAGCCTGATTTTTTATATTCACTGTATTAAATATGATGTTCAGAACTCTAGAAGGAAATGGTGCCTGTGAGGTATTTAAAATGTAGGGATTCATATTGCTTCTTCTTTTAAAGATATTATGAAACAAAATACCAGACTACTGATGGTAAGGCTAAACAAACGTGTTAATTGATGGTCATTATTGCATTTGTGATGGTGGGGTCATGGTGGGGTAGTTTGGAATTGATTAAAATGATAATCTCTCCAATTGTATTGTACATACTATATATGTTGTCTATGCCCTTTACATCCTTTTTCTTTCAATCAATTGACTCTTGTTTCACACCATTTCTAAGGGGAACTAAGATGCAGAATCTCACTGAGAAAACTCAACAAATTAACCTGTAATGGGGGTGTCAAATTCTAAAATTTCAAACATTATCACTCAGCCTTTATACTTCATCAGTTTCAAATGTTGTACATATGTGAACAAAGTCATGATACACCTTACTGGTTTATATTGGAAACATGAATGATATCTCCTGTTTCTCTAAAGGATTGTTGCTATATAATAGATATAACTAGATGGCTTATGAATATAAATATTAAGGTGTCAGCACATCCTCTTGAGAATTTCCCTTTTCCCCACATAAAACACCCACAATGTAATTGCACAATTTATTTGGCTAAATCAACACATTCATATCAATGATAAATCCTTATTTTGGAATCTTTTGAAAAGGCATCACAATTGGCGAACAATTCTTGGTTGATGGAGTTTTTTGTCTCCTTCAATGATTTCAAAATGGAATTCTCCCTACTTTGCTCATATTTGCATCAATTTGCTAAGATTAATGGTGCATTGATAGAGAATATTGAGATTTGGTCAGGTAGTAACAGTTTCCATGATTAGGTCTGACGAAAGGCTATGAAACATCTTAATCCCAAGGCCTCAATTTTTTATAAAACATTTAATTCAAAACCATGAATGAGTTGAGATGGATGTTAGAACTAATGTGGGAATAAGAGTGTCATCTGCAGATCTCAATTTGTTACAAAATCAGTGCCAGGGTCCAAATAATTTCTAGCACTCCTGTAACACATCAGGGTGGCCCACTCCCTGCCAAATGTTGACGCTACCTATAGCTACTCCATATTGTGTCAACATATTTGTGGTTAAAACTGCAACTTCCGCTGTTTCATAGAGGGTTGTGGTTCCACTCTCCGATTTACAGATATAATTCGAGATAATGCATTAGTTGTGTCTTGAAATATGCTAAATGTTTACGTCTTTCTTTAAAACAATTTATGGCTAACAGTTTGGTCTGATCCTATTGATGGTAAGTGGAACATGTTAACCATCTATCCACAGGAAAAAAGAGCAAACATGCTTTCTTCCAACAGTAAATATATGGACAAATGCAGGCAAAATATCTGATTGACTTGCCTATCAAACACTGCAACAAGATTGTTTTATATAGGTTGATACTCATGATAGAAACTCCTCTCCAATACTACTGTTTTCATTACGTTGGAGCTGCTGGCAGATGACTGTGCAGTTGTTGCTAGCCCACCTTTAAGGTTATTGAAGTAGAGCATTTTCATCACTCTCATGCAGAATGAGTGGAGTAGTGAGCGGACATGGCCAGCATCAGTGCCCCGCGTTGTCACCATCCAACTCATTGTTATTCATGAAACTGGATAAGCAGCCTTGCAAGCCTGGATTATAAGGTTTATGAATAACAATGAACCAGCCCATGCAGAGACCCTGGCCAGTGCACACTGCAGGGCTCACAATTAAAGTTGAATGAGCAATAGCTAAAACCAGCTCCTGGGTGTGAGGCATCACCCAGTAAGCAGAAGATATGGCTTGGTAATCAGGAACGGGCACACAGTGGACCACAACTTCCACATGAGATGCACTGTTTATCTTGTTGGCTATTATGCATGATTCAATATGTTTAAATGTGTAAATGTGGACCCTCTGCCCTCCATCGGCTTTGGCATCTGTAGATTTCTGGTACTGGAGTCTGGACAAGGACAAAGCAGGAAACAGAGGCTTTGGCACATGTTCAAAGTAATCTTTAATGCAGATTCAAAAGACACTAGAAGCAGCACTGAGCTCTTACAATCATTTTGTCTTGAATAGGCCTTTGAGAATGATGTAACATTTCATACAATTTCAGAATTCGTATCTGATTGGTACCTTCAGCCAAAAACAAACCCCTTCTTGGTTTTGATTGGTTGGCTTAACTGTCGCTCACCAAGCCCACATTAGCTCATTCTGGCAAGCATTAGTTGACGGACACATCATCTGATAAGCTTGCGTGACATACACCAGACATTATTATTTATCCTTCAATTCCTGCCAAGAAGCCACCCTTATCCGATTCTCGAGGCCTGCCAAATCTACTTGGCAGTTAGTACCGTGACAACCTCATGAGCTAATCTTATTTGTTGCCAAGTAAGCAGCTGTTCTGCCTAATTGGTAGCCTTCCCATGGTCTTTATCTGATTTACTATCAATCATTGTCTGCTTCTGTTGCCAAGACATTTTAAATATACCAATCTTAGACATACTTATCTACAGTGAACTGCTGCCAAAGAATTAATCATTATCTGCATGAATAAGGCCTTTTGACACCTGCCCCCATGGCGCCATTTTGTCTCTGGCATCCATATTAGAATCTACCCAAGCCTGTTCAGCCTGGATCTTCTGTTCAGCTACCAACAGTGAGTTGTTATTTACTTTTGAGAATAACTTTTTTTTCTATCTGTTTTTCGGACCCCAAAACTATATGTCACCCTATATGCACTTTTTAATTTTCAATAAACACTATCATTCTGATGTTTGCAATACTGGAACCACTGATCAGCCCACCATGCCATCCGCACCCAGCTTGGGGGTTGGGGGAGTCTAGCACCTCCTCTACACTTGTGTCAAAGATGTTCCTAGTTCTTTATTAACTTTAACTACACCTGGTCATGCAGAAATTCATGATCCTGAGAAACATGAACCTGTTTTCAGTGTTTTTTGATCTCAGGACAGCTTTTGACTGTGTGTCAAGGGGGAAGCTTTGGTCCATTTGGGCCAAAAGGGGACTACCAGCCAACTTGTTGAGAATCATAATACAATTGTATTCTGAAAATAGAGCCTCATTGTGATGGGGGTTAACGGGAGAAACAATGTTCCCTATCATAATTTTTCTCTATGTGTTGACCCGGTTGGCTGTTGTGTGCACATTATTTTCCATGTGTGAAAAGTACTAATGAGGTAAGCCACTACCGTCGCATCGCAGAAGAGAGTTTGGAAAGGAAGATGATTATGTCCAAGATACAAAGACAAGGCTAGAAGTTCATACCAAGAATCACGTGATCAGATACAAAAGCTTGGAGTGAACGGAGCTGGAATCAGATGGAAAGTAAACAGAAGACTGAAAAGTCCAGGAAAATCTACAAAAGAAATCCGTAGATGGAAGAACAGAGGAGAGATGCAGATTTGGGGGATCAGTGATTTCATCAGATGGATTGGAAGGCGGAGTGGTCATCTGCAGAGCCTGGGTGGTCATTGGTTTCTAGCAACCAACCATTGACATAGTGCAGAACAGATGCAAGCAGCTATGGCCGAAACTGGCCAAACTGCTGACATGGGTCGGAAATAAAGGAGGACCTTTGCAGATAGTGCCTTTGGAAATTGCAAAACTGTGCTTTAGAAACAATGGCACAAGAAAAGTTGGAGAGAACCTGAACTGAGGTTGAATCTTTGATGTACCAGGAATGGGCATTAGAACAGTAGTGATGATGGATCCAGAGCTTATATGAAGCTGTCCAAGGACTGAGGAGGACGATGTTCCATAGTAAATGTTCATGTTCCAGTGTTGGTGATTCCTAAATGTGACTTGAACATTGACAGCTTTCCAAATGCAGATGCTCACCTGAGGAAGAAGAGATCTGTGGAACTGATAAATAGAATTAAGAGAGAGAACTATTTCTCAGCCAAGTCAATAGAAGCTTGTGATGCCATTCAATATGAACACATACTGTTCAGACAGACTTCTTCGATATTCACCTTGATCTTTATGCTGAGTATCCAGGTTGGAGCAAATACTAAATGGCTGCAAAATACCAGATGGGAGTTGTTGTAGACAATCAACACTACCATAAAGGGATTTATTGCTATCAGAGAGGAGCTGAGAGCCATACAACTGATGACTCTTCAGAACAGATATGTCCCAGACATGATCACAGCTATGGATGGAGGTGTTTGTGCAAAAATTGGAGAATCAGGTTGCACATTTGTACCTTCTCATGAGGACGAGAATGGTACCTTGGCAGCGGCCATAGAGATGCTGATGAAGCTGCATGTTCAAATGGAGACAAAGTGGAAGACATTGCTGATCATAGCTGGTTTGGAGCGCTCTTTTCTTGGGTTCCACAATGGATGGCAGATACGTTAATGTTTCTTGGAGCCCTGATAGTGATAGTATTGCTTGGATTATGTATGGTTAGGATAATCATCTCACAATGGAACAAGACTGCAAATAAAGCCATATGGATGAAGATCATGATTGATGTTGATTCAGGATGGAAGACCAAAGAACTGACAGATGAAGAAATCAGAAACTTCATGAAAGCCAGCATCCATGCACCGGAGGGAATGAAATTCCTGTATCCAAAGAACCAGAAGAAGTATGTGGGAAGATGCATCTATTGCAGTCCAAGTGGTCAGTGCATGCTCATGACTTGAAACAAGGATGAGCATGTGAAATCAGCTGGATGCCTGAAAGGAGTAATCAAGATATGGGTCGCAAAGAAGCATTTCTTCCGACAAGGATGTCTAGATGTGAAGAATGATGGGGCAGTGGTCGATGAATCTCCCCGAAGGGGGAGTATAGAGAAAGATCCAAGTACCCCCACATCAACCATCTTGCCCATAGTGTCTATATATTGGGAACCAGAGTTTGAGACATGTGCAGTACCAGTGAAAATACTGATACCAAGGAGAATATTGGAGGCAAGGTTCCCATTGAGAAAGCCATGCCTACAAACAAGACAGTATGATGGCCACTTGAATGAAATTCCAGAAGAATCAGGATCAATGAATGAAAGAGCAGATTGGTGACGTCACACAAAGCCAGACTGATTTACATGGAAGAGATGCAGAGACAAGAGAAGTGAATATAGTCTATAATGCATCAAGAAAGTATCAAAGATAAGTGACATCTTGGGTTCGAGATGAAGAAACCTATGCTACAGAAACATGAAGATATTAAGTCATTTTACAAGTGTACAGATGCAAAGAAACACTAGCAGACAAAGTATTCTTGAGGCTACCTATATAGTGAATAGATTGTGGCATGCACCAATGTATACATATATAGGAATAAGTAAAGAATGGATGTTTCCACAACGTGTTATAGCAGAGCTGAACCAGGGAAGGAAGGCTTTTTTCCAGTGTGTTGCAGTTGAACAACAATGACATTAAGGAGATGAATCTCAGAAAGGCGCGGCTGGATCAGCCCCAAGAAGCCAAGGTCTTATCGGACTGGGATGAGCAGACATTAGTTACAATCGTGTGAAAGAATTAAACTCCTGTTCAGAAGGCATGGACAAAAACAAGGAAGATGTCAGAGTTTCACTTAATAGTAGTATTTTAAATGCACCAGAGCTCAAATTTGTGGTCTTCAGTCATGTGACTGGATGGAACTGGACTAACATGACAAACCACAACTATGCAGAGAGGCAGAGCATGCCTCTACTCCCCTGTATTCTCCAGAGCAAAGAACATTTCTAAGGCCAAGTTCAAAGGCTTAATTGAAGTGCAGACCACTGAGGTGATGATAGATGATATGCTAATTGGTGGGAAGCTATGGTTATGACCAGCTCACCAGCACCAGCAAGTCCAGCATGCGTGCTGCTAACGTGGGTGGAATAGTATTTACGTCCTTAAGAGTGCCAACCAATTGTAGGGGGCCGTATGATTAAGAGCCCTATAGTTTGTATAACCAATAGGAAGTCGTGTACTTGGTGATGTTCATATTGACTTGTTTGAAGGATGGGCTTAGTAGTCCCACCTGATGTTAAGGAGCCTATCACTTTCTTAGACTAGTATGGAACATATACCTACATGTTCCCTCTAAGCCTATCACATTTGCCACTAGGTTTTTCTAGTTTGCCACATAGGATGACGTTAGTGAATACGGAGCTTAACGTCATCAATGATGAGTTTTTTCTCTAAGTATGGTGTTTTTTGTTAAATGCATTGAGAGACCATGCTATGAGACGTCTGTTGATGTCCGGTGTACTCCCTGTTTTAGATAATTGATAATAAAACAGTCAACTTTGCCAACTTCCTGAGTTGTTTTGATTATTGATGTTTGAGTAACTTCTGCATCCCCATTCATCTCTAGGTATTGCTCCTTGTCTTAAAGGGCTGGGCTGGCTGTCCCGGTTCAAGAAGATGGAGCTAAGTAGCTCACAGCAATGTCGAACCTGCACTGTTGTGGTTATATTAATATGACTGACTTCCAGTTAAAATAATGAAGTTGCCAAAACACCACAAAATAATCAAGCTGGAATCTGCAATAAGTGCACAGGCTCAGAAAAAAGTTCCGGGGCTAAACCCTGGCAAGCCCCCCCTACATATTAAGCACTGGTCATCTGGTCATCGGAGAAGATATGTGGTTCCACATTTAGAGTAGAATTTCACACATCAGCACGTCAGCAAGCCTAACACATACCTTATACTTCTTTCAACACATGTTATTTATTACCCCACTCAAGACTATGTAAAAGTAACCTATCACCAGTGTGAGAAACATGAAGATGTCTCACCCATTAGTCCCCATGGATCTGTTGTCGAAGTGGCCAGGACACTGCCATCGCTATTGGATCCAGTTCCTGGGGGTAGACCAGTGTGGTGGGATCACTTGGATGAGGGCTCCTTAGGGAGTGGAAGTGGGACACCAAAGGGTGAGACACGGTACCCCCTTCCCTATAACACCTTTTCCCCATCCTGCAAGGTAGGATATTAAGGAACACAGCCCCCCCCCTTCCCAACATGCACACTTTCTCACGGACAACTCACTGCAAATAACAACCAGACTACCCCCCATACCCACTTTCTCAACAGTATTTTTCTGGATTTTCCTAAACTTACTAGAGAAAACTAAAATCCCAATAATTCCTCCCCTCTGTTCTTTTCTAAAGTCACTGAGACGAGGAGGAGAGAAATTAGGAGGATGAAGATTACCAACAGGGAACCACAGACACAGAAAACAGACTCTCCCCTTTCTACAGCAGACTGCCCCATTAAATAGGCCAGGCTAAGTCAGGCCTCCCTCGTCAATTATTTGCACCTGACTGCACTTGCTCCCTCAGGCATCATAAAAGTCAGAGCAGGAAAGCAAATTGTGAGTCGGGGATGCTGGAAGGTGCCGGAGAGAAGGAGAAAGCCCTAGTGAGCTTCAGAAGCCTGGAAGAACTGTAAAAGGAGAAAACCGCCCTAACATTGGCCCTGCTATTTAAGAGGAGACTGCACGGTAGAGGAGGGAGCTGTACTTCCTGAAGGCAAGACCAGGGCAGCTGGGGTTGACTGGCGGTACCTATAGCAGAACTCCTCACCTGGGGCCAGACAGGCAATCCCAGGAAAATGTGGGGCAAGAGGTAAGACCCTGACGTCATTGAAACATCCCACTTGTGGCTCCTGCAGCTCCCAAAACATTGAAAACCATTTTGTGGAGCTGTGAAGTTGGAGGAAAAAAATATCACAAATGCATTCTGAGACTGGGAGTCCAAAAACATACTTTTGAAGATTGTAAACTTTGTGAGAGGGGTCGGAGTTTGGTAAAGAGAGACCCTTGTGAACTTTGTGAGAAGGGTCTGAGCCCGCAGGGGGAGACCCCTGTGAACTTTGTGGGAGGGGTCAGAGCCTGGTAGAGGGAGAACTTGTGAACTTTTGTGAGAGAAACTGGCACCGAAGATAGAGTGGTCCGGAACCACGTGGGTGCTCATTCGAAGGTCTCTGTCTGGTGCCCCCTCTCCCAAACCTGGAGGAACAACAAGTACCAAAAGGCCTTAGAGGAGACTGGCATGAGGTGTCCAGGTGGTCATACGAGGGTCAAACCAAACCCTGTGCACAGTCGATAGTCTTTGACACGTTGTGGAAGCAAACGTGAACCCGACTGAGGGATGCCTAACAATTGGGGTGAACCCTAACACACCCTAGAACATTGTGATGAATGAACTGTGTGAAGCCTGCCTGGGGGCTTTAGAGAAAACCTAACTGGGGCTTTAGAGAGAGCCTGATTGGGGGCGTAAGGGAAAGCCTGACTGGGGTCTGAGACCTGGATGTAAAGGGAAGAACCTAAGGGGTCTAGAATGACATTTTGCTGAAATGTGAACTGTGGCAAATATGAACCCAACGGAGGGACGCCAAGAGAAAGCTAGGGGAAGGGAACCCTCACTTTTTGATGAGATTTAGAAAGTGTGAACCCGACTGAGGGAAAGGGAAAAACTGGTGTTTGCACTCGGCTGTGGGGAACACAGTACGAACTGAGATATTGTGAAGCACACACTCGCCATAGAATAGCAGAATGCCCAACGAGACATGATCGCTCCTTCTAAGCCTCTGTTTTAATGGACAAGTGCTTTGAGAGGCTACTGCTGAAATAAGGATCGGAGCCTGGCTGAGGGGGATGCTAGGGTGAAGAGTAATTACCTGACGTGAAGGTTTCCAGAAGGAACTGTTTGTTTTGTTGTTTTTGGCATATAAGGCCCTGTGAAGCAAGAGATTTTGAATAAGAAGAGACTTGGGCACAGAAGGCCCTGATATAGAGAAAAGGTACTGTAAGCTTGTGCTGGAGAAGGCCAATAGTGTGCTGTGCTCAAGAATCCCGTCTTGTCCCGTGCTTAACACGTGGGGAAGGGAGACCCTAGCTATAACATACTGACTTATCATTTTGTAAACACTTCTTTCTTTTCTTGTGAACATTATCCCAAACTATTTTGTAGCATAGCGGTAAGGATTGGCAATCCTTTTTTATTTATTTATTTTTTAGTATAGTCTCTTTTTATTTGACTATACTCCACTTGGACTGTATTATTATTATTTGATGGCCGTAGCTTGCTCCCATCTTAGATGTAGGTTTAGATTAGGCGTGTGTCCCACCCATTTTTACAGTTTAATAAACACCCTTGAACTGTGATCACTTGTTTCTGTCTTGCTTTGATACTATGCCTTCCTGACACCTAAAGGGATCCTATAGGCACATGGTTGTTGAAAGCAAATTTGCCAAGCAATTCTGGACACATGTATGGAATGTATTTACACAAATATTTAAGTTACAATGAATATTTCTAGCTTTGTGTTTAATAAACAAACACCTGCCCCATTTGATCTTTTCATGATTAATACGATTTAAACAATTGCCTCCAACTGGAAACAACTGCGTTCTATCACATAAAATGTGGCATAAATCAGTTTGTAATGTGCAGAGACTTGAAAAATGTTTAGCTCCCTCACCATTATTGTTTAATAAACATGAATTGAAATGGAACTTATTTGTGAATTATTTGTCAAGTCAATTTAATCCTGTCGTCTTCTTTTTAGCTAAGGTCTGTGATCCTCTCCGTCTGTTTGAGTCTGTACAATGTTTTGTCTCAAGTTGGTTAATTTTTTATTGAAGTGTATATAACATGATATGTTTATTGCTAGAAATAGACTAAGTTAACCTACATTTTATTACAGTACAACCTGTTAACCATTTATTCAACTTCCTATATTTACTTCAGAAAGTGCCTTATTCAAAATAGAGTATGCAATTATTTTTTATTTACTGTCATTGTTATTGAAAAAAAAAAGGTGAAGCACGTTATTTCTGGCTAATGTAACTCGTGAAATCATTGATGGTGCCATCTGTGATGTCTTATTTGATACAACCAGTGCTGTCATCCATGACATTGAGTGTGATATCATCTGACAGGATTAATACAATCATGAGCTGTAGACGTGGTGGAGCTGGCACTAAGCGTGTGTAGCTATTTATTTAGACCTTTTTTTTCGACACAGCCTTAACATTACATATACATAGGATAAATAATGGCGTGAGATTTACAGTCCGATCATGCCATCTTATGTTTCTGGCGTGACTGCAAAACCCTGTAAAGAATGACAGTACAAACGTGTTGTGCCGGGTTTCCTCTTCGGTTTTAAACTGTATGCATTGATATTTATAAAACACATTTAACGCGGGAAAGTAGACAGAAAAGGCAGCAATTCAGCAACCGTAGCAATTAAAGTTTACTTGCAACAAACTTGATAATAGTTGGGTTTTTTTTTCTCGCGTTCACATGGAAGTAACTGGAGATTGAAGCAGAGTGAAAAATCAGCTGCTTTTTATGTACAACCTAGAGTTGTCAGCCATGTAATTACAAAATTACTGACTTGCCATTTTCTATTACACAGTTTAACAATTGCATAATTGAGCCACTTAGTCGAGCATTTATATTGTAACTCCACGGCTAAATAACCTCTGTCTGGTGCGTATGTAAGGAGGGTGGATCAACATATTTTGTGACATGGTATAATCTGTGCTCGACTCCCATTTTTGGCTAACTGAAAGCTGACACATGTTGGTATATTCGGGTGTTTGAAAGGTAATTTTTCTAGCATTAGGTAGATGTTGCCGCCGAGAAATTGCCATCCCAATATAATTCTTAATCATCATCCAGGCGCTTAACAATCAACTAGAGACTTATTAACTTTATTCTAATAGGTCAATTGTAAATCAGTTTTAGTAAGTTGTTTCACGTAAATGACAGCGGAACTGGAAGTGACATCACACACCAGATGATGCCACATGATGTGATGTCACATGATCTTTGACCCAGATGACCTCTGTTTCTCTTTAACCCTGGTGACATCACCAGAAGTGGCTTGCAGGTGTAAAACAAAGTACATAAACATACTAAAGAAGACAAGAATATCTAAAATAACAACCACATGTTAACAAGTGTGCTGCCTCCATATGCCATGGATGGAGCCATGATATGATAGGGTTAGATCCAATACAATCAACATATGCTGAGTCAGTTCCGTAGATATGCCACGTCAGCATTGTATGGCCGGTTACTTCCATAGTATGCCAATTATAGCTGCATGTCAGGTATTGTCATCATATGATAAGTAGAGCCCCTACATTGGCAGTTGCTCTGACAATACATTATCTTAAAATCCAAGAGATGCAAGTTACCAAAACTGTTTTCATTAATGATGATGATTTGTTATTTATACAGCGCTATCGCCAAAGCGCAGTAAATAGCACATGTTTACACACAATTATAATTCCAACCAAAGTTGGTATTCATTTATCAACCTCTGAAGAATGAAAGGGTGAGTTGACCTTGCTGGGATTGGAACCTGGGACTTGCAGATCACATACAGATCACAGCAGTGAACGCTCAATCAGCTAAGCAAATTTGCCACTTTACCATTATGAATGCAATGCCACAATAACAAATGTAAAAACTGCATAATGAAGAACAGACATGTAATAGCACATAATATGTTTGCTGTAGACTTTATGGTGCACAGTAAAAAAAATGCCATTCCACAGTAAGACATACCTAGACTGGCTGCATAAAAATGTCAATCTAACCTTGTAATAACACTTGTGTGTATGGGTCTCTAATCACCTTAACCCAAAGCAGGCCCACCACTTGAGAAGCAAGTGCACATTTGCATGTGAAGGAAGTTTATTGTGCAATCGTCTGGGAAGGACTAGATGATCGTATAGAGTCAAACTAACCCGAGTCTTCCTGAAACACACAAGTTGACACATTATATACATTTTTGACACAGTTAAAACACTCCCATATATTTTATTACAATCCACCCCCCACAGCGCCAGGGGACCACTCCGGTGGTGATAGTGCACGGAACAAATATCCTTTAACATTAACATCAAAAATGAACATGTGATTTTGTTAAAACATACACAAAAGAAATCCAATCATTCTTAAATACCCCTGTTAACATTGGTCACAATGATCTTAACTACCATCTTCAGTTCATGTGTACAACACACCCTCTTTTACAATGTGTCCATGGTAGGTTGTGACATCATCACATAGTTACATATTTACATACAAACATAGTTTATTACAAGTCCCAGCTGCCCTGAGACCTCCTAACCCTGAATATAATTGCAAATGGTTTGCAAGAATACTTCAAATACCATGAGGAGAGGAAGAATACACAGGTTCCCATTGAACTGGCGATAACAATCTCACCTACCCCGACTTGCTGGCATCTTCAGAACACTCTTATCTAAATGACTACCAATTCAACATGCATGGCCCCTGGTAACATCCTGAGAAAACAATCAAAACTCATTGAAGTATCGGTCATTCTGACCTCGAGTGTCACTTCATCCCAAGTTTATTGTTGCTTAAAAGCAAATGGCCGGATCCCGCTGAACAATAAATAACAAACTCCCATGCAATTAAAGATTACATCTTCCTTGCGCAATACGGCCAATCCATAACAACCATGGCAAGGCTGGTTGGATGACCATCTGCTTAATGTCATGTTTAATTATTATCTCTCCTCCAGCCTCCAGAACCCTTCAAAACCAGTGTTCCAAGTCACTCAGAATTTGCCTCACAAACACCTGACTGCAGAGATTAACCAATTTATAAATAAAGAGCACACTACATATGGATTTGAAAATTCCCCATATGTATATATCTGTGCATGCATGTTTAATCATGATTGTGTTTTCTTCACAGTGGGTTTTTCATGACAAGTCCCCTTCCTCTCATGTGCATTATGAACTTCTCACTGCCCAGCTTCTAGGCACTTCGTAGCATCTAGATTGTGTTCATATTTCATTGGCGATTTTAACATTTACCGTGCTGTGTGCATGTAAATCCAAAATGTATTAACTTAAACACAAGTAACACATAAAGTAACACATATCCCATTCACATAAACTACGCTGGATACAAATACAATTGCAACATCATGCCAGCTTCGTTTCTCCCCCAGTCACAAATATGGTGTGCGCAGCGTGACCCCCTCTTTCTCCCTGGGACCTTTCCTGACCTTTCCTGACCACTCCAACACACATACATGCTTGTTGTATCATAAATACCCAACATATATACAATGCCAAAAGAAAGAAAGGCTAGACTGGCTGCACCCAAATGCTAATGTAGCCAGATAATTACAGTTATGATGCTTACTTCATTATAGCTACCCCGATACACAGCAAGACATGATGAGACTAGCTGAATCCAAATGCCAGTCTATATAGGTAATAGACTTATGCTTACTTTATTATAGATGCTCAGAATATTATGTCATTGCACAGTATGAAATTACTAGACTGTACCAAAATGCAAGTCTAGCCACTAATAACATATATCATGCTTGTTTTATCATGCATGTGCATTATGTTTTAGCCACCTTCACCTGCCCAACCATTTCCACATATTCGGTCTCCCTCCATCTCTTCTCCTTAAATCCCAAAATTAGCTACTCTGACCAGCATTCTCTCCATTTCCCTCTTCCTCGTCCAAGTATTTACCTTTGAGGCAAGGTGCTTCGTAGGCAAGTACTAGGACAAGGAAGAATATGACTATGACTAAAGAAGATTGCTGGTAAGTAATCCATTCATTGAACACAAGCACACACATTCACACACTGTTCACTTACTCATTTGCACGTTCAAACATTCACTGTTCACTCACACTCAGCAAACCATACATGACAAACACATGAATACACACACATTACATAATATACACACATATACACACAATCACACACTCACCTTTGCATGCACCCAAACCCAACATTTACAATAAATAAATGGTCTTATCTTTACCTGAATCAGTTGCTCAAAGACCTCCTGCAGGCCAGGCAGGACTCTAGCTCTGATGCTCCATGAAAAGAAGTCACGTACAAAGTAGTGGAGCCAAAGGTCTCCATGTCCTATTGAGGGGCCTCAGATTTCAAAAAGAAATAATTATTTTTGAATCCCTAGGGTCCCCGACAGGACATGGGGCAGTGGGTGCTGAATGTAGAGAGGGCTCTTGTCTGAACCCTCTTAACTTTTGCTTTCTCTCTTCCTCTTCAACCCTTGACAGAGGTTGCAGAGGCAGTGCCAGAGGGTGCAAGGGAGTTGCCAGGGGTTGCAGTTGCTGCAATGTTGCAGATATGCCAAGGCAGCCCCACATGTGGGCCTCCACAGTGGGTGAGAGAGGAAAAGGGAGAAGAGCCTATGGAAAGGGGCAAGTTTATACCACCCAGTGGCAATGTACACATTTAAAAGACAGATTCTGAATCCTGGATGGCATTTTTGGCACCACTGCGGCTCATACAGCATTGGTCTGTTACAATTCTCAGCAAGGAAGAAAGGGTTCATATTGTTGGGAGACCGATGAATACGTCATCCATAGCTATTACTCCCCCGGCCCAATACCACAGAGGTGAGAAACAGTGCTCACTAAGGCAACCGTACCACCCATATCCCACGCAGGTACAGCAAGATATGGACAATCTGAGTAATACAACTAACATTGCAACAATACATGTGCATGTATTCTACACAAAGCAAATCTGCACTCAACACGAAGAAGACAGACACTAGGTAATATATGCAATTATACATGAAGAATATTAACATAGCAACCACAAGACATGAATAATGCTAACAAAAGCATTGTATAATCTGAATGCAACATGAATGAAATGTAAAACTTCATGAAGAGTAACTCAAGGGTGTCCCCAGTGGTAAATTAAACCATAACACTCACATAAATATTAATTAAAATCCTAATAAATGCAGGGTGAAATAATTAAGCAATAATCCCCGAGACCACAGGCCATTACCACGTAAGGTAATGCCCCCCAGGGCCCATAGTTGTAACAAAGGCATTACGATAATGGCCCGCAGTCGAGGAGCTTATTGCAATTAGTACAATGGCCCGTGAGACCAGGATGCTAATGGTGAATTTTTTTTCAGCTGCGAGACGCGTTGCGCTTCACAGTCGTAAAAAAAATGAAAAAGTTACCAAAAATGGCCACCACGGACAGGAAAACATAGTATGTTTTCTCTATCATTGGCGGCCATAGTAAACAAAGAAAATGGCCACCATAGAAGGGGAGAAGGGACTACATGTAGTTCCTTCTCCCCTTCCATGGTGACCTGAAGAAACACGGAAGAAAGGCAAAGACCGGCATGAGGGATGCAGTGCGACGTGAGCGGGATTACCAGAAGGTAAGGCTCGCAAATGGACAAATAGGTAAGTGGTTTTCTTTGTTTTTGCGCCGCGCCGGGTTCTAATTCCAAATATGGTCCCATCACACATGACCCAAAATTGAAGAACACAGTCTATTCATAAGCAACAAACACAGATAGGACATCTGCCTTACTTCCTACACATACACCCAGACACAAGACACCACACAAGCCCAAATACAAAGAGACCACCCTGGCTCTTGACCTAGAAATGAGGGATAGCATCTTCTTTAATTAAAAGAAAAGCAGCCTTCGACCTCTCTCACCCTACCTTTGGCTGGCTCATGTCTTGATGACAGGCAATTGCCAAAAGTTCGTCAGCACAAAATCAACCAATCAAAACTGCTGATATTCTAAATGAAATACACCAGGAGAAAGTTTATCATCTGCAGAGGTGGTATTCTTGGAATAGCTCTGGAGGTATTTTGGAAATACTACTTCCACCAGTGATTATGTAAAAATGTTGTTTTCTTAATAGTTTTTCATCCATTTGTTTCTTCAATGAGACAGTGGAAATGGATCATGTACAGTAGAGGCCAATACTGCTACTGTACATTTTTAAGCACTCAAAAGTAAATTCTGACCCTTTTATGTAATAAATGGGTATGGTGTTGGGGGATATCGGACATGCCCACTTTTTCACCCCATTAACATGGCCCTATGTAAAAACAGTTTTCACTGTATTGAAAGGAAGGACCTGCACTTCCCTTCTGTAAGGGATTTGGCCCAATTTGAGGTTTAACTCCATCTTGTGGTAGAAGTCAAATTAGACATATTTTTGGCATAAAGTCTGCCTACAATACTGCCAGACGTATTCCGAGTTTGCATTTTATGAAACCTTGAATTGGACAGACAGTAACATTGGTGCCATTTGCCAAATGTCACTGATTTTACCACTTCCACTCAACTCTGAATGTCCCCTAGGTTTTTTATTGTTTTGTATTACTTAGAACACTTGTATCTAACCAACAAAAGAAACACATACAAATTAACATTTTCACATATATAGACACTCATTGGACAGAGATGCATCCTTCCACATATACCTTACCCAGCCACAAATACACTCAATGTGAAGATACAGATACATATAAACACACCATCTCCATGAAAACACAAATAAATATGACAGGCCACTCTTAGTCCTCCTCCATTCCCAGAATCCAGGTGGACTCCCCTCACAATTCTCTCTGCTTTCATGAAATGAAATATGCAGACAGGTTTTAGGGAGAATTCTCAACATGTGCTAATTTCCATTGCATTTTGAGACCCCCAGCAACTTGTCTGCATTTCTTGATTTCATTTTTACCTGGGAAGAGTATGGACCTTTTTTCCCACTCTTCCATGTATTTTGATGTGTGTTTTCCTTTGTTGTTCTTTGGTTATGGGGTTTTTAAACAACTCCATAGGCATCAACGTTTTCTGTGTGTCACACAGCACCTTCAGTGCAGTGGCACAGGGATGTCTTTCAGACTTCCCAAGGTTTAAATACCTTCTCTGGGACTGACTACTGTCTCCCAGAGCAGGTAAAGTTAAATTGAGTTTACTAGTCTCTTTAAATTTACTGACCCACCACACACTATCTTCCTAAAACACTCATGTAACAGTCAAATGTTACCCTTTCCTATGTTAAATGGCTGGTGGGAGTGGTTTAGATCCAACTACCATGATTTTTCCCGACCGCGAATAACAGTAGCTAAAAATCGGGTCAGCTATGTTTTTCAATATGGTGCCCAAGACCTATCTGTAAAAACATACACTGGTCATCTTTTTTCACCATTTCTTTTAGGAAAGGTCCTTCTTGTGTTTATCTCTGCGTGCCAAACCAGGTTTGGTCCCTTTGTTCATTGGCCTTTGGTGGGATTCAGTGCTGAAGCCCTCCTCTGGTGCCTGAGTGTCTGCGGTGGACAGGATGGAGGGAGGTGCCCGAAACTCCCTGTGCTTAGTCTCCTAGGAGACCTGAATGCACTGTGGCGTGATTGGCTGGCTGGCTGTCCGGCACCGACAGCCACCTTGCTGTGTGAGTGACAGCCAGGCTGGAATGAATGGGGGAAAACTGTTTAAAAGCAGGTCTCTGGGACTTGGAAAGCAGAGTCAACCACTGGAACGAAAGAACTGAAGACGAGCTAAAGGAAGTGGACTGCTGCAACTCCTGGATGATTGGTGAAGTCCTGCTGCAGGTCGGAATTGCCTGAAACTTCATCGACAGAGAAGCCCTTCAAGGTTAATTTCTTCCGTTGAGTGCGGTGGGAACAACCAACTCACAAGCCACCTGGACACCGTCCCCATCTGGTCGAATTTCCATCAGAGTGCTGCTGAAAACCAGATAGCCGGAGGGAAGGAAACCAGCTCATGGACTTTAAAGCACTCACCCCTTAAACCGACTTCATGCTGAAGCTTTTGGCCTCATCCCTGGGCAGTGCAGGAACCTCCCGATGTCGTCCTTCTTTTCCCCACGACTGAAGCTCAGGGACAGCAAGATCTGCTCGAACTGCCAGGATCAACTGCCTCAGCTACAGCTCTTCTTCAATACAAAGGTACAGTGCAAACGCGGTCCATAAATCCTTTCTGCCATCGCGATATTCGTGGAAACTTTCTGAACTTCGAAGGCTTGTCCTTCCCTAAACATTCATCAAACGTTTCGCCTAGCCAAATTCTTCTAAACTCTGTGGCAAAGACTTAACCGTTTACTACCAGTACTGTGCTATCCTATACAAAGACTCTGAACCATTGACTTTTGCCTAGGCCTATGAACTGAATTGCTGGTTGTAGTTTACTGCAATCCGTTGCCCTGCCTATTCAAGTATTTGTGTTATTGATTCTTATAACCTTGTCTTTTTACCCCTCTTTTTAAGTATTTGAAGTGCCATTTTTCTCCCACTTCAGGGGAGCTGAACTTGTTCATTTACTTACCGGTTTTGTAATTGGGTTTTATTAGTGTGTGATATTGGGCTACTCTTGCTAGTGTAATGTTTTAGAAGTGACTGTGTAAATAAATGTATATTCTTTTACCAAGAAACCTTGAGTAAGTGTTTGTTTGGATCACTGTAATTGTTGGTCCTTTGTGTAACTTGTTCAACTGCTCACTTTACTCTTGAGATAAGTCTAGCTGCTCAGCCATCACTACCACTTTACTGTGTAGTACAGGCTTGTACCAAATATGAAATTGTACTTACACTTGTAGTCTTAATTGTGTGTAGTGTTCCCAAAGGGTACTGCACAGGATTCTGCCTAACACTGATGTACAGTGGTGAGGATGTTATGTTTGTTATGTTATGTTAGACATATTTCTAGAGCACACAAACACCCGAAGGCACCCTGGTGCTAGGATGAGTACAGAACTACCATATAACAAATGAAAACACAGATGTTTTGAGCATATGCCGAAAGGTTAGGTGATCAACTGTCATCCGCAATGGCATGGGAGTAGCATTCCAGGCCCTGGCGGCAGCCACAGAAAAGGCCCGGCCGCCAGTACGAGTCAGTCTAAACCGGGGGACCTTGACCAGGAAAGCATTGTGGGAGTGGAGACATCATGTTGGTACGTAATAGGGGAATTTATCTTGAATGTATTCTTGCCCAAGGCCATTGAAAGCCCGATGTACCATACACAGGGATTTGAACAATATCCTCTTGTCCACCGGAAGCCAGTGGAGCTGCCTCAGCAGAGGGGTAATGTAGGCTCCATTAGGAGGCCTAAGAGTAGCTCTGACAGTGGCGTTCTGCAGTAGCTGTAACTGATGAATCTGATAGCACGGCTAGGCAAGATACAGTGAGTTGTTGTAATCTAAACCACTCAAAATGAGTGTTGCTACCACCGGAGCACAGCATTTTTCCGGCACAAAAGGGAGAACCTTCTGGAGCATGCGCAACTTAAAATGACCGCTCTTACATACTGCTGCAACCTGGGCATCCATCGCAAGAGAGGAGGAAATAACAACCCCCAAATTCTTTATGGACGCCACAGGGATCGGGAGAGGGCCAAGGGAGTCCGGCCAGCACTCATTGGTCCAATAAAGGAGAGGTGATGTGGTACCGACCACCAATACCTCTGTCTTGCTACCATTTAATTTCAGCCAGTTAGATGACATCCATTCCCTGGTAAAGTATACTTGTTACATTGAGAGTGCTACTTTTACCTTTGTTCAAATAATCCTCACAAGGCTAAGCAACACTAGAGAAGCAATTGTTTTATCATGACCGATATGGAAAGCTACAGACAGGAGACCCTAGTCACTTTAACAGTTGATCATTTGAGAGATATGTGTAAAGCTAGGAATCTTACTGTAAAAGGCAAGAAGGTTGAATTGATAGGAACGTTGTTAGAATACCAAAGTCTGAGGAGTGGGTCTGAAACACCCACACCTGCAGCAAATGTGGAAAATGTTGATAAGGATGATAATATGTCAGAGCCCAGCTCTAATATTGTGGTTGAGTTAGATGAGGCTGAAGAGTCTCAG
Source organism: Ambystoma mexicanum (assembly GCF_040938575.1). NCBI lineage: Eukaryota > Metazoa > Chordata > Amphibia > Caudata > Ambystomatidae > Ambystoma > Ambystoma mexicanum. The sequence goes on from NC_090931.1 coordinate 1,350,785,405, forward strand.
AATGTAGGCCCTGTCTTACCTCGACCTGCTCATAGGCCTCAACCGTTGACCACAGGGACCCCATCAGGTCCAACCTTAAGTCCTGAATTTGTCTCTTTAGAAAAAATGAGCCTTGAGTTAGAGTTTAAAAGAATCCAAGGTCAAACTGAAACCAAATATCAACAACTTAATTCAGAGAAATGGAGTTGAATCATGCCCTTGAAATGAAAAAGTTGTTTCTTGAAACTGGTTCTCTTCCAAAGTCCTCTAGGTCTTCCAGTCCTCAAAGGCCTAGCATGCCCAAAGATGCAGTAAGTTTGTATGAGGTTAAGCCTGGTATTTTGGATTGGTTGGCTGCTTTTGAATATAACCATGGGATTCAAGACATTACAGGGAATCAGTTGATTCCTTGGCTTTTATCTAGGCTACCCCCTGTTGCAACTGATGAGGTAATGGAGTTGGGGGATATAGACAGAAAGGAGTATGAACTGTGAAGCTAGCTTTGGTAGCTAGATTTGGGAAGACCCCTACTCAGTATCTTAAGAGGTTTAGAACCATCAGAAAGCATGATAGTAGCCCTTGGGCTACCTGGGTGACTGAATGTTTGAAAAACCTAGATGGATGGGTTAAGGGTTACAGAGTTAACACTTATGAAGATTTGAGAAATCTGTTTATGTTGGAATCTATTTATGATGCCTGCTCTCCTGAGCTGAGACATCACTTGCCTAACTCTAAGGAAATTGATCCAAAGAAGTTAGCAAGGGCTGCTGACTTGTGGGTTGTAAACAGGGCTACTCAGATTCTGGGGTAACTCAGAAGAAGGAGGAGGGAAAGCAGCACAAGAAAGACAACAAAGAGAATTCTAAAACTTCCACTCCAAAAGAGGGCCCCAAACATAACAAGGGTAAGCCACCAGGGAAACAAAATCAGGCTAGTGTACTTCCTGGTGCCAAACCAGAAGGATGTCAGAACAAACCCTCATTCATAAAGACATTTGGAAAATATTATGCTTGTGGGTCAACTGACCATGTGAAAGGGGATCCCAGATGTAAGGGTAAACATTCAGGGATCCACCCTGTCTCCTTAGCCTTCTCCCCAGAGGATGAAGTACCAATGGTAAGTGGAAACCTTCAATTACTGGCTGAGGAACCCATGAAAGTCTCAGCCAGTGTTTCTTTAGTATCCCTGGGTCTGTGGGAACAACAGAATTTAGATGTGTATAATTCCATTCCAGCCAATACTAAAGAGTATTACAAAGGCAGTTTTCTTGTGAATGGTCAGGAGACCCCTGCCATCAGAGACACTGGGGCCAGCATAACTGTAGTTGATGAATCATTTTTCAAGGTTGAGGATGTTGCTAAGGCACCCAAATTCCTAACTAAGCTTGCTGGAGGCTCTGTCCAAAGGCTTCCACAGTTACCAGCTCTCATCCAGTGCAATGACATGACTGTCATTATACCTGTAAGTGTGCAGAGTGAAGTACTTGGGAGAGTCCTGTTAGGAAATGACTTAAAACCTCTTGGAGTTGTATCAAGCACCCCCAGGTCTCCCAGCAAAAGGAAACAGGAGCAGACTAGGAAGGCCAGAGAGAGTACCTTAAGGGGCTCTCAAGAGGAGATTATAGAGGAAACTATAACTCCCAGGCCACAGGATTTACTGACTGAAATTTCTATGAAGAAGGAGGAGAAGGGGAAACCAAAAACATCCAGGAAGAAGCCAGCCTGCCCTCCTGTGCTACCAACAAGGACTTCCCCGAGAGGAATGTCCAAAGTTACACATGTGACTCCTCCACTAGCTGAGGCTGAGTGTGTGGAACAACCATGTGTGGTTGAATCTGCTGCTGAGGAATCCGAGCTGGAAGAGGACCTTGCTCCTGTTGGAGACCTGGACCCTGCAGACCACCCTGAGCTGCAGTCTTTACTGGCAGAAGGTGGACCCTGTAGGGGAGACTTCAGCAGAGGTCAAAAAGAGTGTCCTACTCTTGAAGGTCTTCACCAACAGGCAGCTTCCCAGCTGGAAGGGCAAGAGCCAAGGAAGCATGGTTTTTACTGGGAAGATGGCCTCTTCTACAGTGAACCGACTGAGTCTATCCCAGGGGACTACAAAGTACTTACAGTTAGCCCAGAGATACCTTTGGCTGGTCACTTGAGTTTTATGAAGACCAAGGAAAGGCTCTCTTTATATTTCTACTGGCCTAAATTGGGGTCTTATGTAGACAAGTACTGCAGGAGCTGTCACACTTTCCAAACCTCTGTCAAGATTGGAACCAAGAATGTGGCACCCTTGGTGCCTCACCCAGTGGTGGGAGTCCCTTGTGAGAGGGTAGGAATTGACATTGTTGATCCCTTAGACCCTCCAACATCTTCAGGAAACAGGTTTATCCTGTATCCTGATTGCAGTAGACCATGCTACTAGGTATCCTGAAGCCATACCTATGAGAACTGTTATGGCTCAGGATGTGGCTAAGGCCCTACTTGGTATTTTTACCAGAGTAGGTTTTCCTAAGGAAGTTATCTTTGACAGGGGATCTGATTTTATGTCCCATAACATGCAGGTCATGTGGAAAAACTGTGGAGTAACGTACAAGTTCTCAAATGCCTACCATCCTCAGACAAATGGATTGGTAGAGAAGTTCAGCTGTACAATGAAGAGCATGATAGTTGCCTTACGGGAACCCCTTAGAAGAAAGTGGGACCCTCTACTGCCATGCCTTCTATTTGCTTATAGAGAAGTCCTTCAGGAGGGAGTTGGATTTAGTCCCTTTGAACTTCATTATGGCCATCCAGTTAGAGGCCCCTTGGCCCTGATTAAGGAGGGGTTGGAAAGTGCTCCTTCCCCCAAGCCAGTGAGAGTCACTAACTATGCAATAGTTCTCCGGAGGAGAATGTCACACATGATGGAAGAAGCATAAGATAACTTGAAAGCAGGTCAGGCTCTGGTGAAGCATTGGCATGACCAGAAGGCCAACATGGTTGAGTTTTCTTAAGACCAGCTAGTTATAGTTATGGTACCTACAAGGCAGAGGGCCTTACAGGACAAATGGATAGGACCCTTCAAGGTTGTGGGTAAACTTGGAGAGGTCAACTATCTGGTGGACTTAGGCAACCCTAAGGAGGCTCCCAGAGTCTTTCACACCGACTGCCTAAAGGCTTATGTCTCAAGACCAGAATGGGAAGCTTTGCTTCTAGCTTCCGCTCAAGAGGAGGAGGCGAGTGAACCTCTACCTGACTGTTAGGCAGAATCACCTGCAGTACCATTTGGGAAAACTACAGGCAATTAAGACTACAAGTGTAAGCACAATTTCACATTTGGTACAAGCCTTTACTATGTGGTAAAGTGGTAGAAGTGGTAGTGATGGTTGAGCAGCCAGACTTATCTGAAGAGTTTAAGTGAGCAGTAGAACATTTTACACAAAGGACAAACTAATACAGTGATTCAAATCGACACTTACTCAAGGTTTCTTTGTAAAAGAATATACATTTATTTACTCAGTCAGTTATAAAACATGACACTTGCACAAGCAGATCAATATCACACACTAATAAACCACAAAAATCCAACCGGTAAGTAAATGAACACGTTTAGCTCCAAAATGAAGTGGGAGCAAAATGGCACTTCAGATACTTAATAAAGGAGCGAAAAGACAAGGTTATAGGAATAGACAACCCAAATGAATTCATAGGCAGGGCAACGGGTTTCAGATAAATACAACAGCAATTCTTCTCAATAGGTCTCGGCCAAAGTCAATAGTTCAGAGTCTTTTGTATAGGATAGCACAGTTCTGGTAAATAACGGTTAAGTCTTTGCCACAGATTATTAAAGGATTTGGCTAGGCGAAAAATTTGACGAATGTTAAGGGAAGGACAAGCCTTCTTAGTTGAGGAAAGTTTCACACACTTTCGCGATGGCCGTAAAGATTTACGTACCTTGTCAATGAAGAAAGCCAACAAGCTGTAGCTGAGGCAGTTGTTCCTGGCAGTTCGATCAGATCTCTCTGTTCTTGTGCTTCAGTCGTGGGGAAAAGAAGGAGGACGTCGGGAGGTTCATGCACTGCCCAGGGAAGAGGACAAAAGCTGTAGCAAGATGTCAGTTTAAGGTGTGAGTGCCTTAAAGTCCACAAGCTGTTTTCCTTCCCTCTGGCTATCCGGTTTTCAACAGCACTCTGATGAAAATTTGACCAGATGAAGATGGTTTTCAGGTGTCTTACGAGTTGGTTGTTCCCACCAAACTCAAGGGAAGAGGTTAACCTTGAAGGGCTTCTCTGTCGTCAGAGTTTCAGGCAATTCTGTCCTGCAGCAGGGCTTCACTGGTCATATAGGAGTTGCAGCAGTCCTCTTCCTTCCTCTCCTCTTCGGTTCTTTCGTTCCATTGGTAGACTCTGCTTTCCAAGTCCCAGAGACCTGCTTTTAAACAGTTTTCCCCCATTCATTCCAGCCTGGCTGTCACACACACAGCAAGGTGGCTGTCCTTGCCGGACAGCCAGCCAGCCCATCACGCCAGAGTGCATTCAGGTCTCCTAGGAGACTAAGCACAGGGAGTTTCGGGCACCTCCCTCACATCCTGTCCACCCCAAACAATCAGGCGCCCGAGGAGGGCTTCAGCACTGAAGCCCGGAAAAGGACAATGAACAAAGGGCCCAGAAGATGTGGTCTCCTCTGCTGTCTAAACTTGAAACAAGGACGTGAGGTATTAAGTCCCTATCTTCTTCAATTGACACAATATGTACTCTTGAGAAAATCACTTTACCTCACTGTGGCTTGTTTTCCTTAATTGTCTGTAAGGAATGTCTCGCTCAAAGGGGTTTACAATCTATCATGTTGCTCTATAAATACATGTTAACCTTTTAAATAATGCATACTGGTGGGGATACAGTAGGTTCTTATGTTATTTTGGGGTTGATAGACAGAATGCCAGAAATTGCTTTTGTTTTGAGCATTGGGGAGGCAGGAAGTTGGGTATGGGTCTTTTGCTGTACCAGCACATATTTGGCTCTGAGAGAGAAACCCTGACCTGCCTTTGCCAATTTATTCTCCAGCTTTTCGACCTCTTTTCGTTGGTCTAAAACTGAACATGAGATGGAATGGAATGAGACGTGACTAATACCTGGATGCCGTCACTGTTTCCATGGGAGGGCCTCCTTCTCATGAGGCCACGGAGGTGAGAAAGTTACCGATATACCCCGTGGGGGTGGTACTCAGCAGGAGGATCTCATGAGGGTGAAAACCCCTATTAGACCAGTGACAACTATTCATGGAGAACGTGGTATACACAAAGCACCCAGACCTCTCCTTCTACCCTGCCCTCTTTATCTCTAGCATCCACTTCAATGTGTTTCTGTAGAGCTACTGAGGTATGAACCATTGAGATGAGGAAGAATAGGCAGTAGTTGAAGGAACTAATGTGTAACACCACCAAGATGAGGAAGAGCTGCAAAGCCCTACCAAATGGACCGCAGAACCAACCTGAGTGCTCTAGACTACAGGAACCAAGTAAGACAATGCTACTTATAAAAAGGAAGAAAGGACTACCAAAAAGGGTAGATTTCCCAGGAGGAGTCAAGTGCGTGGAAGCTGTCCGGCTTGGGGCAAGAGGAGGATGCCAAACGGGACGCAGAGCTGATGTCCACTTTTGGTTTGAAGTAGGCAGACTGAAAAGTGAGCTCGAGGAACGGGGCAAAGTGGAGGCAAGTCCACGAACAACCCGCTGTTGGATAGAGACTCCAACCACCCAGACTCTACTGCTGCAGAGCTGCTGCTGAGAGAGAAGAGCCCACAGAAGAAAACGAACATGGGGAAAGAGAACAGAGCAACCAATGTCTCAGACCCATCACTGCAGAGCCGCTGCAAAGAGGGCAGAGCCCACGCGAGAGGAAGTGAGGAACCAAATCGGAGCTGCAAAGTGCTCCATACCTGCAACAAAGACCCAACAACAAAGGTAACATGGTTTTTGGGGAAAGCAGGAAAGATCCAAGAATCCGAGAACCAGGGTCTGAGACCTGTACACGTGGGCATAGATGAGTGAGCCAAGAGAATACCTGGCAGGGTAGTGAACCAGGTAAACCATGTACAGAAGATAACATTAGGCTCTGGGACCCACAACCAAATAGGGAGAGAAGTTGAATCCCTCTTCTTTGGTACAGTACCTGGCAGAGGAGTGAACCAGGTCTGTCAACGGGGGTCTGGGACCCACACACAAAATAATCCTGTGAAAAACCTGGGTAAGGGAGAAATTGCCCCATCAGTCGTTGGACTGGATCAGTGGTTGTACTGCCATAGAAGCCTGAGAAAGGCCAGGGGAAGGCAGACAATCCCCTGCCAGTTGGGTTTGAAATTTATTTTGAGAACTCTCAACTATATACAGTGAAGTTTTTGATGCCCTGTCCAGAAGAAAGGGATCGGTCTCCTGGACTAAAGAAACCCTACTTCTTCAGTTTCATGTATAGTGTAAGGGAAATAGTTAGGATTCTGATTTAGGACTCTGGACTTTTTAATTTGGACATTCTGACAGACATATTTGATTTTTAGTTGAGGCAGGGAAACCCTCTTAGAAATAGGGCAAGATAGGGTCTTCTTTTCATTTATCTTTTAAATAAAGGTTTGTTCCAGCCACCATGCCACCACTTTGCCCCAGTCCTACTTCTACACCCGTACAGAGATTGCAGGAGTGCTAGCCAGATTTCAAATTTCAAACTGGTACACAAGGAAGCTCAGAAAAAAAGAGGATGATTCCAGGACTCAGCGCCAGTAGGGAAATCAAAGGTTGCTTTAATATACAATCTGAGTTAGAAAGTTAGCCCTCTTCTTAGTGATTACACATGTTTCGGCTTGCCTGAGCCTTTATCAAATCAGGGCCAATTGTGTCTCAATGGACCTCATTACGAGGTAGGAGGTAGCCATGGTGCTAACAGCACCATGGCTACCCCCTTACCGCATTCCGGGTCTGGGTTCCCAAAATAGGGACTTACCGGGCCATTCCAACCTTGGAGGACCCGGTAAATCCCCATTCCCGGGAGCCCCCATAGGGCTCAATGGGAATGGGGATGGAGCTAATAAGGGTACCGCAATTTCCGGTACCGTTACTAGCTCTGAAGTCCCTTAATGGGCCCCTTCCATAATGCCTGGTAAAAGCAGGCGTTAAGGAAGGGACCCGGTAAGGGACCTCGGAATAGGGTTGTAAGGGATTACCGGCACCACTGTCCTTACCGGTGCCGGTAATCCCTTACCATCTACCTCGTAATGAGGCCCAATGTCACATTACACTATTTGTCTCTTTAATTTGCCAGGGTGACCAGACTCAAAAATTATTCTGAGAATGTCGTGTTACTGGAGCAGGAGGTGAGCTAAGAAGGCACACAGGAACATGTTGTGACAAGATCACTTATTCGTGTTTATTTTCCTGGAAGTCCCAGTTTTACTTGACCTATTATTATTATTATTATTATTATTATTATTATTATTATTATTATTATTATTATTATTATTATTATTATTATTCTCATCATTATGATTGATGATGATGGTATGCTGCTAATAGTATTAGAAGTATTATCAATTATATTATTTTTATGTTATGCTATTTATGTCATGTTATGGGGTATTTGTTAAGCATGCTTCTGCCATGGGTTTGGACTGGTATTACTATAGCAATAATACCAGATCAAGCAGACCAATAGAGTGGTAATAGGACTGAGTTCAGCAAGAGTCTTAAAGGTAGGGTCGGTGCCATTACCACCTGATCTGGCCCGCCACCAAAGGAAGCAGACAAGTGGGGTAGTGCGGGGAGGGGAAGGAGCTGAGACTGAAGGGCAGCTGAGGGAAGAATGAAGGGTAGGAGTTCACAGCTTGGAGCTTACTCGTAATGCAGGCTTGATTGTGGGATTCAGCCTGCCATCCAAGCAGGGTGAATGGCTGCGGTGCACCGGTTGCTATTGCTAAATAGGCCTCATTACGACTCTGGCGCTACGGGTTTAACGGTGCCGTAAAAGGTGCCGGCGCCGTGTACCCCGTGCCGCCTCATTACGAGGTCCCCTCGCAGGACCCAGGAAGTAACGCCTGGTCAAACCAGGCGTGCTTACCGGGTCCCACGAGGGGAAGAGGGAGCAAACAATGGGCCAACTCGTAATGGCCCGTTTGCTCCCTCTCCCATTCCCATTCAGCCCTATGGGGGCTGAAGTGGGAATGGGGAAGGACCAGGTCCGGGTCCTTGGAGGGAGGAATTACCTTGCCTTCCGAACTCGGAATGGCCCGGTAATTCCTCATTCTGTGGACCCAGACGCGATTTTGTCCATTGTGTGCCATGCAACGCATTTCTACGTTACCAGAAGAGCATCGTTATGTTTTTTTATTGCATAGAAATTAACATTGGGCCTCACTATATGTCCGGTGGTAACCCGCCGGTGCTAGCAGCGGTTTGCCGACAGACTCTAGCCCCGTTTCCGCCACCTGATATCCCGTTGCCACCAAGACATTACAAGTCCCGGCGGGCCAGGATATCAGACGGCGGAAAATGTTAGTCCCTATTCCCATTGAGTAGCATAGGACTCCATGGGAATGGGGACTTGGAAACGTCAGCACCGTTAATAACAGTGCCGGTGCTTCCATGACAACTTTGTCTACCGGGGCCGTTGCGGCCGGCAGATTGGACCTGCTGTGCACAAAGGCTCCGGCAGGCACAGTTATAGTAAGCCAGTCCGGAAAGGGTGCCGGTACCTTTAGGGACCAGCAGACTTATAATGAGACCAGTTGTATACAATGCATGCCTCGGATTCAGAAATGAAATTTGGGTAACAATGTATGGAATGAGTGATTAAAATTGCACACACATTTAGCTCTCTCTCTTACTGGGTACATCATAGTAATTCTGCAGATCAATATGTATAGTTTCAAATTGGTGTGATGTGTATTATGTCAGTTGCTTATCCTGGTTGTCGATAATGTCCAGTGTTGCAAACCCAGGTGGGAGGCTACATGTCTGTCTGTAGTGACAGTAAGTGCGTGGTTTGGAGAGAGATTGGAAAGGTGGTTGCTTCAATTGACCACAACTGCAGACCTTGCCGAGTTGCGGATGTAAAGACATACATCATAATAATGTAAAGTTGTTCCTCACACAAAGACACCAAGGACACTGAAATAGCATATCATAAACGCAACATTTCAATGTTATTTCACAGTCACGGGCAGCACAGGCTGCCCCTTGCTGGTGCCTGAGAGGACAATAATACAGCAGCTTTCAATGTGAAGGCTTGCTGTGCTGTGTTTGACTACTAAATAGCTAGAGTTGGATGTGTGATTGAGTGTATTGTTTTGTAGCAAAGACGGGGCTACAGATGCCGCAAAGTATTTATATTCCATTTTGTTTTCCAATCTTCATACAATGTCTCGGGAGGATAGCTCAGGGGCAACGTGCTCGCCTTGGAAACAAGATGACGCAGAGCAACACAGGTTCGCTCCCCGGGTCCGCGCTTAGAAAGCTCTGGGTATTAAGCGTGTTATTATTAATACCCATAATAACAATAATGCTTAACAGTCCATTAGCATCTAAGCGTGGCGAGACAGTAACAGAGCAAGGAAAAAGAGAACACCACCTTAAACGGTGAACATGCCCAGCTTTTTCTGGAACATAAATTGATCGATTGTGCAGCTATTATCAGGAAGCGAGCTCCATAGCCTGGCAGCCAGTACCTGGAGGGAAACATCTATCTGGCTCATTCCACATTTGGCGGATTTACGTGTGGTAGAATCTGTCAAATGGAATTGCTGTTACTGCTGTCTTAACACCTCGGAACTAGTGGTAAATCCTCCATATTGTGAGGTGGTGTTATTCCCCATTTTGGAATACCATAGAACTCCATTGGGGTTTGGATGAATTACCACTAGTGGTAATTACGCCGGCAGTAATTCTGCCATTTTTTTAGATTAACCATCGCACATATCTCCAGCCTAGTGCTGAAGGGTTTTCCTCCGCTTTAACCCCGTTATCGGAATTTGGCAGTGTGTTAAACATGGTGGTAATGCCATTACCACCACTTCTTTACAGCTCTGCCAAACTTGGAATGAGTCCCCCAGGTCTTTCACAAGTTTGAAGTTTGAGAAAGGGATACTGACCAAGCATGCATAGTGGGAATGAAGATTGGTCCTTGGCTAGTACTACTGGAATCTATTTTGTAAGCATAAGGGTGCTGGCCCAGAGAAAGCTTCATGGAAACAGTAAAATCCTTGAAAGAGATCCTGGATGGTACATATTCAAATGAGACCACGCTCACCCTTTGTGACTAAAGAAATATACGCACCATGTTCAACCTCATAAAGGAGCCTGTGTGTGGACTGTTGGTTTTCTATTTAATGTGTTTCCAATTGCTGGTATGTGGTATGTGCACGCACATACACTGATGGCCTAATGCTACAAGGCAGCTTATCAAATGGTATGACCAACATACTGACAAGACACCTTGTGGTGCCCCCTTTGAACCTATCTGACCAATCTGCTTGCTTCTCCTGCTACTCACCCCTGGCCACGACTTCATCCCACGTGAACGTGTACCCCTCCTATCAGCCTCATTTGGACACTACATCATCAGAATCAACCTTGATCCTCTCTGGTCACCCCCGCTCAACATCTCACGGGCTCTCATCCTCCTGAATCTCTAATGTATTTGATGATCCCATTCAAATAACATCTTTAACATCTTTACGAAGCTCCTCTTCGACCGACTTGACAACCTGGGTGTAGTCTATACCAACTACGCTGACGACACCCAAGTCCTCATCCACCTCACCGGCTGTTACGACCATGACTCTAAATTACTCAACAGCATCTATCTCGAAATCCAAACCTGGATGGCTAACAACGGTCTTTGTCTCAATGACGACAAAACAGAGCTGATGATCGTAGGCTCTCAGGCTCGCCTGAACAAACTTGACCGCAGCTACTCGTCTTTCGTCATTGACAACAACAAAATCAGCGTCTCCAAGGAGATAAAAACCCTGGGGGTCTACCTCGATTCAACCCTTTCCCTCAGAAAACAGGTCAACAGAATTGCATCCTCCACAGCCTACACAAACAAACTTATATATAGTTGCAAACCCTTCCTATCTACAAGTAGCTGCCTAACTCTAGCCAGAGCACTCGCTCTCTCCAAAATTGATTATTGTAACACACTATTCCTCGGCACTTCGGAACATAACCTCAACAAACTTCAGGTGCTCCAGAATAACTCACTAAGAGCAGCTCTCAGCCTCCCGAGATCCTGCCACATCTCCACACACAGACAAAACGCTAACTGGCTGCCCATCCGCGATAGAATCACCCTTCGCACCCTGGTCATCACGCACAAATGCCTCACCAATTCTGCACCGAAATATCACACAGACAAACTCTGCCCCCACCAACCCACCCGCATCACCAGATCTTCCAATTCTTCAAACCTAATGATCCCAAGATATAACCTTAAATCAGCAGGCGGCGCCAGTTTCCCAGTTCAAGCAGCTAAACGCTGGAACGCCATCCCCATCACCCTCAAACAGGAACCCTCCTTCCTCACCTTCAAAGCCAGCATAAAAACGTGGCTAACCAACAACCCTTCCCAGTAAGGGACCAGCCACCTCAGTTACAGATCCCAATACAACCATCGTACACCATTGCCTATTATCTGTGTATCTTGTGTATCTTGTAAACCGACCCAACTGTAACCAGGGTCACTGTAACTTGTTATCGACCCAACTGTAACCAGGGTCATTGCTTTTGTTATTTATTGGCATAACCTTTTCCAACCTGTAACCTACATTCTCAAGCGCCCAGTTACCCCTGGATTCGGCGCGTGATACAAGTAATAAACAAATACAAATACAAATACAAATGCCCATCCTCTTCAAACTGAAGGAAACCCCACTCCCTACTAAACACACACCTGCACCTAATCTCATGTACTTCTTCAATGTAAGGTACTCCACCAGAACTGCTGACGAAAGTAAATAAATGCTTAGCAAGTCAACTTACCCGTGAGAATGTTACACATCTTTGAGCGAGTTCTCGTTATGGCTGAAAAAGGCCCATATCATTCGTTTGGAGGTTATTCCAATTGAATATCAGCCAAACTCATTCACAATTATTGTCACTTTGTCGCACACATTTATTACTGGATTATTAGCAGGGTAAAGTAGGTGTAACTCCCCATTTTTTAGGTCCATAGGACTTCATGGAGAATTCATCAGATTAACAATGAGCACCTACTTCACTATGGTAAATCGGACAATTTTTGGATGTACAGTGTATGATTTGCCTCCAGCAATACACTGTACATAATTCCTCCACTTCAACTCAAAGCCCAGAGCTTATTGTTTTGGCAACATGATGTTAAAGGGGCAGCCATTGTGTTACTGACATTGTACTTGCATTTATCCCCATACCACCAAACACGTAATGAGTCAAGTGACAGCATAGTGAACCTTTGCATAAAATCATCCAACAAAGTGGCCTTTCACGGGATAAACTATCTTTATAAAGTCCTGCAGGGTAATGTGCGATGGGAGGATTGCCACAGAGAGCATGCATCTACTACTTTCCAAGAAGGGTGGGGAAGAATCAGCTGGGTTAGTTATGCTTAAATCCTGCAAGAATAGACATGCTGTCCCAGAGATTGGTTCTGCACAATATCGAGCCAGCATCAAAGAGAATGCTCTTTCATCCAGGTGTTCTCCCTGCTTTTAAGCAAGCTCGCAAATGCCACACACTGGGCCTCATTCCGAGTAGGGCGGTAAGGGATACCGGGCACCGGTAAGGTGACCGGTGCCGGTTATCCCTTACCGCCCTACTACAAGGTCCCTCAGCGGGTCCCTCCAGTAATGCCTGTTCTGACCAGGCGTTATCGACGGGACCCGCAAAGGGACCAGGGCGCAAATAACGGGCTTGACATGCGCAAGCCCGTTATTTGTGCCCTCCCTATTCCCATTGAGCCCTACGGGGGCTCAAATGGGAATGGGCAATGGTATTTTCAATGGGGACTTACCGGTCCCACAAAGGTCGGACTACACCGGTAAGTCCCCATTGAACTAGACCGGTGCCGGACCTGTTATTGATGGCAGTCATGGCGCAAATAGCGCCATGACCACCACCAACCTCGGAATGAGGCCCACTGTAGATCATTATGCAGTTCCACAGACAATCACAACCGCTAGAACATTAACTAGGACGTTAGACCTGTTCATTAAACACTATTTAATGGAGCAAAAAAATGCAATAAAGTCACTCAAACTTGGAACTCAAATTTTAATAGGAGGTAGGAACTTTTATTGGTATAAGGGGATTAGGGTATACACACTAAGCATGGACTGGACTGAAAATCAATAAGTGAAATCTGAGGAAGGAGAGAAAGGAAATAAGACTAGGAGCACAGTGGAAAATATACCAGGGCAAAGCTATTTCATAGGACATTAAATCACCCAAATTCTAGGTGATTTAGCCAGAACAAACTTCAAACCAACTTTTAAAGAAGTGTGACCATTGTCAACCTCATGACTCATAAGGGGCACATGTGGTTGCATGATCTTTTGTCGTAAGGATCTTTTGGTGAAACAAGAGATTTTCATTGCAGGCAGACCTAGGAGGTGTCGCTTAGGGTCAACACACTGGGATAGAGAAGTTTGGTAAGAAGAAGTGTATGGAGAGACAGTGAGCTACTGGGGACACAGAGAGTTAGATTTTTTTTAGGTCTTGTTTACGCAGTGTGACACATTCAGCGAATAGAAGTGGGTGTGCAACATAAACGTGGAACACAAGTGCTATCTGGTGAGCATAGGGAATCTCGGAGTGCAAGAGCACTTGTGTCCAACGAGAAGCACACACTTGTGCATTTTGATTTTCAAGGGAAACTATAGAAATGTGGAGAAAATACCCGTGATTTTAGGAGGTAGGATGACAACCAGCTATCCTGTGGCCTTCTGGGATTCTGTGACATTCACCACAATAGGAATACCCTGTGTCCAGCAAGTGTTTCACACTTGGGAGGAGTAGAGTGGGGTCCCTGTAGGCAGCCTTTGCGAGATCCACACTTGCATGATTTTTTTTTTCTGTTAGAAAAAGTATGAGAGAATCATAAAAGTGGGAGATACCATTTAGTGAGTGAATGATACATTTGCTCAAAATGAATGGATCACTCAAATGAACAAGAAGCAGGAGAGACTGGCTGCTTGTGGCCTTTTCATGTATGCAGAAACCCTTACTTTAGCTACTGGGATGCAGAAATTGCATGTGGTCAATCAAAGGAATGATCCAATGCACGTTCTACGTGACCTATCATAAGTCACTCTTGCGCAGAACAAGTACATGCCCAAGTATTGCACCACCAAAGGAACATCCACCACGATCTACAGAAGAGGTTCCACTTTCAGATCCATCCTCTACTTGAGCTTGCACACTGAACATCTGGAAAGAAGCACTCACGGTATAGTTGAACAGTAATGGCGTTTGAACATTGCTGCTCCTTATCATCACTGCCCTGACCAGTGATATGTCAAAAACAGTGATGACAATGTTGACATCCATGATGGTCAAGCTGAATAATATGATTCATCAGTGTCCAGGAAGGTGAGTGGGTTGCTGTGTAAAACGTGGACGCAGAGGAGGAGGAGAATGACACCACAGATACAAAGATACAAAGGGTGAAATTATGTTTTAAATATTGTATTTTTTAGTATTAATGCGCGATACAGTTTGCAATTAAACTTTCCACACTTAATCTTCCATATACAAAAAGGCACAAAAACCCCCTGAAAAACACCCCATGCGCATTCATACATACATCCATAAAATGTAACAATGGTAAACATGCTTATTCTTGCTAACATATGTTCAATGGTAACCTATAAGTGAGTTATAGCTAGCATCAATGATAATTATGTACCCGCTAGACCTTGTAACTAGAATTGTTTTGATTTCATTGTTTCATATTTACTAACACTATCTCCTAGATATAGGGCCAAACTCAGCCTTTCATCCTTCCGAGGTCGATAAATGAGCACCACACACCGTGGGTAATAATAAGCAGTGCTCAGATACCTGAGGGTTTGTAGCGCTATATACATGCTAAATTATTATTATTGTTGTTATTATTATTATTATTATTATTATTATTAATAGCTTCTCTGTGAAAGTTGAATCTAGAAGTGCGCCCAATAGCCTCTCTGTGAAAGCTGAATTTAGAAACGTGCCCGATCGCCTCTCTGTGCTAAACCGAATTTAGAAGTGTGCCCAATAGCCTCTCTATGAAAGTTTCATTTAGAAATGTGCCCAATAGTCCCTCTGTGAAAGTTGATTTCAGAAGTGTGCCCAATAGCCTCTCTGTGGAAGTTGAATTTAGAAGTGTGCCCAATAGCCCCCATGTGCAAAACTGAATTTAGAAGTGTCCCCAATAGCCTCTCTGTGAAAGTTGAATTTAGAAGTGTGTCCAATAGCCTCTCTATGAAAGTTTAATTTAGAAATGTGCCCAATAGTCTCTCCGTGAAAGTTGAAATTAGAAATGTGCCCGATAGCCTCTCTGTGCTAAACTGCATTCAGAAGTGTGCCCAATAGCCTCTCTGTGAAAGTTGATTCTAGAAGTGTGCCCAATAGCCTCTCTGTGAAAGTTGAATTTAGAAATGTGCCCGATGGCCTCTCTGTGCTAAACTGAATATAGAAGTGTGCCCAGTAGCCTCTCTGTGCTAAACCAAATTTAGAAGTGTGCCCAATAGCCTCTCTGTGAAAGTTGAATTTAGAAGTGTGCCCAATAGTATCTCTGTGATAAACTAAATTCGGAAGTTTGCCCAGTAGCCTCTAGAATTTAGAAGTTTGCCTAACATCCTCGCTGAGTAAAGTTGATTTTTGAATTGTCCCTAATAACCACTCTGTGCAAAACTAACTTTAGAACTGTGCCTAATAGTCGTTCGGTATAAAGGTGAATTCAGAACTGTGCCTAATAGCGTGCCTAGTTGAACTGACCAGTATCCCTAATAACCTAAGTGTGCAAAGTTGATTTTAGAATTATGCCTAATATCCTCTCTATGTAAAGTTTGCAAAGTGGGCCTAATAGCATGCCCTAGTTGAACTGAGTAGTGTCCTTAATAGTCTCTCTGTACATAGTTCATTCAGTACCTAATAGCGTACCCCGGTGAAGTTGAATTACGCCCATTATCCTCTTTGTGCAAGACCTGAATTTAGAAGTGCGCCTAAATATCCCCTCTGTACAAAGTGAATTTAGAAGTGTCCCTAATATCCTCTCTGAGTAAACCCGTAGATCTACAATTAGAAACTCCTTGTAACGCTTACCTCAGAAACTCTGCGGGAGCACTTCTCTGGAAATCTGTTTGGTGCTATTCTCAGTGTGCGTAGTTAATCTATGCAGTCTGGTGATCTACAAGAAACATTCAGTAATCCTTAGTATACTAGTCTAATGCACCCGTTCAGGAATTATCTCTCATACACTTCGGGAGGCGTTACCTGTAGTTTGTTTTTTGGGAGCTCTCCATCCTGCTTCTACGCAGGGGCGCTTGTTCTGAAGAAGGGAAATGAAATGCGATTTTCTGAGGGAAGGAAGGATAGCAGGTGTGCGTGACATGCAAAGAATGGGGTGATAGGAATAGATAAGGAGTTAGATACTATTCCCGGCAAGAATAGCTATGATAAGCCGTTCCATTATATTGACGTGCATGAACACCTAGTCACATCCAACCCAACTATGAGGAGCAACTCCTTATGCGTGTGAACAATTGGCCAGAAAAAGGTTAACTGCAGAGATAAAGTATAATTCTTTTTCACATTAAACGTGTGGTGTATGCTAACTCGTGAAGAAGACTTTCCACAACTAACAACATGACTCAAGTAGTTTTACTGACTGGAAGCAACTGTAACATTCCCCAGAATTGACAACTCAAAACCTTGTCACCGAATTGTAATACTACCTAGCATGTGTGGAAAGGCTTACTGACAGGGGAACAACTTATTACTGTTGTTACAACACCATGAAACTCCACTGACTGAAAAGGCACGCTAAAAAACTAGGGCGCAACAACATAAACATCCAATACTTGCGGTAACTGCTGCTTGACGAAACAACTGACTTCAAACTGCTGAGGGTGATTTGCAAATGTTCCGCTGACAGGAATGAGCGCGGCAATTGTACTGAGGTAACCATGAAGGCAACTTGCGAGAATGCTGCCTAAAATCAGACACCAGGGAAAAACTGTGGAAGTGATGGGAAATGTGTACAACTAACTACATAGGGAAAACTATGGAACCACGGCAGGAGGTCATAAGAGTGGGCTGAGGAAAACTGTGACAGGAACTGGAACCGCGGTAAGCGTACACTGCAAAGCAGACGACGCGAAGCGCAGAGCAGGTGAGAGGAGGGGCTTATATATGCTGTGAGTGTGAAGCACTAGACCATGACGGTTACTTTCCATAGAACCCCTAAGCCGCCATCTTAGGTGATGAGGAAGTGTCTTTCCCCCCATAGCCTAAACATGGTTCTTTCCGTGTTACGGACCAAGCATGATAAGCCATGGTCCACGAATTCTTAGAGGCTAATCTAGGGGCATGACCCAAGCTCATGACAGTATTCCCCCCCAAAACCCCTCCTAAGCCAGCATTCCCCTTGGTGGGCTTGCACGGGTTATTTCTATGAAAGGCTCTCAGCAATCTAGGCACATGTATGTTCTCTTGGGGTTCCCATGTTCTATCCTGAGGACCATACCCCTTCCAGTCCACCAAATAGAACAACTTCTTGCGCACCACCTTGGAATCCAGAATAGCCTTGCCTTCATACACTGGCTGGTCAGTCTCAACTTCCATTGGGGCTGGCACTTCATGAATTCTGGTATTCGGGCTGACTGGCTTCAACAGGGAAACATGAAACACTGGATGGATTTTCAAGTTTTTGGGAAGGGTCAACTTCAAGGCCACAGGATTAATCACTTTTTCGATTGTAAATGGTCCCAGAAATCTTGGAAGGAATTTTCGTGACCCCCTTCAATGTTAAGTTTTTGGTAGACAGCCACACTAAATCTCCAACCTTGTAATCGGGAGGGTTTTTACTTTTGAGATCAGCAAATTTCTTCTGGGCCTCTTTGGCAACTAACAAATGCTCTCGTGCCTTGACCAGTGCGGTGGCAATTTTTTTATGCAGAGTTTTCACAGCTGGCATTTCTAAGGATTCAGGAGGATCATAGGCAGATGTCTGAGGGTGCCGGCGATGTAAGGTAAAAAATGGACTTAAACCTGTAGAGGCGTGCACAGAGTTGTTGTAAGCGTATTCAGCTACCCACAAGATATTAAACCAAGTGTCTTCAGACTGATGCAACATACATCGGAGGTATTGTTCCAAGGTTTGATTAGTTCTCTCGGTTTGTCCGTCCGTTTGGGGATGATGACTGGTGGACAAGCGAATCTCCACCTTGGCCAGTTCGCAGCATTTTTTCCAGAATTTAGAAACAAACTGGCTTCCTCGATCAGACACTACTATTGACGGAAAACCATGGAGTCTTACTACATTCTCCAAGAAGGTTTTAGCCAGAGCCGATGCTGTAGGTAAACCTTTCAAGGCTACAAAATGCGCCATTTTTGAAAAAAGGTCTACCACCACCAAAATGGTATCATACCCTTCGCACATGGGTAGATCTGTGATGAAGTCCATAGAGAGAGTATGCCAGGGAGCAGGTGGCACACTCAGCGGTTGAAGAAGACCAGCAGGTTTACTCTTTTGATTCTTGTTTTGAGCACAATTTCGGCAAGTGTTCAAGAATTGAACTACATCTTTTCGCCATGTGGGCCACCAATAAGATCTTTTCACTTTCTCCAGGGTTTTGGCAATTCCAGGATGACCCTCCAGCAAGGCTCCATGATAGTCGGAAATTACTTGAACTTGCAGCCTGTGCGTGGGCAAATACAGGCGATTCCGATAGAATGGCAAACCATCCAGGACACTGAAGTTTTCACCCTTTGCCTCCCATTTCTGCAGTTCGTCAGTGTTCATGCTGATTTTGATTTCCTCTCTCAGTTTCTCCCAAGACGAATCTGTTGTACCCACAACTCCAAGCACCTTTTCCCCAGGAATAATTTCCACAGGAGTGGGAGGCACATAAGCTTCTTCACCTTTTCCAATACGAGATAGGGCATCCGCCTTTCCATTTCGCACCCCCGGCCTGAATGTGATGACGAAGTCGTATTCGGCAAAAAAGAGGGCCCAACGTAGTTGACGGGAGGATTGTGCCTTAGCCGAACGGAGGTACTGCAGGTTGCGGTGATCCGTAAAAATGGTAACGGTATGTCTTGCCTCAAGTAGGTGATGTCTCCATTCCTTAAGGGCACACTTGATGGCCAACAACTCCTTATCAGTAATTGTATAGTTGAGCTCTGTAGAGGAGAATTTTTTAGACCAAAAGGCCACAGGATGCAATTCGTGGGAGTCCGGATTTCGCTGTGATAACACTGCTCCAATGGCCACATTTGAAGCGTCTGTTTCCACCACAAACGGAAGGTCCGGCCGTGGATGCTGGAGGACAGGGGCTGCGGTAAATCTTTCCTTTAATTTTTTAAAGGCCTCATCTGCCTCTGTAGTCCAATCAAATGTTTTGTTCTTCTTGAGTAAGGACGTAATGGGATGAACCAATCGTGAGAAATCGGACACAAACCGTCGATAAAAATTTGCAAACCCTAGAAAACTTTGAATTCCTTTAACTGACGTGGGTGCAGGCCAGGTGAGAATTGCATCAACTTTTCGGTTGTCCATCTTGACTCCTTGCGCCGACAAAATGAACCCCAAGAACTCAACTTCTGGAACGTGGAAGTGACATTTTTCCAGTTTAACATATAGAGAGTTTTCCTTGAGTCATTGGAGAACAGCAGTCACATGCTTGACATGTTCAAGAGGTTCATCAGAAAAAATTAGAATGTCGTCCACATAAACCACCACAAAAATATCCAACATATCTCTGAAAATGTCATTCATAAAGGATTGAAAGACTGCTGGAGCGTTGCACAGCCCGAAAGGCATCACCATGTATTCAAAAAGCCTGTATCTGGTTCAAAATGCAGTTTTCCACTCATCTCCCTCCTTTATGCAAATTAGATGATATGCCCCTCAGAGGTCTAGCTTGGTGAAGATCTGCGCCTGTTTTACTTGGTCCAACAATGTAGAAATGAGTGGAAGAGGGTAGCGATTCTTTACAGTGATTTGATTTAGAGCTCGGTAGTTTATACACGTTCCCAATTCTCCTTCTTTTTTGGGGACAAAAAATAGGGGCGATGCTGCTGGGGACTTAGATGGTCTGATAAATCCATTAGGCAGATATTGATCCAAATAGGTTTTCAAATGGGCATTTTCCTTTTCTGTCAAAGCATAAATCCGACTGCACGGAAGCTGGGATCCTGGAATTAAATCAATTTGACAATCGTAAGGTCTGTGAGGGGGCAATACTTCGGCTTGTTTTTCCTCTTGGAATACATCTTGAAATTTCCGGTACTCATGGGGCAAGGAGCCTATAAGACCTAAGGTAATTTCTGTGGATCCCTCCTGTAGCATCATCTTCACTGAACTTTCCATGGAATTGCAAGAGTTTTGGCAGTCAAGAGCAAAGGTCAAGGTTCGTGTTCGCCAATTGATCAATGGGTTATGCTTTTCTAACCACGGTATTCCCAAGATAATCTGGAACTGGGGAGCTCGAATCAGGTCAAAAGAGATCCTCTCTCTGTGTCCCTCCTGGCAGAGCATAATAAGATTGTTAATGCATTGTGTAACCGGACCTGACACTAAGGGAGTGCCGTCGACCCCGGATACATTTTCTGCCTTTAACTTATCCGTTAAGGGAAATCCCAATTTGCTAGCCAGGTGAAGATCCATATAATTGCCCACAGCCCCACAGTCAATATATGCAGTCAACTCATGTCTGATTGTGGGAAACTCAGGACTGAATAGGATGATTGGAATCACAAAGTGGGAGGTCATTGAAACCTTATTCACGCTCAACAAGCTGACCTCTAAACTTGCCGGGCACTGGAGTTTTCCGAATTCTGGTCCTTCTGATCTTGACCCACACCTCCCAAAGGTTTTCGTGCCGGTTTTACTGGGCAGTCCTTTAAAAAGTGACCCGCCTTACCACAATAAAGACATAACTTTTGTTGACGTCTTCTCTCTCTCTCCGTCTGGGAAATTGGGCCTCGAATTCCCCCCAACTGCATGGGTTCGGAGTGAGTTTCTGGGCCTGATCTTGCAATTGATTCTCTAGGGCGAACCACATACGCTCGACTGTCTAGGCGAGCGCGATCAGTTCTACGATCTTGTAGCCTGTGGTCTAACTGAATAGTCAAATCAATGAAGTCATTGATATCCTCTGGAGGGTTCACCACTTGTGCCAAAACGTCCTTTAATTCACTGCGCAGACCTCAATAAAATAAAGTTGTTCTTTTTTCCGTAGGCCAATTGGTTTCTGCCACTAACCTATTAAATGTGGCCACATAGGCCAGCAATTCTTGATTGCCTTGCTTCAATGACAACAACTCACCATCCAATGCATGCCCTTGAGTGTGTCGAGCAAAAAGTCTTTCCAATTCTTTCTGAAAATCCTGGAAGTTTTGCAACACCGGATCATCCCTATTCACCAGGGGTATGGACCAGTCGGCCGCATAGCCGCCCAAATAAGATAACACGAAGGCCACCTTTGATTGGTCTGTGGGGAACACTCCCGGTCTGCACAAAAAATGTAGTCTGCATTGATTTAGGAACACAGCAAATTACTTTGGATCTCCAGTGAAGCGCTCAGGAGGAGCTAACGGAACATTTCCAGGAATGACCACTTGGACTGGAGCCTGGGGCGCCGTAGAAGCAGAAGCCTGGGAATTATTTAATGGTAGCGGTACCTGACCTGCTTGAGTCTAAACAGCTGACGAGCCAATTCTTCTGTTCGATCCTTGTTCACCACCAGCTCTCTTCTCAGGGCATTGGTCTCCGACCGAGCTGCGTGGACTTCAGCTCGTAATTCCCCCAGAAGTTGAGTTAACTGATCCATTTCTGTATTTTCCATGAATGCTCAGACAGAGTATAGTTTCAGCACGGCTTCGCGTTCTGTAACGCTTACCTCAGAAACTCTGCGGGAGCACTTCTCTGGAAATCTGTTTGGTGCTATTCTCAGTGTGCGTAGTTAATCTATGCAGTCTGGTGATCTACAAGAAACATTCAGTAATCCTTAGTATACTAGTCTAATGCACCCGTTCAGGAATTATCTCTCATACACTTCGGGAGGCGTTACCTGTAGTTTGTTTTTGGGAGCTCTCCATCCTGCTTCTACGCAGGGGCGCTTGTTCTGAAGAAGGGAAATGAAATGCGATTTTCTGAGGGAAGGAAGGATAGCAGGTGTGCGTGACATGCAAAGAATGGGGTGATAGGAATAGATAAGGAGTTAGATACTATTCCCGGCAAGAATAGCTATGATAAGCCGTTCTATTATATTGACATGCATGAACACCTAGTCACATCCAACCCAACTATGAGGAGCAACTCCTTATGCGTGTGAACAATTGGCCAGAAAAAGGTTAACTGCAGAGATAAAGTATAATTCTTTTTCACATTAAAAGTGTGGTGTATGCTAACTCGTGAAGAGGACTTTCCACAACTAACAACATGACTCAAGTAGTTTTACTGACTGGAAGCAACTGTAACATTCCCCAGAATTGACAACTCAAAACCTTGTCACCGAATTGTAATACTACCTAGCATGTGTGGAAAGGCTTACTGACAGGGGAACAACTTATTACTGTTGTTACAACACCATGAAACTCCACTGACTGAAAAGGCACGCTAAAAAACTAGGGTGCAACAACATAAGCAGCCAATACTTGCGGTAACTGCTGCTTGATGAAACAACAGACTTCAAACTGCTGAGGGAGATTTGCAAATGTTCCGCTGACAGGAATGAGCGCGGCAATTGTACTGAGGTAACCGTGAAGGCAACTTGCGAGAATGCTGCCTAAAATCAGACACCAGGGAAAAACTGTGGAAGTGACGGGAAATGTGTACAACTAACTACATAGGGAAAACTATGGAACCACGGCAGGAGGTCATAAGAGTCGGCTGAGGAAAACTGTGACAGGAACTGGAACCGCGGTAAGCGTACACTGCAAAGCAGACGACGCGAAAAGCGGAGCAGGTGAGAGGAGGGGCTCATATATGCTGTGAGTGTGAAGCACTAGACCATGACGGTTACTTTCCATAGAACCCCTAAGCCGCCATCTTAGGTGATGAGGAAGTGTCTTTCCCCCCATAGCCTAAACATGGTTCTTTCCGTGTTACGGACCAAGCATGATAAGCCATGGTCCACGAATTCTTAGAGGCTAATCTAGGGGCATGACCCAAGCTCATGACACTCCTAGACTGCACTAAAAGTCCACCTTAAAACATACATGTGGAGTTGCTACAGTCAATTTCTCCCTAATAGCTCACCCGTATTCCAGTTTGCTAGAAGAAAGTCTACCCAACAGCGTAACTGTGTTGTAGTGCAACTAAATAGGACGCCAAGCAGCACTAATAGCTTACCCGTATTCCAGATTGCTAGAAGAAAGTCTACCCAACAGCGTAACTGTGCTGTAATTGCAACTAAATAGGCTTCCTAGCAACATATCCTAAAGGTCTAGCTACACCTCAAAACGGCCTAATATCTGCAACCTAGTCACAATTAGTACACTAAAACCTAGAATAAGTGAATAATATCACTCTGCTTAGAGCAACCCTGAAACCAAGACTAATCTCTCCCAGTAATATACCCGAACTTATAAAGCCCAATAAAGTGTAAATCACACCTGAAACTACACCTAATAGCACGTACTAACCATGAGTACACCCAATCCACCAGGGTCTACCGGAAATGACCACCGTGGACCGGCTCCACTCTCCGGCCTACCTTGCCTCCAGACCCCCCTTCCCAAATCATCTCACCCTCCTTGACAACCGCTACCCTTCCCCTTTCCAAAAACCAAGCCAGAGGGGCATGGTGGTGAGCCACCCACCCTAAGAGCACTGCTTCCCCAAACCCCACCACCGACCAGACTACGTCGATCATGCCTGCTGCTCCCCCCACTATCATACCGGTCACACCCCGGCCTGCAATCATGCACCCCACGCTTCTCCCACTAACCCCCACCACTATCCTCCGCTGACCACACCCCTTCCCCTCCCTAAAAACTGCACACCTAGCCCTAACAAGAACAGAATCCTCATCCCTCTCCCCCTCCAAACCCCATACACTCTCTCACACTCCAACTGCAACAAAGACGCTAAAGAAGAAACATACCTGGTCCCCCTCAACCTCTCAACCCTCATCGCATCCCCTGTCTCGACCCACCACCTCACTTCCCCAATCACCACCATCCTCCTGTTTCACCCTTCCTGAAACCCCTCTCCCTCGACTTCTCACCAACTGCAACTGAAGCCCCTAACCGCCCACTCCCCACCTTCAAATCCCCCGTACCAATCACCCTAACACACGCATCCAACCACTCCCACCCGAAACCCACCAACTTTTCTGCTCACCCACTTTTCCCATCGATCATCAATCACCCCACCGCTCTCCCTCTCCAATTTCCACCATCTCCCCCCGACCCCCTCCCGCTGCAGATCCGACACCAACCTCACCTACCGAAGTGAATTGCATCCTATTTAATGCCCGATCCATAGCAAAAATCAGACACAGCATCTTTGACCTCCTCGCATCTGACAAACTAGACCTGGTTTTCATCACCGAAATTTGGTTCTCTGACGACTTCGCCCCAAGCGCCAAGTCTTCCCTCCCGACTACTCCCTCATCCCACTGAACCGTCCCTCTAGAGGTGGGGGAATAGCATTCGTTTTCAAGTCTCACTTCCACGCCTCAATCATTGACAATCAACCATCCATTCCTTCCTGCGAATCACTCCTCATGAATCTATCCCTCTCCCAGTCGTCCTCTCACAGCTTCCTAATAATCTACAGACCACCTGGCTACGATAGACAATTCTCCAACCACCTCTGTGACTCTATTGCTACCCTTCAACTAAACCATCCCAACCTCACCCTTCTTGGAGATTTCAACATATGGCTCGACATCCCCACCAACCCTATGACACACTCTCTGGTAGACGGTCTAGACGTGATTAACCTCCAACCCCACATAAATGTCCCGACTCACCATAAAGGACACACTCTTGATGCCATTTTTAGCTCCCATAACCGGATACATCTAAACCCCCCCACCCCTATCATCTGGTCCGATCACTTCATTGTTTCCTTTGCCATTTGCTCACCCGACCCGCATCCTGTTCTCGAATCTGAACCCCCGAACCTACGCAAATGCTGGAAAAAAACTAATAATCATTCCTGAACTAGCCGACGCACTCCTCCAGTCCCCTCCACCTACCTGCCAACTCAATAAACAACTAACCCCCGACGCTTTTGACTCATGGCTCAACACCCCACTAATGCGACTCACGCCCTCTTGCAAACAATCGGCCCGCCGCGGCCTGTTCCCTAGATGGTTCACACCTGACTTGAAGACCACTAAACAAATATATAAACTCAAAGAACGCAAATGGCAGAAAGACAAAACCCAAGAGAGCAGAGCCACCTTGGCCCGGCACCTTCATCAGCACAAGGCCGAAATCCGGAAAGCAAAAAACGCCCACTACAACTCCTGAATCCTAAACTGCAAAAAACCCAGCATAGAACTTCACAAAATCATCTCCCAATTCACCAAACTGGCATGCACTACCACCGTGCCAACCCCCTCACAATCACTGTGCGACTCACTCCCTCTCCACTTTTACGCCACGGCTCTCGAAAGAACAAATGCACTAACCACCAAACTGGCTCTTCTACATCCAACAGGCAACCATTCTCCCATACCGGCCAACCCCCCGCCTGCGACCACTACGCAATCAACATTCGACTCCTTTAGTCCAATATCTCCCGACCAATTTCTCAAACTTCTCTCTGCCCGCAAACCATCCAGCTCTCCGCTAGACCCTTGCCCGGCCACAACCCTCAAAGAAATTTTCGCCTCTTCCTGCGCAGGAGAACACACAAGGTCCATCATAAATGACTCCCTCTCCTCAGGTATTTTTCCCGACACATTCAAACCGGTTCATGTCAAACCGCTATTAAAAAAAAAAGTCCCTCGATCCTCTTGAGCCCAAAAACTACCACCCCATCTCAAATACCAGATTCCTTGCCAAACTCATTGACCGAACTGCCTACTCCCAACTAAATTTTATTTATTTTATTTATTTATTTTCTTTATTTTATTTTATTTTATTTATATATTTATAACGCGCCGCAGCTCGCAAGCATCAGGGCGCGACAGAAACAAGAAGGCTGGAGAGATCACGGGACTACGTAAAACAGAGAAGAGAAGGACTCAACATGAGTCAGAAGCTGAGTTTGTAACAGATTACCGAAAGAGTAATGTTTTCAGCTGCTTCCTAAAGGAAAGATAGTTACTTTCCAGCCTAAGATTAGCCGGAAGCTCATTCCAGAGAGCAATTGCCTTGGTGGGAAAGGCCCTCCCAAGTCCGGTGGCTTTTACTCTGGTATGACTGGATTTGAGTAGCCCTTGTTTAGCTGATCTTAAACATCGGCTAGGTTCGTACCAGTTGAATTCCTTTTTGAGGTATGATGGAGCAGAGCCGTATACACAGAGATGGACCAACGTCAAGGATTTGAATTTGATGCGCTCCTCTATGGCGAGCCAATGAAGGCCTATTCTGTCTTGGGTAATATGGTCACACTTGGGTTTCCTAGTGATGGATCTAACGGCGTTGTTTTGAATAATTTGGCATTGTTTAATGCAGTTGTTGCTAGACCCAAGCATCAATGCATCTCCATAATCGAGTTGTGACAGGATGGTGGCTCTAGCGATGGTGGCGCTATTTTTGGTGTTGAGGAATGGTCTAATACGCCATAGTAGTCTCTGATAGTACTGGCAGTCTCTTTTAAGGTATGAGACCTGTGCCTCCGATCCCAGAGAGGATTGCAGGTACATGCCGAGTGTTTTAACTTTGTTTGTGACTGTGATGTTGGAGTCTTTAATGTTAAATGTAGAATAGGCAGGGCCTAGATTAGATAGGGCTTTTGTGGATCCAAATGTCATGAGTTCTGTTATTGTCTGTAGCATGGTCTCCACAAAGTTCTATGATCAATTGTGTGTCGTCTTCGAAATTAGTGAAATAAATCCCCAGCTGTGAGAGGAGGGCGCAGAGACAACAAATGTATAAATTGAAAAGGAGAGGGGAGAAGCTGGCTCCCTGTGGGACGCCGCAATCCACAGAGTTAGGACTAGTGGAATGTCCGCCCCAGGTGATTTTGGAATTTCTGTCCTCCAAAAAGGAGGATATCCATTCAATGGCTTCATCAGAACAGTTTCCTGCTTTTCCTAGGGCCTCTTGGAGCTTCCCATGATCTAATAAATCGAACGCTGCCGAGAGGTCCAGGAGGATGAGCAGGCCGGCCTTTCCTTAGTCTAGGATACTCAGCATTTTGGATTGAAGGTCAAGTAGTGCTGATTCAGTGCTATGTGCACTTCTGAATCCAGATTGCTGGGGGTGTAATAAGTCGTGGTTGTCCACATACTCTTGGAGCTGGTGCGTAGCTATTTTATCGAGAATCTTCAACAGGTCGAAGATTGGCCGGATTTTGCTGGTCCAGACCAGGCTTTTTCACCAATGGTGTAACTGTAACTGTTTTTATGCTGGTGGGAACATTCTGGTCTCTAAATGACGAGTTTGCCATGCGGCATAGAAAGGGTGAGAACATTCCTGCATTATCTATGATGAATTTGGGGGGTAATATGTTTTCAGGGCATGAGGTACAATTCATATTAGAAAGAGTATTCAGCATGATTTCTGGTGAGATTGGTGTGAACTGAAATTTGGATATTTTAACTTCAGGGTCAGCCTTGTTATGGGTAAGAGGAGTATCTATGACTTTGCAATTTAGGATGGTGTCTCTAGCTTTTAGAATCTTTTGTGAGAAGGCGTTTGAACTTTTTCACAATCCGTCATGGTTGGCTGGAAAGGTGGGGTGAGAGTGGGTGGCTTCTCAAAGGTTTTTAAAATTTGGAACAGTTTTCCCATGGAGTTGGATGCACCGGTAATTTGCTCATTGTAATAGTTTTTCTTTGTTTCGGTTATTTTAGTTTTATACAAAGTGTCGGATTTCTTCCATTTATCTTTATTGGATTCTGTAGGGGTTTTAAGCCACTGTCTTTCAAGTTTCCTTTTGGCTGTCTTAAGGGTGTCTAGTTCGGCAGTATACCAGAAGCTCTTGTAAGTGGTTATTATAAGTAGCTAGGATAAGGTCACAGGGGTCGTCATCTGTGGTTTTATCCATAATGCCTTTGTTGAAGCCAACAATCACCCCGCGCAATCAGGTTTCAGAGCCCATCATAGAACTGAAACCACCCTAACTTCAATCTGGGATGACCTAAAAATCACTGCAGACTCTGTGGGATGCGCCGCATTAATCCTTCTGGACCTATCTGCCCCCTTTGACACAATCAATCACTCAATCCTCCTTGACCGCCTCCACTCCATAGGAATTTGTGGAACCGCTCTCAAATGGATAGCTTCATTCCTCAAAGATAGGTACCAAATAACGATACTCTCCGCCTATTCCTCCCAAGCCTGACCAGTCGACACGGGAGTCCCACAGGGAGCATACCTATCTACCCTCCTGTTCAATCTCTACTTGACCACCCTCCCACCATTAATTCATTCACACAACATCCTGTGTTACAACTACGCTGATGACACTCAACTAATTCTAAAACTCCTGAACTCAAAACCCAACTGCCGACCTGACCTCGCCTCCTGCCTCCTTGACATTGAACTCTGGATGACCCAAAGCCACCTCTTGTTAAACCCCTCCAAAACCGAAATCATGGTATGTGGCAACTCCGAACTCTTCCAAACCTACTACCCTGGCCATCCGCCATGGACAACTCACTGACTCCCTCTAACTCTCTAAAAAACCTTGGATGCACCCTCGACTCTGACCTAACACTCTTGCGCCAAGTCAACAACGTCTCAAAGTCCTGCCACTACCATCTTAAAACTCTTAGGCGCATCTTTCCATATCTCTCCTTTCCCACTAGACTCTCCGCGGTCCAATCAATTGTTATTTCAAGACTGGACTATGCAAACCCCCTCTACCTTACCAATTGAATAAACTTCAAAGGGCCCAAAATGCTGCAGCCAAACTGCTAGTCGCGCTTGGCCTGAGAGACCACACCTCCCCAGCCCTTAAGACTCTGAACTGGCTTCCAGTGGCCCGAAGGGTGACTTTCAAAACCTTATGCATTTCCCATCGAGCATTCCATAAAACTGGACCTCAATATCTCCAAGACAAGTTAAAACCCTGTCACCCTCCACGTCCTCTAAGATCAAGCTCAGCCGGCCTCCTAGTAATGCCTAAAACAAACTCAGTAAAGTTAGGCGGATCATCATTCTCAGTGTTGGCCCCCACACTGTGGAACGCACTCCCACCCCACATCCACCTAACAGAAGATCTAATGTCCTTCCGCAAACTACTGAAAACGTGGCTCTTCCCCTAAACTAACCCGCACGCAAACTAACCAAAACAGAATAACAGCATCTCAATGACACCAACGCAACAAACTACTAGTTCCTGAATAAAAATAAGACAAATAGCAATTCAACATCAAGATCCATGTGAGAAATCGACAACTAATAACGGTTAATGTAAACTAAAAGGACAAACAGAATAGAACGATTAAAGCAGACCAAAGCATTGAAGTGGAAAAAAAAAAAATTGTACGGAAACAGTAATGAAGTTTAAATTAATGAAATGGATATAATGAGTTCAATGGACAAAATGAACAAGTGTACAGAACGGACGAGTATGCTGAGCGGATGAGCGTGTGGAGCAGATGAGTGCGGATGAGTGTATAGAGTGAATGAGTGTGTAGAGCGGACGATTGAGTAGAGCGGATGAGTGCGTAAGTATGGAGGAGTGTGTAGAACACAAGAGTGCATAGAGCAGATGAATGTGTGGAGCGGGTGAGTATAGAGCGGATGAGTGTGTAGAACGGACGTGGCTCTAGAGCGGATGAATACAGAAGTTTCGGTGAAGCGTGTAGAATGCAGGAGCAGATGAATGTGCTGACCAGATGAGTGTATAGACCGGATGAGTGTATAGAGCAGATGAATGTATAGAGCGGATGAATGTATAGAGCAGATGCGTGTACAGACCGGATGAGTGCCAATGAGCAAACGACTTTGAAGAACTGATGAGTGCTTATATATGATGAGTGCGTGGAAAGTACGACTGCATATAGCGGATTGGTGCGCAGAGCGGATGGGTACGCAGAGCGGATGGGTATGCAGAGCGGATGGGTGCGCAGAGCATGATGGATGCTCACAACGTGATGGGTGTGCAGAGCGGAGGATTGCGCAGAGCGGAGGAGTGCGCAGAGCGGAGGAGTGCTAAGAGCAGAGGAGTGCTAAGAGCAGAGGAGTGGGCAGAGCAGACGAGTGTATAGAGCAGACGAGTGTGTAAGAGCGAATGAGTGTGTAAGAGCGAATGAGTGTGTAAGAGAGGAGGGGTGCGTAGAGCGGGTGAGTGCGTAGAGCGGGTGAGTGCGTAGAGTGGGTGAATGCGTAGAGCGTGCAAGGGCATAACGCAGATGAGCGCCTAGAGCTAATGAATCAATAGAAAAGGACAAGTACGTAGGGCGCATAAATGCATAATGCGGATGACGGCGTAGAGCGGGTGAGCTGCGTAGAGTGGATGAGCTGCGTAGAGCAGATGATATGCGTAGAGCGGGCAGAACGGGTGATGTATGTGGATGGAACGGGTGACGTATGTGGATGGAACAGGCGTCGTATGTAGATGGAATGGGGACGTAAGTGGATCGAATGGGTACATAGGTTAATGGAATTGAGACGTATGTGGATTGAACGGATGAAGCAAGTGGAAGGTACTGATGTAACATGAGAAAGATACGGATGAAATATGTGGAAGGTACAGATGAAAATGTGGACGGGGTGCATAAAACAACATAGAAATCACGGAAATGATCGAAACACATGAACATATCCAAGGACATGAAACTGACTGAAGTGCATGGAAAGGAATGGAGTGCGTGGAAAGGAATTGAGTGCGTGGAAAGGACTGGAGTGCCTGGAAAGGACTGGAGTGCGTGGAAAGGACTGGAGTGCGTGGAAAGGACTGGAGTGCATGGAAATGACTCGAGTGCATGGAACGGTTCGGAATTCGTGGACTGGTTCGGAATGCGTGGAGTGGTTCGGAATGCGTGGAGTGGACTAGAGTGCATAGAAGTGCGCGACATACATGAATGGTTTGGAATACATGTAATGTTTGAAAGAGCATGTAAACCATCTTACCACATCACCATGCTTACTCTTATCTTTACATCACCATTCAACTAGAACACAGAGATACTATGGGCCTCATTACGACCCTGGCGGTAAGTTACCGCCAGGGCCGTGACTTTACCACCATGGCGTAAACTATGTTTACGCCATGGTGGTTGGCGGACTTACCGCCCCATTCCGACCTTGGCGGGGCGGTAAGTCCCCAATCCCCATTTACCCTTCCCCATTCCCATTTTTGCCCCATAGGGCATAATGGGAGTGGGGAAGGCGTTAATTACGCCACCGTAAATTACGGTGGCGTAATTAACACCAAGGTCCCTTAGCGCCATGGTTTTTTACACCTGCTAAATGCAGGTGTAAAAACCGCCATGGCGCTAAGGGACCTCGGAATTGGCGGTAAGGGGTCGGCGCAGCTAACGCTGGCGTAAACCCCTTACCGCCAGGGTCGTAATGAGGCCCTATGACACCATTCGGTATAGCTGTTCTCATACCAACATCCGCCTCATACTCCACATCATTCTAAACTAATCACTGCTGGTTTCACACCCCCCAGACAGGCGTTCTCCTCAGGCCTAACGCAGCCAGAACCGGTCTGGATAAATCTTGCCAGAACGAACACATACCCCTGATCTCTCAACCACCACACCTACCGCTATGAAGCAGTTATTACACAAATGCCACAACAGCTGCACACATATCCGGTGCTCACAAGCACCTTTAACTCTCTCTACTCTCTCTACTGATTTGAACTTCAGTTCCCGAGGGCGTTCAACCTACCAGCGCCTTCAGACCATACCAATGGTACATAAGGCGCTATATAAATGCAAAGTAACATAACATAACATTATTATTATTATTATTTGTATTATTATTATTATTATTACATGCAATTTGTCCATGTATGTTTTTCCATGTATGTTTTTACAAACAGTTAATACATTTTGGGCCTTTTTCTTTCCCGTTTTTCAACTTACATATTGTACAGTATCTCCTATCACGATCTATTCCATGCCTGGGTCCATATTTCTAAAATGTAAGAATTAAATTAAATCCTAATATCAGGTAACTTCACAATTTTTGGAAGGGAACACAATCAAGTATCTCTGTGGTTTGAGGAATTTGAAGGGTAATTTGGAGTAGACCAAGAATTACTTTAAAGTGGGGATGTGTCTTGATTTGTAACACCAATCCCACTGCATGGATTATAGAATAAGGGATTGCTTTAGTACTGCACAATGATTATCCCAATAAATTGCTCTTTCAATGGCTAAAATGGATGGATAAAAGAGGGTAATCAGATCCTTTCACCATTTATATGTACACATGTCCTCTTCTTATTGCCAATAGAGGGGCCATTGAGGTCAATCCCAGTTCCAGGTGGATTGCTTGGATTGGGTACACTGTGGAAGACCTAGTACTCATTTCCATATAGCGCCCTTCAATTTGTTAAGCTATTTATTTATTTTATGTATTGAACTTTTGTAAGGCACCTATACATAAAAAAGTGTTTCCAGGCACCACAAGACAAGGGGGGAACATGGGAGAAAAAACAGTAACAGTCCTACTAGGCCTTGTGACATTCGGATTGTGAAAGTGTAGTAAAAATAAGTGCAGGAAGAGGGGACGAGGGAGAAGTGCAAGGGGGGAGTGGGCGAAAGGGCTGGGCAAGTGCTCAGGGGGGCCGAGGAGGGCAAATGCTCAGGCAAGGGGACAGGGGTAATACTAGTGCCAAGGAGGGCAAATGGACCAGACTCGGTAGACTGGTTAGGAAGGGTGCCTGAGGGCATGAGCTGGTAATGGGTAAAGGGGAGACTGGTTGAAGGAGGGCCTGCCCAAGCAAGGCTCATGAGAGGTACAGGCCACCAGACATAGAGACAGGTTGTTCTAGCAGGGGAGGGGAAGGAGGAGGAGAAAAGGAAGGTCTTGAGAGGCTTTGGGAATTAATGACATCCAGCTCAAGACAGAGTGGGGCAGGAAGGCCATTCCATATGGCCGATCCTGCTGAGAAAAGAGATCCATCCCCCATTCTCTGCTTAGAGAAGCATCTGACTTGGAGAGAGTTAGAGCTCGAAGATCGAAGAATTGAAATAGGGAGGTATTTGGGGAGAAAGAGTTGGATGTAGTGTGGACCCATGCTCCAGAAAGTTTTATGAATGAAACAGAGAGTCTTGAATTTGATCCTTGCAGCCAGCAGGAGCCAGTGGAGAAATTTTAGAGTTGGAGAGATGCAGTCCATGGGCTTCAGGCCAAGGATAAGTCTTGCATTCCTATTCCGGAGGGAGGAAAGAAGCCGATTAAGGAAGAGGCTGTTGCAGTAGTGAAGCCTAGGGAGAACCAGATCTCTGGATACATTGAGTTTGTGGGGGAAGGTGAGGCAAAGGAGAATTCCTCTGAGGAGATTAAGCTGATTCCCTTGGACAAATGTTGCTCCCAATTAGCCCCTAACCCATACACCATTGCTGTGACCACACTTTCTTATTAGGCCAAAATGATTCCTTGTAGACTGAACTCAGCTTTTTGGTGACACATTTTTGATGGATGTCAAGGTCATGGCAATAAGCTTTCATAATCATAGAATGTCATGATTCCTGCCCCTCGTGTCCCCAGCTCTCCAAGACGTCTGGCTGGATCCAGGCCACAATCACCTACATGGCCCTTAAGGGCCCCTCCATCCCTCCAAAGACCCACTTGGAGTCAGACTTGGCGCTTGTGGCACCAGACTCACTCACTCCCATAGGATAACATTGAGCATCGGACTTGTAGTGCATAGATGGGGACAAGATGGATGCCCCCACATATTTCGGTTCTTAGAACTGCATATGCAGTCTAGCCTTTTGGGCGTGGTTCAGCCCAGAGACACCTGGGATACCCAAAGACTATTTAAGCCACGCCCAGGCTGAGAAACACGCTTTGCATTTTCTGCACATGCAGCGTGACACTCACCGTGTTCGGATCGGTCTCCATAAGGCCTGCATCTCTCTTCTCCGCTCAGCTCCTGCAAGAACAAGAACACCGTTAGGAACAGCCTTATCTTGCGGAGCTTCCGCCCATCTTCCATCGCTTATTCTGTTCTGCGGGCATCTACGGCGGTGTCATCCCCATCCCGGCACTCCGCTTCCTAAGGGCAGGGAAAAGAACAGAAAAACACATTAGTAAGCATTCTGCAAATCTTCGCTCACTTTAAAGACTGTACGAGATTCAAACGCTTACCTGAATCCCAGCCGAACTGGGGGTACTTTATCTCCGGAACTTCTCATCCATCTACAAGAGGGAAAAGACACACCAGGTCAGCGTGGAAACATTTAGAGGTGCCGCATACCACGCTTACTCACCGCATTTCTTCTTCTTAACTGGCATCCGCGCTGAAAACGTTGCGGCACCTAAAAGACACCAAAAAAACGAACTCAGTTCAATACAAATACGACAGGGTCGTATCGCGCATTGCGCTCTCACTCACCTTCAGTGTACTCATCTCAGCAGCACGCCGCCATCTCCAGACGTCGGCCATCATCTAAAGAAGGAAAGGAACGAAGGTTAGAGAACTGTTCTTAAGACTCATTATACTTACCAGTCGGACTCTCGCCAGTTAAGTAACTAGGCAGCAACAAGCCTGCATCAATCAACGCGCCCCTGTGCTGAAAGCAGGATGGAGACCACACCACTTAAGAAAACAAGGTGAGCTGTGGACCAAGGGGAAGGGTTGGACCCCGGGAAAGAAAGGGGTTCAAGCTCACAGAGACAATTGAGAGTTAAACTCTACCAAACCTGTGTTTCAGGCCCAGTCTCCAGTCGAGTAGACTCCAGGGAAGGGTTCGAGGTCATAGGAGGTCAGAACAGGCTGAGTGACGTCCCCGTGGATACCAGGTGAGCGTTACATAGAATAGACTATTTTCTCTCTGATCTGCAAAGTTGGCATCTAAATAGACATGTGAGTGTATAAGACATAAGACTAGCTATCAAACCTGGACTCAAACACTCCCTCTGTTCTGGTCCTCATCGATCTTTCTTCTGCCTTTGACACAGTCAACCACTCCATTCTCATAAATCGTCTCCATGATATTCTAGGTATCATGGACCGGACACTGGCATGGCTGACCTCCTTCCTTTCAAACATACCCTCCCGAGGGCAAATGGTTCTTTTTCTCTCCTCCAGCTCACTCTATACCTGTGGCACCCCTCAGGGCTCTATCCTATCGACATGGCTTGTCAACATCTACCTAGCCCCTCTGGCCCACTTGATCTCCACCTTCTCCCCTCATTTCCAGTGTTATGCAGAGCAGACGACATACAGCTCTTCTTCAAGCTGCCATCCTCTACCTCCTCTCCCTCCTCTCTCATACCTGACTGCCTGACTGCTATTCTGGCATGGTGCTCTGCCAGTGATCTCTGCCTTAATGCCAGTAAGATGAAGATCCTTCTTGATGGGATGCCCGCTCCTTGTTTTCCCCACTCTCTGGCCACCCTCATTGGCCCCCTCCCCTCACCTAGCTCTGATGAAAAAAAACCTTGGGATCATCTTTGACTCCTCTCTCTCTTTCTCTCCACACATCACAGACCTTGCCAAGAAATCCAACTTTCAGCTCCACCTCCTCAGGGGCATTCTACCTTTCCTCACCTTGCGCTAGAAGCTCAAAGTCTCCAAAGCCTTGGTTCTCTCTAGTCTGGACTAGTTCAACAGCCTCTTCCTCAATCTGCCTCTTTCCTTCCTTTACCCCCTTCAACTAATCCAGAATAGGTCTGCAAGACTTATCCTTTCCCTTAAACCCATGTACCACATCTCTCCATCCCTAAAATCTCTCCACTGGCTACCGGTTATTACAAGGATCAAATTCAACAAAGCTGTCTCTGTCCGGGGAACCTCTCTACATCCAGATTTCCCTCCCTAAATACCTCCCTTCAAGAGCTCTTTGTTCCTGTGGCTCCAATTATCTGCAGGTTAAATGTTTCTCCAAGCACAGAGTGGGAGGTAGATCACTTTCCTTGGCTGGTTCCTACCTCTGGAAGGGCCTCCCTACCCCCCTCAGACATGAGCCAGATCTTCTTAAGATCCGGAAACTTCACAAGACTTTCATTTTCTCCTCTTCCTTCCCTCTCTTCTCCTGTGCTAATGTCCCTCTGCCACTGCAACTGAGGCCTGGTCCCTTCAGAGTCAGACAGGGGGCCAGACCACCTTCTTATCAGTACTCCCAGCAGACATTGTAAGCACTTGCCCTCAGGCAACTTTCCCCTGAGTAGCCCCAACCTGGTTCACCCTGTCCATCTCACTCATCCTCCCTTCCCCTTATCTTTCCCCTGGAACTTCCCGTCCTGCCCCCAACACTTGCTCACCCCATCCCTATGGGCACTCCACTCCTGCACTGCTCCCTCTCCCCCGACCCCCTGCACTTACCACCTTGTCTTGCACTTGCACAGTAGGATTGTCACCAGGCCAATATAACCATTTGTGTTATTGTATTGTTTTCTCTTCCTATGTACCCCCGCCCCCCAATTTTTCTTGTGGCACCTGGAAACACATGTGTATAGGCGCCATACAACTGTCCAAGAAAATAAAAGTTAATAAAATGACATCATTGCTGCTTATGCATGTATGCATAACTCTATTACCATGTTTTTTGTGTCAAAACATCATTATGTTTGTCTTTAATCTGCCGATTCTCAATTTTAGCATATTAGTAAAGGCTGCAATGCTTCTGGTTAGACCAACCACAGTATAAAGACCATCATATAATTGGAAAACGCCAACCAAGGGATGTGTGTCTCTCCAATCTTAGGTGGAGAATTGTTAGTGGGTTTGAGCGTCTCTGGCAAATTAGCTACATACAGACTGGACAGCATGGATGCCAAAACGCACCCTTGTTTCACCCCTCGAGCTATGTGCATTTTCTCTGAGATATCACCTAAGCTGTTCTATCTAATTTGTACTGAGATATCACTATGCAGTTATATTAGTATATTTAATAACCTGGCAGGATTTTTCCATCTTTCCAATTTGTTCCGCAAGCTGTGGTTTACGTATTGAAGGCCACCACAAATCAATGGATAATGTGTATAGTGGTGGACTTCAGTTTTCATGTGCCATTATGTTAACATAGTAAATGCCAGTATATTATGCGTGTTACTGACTGCACCCCTTTCTGAATCCAGTTTGGTATGGACTTGGTAGTTTCGAAATATTCTTCTTCTTCTCCCCTTCTAACAACGGTTACCATCTCCCTTTGTCCCAATAAAGGAAGAGCTATTGTTACATTGATTGACACATTTGCAACCAATTTAGTTATGAAGGTGAATTTTATAGATTGAACTGAGAAAGCAATAGAACATCAGAGCATGTACAGAAGGTAGTGATTAAGGCACTGGATTAGTGAATACTTCTAGGGTCCTTTTTTCTAGAAGAGGCAGGAATGTGGCATTGGGAACCAAACTGAACATGACTGATTAGGCACAAAAAGTCCAAAGCATATCTGTGGTTGCTTGTATTCCCAGGACCTAGCAGTTTGGGCTGGAATGCACTAGCTGATGACAGAACCAGGACTGATTTACATATGGCTGGTCAACTTCTGAGATGGAGGGGCAAGGTTTACAGAGCAAACATGGTGGTTAGGATCAGTTGACAATCTTCCACCCAGGACTTGTTGACCTCTTAATGCAGAAATTGTAAATACATTTTTCTTAAATAGTCTCACCTACAGACATCCTGACACTCAACCATCAGACAGGAGCACATGAAAAAACGAGTCTAGATAAGCTGCAAAGATAATATTTTCTCTTTAGAACTACTACAGTACGAAATGAACCAAACATATGTGTTTCCTTTTGTTATATTGTGCCTATCAATCACACTTTCTAACTGAAATAGTTAGAGGCTGGCACTATTGTATGATGATTGTCACGATCCGGCGGCGCACAAGCATGAGGAATGGATTACAAGACACTGCTAAAACAAGGCTTCATTCTAATCACCTTCAGTTTCCAATAATTCGGCATACTTTCCCTTTAAGAAAAGTCTTCAGTGGGAAGCCGGTACACCGAGACTGGCGGTTGCCATGGCACAGGTGGCGTCCCTTAAGTTTGGGTGAGCTGCGTAAGGTCACGTGTATTCGTCCTTATCAGCCCTTCCTGCGCTCGGCTCCTCGCTTCTGAACAAACTTTCGAGTTCTGTTTTTGGTAATTGTTGTTTCTTGTTGCCAACTCCTGCTTCGTATTTACTTTTTGCCTTTTGCCTGCCCCTTTGGATTTTCTGACTCGGTTATTCTTGGAATTTCGACATGGCCTGACTCCGACCTGGTTATTGGATTTCCCTTGTTTGGCTTGATGTTTTGCATCGCACAATTATAGAAGGTATTCTGTGGCGTACCTTCCTTTCATGGTATTTTGGTTATTGCTCTCTCGCTATGTCTGTCCATACCTGAGCGGGGTTTCTCCATTTCTTCTGCCTTTACCCCACTTTGTTACCCAGATTCCGCTCAGCTTTACCTTTTAGTTTTGATACTCCCACCCAGTGAGGATGCGAACGTGCGCTGCGTGGGAAAGATGTTTTCCTCTTCACATTTCTGCACTACAACTCCAGTGAGGATGCAAACGCGTGCTCCGTGGGAAAGACGTGTTTTCTCTTCACATTTCTACACTACAACTCCAGTGAGGACGCGAACGCGCGCAACGTGGGAAAGACATTTTCCTTTTCATCTTTTTGTACTACAAATCTAATGAAGGACGCAAACGTGCGCTACGTGGGAAAGACACATTTTGCTCTTCACATTTTTGGTTGCATTCAATTTACCTTTGGTCTTCGTCCATATTCTCTTAACATATTCCGGATTCCACAGTAAGAACACTTCTTAAGGGGTTCTGGTGCTCAGGGGATCTTGAGTTTGCAATTAATCTTAATCTTGTTTCTACTGTTAGTATTTGGTCAACCACCTGCCTGTGCATTCAGAGTTATTGATCCGAAGAACCTGCACATATTGCACAGGTCTGTATTGTTCTTGTTTAATATTTGGAATAGACGTGATGAGTCATTCTGGATAACGTGCACATTGTTTCCTTTACAGCTTGGTGACTCGTGGGATCTATTCATCTTTCAACCAATTGGTCCCTCTGCATGTTTATTTAAGCATTCAGTGGGTCACATTGGTGGGAAGAATTTATAACTTCACTACTCTCAAGATAACATGTGGGAGCTCTTGGCTGGCCCTGCCAATGATCAGCAAATAGGGTGTCAGACCCAAAGAGGGGTGGGTGGATCCCACTCATCAGCTTTTTATGGGATCCAGATTCAATAAGATTCACATGGAAAACTTCGGATTTCTCAGAATGTTCAGCATCAGCCACTAGAAATTTTGTCAAAAGGAATGTACCCTGGGATGTCTGCAAAAGAGGGAGGACACACCACTTGCGAGAAGTCCTCATTGGAGCCTTGCTAGGGGATTGGAAACTGAATAACCCAAAATGCCCCTGCTTGGATTGTCAATACAGGAGAATGCAGAATGGCAAATTACCTTTCTCTTTGTGTCCCTGGGGAACAGACTGAATACATGTTCAGCTGTCTTTAACCTGCAGTTCTCCAGATGTTTTGGTCTGTTTCTAACATGATCTCTAACTATTGACTGTGCTATTTAGTGCTGCTTGGAGTTGTAGCATGAAACATCTAGGGCAACAACTGTTGTAGAGCTCTTAAATAATGAGCTTGATTGCTGCTAAGGTCAATATATCCAAGGCACCCAGATAGCACAAAATGCCTGGAGGGGCCTCAGAATCGGCAGCCAGAATGGAGCTCCAGTTCATGAGGATCTTTGAAATAGAATCCCAGCATCCATCCTTGGCAGAACGTGCCAACCCAAGAACCAGTGCATCTTCACACAGCCGCCCGATGTTGGATCCATTTCAGCCTGCTTTTACTCTGCCAAAACGCTGCTTGAAGCAGACCACTTTAGGGACGCCTCATTGTGACGAAGCACCATTCAGCTGGCTCAAGGATATCAAATCCATCCGTTTGAGCATGGGGAAAACATCTGAAAAAAAAACTCGAATCACCAACAACAAAGAACAAGTGTGACAGCATGT
The DNA here is from genome assembly GCF_040938575.1 of Ambystoma mexicanum. Lineage (NCBI taxonomy): Eukaryota > Metazoa > Chordata > Amphibia > Caudata > Ambystomatidae > Ambystoma > Ambystoma mexicanum. The sequence goes on from NC_090931.1 coordinate 1,350,825,842, forward strand.
CATTCATGAAGCTGTAATCTGCTGAGTTTTCTTTTGCGTTTTGTAATACAATGTGGAGGTGGTTTCTGCAAGTTAGTGTGCTTTTCCAAGCATACTGTATGTGTAAAAAGTAATGTCATTGAGTGCACTTGAGCTGAAATCTGTCTGAGGGAGTAGGTAACTCATTCACTGACAGATACATAGTGGATACGTGTATTGTTCTGCTGGGCATAGTCCAAAGACAATGGCCTCATTCCGAGTGTGGCGGTCCGGAAACAAGGGTGCCGGTAAATTTACTGGTACCCTTGTTTCCTGACCTCTACACTACGTGGCTGCCTGCAGGGGCCATTGCGCCCGGCAGGGCCAGACCTGCAGGGGGCAACGGCCCTGGCAGGCAGAGTTGTCACAGAAGCACTGGCATGGTTAGCAACAGTGGCAGTGGTTCTGTCTTCCCACTCCATGGATTCCAATGGGACTACGAGGGAATGAGGGGTTACCGAATCTGCCGCCTGACTTCCTGCACCACCAGTTCTTGTACTTTCTCGGTGGTCCCAGGAAGTCAGGCGGCGGATTCAGTGTATCCGGGTCAGTGGCAACCCGCCGGTGGCACCAGCCGATTACCGACGACTTAGGAATGAGGCCCATACCATCAAAATGGCAGTACTCTAGATGCAAAGTTACATGTAGCCTAAATACATGCACATAGGAATCTGTGTAACAATGTCCTTATGTTACATTCTATTAAGACGACATTGACATTAGGAAGATACTTTGATATTTTGCAGATGCTAAAAAAAACATAGTAGTCATGACAATTATAAAATTAATCAAGAATGCCTGATGAGGATCAAAACTGCATGGAAGCAATGCATTTGTATTGTTTGGTCTTGTGTTAAATATCATAATGGTAATGATGACTCACACTTGGTAGACCAGTCTGTCCTGCAAATTAGAGGATGTGTGTAAATACATACAACACATTGTCAATGGAATTTGTTGTGGTATGACAAGAAACTAAGTTTTAGCCATATTAGTTTAACAGTCCTGAGAAAGCAACCACACTTTCAGAGGTGACACAAGCTGACTCCATCCAAAACGTCCACTGGGCGTGAACAGTTGCTTTCCCAACCTTGGGCAAAACTCCCAAAAAAATATGTGGAGTAGCCAGCAGGGGGGATTGATAAGTAAAGACACTTGTAGTCAGAGACCTTTGCTTATGCTGTAGGTAAGGTTTTGATGGAGTTAAACCAGCATGCAAGCTACAGAGAGGTGAAGATCCTTTCACCTTTATAGAGCTGCCATTATACTTTGTTTCTGCCCCAGAGTGACTCCGCCAAGAGCAAGGAACACTGGGAATTGCTGCAGAATTAGGAGGCTACTCTACAAGGTTGGTGCCCCATTTGGTCCCGGTTAGGACTTGGACTGACCAGTACCGTTTTAGTTTGAATGCATAACTGGGATCAGAGTGCACCAATCTGTGGAGAACTGATGGATTTTGGGAAAGCACAAAGTCCCCTTTTACTGTGGTGGACAGATGAGGCATAGAGACCCTGATTTTAAAATCCTTGGAAAATACTCTGTAGACCAAAGTAAAGTTCTTGGAGCTTGTCTGCTTCTCATGACCTGAGACCATGACTCCTACTTACACATAGCGAACAGTGTCCCCTGAAGGTCTGTTTCCTATCATAATCCTGTGTAGAAGAAAGTAGAATGCAGCTAAACCCACCCAAGGCCCAGAATCAATCATTATGGCATCCATTGTTGCACAGCAGATCCAAAACAATTCTACACTAGAGCCGACTTAGAGCTATTAGAAGGTGCTTCAAACCACTGTCCAACAGTGGGACACATTTCTGCAATGGACCACTACCTGTTCTTTTGAGGCAGTCACTCATCGAAAGACTTGACCAAACCAGTCAAGCCTTCCTGCTTTGAAGCCAACATGCCAGAGTTGGGCCCCATAAAGCTGCCTCACTGAACTCAAGGTACCCGAACTATACCTTTAGTTTTCCACCATTGACCTGCCAATCATGAATCAATCAAAAAGATTGCAGAGCCACCCCAAACTGAGTCAAGAAAGCAGTTCTTCATTTGAAAACGTGCACGTGGTAAGAGAGTAGCTTTGAGCCAACTCAAAACCACTGAACCAAGGCGTGAAGCTGTGAAAGGTACCAACAAGACCAACATGACCCTGTTGAGCTTTTGGCAGGAGAAAACGGTAGGACCAGTTGTCATTTCCAGGCATTTTAGGCACTCTGCCATACCCTAGTAACTTGGTTCTTAATCCTCACCTTGTGCTCTAGGGACAGATTGATTTTTAACCCAAATGTAGTGACATTTCATTTGCTAAGTCTTCCTAAATGTACTAATCAGCCTGACTGCTACATGCTTTCCCAGGCGTGGGTAGGTGTTTAGTCGTTTTGGTTTTGTTATGCTGTGATTTGAACTGTTAGGTAGTTCCTTCCCTTTTTACACATGGATTTAAAACCTACTGGGCAGATCCAATGTGGGTCCTCACCCCTGGGCTAGTTGCGTTTTTGCTTTTCGAAGGCAATGGAACTTGTTTCAGTGAAGATACATGTATCTTCAGAACCATTACAACCCTAAATTCATACTGAGTACTAGCAACATACATACATGCCAAACTAAGCTCTAGCAAACCGTGTCTTAACATCTTCCTTGCAGTTGAGTCTAGTCCTTTCTTTTTTTAATGACCCAGGGCCTTATAAAACTCCTGCAGTGGTACCTCAATGTCCCTATTCTTGAAACACTCTTCTCATGTTCTGGAATCTTGCACTGTTATTTTAACTCAAATTCTTCAATAGCCTTTCAGTTTCAGTAAAAACAACCTTACCTCTTATTTGTTTGTGCATTGATTTTCAATGGCAGTTTAAGTGCATCAGTAGTTGTAGTTAAACAGTCATACTAGTAGGCACACCACCCCATGCCCGCGTGCCCGCACCACCCACCCGTTTGCATTTTTGCCAAAATCAGATCCCCAGACCAACACAAACACAAGTGCACACACATTCACAAAACATTCACTCACTCATTCGCACAAAGAATTCAATTGCTCATTTACATGCAAACCCATACACCATTCACTTTCTCATTTATATGCGCACCCAGCCACCCAGCCATCATAAACCTACTCATTCACACAAACATAACATACAAAATACATAATAAAAGTAATCTTACCTGCAGCCCTGGTATAGCATCTGCTCCGCTCTGTAGGTGCCTCTGTCTGGTGTAGCAGGGACAAGAACCAGGAAGCAAAGAGCACTTCCTCGTTCCTGCACATATGAGCAGCTGTTGGAGCACTCAATTGCCAGTGTTCCAATTGAGCAGAATGTGCAGCCAGGTCTAGGAACAGCCCCTGTTCATAATCATACACACAGTTCCCTAGCCTGCATCCCAAATTGGCCATGCAAGGCTGGGTAAGCAAAATGTCCCGGACCTTGCTTGAGCCATTGGACATGCACACTGTGCAACTAAACTGTCAAAGGGAAACCACATTTCCCTTTGACAGTTGTTTAAGACAACGCAAGAGCACTCCCTCAGTGTTTCTACAGGGCTGGCAGGGCTCCTCCATGATGGGTGAAGGTAGAGGCAAGTTGAACGAGCTTCCTTTGCTTTTGTCCCATAATTTAGACACAATGAAGGCCGCAGACATTCAAACTTGAAATGTGAAAAGGCAAGTCCCTATGCTTGGTTGCTGCCATTGAGGATAAAGTAACTGGAATCTTTTTCTTAATGACTACCTGGAGCAGGGGTGTTGGGAGGGTAAGCCTAATTCCTTCAGAACAGTTATGCACATATCTCTCAGCATTCGAAAAGAAAGAGAAAGCCTAAGAAAAACAAGCCTTTAAAATGATGCGTAATTAATTCAACATCACAAAAGATAACCATGTGTATCTATGCCCGAGCTGAGAAAAGAGGGACTGTCAGAGATGTTAGCCAACATTTTACATTTGATCAGTGCAGTAGATTTGTAACGTTATTGTGAAAAGAAACCTGTTTCTCTAATGGCAACGCTTGCAATGGTTTCCCAGAAAACAAAGCGCACTGATTGGCTTCACACTGCACTCTGAGCGCGGATTCGCCTTTTATTTTCAGGGGCGGTGGTTTTCAAGTATAAAGAATATTATTTTCTGTATATTAAGGATTTCAAAAGATAGTTAAATAGAACAATTAATGCCAATGGGAAGCAGTGTATCCTATTCTCTAAAATAGTCATGCATACTACTGGAGTTTTGTACGAATTTGAATGGAAACATGAGCAACAACATTCTCCTTTCTGTTGACAAGCTGTTGGTATCCATTGTAAGAGGACCGCCTTATATTATTTGATTTTATTTCAAGTAAAAAAACATTTTTTATTAAAAATATCTTGTTTCTTTTCCCAGAACGTGGGATGGGATTGCTGTAACGTGGGGTTGGTGGGAGTGGGGAGTGGCAGGAGGCGGGGCATTAAATTGGGGATAATTCTTTGTAACAAATCAATCACTAGGAAAGTAATTATATCTCATAGTTAGATGTCCATTGATGGTGTTGCATGTAGGCATTGAGTGTGCTGTGAAATAGTGTATTGGTGTGCATTGTGTTCCAAGTATTGAAAGAAGTGCAGGTGCACATTACACTTGGCTGTGCCATGTGACGAACGGAAGAGCAAACATTGCGCAGTTAAGTTTGTTCATATAGTTTCTTATATTTTAAGGAGTTAAAGATTCCTGGACTAGCTCATCTCCAATTGGAGCTGACATGCTCCTTTAATATTGCACATTCCATCACCATTTGAAGAAATAATTTTCTGAGGAAGATTACCCCACTGCTGGCCCCCAACTATTTACTGGGATCCACAAAGTGCCAGACAATTGGTGGTATTTGACCCCGTCCTGATTGGCAGCCAGGCAATCTTGGACATGATCATTACTGAAGAGCCATAAATAATAAAATAACACAGAAAAATACATTCTTCACATAGCAAGTCCTCTAGTGATCTGGCCCAGGTGTGTACACAAAGAAGACACATAGCAATACCATTCACTCTAATGTTATTAACCACTAAGGGGTCGATTCATGGAATTCATGTGCGCCGAAAATTCCCGCGCAGAGGCACCAAAACGTGCGAATCGCAGGAAAAGTGCGAACATCGCAGTGCAAGTGTGAAAATCGCAGGAAAACCAGCGCACAGCGATTCATGGAAGTCTGTGCGCGAGAAAAACATTGGATGTGCGCTAAAAATGTGCGCCGCGCACGCCGGCGCACAAGTCATCCAACAGCGTGCGCCACGGCCACTGCGAAATCACACATAGCGCGGCGCACATCACAAAAGTAGGCGGAACACGGGGCGTAACACTCGGAATGGGGAACAACGCGTGAAAATATGGGCGTCACGGGGGAAGTACAGGAGGCAAGTACGCGGAACGCCCACACGCTCGCCTACAACCCGTATTCATGGAATCGAATAGGGCAAACCAGCGCACGGTCAAAGACGCGCACAGGGCCAAACAAGTAAGCCACAAGAAAACAGGCAGTAGCGCCTCTGCGACTGAAAAAAATGTGCACCAAAATGTGCGCTAACAAAAAGCACCCATATACAGCCATGATGAATGGCCCATACAGTGGCCCTCTAGGACAAATGAGGTGCAAAGGGGCACCGACAAACACGGACACACGCTGTGTGAAAAATAGCATTTGCGCGTGTTCCTGGGTGCGCGGGAAGTTCCACACGCGATTTGCCTGGGTACGTATACTTCAGGGTGTGCGGGAAGTTCCACACGCGATTAGCCTGGGTACGTGTACTATGGGGTGCGCGGGAAGTTCCACACGCGATTGGCCTGGGTAGGTGGGGGTGCGTGGGAAGTTCCACACGCGATTGGCCTGGCTAGGTGGGGGTGCGCGGGAAGTTCCACATGCGATTGGCCTGGGTAGGTGGGGGTGTGTGGGAAGTTCCACACGTGATTGGCCTGGGTACGTGTACTACGGGGTGCACGGGAAGTTCCGCACGTGATTGGCCTGGCTAGGTGGGCGTGCGTGGGAAGTTCCACACGCGATTGGCCTGGGTACGTGTACTTCGGGGTGCGTGGCAAGTTCCACACGCAATTGGCCTGGCTAGGTGGGGGTGCGCAGGAAGTTCCACACACGATTGGCCTGGGTAGGTGGGGGTGTGTGGGAAGTTCCACACGCGATTGGCCTGGGTAAGTGTAGCAGTGCAGGGGCAGCCTCCACCAGGCCCCCACTCATGTCTACCACGCCCCCACCCCCCAGCAGTGCAGGGGCACCCTCCACCAGGCCCACACTCATGTCTCCCACCACACCCACCCCCCCAGCCACCAGAGGCACCCTCCACCAGGCCCCCACTCATGCCCAACTCATGTCTCCCACCACCCTCACCCGCCAGCCACCAGGGGCAGCCTCCACCAGGCCCCCACTCATGTCTCCCACCACCCCCACCCCCCAGCAGTGCAGGGGCAGCCTCCACCAGGCCCCCACTCATGTCCAACTCATGTTTCCCACCACCCTCACCCGCCAGCCACCAGGGGCAGCCTCCACCAGGCCCCCACTCATGTCTCCCACCACCCCCACCCCCCAGCAGTGCAGGGGCAGCCTCCACCAGGCCCCCACTCACGTCTCCCACCACCCCCACCCCCCAGCCACCAGGGGCAGCCTCCACCAGGCCCCCACTCATGTCTACCACCACCCCCATCCCCCAGCCACCAGGGGCAGCCTCCACCAGGCCCCCACTCATGTCTCCCACCACCCCCACCCCCCAGCAGTGCAGGGGAAGCCTCCACCAGGCCCCCACTCATGTCTACCACAACCCCCACCCCCCAGCCACCAGGGGCAGCCTCCACCAGGCCCCCACTCATGTCTCCCACCACCCCCACCCCCCAGCAGTGCAGGGGCAGCCTCCACCAGGCCCCCACTCATGTCTACCACCACCCCCACCCCCCCAGCCACCAGGGGCAGCATCCACCAGGCCCCCACTCATGTCTCCCACCACCCCCACCCCCAGCAGTGCAGGGGCAGCCTACACCAGGTCCCCACTCATGTCTCCCACCACCCCCACCACCCAGCCACCAGAGGCACCCTCCACCAGGCCCCCACTCATGTCCAACTCATGTCTCCCACCACCCTCACCCCCCAGCCACCAGGGGCAGCCTCCACCAGGCCCCCACTCATGTCTCCCAACACCCCCACCCCCCAGCAGTGCAGGGGCAGCCTCCGCCAGGCCCCCACTCATGTCTCCCACCACCCCCACCCCCCAGCCACCAGGGACAGCCTCCACCAGGCCCCCACTCATGTCTACCACCACCCCCACCCCCCCAGCCACCAGGGGCAGCCTCCACCAGGCCCCCATTCATGTCTCCCACCACCCCCACCCCCCAGCCACCAGAGGCACCCTCCACCAGGCCCCCACTCATGTCCAACTCATGTCTCCCACCACCCTCACCCCCCAGCCACCAGGGGCAGCCTCCACCAGGCCCCCACTCATGTCTCCCAACACCCCCACCCCCCAGCAGTGCAGGGGCAGCCTCCGCCAGGCCCCCACTCATGTCTCCCACCACCCCCACCCCCCAGCCACCAGGGGCAGCCTCCACCAGGCCCCCACTCATGTCTACCACCACCCCCACCCCCCCAGCCACCAGGGGCAGCCTCCACCAGGCCCCCATTCATGTCTCCCACCACCCCCCCTAGCAGTGCAGGGGCAGCCTCCACCAGGCCCCCACTCATTTCTACCACCACCCCCACCCCCCAGCCACCAGGGGCAGCCTCCACCAGGCCCCCACTCATGTCTCCCACCACCCCCACCCCCAGCAGTGCAGGGGCAGCCTCCACCAGGCCCCCACTCATGTCTACCACGACCCCCACCCCCCAGCCACCAGGGGTAGCCTCCACCAGGCCCCCACTCATGTCTACCACCACCCCCACCCCCCAGCCACCAGGGGCAGCCTCCACCAGGCCCCCACTCATGTCTCCCACCACCCCCACCCCCCAGCAGTGCAGTGGCAGCCTCCACCAGGCCCCCACTCACGTCTCCCACCACCCCCACCCCCCAGCCACCAGGGGCAGCCTCCACCAGGCCCCCACTCATGTCTACCACCACCCCCATCCCCCAGCCACCAGGGGCAGCCTCCACCAGGCCCCCACTCATGTCTCCCACCACCCCCACCCCCCAGCAGTGCAGGGGAAGCCTCCACCAGGCCCCCACTCATGTCTACCACAACCCCCACCCCCCAGCCACCAGGGGCAGCCTCCACCAGGCCCCCACTCATGTCTCCCACCACCCCCACCCCCCAGCAGTGCAGGGGCAGCCTTCACCAGGCCCCCACTCATGTCTACCACCACCCGCACCCCCCAGCCACCAGGGGCAGCATCCACCAGGCCCCCACTCATGTCTCCCACCACCCCCACCCCCAGCAGTGCAGGGGCAGCCTACACCAGGTCCCCACTCATGTCTACCACCACCCCCACCCCACAGCCACCAGGGGTAGCCTCCACCAGGCCCCCACACATGTCTACCACCAACCCCATCCCCCAGCCACCAGGGGCAGCCTCCACCAGGCCCCCACTCATGTCTCCCACCACCCCCACCCCCCAGCAGTGCAGGGGCAGCCTCCACCAGGCCCCCACTCATGTCTTCCACCACCCACCCCCCAGGGGCAGCCTCCACCAGGCCCCCACTCATTTCCAACTCATGTCTCCCACCACCCTCACCCCCCAGCCGCCAGGGGCAGCCTCCACCAGGCCCCCACTCATGTCTCCCACCACCCCCACCCCCCAGCCACCAGGGGCAGCCTCCACCAGGCCCCCACTCATGTCCCCTATTACCCCCACCCCCCAGCAGTGCAGGGGCAGCCTCCACCAGGCCCCCACTCATGTCTACCCCCACCCCCACCCCCGAACAGTGCAGGGGCACCCTCCACCAGGCCCCCACTCATGTCTCCCACCACCCCCACCCCCCAGCCACCAGATGCACCCTCCACCAGGCCCCCACTGATGTCCAACTCATGTCTCCCACCACCCTCACCCCCCAGCCACCAGGGGCAGCCTCCACCAGGCCCCCACTCATGTCTCCCAACACCCCCACCCCCCAGCAGTGCAGGGGCAGCCTCCGCCAGGCCCCCACTCAAGTCTCCCACCACCCCCACCCCCAGCCACCAGGGGCAGCCTCCACCAGGCCCCCACTCATGTCTACCACCACCCCCACCCACCCAGCCACCAGGGGCAGCCTCCACCAGGCCCCCACTCATGTCTCCCACCACCCCCCCTAGCAGTGCAGGGGCAGCCTCCACCAGGCCCCCACTCATTTCTACCACCACCCCCACCCCCCAGCCACCAGGGGCAGCCTCCACCAGGCCCCCACTCATGTCTCCCACCACCCCCACCCCCAGCAGTGCAGGGGCAGCCTCCACCAGGCCCCCACTCATGTCTACCACGACACCCACCCCCCAGCCACCAGGGGTAGCCTCCACCAGGCCCCCACTCATGTCTACCACCACCCCCACCCCCCAGCCACCAGGGGCAGCCTCCACCAGGCCCCCACTCAAGTCTACCACCACCCCCACCCCCAGCCACCAGGGGCAGCCTCCACCAGGCCCCCACTCATGTCTCCCACCACCCCCCCCAGCAGTGCAGGGGCAGCCTCCACCAGACCCCCACTCATGTCCACCACCACCCCCACCCCCCAGCCACCAGGGGCAGCCTCCACCAGGCCCCCACTCATGTCTCCCACCACCCCCACCCCCAGCAGTGCAGGGGCAGCCTCCACCAGGCCCCCACTCATGTCTACCACGACCCCCACCCCCCAGCCACCAGGGGTAGCCTCCACCAGGCCCCCACTCAAGTCTACCACCACCCCCACCCCCCAGCCACCAGGGGCAGCCTCTACCAGGCCCCCACTCATGTCTCCCCCCAACCCCCAACAGTGCAGGGGCAGCCTCCACCAGGCCCCCACTCATGTCTCCCACCACCCCCACCCCCCAGCCACCAGGGGCAGCCTCCACCAGGCCCCCACTCATTTCCAACTCATGTCTCCCACCACCCTCCCCCCCAGCCACCAGGGGCAGCCTCCACCAGGCCCCCACTCATGTCTCCCACCACCCCATCCCCCAAGCAGTGCAGGGGCAGCCTCCACCAGGCCCCCACTCATGTCCCCCTGCACCCCCACTCCCCAGCAGTGCAGGGGCAGCCTCCACCAGGCCCCCACTCATGTCTCCCACCACCCCCACCCCCCAGCAGTGCAGGGGCAGCCTCCACCAGGCCCCCACTCATGTCTCCCACCACCCCCACCCCCCAGCCACCAGGGGCAGCCTCCACCAGGCCCCCACTCATGTCCAACTCATGTCTCCCACCACCCTCACCTCCCAGCCACAAGGGGCAACCTCCACCAGGCCCCAACTCATGTCTCCGACCACCCCCACCCCCACCAGTGCAGGGGCAGCCTCCACCAGGCCCCCACTCATGTCTACCACCACCCTCACCCCCCAGCCACCAGGGGCAGCCTCCACCTGGCCCCCACTCATGTCTCCCACAACCCCACCCCCCCAGCAGTGCAGGGGCAGCCTCCACCAGGCCCCCACTCATGTCTACCACCACCCCCACCCCCCAGCCACCAGGGGCAGCCTCCACCAGGCCCCCACTCATGTCTCCCACCACCCCCACCGCCCAGCAGTGCAGGGGCAGCCTCCACCAGGCCTCCACTCATGTCTCCCACCACCCCCACCCCCAGCAGTGCAGGGGCAGCCTCCACCAGGCCCCCACTCATGTCTACCACGACCCCCACCCCCCAGCCACCAGGGGTAGCCTCCACCAGGCCCCCACTCATGTCTACCACCACCCCCACCCCCCAGCCACCAGGGGCAGCCTCCACCAGGCCCCCACTCATGTCTCCCACCACCCCCACCGCCCAGCAGTGCAGGGGCAGCCTCCACCAGGCCCCCACTCATGTCTCCCACCACCCCTACCCCCCAGCCACCAGGGGCAGCCTCCACCAGGCCCCCACTCATGTCTCCCACCACCCCCACACCCCAGCAGTGCAGGGACAGCCTCCACCAGGCCCCCACTCATGTCTTCCACCACCCCCACCCCCCAGCCACCAGGGGCACCCTCCACCAGGCCCCCACTCATGTCCAACTCCTGTCTCCCACCACCCTCACCCCCCAGCCACCAGGGTCAGCCTCCGCCAGGCCCCCACTCATGTCCCCTATTACCCCCACCCCCCAGCAGTGCAGGGGCAGCCTCCACCAGGCCCCCACTCATGTCTCCCACCACCCCCACCCCCCAGCAGTGCTGGGGCACCCTCCACCAGGCCCCCACTCATGTCCAACTCATGTCTCCCACCACCCTCACCCCCCTGCCACCAGGGGCAGCCTCCACCAGGCCCCACTCATGTCCCCTATTACCCCCACCCCCCAGCAGTGCAGGGGCAGCCTCCACCAGGCCCCCACTCATGTCTCCCACCACCCAGCCACCAGAGGCACCCTCCACCAGGCCCCCACTCATGTCCAACTCATGTCTCCCACCACCCTCACCCCCCAGCCACCAGGGGCAGCCTCCACCAGGCCCCCACTCATGTCTCCCACCACCCCCACCCCCCAGCAGTGCAGGGGCAGCCTCCACCAGGCCCCCACTCATGTCCAACTCATGTTTCCCACCACCCTCACCCGCCAGCCACCAGGGGCAGCCTCCACCAGGCCCCCACTCATGTCTCCCACCACCCCCACCCCCCAGCAGTGCAGGGGCAGCCTCCACCAGGCCCCCACTCACGTCTCCCACCACCCCCACCCCCCAGCCACCAGGGGCAGCCTCCACCAGGCCCCCACTCATGTCTACCACCACCCCCATCCCCCAGCCACCAGGGGCAGCCTCCACCAGGCCCCCACTCATGTCTCCCACCACCCCCACCCCCCAGCAGTGCAGGGGAAGCCTCCACCAGGCCCCCACTCATGTCTACCACAACCCCCACCCCCCAGCCACCAGGGGCAGCCTCCACCAGGCCCCCACTCATGTCTCCCACCACCCCCACCCCCCAGCAGTGCAGGGGCAGCCTCCACCAGGCCCCCACTCATGTCTACCACCACCCCCACCCCCCCAGCCACCAGGGGCAGCATCCACCAGGCCCCCACTCATGTCTCCCACCACCCCCACCCCCAGCAGTGCAGGGGCAGCCTACACCAGGTCCCCACTCATGTCTACCACCACCCCCACCCCACAGCCACCAGGGGTAGCCTCCACCAGGCCCCCACACATGTCTACCACCACCCCCACCCCCCAGCCACCAGGGGCAGCCTCCACCAGGCCCCCACTCATGTCTCCCACCACCCCCACCCCCCAGCAGTGCAGGGGCAGCCTCCACCAGGCCCCCACTCATGTCTCCCACCACCCACCCCCCAGGGGCAGCCTCCACCAGGCCCCCACTCATTTCCAACTCATGTCTCCCACCACCCTCACCCCCCAGCCGCCAGGGGCAGCCTCCACCAGGCCCCCACTCATGTCTCCCACCACCCCCACCCCCCAGCCACCAGGGGCAGCCTCCACCAGGCCCCAACTCATGTCCCCTATTACCCCCACCCCCCAGCAGTGCAGGGGCAGCCTCCACCAGGCCCCCACTCATGTCTACCCCCACCCCCACCCCCGAACAGTGCAGGGGAACCCTCCACCAGGCCCCCACTCATGTCTCCCACCACCCCCACCCCCCAGCCACCAGAGGCACCCTCCACCAGGCCCCCACTCATGTCCAACTCATGTCTCCCACCACCCTCACCCCCCAGCCACCAGGGGCAGCCTCCACCAGGCCCCCACTCATGTCTCCCAACACCCCCATCCCCCAGCAGTGCAGGGGCAGCCTCCGCCAGGCCCCCACTCATGTCTCCCACCACCCCCACGCCCCAGCCACCAGGGGCAGCCTCCACCAGGCCCCCACTCATGTCTACCACCACCCCCACCCCCCCAGCCACCAGGGGCAGCCTCCACCAGGCCCCCATTCATGTCTCCCACCACCCCCCCTAGCAGTGCAGGGGCAGCCTCCACCAGGCCCCCACTCATTTCTACCACCACCCCCACCCCCCAGCCACCAGGGGCAGCCTCCACCAGGCCCCCACTCATGTCTCCCACCACCCCCAGCAGTGCAGGGGCAGCCTCCACCAGGCCCCCACTCATGTCTACCACGACCCCCACCCCCCAGCCACCAGGGGTAGCCTCCACCAGGCCCCCACTCATGTCTACCACCACCCCCACCCCCCAGCCACCAGGGGCAGCCTCCACCAGGCCCCCACTCATGTCTCCCACCACCCCCACCCCCCAGCAGTGCAGTGGCAGCCTCCACCAGGCCCCCACTCACGTCTCCCACCACCCCCACCCCCCAGCCACCAGGGGCAGCCTCCACCAGGCCCCCACTCATGTCTACCACCACCCCCATCCCCCAGCCACCAGGGGCAGCCTCCACCAGGCCCCCACTCATGTCTCCCACCACCCCCACCCCCCAGCAGTGCAGGGGAAGCCTCCACCAGGCCCCCACTCATGTCTACCACAACCCCCACCCCCCAGCCACCAGGGGCAGCCTCCACCAGGCCCCCACTCATGTCTCCCACCACCCCCACCCCCCAGCAGTGCAGGGGCAGCCTCCACCAGGCCCCCACTCATGTCTACCACCACCCCCACCCCCCAGCCACCAGGGGCAGCATCCACCAGGCCCCCACTCATGTCTCCCACCACCCCCACCCCCAGCAGTGCAGGGGCAGCCTACACCAGGTCCCCACTCATGTCTACCACCACCCCCACCCCACAGCCACCAGGGGTAGCCTCCACCAGGCCCCCACACATGTCTACCACCAACCCCATCCCCCAGCCACCAGGGGCAGCCTCCACCAGGCCCCCACTCATGTCTCCCACCACCCCCACCCCCCAGCAGTGCAGGGGCAGCCTCCACCAGGCCCCCACTCATGTCTCCCACCACCCACCCCCCAGGGGCAGCCTCCACCAGGCCCCCACTCATTTCCAACTCATGTCTCCCACCACCCTCACCCCCCAGCCGCCAGGGGCAGCCTCCACCAGGCCCCCACTCATGTCTCCCACCACCCCCACCCCCCAGCCACCAGGGGCAGCCTCCACCAGGCCCCCACTCATGTCCCCTATTACCCCCACCCCCCAGCAGTGCAGGGGCAGCCTCCAACAGGCCCCCACTCATGTCTACCCCCACCCCCACCCCCGAACAGTGCAGGGGCACCCTCCACCAGGCCCCCACTCATGTCTCCCACCACCCCCACCCCCCAGCCACCAGAGGCACCCTCCACCAGGCCCCCACTGATGTCCAACTCATGTCTCCCACCACCCTCACCCCCCAGCCACCAGGGGCAGCCTCCACCAGGCCCCCACTCATGTCTCCCAACACCCCGACCCACCAACAGTGCAGGGGCAGCCTCCGCCAGGCCCCCACTCAAGTCTCCCACCACCCCCACCCCCAGCCACCAGGGGCAGCCTCCACCAGGCCCCCACTCATGTCTACCACAACCCCCACCCCCCCCAGCCACCAGGGGCAGCCTCCACCAGGCCCCCACTCATGTCTCCCACCACCCCCCCTAGCAGTGCAGGGGCAGCCTCCACCAGGCCCCCACTCATTTCTACCACCACCCCCACCCCCCAGCCACCAGGGGCAGCCTCCACCAGGCCCCCACTCATGTCTCCAACCACCCCCACCCCCAGCAGTGCAGGGGCAGCCTCCACCAGGCCCCCACTCATGTCTACCACGACACCCACCCCCCAGCCACCAGGGGTAGCCTCCACCAGGCCCCCACTCATGTCTACCACCACCCCCACCCCCCAGCCACCAGGGGCAGCCTCCACCAGGCCCCCACTCAAGTCTACCACCACCCCCACCCCCCAGCCACCAGGGGCAGCCTCCACCAGGCCCCCACTCATGTCTCCCACCACCCCCCCCAGCAGTGCAGGGGCAGCCTCCACCAGACCCCCACTCATGTCCACCACCACCCCCACCCCCCAGCCACCAGGGGCAGCCTCCACCAGGCCCCCACTCATGTCTCCCACCACCCCCACCCCCAGCAGTGCAGGGGCAGCCTCCACCAGGCCCCCACTCATGTCTACCACGACCCCCACCCCCCAGCCACCAGGGGTAGCCTCCACCAGGCCCCCACTCAAGTCTACCACCACCCCCACCCCCCAGCCACCAGGGGCAGCCTCTACCAGGCCCCCACTCATGTCTCCCCCCAACCCCCAGCAGTGCAGGGGCAGCCTCCACCAGGCCCCCACTCATGTCTCCCACCACCCCCACCCCCCAGCCACCAGGGGCAGCCTCCACCAGGCCCCCACTCATTTCCAACTCATGTCTCCCACCACCCTCCCCCCCAGCCACCAGGGGCAGCCTCCACCAGGCCCCCACTCATGTCTCCCACCACCCCCACCCCCCAGCCACCAGGGGTAGCCTCCACCAGGCCCCCACTCATGTCTACCACCACCCCCACCCCCCAGCCACCAGGGGCAGCCTCCACCAGGCCCCCACTCATGTCTCCCACCACCCCCACCGCCCAGCAGTGCAGGGGCAGCCTCCACCAGGCCCCCACTCATGTCTCCCACCACCCCTACCCCCCAGCCACCAGGGGCAGCCTCCACCAGGCCCCCACTCATGTCTCCCACCACCCCCACACCCCAGCAGTGCAGGGACAGCCTCCACCAGGCCCCCACTCATGTCTTCCACCACCCCCACCCCCCAGCCACCAGGGGCACCCTCCACCAGGCCCCCACTCATGTCCAACTCCTGTCTCCCACCACCCTCACCCCCCAGCCACCAGGGTCAGCCTCCGCCAGGCCCCCACTCATGTCCCCTATTACCCCCACCCCCCAGCAGTGCAGGGGCAGCCTCCACCAGGCCCCCACTCATGTCTCCCACCACCCCCACCCCCCAGCAGTGCTGGGGCACCCTCCACCAGGCCCCCACTCATGTCCAACTCATGTCTCCCACCACCCTCACCCCCCTGCCACCAGGGGCAGCCTCCACCAGGCCCCACTCATGTCCCCTATTACCCCCACCCCCCAGCAGTGCAGGGGCAGCCTCCACCAGGCCCCCACTCATGTCTCCCACCACCCAGCCACCAGAGGCACCCTCCACCAGGCCCCCACTCATGTCCAACTCATGTCTCCCACCACCCTCACCCCCCAGCCACCAGGGGCAGCCTCCACCAGGCCCCCACTCATGTCTCCCAACACCCCCACCCCCCAGCAGTGCAGGGGCAGCCTCCGCCAGGCCCCCACTCATGTCTCCCACCACCCCCACCCCCCAGCCACCAGGGGCAGCCTCCACCAGGCCCCCACTCATGTCTACCACCACCCCCACCCCCCCAGCCACCAGGGGCAGCCTCCACCAGGCCCCCATTCATGTCTCCCACCACCCCCCTAGCAGTGCAGGGGCAGCCTCCACCAGGCCCCCACTCATTTCTACCACCACCCCCACCCCACAGCCACCAGGGGTAGCCTCCACCAGGCCCCCACACATGTCTACCACCAACCCCATCCCCCAGCCACCAGGGGCAGCCTCCACCAGGCCCCCACTCATGTCTCCCACCACCCCCACCCCCCAGCAGTGCAGGGGCAGCCTCCACCAGGCCCCCACTCATGTCTCCCACCACCCACCCCCCAGGGGCAGCCTCCACCAGGCCCCCACTCATTTCCAACTCATGTCTCCCACCACCCTCACCCCCCAGCCGCCAGGGGCAGCCTCCACCAGGCCCCCACTCATGTCTCCCACCACCCCCACCCCCCAGCCACCAGGGGCAGCCTCCACCAGGCTCCCACTCATGTCCCCTATTACCCCCACCCCCCAGCAGTGCAGGGGCAGCCTCCACCAGGCCCCCACTCATGTCTACCCCCACCCCCACCCCCGAACAGTGCAGGGGCACCCTCCACCAGGCCCCCACTCATGTCTCCCACCACCCCCACCCCCCAGCCACCAGAGGCACCCTCCACCAGGCCCCCACTGATGTCCAACTCATGTCTCCCACCACCCTCACCCCCCAGCCACCAGGGGCAGCCTCCACCAGGCCCCCACTCATGTCTCCCAACACCCCCACCCCCCAGCAGTGCAGGGGCAGCCTCCGCCAGGCCCCCACTCAAGTCTCCCACCACCCCCACCCCCAGCCACCAGGGGCAGCCTCCACCAGGCCCCCACTCATGTCTACCACAACCCCCACCCCCCCCAGCCACCAGGGGCAGCCTCCACCAGGCCCCCACTCATGTCTCCCACCACCCCCCCTAGCAGTGCAGGGGCAGCCTCCACCAGGCCCCCACTCATTTCTACCACCACCCCCACCCCGCAGCCACCAGGGGCAGCCTCCACCAGGCCCCCACTCATGTCTCCCACCACCCCCACCCCCAGCAGTGCAGGGGCAGCCTCCACCAGGCCCCCACTCATGTCTACCACGACACCAACCCCCCAGCCACCAGGGGTAGCCTCCACCAGGCCCCCACTCATGTCTACCACCACCCCCACCCCCCAGCCACCAGGGGCAGCCTCCACCAGGCCCCCACTCAAGTCTACCACCACCCCCACCCCCCAGCCACCAGGGGCAGCCTCCACCAGGCCCCCACTCATGTCTCCCACCACCCCCCCCAGCAGTGCAGGGGCAGCCTCCACCAGACCCCCACTCATGTCCACCACCACCCCCACCCCCCAGCCACCAGGGGCAGCCTCCACCAGGCCCCCACTCATGTCTCCCACCACCCCCACCCCCAGCAGTGCAGGGGCAGCCTCCACCAGGCCCCCACTCATGTCTACCACGACCCCCACCCCCCAGCCACCAGGGGTAGCCTCCACCAGGCCCCCACTCAAGTCTACCACCACCCCCACCCCCCAGCCACCAGGGGCAGCCTCTACCAGGCCCCCACTCATGTCTCCCCCCAACCCCCAGCAGTGCAGGGGCAGCCTCCACCAGGCCCCCACTCATGTCTCCCACCACCCCCACCCCCCAGCCACCAGGGGCAGCCTCCACCAGGCCCCCACTCATTTCCAACTCATGTCTCCCACCACCCTCCCCCCCAGCCACCAGGGGCAGCCTCCACCAGGCCCCCACTCATGTCTCCCACCACCCCATCCCCCAAGCAGTGCAGGGGCAGCCTCCACCAGGCCCCCACTCATGTCCCCCTGCACCCCCACTCCCCAGCAGTGCAGGGGCAGCCTCCACCAGGCCCCCACTCATGTCTCCCACCACCCCCACCCCCCAGCAGTGCAGGGGCAGCCTCCACCAGGCCCCCACTCATGTCTCCCACCACCCCCACCCCCCAGCCACCAGGGGCAGCCTCCACCAGGCCCCCACTCATGTCCAACTCATGTCTCCCACCACCCTCACCTCCCAGCCACAAGGGGCAACCTCCACCAGGCCCCAACTCATGTCTCCGACCACCCCCACCCCCACCAGTGCAGGGGCAGCCTCCACCAGGCCCCCACTCATGTCTACCACCACCCTCACCCCCCAGCCACCAGAGGCAGCCTCCACCTGGCCCCCACTCATGTCTCCCACAACCCCACCCCCCCAGCAGTGCAGGGGCAGCCTCCACCAGGCCCCCACTCATGTCTACCACCACCCCCACCCCCCAGCCACCAGGGGCAGCCTCCACCAGGCCCCCACTCATGTCTCCCACCACCCCCACCGCCCAGCAGTGCAGGGGCAGCCTCCACCAGGCCTCCACTCATGTCTCCCACCACCCCCACCCCCAGCAGTGCAGGGGCAGCCTCCACCAGGCCCCCACTCATGTCTACCACGACCCCCACCCCCCAGCCACCAGGGGTAGCCTCCACCAGGCCCCCACTCATGTCTACCACCACCCCCACCCCCCAGCCACCAGGGGCAGCCTCCACCAGGCCCCCACTCATGTCTCCCACCACCCCCACCGCCCAGCAGTGCAGGGGCAGCCTCCACCAGGCCCCCACTCATGTCTCCCACCACCCCTACCCCCCAGCCACCAGGGGCAGCCTCCACCAGGCCCCCACTCATGTCTCCCACCACCCCCACACCCCAGCAGTGCAGGGACAGCCTCCACCAGGCCCCCACTCATGTCTTCCACCACCCCCACCCCCCAGCCACCAGGGGCACCCTCCACCAGGCCCCCACTCATGTCCAACTCCTGTCTCCCACCACCCTCACCCCCCAGCCACCAGGGTCAGCCTCCGCCAGGCCCCCACTCATGTCCCCTATTACCCCCACCCCCCAGCAGTGCAGGGGCAGCCTCCACCAGGCCCCCACTCATGTCTCCCACCACCCCCACCCCCCAGCAGTGCTGGGGCACCCTCCACCAGGCCCCCACTCATGTCCAACTCATGTCTCTCACCACCCTCACCCCCCTGCCACCAGGGGCAGCCTCCACCAGGCCCCACTCATGTCCCCTATTACCCCCACCCCCCAGCAGTGCAGGGGCAGCCTCCACCAGGCCCCCACTCATGTCTCCCACCACCCAGCCACCAGAGGCACCCTCCACCAGGCCCCCACTCATGTCCAACTCATGTCTCCCACCACCCTCACCCCCCAGCCACCAGGGGCAGCCTCCACCAGGCCCCCACTCATGTCTCCCAACACCCCCACCCCCCAGCAGTGCAGGGGCAGCCTCCGCCAGGCCCCCACTCATGTCTCCCACCACCCCCACCCCCCAGCCACCAGGGGCAGCCTCCACCAGGCCCCCACTCATGTCTACCACCACCCCCACCCCCCCAGCCACCAGGGGCAGCCTCCACCAGGCCCCCATTCATGTCTCCCACCACCCCCCTAGCAGTGCAGGGGCAGCCTCCACCAGGCCCCCACTCATTTCTACCACCACCCCCACCCCCCAGCCACCAGGGGCAGCCTCCACCAGGTCCCCACTCATGTCTCCCACCACCCCCACCCCCAGCAGTGCAGGGGCAGCCTCCACCAGGCCCCCACTCATGTCTACCACGACCCCCACCCCCCAGCCACCAGGGGTAGCCTCCACCAGGCCCCCACTCATGTCTACCACCACCCCCACCCCCCAGCCACCAGGGGCAGCCTCCACCAGGCCCCCACTCATGTCTCCCACCACCCCCACCCCCCAGCAGTGCAGTGGCAGCCTCCACCAGGCCCCCACTCACGTCTCCCACCACCCCCACCCCCCAGCCACCAGGGGCAGCCTCCACCAGGCCCCCACTCATGTCTACCACCACCCCCATCCCCCAGCCACCAGGGGCAGCCTCCACCAGGCCCCCACTCATGTCTCCCACCACCCCCACCCCCCAGCAGTGCAGGGGAAGCCTCCACCAGGCCCCCACTCATGTCTACCACAACCCCCACCCCCCAGCCACCAGGGGCAGCCTCCACCAGGCCCCCACTCATGTCTCCCACCACCCCCACCCCCCAGCAGTGCAGGGGCAGCCTCGACCAGGCCCCCACTCATGTCTACCACCACCCCCACCCCCCAGCCACCAGGGGCAGCATCCACCAGGCCCCCACTCATGTCTCCCACCACCCCCACCCCCAGCAGTGCAGGGGCAGCCTACACCAGGTCCCCACTCATGTCTACCACCACCCCCACCCCACAGCCACCAGGGGTAGCCTCCACCAGGCCCCCACACATGTCTACCACCAACCCCATCCCCCAGCCACCAGGGGCAGCCTCCACCAGGCCCCCACTCATGTCTCCCACCACCCCCACCCCCCAGCAGTGCAGGGGCAGCCTCCACCAGGCCCCCACTCATGTCTCCCACCACCCACCCCCCAGGGGCAGCCTCCACCAGGCCCCCACTCATTTCCAACTCATGTCTCCCACCACCCTCACCCCCCAGCCGCCAGGGGCAGCCTCCACCAGGCCCCCACTCATGTCTCCCACCACCCCCACCCCCCAGCCACCAGGGGCAGCCTCCACCAGGCCCCCACTCATGTCCCCTATTACCCCCAACCCCCAGCAGTGCAGGGGCAGCCTCCACCAGGCCCCCACTCATGTCTCCCACCACCCAGCCACCAGAGGCACCCTCCACCAGGCCCCCACTCATGTCCAACTCATGTCTCCCACCACCCTCACCCCCCAGCCACCAGGGGCAGCCTCCACCAGGCCCCCACTCATGTCTCCCAACACCCCCACCCCCCAGCAGTGCAGGGGCAGCCTCCGCCAGGCCCCCACTCATGTCTCCCACCACCCCCACCCCCCAGCCACCAGGGGCAGCCTCCACCAGGCCCCCACTCATGTCTACCACCACCCCCACCCCCCCAGCCACCAGGGGCAGCCTCCACCAGGCCCCCATTCATGTCTCCCACCACCCCCCTAGCAGTGCAGGGGCAGCCTCCACCAGGCCCCCACTCATTTCTACCACCACCCCCACCCCCCAGCCACCAGGGGCAGCCTCCACCAGGTCCCCACTCATGTCTCCCACCACCCCCACCCCCAGCAGTGCAGGGGCAGCCTCCACCAGGCCCCCACTCATGTCTACCACGACCCCCACCCCCCAGCCACCAGGGGCAGCCTCCACCAGGCCCCCACTCATGTCCCCTATTACCCCCACCCCCCAGCAGTGCAGGGGCAGCCTCCACCAGGCCCCCACTCATGTCTACCCCCACCCCCACCCCCGAACAGTGCAGGGGCACCCTCCACCAGGCCCCCACTCATGTCTCCCACCACCCCCACCCCCCAGCCACCAGAGGCACCCTCCACCAGGCCCCCACTGATGTCCAACTCATGTCTCCCACCACCCTCACCCCCCAGCCACCAGGGGCAGCCTCCACCAGGCCCCCACTCATGTCTCCCAACACCCCCACCCCCCAGCAGTGCAGGGGCAGCCTCCGCCAGGCCCCCACTCATGTCTCCCACCACCCCCACCCCCAGCCACCAGGGGCAGCCTCCACCAGGCCCCCACTCATGTCTACCACCACCCCCACCCCCCCCCAGCCACCAGGGGCAGCCTCCACCAGGCCCCCACTCATGTCTCCCACCACCCCCCCTAGCAGTGCAGTGGCAGCCTCCACCAGGCCCCCACTCATTTCTACCACCACCCCCACCCCCCAGCCACCAGGGGCAGCCTCCACCAGGCCCCCACTCATGTCTCCCACCACCCCCACCCCCAGCAGTGCAGGGGCAGCCTCCACCAGGCCCCCACTCATGTCTACCACGACCCCCACCCCCCAGCCACCAGGGGTAGCCTCCACCAGGCCCCCACTCATGTCTACCACCACCCCCACCCCCCAGCCACCAGGGGCAGCCTCCACCAGGCCCCCACTCAAGTCTACCACCACCCCCACCCCCCAGCCACCAGGGGCAGCCTCCACCAGGCCCCCACTCATGTCTCCCACCACCCCCCCCAGCAGTGCAGGGGCAGCCTCCACCAGACCCCCACTCATGTCCACCACCACCCCCACCCCCCAGCCACCAGGGGCAGCCTCCACCAGGCCCCCACTCATGTCTCCCACCACCCCCACCCCCAGCAGTGCAGGGGCAGCCTCCACCAGGCCCCCACTCATGTCTACCACGACCCCCACCCCCCAGCCACCAGGGGTAGCCTCCACCAGGCCCCCACTCAAGTCTACCACCACCCCCACCCCCCAGCCACCAGGGGCAGCCTCTACCAGGCCCCCACTCATGTCTCCCCCCAACCCCCAGCAGTGCAGGGGCAGCCTCCACCAGGCCCCCACTCATGTCTCCCACCACCCCCACCCCCCAGCCACCAGGGGCAGCCTCCACCAGGCCCCCACTCATTTCCAACTCATGTCTCCCACCACCCTCCCCCCAGCCACCAGGGGCAGCCTCCACCAGGCCCCCACTCATGTCTCCCACCACCCCATCCCCCAAGCAGTGCAGGGGCAGCCTCCACCAGGCCCCCACTCATGTCCCCCTGCACCCCCACTCCCCAGCAGTGCAGGGGCAGCCTCCACCAGGCCCCCACTCATGTCTCCCACCACCCCCACCCCCCAGCAGTGCAGGGGCAGCCTCCACCAGGCCCCCACTCATGTCTCCCACCACCCCCACCCCCCAGCCACCAGGGGCAGCCTCCACCAGGCCCCCACTCATGTCCAACTCATGTCTCCCACCACCCTCACCTCCCAGCCACAAGGGGCAACCTCCACCAGGCCCCAACTCAGGTCTCCGACCACCCCCACCCCCACCAGTGCAGGGGCAGCCTCCACCAGGCCCCCACTCATGTCTCCCACCACCCCCACCCCCCAGCCACCAGGGGCAGCCTCCACCAGGCCCCCACTCATGTCCAACTCATGTCTCCCACCACCCTCACCTCCCAGCCACAAGGGGCAACCTCCACCAGGCCCCCACTCATGTCTACCACCACCCCCACCCCCCAGCCACCAGGGGCAGCCTCCACCTGGCCCCCACTCATGTCTCCCACAACCCCACCCCCCCAGCAGTGCAGGGGCAGCCTCCACCAGGCCCCCACTCATGTCTACCACCACCCCCACCCCCCAGCCACCAGGGGCAGCCTCCACCAGGCCCCCACTCATGTCTCCCACCACCCCCACCGCCCAGCAGTGCAGGGGCAGCCTCCACCAGGCCCCCACTCATGTCTCCCACCACCCCCACCCCCAGCAGTGCAGGGGCAGCCTCCACCTGGCCCCCACTCATGTCTACCACGACCCCCACCCCCCAGCCACCAGGGGTAGCCTCCACCAGGCCCCCACTCATGTCTACCACCACCCCCACCCCCCAGCCACCAGGGGCAGCCTCCACCAGGCCCCCACTCATGTCTCCCACCACCCCCACCGCCCAGCAGTGCAGGGGCAGCCTCCACCAGGCCCCCACTCATGTCTCCCACCACCCCTACCCCCCAGCCACCAGGGGCAGCCTCCACCAGGCCCCCACTCATGTCTCCCACCACCCCCACACCCCAGCAGTGCAGGGACAGCCTCCACCAGGCCCCCACTCATGTCTTCCACCACCCCCACCCCCCAGCCACCAGGGGCACCCTCCACCAGGCCCCCACTCATGTCCAACTCCTGTCTCCCACCACCCTCACCCCCCAGCCACCAGGGTCAGCCTCCGCCAGGCCCCCACTCATGTACCCTATTACTCCCACCCCCCAGCAGTGCAGGGGCAGCCTCCACCAGGCCCCCACTCATGTCTCCCACCACCCCCACCCCCCAGCAGTGCTGGGGCACCCTCCACCAGGCCCCCACTCATGTCCAACTCATGTCTCCCACCACCCTCACCCCCCTGCCACCAGGGGCAGCCTCCACCAGGCCCCACTCATGTCCCCTATTACCCCCACCCCCCAGCAGTGCAGGGGCAGCCTCCACCAGGCCCCCACTCATGTCTCCCACCACCCAGCCACCAGAGGCACCCTCCACCAGGCCCCCACTCATGTCCAACTCATGTCTCCCACCACCCTCACCCCCCAGCCACCAGGGGCAGCCTCCACCAGGCCCCCACTCATGTCTCCCAACACCCCCACCCCCCAGCAGTGCAGGGGCAGCCTCCGCCAGGCCCCCACTCATGTCTCCCACCACCCCCACCCCCCAGCCACCAGGGGCAGCCTCCACCAGGCCCCCACTCATGTCTACCACCACCCCCACCCCCCCAGCCACCAGGGGCAGCCTCCACCAGGCCCCCATTCATGTCTCCCACCACCCCCCCTAGCAGTGCAGGGGCAGCCTCCACCAGGCCCCCACTCATTTCTACCACCACCCCCACCCCCCAGCCACCAGGGGCAGCCTCCACCAGGTCCCCACTCATGTCTCCCACCACCCCCACCCCCAGCAGTGCAGGGGCAGCCTCCACCAGGCCCCCACTCATGTCTACCACGACCCCCACCCCCCAGCCACCAGGGGTAGCCTCCACCAGGCCCCCACTCATGTCTACCACCACCCCCACCCCCCAGCCACCAGGGGCAGCCTCCACCAGGCCCCCACTCATGTCTCCCACCACCCCCACCCCCCAGCAGTGCAGTGGCAGCCTCCACCAGGCCCCCACTCACGTCTCCCACCACCCCCACCCCCCAGCCACCAGGGGCAGCCTCCACCAGGCCCCCACTCATGTCTACCACCACCCCCATCCCCCAGCCACCAGGGGCAGCCTCCACCAGGCCCCCACTCATGTCTCCCACCACCCCCACCCCCCAGCAGTGCAGGGGAAGCCTCCACCAGGCCCCCACTCATGTCTACCACAACCCCCACCCCCCAGCCACCAGGGGCAGCCTCCACCAGGCCCCCACTCATGTCTCCCACCACCCCCACCCCCCAGCAGTGCAGGGGCAGCCTCCACCAGGCCCCCACTCATGTCTACCACCACCCCCACCCCCCAGCCACCAGGGGCAGCATCCACCAGGCCCCCACTCATGTCTCCCACCACCCCCACCCCCAGCAGTGCAGGGGCAGCCTACACCAGGTCCCCACTCATGTCTACCACCACCCCCACCCCACAGCCACCAGGGGTAGCCTCCACCAGGCCCCCACACATGTCTACCACCAACCCCATCCCCCAGCCACCAGGGGCAGCCTCCACCAGGCCCCCACTCATGTCTCCCACCACCCCCACCCCCCAGCAGTGCAGGGGCAGCCTCCACCAGGCCCCCACTCATGTCTCCCACCACCCACCCCCCAGGGGCAGCCTCCACCAGGCCCCCACTCATTTCCAACTCATGTCTCCCACCACCCTCACCCCCCAGCCGCCAGGGGCAGCCTCCACCAGGCCCCCACTCATGTCTCCCACCACCCCCACCCCCCAGCCACCAGGGGCAGCCTCCACCAGGCCCCCACTCATGTCCCCTATTACCCCCACCCCCCAGCAGTGCAGGGGCAGCCTCCACCAGGCCCCCACTCATGTCTACCCCCACCCCCACCCCCGAACAGTGCAGGGGCACCCTCCACCAGGCCCCCACTCATGTCTCCCACCACCCCCACCCCCCAGCCACCAGAGGCACCCTCCACCAGGCCCCCACTGATGTCCAACTCATGTCTCCCACCACCCTCACCCCCCAGCCACCAGGGGCAGCCTCCACCAGGCCCCCACTCATGTCTCCCACCACCCTCACCCCCCAGCCACCAGGGGCAGCCTCCGCCATGCCCCCACTCATGTCTCCCACCACCCCCACCCCCCAGCCACCAGGGGCAGCCTCCACCAGGCCCCCACTCATGTCTACCACCACCCCCACCCCCCCAGCCACCAGGGGCAGCCTCCACCAGGCCACCACTCATGTCTCCCACCACCCCCCCTAGCAGTGCAGGGGCAGCCTCCACCAGGCCCCCACTCATTTCTACCACCACCCCCAGCCACCAGGGGTAGCCTCCACCAGGCCCCCACTCATGTCTCCCACCACCCCCACCCCCAGCAGTGCAGGGGCAGCCTCCACCAGGCCCCCACTCATGTCTACCACGACCCCCACCCCCCAGCCACCAGGGGTAGCCTCCACCAGGCCCCCACTCATGTCTACCACCACCCCCACCCCCCAGCCACCAGGGGCAGCCTCTACCAGGCCCCCACTCAAGTCTACCACCACCCCCACCCCCCAGCCACCAGGGGCAGCCTCCACCAGGCCCCCACTCATGTCTCCCACCACCCCCCCCAGCAGTGCAGGGGCAGCCTCCACCAGACCCCCACTCATGTCCACCACCACCCCCACCCCCCAGCCACCAGGGGCAGCCTCCACCAGGCCCCCACTCATGTCTCCCACCACCCCCACCCCCAGCAGTGCAGGGGCAGCCTCCACCAGGCCCCCACTCATGTCTACCACGACCCCCACCCCCCAGCCACCAGGGGTAGCCTCCACCAGGCCCCCACTCAAGTCTACCACCACCCCCACCCCCCAGCCACCTGGGGCAGCCTCTACCAGGCCCCCACTCATGTCTCCCCCCACCCCCCAGCAGTGCAGGGGCAGCCTCCACCAGGCCCCCACTCATGTCTCCCACCACCCCCACCCCCCAACCACCAGGGGCAGCCTCCACCAGACCCCCACTCATTTCCAACTCATGTCTCCCACCACCCTCTCCCCCAGCCACCAGGGGCAGCCTCCACCAGGCCCCCACTCATGTCTCCCACCACCCCATCCCCCAAGCAGCGCAGGGGCAGCCTCCACCAGGCCCCCACTCATGTCCCCCTGCACCCCCACTCCCC
The DNA here is from genome assembly GCF_040938575.1 of Ambystoma mexicanum. Classification (NCBI taxonomy): domain Eukaryota; kingdom Metazoa; phylum Chordata; class Amphibia; order Caudata; family Ambystomatidae; genus Ambystoma; species Ambystoma mexicanum. Next base: position 1,350,852,884 of record NC_090931.1, read on the forward strand.
AGCAGTGCAGGGGCAGCCTCCACCAGGCCCCCACTCATGTCTCCCACCACCCCCACCCCCCAGCAGTGCAGGGGCAGCCTCCACCAGGCCCCCACTCATGTCTCCCACCACCCCCACCCCCAGCCACCAGGGGCAGCCTCCACCAGGCCCCCACTCATGTCCAACTCATGTCTCCCACCACCCTCACCTCCCAGCCACAAGGGGCAACCTCCACCAGGCCCCAACTCATGTCTCCGACCACCCCCACCCCCACCAGTGCAGGGGCAGCCTCCACCAGGCCCCCACTCATGTCTACCACCACCCCCACCCCCCAGCCACCAGGGGCAGCCTCCACCTGGCCCCCACTCATGTCTCCCACAACCCCACCCCCCAGCAGTGCAGGGGCAGCCTCCACCAGGCCCCCACTCATGTCTACCACCACCCCCACCCCCCAGCCACCAGGGGCAGCCTCCACCAGGCCCCCACTCATGTCTCCCACCACCCCCACCACCCAGCAGTGCAGGGGCAGCCTCCACCAGGCCCCCACTCATGTCTCCCACCACCCCCACCCCCAGCAGTGCAGGGGCAGCCTCCACCAGGCCCCCACTCATGTCTACCACGACCCCCACCCCCCAGCCACCAGGGGTAGCCTCCACCAGGCCCCCACTCATGTCTACCACCACCCCCACCCCCCAGCCACCAGGGGCAGCCTCCACCAGGCCCCCACTCATGTCTCCCACCACCCCCACCGCCCAGCAGTGCAGGGGCAGCCTCCACCAGGCCCCCACTCATGTCTCCCACCACCCCTACCCCCCAGCCACCAGAAGCAGCCTCCACCAGGCCCCCACTCATGTCTCCCACCACCCCCACACCCCAGCAGTGCAGGGACAGCCTCCACCAGGCCCCCACTCATGTCTTCCACCACCCCCACCCCCCAGCCACCAGGGGCACCCTCCACCAGGCCCCCACTCATGTCCAACTCCTGTCTCCCACCACCCTCACCCCCCAGCCACCAGGGTCAGCCTCTGCCAGGCCCCCACTCATGTCCCCTATTACCCCCACCCCCCAGCAGTGCAGGGGCAGCCTCCACCAGGCCCCCACTCATGTCTCCCACCACCCCCACCCCCCAGCAGTGCTGGGGCACCCTCCACCAGGCCCCCACTCATGTCCAACTCATGTCTCCCACCACCCTCACCCCCCTGCCACCAGGGGCAGCCTCCACCAGGCCCCACTCATGTCCCCTATTACCCCCACCCCCCAGCAGTGCAGGGGCAGCCTCCACCAGGCCCCCACTCATGTCTCCCACCACCCAGCCACCAGAGGCACCCTCCACCAGGCCCCCACTCATGTCCAACTCATGTCTCCCACCACCCTCACCCCCCAGCCACCAGGGGCAGCCTCCACCAGGCCCCCACTCATGTCTCCCAACACCCCCACCCCCCAGCAGTGCAGGGGCAGCCTCCGCCAGGCCCCCACTCATGTCTCCCACCACCCCCACCCCCCAGCCACCAGGGGCAGCCTCCACCAGGCCCCCACTCATGTCTACCACCACCCCCACCCCCCCAGCCACCAGGGGCAGCCTCCACCAGGCCCCCATTCATGTCTCCCACCACCCCCCCTAGCAGTGCAGGGGCAGCCTCCACCAGGCCCCCACTCATTTCTACCACCACCCCCACCCCCCAGCCACCAGGGGCAGCCTCCACCAGGTCCCCACTCATGTCTCCCACCACCCCCACCCCCAGCAGTGCAGGGGCAGCCTCCACCAGGCCCCCACTCATGTCTACCACGACCCCCACGCCCCAGCCACCAGGGGTAGCCTCCACCAGGCCCCCACTCATGTCTACCACCACCCCCACCCCCCAGCCACCAGGGGCAGCCTCCACCAGGCCCCCACTCATGTCTCCCACCCCCCCCACCCCCCAGCAGTGCAGTGGCAGCCTCCACCAGGCCCCCACTCACGTCTCCCACCACCCCCACCCCCCAGCCACCAGGGGCAGCCTCCACCAGGCCCCCACTCATGTCTACCACCACCCCCATCCCCCAGCCACCAGGGGCAGCCTCCACCAGGCCCCCACTCATGTCTCCCACCACCCCCGCCCCCCAGCAGTGCAGGGGAAGCCTCCACCAGGCCCCCACTCATGTCTACCACAACCCCCACCCCCCAGCCACCAGGGGCAGCCTCCACCAGGCCCCCACTCATGTCTCCCACCACCCCCACCCCCCAGCAGTGCAGGGGCAGCCTCCACCAGGCCCCCACTCATGTCTACCACCACCCCCACCCCCCAGCCACCAGGGGCAGCATCCACCAGGCCCCCACTCATGTCTCCCACCACCCCCACCCCCAGCAGTGCAGGGGCAGCCTACACCAGGTCCCCACTCATGTCTACCACCACCCCCACCCCACAGCCACCAGGGGTAGCCTCCACCAGGCCCCCACACATGTCTACCACCAACCCCATCCCCCAGCCACCAGGGGCAGCCTCCACCAGGCCCCCACTCATGTCTCCCACCACCCCCACCCCCCAGCAGTGCAGGGGCAGCCTCCACCAGGCCCCCACTCATGTCTCCCACCACCCACCCCCCAGGGGCAGCCTCCACCAGGCCCCCACTCATTTCCAACTCATGTCTCCCACCACCCTCACCCCCCAGCCGCCAGGGGCAGCCTCCACCAGGCCCCCACTCATGTCTCCCACCACCCCCACCCCCCAGCCACCAGGGGCAGCCTCCACCAGGCCCCCACTCATGTCCCCTATTACCCCCACCCCCCAGCAGTGCAGGGGCAGCCTCCACCAGGCCCCCACTCATGTCTACCCCCACCCCCACCCCCGAACAGTGCAGGGCCACCCTCCACCAGGCCCCCACTCATGTCTCCCACCACCCCCACCCCCCAGCCACCAGAGGCACCCTCCACCAGGCCCCCACTGATGTCCAACTCATGTCTCCCACCACCCTCACCCCCCAGCCACCAGGGGCAGCCTCCACCAGGCCCCCACTCATGTCTCCCACCACCCTCACCCCCCAGCCACCAGGGGCAGCCTCCGCCATGCCCCCACTCATGTCTCCCACCACCCCCACCCCCCAGCCACCAGGGGCAGCCTCCACCAGGCCCCCACTCATGTCTACCACCACCCCCACCCCCCCAGCCACCAGGGGCAGCCTCCACCAGGCCCCCACTCATGTCTCCCACCACCCCCCCTAGCAGTGCAGGGGCAGCCTCCACCAGGCCCCCACTCATTTCTACCACCACCCCCACCCCCCAGCCACCAGGGGTAGCCTCCACCAGGCCCCCACTCATGTCTCCCACCACCCCCACCCCCAGCAGTGCAGGGGCAGCCTCCACCAGGCCCCCACTCATGTCTACCACGACCCCCACCCCCCAGCCACCAGGGGTAGCCTCCACCAGGCCCCCACTCATGTCTACCACCACCCCCACCCCCCAGCCACCAGGGGCAGCCTCTACCAGGCCCCCACTCAAGTCTACCACCACCCCCAGCCACCAGGGGCAGCCTCCACCAGGCCCCCACTCATGTCTCCCACCACCCCCCCCAGCAGTGCAGGGGCAGCCTCCACCAGACCCCCACTCATGTCCACCACCACCCCCACCCCCCAGCCACCAGGGGCAGCCTCCACCAGGCCCCCACTCATGTGTCCCACCACCCCCACCCCCAGCAGTGCAGGGGCAGCCTCCACCAGGCCCCCACTCATGTCTACCACGACCCCCACCCCCCAGCCACCAGGGGTAGCCTCCACCAGGCCCCCACTCAAGTCTACCACCACCCCCACCCCCCAGCCACCTGGGGCAGCCTCTACCAGGCCCCCACTCATGTCTCCCCCCACCCCCCAGCAGTGCAGGGGCAGCCTCCACCAGGCCCCCACTCATGTCTCCCACCACCCCCACCCCCCAACCACCAGGGGCAGCCTCCACCAGACCCCCACTCATTTCCAACTCATGTCTCCCACCACCCTCCCCCCCAGCCACCAGGGGCAGCCTCCACCAGGCCCCCACTCATGTCTCCCACCACCCCATCCCCCAAGCAGCGCAGGGGCAGCCTCCACCAGGCCCCCACTCATGTCCCCCTGCACCCCCACTCCCCAGCAGTGCAGGGGCAGCCTCCACCAGGCCCCCACTCATGTCTCCCACCACCCCCACCCCCCAGCAGTGCAGGGGCAGCCTCCACCAGGCCCCCACTCATGTCTCCCACCACCCCCACCCCCAGCCACCAGGGGCAGCCTCCACCAGGCCCCCACTCATGTCCAACTCATGTCTCCCACCACCCTCACCTCCCAGCCACAAGGGGCAACCTCCACCAGGCCCCAACTCATGTCTCCGACCACCCCCACCCCCACCAGTGCAGGGGCAGCCTCCACCAGGCCCCCACTCATGTCTACCACCACCCCCACCCCCCAGCCACCAGGGGCAGCCTCCACCAGGCCCCCACTCATGTCTCCCACCACCCCCACCGCCCAGCAGTGCAGGGGCAGCCTCCACCAGGCCCCCACTCATGTCTCCCACCACCCCCACCCCCAGCAGTGCAGGGGCAGCCTCCACCAGGCCCCCACTCATGTCTACCACGACCCCCACCCCCCAGCCACCAGGGGTAGCCTCCACCAGGCCCCCACTCATGTCTACCACCACCCCCACCCCCCAGCCACCAGGGGCAGCCTCCACCAGGCCCCCACTCATGTCTCCCACCACCCCCACCGCCCAGCAGTGCAGGGGCAGCCTCCACCAGGCCCCCACTCATGTCTCCCACCACCCCTACCCCCCAGCCACCAGGGGCAGCCTCCACCAGGCCCCCACTCATGTTTCCCACCACCCCCACACCCCAGCAGTGCAGGGACAGCCTCCACCAGGCCCCCACTCATGTCTTCCACCACCCCCACCCCCCAGCCACCAGGGGCACCCTCCACCAGGCCCCCACTCATGTCCAACTCCTGTCTCCCACCACCCTCACCCCCCAGCCACCAGGGTCAGCCTCTGCCAGGCCCCCACTCATGTCCCCTATTACCCCCACCCCCCAGCAGTGCAGGGGCAGCCTCCACCAGGCCCCCACTCATGTCTCCCACCACCCCCACCCCCCAGCAGTGCTGGGGCACCCTCCACCAGGCCCCCACTCATGTCCAACTCATGTCTCCCACCACCCTCACCCCCCTGCCACCAGGGGCAGCCTCCACCAGGCCCCACTCATGTCCCCTATTACCCCCACCCCCCAGCAGTGCAGGGGCAGCCTCCACCAGGCCCCCACTCATGTCTCCCACCACCCCCACCCCCCAGCCACCAGGGGCAGCCTCCACCAGGCCCCCACTCATGTCTACCACCACCCCCACCCCACAGCCACCAGGGGCAGCCTCCACCAGGCCCCCACTCATGTCTCCCACCACCCCCACCCCCCAGCCATGCAATTTGCCTGGGTACGTGTACTTCGGGGTGCGCGGGAAGTTCCACACGCAATTGGCCTGGGTACGTGTACCTCGGGGTGCACAGCAAGTTCCACACGCGATTAGCCTGGGTACGTGTACTTCGGGGTGCGCGTGAACTTCCACACGCGATTTGCCTGGGTACATGTACTACGGGGTGCGCGGGAAGTTCCACACGCGATTGGCCTGGGTACGTGTACTTCGGGGTGCGCGTGAACTTCCACACGCGATTGGGCCTGTGAGAGTGGGGTACATGTATTCCAGGGGTGGGCGGGAATATTTACCCGCGACTGTACCTGTGAGAGCGTGCTACGTGTATTCCTGGGGTGGGCGGGAAGATTCACATGTTTGCCTACGACGTGCCGAAAAATGGTCCAATCCTGAGACACGTACGCCAGCATGAAGCAGGCGTACGTCGACCCGCGCAGCTTAAAAGTGCACGCAAACAACAAACAAGCTCATACGCCAGGATGAATATACCATTCCTAGCAGCAGTGGCCGTGGGTTACCAAAGGAGGAGGAGGAGGATAGTGAGGGCCCGAATTTTCACTCCCAGAACCAGCCTTTTTGGGATGCCTGATGACCAGGTGTATGGGAGGTACAGGTTTCCCCCACACATAATCCTGGACCTGGTCAGTGAGTGGGAGGATGACCTAACATCACCCACCCTGTGCTCGCAAGCACTCAGCCCCCTGGAGAAGGTCCTCAATGTACTGCACTTCTTGGCCACAGGATCATTCCAGCGGACAAGTGCCATAGTGGGTGGGGTGTCACAGGCCACGCAGTCACGCTGCCTACACCAGGTCTTGAACATCATCACTGCACTCCCATCAGTCCGTAGGCACATATACCTGCCCAGGACACCTGCAGAAAGGCAGGCTGCCACCCTCGATTTCTACGGTGTGTGTCACAATTCCCAAAAGTGCTAGGTGCCATTGACTGCACCCATGTGGCACTACGTCCCCCCAGGGCATCAGAGCACATCTATAGGAACCGCAAGCACTGGCATTCCATCAATGTGCAGGTAGTATGTAATGCTAAGGGAATCATCACCTCAGTATATGCCAACTATCCAGGGTCCACCCACGACAGCTTCATTTACCGAATGTCTACCCTAAGCCGGGACCTAGAAGCTGGGCGGCATGGCGATACATGGCTGCTTGGTGAGTATGAATGCCACTGCACATGCATGCATGTTAGATGCAGAGTTATGTCACTACCCCACTAATGATTCCCATCACCTCCTCACCAGGGGAAAGTGCCTACCCTCTGAGCACCCACATGATGATGCCAATTCGGAACCCCATCACGCCTCCAGAGGTAAGATACAACACAGCCCATATTGCAACCCGGGGCATAGTGGAGCGCACATTCGGAGTGCTAAAGTCACGCTTTCGCTCCCTTGACCGTTCTGGCGGGCAGCTGTTATATGCGCCCCCAGTAGTGTGCAGGATCATAGTGGCAGCATGTGTCCTGCACAATGTTGCAACACGCCGGGGCCTGGCCGTGGACATGGTGGTGCCCCCACATCCCCAACCACATGCACGCCTGCTGTGCATGGGAGGGGAGAGGGCACGGGGTGAGGCAGCCCGTACGCAGCTGGTGGCTAATTACTTCACATAGAAATCACACCCCAGTGGAGTGCACACAGGCCTGGCACATACCATCTGATAAGCAATGATGACTCGACCTTACAATTAAGACGAACAAAGGGACTGTCAACTGTCAGAACCATAGCAGCCTGAGATTGTTCATGTGGAAGTGTCACAATGTGTGCATCCCTACCTACACAAACACCACCAATGCAGTGTCATGAAAAGATACTTCCATGCTGCAGAAATGAATACCCACTTGCAAAATACTACATGAAAACAGTGCCATGTCACCCACCCCCTCCCCGACACGGCCACACAACACACCATGGCATGTCATGCAATGTGAGAGGAAAGAAATGAATCCCCACAACATGCCCCAAGTGTCAGCAGCTACAGTGTCCCTAATGGAAACATGTCCACACATGAAATGCTCACAGTAATGCAGGACCTACAACCCACATTACCAAATACTTACCAAGAATACCAATCACCTACACAACCTCCAACCTACCTTAAACATGACATTACAGACTTTAAAATTAGCTAGCCTCACCACCTGATGATGACAGCCCTCCGAACACTTCCAAGTATACAGTGTTAGCGCCACACAAGAGTGTAGGTGCACTGCTTACAACATGGACTCCAGTTCCAAGGTGGACCGCATTGTGAAGACATGAGGAATGTACCTGCAAATATGGAGGATGAGATGGATGCAGAGGCACATATCAATACACCACGCAGTGTACAATACAACAATATGCACTATGAATGTATACACAGTATTGACTACAGACTGCCCACACAGCTCATGGGATTCCAATGTCACCATGTACGTCAATGTCACTTGGGCACCCCCTTTGCAAGCCCATGGAAATGGGAAGCAAGAGGGGTGTGTGTGACAAAAACCCAAACATCTGAACCAAATCCATGACAAGCCTGCATGTGCCCAGCCACAATGCAGCGTATGCCCACGGGAGCCACACAAGGCAACACACTGTCCCAAAAAAAAATGGGCCTGGGGGGGTTGGGGAGGCCACCCAGAAGGTCCGAGGACAGGGTGCACACCAAAACCCACCTTTGTGGATCTTGCGAAAAAAAACACCTCCATGGGCTCATGGCCTACACGGCTACCCTATTGTGGGAGTATCACTGCTGTTGCTATCCTCACCCTCTGCAGCTGCATCCGGAGGTGGTGGCACTATGGGAGGCAGCCCACGCAAAGCCCTAGTCTGTTCCTCCATGGCTGCAAGCATGCGGGTGTGGTAGGTCTCGTTCTGGAGGATAAGTGTGCGGAGGTCCCCATGCAACAACTCACGGGATGCCCGGACCTCTGCCCTAGTTGCCTGCATCTCAGCTGAGAGCTTGCGGGTGAGACGCTCCAGCTGCTGTTCTGTCCTTCGGTTTGTTGAAGCCTCAAGCTCAACAAGAGTCGTCCTGAGGTGTAGGAGTTCCAGCCTCAGGGCTTCCCTGTGGCCCATGGACTCTATGGAGATGGCTTCCTGCAGAGTCACCAGTGCCGCCCGCCTGTCCCTGTCGGACGCCAACATGGCCACCCTGTGTGACTGGCAGATGGAGTCGGTTGCCTGCTGTAGTCGTTCCATCAGCCTTTCGGGGGGGACAATGGAAGTGGCCACCCTATCCATGCCCTGAGCCATCATCTCTGATGATGCTGCCTGTTGGGTTGCCATACCGTAAATGGATTGCTCCCATGCAGTATTGCCAGGTGGCGAACAGCCACCACGTCGGCGGGCACCAGACCTGTCTGGGGCAAGGCGAACTGCGCCTTGCTGTGTCGGCACTGCCTGAGGCTGCAGGACTGCATTCCCCCTCTGATCTGCTGGCCCAGGAACAGGATCAGATGTCGCAGAGTGTGACCCTGCATCCGTAACCACCAAAGGCGTACCTGCCAACACTGACATCCCCATTGAGGGTTCTAACCCTGGTGCAGGTGAGTCGGACAGAACAGAATCCCTCCCAGGAACACTCACCTGCGACGGCACGTAGGTCTCATCATCCGAATCAACACCTGAGTACAGCTCGGGGGAGGTGCAGCCAGAGACACCCCTTGAGAGCACGACCTGCAGCAGTTGTGGGTTCTCACCCACCACCACACCACGTCCCTCACTGGTGGTCGGTCGGCCCTCAGACCCCTCCTGGGTCTGCACCATCTCCACAACCCCAGCAGTATCAAGTGCGTCTTCCCCTGCAAAGACATAAAAGAAAACAAATGGAAACAGGCATTAGCACTATGGCACACAATTAGGGCTGAGAGGCTACAGAAACAGTAATTGATTGACACATGTCCCACATGACTAAAACACTCCCATGCATGCACCGTCACTGCGTGTGATGGGGAGGCAGATGGCACACATTGATGACACCAAGATGGAAGATGAACACATTTGCTGCATGCTGCCTAGCAGTGGCATCACACATTGGCCAGTGATTGGCAGGTCAAATACACATGCCATCACACAGATGGCATGTACCCTAGCCATGAAGTGAAGAGGGAGAGGAGGTCACCAATTGTTCATTCAGTCCAGTTTGTTCATATAATTGATTATTTTCATTGTAATGGTTCAAATGTTTAACCTGCAGCTGCCAGTCAAAAATGGTCCTATAGCACAGGGACATGTCCAAACGAATCATGTCCACGAAACTGAGCCAGTCCACTATACCATAGCCATGTCAGACATGTGACAATAGGACTGAGAAATCCTGAGTAAAAGTGGTGGTATGCAAACAATCTGCCTGAATAAACAGAGGTAAATAAGCAACAGTGTTGTGGCAAGATGACACTCCAAGGGCAACTGGCGTGGTGTTGGGTTGGATGTCTAATGTTGGCCGAAGGGATGCTGCTATACCCAAATGCTGTTGCCAAGAATGTATAGGAAGAGGCACATGGGTGAGCCGAACCACTCAGGCACACACACCCTCCCCTGGCACCCAAACAGAAGCCCTCCCACACACACCATGCACATGGATGACACACACATGCATGTGCACTCACCGGACAATGCCTCGTAATCTGCCACTTCTCCCACGCCTTGGATCTGTTCCTCCGTGACATAGGTCCCAGCAACCTGCTCATGTGGAGTGAGTTCTATGTCGTCTGCTGGAGACCCACCTCCAGTCACTAGAGTTGCGGCATGACTTGAGGCCAGCTTATTCTTTGCCCTGCGTTTCAGGTCATTCCAGGGCTTGTAGCATTCATTAGCTGTGTGCCTCACGATTCCAAGGGCACTTATGATGTCTGCAATGGTCTGCCAGTGTGCCTGACGTTGTGCAGGTGTGGTCTTGGATCCTGCAACAATCACCATTTTGCGGTCATGTGCGGACACATACTCTACAAGTGCATTCAGTTCGGCCTCATTGAAGCTGGGCATCCTTGACGGGCCAGACTGTGTAGCCATGTCTGGGGCATCAGCCTCTACTGGACAAGCACTCTTCCTCTTCCGCTTGGAAGGTGGTGGGGATCCGGAGTGTCCTGCGCCGCTCTGGACACTAGGGGCAGGAGCGTGGGATTGCACACTCAGCATGGGAGTTGGTGCAGGCATTATCTCAAGTGTGATGGTGTCAGGGGGAATGTCAGCATGATGGACTTGGACCGACACTGTCCTGGATGGGTGTGTGAGAGGTGGGGTGGATGGAGCCGCAGCTGCCCCTGCAGCCTCCCCAGCCTGCCTACGTGGGGCAGCAGATGACCTAGCTGCCCCTGATCCGTGTGGCCTGATGACACCAACATTCACCGGAGCACGTGGCCTAGACCTGCTGACCTGGAAGTCAGCCATGGAGTCACCCTGTGCCAGGTCTGGTTCCACAGTGGGCTGGTCCAACAAGGGCTGAGCATGGATGGTGTCAGCCACGTTAACCTCAACTGGGGGGGGGTGGCATGGGTGTCCCTGACTGCTCCTCCACACATGGGGGGCTAGGGGCACCCTGCAAGTCACGGGCCACGTCCCCTACCAGATCCACCACGGCCACCACTTGGGGCTCGGCCACCTTTGTCACCCTTACGGCTTGTTCGCCTCCCAGCCATGGCACTGATGTTATTGTGCGTATGGGAGTCGATGTGAACTATTGTCCTGGGCATTTGGGGGTCAAAGAGGTTGGGTACCAGATGGTAATCGTACCCTAGTGCTCTAGCAAGGCTGTATGTCACCCCTGGGGAAAGATGACGGGTCACGCAATGCACAGGCACCCCAAAAAAGCAAAGTAAGGTGCACGCAACCCCTCCTAGACCACGTGCGTGGAAAAATAAACCTGCACTACGCTGTGGCACCCAGGAACACAAGAATGAACGTATGCGTGTCACACGCAGCCTAGAATGACCTCTGAAGGGGTACGCGACACATGGGGCAAGCACAGATGTTAAATACGTGCGCGACTCACCGTCCGCCAGGAACAAAAGCATGAAAAATATGCACGTGTGCGCGTTGGCAACACCTCCGCCAAAAGAACAATTGTACGCTGTCTGAGGAGACAGGACAACAGTAGTAGGGAACGCTGTTTGAGGAAACAGGCCCAGGAAAAAGAGGAAAAGAGAAAAAGCTGTCAGAGGTAACAGGGAGTACGAACTGGAAACGCTGTGAAGTAAATCGCGTGTGAACCGACAAGAAGCACAGATTTCGCCCACTCGCTCTCCACGAAAAGCACGTACAAGGAAATGGTGTTCTACACGTACCTTTTTATACACACGTCACAGACGCGCATACGCAATGAGGCCATTTCCACCAATTACGCGCTTTGACACTCGGACGTGTATCTCTTCATTTTTACACGCACCATTCTCTACGGCCATGCGCGTGACGTCACAGCTGTGCATGGTGGCCTTTGGGCCAATGAAATCGCATATGCGAGCACACGTGGTAAAACTGCACGTCCGAGTGTCATCGCGTGTAATCGGAGGGAAGTGAGCGTACACGCGATTGGCCTGGGTACGTGTATTTCTGGGGTGCGCAGGAAGTTCCACACGCGATTGGTGGAAATCCACGTGTGCTCTGTCATCACGTGTAATGAGGGAAACACCCACGCGCCTCACGTCACAGACGCGCTCATGCGCTAAGGGCCTTTGGTCCAATGAAATCGCATATGCGTGCTGACGTGCATACGCGCTAAGGGCCTTTCCTCGATTTACACGCAGACGTGCAGGATTTTCACGTGCCAAATCACTCCATATCAAGCTGGCCACGCGTAAGCACACAGAAGACCACGCTCCTGCCTAAAAGGCCGAATTACTGCCCCCAGAGCCCCGAGCAGCCTCCCACGAGCCATCTGCTGCTGCCTGCCTGCCTGCCTGCCTGCTGCCACCGTGCCCTGCCATTTGGTGCCTGCACATTAGCCATCTGCAGGGGTCCATTTGCTGTGTACACTCCTGCTGGAACAGAAGACTCCCGACTGGGATGCCATCGCTCCACAGCCCAGCCCCAGGACCCAGTTGCCCACCCACTCCTGCCTCTGGGGTTGCCATGTCGGGCACTGCAACATCTGGCACCACTGGCAACCCCTGGCCAGAGAGGCAGAGGGGCACCAGCTTCACTGCCACCGAAGTTGGTGTCCTGGTGGAGCAAGTCCTGGGGCAGTATGATGCCCTCTTCGGAAGTAAGCGCGCCAACAAGGAAGGACGGACTCGGATCTGGACGGACATTGTGACTGCCATCAACGTGGAGGGGGTGGCAGTCCGCGACTACCAACATGTCAAGAAGCGCTAGGATGACTGCAGGTCCAGGACCCTCTTGAAGGCCCGGCGCCTCGTGGAGGGGAGCCGGGGCTGCATGAGTACCATCCAGATGAGGGTCCTGGAACGCGTAGGCACAGCGCTACACGCCCAGATCCTTGAGAGGCAGACCCGTCTGGAGTTGAGCGGTAAGTGGCCAAGCATTGCTGTGTGAGACAGGGCATGTTGCAGTGTGCTGGTTGTCTGATACTTGCCTGTATGTGTGACATAGGCCATGTATGCATGTGTGTGTGCAGGGACGTCATGCATGTGAGACCAGTAATGTGTGAACCACACGGTTGGTGCATGTGTTCAAATGCAACATGGGTTGCCCTATGCGGAATGGCCACATCAAAAGCATGCCAGTCTCTGTTCCTGGACATGGGTGAGGGATGGGTGCTGATGCCATGTACATGTATGCTGTCCATGTCTGTGTGTCTGACCTGCGTGTCTGTGACTTGTGAATGCCAGGGATGCATGACACATGTCTGTCGCAATTTTCAGGTTCACTGATGCAGCCTAGTCATCCTTGTATCCACTGTGTCTGTGGTGTACGAGGCCAGATGGATGAAACCAGGGTGAAGTGTGTGCATGTGATAGTCATGGCACATGATGCATGTGAGTTCCAAAACAACAGTGTATGTTTCAAGAATCACTTGGACATGTATGCTAATGTCCATAGCATGCGCCATGCCTGTTACCGCATGTGTTTTACCTGCACTGAGCCATGTGTTGTGGAGGGACATGATGGAAGTGATCTTTGACAGTGCCACTCATCTGCTATTGCTTCCTGTCTAGGGGTCCATTGTAAGCGGAAGGGGTGGGTGAGCCCCCACAGGGGCTTGCAACGGCGGAAGATGGGGTGGAGCCATCCAGGTTGGTGGTTTCCACAGAGGAGGAGGAGGCCGCTACTGAGGCGCACATGGAGCCTGGTGGGGGCATCCCCGCTGGTGCAAGTGTTGCAGTCCAGGGGCAGGAGCAGGAGGCAGCACAGGTCGCCGTTGAGGGGCCTGTGCTTGTCACTGGCCCTGACACTGTGACTGCCCCACCATGCACCAGCAGGGATGCCCCATCCCAGGCCTGTCCGCAGGTAGGGGGGATGTCCCTGTCATCTGACTCCCCTCCACCTGCGTACGAGGGGACCCCTGGCCGTATGGAGAAGGTCCTGATTGGTGTCGCGTTGCACACAGGTGCAATTCGTGATGAGGTGCGTGCTTCCCGGGAGGAGCATGCAAGTCATCACAGAGAGCACCGTGCCGACGTGGCCCAGTTGGGAACGGCCATGGTCGGGGGTTTCCTACATGTATCGGCCAATCTGGCGACCCTCTCCTCCACTGTGGAGACTATGCACCAGTCATTCTCCATGCCGTCTTCCGGCCCAGATGCCACCAGGGCCCCCTGTGGACCTGCCCCGACCAATGCAGCTGGCTCGGTGGGGATCCCATCCCTGCCACAGTCGGGAGTCGGAGGTCCAGCAGGGGTGGACACACCAGCAACTGGACCCCAGCAGATGGAGGATGTGACGGCATCATCGGGCAGGGCACGTGCACGACGGCGTCGGTGGATACCATCAGCCTGGATGCCGTCGTGCTGGCACAGGCAGTTGCGTCGGAGGCAGCGGCAGGCTCGACGTGGGAGGCATCATGGCTCGGGGCCATCAACATCAGGGGTGCAGGCATCGGCCGGAGGGTAGGAGAACCCTGGAATGGGAGTGGCTTCCGTGTGGGAGCAGTTGGGCCAGCAGATAGGTGCGGAGCGGCAGCGGGCAGAAGAGGAACGGCTCACAATGGTCAGGGTGGAGAACTCCATGCGGAGGGCGCTGAGGCGGGCTGAGTGCCTCGAGGATCTTTGCAGGGAGTTGGAGCTGGACACTGCTTTATCCCTGCGAGACCTCGGGGCCAGGGAACATGCCCGCCTCCAAGCCATTGAACAGGAGTTCGATGATGCCCTGGCCCATGACAACATCCAGTGAGCCGTTGGACTAGCCCGCTGCCCATGTAAATAGTTATGTAGTTAGTGTTAGGCTTCCTTTGTTTTTGCATTTTCTTTGGACCTTTTGGACAATGGGCCACATTTTTGTATATAGTTATTTTTTTTTAGGTAGTGTTGTTAGATAGGTTTCATTTCTTTTGTTGGGATCATGGACCCTGGCTTGTTCACCTGTACATAGTTCACTGTTGGATTTTCTTTTCTTTTTACAATTTACCCATGGAGCAATGGCTTTCAATTATAATTTCCCATTGGATTTTCTTTTCTGGACTGTGACTTTGGACACCATTCCTTTGGATTCTGATTTTTGGTTTTGCATTTTTTCATGGACATGCTTCTTTTTACTTTTTTTACATTCCCATTTCTGTTAGTTTATTTTTGATTCAATTCATGTTTTCTTTAATACATCTTTTTTGATCAAACTTCAATGTGTAGTATCATCTCATTGGTTTCATGCATATCATGATATGGGTTTGGGACATGTGTTCGTTTCCAAACTTGCAATTGCAGTTCTATCATGTTATTGCCATTTCTGAGTGGGTGGATGCAATACTCGGGTGGGTGTTTTGCCTTTGGAGGCTGACCATAGGGACCGGGGATCTAGATTGTGATGACATGTTGGCTGGGGAACATGAGTTGAACATGAGTGGGGGCCTGCTGGCAGGTGACCCACAGTGATGGGGGGTGGGGGTGCAGGGGAACATGAGTTGGACATGAGTGGGGGCCTGCTGGCAGGTGCCCCACAGTGCTGGGGGGTGGGGGTGCAGGGGTACATGAGTTGGACATGAGTGGGGGCCTGCTGGCAGGTGCCCCACAGTGCTGGGGGGTGGGGGTGCAGGGGAACATGAGTTGGACGTGAGTGGGGGCCTGCTGGCAGGTGCCCCACAGTGCTGGGGGGTGGGGGTGCAGGGGAACATGAGTTGGGCATGAGTGGGGGCCTGCTGGCAGGTGCCCCACAGTGCTGGGGGGTGGGGGTGCAGGGGAACATGAGTTGGACATGAGTGGGGGCCTGCTGGCAGGTGGCCCACAGTGCTGGGGGGTGGGGGGTGGGGGTGCAGGGGAACATGAGTGGGGGCCTGGTGGAGGCTGCCCATGGTGGCTGAGGGGCGGGGGTGGTGGTAGACATGAGTGGGGGCCTGGTGGAGGCTGCCCCTGCACTGCTGGGGGTGGGGGTGGTGGTAGACATGAGTGGGGGCCTGGTTGAGGCTGCCCCTGGTGGCTGGGGGGTGGGGGTGGTGGTAGACATGGGTGGGGGCCTGGTGGAGGCTGCCCCTGGTGGCTGGGGGGTGGGGGGGTGGTAGACATGGGTGGGGGCCTGGTGGAGGCTGCCCCTGCACTGCTGGGGGGTGGGGGTGGTGGGAGACATGAGTGGGGGCCTGGTGGAGGGTGCCCCTGACTGCTGGGGGGTAGGGGTGGTGGGAGACATGAGTGGGGGCCTGGTGGAGGCTGTCCCTGCACTGCTGGGGGGTGGGGGTGCAGGGGGACATGAGTGGGGCCTGGTGGAGGCTGCCCCTGCACTGCTGGGGGGTGGGAGTGGTGGGAGACATGAGTGGGGGCCTGGTGGAGACTGTCACTGGTGGCTGGGGGGTGAGGGTGGTGGGAGACATGAGTTGGACATGAGTGGGGGCCTGGTGGAGGGTGCCCCTGACTGCTGGGGGGTAGGGGGTGGTGGGAGACATGAGTGGGGGCCTGGTGGAGGCTGCCCCTGCACTGCTGGGGGGTGGGGGTGCAGGGGGACATGAGTGGGGGCCTGGTGGAGGCTGCCCCTGCACTGCTGGGGGGTGGGGGTGCAGGGGGACATGAGTGGGGGCCTGGTGGAGGCTGCCCCTGCACTGCTGGGGGTGGGGGTGGTGGGAGACATGAGTGGGGGCCTAGTGTAGGCTGCCCCTGGTGGCTGGGGGGTGGGGGTGGTGGTAGACATGGGTGGGGGCCTGGTGGAGGCTGCCCCTGCACTGCTGGGGGATGGGGGTCGTGGGAGACATGAGTGGGGGCCTGGTGGAGGGTGCCCCTGACTGCTGGGGGGTAGGGGGTGGTGGGAGACATGAGTGGGGGCCTGGTGGAGGCTGCCCCTGCACTGCTGGGGGGTGGGGGTGGTGGGAGACATGAGTGGGGGCCTGGTGGAGGCTGCCCCGTGTGGCTGGGGGTGGTGGTAGACATGGGTGGGGCCTGGTGGAGGCTGCCCCTGCACTGCTGGGTGGTGGGAGTGGTGGGAGACATGACTGGGGGCCTGGAGGAGGGTGCCCCTGACTGCTGGGGGGTAAGGGGTGGTGGGAGACATGAGTGGGGGCCTGGTGGAGGCTGCCCCTGCACTGCTGGGGGTGGGGGTGGTGGGAGACATGAGTGGGGGCCTGGTGGAGGCTGCCCCTGGTGTCTGGGGGGTGGGCGTGGTGGGAGACATGAGTGGGGGCCTGGTGGAGGGTGCCCTTGACTGCTGGGGGGTAGGGGGTGGTGGGAGACATGAGTGGGGGCCTGGTGGAGGCTGCCCCTGCACTGCTGGGGGTGGGGGTGCAGGGGGACATGAGTGGGGGCCTGGTGGAGGCTGCCCCTGCACTGCTGGGGGTGGGGGTGATGGGAGACATGAGTGGGGGCCTGGTGGAGGCTGCCCCTGGGGGGTGAGGGTGGTGGGAGACATGAGCTGGACATGAGTGGGGGCCTGGTGGAGGGTGCCCCTGACTGCTGGGGGGTAGGGGGTGGTGGGAGACATGAGTGGGGGCCTGGTGGAGGCTGCCCCTGCACTGCTGGGGGATGGGGGTGCAGGGGGACATGAGTGGGGGCCTGGTGGAGGCTGCCCCTGCACTGCTGGGGGGTGGTGGGAGACATGAGTGGGGGCCTGGTGGAGGCTGCCCCTGACTGCTGGGGGGTAGGGGTGGTGGGAGACATGAGTGGGGGCCTGGTGGAGGCTGTCCCTGCACTGCTGGGGGGTGTGGGTGCAGGGGGACATGAGTGGGGCCTGGTGGAGGCTGCCCCTGCACTGCTGGGGGGTGGGAGTGGTGGGAGACATGAGTGGGGGCCTGGTGGAGACTGTCACTGGTGGCTGGGGGGTGAGGGTGGTGGGAGACATGAGTTGGACATGAGTGGGGGCCTGGTGGAGGGTGCCCCTGACTGCTGGGGGGTAGGGGGTGGTGGGAGACATGAGTGGGGGCCTGGTGGAGGCTGCCCCTGCACTGCTGGGGGGTGGGGGTGCAGGGGGACATGAGTGGGGGCCTGGTGGAGGCTGCCCCTGCACTGCTGGGGGGTGGGGGTGCAGGGGGACATGAGTGGGGGCCTGGTGGAGGCTGCCCCTGCACTGCTGGGGGTGGGGGTGGTGGGAGACATGAGTGGGGGCCTAGTGTAGGCTGCCCCTGGTGGCTGGGGGGTGGGGGTGGTGGTAGACATGGGTGGGGGCCTGGTGGAGGCTGCCCCTGCACTGCTGGGGGATGGGGGTCGTGGGAGACATGAGTGGGGGCCTGGTGGAGGGTGCCCCTGACTGCTGGGGGGTAGGGGGTGGTGGGAGACATGAGTGGGGGCCTGGTGGAGGCTGCCCCTGCACTGCTGGGGGGTGGGGGTGGTGGGAGACATGAGTGGGGGCCTGGTGGAGGCTGCCCCGTGTGGCTGGGGGTGGTGGTAGACATGGGTGGGGCCTGGTGGAGGCTGCCCCTGCACTGCTGGGTGGTGGGAGTGGTGGGAGACATGACTGGGGGCCTGGAGGAGGGTGCCCCTGACTGCTGGGGGGTAAGGGGTGGTGGGAGACATGAGTGGGGGCCTGGTGGAGGCTGCCCCTGCACTGCTGGGGGTGGGGGTGGTGGGAGACATGAGTGGGGGCCTGGTGGAGGCTGCCCCTGGTGGCTGGGGGGTGGGCGTGGTGGGAGACATGAGTGGGGGCCTGGTGGAGGGTGCCCTTGACTGCTGGGGGGTAGGGGGTGGTGGGAGACATGAGTGGGGGCCTGGTGGAGGCTGCCCCTGCACTGCTGGGGGTGGGGGTGCAGGGGGACATGAGTGGGGGCCTGGTGGAGGCTGCCCCTGCACTGCTGGGGGTGGGGGTGATGGGAGACATGAGTGGGGGCCTGGTGGAGGCTGCCCCTGGGGGGTGAGGGTGGTGGGAGACATGAGCTGGACATGAGTGGGGGCCTGGTGGAGGGTGCCCCTGACTGCTGGGGGGTAGGGGGTGGTGGGAGACATGAGTGGGGGCCTGGTGGAGGCTGCCCCTGCACTGCTGGGGGATGGGGGTGCAGGGGGACATGAGTGGGGGCCTGGTGGAGGCTGCCCCTGCACTGCTGGGGGGTGGTGGGAGACATGAGTGGGGGCCTGGTGGAGGCTGCCCATGGTGGCTGGGGGGTGGGGGTGGTGGTAGACATGGGTGGGGGCCTGGTGGAGGCTGCCCCTGCACTGCTGGGGCGTGGGGGTGCAGGGGGACATGAGTGGGGGCCTGGTGGAGGCTGCCCCTGCACTGCTGGGGGGTGGGGGTGGTGGGAGACATGAGTGGGGGCCTGGTGGAGGCTGCCCCTGGTGGCTGGGGGGTGGGGGTGGTGGTAGACATGAGTGGGGGCCTGGTGGAGGCTGCCCCTGGTGGCTGGGGGGTGGGGGTGGTGGTAGACATGAGTGGGGACCTGGTGGAGGCTGCCCCTGCACTGCTGGGGGTGGGGGTGCAGGGGGACATGAGTGGGGGCCTGGTGGAGGCTGCCCCTGCACTGCTGGGGGGTGGGGGTGGTGGGAGACATGAGTGTGGGCCTGGTGGAGGCTGCCCCTGGTGGCTGGGGGTGGGGGTGGTGGGAGACATGAGTGGGGTCCTGGTGGAGGCTGCCCCTGCACTGCTGGGGGGTGGGGGTGGTGGGAGACATGAGTGGGGGCCTGGTGGAGGCTGACCCTGGTGGCTGGGGGGTGGGGGTGGTGGTAGACATGAGTTTGGGCCTGGTGGAGGCTGCCCCTGGTGGCTGGGGGGTGGGGGTGGTGGTAGACATGAGTGGGGACCTGGTGGAGGCTGCCCCTGCACTGCTGGGGGTGGGGGTGCAGGGGGACATGAGTGGGGGCCTGGTGGAGGCTGCCCCTGCACTGCTGGG
This sequence comes from Ambystoma mexicanum, assembly GCF_040938575.1. Lineage (NCBI taxonomy): Eukaryota > Metazoa > Chordata > Amphibia > Caudata > Ambystomatidae > Ambystoma > Ambystoma mexicanum. The sequence continues at coordinate 1,350,872,617 of NC_090931.1, forward strand.
GGGGTGAGGGTGGTGGGAGACATGAGTGGGGGCCTGGTGGAGGCTGCCCCTGGTGGCTGGGGGGTGGGGGTGGTGGTAGACATGAGTGGGGGCCTGGTGGAGGCTGCCCCTGCACTGCTGGGGGGTTGGGGTGGTGGGAGATATGAGTGGGGGCCTGGTGGAGGCTGCCCCTGCACTGCTGGGGGGGGTAATAGGGGACATGAGTGGGGGCTTGGTGGAGGGTGCCCCTGACTGCTGGGGGGTGGGGGTGCTGGGAGACATGCATTGTTGATCAGTAGTGCAAGGTGACATGTGGGTTGGCTGTGGGGCATGCCCATGGTGGATGGGCTGCCTGCGGGACATGAGCAGGGGTGCAGGGTAGTCCCCCTTGGTGTGGGCTGCCTGCAGGGGTGTAGAGCGAACACCTGGGAGGACCCACATGGCCAATTCACGTGTAGTACTCCCCAGAACCCCTGAAATACACGTACCCTGCTGAAATCGTGTGTGGAACTTCCAGCGCACCCCTGAAATACACGTACCCTGCTGAAATCGCATGTGGAACTTCCAGCGCACCCCTGAAATAGACGTACCCTGCTGATATCGCGTGTGGAACTTCCCGCGCACCCCTGAAATACACGTACACTGCTGAAATTGCGTGTGGACTTTCCCGCGCACCCCTGAAATACACGTACCCTGCTGAAATTGCGTGTGGAACTTCCTGCGCACCCCTGAAATACACGTACCCTGCTGAAATTGCGTGTGGAACTTCCCGCGCACCCCTGAAATACATGTACCCTGCTCGCACAGGGCCAATCGCGTGTGGAACTTCCCGCGCACCCCTGAAATACACGTACCCTGCTGAATTTGCGTGTGGAACTTCCCGCGCACCCCTGTAATACACGTACCCTGCTTGAATCTCGTGTGATACTTCCCGCGCACCCCTGAAATACACGTATTCTGCTGAAATCGCGTGTGGAACTTCACGCGCACCCCTGTAATACACGTACCCTGCTGGAATCGCGTGTGATACTTCCCGCGCACCCCTGAAATACACGTACCCTGCTGGAATCGTGTGTGATACTTCCCGCGCACCCCTGAAATACACGTACCCTGCTGATTTTGCGTGTGATACTTCCCGCGCACCCCTGATGCACACGTACACAGGACAATCTCGTGTGGAACTTCCCACGAACCACTGAAATACACGTTCTCCGCTTGGCGTTTGCTGTTTGCCAGCCCTGTGAACTGGTCCAGGGTTAGCGCAGCCCTTTGCGATTATTTGGGGATTTTGAAGGCTTTTCCTTGAGCAAGGTCGTTCTTGGGGGCATAACTGGCGCTGCTGCAGGGTCGCTGCGCCACGCTGCGCCACGGCTGGTTTTGGATGCAAAAATCCATGAATATGCTTTGCGCGGAAATCGATTTTAGCACACGCGGCTGGCGCAGACATTCGCACGGGCACGCTGTGCGCCAGTCGAGTGCACCACTTTTGTGCGCATTTCTATGAATTACCCTGTAAACCTATAAGGGAAGATTTTCAAACCTTGTTTATTGGTGCCATATTCCCAAAGGGCATCTAAATGTGCACATCACAGAAGCAAACATGCATACGTCCTTTCCCACCCCCAAGGCACATTTCCACAAATAAGGAGGTGTTACTGCACAAATATGCCTTTCAAAAGGCACAGAAATGAGGCGCATTCTTCTGTGTCTGTTCGGAACAGGGGCAGGGCAACGTGCAAAACATGTCAGGGTTATTTGTTACCATGTCCTGTATTTTTTCTTAAGTGTGAAAAAGTGGTTTGAACCACTGCTGTTACACTTGCAGTTCTATCCTTCAAACAGGGATAGAAATGCTTTAATATTTTCTTTACCTACACAATGACGGGCCTTTAAAGCAGAATGTGCTTATACCTGGCCTGAAAGTAATATACGCAAGGGGCTGGTGTTGGGAAGCAGGGGTGAACGTCCCAGGCCCCTGGCTGATTCAGTACAAGGCAACTGTAGATGCAGATGCTGTCGGGAAGCTCAGAGAATAGCGGGGCACCGAGGTCACCTATAGAAGCTGGATTGTAGTGGAATTATAGGGGATTTCGACATTAATATCATATGTGCAATAAAACGCAATTTTAGAAGTTAGACACCATCTTGAAATTGAGGCCTAGTGCCATGGCTAAGCTAGTACACTTACATTCAGTCCCTAGGGTTAGAAGGATGTACGTGAGTTCTTTGCTCGCAGCCCAGACAGCTCTACAGAAGGTTAATTTCTTGAACACACACACACAGGTCCGTATTGTGACTTATCAGTAGTGTATGTAACCCAGAAGGAATATGCCCTGCAAGATCAAGAGAGGGCCGGAAAGGGTCTTTGAAGAAGTTATCCCATGAAAAGGGGACAAGGGCTTTAGACATTCACCAGTCAAGATCTTTAAGTTATAGCGTCCGAGACCCCCAAGCCCAAGAGCCCACATTTTAGCACACTGACCACCCCAAGACCCTTGGCCATCCAACTGCAGTGTGACCAATCAATTAGGAAGATCAGAGACCAGGGGTGGGCTGCCCCCACCATCAGTTCATGTGATTTGTGCTGCCAGGGGTGAAGGTAACACATTTATGCCACCAGAAGGAAAGTTGTGGAGGCACCAACATGGGGTTCAGATAGTTCTGAGAAGTTATCACAACCCTCAATGTATGCTCCTCGCTCATGCTCTTGGTACCAGGTGCACTGTAGGGACTCTGAAATTATGAATTGTGTAATCAAATTGGTAATTACTGTCTTTGTACTGGATGACGCAAGAAAGAGATCCCCCACATGGACAAAGATGGAAGACGAGGCTGGTACCAAGCGTCTGGCATCCCGTATGGAGCAGGCTATATGTGTATAGGGTCACACCAACCAGCTACCTGGATTTGTAACCCATATAATGTGCATCACCTATGAGGTTGTGTACCTTCAAAACCTATTGCTCATGCTGTCTTTGTCAGAGCACTCCATTGCAGCAGATTACTTTGCTGGCACTATTTGTATTTTTTGTGTGATTAGACCTTGTTCTCCATGGAAGATGTGTGCTGCGCCTTTTTCCCAAGAGGGTTGTATTATTTCTGTTATGAGCGTTTAGGGTTTACTCTACAAATTTGGTGACCCCAACATGATCCCAGATTTTCTGCTGCGATGGAGGATTTCAGGCCGCACATCTGCAGGGGCTGCGCCCACCTGCACTGACCAGTCCCAAGCGAGTCCTGTAGTACTGTACAGGAGCTGTTTTGACAAAATTCATATTTGCTCTTTGGAGCGGGGTGCAGCTCCTAGGATGGTGAAGGCCGTTAATGGGACCCTATGATGGGGGAGCTCTGGTGAACATGCAGATGTAAGCACACCTCTTGCAGACAAAAACAACAAAGGAAGACACTGAGAGTGAAGTCGGGAATGGTATATAATGTGTGTGGGTTTGTTTGCATTGAAGAGGAGAGGATTAGGGTATATGTAAAGTGGTGTGTGACTGGGTTGAGCGGAATAAGGTAAAGTAGTGCTTGTTATTTTAGTTTATTATTTTAAGTTGTTGTTTTAGTGTTTACATGTTTATTGTATAGCGAGCAGGGGCCAAGGGAGGGCTTGTGGAAGAAGTAGTGTGGGTATTGTGCGTAACAATATATTTCTGTATGCAGGGTGCGCTCCTGGATTGGTTGCGAGATTAATTATTGAAGAGAAATTAAAGGGGTTTAATGGAGAAAAAACCGCCCTGACACTAGGTGGTATTCAAACTCAAAGCAAAACAGATGTCCACAAAATGTGAGGCACTCTCCCATCCCTCGCACACCCGATTTGTGTTAATAAAGTACAAACAAAGTAAAGGTCTATACATTTGTTTAAGAAAAAATTATATTTTACTGTTGCTTGTAAGGAATTCAAGTTGAATAATATTTCTTCATATTTTCAATGTATATTCAGCACAAAATGCCACCCACATGAATGTCAAATTGTTTATGGCATTTTGTGCTGAATATACATTGAATATAAGAAGAAATATTATTTTGTGGACATCTGTTGTGGTTTCTGTATTGTGCGTAACAAAAGTGTGTGTGAGTGTGTGCATGTGGAAGTGATTGAGAAAAAAAGGGAGTGTGGGTAGGGGGTGGAGGGGAGCAGAAGTGAGGGACTGGTAGGAACACGTAAGACGAACTATAGCATATCTTATATATGGTGTGACATTATTGCAAATGAAGTTTTTCATTATGGGGTAATTAGACCATTGGAGTACATGTGTAGTGCATTGCCATTGTATAAGGACAACATTGAGAAATATCATAAGCAGTGGGTGGCGGAGACACAGGGGTAATGTAACGTCCATGGCCAGATCAGGGGACAAAGAATAGAGGGATACTGGAACACATACACACATTCCTGGCTGGCAAATATAAATGTAAACAGCTCCAAAGGAGGAAAGAGATTCTAGAATTATGGAAAATGGTTACGGATATGGAAGACAATGCTGGGTGCAAATCCCAGTGTGATAACGACCCAAACCTGAGTGTAGCTAAGGCAGCAGTGCCTGAAGAAAAACAGTCATCTCTGCCCCCAGTAGGGTGCTAAACCCAACCTTCCCATCACAGGATATACTAATCCAACGTATGTGCCCTTGCCTGCCACACCATCACCCCCATCTATGTTACCACCCCCATACCAAACAAATACTAACACTACAGGACCACTAGATAGAAAACCACAGAAAGAGCTAGAAGAAGCTTTAAAGGCAGCACAAATGGAATTGGCATGGTTGAAGGCCCTCAGGGATGAAGCAAGCTAACCGGATAGTGGACTAGATGAGCTGAGGGCCAGAGACATTTTGTTTAGACTAGACAGTACCGTGAACAAGGATGTTCATATTGAAAAGGGGAAATGTGATGAACGAGTAGCGGGAGTGTAGATTATGGGACAGTGACAGTGTTGCATGGCGATACAAACATAGAGTTGCATGAGGATGAGTGGAGCACGGTGGATGAATTGGAGGATGAAGAGGAGGCACCGGCAGTTACCCTGCATGTAGAGAGATTGTGGGGTAAGCGGTTGAGGAACAGCATGGTTGAGGTACAGATTTGGGCAGCCAGCAGTGGCGTGGCAAAAGACAAGTGACGGTAAGAAGGCGAGAAGGCGGATAGGCATGCAGTTGCCACTATTGCATAAAGGCCCCAGGAAGGCGCAGTATGTACCATGGGCCCAGATGGACAAAAACAACCTGATTAAAGCTCTCCCACCTCTCACTGCAGGGGCTGGGAAATGAATATATGTTTTTTGAGAAACAAACAGCTGGTATTACTTTAGCAGTGGGAGATGTGATAATCCTGCTTGTAGCTATTGTAGGATATCAGGCAGGAGATGTCTGGGTTAGGGCTGGATACCCAGGATTTAAAAAAGATTATGATGTACATGATGGAGCGCGCTTCCACAACATCAGAGCACATGTGTGGCCTGCACTTCAGTGGGCATACCCCGATACACCTGATTTTCAGTCCATAATGCAGTACACCATGGGGATGTTGAAGATCCCGCTCAATACATTTTGAAGGTGCAGGAGATGTGGAGGCAGAGACAGAGAACAATAGGACTGATCAGTTCTGCTTTTCTATTTCATTATCAAAAGGAGATTGACCAAAGAGTTACAGAAAGCTCTCAAAAAGACTGTGGTCGTGGAAGCAAAAGGGTGGGCCGAAACACATACTAAAAATATACATCACTTTTTAAGCAGATCAAAGAAAGAGAAAAGGAAATGGCTCAAAGGTTGCATAGTGATGAAGCGAAAATGTGCAGAATAAATTGGCAAAAATAGCAGTTGGAGAGGTGGCAGCAGCAGTCACTCAAAAAGACTCATCAGAGCAGTCATCAGCACACATGGATGTAAGAATAGCAGCATTTTGGCCAGGCAGAGGGCAGTGGAATGGTGGATCTCAGCACCGTACCCTGAGTGGTACCAATGAGCTCAGCAGCATAGAAGAGGGGTGTTCCAAGGAGGAAGGGGAGATAGAGGGGGATTCAGAGGGATGAGTCCAAGAGGTAGAGGTGGACAGTTCAGTGTTGGGAATGCAGAAAAATAGTACATTTTGCAAGAGAATGCAGAAGTAGGATGGGAGCAGGATGTAATCCATATACTCCTGCAAACCAAATACAGCAGCAGCACTTTCCCACCCCCCAATGCCTACTTCGATAGTATATGAAATACACCAAGCATATAAACAGCTGCCACCACAACCCCCTCAGACACAGTTGCCTGCCCTGCCCAGCAGCCCAACCCAAGCTGCACCACCAAGCTCTCATACAGTGCTCCAATGCCTGGAAGCAATGCCGTCCAAAATGGGACAGTGACACATTATCTGGGAGTGAGTGTCCTGGGAGGCAACACTTTCATGGTCCTAGATATCAATGCATATCCTGACTAGGACAGCCCACAGAAATGTCTTGCATGCCCAGTCCTATCCGTGACTACCCACCCAGATGAGGAACCCTTGCTGTGCTTACATAGGAAAAAACAATTAATCTTTATGTTTGAAAGGGTACCACTAAAATATGCATTACTGAAGGAAACGTCCTGTTATCAGGTTAAACTCTTAACACACAAGGGTTCTCTGGTGCTTTGGAAATGGTTCCATTAACTGAAGATGTAGCCATCACAATAGGAGGCAAATTGGGCTTGCACTTCTATTATATTCAGAAACCTCACCATTAAATTTAGGGTGTGACCTCCTAAGCAAGTAAAACGTGACCATCTCCTTTACAGATCGAGGAATACTATGTGCTACCCCAGGAATGTGTGCTGTAATAACAATGGTGATTATACATGCTAGTGGCGGGTAGGTGGTAGTTTGGGACATTCCTGTTAATCCTGATATGTTTGCGTATGGTATTACAGTTTTACTTGATTCAATGGCACAACTAGGTAAAGCATATTGGGGCATAACATCTGATATCTTCAGACCCGACCCGTGGTGACCCCAGAACTTGTGGCAGGAACCATACTCGCACTGGATCGGCAAGGGTTTGTGGTGTCAGAGGAAAGGATTGTTGTAGTTGGGACTGATTTAGACTGATGTGAGTGCTGCATTTTATTGTGTATTGAACCAACAGTATCCCAAAAAGAAGTAACAGATGCAGAGTTGTTTGAGAACCGGGCTGATGATTTTGGGATAGTGTTGGCTATTTGCATACCCTGTGAGATAATGGTGCAATATCGTAAAGTACATGTTCTCTGATGGCCTTTGTAACAGCACCCTCTTTGACTGAAAAGTATCTAGAACAGGTTCCTGAGAGGTTATGGACAGCCAATGCCCAGGACTCTGGCCTCTTACAGGGGGTGGCACCCAATAAGAATTACACTCAAGCAAGGAAAGGTGTTGTCCCAGGTGAAACAATATCCACTCTCCAAAGAAGCAGAGGAAGGGATAAAAGATAACATTTCTGCACTCCTAAATCAAGGGATTATTGTTCCCTCTAATTCACCATGCAATACGGCCATATACCTTATAAAGAAAGCAAAGGGGTACATTTGGAGAATGATCCAAGATCTTCACCCCCTAAATGACATTGTAGAGGCAGAATTTCCAGTAGTTCCTAATCCCGTGGCCATTTTGTGCAGAATCCCAAAACAAGCTACACATTTTATGTTATAGATTTGAATAACCGAGCGCTATAAATCATTCCCACAGGAGACCACACAATAAGGAGTAAGAGGAGAGAAAGACTTCAATGAGCTCCTTAATGTTTATTTCAATCAATTAAGAAAATGTATTAATAATCCAAAGTAGAAAATCTCATCACAGTTAAAAATGCAGGTTAATGATTGCAATGAAACCTGTAGACAATATTATGAAAACATACATACATTCAAAACTGTGAAAGTGTAGAAACTGTAAACACCATATGTTCACATCATCAGTACAAAAACAGCAAAAGATACAAAAAAAATACAAAACATACCAAACAGATTATAATTCATATAAAACAGCTTATTTGATGTACCGCTTGAATAAAGTGCTAAAGTAATAACCTATTAAGATTACTTTTGTTACCTGACATGTTTCATTCCTATCAAAATGTTGTGTATTACTATAGGACATTCTTCAGGGGATTTCTGTGCTTGTTCTCTGTTCTCATGACGACACAATTTAACAAAAGGTGTTGCTCACTCCTAATTATTCTGTGGTATCCTGTATCATGATCCACATAGGAACAGTTTATGATTAGTTGTTTGTTGTAATATGGATGATATAAACAATATACTTATTTTGAGGGGCTAGTATCCTTAACTAAATACAGTGCCACTGTTAGCTCGCTCACTTACCTATTTGATATCTTGTGAATAGGGCAGACCAACTGGGCGATCTATAGTCTAGGGTACAGGTTCAATACTAAAACCCCTAGCAACATTTCCAGACTACTTTTTAACAGTTTCTTTAACAGGGTTTGTAACAGAGATGCTTTCGTATCTGCAGGATAGCACCTGTGTTATCTTGGTGGAAGGGCATCCTTTTGACAGCCAAACAGAAATACTTGAAGGTCTGGATATCATTTCTTTATATACCAAGATTCCACAAGAGGCCACCCAAAATGTGGTAGTTGAACTATTACTCAGCAAGAGGGAAGGTGGGATTAGTCTGAATTCATTTATGCTATGGTGCACAAACATTGCCCTAAGAGAAAATGACTTTCCATTTAATAATAGATTTTACCAACCAATTCATGGGACTGCAATGGGGTCTGCAGTAGCACCTACATTAGCCAACCTTTATGTAGAAAGTCTGGAAAGAAACACAATCATAACCAACGAGTATCCATTTAAGGACCAAGTTCAATTCTGGAAACGTTTCATCGATGAAAGTTATATGGCACAGAGATGTAACAAGTCTTGAGGCATTTTATTTTTGGCTGAATAAATACAATCCTTATCTTAAGTTTACTAACAGCAGCAGTAAGGATAAGATTTATTTCTTAGACATCAGTATCTATGAAGAAAATCAAGAGAAGGTTCTGAAAGTGAAACCTTTTCATAAAGAGGCTGATAGAAATGCCCTACTCGTTTATAACAGCTTCCATGTTAATGTTAATGTTAATGTTAATGTTAAAGGACATTTGTACCGCGCACTATCACCACCGTAGTGGTCCCTTGGCGCTCTGGTGGCTCTGAAAAGGGAGAGGGGGGGGTTGAGTTAGTGGGAGGAAGCAGGGAAAATGCAAGAGAGCAGTGATGTGCTGTTGGCGGCCTCAGCCCGGTGGGTCCGTTGGCTGGGCCTGGGGTGTTTGCGGCCGGTAGTCGTCGTGTTCTGTTGTGCAAGGCTATGTGTGTTTTGTTTTGTTGTTGCAATGTAGTGAAGTTTGTGCAGTTTGTTGTGCTGTAGGTTTTGGTTGTGTTTGGTTTTGGGTTTGAGAGGTGTATGCAGAAAGGGAAGTTGTTAGTAGGGTTGGTTAGTTCGCATCTCTATCCTGAATAGAAGCGCTCGGCTTGCGTAGTCTCCCTTGTTGCGACTCTGTCCTGATCTGGGTCTGACTGGTCTGCAGGTTCCTTAGTCCTCTGGCCCCCACCTCTAACATGCTCTCTCGTGGCTCCCCTTAACCTCCATTTAGACTCTCATTGCCAGTGCTTCTGCTAATGACAACCTCTCAGGTAGTGTGGGGATTGTCAATGTCTCTATAATTCCACCCCAATGTGGTACTTGGCAGTAATTAAAGTGCGCCATAATTAAATCCATCCATAACATACTCACGAAAACCTACTGGACAGTTTTTACACCTGAAACATAATAGTATAAACAGTATGGAATTTGAGGAAGAAGCACACGTCTTAAGCACTAACTTGAAAGAAAGTGGATATCCTAAGGGGATCATTAAAATAGTGTTTAAACAGTCATCGAATAATCATAGAGATGCACTATTGGAATATGGCAACGAAAAAGACTTGTGCAACGAGATTGTGTTTGTCTGCACTTTCAAATCGATGTCAAATCAAATCAAAAAGATAATAACTAAAAATTGGCATTTTCTGTCTAGAGCAACTCACCCTATCCAGCCACCAAGATGTGCGTACAGAAGGAGTAAAAATCTCAAAGAGTTGCTAGCAAGAAACAATATTTCTGAACAGAAAATAAAACAAGCCACGGTCACAGAACAATGGGGCCTGAGTAAACCAGTAGGTCATAGCGCATGCGTTAGTAGTAGATGCTGCGCTCAAACAGAAAGATCAACAGAAGTGGACATTGGTCTGAATGCACATTGGCAACAACGAAGTGTCACTAACTGCAGCAAAACTTGCATCATCTACGTTGTGTGGTGTCCCTGTAGAAGGATCTACATTGGGAAGACGGAATGTAAAATCAAAGTTCGCATTGGTGAACATAACAGTTGCATCTGTTACAATACACTCACTGTCTCCATGGTAGGACATTTTGCCATGGCTGGGCATAACTGTGAGGAACTTATGTGGTCAGTGTTGAGGAAAATACATGTTACTAATGATAAAATGTTGACCAAAAAAAAAAAAGCTCACGTGAGGGGAAATGCACCTTATATTTTTGACAAATAGCCATCATGTAGGAATTAAAGAAAACTTTGATTTCCACAGCTTGAGTATGCGAGTTTCACAATAGTTATACACCTCTAAGAGGTATAGGCCTCAGATTTCACATGTATATTGTAAGAAGATGACGTTATGCTATGTTTCCACCTTGGATTTGGAAAGTGGATGAACTTCTGCACCATTGTCATAATATCAAGTATCTGCCTCTTGTGGACCAAATGTACATTTATGCCACGCATCCGTTATTTCTTCTAAGTGCTCAGTATAGAGATACGTGTATGCTCCATCTTCCCAAGATGGCAACCAAAATAAGCCTTGTGAACAGACGCAAGACATATCAGACGTCTGATGTGATACCTTGAATATATTGAGGGACAAACAGTGACACTAGTGTTGTGAGTCTTGAAAGCAGAGGTCTGCGACCTCAGAGATCCAAATGGGACTATGGAGGCTGATCAGGTAGGACTGCTGCCTAACTCACACATTAGGTAGTGAATTTCAATCTTGCAGACCCGCTCTATATAGGATCATAGTTTCAGTCAGCTTTTATCCCACCCCCTGGACGCTTCATGTCTTCGCAGGGATCAACTTGAGACAATGGCCTGCGACGTGTGTATATTGATCACATGGACAGAATTATTCTGATTTATAGATGGAATCGGGTAAGGAATCACGGACCAATCAACGACTATAAACAGACAGGGTATTGGCGAAAAAGGGTTCTACAAGCTGATTAAGTCTCTGCTGAACCTTATAAAGAAAGCATTTTACCTTACTTCCTAGAGTCAAATGCATTTATGGTGCACCACTTCTTAGCAGGTTGTTCTTTCCCTTTTGTTTCATTGCTGTAATACACTGTGAATAATGGCACATTCTAAAATGACATTTTGATTGCATTTCAGACGCTTGCCATTTGTAATTATGCATCTTGAGCTGGTGACCTATATTATTCTTGAAGAACATATCCATTCGGAAAAGGGAAGTCCACAAGAAACTGAAGAAGACTTTTCTGAGTATGCAATTGCTTTGGTGATTGACATATTGTTGACAATTACAAGCGACACAATGTGTCACTGACCTATAATTTCACACACTTGTGTCCCCATAGGAAGAGAGCGATGTGAGAAATTGAACTTCTCCACCAGTCCTATTCACAAGAAATCAAATAGGTAGGTGAGCAAACTAACAGTGGCACTGTATTTAGTTAAGGCTACTAGCCCCTCACAATGAGTATATTGATTATATCATCCAAATTACAATGAATAACTAATCATGAGCTGTTCATATGTATTTCATGATACAGGATACCACAGATAAGGAGCAAGCAACACCTTTTGTTAAGTTTTACCACCATGCAAACACAAAATAACCACAGAAATCCCCTGAAGAATTTCCTATAGTAATACACAAAGTTTTGATAGGAATAAAACATGTTGAGTAACAATTAGCCTGATATTGCAGGCCAAGTAATCTTGATAGGTTATTACTTAATGACTTTATTCAAGCTGTACATCAAATGAGCTGTTTTATATGGATTAAAATCTGTTTTGTATGTTTTGTATTTTTTCTGTATAGTTCACTCTTTTGCACTGATGATGTGAACAAATGGTGTTTACAGTTTTTTACACTTTAACCGTTTTGTATATATGTACGGTTTTATAATATTGTCTACGGGTTTCATTTCAATCATTAACCTGTATTTTTAACTGTAATCAGTTTTTCTACTTTTGATTATTAACACATTTTCGTAATTAATTGAAGTAAACACTAAGGAGCAAGTTGAATTCTTTCTCTCCTCTTACTCCTTAATGTGCGGTCTTCTGTAGAAATGATTTATAGCACTCTGGCCTTATTTAACATTGTGTCTATGTTTTAACCAGGGTTGACTGCAGTGTTTCTAATCTTAGTGTCCCTATCATTTTAAGAAGTTAGATTTGAAGAACGCCTTCTTTTCCATACCCTGTACCCAGACTCTCAATATCTCACCATGTTTACGGATGGCGGAAATTGGTTTGAGCACACAGTATTACCACAGTTGTATTGTGAATCCCTTAGCATTTTAACACAATACTGCAAGCAGATTTGGGAAACATACAGGTACCCAGCACTATCATTCAATATGTGGACGACTTGCTATTATGCAGTGACTATGAACAACAATTCCAGAAGGACTCTGTCATGCTTTTGCAGTTGTTAACATATAAAGGGTAGAAGGTAGAAAAAGGTAAGTTACAATACTGTCTCCAGGAAGTTCTGTAATTTAGATAATTAATACATGTCCATGGAAAGAAAATAATACCAAAATGCGCCGCTTCAGTGCGCAGTGTTGCCCAGCCAAAAACTGTCAAAGAAATACAGGCATTTCTCGGACTGTAGAATTACTGCAGGGCGTGGATCCTGGATTATGCTGCATACACTAGGCCCTTGTTGCAAGGCCTTATAGAAGCACAGAAAACAACAGTCAACAAGATAACATGGGCAAGGGACATGCTTACAAGTTTTAACAAACTGAAAGAAGTAATTTCCACTGCCCCAGTGTTAGCAACCCCTCAATACACTCAAGAGTTTTACTTTTTTCCCATTCCAACGGCCAGATGATGATGGCTGGACTGACCCAGAGGGGCACTATGGGCCACAAGCCATTGGCCCATTACAGTGGGGTACTAGATTCTGTAAGGCAGTGTCAGCTCCCTTGTGAGCAGGAGCTTGCTGATGCTGCATTTGCGACTGAAAAAAGATCCACAAACACCATCGGATGTTCTGTACCATTGTATATGGAGATGTGGTATTTGTTTATTTATTTATTTATTTATTTTTAATGTGATATAGTTTTATAAACAAAAACTTTACACATAATTCAACATAAAAACTAATTACACAATTTTTAACATAATTTACACATAAGACATAATGTACACATAACATTTTTTTTACTTTCTTATTCAGTTTCAAAATTGCAAATTTCTCCAAGTCAGCATCATATACACCGCTGAATAACTTAATCTAATGACTTATTTTCTTGCTATTTCAGGGGTGGATTGTTCTTTAAGTTTTACTTTGACCATATTCCATACTCTATAAAGAGCCAGATGTAGACTTGCATTCAGGGTATTAATACACATATACCAGAAATCTTTTGACTTAATGTGATCTAAATTATGCACATACTTGCTATAATGCTTCATATAGATGGTACTCAGTCTGGGGCATAACATGAGGACATGTCTTGCCGTTTCAAGGGCAGTTTTATTCGTACATATCCTACAGAAGCGCTCTGATTTGGGAATAGCCCTTTCAGGGCCAAGGACATTTAGGACTGGAAGATGGTTAATACGTAGCAGTAATAAGAAACGTCTTAAATTATCTGAAGGGCATAAGTTCAAATATCCTTGTGCCTTTCTATAGGTATAGAGTATGTGGGATATGAACCCATAGCTGTGTAGGCTTTCAAGATGTTTGAAGTTATTTTGCCAGTCCCAGATTCTTAAGCGCTCTTCCATTTGATATTTCAAATATTCGAAGTTCTCACTCCAATTAGGGGTCCACTCAATCCTCTCAAATAGTAATGTCATATCTCTTACATACTTAATCTGCTTATTCCCAATTATCTCTTCTTTCATTGTCAACAGGAGAGGATTGGTATTGCTCATATGCATCTTAATATAGAGTTCGTCTCTTTTCTTTAAGACTAGAGCTTTTAAAGAAAGTAACCCCAATTCCAATCTTAATATCGCCACTGGTATTCCTTGTGGAAGACCCAATAGCCTACGCCAAAACCTACCCTCCAATACCTGGAGCCATTCAAGATTAAGATGGGTCAGAGCTTCCAGTCCGTAAGTAACCATTGGCACCAAGCATTGAATGTAAAGTTGGCGAGCCGCCCAAATAGAGTAACCACTCTGCTTGTAAGAGAACTGGGAAATCATAGCGGTTAATTGTGCCGCCTTTATTTCGCGATTTTGTATACAAGATTGAAAATTTCCTCTGGAGTCAAATTCCACTCCTAGGTATTTATAGGAATGTGTGTATTGGATTTCCAAACCTCTAATCACCATTCTCGGGCGGCTCACCTTACCATGACTGTAAAGAATCAGTTCTGTTTTCATATGATTTATTATAAGTTCATTCTCCTCCACATATTTCCAGAGCCTCTCAGCCGAGCGAGAAATCCCACTGAACGTGTGGTCAAATATCACCACATCATCCGCGTAAGCCATGATTAAGCAGTGCTGGGTGCCTATTTTGGGGGGGCAATTATGCACCTCACGTAAGTGTTCCGGAATGTCAGAGACAAATAGATTATACAGGGTAGGTGCCGTTACACACCCCTGTTTCACCCCTCTGATTTGCTTTACCGCCCTAGTTGTAGCCCCACTACCATTTAGCCTCAGCTGTACTGAGGTATCTTGATGCAGGAGCTGTAGATAGTAAAGCAATCCTTTGGGGCATGCCATTCCCCTTAACTTCCTCCACAGTTTCTCTCTATTGACAGTATCAAATGCTGCCTTAAAATCAATGTATAGAGCATACAGTGGAGGGTTATTCAGTGAGAGGGCTTTGTCTCTGAGACTATTCATGATCAGTAGATTATGAGTAGTCGAATATCCCGTTCTGAATCCGCTTTGAAAGCGGTCCAAGAGTCCTATCTTTTCTGCCCAAGTCTGTAGTCTCTGCAGAAGCAAAGAGGCAAATAATTTGCCCGAGCAATCTAACATGGAAAGCAGACGATAGTTACCTGGGTCCGTTCTGTTACCCCTTTTAAATACCGGTACTAGAATTGCTTTTTGCCAGGTTTCCGGAATTCTCCCCTCTTTTAATACCTTTTCAAAAAGTATTTTTAGGAGATTGGCCCAGAACACCGGGTTATTCTTCATGAGTATATTAGAGAGGCCATTCGGTCCTGGTGCACGAGAGGCTTTAAGTTTAGAGATCTTGTCTATAAGCTCTTCCAGATGTACCGGGAAGGGCTTGGGAATATGTATGGTTGTACCAGAAACCTCCACCCTACCATCTACTGTCCCGTTACGTTTCTCAAGAAAATTGACCCATTCTTCAGAGTCAATCGGATTTATTTGAGGAGTTTCCCTACTTCCCCTTTCCTCCCCCAATAATGCCCAAATGTTACGGGAGTTTCTTGAGCAAATAGTTCTCACGGTCTTTTGCCAGCATGCCAATTTTTTTGATCTTTTCCAGTATTTTAACCATGACCTGTACTGATTTTTAATCTTTTTAGTCTTAATGTGTAGACTAATAAGGGATTGTGTATTGGCCCTGATTCTGCGTATCTCCCTTCTTAATAGACGTTTGGCATCTCTTATTACTTTGTCGTAGGTCTCAGTCGAGCCCTGTTCTCTAATAACAAGTGATGATTTTTTAGCTACATATTTGCCGGTAAAGTTGTAGATCCACCCTTCAAGGTCCTCCATAGACAGATTAGTAAACATGATATGATGGTCATTATCCCAATCACCACAGTCCTGACTTGCTCTAAGTATATTTTTCTCAGACCATATTATTCGTGAGCTAGCGTGGTTAACAAGCAGGCTTCCTGTCGCTATAGTAGGGGGAGATTCAATACCACTATTCAGGGTTAGACTGAGACCATTATGATCACTCCAATCATTGTCTACTATTCTCATATCTTTAACTAAGGATGCTACCTCAGCGCTAGTAAAACAGTAATCAAGAGTACGACGCGTCACACCCGCTCCCCACGTGTAATGCCCCGGGTAATCACTAATAGTTCGTCCATTTAGACATTCCAGATCCCAGCTCCTCATAAAACATAACCACTTCTCCCCTTCTTTATCATTACAGTCATGTTGCATAATGGAATACGGGTACAGGAACTTGTTATTAGACGTGCCTCCTTCTCCTTTGATAAGGCAATTAAAGTCACCTGCAATAATGATGAGGTTACTTTTACATTCATTTTTCCACGCACTCAACATATCATGCAACCTATCTTGAATTTGATCACTGGCTGAGGCATCATAAGGATTGTAAAGATTGATCAACAATAACTTGGCCCAATTATCCTTAAATGATATGACCACTTCCACTGCTTTGATGTTATCCCCCAATTCAGTGAATATTTCTCTAGATATTATTGATTTCCCTATCCCGATCATCAATCCTCCATATGGTCTTCCCATTTGCCCTTTTTTAGCAAGAGTATGATACAACTTATAGCCATCTATTACAATCGGTGCAGTTAGCCAAGTTTCTTGCAACATGAAAAAAGAGTGATTTGTGATAAAAGTTAATGACCCATTAGTTGCCGTAAAATGTTTAAAACCCCTGGTATTCCAAGATAATACTGAACAAGTTCAGGGTTTGTTTAGAGCCAGGGGTAGCGCCTCTGCTAGCCATTTAAGAGTGTTCTGAATGTCACTCATTTGAACTTGTTTGCCAACAATTGGCAGGGAATTGGTTTCACCATTAATTAGGACAGATTGCATTTTATCATTAATCAATGGGTCTATGTCGTGAGGGTTAACATCTACACCCAACCCTACTTGCATCAGATAGTCTTTGTGTTTTCGAATCAACTGAGCTGAGGCCAAAACCGTACAGTGTAATGCCGTCACATTCGGGTTAGTAGTGTGTAGAGGCTCCACAAAAGAGAAGTCCTCTGATCTAATGACTCTTAATTGAGGGATCATGTGGAGTTTTTCAAGCATAGCCATTTGTGGTAACCATTTACCACTAAGTTTCTGATTCAAGTTCTTCACAATACAGATCTTATTTCCTTCACAATTCTCTTCTCTCACTGGCACCGAGGCTTCCTTCTCTGGGTTCACGCTTTCATAGGTACTATTAACACTATTCCTTTGCGGAGTAGAGAATTGATTATCCATAGTATCTTGGTTATCAATAAGGATAGAGTCTTGACTTATGTTGCTCACCACCAATATATCTTTGGGTTGCTCTGGCAATATCCAACTGGTAAGTGTTCCCAGGCCTTTCTTTAATAGTTTCTTCCTTTTCAGGGCCCTTCTTTTTGCTTTTCTTGATTTTTGCTGCGGCTTTGCTGTATTAGGTAAAGGTGAAGCCACCTCCACCGGAACATTCCTTAGTGCAGCTCTCCTCGCAATTCTGCGCTGTTTTTTGGTCAAGTGGGTATTTTCTTCCTTTGTAGGAGACTCAGTCCCCTCAATGTTCGTGGCAATAGCTGATAATTCCGGCTCCTTTATTTCTTCGGGCTGCTCTTCATAGGCAGAATCAGTGCCCGGGCCAGGTAAGTTCAGCTGCAGAACAGTATTAGCATGTATTTTCCCACAGAGTTTTAATAGGATTTTTAGCGCAGATTGCAGTGAAGACATTGACGCCTGCAACTCTGCAATAGCTTCGGAGTTCAATTGTGATAATTCACTCAATCGATCTACATTATGCATCCTGGATTCTTCAAGATCAATCAATAAATTAGGTGATTCAGAGAGTCGGCCCTTACCGGGAGTCTCTGATGAGGCATTTATTGATTTTAACACTTGCGCTTCTACTGTAAAACTTACAGCTCTCTGGGTGTTCTCAGTCTCAATACTCCCCCCCCTGCCAGTCAGTGGGGGGGCCATTGATTTCTGTATGGAGAGGCATAGATCGAGTAATGAATTGTTATCTATATCATCAAAATGTGTCATATCCAGGGGACGACTTCCATTATGTGCTGTCGACAGTGTCTCCTCAGTATGTTCGCTGCTGCGTACTAGTGGGATTTTTTCAAATAAAGCAGGAATCGTTCCTCTAGTATTAACTGGGGATTTCGGATTGTTCCCCCCGGATAAATTGGTGACAGGCATATTTAGATTGTTGGTCTTGCCTTTCCTCAAATTATAAGACGTTTTAGCACCGTGTGTTTTTGGAGGCATATTGTCTCCAGGGGAGTTGATGCGGGAGATTTTTAGGTCCAAGTAATAAGAGGATTAAGAACCTCTTCACACTGCACTTGCCGGCGAAGTTATTAAGACCAATAGTCCGTGCCAACAATTGTCAACTACGCCTGTCCGATAAAGGAGATATCGCTCCTCACAGACTCCCACAGCTCCCGCACGTCAGATGCGCAGTGACTGCGCGCGCAGACTCGACCCTTTCCCTACCGCCTCCCTGTCGTCCCCAGGAAGTCCAGACGGTCGCTTTCCCGCACCTCCAGCCGCGCATCAGCCAGAAGGTCTATGGACAAAGAGCAACCTCTACGGGTTCAGACTCTCCCGTCCCTCGCACACCCGATTTGTGTAAATAAAGTACAAACAAAGTAAAGGTCTATACATTTGTTTAAGAAAAAATGATATTTTACTGTTGCTTGTAAGGAATTCAAGTTGAATAATATTTCTTCATATTTTCAATGTATATTCAGCACAAAATGCCACCCACATGAATGTCAAATTGTTTATGGCATTTTGTGCTGAATATACATTGAATATAAGAAGAAAAATTATTTTGTGGACATCTGTTGTGCTTTCTGTATTGTGCGTAACAAAAGTGTGTGTGAGTGTGTGCATGTGGAAGTGATTGAGAAAAAAAGGGAGTGTGGGTAGGGGGTGGAGGGGAGCGAAGTGAGGGACTGGTAGGAACACGTAAGACGAACTATAGCATATCTTATATATGGTGTGACATTATTGCAAATGAAGTTTTTCATTATGGGGTAATTAGACCATTGGAGTACATGTGTAGTGCATTGCCATTGTATAAGGACAACATTGAGAAATATCATAAGCAGTGGGTGGCGGAGTCACAGGGGTAATGTAACGTCCATGGCCAGATCAGGGGACAAAGAATAGAGGGATACTGGAACACATACACACATTCCTGGCTGGCAAATATAAATGTAAACAGCTCCAAAGGAGGAAAGAGATTCTAGAATTATGGAAAATGGTTACGGATATGGAAGACAATGCTGGGTGCAAATCCCAGTGTGATAACGACCCAAACCTGAGTGTAGCTAAGGCAGCAGTGCCTGAAGAAAAACAGTCATCTCTGCCCCCAGTAGGGTGCTAAACCCAACCTTCCCATCACAGGATATACTAATCCAACGTATGTGCCCTTGCCTGCCACACCATCACCCCCATCTATGTTACCACCCCCATACCAAACAAATACTAACACTACAGGACCACTAGATAGAAAACCACAGAAAGAGCTAGAAGAAGCTTTAAAGGCAGCACAAATGGAATTGGCATGGTTGAAGGCCCTCAGGGATGAAGCAAGCTAACCGGATAGTGGACAAGATGAGCTGAGGGCCAGAGACATTTTGTTTAATATGTTTTTATTATTTTGGTTGGCTGAAAGAATTCAACCTTTCAAAAAATTCTTCATTACAAAATACATTAGTTTTGACCAATTTTGCAGTTTTACAATTTTACAATTTTACATAATTCATTTTTAGCTTTCCATAGCCTATATTACAGATTTGTTTCAAAAATACATTTTGTTTAGACTAGACAGTACCGTGAACAAGGATGTTCATATTGAAAAGGGGAAATGTGATGAACGAGTAGCGGGAGTGTAGATTATGGGACAGTGACAGTGTTGCATGGCGATACAAACATAGAGTTGCGGGAGGATGAGTGGAGCACGGTGGATGAATTGGAGGATGAAGAGGAGGCACCGGCAGTTACCCTGCATGTAGAGAGATTGTGGGGTAAGCGGTTGAGGAACAGCATGGTTGAGGTACAGATTTGGGCAGCCAGCAGTGGCGTTGCAAAAGACAAGTGATGGTAAGAAGGCGAGAAGGCGGATAGGCATGCAGTTGCCACTATTGCATAAAGGCCCCAGGAAGGCGCAGTATGTACCATGGGCCCAGATGGACAAAAACAACCTGATTAAAGCTCTCCCACCTCTCACTGCAGGGGCTGGGAAATGAATATATGTTTTTTGAGAAACAAACAGCTGGTATTACTTTAGCAGTGGGAGATGTGATAATCCTGCTTTTAGCTATTGTAGGATATCAGGCAGGAGATGTCTGGGTTAGGGCTGGATACCCAGGATTTAAAAAAGATTATGATGTACATGATGGAGCGCGCTTCCACAACATCAGAGCACATGTGTGGCCTGCACTTCAGTGGGCATACCCCGATACACCTGATTTTCAGTCCATAATGCAGTACACCATGGGGATGTTGAAGATCCCGCTCAATACATTTTGAAGGTGCAGGAGATGTGGAGGCAGAGACAGAGAACAATAGGACTGATCAGTTCTGCTTTTCTATTTCATTATCAAAAGGAGATTGACCAAAGAGTTACAGAAAGCTCTCAAAAAGACTGTGGTCATGGAAGCAAAAGGGTGGGCCGAAACACATACTAAAAATATACATCACTTTAAGCAGATCAAAGAAAGAGAAAAGGAAATGGCTCAAAGGTTGCATAGTGATGAAGCGAAAATGTGCAGAATAAATTGGCAAAAATAGCAGTTGGAGAGGTGGCAGCAGCAGTCACTCAAAAAGACTCGTCAGAGCAGTCATCAGCACACATGGATGTAAGAATAGCAGCATTTTGGCCAGGCAGAGGGCAGTGGAATGGTGGATCTCAGCACCGTACCCTGAGTGGTACCAATGAGCTCAGCAGCATAGAAGAGGGGTGTTCCAAGGAGGAAGGGGAGATAGAGGGGGATTCAGAGGGATGAGTCCAAGAGGTAGAGGTGGACAGTTCAGTGTTGGTAATGCAGAAAAATAGTACATTTTGCAAGAGAATGCAGAAGTAGGATGGGAGCAGGATGTAATCCATATACTCCTGCAAACCAAATACAGCAGCAGCACTTTCCCACCCCCCAATGCCTACTTCGATAGTATATGAAATACACCAAGCATATAAACAGCTGCCACCACAACCCCCTCAGACACAGTTGCCTGCCCTGCCCAGCAGCCCAACCCAAGCTGCACCACCAAGCTCTCATACAGTGCTCCAATGCCTGGAAGCAATGCCGTCCAAAATGGGACAGTGACACATTATCTGGGAGTGAGTGTCCTGGGAGGCAACACTTTCATGGTCCTAGATATCAATGCATATCCTGACTAGGACAGCCCACAGAAATGTCTTGCATGCCCAGTCCTATCCGTGACTACCCACCCAGATGAGGAACCCTTGCTGTGCTTACATAGGAAAAAACAATTAATCTTTATGTTTGAAAGGGTACCACTAAAATATGCATTACTGAAGGAAACGTCCTGTTATCAGGTTAAACTCTTAACACACAAGGGTTCTCTGGTGCTTTGGAAATGGTTCCATTAACTGAAGATGTAGCCATTACAATAGGAGGCAAATTGGGCTTGCACTTCTATTATATTCAGAAACCTCACCATTAAATTTAGGGTGTGACCTCCTAAGCAAGTAAAACGTGACCATCTCCTTTACAGATCGAGGAATACTATGTGCTACCCCAGGAATGTGTGCTGTAATAACAATGGTGATTATACATGCTAGTGGCGGGTAGGTGGTAGTTTGGGACATTCCTGTTAATCCTGATATGTTTGCGTATGGTATTACAGTTTTACTTGATTCAATGGCACAACTAGGTAAAGCATATTGGGGCATAACATCTGATATCTTCAGACCCGACCCGTTGTGACCCCAGAACTTGTGGCAGGAACCATACTCGCACTGGATCGGCAAGGGTTTGTGGTGTCAGAGGAAAGGATTGTTGTAGTTGGGACTGATTTAGACTGATGTGAGTGCTGCATTTTATTGTGTATTGAACCAACAGTATCCCAAAAAGAAGTAACAGATGCAGAGTTGTTTGAGAACCGGGCTGATGATTTTGGGATAGTGTTGGCTATTTGCATACCCTGTGAGATAATGGTGCAATATCGTAAAGTACATGTTCTCTGATGGCCTTTGTAACAGCACCCTCTTTGACTGAAAAGTATCTAGAACAGGTTCCTGAGAGGTTATGGACAGCCAATGCCCAGGACTCTGGCCTCTTACAGGGGGTGGCACCCAATAAGAATTACACTCAAGCAAGGAAAGGTGTTGTCCCAGGTGAAACAATATCCACTCTCCAAAGAAGCAGCAGAGGAAGGGATAAAAGATAACATTTCTGCACTCCTAAATCAAGGGATTATTGTTCCCTCTAATTCACCATGCAATACGGCCATATACCTTATAAAGAAAGCAAAGGGGTACATTTGGAGAATGATCCAAGATCTTCACCCCCTAAATGACATTGTAGAGGCAGAATTTCCAGTAGTTCCTAATCCCGTGGCCATTTTGTGCAGAATCCCAAAACAAGCTACACATTTTATGTTATAGATTTGAATAACCGAGCGCTATAAATCATTCCCACAGGAGACCACACAATAAGGAGTAAGAGGAGAGAAAGACTTCAATGAGCTCCTTAATGTTTATTTCAATCAATTAAGAAAATGTATTAATAATCCAAAGTAGAAAATCTCATCACAGTTAAAAATGCAGGTTAATGATTGCAATGAAACCTGTAGACAATATTATGAAAACATACATACATTCAAAACTGTGAAAGTGTAGAAACTGTAAACACCATATGTTCACATCATCAGTACAAAAACAGCAAAAGATACAAAAAAAATACAAAACATACCAAACAGATTATAATTCATATAAAACAGCTTATTTGATGTACCGCTTGAATAAAGTGCTAAAGTAATAACCTATTAAGATTACTTTTGTTACCTGACATGTTTCATTCCTATCAAAATGTTGTGTATTACTATAGGACATTCTTCAGGGGATTTCTGTGCTTGTTCTCTGTTCTCATGACGACACAACTTAACAAAAGGTGTTGCTCACTCCTAATTATTCTGTGGTATCCTGTATCATGATCCACATAGGAACAGTTTATGATTAGTTGTTTGTTGTAATATGGATGATATAAACAATATACTTATTTTGAGGGGCTAGTATCCTTAACTAAATACAGTGCAACTGTTAGCTCGCTCACTTACCTATTTGATTTCTTGTGAATAGGGCAGACCAACTGGGCGATCTATAGTCTAGGGTACAGGTTCAATACTAAAACCCCTAGCAACATTTCCAGACTACTTTTTAACAGTTTCTTTAACAGGGTTTGTAACAGAGATGCTTTCGTATCTGCAGGATAGCACCTGTGTTATCTTGGTGGAAGGGCATCCTTTTGACAGCCAAACAGAAATACTTGAAGGTCTGGATATCATTTCTTTATATACCAAGATTCCACAAGAGGCCACCCAAAATGTGGTAGTTGAACTATTACTCAGCAAGAGGGAAGGTGGGATTAGTCTGAATTCATTTATGCTATGGTGCACAAACATTGCCCTAAGAGAAAATTACTTTCCATTTAATAATAGATTTTACCAACCAATTCATGGGACTGCAATGGGGTCTGCAGTAGCACCTACATTAGCCAACCTTTATGTAGAAAGTCTGGAAAGAAACACAATCATAACCAACGAGTATCCATTTAAGGACCAAGTTCAATTCTGGAAACGTTTCATCGATGAAAGTTATATGGCACAGAGATGTAACAAGTCTTGAGGCATTTTATGTTTGGCTGAATAAATACAATCTTTATCTTAAGTTTACTAACAGCAGCAGTAAGGATAAGATTTATTTCTTAGACATCAGTATCTATGAAGAAAATCAAGAGAAGGTTCTGAAAGTGAAACCTTTTCATAAAGAGGCTGATAGAAATGCCCTACTCGTTTATAACAGCTTCCATGTTAATGTTAATGTTAATGTTAATGTTAAAGGGCATTTGTACCGCGCACTATCACCACCGTAGTGGTCCCTTGGCGCTCTGGTGGCTCTGAAAAGGGAGAGGGGGGGGTTGAGTTAGTGGGAGGAAGCAGGGAAAATGCAAGAGAGCAGTGATGTGCTGTTGGCGGCCTCAGCCCGGTGGGTCCGTTGGCTGGGCCTGGGGTGTTTGCGGCCGGTAGTCGTCGGGTTCTGTTGTGCAAGGCTATGTGTGTTTTGTTTTGTTGTTGCAATGTAGTGAAGTTTGTGCAGTTTGTTGTGCTGTAGGTTTTGGTTGTGTTTGGTTTTGGGTTTGAGAGGTGTATGCAGAAAGGGAAGTTGTTAGTAGGGTTGGTTAGTTCGCATCTCTATCCTGAATAGAAGCGCTCGGCTTGCGTAGTCTCCCTTGTTGCGACTCTGTCCTGATCTGGGTCTGACTGGTCTACAGGTTCCTTACTCCTCTGGCCCCCACCTCTAACATGCTCTCTCGTGGCTCCCCTTAACCTCCATTTAGACTCTCGTTGCCAGTGCTTCTGCTAATGACAACCTCTCAGGTAGTGTGGGGATTGTCAATGTCTCTATAATTCCACCCCAATGTGGTACTTGGCGGTAATTAAATTGTGCCATAATTAAATCCATCCATAACATACTCACGAAAACCTACTGGGCAGTTTTTACATCTGAAACATAATAGTATAAACAGTATGGAATTTGAGGAAGAAGCACAAGTCTTAAGCACTAACTTGAAAGAAAGTGGATATCCTAAGGGGATCATTAAAAGAGTGTTTAATCAGGCATCGAATAATCATAGAGATGCACTATTGGAATATGGCAACGAAAAAGACTTGTGCAACGAGATTGTGTTTGTCTGCACTTTCAAATCGATGTCAAATCAAATCAAAAAGATAATAACTAAAAATTGGCATTTTCTGTCTAGAGCAACTCACCCTATCCAGCCACCAAGATGTGCGTACAGAAGGAGTAAAAATCTCAAAGAGTTGCTAACAAGAAATAATATTTCTGAACAGAAAATAAAACAAGCCATGGTCACAGAACAATGGGGCCTGAGTAAACCAGTAGGTCATAGCGCATGCGTTAGTAGTAGATTCTGCGCTCAAACAGAAACATCAACAGAAGTGGACATTGGTCTGAATGCACCTTGGCAACAACGAAGTGTCACTAACTGCAGCAAAACTTGCATCATCTACGTTGTGTGGTGTCCCTGTAGAAGGATCTACATTGGGAAGACGGAATGTAAAATCAAAGTTCGCATTGGTGAACATAAGAGTTGCATCTGTTACAATACACTCACTGTCTCCATGGTAGGACATTTTGCCATGGCTGGGCATAACTGTGAGGAACTTATGTGGTCAGTGTTGAGGAAAATACATGTTAGTAATGATAAAATGTTGACCAAAAAAAAAAAGCTCACATGAGGGGAAATGCACCTTATATTTTTGACAAATAGCCATCATGTAGGAATTAAAGAAAACTTTGATTGCCACAGCTTGAGTATGCGAGTTTCACAATAGTTATACACCTCTAAGAGGTATAGGCCTCAGATTTCACATGTGTAATGTAAGAAGATGACGTTATGCTATGTTTCCACCTTGGATTTGGAAAGTGGATGAACTTCTGCACCATTGTCATAATATCAAGTATCTGCCTCTTGTGGACCAAATGTACATTTATGCCACGCATCCGTTATTTCTTCTAAGTGCTCAGTATAGAGATACGTGCATGCTCCATCTTCCCAAGATGGCAACCAAAATAAGCCTTGTGAACAGACGCAAGACATATCAGACGTCTGATGTGATACCTTGAATATATTGAGGGACAAACAGTGACACTAGTGTTGTGAGTCTTGAAAGCAGAGGGCTGCGACCTCAGAGATCCAAATGGGACTATGGAGGCTGATCAGGTAGGACTGCTGCCTAACTCACACATTAGGTAGTGAATTTCAATCTTGCAGACCCGCTCTATATAGGATCATAGTTTCAGTCAGCTTTTATCCCACCCCCTGGACGCTTCATTTCTTCGCAGGGATCAACTTGAGACAATGGCCTGCGACGTGTGTATATTGATCACATGGACAGAATTATTCTGATTTATAGATGGAATCGGGTAAGGAATCACGGACCGATCAACGACTATAAACAGACAGGGTATTGGCGAAAAAGGGTTCTACAAGCGGATTAAGTCTCTGCTGAACCTTATAAAGAAAGCATTTTACCTTACTTCCTAGAGTCAAATGCATTTATGGTGCACCACTTCTTAGCAGGTTGTTCTTTCCCTTTTGTTTCATTGCTGTAATACACTGTGAATAATGGCACATTCTAAAAGGACATTTTGATTGCATTTCAGACGCTTGCCATTTGTAATTATGCATCTTGAGCTGGTGACCTATATTATTCTTGAAGAACATATCCATTCGGAAAAGGGAAGTCCACAAGAAACTGAAGAAGACTTTTCTGAGTATGCAATTGCTTTGGTGATTGACATATTGTTGACAATTACAAGCGACACAATGTGTCACTGACCTATAATTTCACACACTTGTGTCCCCATAGGAAGAGAGTGATGTGAGAAATTGAACTTCTCCACCAGTCCTATTCACAAGAAATCAAATAGGTAAGTGAGCAAACTAACAGTGGCACTGTATTTAGTTAAGGCTACTAGCCCCTCACAATGAGTATATTGATTATATCATCCAAATTACAATGAATAACTAATCATGAGCTGTTCATATGTATTTCATGATACAGGATACCACAGATAAGGAGCAAGCAACGCCTTTTGTTAAGTTTTACCGCCATGCAAACACAAAATAACCACAGAAATCCCCTGAAGAATTTCCTATTGTAATACACAAAGTTTTGATAGGAATAAAACATGTTGAGTAACAATTAGCCTGATATTGCAGGCCGAGTAATCTTGATAGGTTATTACTTAATGACTTTATTCAAGCTGTACATCAAATTAGCTGTTTTATATGGATTAAAATCTGTTTTGTATGTTTTGTATTTTTTCTGTATAGTTCACTCTTTTGCACTGATGATGTGAACAAATGGTGTTTACAGTTTTTTACACTTTAACCGTTTTGTATATATGTATGGTTTTATAATATTGTCTACGGGTTTCATTTCAATCATTAACCTGTATTTTTAACTGTGATCAGTTTTTCTACTTTTGATTATTAACACATTTTCGTAATTAATTGAAGTAAACACTAAGGAGGAAGTTGAATTCTTTCTCTCCTCTTACTCGTTAATGTGCGGTCTTCTGTAGAAATGATTTATAGCACTCTGGCCTTATTTAACATTGTGTCTATGTTTTAACCAGGGTTGACCGCAGTGTTTCTAATCTTAGTGTCCCTATCATTTTAAGAAGTTAGATTTGAAGAACGCCTACTTTTCCATACCCTGTACCCAGACTCTCAATATCTCACCATGTTTACGCATGGCGGAAATTGGTTTGAGCACACAGTATTACCACAGTTGTATTGTGAATCCCTTAGCATTTGAACACAATACTGCAAGCAGATTTGGGAAACATACAGGTACCCAGCACTATCATTCAATATGTGGACGACTTGCTATTATGCAGTGACTATGAACAACAATTCCAGAGGGACTCTGTCATGCTTTTGCAGTTGTTAACATATAAAGGGTAGAAGGTAGAAAAAGGTAAGTTACAATACTGTCTCCAGGAAGTTCTGTAATTTAGATAATTAATACATGTCCATGGAAAGAAAATAATACCAAAACGCGCCGCATCAGTGCGCAGTGTTGCCCAGCCAAAAACTGTCAAAGAAATACAGGCATTTCTCGGACTGTAGAATTACTGCAGGGCGTGGATCCTGGATTATGCTGCATACACTAGGCCCTTGTTGCAAGGCCTTATAGAAGCACAGAAAACAACAGTCAACAAGATAACATGGGCAAGGGACATGCTTACAAATTTTAACAAACTGAAAGAAGTAATTTCCACTGCCCCAGTGTTAGCAACCCCTCAATACACTCAAGAGTTTTACTTTTTTCCCATTCCAACGGCCAGATGATGATGGCAGGACTGACCCAGAGGGGCACTATGGGCCACAAGCCATTGGCCCATTACAGTGGGGTACTAGACTCCGTAAGGCAGTGTCAGCTCCCTTGTGAG
Source organism: Ambystoma mexicanum (assembly GCF_040938575.1). NCBI lineage: Eukaryota > Metazoa > Chordata > Amphibia > Caudata > Ambystomatidae > Ambystoma > Ambystoma mexicanum. Next base: position 1,350,900,990 of record NC_090931.1, read on the forward strand.
CAGGAGCTTGCTGATGCTGCATTTGCGACTAAAAAAAGATCCACAAACACCATCGGATGTTCTGTACCATTGTATATGGAGATGTGGTATTTGCCATTCTTGAATTAACAAAATCCACTTTGACCAGGCAGCAAGCATCCACATATGAAGTTATTCTTTCCAGCCCAAACATCCACATTGTGTGATGCAAGACAGTAAACCCTGCTACGTTCCTGACGGAACTGTGTAGGGAGGAAGACATTGATAGACATGACTCTGTAACATTTGATGGGGATTAGGAGGACATACAACAAGCAAAAGACAGCCCATTTGAGGGGAGCAGGAGCGCTTTTCATTGATGGGTCAGTGACTATTGACCAGGGGACAGACTTGAGACATACTGGTGTGGCAGTTGTCTGCCTAGTGGGCGGTGGGTACAAGGTGGTGGTACAAAAAAAGCTAACTATGCATTATTCAGATCAAGCAGCAGCAAAATGATATGGGTAAAGTGGTTACGCCACGCAAACAGTTGCTGATCACCATTGATTAGTTGTATCATCTGCCTCATTTGTCGAAACAACATATTGCTGCACATATATAGCGAAGGCCTGGTGTGTTACCAAACTCCAGGAAGTTATTACTAAATTGGTGATACATTGCGTTACTTACCAAACCTACAGTACTGGTCACACGTTAAGAACAATACAAGGTGCATTACCTCAAGATAGTGGGCCATTTCCAGACCTCCATATTGACTACGCAGACATGGGATACTAGTGCAATGGGTGTAGGTATTTGATTGTTGTGGTATGTCCCTTTTCCAAAAGGGGGGAATGTTGGGAAGCAGGGGTGAAAGTCCCAGGTCCCTTCAATGTGGTTGTAAAGGGAGATGCCGTGGGGAAGCTTAGAGAATGGAGGGGAGAGGGTGGTCACCTGTAGAAGCTGGATTATAATGGAATTATGGTGGATTTCAACATTAGTATCACGTCTGCAATGAAACGCCATTTTAGAAGTTAGACACCATCTTGAAATTGAGGGTCAATGCCATGGCCATGCTAGTACACTTACATTCATTCCTGAGGGTTATAAGGGTGTGCGTGTGTTCTTTGCTCACAGCCCTCGCAGCTCTGCAGATGGTTAATTTCTTGAACACACACACACAGTTCTGTATTGTGGTTTACCAGTAGTGCATAGTGCATGCAACCCAGAAGGAACGTGTCCTGCAAGGCCAAGAGAGAGCCGGAATGTGTCTTTAAAGTTATCCCATGAGAAGAGGGGTGAAGGCATTAGGATTTCGCCAGTCCATATCTTTAAGTTATAGTGGCCCAAGACCCCCAACCCCAAGACACCACATTTGAGTACACTGAACAGCCCAGGACCCTTAGCCGTACAACTGTAGAGTGACCCATCATCAGTTCATGTGAATTGTGCTGTGAGGTGGCAGGGGAGAAGGTAAGACATGTATGCTGGGCATGTATGCTGTGGGTGGCAAAGTTGTGGAGGCGCCAACGTGTCTGGTATTGGAGTTGGGGTTTACATAGCTCTGAGGATCTATTAAAACCTCCAAAGTATCCACCTCGCTCATGGTACAAGGTGCACTGTAGGAACTCTGAAATAAAAATTGTGTAACCAAATTGCCAATAACTGTCCTTGTACTGATTGATGCAAGAAGAAGAACCCCCCCACCTGGACGAAGATGGACAGACGATGTTGGGACCAATTGATTTGCATCCCTTATGGAGCAGGCTATATGTGTATAGGGTCACACCAACCAGCTACCTGGATTTGTAACCTATGTCATGTATGCCACGTACGAGTGCTTTGTGGCAGCAGAGCTCTTTGCTGGCATGTATTTGTATTTTTTGTGAGATTAAACCTTGTTCGCCTTGCATGAAGTGTGCTAGGCCTTTTTCCCTAGTGGGTTGTATTTTTTGTGGTGTGGTGTTCAGAGGTTACTCTACACTAGCCTCTTCAACTTTTGCGCTTTCACAGAGCCCAATGACATGCACAGCTATCCTTTCTGAATAAGGCTACTTTTGCATTTCTTAAAGTAGCTCAAGTAAATAATGTGCATCCTCTGCACTTTTTTCACTTGCAACTTTTTATGAGAATCTCCTCCACAGGTTTTCTTTGGATATTTCCAAAGGGTGATGGTACTAGAAGCATCTTATGTTTCAGAAGGTGCATACAACATTTAAAACACACAACACATGCATTCTATTTATATATCGGTGCCTAGATGTGTAAGTTTAGTGACAAAAACAGAAGCATCACAACAATTTATGTTTAAACACTCCAAGCTGATTGGGATAGTTGCTCCAGACAAATGGGTGTCCTTGAACATGTTGTTCCTCAGGATGGCCATTCAAAATAGAAGTAAAGTAGCCATAAACATTCGTCACATATTTGGGCATGTTGATTACATGTGGCTAGGCCTCTTCTGTGAGACACTGAGAGGCCAGTTCTGAGCTCATGATAAAACATTTGCAAAAAACCTTGGGTGCATCTTTGACTCTTCTCTCTCCTTCTCCCCGCACATGACAGACCTTGCCAAAAAGTCCAACTTTCAAGTTTACCTACTCAGAGGCATTCTCCCTTTCCTCACTTCCCCCAGAAGCTCAATGTCTCCAGAGCTCATGTTCTCTCTAGGCTAGATTACTGCAACAGCCTTTTTCTTAATATTCCTCTTTCTTCCCTCTGCCCCCTTCAACTAATCCAGAATTTGGGCTCCAAGGCTTATCCTTGGACTGAAGCCCAAGGACTGCATCTCTCCAGCGTAAAATGTCCTCACTGGCTCCCGGTGACCGCAACAATCAACTTCAAGATCCTTTGCATCAACCACAAGGCTGTCTGGGGCCTGGGACCACTTTACATCCAGCTTTCTCTCCTTAAATACCTACCTGCTAGAGTTCTTTTTCCTCTAGCTCCAAATCTCTGGAGGTGAGACGCTTTTCCAAGCAGAGTGGGAGGTAGATCCCTCTCCTGGGCAAGAGCCTCCCACTGCAATGGCCTCCCATCCTCCTGCAGACTTGAGCCAGATCTTCTTAAGTTCCAGAAACTTCTCAAGACTTCCCTCTTATCCTCCTCCTTCCCTCTCCCCCTCCTGGGCTTAATTCCCTCTGCTGTTGAGACTGGGCCTTTAAGAGCCTTACCGGGGCCTGGCCCTCCATGACCAGTCTCGCCCACCATTGCTAACAGCACTTGCCTATGGGCCCCTTTCCCCTACCAGCCTGAGTCTGGTCCACCCCATCCACTGACCTTAGGCTCCCTCTCCCGCTTCCACCGGCACTTGCCGTTTTGACTCCCCTTGCACTTGCTCAGCCCCCTGGGCTCCCACTTCTATACTTCACTCCTACCACCCTCCCCCTTTCAAGCCCTTTCCCTCACTTCCACCATCCCCAGCACTTCTTTGTCTTTACACTTGCACAGCAAGAATGTCACAAGGCCTAGTACGACCTTTAATGTTGTTCCCCCTTGTCCCCCACATCCCCTATTTTTTGTCTTGTGGCACCTGGAAAACACTTGCGTACAGGCACTATACAAATGTTCAATACATAAATAAAATAAAATAAATGAAAAGAGTGTGGAAATACAACACTCTTCCCTCCAGGTCCCAGCAACACCATTCTGAAGTGGGTGGTAGCATTGGAGTGGAGATGTTGTACTTTCCTGTTGTGGAGGAAACATATGCTCCAATGGCATTACAAGTTTTTCTTTAAAGACTGCCAGTTTCGTTAAACTGGAAAAGTGATGCTGCAGTCTAAGAAATGCTATGTTTATAAAGGGAACATGTGTGCAGTGGAGTTTAACGGCACTTCAGAGGTGTCGTATTTTAACTCCTTTTATTGATGTGCTAAACCAGTCTACTGGCAGGAGAATCCCCTCCATGTGGCTGTCCTGCATGGTTGCTATGAATGTTGTCAACCCGTAAATCAGACTCATGCAAAAGCTGAGGGTTTCATGTCCCTGCACCCCATTCATTCCCTGTCAGATTATGGTGCATTTAAGAAATGTGTTGGTCTGGCTTGGGCAAACACATTTCTGTTTTTACACGGACCTCTGAATCAGCCCCTGAATCAGTATTTAATCATCATGTGTGAACATTCGATGAAGGACATGCTGATATCATAGAGCTTTCTGACCGTTCTGCTGCATTCAAACTGGGGGCCATTTTACTCTCTTGGAAAGGATCAGATCTGTGGCACATGCCAAGATAAACACAATACTATAACTTCTGAGTTTCTCATTAAACCGGGCACCTATCGTTCTAACACTATGGGCCTCATTACGACCCTGGCACTCCCGTAAGGAAGGGTGCCGGTACGGGACCGGCACCCTCCATGACGGGAGAACCTATTACGAGGTTCCCTTTGCGGGACTTGGAACAGACGTCTGGTAAAACCAGACGTCCTTTCCGGGTCCCGCAAGGGGAACAGGGAGCCAATAACGGGCCGTTATTTACGTGCCCGTTATTATCTCCCTCCCCATTCCCATTGAGCCCTATGGGGGCTCAAATGGGAATGGGGGAGGGTTCCTTCAAGGAGGAATAGCCGGGTCCTCCAATGTTGGAATGACCCAGTTATTCCTCATTGAAGGAACCCGGTATTGGAGCCCGGTATGGAGACAGCCATGGCGCTAATAGCACCATGGCTACATCCATACCCGTAATGAGGCCCTATATCTTACAAATCTGACATCCCTCAGGATTCTCCACTCTCCCCCATCATACTTTTATCACAATATTTACTATCTCCATCTTTGAGTTTGTTGAATGCATTACGAGAATGGCAGTGGCCAAACTACAGATTAATGGTAACACAGTTATTCCCATTGCATGGAGAAATGTAGGGCATGCAGTAACATGCTACACTGCTGATCCAAGAAGAACAATTGCATAACACTACGGAAGTTAAAATGACATCATAAGTAGCAGCGGCTGGAGCAGTATTTATTCTTGAAGTGGGTTAAGGCAAATCTCCCAATTGCTTCAGAGGACACGCAACAAAAAGTGTGGTTGTGTCTTTGGTAAATGGAAACATCGACTATTGCAATGGCCAGGGAAGTCATTTCACCAAAATGCCTGGGGTAGCGGAGGTGACATGACATGACCCTTGACTGCTGATGATATCACAGGAAGTGATGTTATTTGACACCACCACAAGTGACATAATGGGCAGGGATGGAACACAACCTTTCACCCCCTTGATAAAACAGGAAGTGGGATAACATTCCATTGTTCCTAAGTACACTACGAAATATGGTTACGATGTCACTGGAATGTGATATACATTTCGTATAACAATAGATCGTTAATATCTTTTGAAGTGAGCATTTGTAAAGTGCTTAATACAACAGAATTGTGTTTCAAATATCAGTGTGTATAGGCCATTATTACCAAATCACTGTGAATGCAAGTAGACATCTAAAGACAAATGATAATGATGTGTTATTATATAGCACTTACGCTTAAACGTTTTATATAGAACAAATACACATACTATTTCACCTAACCTGTGTTGAAATTCATTTATCAACCTTAGAAGAATGAAAGGTTGAGTTGGCCTTACCAGGATTCGAAGCAGCAATCTGCATATCACAAACACACATCACAGCAGCGAACACTCAACCCACTGAGCCATCTTCCAGCTATAGCTAACTCACCGGCTATATTAAAATCAGAAAGCAAATTACACTCAGTTCATCTGAAGGTCTGGTACAAAGTTGGCCACATGTCAAGCCTGCATGAATCTACTTTTCAGGCTTCAGAGGTTGGCTAACTACATACCATTGGGAGGGTTCATAACTATGCATTATAGAATGTAGAGTAGCACAGGGAAAGCAGTGCACTCACACGGCATCCTGTACACTAGGCACCAGCTATCTCATACATGCAAACATCCTGAACAGCATGCCACGGAGAAAGGAAAGATAGACACATTACAACAAATCATTAATTGTGGCACAATTAAATAAAGGGCCACTTTATGTGCTATGGTCAAACATTTCTACATTGTACACATACTTTTTAGGCACACAGATTTTGTCAAGTGACTGACGACAATGAGATGGAATGTCTCGTGATGATCGTAGGAGAGACAATGGCAGAAAAACACATGCTAGAGCTACAATTTACGAAAAACAAAATACATAGTCCAAAATGGATGATTATTCTATTCTAAATGCTTTTTGAAAGTTTTTGTCTGCATTATGAATTTGAGGTGTTTAAGAACAGACTACATCAGTGACTCACCCACTGAAGTGTGTCTGAAATAAACCTTCAATGAGTGTAGCAATTATTGTATGGTATTCCAGAAAAAAAACATTATTTGTTGTTCATATTCTTTCTTATTTAGGGTCACTGCGCAAAGTGTGATACTTGTGAAACCCCCTGTCTTTTTTAAGAGGCCTGAGCAAGACAACTAGACACGTCAGAAACAAAGAGCCACATGGAGCTGGTCACAGCCCGGGAACTTCCATTTTAAAAAATAAAATATAAAACAAATATTTTTTTCTTTTTTTGGGGGGGTGGCAAGGGAGACCACATGGGTAGCAAGAGAGACATCAAGGGTCGCAGGTGAGACCCCTGGTGACCCCCACATGAGGTCCCTGATAATGTTACCAGGATTCCCAAAGCCTTGGAATCAGTCTGTGATGGAGTTTCAGTAGGTGCTATCATTCTACCTGCACCCGATTCTACTGCCCAGTCTAATCTCTGCCCAACTTACCTGGGTTGTTTAGCTCCACACTCCCTTCCCATCTAAGAAGCAAGCCGTATTTCCAGTGTTCCATTGCATCCACTGTACACCCCTAATCTTTTTTTGTTGTTCTAATATCCAGGTATAAACGTATTACTAAAGGGATGTGAATGGACTTGTGGCCAGCATCTCCATTCTCAAGCATATAAGGGTTTTGTGCTCACTCTCTGTCCGTAGGAAAAGCTGTTTTTTTCTGAAAGGCATCTATGGTCCTCATTCCGAGTTTGGAGGTAAGTAACGTCCCTTACCGGCATGGCGCAAATAGCGTGTCCGTGCTGGCACCAGTCCGCTAATAGAGGACTATTACAACTTTGCGGGCACAAGCTTTGCGCCATGCCGGTAAGGTAACTAGCGCCATGCCGCAAAAGGCTCCCAAAAAGCCCTTACCGGCATCAAGCTAAGCGCAGATAACACTACCGACATAGTTCAATACGTCATTAGCGGTGACCGTAAATAGCGGTGACCGTAATTAGCGGACACCGCTATTTACGGTCACCGCTAATAAGCGGAACTGGAAATAGCGTCATCGCCGAGGAACGGGAAGGAGCACGGCGGCCATCTTTAAAAACACAATCCATTGCCATCCTCAGCACACAGGACCCCTGGGACACTGCTGATCGTCAGAAAACTTCCTCCTACAAGACAAGAATGCCGAAGGCCCTGAAGAAGGGATCTGCCCGCCTCAGAAAGGAAAGATTGAATCAGGAAGAGCTCCATATGCTTGTGGACACTTTGCACGAGCATGCAGGCACAGTCTTCTCCAGCAACATGAGGAGAGAGGCAGTGTAACGTAAAAAAGAGATCTGGGCACTTGTTGCCCAGAAGGTTAGTGCAGTGAGCAACACACCCTGCACAGTGAAAGACTGCTGTAAGCGATGGGACGACCTGCACCTAAGGGTGCGCAACATATTATCCGTCAATCGCAGCCAGGCCATGGAAACTGGAGGAGGACCTAGTTCACCCAAAAAGCTGACCCCGTGGGAGGACACATGCACAAGCATGATTGGGACGGATTCCATCAAAGGCGTAGGTGAGATGGAGTGTGGCGCCACCACATCTGGCGATGGAGGTGAGTGTCCAAAGTGAACACTGCTATGCCAAATCTGATGAAAGTCAACACCAATGTCAGTCCAAAGAGTCACGCCATGGTCGGCCACACACACACACACTCCCTGTAAAGTAGGCCAAAGCATCAGTGACACATGATGATGCCTGCTGCAAGGCAATATCGTACATGACACATGCCACATAAAGTAGGAAATTCCACGAGGCGCACAGCGTGCATGATCAAAATAGTATTCATGTCAGACAGCACTGTTCCTGGCCAACATGAGTGACACCGACATATACCTGCATTAACCAACCATGTATGAAATGACATGCCCTTCCCAACACAAATGCCTTTTTCCCACAATGGTGTGGATGAGCAATTGTCCCAATGTATGTATGATGCCTATCAAAACATCACTCATGCCGTCCCTCTCTTCCACCCCCACAGGCAGTGACCATGACAGCGATGAGCAGGACGCCACCCCTTCATAGGCCACACCAAAGAAGAGGTCCCAGGAGGACAGCAACCGGCCATCAACCTCCAGGGGACAAGCCAGTGGGCGCCGCGTCCCAGCAACCAAGCCACAGCAGGTACACATTGCACCTCTACCACCAAGGCCTGTGGAGGGCACAGCCCCACCACCACCCCACCCACTGTTTTTCCTGGAGACACCTGTGAGACATCCCATTTGGAGGAGTCTAGTGTGGCTGGGGAGGTGGCAGCCACGGCACCCCTGACAGTGGATGACAGCCAGGAGGACTTCTGGGGCACCATGGAGGATGATATAATGGATGTGGTCTTTACCCCAACCCAAATTGCATCCCCCCCAAGTATCATCGATCGATACCGGGAACGCCACCACAGCCGTCAGGCCAGAGAGGAGTGGCGTACAGAATTAGCTGCACTAGGCTGGTCCATTACGGACAACACCAGCCGCCTCTGCGGGGAGGTCTCGGCCCTCCGGCAGGTGCTAAGGCACATCGCGGATGCCTTGGAGGCAGGTCATGCTGCCCCACAACCTCAGCAGGAGGCCACACCGTCGTCCTGCAGTTCCACCCAAACAAGCCTGTTCCGCAGGTCGGTCCGTGCACAGCGCCAACGGGACCTGCCACCCCCTGCCTCAGGGAGTGCCGTGTGAATGGCATGGCAGCCTCATGTGGGCTTCGGGCACTCAATGGGACTTGCATGGGGTAGTTGTGGAGGAAGCGGGAGGGGGGTGAGGGTGTGTGGGGGAGTTGTGGGGGGAGCAGGAGGGGGGTGTGGATGTGTGGGGGAGTCGTGGGGGGAGCATGAGGGGGGTGAGGGCAGTGAAGGGTTTTGTCACTTACATTTATATTGTTACATTCAATAAACTGAAAAAATACACTTGAAAAAGAAGACCTGAGTGGACATTCATCAATGTGCATGTGTCATTTAATCATTTACATGTACCCACACACCCAGTGCCCTCTGTCCAACCATCATGTCACCCTCTGCTGACATGTGTGTCAGAAATATTGTGCAATCCCTCACTGGTGCACAGCACGTCCCTCCTGTGCATTGGCACCATGATGATGTCCTGCCACATCTTCATCTTCCCCCTTCATCTTCATCAGGTGGTAGCAGTTCAATGTCAGGGGGCAGGGGCACGTTCCGGTGGATGCACATATTGTGCAGCATTACACATGCCATGATGATCTTGGTCACCTTCTCATGCCTATAGAGGAGTGCGCCACCCGACCGGCTGAGGCAGCGAAATCGTGCCTTCAACAGGCCAAAGGTCTGCTCGATGACCACACGGGTCCAGGTATGGGAACGATTGTAGTCCTCCTCATGCCTGTTCTGTGGGTTTCGGACAGGGGTGAGGAGCCACGGCTTCAAGGGATAGCCACTATCACCTGTATGAGACGAAAATTAAAGTAAATGTCAGGGGAATCATGAAGGACAGTTGTACTAGTCACACATGCCAGCAGGTTATCGTTGCCCACATGCACATGTCCCTGGATGCATTTACGCCATTTTCTGTCCCTCCATGTGTCCTCTGCCATGGTCTAATGGTGTGGGTTGCATCTTCAAGATGATACATGGTGTGCACTGCCGTCTTGTTGCACATGCATAGTGTATGCATACAGCTGTGTTAGTATCAAATTAGTGAGGTGTAGTGTCCTGTGAGATTTACTTAGAGGGAGCGTTGGCAGTAGTCTGTGCAATATTGGGCAATCAGCATTGATCATTCCCATGGTGACATGCAGCACTCCTGTGAGTGTGCCGGCCCTGTGCTGGACAGTGGATTCCCTAGTAGGTTCATTTTGATGCACTCCCAGGGATGCTTGTCCTGTGTGGTGATATGATGAAGACAGCAACATGGTGCATATGCACTGCATGGTACAGGATGGCGTTACGGAGGGTGAGGGTCACTGATGGGTGGTTCACGTGTTTTGGAATGTGGGGTGGTTTCCTGTTAGTCATGTCATGATAGGTGTCAACCTTACTTCATTCATATGGGATTGTTTTGGGCACAATGTTTGGTGATGTGCACATTGTGCAGTCACATCAACATTGGCAGCATGGTGGTGTGTGCATCTCTACCCCCTTTTCAATGCCATGTGCCAGTCCTGCTACTTACCAAGCAGCCAGGCACGTCGTCCAGCATGTCTCTCCATGAAGCGTGGTAGCGTGGAGTTCCGCAGGACCAAAGAGTCATGAGTCGATCCTGGATATTGGGCACAACAATGTGTGATGATCTTGCTGGCGTCGCACACCATCTGCACATTGATGGAGTGGTATTGCTTGCGGTTGCTGTACACCACCTCCATGGCATGCGGGACCACCAACTCCACGTGGATGCAGTCGAGGGCACCTATACAATTTGGCATGCCTGCCAGTGCATGGAAGGCAACTTTTGTATCAAATATCTCCTGGGGAGTCTGTGGTAGGGATATGTAGTCCCTTGTGTGCTTGAGGAAGGCATCCAGCACCTGGTTCAGTATCTGGGAAAAAAAGGGTTGAGATATGCCGTGCATGTGCCCCACTGTGTGCTGGTAGGTGCCTGTTGCAAGGAAGTGGAGCACAGACACTACCTTCAGTAGAGGGGGGATGGTGGTGCATATTTCAATGAGGCTCACTATGTCGTTGTGTATCAGGTCCACTATGGTGGTGATGGTGTCCCGGTCCAGACGCGACAGGGTGTGGATCTGCTCTGGGGTTAGGTTAAAGGACTGGCTCTGATGCGAGGGATTGGAGGCTGCCGGCGTGGTAACGGTGGCTGCACTGGTGGGGCATGCTGGGCCTGTCTCACCCTCCTTCTCCTCCTGTGTCTCCTCTGTGGTGGCAGCTGTTGTTGTTGTTGTTGATGTTGTGGCAATGCAAGCAAGTCCTCCAGCTCCAGTAATGCTACTACTATTGGAATCATCTTGGTGTGGGAGGGGGTGTGGTGTGTGGGTGTGCTCCTTTTGTACTGGGCCAGACTCCATTGCCTCCACCTGTGCTGATTGTGTGCACCTGTGACAGTTGGGAACACTGCTCAGGGCATTTAACGGTAGGTCGGCGATGACAGTATTTATGGCATGCCGGTAAGCACTTTTTACGACTTCATGAGGCCGTTATTTGCATCTCCGCCTCACTTGGGTTCTACTCCAGTTTACGACATGCCGCTAATGCCAGCATGGTGGGTCGCGTGCGCGCGCCCAGACCGTTATTAACGGCTCCGTACTTTACGATGCTGTTAATAGCGGTTTGGTAGGTCAGAATATCCCATAGCGGTAATCAATGCCGGTATTCCTTTACCGGCATTGTTTTTCCCATAGCACCAACCTCGGAATTACCCCCTATGTGTTTTAAACGTGCTTGAGGATCTGCTGCCGTGATAGGGCACAATACAAGTAAAGTAACTCGGAAAGCGCTCCAGTAGTAAGTCCTGCAGCATGGGAAACAGAGGGGCAGTGGCAAGTAGGTGATCAAAAAGGATCACACGTGATCAAGGAGCCCAGGCAACACAGCCAAAGGCAGAGAGGATGACAGGCTATCACTTCTCTTTAAATGCCATTTGCCGGCTGCACTATCAATGCTTATTGATTTGTGTACTATTTATTTATTTATCTATATATTTATCAATATTGCTCTGGTCAGCACTTTTCACCTCTCCCACTCTCCAACGCACCTCCCCATCTCCCCTCCCCCATGCACTTGCGTGTACTCAATGTCACTGGGCCTAGTAAGATCGTTGTTTTTGTACTCCCCTGTTCCCCTCCCTTGCCTCCTCACACTCTGAAACACATGTGTACCAGCGAGATATGAATACAATATCCATATCAGAAATGATGCATTATTTTGTTCTTCGGTTATCTAATGAATGTGAACATAGCGGACACATACTAAAATGTCAACCAAATAATGGCAACATTATTTTTACTCTGCCTTTACCAACTAAGGGGAGCGGGAGTTACAGGGAGTGTCCCCTGCTCACCTTGTTCGGTGTAATAGGAGTCGGGGGTTGCAAGGCTGTCCTTCGCTTCCATTAGATGAAGGAAGTTAATAAAAGGAAAAAAGGACCCTGCAGTGCCAGATCCAACCCACGTAAGTGGGTGGGAACTGACGTTTCAGGGATGGAGGGGAGTCAGTGGCACACACATAAGTGTGCCGCCGAAGAGGTAAGTAGGCTGGGGGGAGGCGGGTAGGGGGATGCAGGGAAGAAGTGATCTATGTGATGACTGTGCTGAGGGGTTATGGGAGCCAGCATTTTCAGAGTCGACATTTATGGTGGCGCAGTGATCATATAGAACCAACATAGCTTTGGGAAGCAATGGGGCATGAATGTTATATTTACAGCGGGGAACAGTCAGTACAATATGGCATTTGTTATGAGCATACCTTTTTTGGGTGGAGGGACTAGTTAAGATTTTAAATCGTGGGGATGAAGCAACAGTGCTGAAAGGAGGCAGGGCACTGCAAAAGAGGGATGCGCCCTAAACATTGGTCGTCAGACAGGATGCAGGCTGACTGGATTCCGGACCGCAGTTATTCTTACAGGGTGTGAAGCAGGTGCTCCTTATGAGGAGGGCCTTTGTTTCTTTGGTGATGTGGCTGGTGTTTATGGATAGGAGATTCCACAGTCTGGGACAGAGACAGAGAATGTTCCACGTGCTTTTCTTTTTGCATTTCTGCTCATTTAGTCTCTCCAGGTCATGATGTCTGGTAATTCGCTGATCACCGAACATGGTGACTGTGCGGTAGGAACACACAGTCATGCTGCAAGTTGATAGCTTTGTATATGTTGTAGTTGGTTTGCAATGAGGGCTAGCGAAATTAGAGATGAGTAGAGAAATAAAGCCAGCAAAGCGTGGCAACTTTTCCTCCACTCTCCGCTTCCCTTTTAAACTCCTGCCTCATTCTCATGCCTCTCCGGTACTAGTCCTACTTTGATCGCTTCCTTTCCTAGCTAATGTATGTTTGTACTACCTTTACTTTGCCTTTAAATGCAAACATGGTGTTGCTCATTCGAATCTTGCCACTCTTGTTAAGTCTTTCACTCCTCAATCAATCCTCTCTGTTCCTCTTACCAGTTCCAACTCTCTATTCCGCAACTCTGTGTTGTTTTTTCTTTAATTGTCCCTCAACTATGGTATGCCCTTCCTCTCTTCTTCCTTTTCTGAAACCACTTTCTCAGCTTTTTGTCAACTTCTTAAATCACAATCACCCCTCCACCCGCTAATGCAGATCTCATATTTAGCCTCAGATTATATTCTCAGATTCATTTCTTGTTTTTTTTTTTGGGTTTTTTTTGGATTGTGCAAATGCGTTATTTAAAGTCAATACACACAGCAAGGGAGGTGATATGATGTCGAGGTGGTTTAAGTGGCTGGCTTCATAGGTACATGGGGACCATTGGGGTGGTAAATGAGATGTAGGATTCCATCACAAGTGTTGGTAGGGAATGATTTAGTGTGGTGCGTTCAATGGGTACATGCATACAGAAGAGTTCCGCATCAGGAATAATTGCACAATATTGGGGAAGCTGGCAGCTTGACCATGTTGCTGTTGTGACCTGTTCTCACATCTCACCTTCTGTGTCAATGTTAGCTGGCAGGTTGGGAAGAAGCTGGAAAGAAACTGGCTAGCGCTGAGCTGAAAGAGATTACACTGCTGTTGGGGTACACCTAGAAATGTATTTGAACATGGGAGGCTGGCAGTTGGTGCTGTCTGTGGATGTTGACTCAGATAAGTTTCATTGCGGTCACAGATGCGCTGGCAACCTAGAATAAAGGTTGGCTGGTCCAAGACGGTGTAGGATACAGCTTGATGTAGTTTGGTACAGGGATCATTACTCATATATCATTTTACCCAGTTGCAGTCCTCCAATCCTTGAGTGCTCTACTCAGGAACTAGAATACTGCTCTCATGTCCATGTCATCATTTAGAACTCCAACATGCCCTTTCAAAAAATATGCCAATTTAAAAGTCTAAATAGATTTTTTGCAGCTATTACTTGAAATCATTTAGCAGAACTATGTGATGATGCACACGTATTCTAAGCTCCTCTGACAAATTTCCCATACCTGGACTTCGGTCCCCTAAGGGCGTTCAACCTACACCGCATTGGGATTATACCAATGGTGAAAGGCGCTATACAAATGACAATTACTACTAGTACTACAATATGTAATCTCTAACAAAGCAAGCACAGACATTTGTTTTTCATCATACATCATTCTGTCTATTTGATGCATGAAATTATTTTCATAATGTTGCTCTAATTCATTTTCCAAGCAATGTTATTTTTTAGGTTGTCAATATTTATTGACTTCCTTAATGAAACTGAACCAAAGAAGTTTTACCTGGGGACATGGGCTGCTTTCTTGTCACAAATACATTAATGTTTTTTTTTTCTTGCATGCATGGTATCATTTTTTGGATCAATTTCAAATTGTATTAGATAGTTATTTTCAATCATTGTCATGGAACTGCCAATGTCTGGAAGTGTAAAAAAAATAATAATAATGAATTTAGCATTTAGTGCATGTTAAGCAACTCTGTTGAAGCATTGCAAACTGAAAGACACAAGCTTACATATCTTTTAAACACAATTTAAAGATTTAAGTGGACTTAAACGATTTTCTATGTACATTAGGAAACATATATCTGCAATCACCACTTCAGGTGGTACATTTCTCATTACCTTTAGAGAAAAACCAAAAGAGTCTCAGCGGGCAATCAAAATAAGCTGATATTAATATCTATATTGTTTCATGTCATTTTACAATTTAAGTATTGGCACCCTAGATTGTGGGCCCGGATTACTGCACACCCTGAAATGAGACCCGGAAAAAGTTGCTGATGTAAACATTGGAAAAAGGGCATCTATTCATAACATTAATCTGCCACTACTACTTTGGTACCCTTTGAGTTTGAAAGGGTGGATTTGCCATCTGACCAAGGGTAACGCTGTATATAGAAGAGGTTGCATATTAAAGAGGGCAACATAGGGCGGGGGGCCTAGAAGGCACCCACACCACCATGATAATTACATAATGCTAGAAGGAGCACAGAAACCCATAATTACTCTTGCCTAAAAGATTCACAATTATGTTCTCCCTTATGGCAGATGTATGGCTGAGGAGCTGCCAGACGTCAGTGTATGAACACTCTGGTCGGGAACAGGATGGAGTAGAATTTGTTATCCAGTGTATTCTACTAAAAGGATGGAGTGATGAGTTGGGAACTGGCAGGGCACATTGTACATGTAAGAAGAAAAGCTGTATCGTACTGAGATCCATACAATGATTGTTATGCATACATATCTCCCATTACTGTGCCCTGTATTTGCAGGCTACATCCCATTGCCATAATTAGTGGTACTCAAAGAAGTTTGATGGAAACTCAAATAACCAACATTTTAGCTGGCTCATGTTCCCCAGAACATTTAAATTAGTTTGACTATTCAGCCACCAAATTTTTAAAACGTAAAATTAGACATGGTACCACAGAGGGGCTCAAGAACATACCAGCTATCGAAGATAGTTCAAGGGTTTTAGTTAAAGATCTCCAAAAGGGTCTCACTCATAGGCATCCCTCTCTCTCTCCCTCTTTTCTACACTGGGCTCCTCCCTCCCTAACCCAGGCATTGTTAAACATCAAGGTGGTCCCCAGAGAGCAGTAACCCCTAGAGTCTATAAACCGACAGTCTGTTTGTGATGGCCAAAGGGAGAACACCTCTCTCTCTGTCTATCTCTATCTATTTCTCTCTCCCTCTCTCGCTCTCTCTCTCTCTCTCCCTCTGGGAGCAAACTAGGTTAATCCTAACCTAGGTCACACAATACAACAGTACATTTTCCTTCCACGCTCTTGTACTGCTCACCCTGATGTTGCAGTCTTCCTCTCTATTCCTTCCACTCTCCTCCCTTCTCATCCTCCCACTCTCCTGTGCTTCTCCCTCTCTTGCTCTGACTGTCTGTCTGCTGATGTTTTCTCCCTTATTCCTACTCTCTCCGTTCTCCACACTACTCTCTTTTCTCCACACTACTCCTCTCCCATCTCCATAGTGATGCTGACTACAGTAGTAATCTCCCTGCTCCACACTACTACGCTACCCTCTTCACACTACTACTCCATTCACAGATTCTCCTACAGTCACCCGCCTTTCACTGTCTCAGTCATCTTCGCATTCACTCTCATTCATTTCCGACTCTCTTCAGATAATCTCACCAACACATCTTGCACGCACACCAACACTCAAGCACAGCTTTCTGCCACCAACTCATACATCACCTTACCCACTCTGTCAGCAATTCTTCCCCTTCCTCCTCTGTGACATTCTTCCTCTGAATGGTCTTTTGGCCTTCCTTCTCATCCGTTGACCTCATCCGTA
Organism: Ambystoma mexicanum; assembly: GCF_040938575.1. NCBI lineage: Eukaryota > Metazoa > Chordata > Amphibia > Caudata > Ambystomatidae > Ambystoma > Ambystoma mexicanum. Next base: position 1,350,917,617 of record NC_090931.1, read on the forward strand.
CAACCCAAACCTTCCAGTTTGATGTGCACTTTGTATCCTTCCCTTCACTCCTCTATAGGTCTTTTCCCTCAGCTGGGTCCTGGGGCCAACCACTGGCTTATTTCTCCCCTGGGGTTGGGTTGCAAGTATGCAAGCACATATAATGAGCCTTAAGCCCCACTACCTTTCCACCAGTGGGCCCACCAGCATTTGGACCTGGTGCCCCCCTCAATATAAAGTTGCTTCTAGAATTCACATGTCTGCAATGGTGGCTTGTTAAAGACATAGGCCCGACACCGAAAATGGGTGTAAATTGAACTTGTAATTTACATTTCATGTTACATAGATCATTTGGTGGGCCGGTCTGATGTGCGGATCACTCCACGATCTTGCAGTTTATGGACGGCTCTCTTTCGGTTGCGCTGCTTGCTCCCTCCTCCACCAGTAGGTCCTCGAGAACTGTGTGAGAACAGAAAACGTAAAAAGACTTGCTAGCAATGCGCTCCACAGGTATGGGGAAAGAAATAGTGGTACTTCAGACATGCAGGCACATGTATAGGAGACAGCAAATGAGGCACTGCAAACTCCTGCACTCGGATTCAGAGGCAGAACTGTCTCTGGGAAGTCCCATGGTAGGCTTTCTGCGCAAGGCTGAGAGGAGTCCCCATCTCTTCCTGACAAGGTCAGGACCCTGACCCTGTCACAACCAGTACTGCTGAGGAGGGCAGGCTGCCAGCATGTTCCGGGTACATTTTGTTTTCTCTTTCGAGCAAGAACACCTGCTGTCACTTAAAACAGGAATGACAATGTTGCCTATCTATAGCATGAGCAGGCCCACCTGCAGGGGAATTACACTGTGTACCTTTTGTGTTCTGATTGCAGGAGGATTGTGGTGCCACAAATAGAAAAACATGTAATCTATTTACAACGCCCCCCGTAAACTTGAAATATACAAAGCTCATTTATTTCTTCATCTAGCAAATATGTTGTGTCTGTTTCTACGCAAGATACACGCCGGCACTGTAAATAAAAACAACATGCAGAGCTGCGCTGAGCAGCTGGCAAAAAAAAAAAAAAAAAAACACCTGCCTGCAGAGAACAGCAGAAGGGAGTGAAAGGAACAGGGGCTTGGGATGTTTTAGCCACTTCCCGAGTGACTTGCACATATTCAGGGAGATGTTTGGAGAACACTCCGTCATGATCACATCATTGCATACCATCTACACAGAATTCTGTCTGGTCCTTTACAATCTCCCCGCGCCCATCCTCCAACCGATGCAGTAACATCTATTGCACTTTTCTTTGAGTAGAGGGAGCCATGGCTCACTAGTGGTGCTCCCTGAGTAAGCTGAGGGACAATTGAACCCGCCATGGAAGGTTATCAAGGTCCTTCACTACCATTTCTACCCACCCCGATATGTGCTGGTATACATTGCTTGCTGGTATACACTGCTTTTGCATTTCTTGAGCAGCTGAGATGTTTTAAGACAGTGTAGACAAGCTCTTCAAACACATGCCCAACTGCTTCAACTATAGCAATAATATTCCTGTCTTTGCACAGATGCTAAACGTCATGACGAGGCTGGTGTAACCCTAAATATGAACAAATATGAATTCAATAAATCTGAACTAATATTATTTGGTCACAGTTTTGCAAACAAAGGAATGAAGCATAACCTGGAAAAGGGGAGAGAAATGACATAATCTCCCGCTCTGGTGCATATCACTGAGGAACGCTTGTTCCCGGGCAAAGACTCTGACTGATACATCAAAGACTTTGTAACTGCCAGCACACCTTTAGGACACCTCACCAAACAGGGTGTGCCCTTCTGATGGACAAAAGAGCGTGCATAGGCATTAAGACAATATAAACAAAGCAGCTAATTAGCACATCACACATCATATTTTAATGCATCCCAGTGCACAGAGCTGATGCTAAATGCAAGTCTGGTTGGATTAGGTGATTTCTTGGCGCAGCACAGACCAGGACAGGATTCATTGAGACACGTTGTTCCATTTTTTAGCAGGAACCTATTTGTGGTTGACACAGCCACTCATAACCTGGTGTGTGATCATTTGAACTTTTCACTTTGGAACACTGTTCACAATCATCACAGATCACCAGGCCTTGGTAACATTATACTGCAGTCCACAACGCAAGATGCCTCAGGGGACTGAATAGATGGTCATTCCGCTTAAAGAATATGACTTTATTATTTCTCACAATCGGGCAAATAGCTTAATCTGGCAGATTTAATCTTGAGAACCCCAGTTCGACTTCAGGATTCTGGCCCTCACTGGCTGAAGAGTGTGTTACATGTCTCATGCACAGCCCTGCGTCTGGGCCCATGTCCCTGAAACAAATAATAGAACACACTTGAGTCAAGCCCTCTTTATGGAAAGTAATGGAGCTTCTTATGAACCTTCTTTGTACACTTGTATCATCCACTGGCACAACTCCCACAGACATTGAACAAGAAGATTTCATTCAAGTGTTTGCATAATGAATTGCTTCTTCTGAAGGGTATAAGCAGGACAGGCTCCCAGATTGTCATACTAAGGTGCTTCCTGCAACTTATTGAAACAGGCCACAAATAGCACAGTGTGATCGTTGCTAGCCAGCAGAGGCATTAGAGACCGTATATGGTTTATATATGTGGATGTGGTAGTCAAGAGTAGCATAGGCGCGTGAAATCTATATCAGTGCCCTCAAAAACGAAACCACGCAGTACCATTGAGCATGTCCCCATTACCTGACTCAATTTGTGCACTTTTGGGTGTGCAATTTGTGTGGACTGATCAAGGACAATAAACACTTACGCCTTATAGCAGCCTCGCTCTTGGACTGCAGAGAAATAAGATAAAAAGAAGAGCCAAATGGTCTAATTAAATGAAAACGTTTTTCAGGGCCTTTCTAGAGGCAAGATGGTCACTGGTTGCCCGTAAAGAAAGAGGCAGCGAGTTCCACAGCTGAGAAGCAGCCACCAAGGAAGGTTCTCCCCCCAATGGTGGCTATGGAAAAGTGGTGGACCGTCAGCAGGAGGGAATTAGCTGAGTGAAGGTTCCTGGAGGGAATGTACTTGATATGTTTCTTCTGAAGGTAGAGACCACCTTCCCCATAGTATGCCCGGTGGACAATACACATGGTTCCGACATTTAGCTCTTTCATTTGCATCTTATTTCTCCTCAAAGGTCATTCTACTTCTCTCTTCTATTGCCCCTTCTTTCTCATCCTCATCCTCTTCCCTTCCCCTTTCATCTTCCCTTCTTATGTCTTCTTTTCATCCTCTCGCCCCCTCAGATATTTGTTCCTTTTCTTCAAATGTCACCCTACTGCTCCCCTTCTGACCCTCCTCCCTATTCTCTCTCATAACTAAGGTCTATCCTTTTCTCTTTCACCTGCTGGGCTTCTCTCTTCAATGTTTGTATTCAGTCCTCTACCTTCACCTATTTATTCAAACATGCTTCTATACACCCCATTCTAAAAAAAAAAAGTATTTGGATTCGTCTCTGCTCTCTAATTATCGTCCGATATAACTCCTTCCTTTTCTTTGCAAACTTCTGCAATGCATTGTCTATTCACACATTTCCACTCATATCAATCCTGCCTCTCTTCTCCCCCTACACCAATACAATTTTCGCCCCTTTTACTGAATTGGCCTTTCTTTCTGTCTGTGACTCTCTTCTTTCTGCTTGCTACTCTAAGCAGTCCTCTCTCCTGGTTCTTCTCAACCTGTCAGCTCTGGCGTATTTAGACTTTCTGCTGTCTTAGGCCCAAATACGTGCATGCGCCCCCCCAACTTTACTACACCTCCACCAGACTCTGCACCTTCACCAGATTCCGCCCCTTCAACAAACCCCATCCGCGTTGTGCATACTATGCCCCTTCACTGCCATTTTGTCCTTCATTTTGGCTCGATAACATCATAAGCATGTATTTAATTTGGAGGGATTAGAAAGTCATTGTTTCCTCTCTATTAATGCAAGCCTGTCATCTTCTAAATTATAGTGTTTCCTGATCTCTACTGTCCAAGATTTGGAGAAGACAGTGTGTTCTACAGTTCAGTGCACTAGAGGTAATTGTTACAGCTAATGCTCTTCTTTTGGTTAATTCCAAAACAATCTTTTGGAGGAAGTGATAAGAGCATGACCTGTCTGCCAACCGGACACAAGTGAGAGAAGGTTGCAATGAGGACTTTTGGTTTCAATGCTAATGTTTGGTTTCTCTCACAAATTGCCTGCTGTCAGTCTATGAGAAGCACCTAGACCGGTTTGTAAAATTAATGCAACATAACTACATTTCTACATCCGGTATTGTCAAATTATAACGTTTACATATGCAATATCTGCAAGTGGTACAAGCACTTCTTATAACAATGTTGAATAAAATAGAACTCAACCCCTTTCTCATGGTTATAGCTCTGGTTGGTAATAGCAGGGGGCAAAATGGAAATAAGGCAAGTTACCTGCTGTGGCCGATGTACCTCCAATCCCTTGGACTGGAACTCCATTAAAATATGCCCAAATCACAAGTGAAATTTGCAAACTCTGTAAAGACAGTTGGATAAGGTTCTTGGAATCTTTGGATGTGCATTTTCCCAGGGGGGTAATGGATAAGGGTGACATTCATGTGTCGGAAGCAACAACATTCCTCTTAGCTGCACAACGCAGCAACCTTTTATAACAAATGAAGTGGCACATACTGTTTACATCATTGCTGTTTATGCAATTATTCAAAATATCCAACACTCCAAGAATAAAATTGAGCAATGGATTGGGCGTTCCAGCAAAATATTACCTTTGTGGGTGTGGTTTAGACTATGGGTCTTGCCAGCTTGTGCTTAAGGTAATTTAAAATGGTTGCTAACTCCATAGAGTTGGTTGGACTATGCAATACATAGGAACATTTTGAGATGTGTGTGTATAGATAGAGATGTCCTGCTGCGTTTGAAGTACTGTTTCACAGTGAACGACCTACCTTGTCATTAAAATATAATTAACGTAAAGATTACTTATAAGCATCACAGTTGTGCATTGTGTGACATACTTTGCAGTTGGTTCTCCTGGTAATACTGAGCGTGCAGCAGAATGTCATCAAAGCCACATGATAAACTCAGTAGGGATGCCATTTGTCTGCTTAGCACTGAGCAGCTACTATAAAGATGGTTGAATGAATATCTTTATGGGACACCTTTACTGCTTTGAAACAGTGTAATCCTTTGGCACAGAGTTTTTGCTCCAACCCTTCTATGGCTCTGGGAATCCTTTCAGAGGTTTCTTGATGCACTTGTGCATTCAGATTTATTGTTTGCCATTTTAACGTCCTACGATCTATTTCATGCTTGCACCTTTTGGGCAGCCACAGACCTCGGAAATGTTGGGCCATGGAATTGCAGTTATTGATTGCTTCTGAACATAAATATAGTGCCACCTGTGATAACTCTGTGCTTGACTTAAGTATAGGCATTCATTTAACATTGTAAAATAATGCATCATTTTTAGCTTTTTCGTTGTTCTGAAGGGAAACTCCTAATTTCTGCAGTTTCAAAAATGCACGCCCTGTATTTGAATATAAAAGTGATTGCTTAACACAGTGTATGCGAGTAGTGATTTTGCATAATAAAGAGCATTTTGGGAAGATAAGAATGACCAAAGAGCTTTATATCTGTCATGTATGTCTGTGAGAGTTGTATGACTGAATCACTAAATACCCTGGGTTTGGTAAATGTTTCCTTTTTACATTTCTTTTAAAACAAATGTCACCCTAACAGTAAGGCTTTTGCAAATATCAAGCATATATACAAATTTGGCCAAACAAAACAGAGTGAAATGATTGCTAACAGCTCGCAATTACTTGAAATGTGGTGGGTCAGCCAAACTAGGAAAAACAAACGTGTCTTTATATTTAATAAATGACAACCAATAAACTGCAATAAAATACAGCTCCTCTTGCAATTTGCCAGCCTAATCAGCCTTGTTGTAAATATGTCTATGCCTGTCAGTAGCGTTTGACAACGTTTAGCGCTCACTCTCCTCTGTTCTGTTTAGGGATTCTGTCTTAGAATGGTTCCTCTCTAACCTCATTTATCGTAAATATTCTGTCTCATGGGACAACCAAACATCTTTTGTGCTCCCTCTTCCATTTGGTTTCCCTCAGGGTACAGTGTTGGGTCTGCTCCTGTTGCCCCTTTACACAATTCCCCTAGCTTCTGTTATGCCATCCTTTGGTATTTCTCACCACTTCTATGCAGACAAAACACAGGTCTTTCTTTCTTTCTTTCTTTCTTTCTTTCTTTCTTTCTTTCTTTCTTTCTTTCTTTCTTTCTTTCTTTCTTTCTTTCTTTATTTCTTTCCTTCTTTCTTTCTCATACTTCCTGTCTCCTTGTTTTCCAGTCATAGATGGTGGTTCATTAACTCCATTTTCTTCCCTGCCTCTACTATTCTTCCCTCATTTGCCCTCTCTTTCTATCTCTTTTCCTCCTATTTTTCTCAACATCTCGCAATCACGGTGTTATCCTTAATTCATTAATTCCTCTCTCACATTCTCCTCTCATATCTCAACTCCTGACCACCCCTGCCACCACCAGCTCTTCAATGTTCGGAATGTGATTCCTTTCCTTCAAGGCCACAAACACTCTTGTGACCTCTCATATATTTCCTCGACTATTCTACTGTTCTTCTCATCTTCTTGGCGCTCCTGCTACTCACCTAGCTCCATTTCGCTATAATTAAAATTGCTCTATTCATATTCTCTTCTCTTTATCCTCTCGAGAGTCTATTTCCGCTATGCTTGCATCACTTCAGTGGCTCTCCTTCGAATCGCACCTCCTCTTCTCCTTTCTCTGCCTCATTTTTAAGTGTCCACAGCCTGGCACCCCCTTATCTGTTATTTGATTTACTTGTATACGCCCTGTCACAATCTCGTGTTCTTCTTGCTGCCCCTTGTCCCCCATGTGCTAAATCTCATTTTCCCTATTTTTCCCTATTGCTCCCTAAACATTGGAACACACTCCCCCATCTCTTTGTTTGCTGTCTTCCTTTACCATCTTCAGAACCCCGATAAACCTCATGTGCTTGCCTGCTGATTTGGTTGTATCATTTACTTCTGCTTTATTTGTTCCATCTGTTTTTAGATTTGGCACTATATTAGTAAAATTAAATACACATACAAACTCAGCCGTGGCTCCGTGAACATTGTCATCAGCTGTGTTTCCCATACTAAATAAGATATCACGGCCAGAAGTATTCTAAACTGAAATGCCCCCACACCGTATCTACTAGGCTAAAGGTTGCACACTTCTTTAAAGCTGTGGAGGTGGGCCATTAGGTGGAAGCATTTATGAGGAGCTCTAAAAAGTAGTTCAAAAGAGTGACTTTGTGGCTGTGAGACTGAGAAATTGCCCTGATGCCATAGTCCGTTGGATAAATGCCAACTGGCTCAAGCTCAATACCTGGGGCACTTTGGCTCAGGCTATGTGGACTGCATATTATCGGCCTTCTTCACTTGGCCCTTTGCTGGTCCCATTGCTAGTTGTTAAGAATTTAGGGATTAAAGTGGCATCGTCCTTTTCGGTGTCTCCACAGGTTGCCGCTAGGTGTGGTTCAGGGCATCTTTTATTGAAGATCTTGAATATAATTTGCCCGTTCATCCCAGTGGACCTGTGTTGTCTTGTAGTCTCTGCGACTATCGCGCAGACCCTAGATTATTGTAATTTCACATTGCTTGCTCAGCCCAAATTTTTGATTCAATGTCGTCTGCAGGTATTGCAGAATTCTACAGCTCATTTGGCTACTGGCCATCCTACATTTTCTTATGTATCCCCAGTGTTTCCTACGCTCCACTGGCTTCCTGTGGTGGTGAAAATTAAATGTGAGTCCATGTGTATTGTCCATCGGCATACTATGGGGAAGGTGCTCTCTACCTTCAGAAGAAATGTATCAAGTACATTCCCTCCTGGAACCTTCACTCAGATAATTCCCTCCTGCTGATGGTCCCCCACTTTTCCAGAGCCACCAATGGAAGGAGTGCCTTCTCGGTGGCTGCTTCTCAACTGTGGCACTTGATGCCTCTTTCTTTACGGGTGACCAGTGACCATCTTGCCTCTAGAAAGGCCCTGAAAACCATGTTCATCCAACTAGACCATTTGGCTCTTCTTTGTAGGCTATTGTCTCTACTGTGACTGATCGCCCCTTGGGAGTGGCTTGTCCCCCCAGTGCCAAGATAATGCTGGGTCTTAGTTTCGCTTTACAAATTCAGAAATAAATAAATAAAGGCAATGGGGAAGAATGTGGAAGGGGAAACCCAATCCAAAATATGAAATAAAAAAACAAATCTTGTGTGTATCTAACATTGTGGGATGTTCTGACCCACTAGTCTATGCCCTGCAACATCACTGTGTGCTGCTTTCATCAAAAACAACAGTATGGCTGCCAAAAAGCCTTATGTGTGCTAAAAATCTGTGAGAAATGCGAAGGGAAATCTGAAAAATAGACTGCCAAATCTATTTTTGTCTATGTCAGTGGTAAAACAGGAGACCACACTGCCAAAACATAGCATTGGGCTGCCCACAGAGTGGAATAGAACTGCTTGAAAAGGCAGTGCTGCATTGCCAGGAAAATCCAAAAGTCTTTAAAATCCATTTTTCCTTGGCTGTTGAAAGTGCCAACTCATGGTTCCCAAACAGCAGCGAAGATCCAACATCCTTGTGGGGTGTTCACCATCACCTTATTTAAGGAATCCCCATAAGCACAATGTCAGGAGAAACACCTTTCATCATAAAAAAATCCACATTCAAAAGGTGCTTCCCTGGGAAACACATGTCAGATATGGGTGCAGTACCACCGCTTGCCTGTGTCAGAAGCTCTCATTACTTATACTGTCAGTTTAAAACTTGTGTCTTAAAATCAAATTGTAGAAAAGAAGAGACTTGCCATCAAAAGCAATATGGGTTGGTACAATTCAATTTCTATGTTTTAAAAAAACTGGAATGAAGAGATTTGTGTGTATATTTGTAGAAAATGTAAATTGTATTTAAGAAAGCCCATTTTAAACTGTGTTTTAAAAGTGGACTAATGTCAGCCACACTGGATTTCAAAGACATTCCACAGCTTCTCACCTAACAAAGGAATCTTCCTCCTGCTCTCTGCTCAGGAACTGGCATTGAGTTGTTAAGGGAAGTGGGAGGAGATTTTGGCCTGTTGCTCAGAGTAGGGACAAACGGCTCCCTTGACTGAAAGGAAATGCACATTCGGGCGTCAACAGAAACCCACTGCTAAGGAAGAGAGGCTCAGATTGCTCTGGCCCAGCCTAACCTTGGAGGCAGAGCTAGACTGATATATGTATCTGAAATTCCAAGGAAATATCTTTTTGGAAAAAGACTCATAGAAAAATCTGTATTTTATAGGTTGTTAATATAAAAATGCGGCTCACAATTTGAAACTACTCTGAACCCTGTGCGATATTCAGAGACCAGACTATCAAAATGTTGATATTGTAGCAATTGTGATCATGCTAGGAATATGAAAGTTTACAGAATTATGCCTAGATGTAATGCGCATGTATGTAGAAAAATGTGTACAGATCTGACACTGGTTAACCAACCAAAAGCGTGAAAAACTGTCAATTTTGAACTGAAACTCTCAAGAAGATGGGACTCGGATGGATACGTGCTTTATTAAATATGTGATGTGAATATGTATTATTAGCAAGTTGGTGATATTGTAGATATGCTTTCTATGAAAAATAGGTTTCTGTGTAGAAATAAAGGGGACGTTTTTCCCCGGATTGTAAATTGCAGCATCACTATGACACTAGGTTTCCTTCTCAAATCAGGAGAGAGGGAATACTCTGACCAATCAGATTCCTAGAGGGTGGGCTTAGTATAATCAGCCTCCCCACCTCTTTGGGAAATAGATAAATAGGGACTGTTTAGGACCTGGAGAGACACACACATTCACCCATCAACTGATTTACTGGCGAAGCACTCTGCAGGAGGACCCAGTTCCAAGACTCCAGAACTCTGAAAGCAGAAGGCCCAATTCCAAAGCTGAACCTTTCTCAGCATGGCCTTTAAAATCTTGCTACCTGATTTTAACCCCAGACTTCCAAGGGGCACATCAAAATTGAACAGCCTGGCTGTGCTGTTTTCTGCTTCTTGCCAAGAACTCTTGCCAGAACCCAGAGATCCAAACCAGTAGAGCAGAGCTGAAACCAGATAGCTGTAAACTCCAGAACCAACCCATCATATCCAGACCAGAGTGCCGTGCAGAGACCAGAGTGCCGAGCAGAGACCAGAGTGTCATGCAGAGACCAGAGTGTCGTGCTGAGTGCAAGACTGGGTGCCTGAATCCTGTCTGGTGGGCTAGCAGAATTCCAGTCCAAAACCTTTGACCAGATCTTGACAGGCCTATTCCAAAACCATAGTTGGCAGTATTTAGCATAGAATTGTCCATAGCCAATCTCTTATCCTTAAGTAATCACATCCAACCTATTCCAACATATCCAGAACTGCATTGTAGAATTTCTTTTGTTTTTCTGAATCTTTCCCTCATCCATATAGTCCTTTGTTAATTGTAGTGATAAATTCATCTTTGCGCTAATATATTTGCTGAAGAAAGACAAGTGTCTTGGCGGGCAAAAGACAGAACAGAGGCGCCGCTGTTCTGGTGGCTGTCCGTTGGGTATCTTGCATCTTCATAGCCTCCCCTAGTGTTAAGAAATCCTTGTTGGTAATATTCAAAAGAGCATCTTTCATTTGAAAATCTTGACTCGTTTTGAGAAAAATCGACCTCTACTAAAACCTCTGTAACTTATGAACCGTACATGCTAGAAACGAAAATCACCTGGCCCTCCAGGGACTGGGTGACCTCCAAAAAGGCCATCAAAAATTGTTAGAGCACACCAGGAGGGTGGGAGAAGCAAGGAAGGATCAGGCCAGTATGGACCGGACTCAGGAGGTAACCCTCCTGCAGCAAAGACTGGCCCAGTACTCAAAAACAACTCAGGAAGCACAGAGAGAAAATGAGGCTCTCTGTGAGAACAATGACAGGCTCCACAGACAGGTAGCCATGCAAAAGAGATGGATAGAAACCAGCAAGGCATTCCAACTCCTTGTAGATTTTCTGTAATCGTGTTTCTCGCGCGCTGAAAAGTTTGCCACAAATCTGCATTTGGCTCAATTTCACCACATGTAAAATAGCTACTTCTTGCATTCAACCTCTGAATTCAGTTTCCTATCTGCTAGTTATCCAACCATCATTGCTAGTGTCTACCTGGAACTATCCAAAGCGGCTCCCACTAGTTTTGAATCCAATTTAGAGAATTAAATCAATTTTTAGCATGTTTCCCATTCATTTAAAATCACATTCAAAAGCAATTGATCTGTTTTGAAATCATTCCTGTTTCTCTAAGCTTGTTGGGGGAATTGGGATTGAAACTGCATTTGTAGAGTGTTATTCCTGGAACCTGTTTTCTCTCCTTCCATCTCTATATTGCATATTAGGGGGATTGAGTAGTATCAGGGTGAAAGAGTGATTGCATTGCATATGATTGAATTCATATCAAGTTTTATTTCAGTGCTGCATTCATTTCCTATCATTGCATTTGACTGAACCCACACAAAGTTTTATTCTACGCTACATTATTCTTCTCATCCCTACTCCTATAATTAAAGAGATTGTTCATTGTAATATCACCCATTGGTGATCATTGTATAAATATTAATAGTGTGATATCTATAGATTGTTCAAATTCATAAAAGTGTGATATATATCTTGTTCAAATCCATAAAATAAATCTTTTTACTTTGCAAAACAACCTTCTTCTTGGTTCAGTGAGACCGGGGGGGATTCAATGAGAGGGGCGTGATATAAGGGTACATCATTTCATAAAAGAGAAAGCTCAAATGCTGCCAGGGCTTCAGAGGATAGCACTGCTGCCCTGAAGATGGCCACCAGAGAAGCATGTACACGGGCAGAGCAAAAGCTGCTGGAGGTCTGGGAGGTCTCGGGGAGCAACCATAGAACACAAATCCGAGGGTCTGAGACCCTGAAAGAAGCCACGATACACAGAAGGGAACATCTGCTTGGAGGAAGACTAAATCAAGCTATTGAAACAGAGCAGTGCGATTCTGGGACCCGCACCCATATGAGAAAAAGAGAATAAGAGGGTCTGAGACCCTGAAAGAAACAAGGATAGTGCAGAAGGCAGCATATGCTTGGCAGAAGAATTAACCCAGGTATTGCAACAGCACAATAGGAGTATGAGAATGTGTGAATAAGAGGGTCTGTGAGGCAGAATGAAAGAGATACAAAATAAAAAGGTGCACGTGTTTGGAAGGAAAGCAAACCAAGTCATTGCAACTGAGCATTGTCTCTGAACCACACTCCCATAAGAGAAGAAGAATAAGAGGATCTGTGACCCTGAGAGAAAGTTTTAAAACACTACTGGGCCACTAGGCAGGGCCTTCAGCCAGGGCCAGAGGCCACACACTTTGGCTGAGTCCACTTTCCACCCCCCACCTCACTGTAGCTGTTAATATCATGATTTTCTATTAATCCAATTTTTTTAAACTTTCTTTTGTTTACTTTTTCCTACAAATGCAGTTATCTCTGTAATGAACTATAAATACCCACAGTTACCTGTAAGAGTCCAACACCCGTAAATAACCGTGTCTATCCATAAAAACATAGCTATGAGAAAACGTTTGAACTCTGAACTTGGTCCCAACCCCCCTCAACTCCCACCCCCCCCAAATCCCCAGTTTCACATAGTTTCCTCTTTCACCCCTACCCCCCCCTATCCTGGTGCCATTGCATCATTTTTTCCACTTGTTGTTTTCGGATCGCCACAGTTATTCCCGTAATAACAGTGGTGAACCCATAGACCTGAAGCCCTTTAAGATGAGGTAGCAATACTTAGAGATGGATGGGAATGTAGAATTTACTCAAATATCAATAAGCAAACCAACTCAGGATGTTGGCAAAACAAGGTACTCTTTTATTTGCAATTATGTAGAACAGGGAGTTACAACAGGCATTAACGGATGTTCGCTCAATTTCTCTCAAAGTATTCTATAAAAAACACAACTTTTATAGTAAAAACGCATCATTAGTGATGTCACACTATGTGGCAAACTACAAAAACCTACTTGGGGATGTGATAGGCTTACAAGAAACATCTAAGTATATGTTCCATACTAACGGGGGAAGTGATTGGCTCTCTAACATCAGGTGGACAACTAAGCCCTCCTCTAGTGCAATCTTCATCGTCACAAAATATACAATGCTCCATTGGTTACACAAACTATAGGGCTCTCTGTTACGTGGCCCTTTACAATTGGTTGGCACCTTTTTACCCTTCTGGAATTTTCCACACACTAGCAGCACGCAGGCTACCACTGCAGGTGCAGGGAGGGTTGGCGTGGTCATGCCTCCCCTCTCAATTAGTCCACCATCTATCATCACTCTTGCATTATGCCAATCAATTAAGGCTTTGAACTTGGCCTTGAAGAAGCTCTCTGCACTTGAGAATAAAAGGGAGTATAGGCATAGTTTGTCTTCTGGTTTCGGTGTAGCTCAACCCAATGTCTATTTAGATCTGACCATGTGACTGGAGACCGCGTTTTCGCGCTCTTTGCTGCATTTAATACTATTAAATGATTAACTTTTGACTCTGTCAGTGTTTTTTCATTCCACCATTCTTTCTCACGTTCATGTAACTACTGGATGGACAACCAGGCTCACAGTGACCTCGACTTCTTGGTGCTGGGCCAGCCAAGCCTTTCTTGAATTTCTCCTTCGCCATCAGTTATTTTCCAACTGTGCCACACTGAAAACCCTTTCCAATCACAGGGTTTCAAGCCTTGCTAAAGTGCATCGTGAAACATCCAGATTCTATACATTCCTAGGTATATAAATTGGTGCATCGCCGCAAACTATTCACTACGTAGCCAGCCTTAAGATCACTTTGTCTACTTGCGTTACTGCATCTGTAAAAGTGTAAACTGATTTTCTTCAGCGTGCATTTCTTTAGCATGAGTCTCTTCATGTCAAGCCCGAAATGTTGCTCATCTTTAACAGCACTTCTCCAGATCTTATAGAATATTTATGTTCTTTTGCTTCGTGCATCTTTTCAGGGCACGTCAGTTCTGCTTCACGTAACTTCACCAGTCTTCTTTCTCACCCATTTTCACACTCTTCCCGGACTTTGTCCAGACGGCCATCATATCTTTGTGAATGCATATAGGGTTTTCTCAATGGATACCTTGTTTCAAGGATTCTTTGCAGTACAGGCACCCTCACTGGTACTGCACGTGTCACAATTTCTGGCTCCCAACATATAGGCAACATGGGGGTGGAGCTTTTGGTGGGGGTACTTGACTTCTCCTCTACAGTGGTTATATCTCTAATCGAACTAAATAAAATGAGAGCTTTTTATTACAGAAAAGCCTCTCTCCTGGAAAGCACTGTGGGAGATATAGCTATAATTTTTGGAGAAGGAGGCACCCATTATCTGTCAAATATTTTAAAAACTACTGAAGGTAATAACAACAGATACCCCTCTGCCCCCAGAAATCGAAGCAATGCTTTCTGCCCAAGTTGTTTAGTACCAGGTCCAATTGCATCCCGTAGTTTTGTCTGTGCTCTGGCGCAAAATATAGACTTTTTCTCTATGAGGAAAATGAACGGGGATTAGGCTGAAACAGCATTTTATTTAACTTTTGCAAAAACATCAACATTTTGTAACTTATATTTCCTCAAATTTCCATTCGGGGGTGACTCTGTAGTGGGGGTGGGGAATATATGGGACTACCTGTGACAAAATTGCAAAATGTCAGCCAAATCCGTCATTCGAGTCAAAAGTTATTAGCAATTCATTTTTCGGGATTCCTATGTATCGCGCTCCTGGACCAGACTATAGTGCAGTGACCGCTGTACTATAATATATATGTTCAGTGAACATTTTTTAGTTGAAGTGATGTTAGGGTGAAACAATCTGATGCAGCAAAACCTTTGAAATTCAGTGTGGAAACTTTAGTTGAAGTGACATTAAGGTGCTGAAATTCAGCAGGTGCTGATGGTGCGCATTTGGTAACTAGGATGCCCCCCTTGCACGGCCCCTAAGCACACTGATGACATCATAAATGACATCAGTGATGATATAACATATGACCTCACTTATGGCATCATGAGTGGCATCACTGGTATAGCAGATCATGTGTACAAGAAAGAGAGATGCAACATTTGAAGTGTGTGTTTCTGTATATAAGTGAGATTTAGCTTGGTTGGAGTTTACATTTAAAAATTCTGTCCATTTACAACCACAGTATTCAAACGCATCATAGCTACTCTATATTGATTGAGCATTCACGATGATGAGATACTCTACTTCCTTTATAAATCTGTTCTACAAACAGTCCCCTATGCAAAGAAGACATTTGAGTACTCTGATTATGTCTTTAGACCTGTTTGCCAAAGTATAAAACATACATAACAAGGATCAGTTTTTGAAGTCACTGTATCAACATATGGTGGGCAATTTACTGTCATTTTAACAAATCAAATGTTAGGCCTTGACCATGTAAAATAGTAAAGGTTAGGGCAGGTAGCCTACAAGAGTCAACAATGTTATAAAAAAGAACATGTTCTTGTTATGAGGTCACATAGTAATCAGGACGAGAATGGGAACGTAGTGGATGAACAGAAGTTTTAATTGTTTTTGTGCCGGGGTTGAAGCTGGAATTCCACTACATGTTTTGCACTACGACTGTCATTTATCCTCAGCATGCCTTTGATAGGCAGGGCTAGTGGAAGTTGTAATGTAAAACCTCTGGCGATCCAAAGCTTACAGACTTCTCCTGTATTGCAACTGAATTGTCAAGTGCTATGTGCAAGAACAATTTTCTGCAGTTCCCCAGCCATTATTTACAATGCTTATATTTTCAGACCTCAATAAAATACATTTTACATTTGTGTCATATGTTTAGATAAAGTTAAAAAAAAATCTCCTTGGTGGGGTACTTACCAGTGAGGTCAGTGAGGAGGCTGCACATGATGTCCTGCCTGATTTCACATATGATGACATGAATGATGACATCTGACATGTCCTAAGTGGCTAGGCAGTACTTTTAATTCAATGGGCTGAACATGTTGCAAGTATTGTCGAGTGTGGACACACCATGTCCTAGATTCCGTTTTTGGTTGGCGTCAATGTATATTTACAATTTAGTATGAGTGTGCATGGAAATGTGGCCTATCAGTGAAAGTCACATGGTGACAGGCAAAGTGCAATGCCGATGCACATGTGCAACATGCTGTGAAATGTGCATGTCTGGGCATCTTACCCGGATACTTCTTCATATCACAGGAACAATATTTTTAATACAAACTCCAACCAAGTTGAGTCCAACCTTATATGCAGAAACATGCTTGTCAAATGTTGGGTCTGTCTTTCTTACACATGTCTTCTGCTGTACTAGTGATGTCTTTCATGATATCATTAGGCAGAAGACGAGGGACATACCAATGTGAGATCTAGATCTGTTAACAATATCTATGTCTTTGACTATTGAAATCAAGAATTTACAAAAATGGAATGATATGAAGGCACTATGTGAATCGAGAAGTCAGAATTATTCAGACGATACTGAGACTAGGAATAGTACATTGAACAACAATGCAAATGTAGAACCACGTATACACCCAAGGAAATAAAAAACTGCATCATAATCTTCCAATAACTTCATTTCATGTGAAGAGAGCATTTATATAGTACAAACACATTAATAATTGCACTCTTTTGGAAAAATTCAATACAAATGGAGAAAAAAAGACAATTGTCATTCTGATTCACGGGTACAACCAATTTGCAAATGGTTTGGCCTAAGAGCACATGCAGGGTATGAAATTGGAGAACTGATTGGTTGCGAATCCCATGTATATATAATGCAGGTGTTGATTGACTCAAGCAGGGGAGGTGTAGAATGGGTAAGCGCCAGGACTACAAACTGTTATCCTGGAATGCAGCGGCACTGGCTAGGTTAATAGAAGACCCATATTGGTGCTCATATAGTCTAGAGTTCCAAGTAATATTATTGCAGGAGACCGGGGCATCCAAATCTATCTTGTTCAAAGGGTATAAAACATACACTATCCCAGCGGTAAAATGGCCCAAAGGAAGACCGAGGGGCGGACTCCAACTGTGTATTGATGTCATTCTAGACTGGAAGGTGGTTGATCGTTGCACAAACTCCCCTGACCTTCAATTCATGTCCATAACAACTGGCGAGGAAGACAGTTTTCCACTGCTTAACCTTTACAACAGGCCTCTAGGACCCCAGGTAATGACAACGCTCAATAGACTCCAAGAACTAATAAGTTCAAGGAATCTGCAAACCACAAGAAGCACCTATACCCTGGTCATAGGGAATACCAAGATATGGCTTGGAACATGCCCTCCCTGATCGCTGCTCCCCCCAAAAGAGCCCATCGATTAGGAATAGAGTCAACCAGTTTATTATTCAATCTAAACCTAAGGACATATAATTGCTAGTCACCTAAAATTCGGCCGTCCAAGTTAACATTCAATAGTTGTTACAGGTCTTCCCACATTGATTACATCTTTATCTCTGGCAACAAGTGGGAAAGGGTTTGTGACTTTGAGGTCTGTGTGAGATCAGAAAGTGATCATTACCCTCTAACAATTGGTGTTTCAGGAATAAGGTTGTTTACAGATAAAGTGTCTGCCCCCAAAAGTAAGCAACTGACTGAGTGCCATGCCCATACATCAGTCAAATGGGGTAATATTATTGAGCGGGCAGCCAAGCCAACCATTTATAGCTCAATCCTGGAAAATCTGGGTGCTATATGTAGCGATGAGTGCACAGGAAATGCTACATTGAACGAGTTTGGGAAACTTACCGCTAACCTGATCCCCCACATCTCACTACCTGCAGCAAATATAAAGGGGAAATCACTGATTATAGTAAGGAGGGTAGGCCAGGTGCACAGTGCCAAGAGAGAACGGATCTGCAGGGGAGAGGGGGCACAAGCAGAAGCAAAGAGGAATGTCTTGAGATGATTCTGGAACCAGATATGGATTTCCTCAAGTTTCAGAGTGGCAGGGAGGCTGTTCCAAGGGGAGGCCCCATCCGAAGACAGAGATCTACCCCCAGTTTGTTTCTTAGAAAAACTGACTGATCCTGAGGGAGTTGGAGGTAGAGGAGCGAAGAGCTTGAGAGGGGCGGTATTTGCAGAGTGATAGCTGAAGGTATTTTGGACTCAGGCCCCAGAAATCCTTGGGGACAATGCAGAGGTTTTTGAATGTTATCCTTGCATCCAATTGGAGCCAATTGGAAGATTTAGAAAGAGGCTTTTACAATAGTCCAGACTAAAGAGAACCAGAGCTTGGGAGACAGTGAGCTTCTGGGGGAAAGAGAGGAAAGGCAGAGTACTTCTGAGAATGTGCAGTAGGAAGTTTGACTTTTTACAGACATCCGAGAGGTGGGCGGAGAAGGAAAGTGTGGAGTCAAAGATGACCCAGAGGTGCTTAGCCTCACAAGTGGGGCTAGGAGGAGGGCAGAGGGAGAGCGGCTAGCGAGTGAGTGGAACGGAGGGTGGAGGTGTGCTGATGAGGAGGATCTCCGTCTTGCTGGCATTCAGGCAAAGATCATTGGTGGCACACCAATCTTGAATGCCAGTTAGGCAGTCAGAGATGAGAGAAGGAGAGGAGGTGGCTGAAGGAAGCCTGAAAAGTGTTGCGTGTCATCAGCATAGCACTGAAAATTGCATCAGAAAATGGCAATGCAGTGGGGGAGAGTTGCCAGGTATTGGTTGTTACAACCATGCCAGTGGCCTGCCCCAGATCTGACTCAGGTGTGTGCTTCTTTTAAGATCTAAATATAAGAGCGTAATTATAATTTTAAAAAGGGAGTTTGTTCAAGACCAGTGGAGTGTTCTCCAAAAAGCACTAGAGGAGAGGGACAACATCTTATTCTGAAATTTGAATGGTGCTCAAGAACTGTAAGGCAAGCAGACCCAGCATTATTACATAACTGCTGATGTTTGGCTATCCCTCTTCTCTAGCCTATATAAATGCCCCAAATATTTAATTCCCAAACTCACAACTGTTCTGTGCTCATAACCACTGCATCTGACAACTTCCTCATAACAATTCAAGAAGTGGAGAGGGCATTTGGGTTTCAAAAAAGTGGAAGAGCCACAGTTCCGGACTTAATTCCAGTTGACCTTTATAACGATGAGGAGGAAAATTGAGACCTGACTTTATGTAAAATCTTTAATGCAGCAATTGGACTGGGGATATTCCCAAAATCCTGGCTAAAGGCGGCAATAATACCCATATATAAAAAAGGGTGGCAAGCATTCCCCTGGAAATTACCATCTGATTTCCCTGCTCGATTGCACAGGAAAAACCTTTGGTAAAGTGAACCTTAATCACCTTCAAGGATGGGTGGGCACAAATACAGTCATCAGCAACCTCCAGGCAGGTTTCTGGAAGAATTGGGGGTCTATAGATCATTGTTTTTTGATGTTCTTATTGATGGAGAAGTACACTCTGCAGAAAATGAATCTGTACGCTGTATTTCTGGGTCTGAGAACAGCATTTGGTTATGGTTTGAGTAACAATGTATGTCAAATTCCAAGAACCAAGCCATAGTGGGCTATGGCGTCGGGGGTGAGCAGATACAACACCTTGCTGTTAAGACAGGGAGTGAGACAGGGGTACACATTGGCACCCCTCCTCTTCTGCATATGCTTACAGGAGACCATAGATGCACTATTGAGGGGTTTTCAAGATTGCCCAAGGATGACAGTAGAGAACTATCCTGCATTATTTTATGCTGATGATCCAGCCATCCTGGCAACCACCCCTTAAGGCCTGCCAAAAGTCACTGCATGCTTTCATGATCAAATTTAAAGATTTCCATCTCGATTTAAATACGGACAAAACTAAGGTCATGATTTTTAAGCTGCAATTCTCTAAATATAGCCCCCTCTCAAGTGAAGTGAATCAAACAAAATTGCAGAAGGTCAAACACTTTGATTATTTGGGTTTTCAGGAGTCAGGTGGATGGTCAGAGAAGGTGCACAAGTCAGGTACCACCCTAGGGAAGTACAGTGGGGCCATTCAATATGTTTTCATTAGGCAAATAGTGGTGCTGTACCCCTTGCATTAGATATATAATAGAAACTCACACTACTAGCATCCACATATTGCTCTGAGCTATGGGGCAACGTTAATACAGGAAAGCTGGTCATACATGAGCACATGTTTTTGAAAACATTGGTTATTATCCCCAACAGTGCCACATCATCATTGGTCTATCTGGGCTTGATGTCACACCAATTGGTGACCTGGTTGCCATCAACCCTGCCCTGTATTGGGAAATTACTTTGGAAAACAGAGGGTTTAGAGACATACTGTGATACTCTGATGCATCCAATGTCATTGGAATGTGACAAAAGATCCAAATTGGTTGTAAATGTAAAGAAAGTTCTTCTTGAACTAGGAGCAAGAGGTCTATGGGATTGCCTAGCGGGCCAAATAGGTTAGGCGGGCAAGAGTTTGAAAAAGGACGCACAATTAAATGCAAGGGAGTAGCTTGTAGTGAAAGCAGAGTCCCTGAAATCAGGGTCATAGTACCTTATACTCCAGACGATGCCCAGGCATAAAATCGATCACGATAAAATAGTACCAGCAAATTACAAATTAACAATCATCATATGTACGGCTAAGGTTGGAGATACTGCAAACAGCATCCGTTACACAATCATGGACTGATACTGGGCAGGGGTGTGTCCCATGTGTGGGGCAGAAAGTGATACATTATTTGTTGATCTTCTCTATGACTCTAAATTTTAGACACTTATTTGAAAGCGGTTCTGAGGGAAGCTGTTAGGCAGAATTATATTCAGTACCCTTTGGGAACACCACACACAATTAAGACTACAAGTGACTGTACAAATTCACCTTTGGTACAAGCTTGTACTACACAGTAAAGTGGTAGCGATGGCTAAGCAGCTAGACTTATCTCAAGAGCAAGTGAGCAGTATCAAATAGTTACACAAAGGACAGCAATTACTATGATTCAAACAAACACTGACTCAAAGTTACTGAGTAAAAGAATATACATTTATTTACACACCAGTTGTATAACATCTCACCAAAGTAAAGCAGTTGAAAAATGACACTCTTAATCCACCACACCACTCCCAATAGATTCTGGACAAGTTAAACTCACAATGAAATATGAGAGAAATGGCACTCCAGTAATTTAAAAAGGGAACAGAAGTCAAAGTTAGACACAAATTGAGCAGCACCACCAGGTAAGTAAGCAGGGCAATCTAGAAAGAGGAACTACAGTGATGGAATCAAATCAAAAAGGCTTAGGGCCAAAGTCAATAGGACAAAAGACTTTTGGTCAAGATCACACAGTTCAGGGTATTTCGCGGTTAAGTCTTTGCCAAGAGTTCCGGACGAAGTTGGTCAGCAGAAAAGTTAGTTTAATAAGTAGAGAAGGACAAGCCCTTGGATTGGCGAAAGGTTTCACACACCTTCACCGCGGCTGGATAAAACTAACAAACGGATTGGCACAGTACTGTTAAATGAAGAGGATGCTGTAGCTGAGGCAGACGTTCCTGGCAGTTCCTGCAGGCTCACGGTTCCTGAGGCGACTGTCGAACTGCCATGAAGTAGGAAGACTGTAGGGTCCTGCACTGCCCAGGGAAGAAACCAGCAGCAGAGCAAAGCAACAAATAAAAGGTGCGCTCCATAAAACCCAAGCAGGTTCCGACATTCCTGGCTACCCAGTTAACTGTAGCTCTGTACAGCAAATTCGACCAGAGGAGGAAGTCCTGGCTTGCAGTTTGGCCAAACTGGTTAGTCCCACCAGCTCAGGCGAAGAAGATTCCTGGTAGATCTTCTCTGTCATTGGAGCTTGAAGATTTGGACCAGCAGCAGGGTTTCACCGGGTGGTTCAGTCATTGTAGGGGTCCTATTCTGTCAGCTCCTCGTCAGTTCTTTTGTTCCAGTGGCGACTCAGCCTTTCCAATCCCAGAGACCAGCTTTTTATGCAGTTTTCCTCCATTCACACAGCCTCGCTGTCAATCACACAGCAGGGTGGCTGTCCTAGCGGGACAGTCACCCAGCCAATCAAACAGGAGTGTGACTTGGGTTACCAAGGGAACCCATGGCAGGGTTCCTAAAACCCTTCCCTCACATCCTGCTTACCCAGACCTTCAGGCGCCTAAGGAGGCTTCTGTGTAGAAACCTGCAAAGAGACGATGAACAGAGGAACCAAACCTGGTTTGGCACGCGGAGTAAAACACGAGAAAGACATTTTCAAAAAGAAATGGCGAATAAACCCAGCCGGAACTGTATAAAAACGTATATGGTCTAGGTGGTTTAAGTTTGAGGCTAATAAGATAGCCTAAAACAATACCAAGGTTATTTAAGATAACCGCAGTAGAAAAAATAGGTTAGTTACCACTGCCACCAGCCAAGTCTTGATGAAAAGGTAGCGAAACAATGCTCCAAGCGAAACAGACCAAAAGGGATACGTATTAACCCTTTCCAGTACTCTATGTAAGATAGTTTGTACTGGGTCTGTGGATTTAAAAGACTAATACAGTCAATGGCAACTTTAGATGTTCTGGGAGACAGTAGTCAGTCCCAGAAAATGGAGTCTGAGTTGGGAAGTCTAAAATACAACCCTGTGTCACTGCACGGAAGGTCTGTGTAACACACAGTAAAAAGATGATGCCTGTGGAGTAGGTAAGGCTCCACAGTCTATGAACACAAACAATGCTAAACACACACAGCAAAACACATGCAAGAGTGGGAAAAAAGGCTCACACTCTTACCAGGTGAAAAGAAAAAATCCTAGAAATCCAGCAAAGCTGCTGAGGGACTCAGTAGGTAAGGGAAATTAGCCACTCTGGAGAATTCTCCCTAACACTCGCCCCCTTCCCCAGACTAAGGGACAAGAGGATTGAAACTACTCCTGCATGAATCTCTACCTCTAGTCGGTAAAAAAACATCCCAGAGAGACCATAAGAATGTTGGTGGTGACATCCTACTGCTCTGTGCTCAATGGTGAAATGAAACCCTTGCAGGCAGATTGACCATCTCAGAAGTTTTGAGTTTTCCACTTTCATTTGCATTAACCACCACAACGGTTGGTGGTCTGTCTGAATCACAAAAGTAGATCCATACAAGTATGGTCTAAACTTCTTCAGAGACCACAATGGCAAAATATTCACACTCTATGGTTGCCCACCTTGTTTCTGGTTCCTTCAGTTTCCCTATGTTTCTCATCCAGTTTACTAAGGACTGCACCTAAACCTGTATTGGATGCATCTATCTGCACAATGAAGGTTTGGTGAGAATCAGGAGCTCTTAGGACTGGAACTTGACAAAGGGCTTTCTTCAGGTTTTCAAAGGATTGAGTGCACTCCTCATTCCATCTAACATTTTGAGGGAATTCTGGAGAGGAGATCACATTCAAGGGAGAAGCTATGGTCTCATAGTCCTCTTTGAAATTCCTGTAGTATCCAGTGAGACCTAGCAAAGCTCTCACTTGGGTTTGAATAGTATGGGTGGCCCAGTTTTGTACAGCTTGTTCTTTGCTAGGTAATGGCCTTATCTCACCTCCTCCTAACTCATGACCAAGGTAGAACACTTTGCTCTGACAAATTTGACATTTGCTTGCCTTTATGGTCAGATGGGCCTGCTCAAGAGACTGCAAAACATATCTTAAGTGATCAATATGTTCTTTCCATGTAGGGCTGAACACTGCAATGTCATCCAAGTATGAAATGCAGAAGTCCTCCATCCCATTCAGAACTTGATTGGCCATCCTTTGGAATGTAGCAGGTGCATAACCTTGAACTCGTAGAGGCCTGCTGGGGTTGAGAATGCAGTGTTCTCCTTGGCATGGTCTGTCAGGGCTATATGCCAATAGCCTGACGTCAGATAAAATGTACTGAGGTACTTGGCTGAACCAAGTCTATCCACCAGTTCATCTGTCCTAGGCAAAGGATGGACATCAGTCTTAGTGACTGCATTTAGAGCTCTATAGTCCACACAGCATCTCAACTCCTTGGATCCTGCCTTTGGTACTAGAACAACTGGACTAGATCATGGACTTGTAGATGGCTCTATAACCCGGAGATCAAGCATCTTGTTGACCTTTCCTTTGATCAGGGATCTCACATGTTCTGACATTCTGTAACCTCTGCTTTTCACAGGTAAAAAGTCACCAGTGAGAATATCATGCTGGCCCAAAGGGGTCAAGCCTGGAATAGTGAAAACAGGGAGGCAAACTGATTTAACAGAATTTTGCCCTCCTCCTGTTGTTCAGAAGTCAGTTGAGAAGAGAGATTGACTCCTTCTGTTTTCTCATCCAAAGGTTGGCCTCTGAGGAGGTCAGGTAGAGGTTCACTCTCCTCCTCCTCTTGAGCTGAAGCTAGAAGCAAAGCTCCCACTTCTGGTCTTGAGACATATGCCTTCAAACGGTTGGTGTGAAAGACTCTGGGAGCCTCCTTAGGTCTGCCTAAATCCACCAAATAGTTCACCTCTCCAAGTTTGCCCACAACCTTGAAGGGTCCTATCCATTTGTCCTGCAAGGCCCTCTGCCTTGTTGCCACCATAACTAATACAAGCTGGTCTTGAGTAAACTCAACCATGCTGGCCTTCTGGTCATGCCAATGTTTGACCAGAGCCTGACCTGCTTTTAAGTTATCACTATCTTCTGCCATCATGTGTGACATTCTCCTCCGGAGACCTATCACATAGTCAGTCACTCTGACTGGCTTGCGGGAAGGAACACTCTCCAACCCCTCCTTGATCTGGGCCAATGGACCTCTGACTGGATGGCCATAGAGAAGCTTAAAGGGACTGTATCCAACTCCCTCCTGAGGGACTTCTCTATAAGCAAAGAGAAGGCATGGCAGTAGAAGGTCCCACTTTCTCGTAAGGGGTTCCTCTAAAGCACCTATCATGCTCTTCATAGTACGATTATACCTCTCTACCAGTCCATTTGTCTGTGGATGGTAGGCTGTAGAGAACTTGTAAGTGACACCACAGTTTTTCCACATGGCTTGCATGTAGTGGGACATAAAACTGGATCCCCTGTTGGATAACACGTCCTTAGGCAACCCTATTCTGGTAAAAATACCAAGTAGAGCCTTAGCCACAGCCTGAGCCATAAAGGTTCTCATAGGTATGGCTTCTGGGTATCTTGTAGCATGGTCTACTACAACCAGTATAAACCTGTTCCCTGAAGATGTGGGAGGGCCAAGGGGACCAACAATGTCGATGCCCACCCTCTCAAAATGAACTCTCACCACTGGGAGAGGCAGCAGGGGCTACATATTCTTGGCTCCACTCTTGCCAGAGGTTTGGCAAGTGTGACAGCTCCTGCAGAATTTGTCAACTTCTGAACCCATCTTAGGCCAGTAGAAGTATAAGGAGATCCTTTCCTTTGTCTTTTTGAAACTCAAATGACTAGCCAAACATATCCCATGGGGCAACAGTATGAACTGGAGTCTGCTGGCAAGAGGCACTACAATTCTTTTGCAGTCCCCAGGGATAGACTTGTTTGGTTCACTGTAGAAGAGGCCATCTTCCCAGCTTAACCTGTGCTTTCCAACTTCTTGCCCATCAAGTTGGTTAGCAGCCTGTTGTCGAAGACCCTCGAGAGTAGGACACTCTCTTTGTCCTCTGCTGAAGTCTGCCCTGTTGGGTCCACCTTCTAACAGTAAAGACTGCAGCTCAGTATGGTCAACAGGGTCAAGATCTCAAACTAAAACAGTTTCCTTCTTCCAGATCTGACTCTTCAGAAACTGGCTCAACCACACAGTGTTGTACCTCACACTCTGCTTCAGCAGGTGGAGGAGTCAGAGGTGTTACCTTGGACAATCTTGGGGATTTCCTTGTTGGTAGCACAGGGGTGCTGTCTGACTTTTTCTTTGAGGTCTTGGGTTTCCCCTTTACCTCTTTCTTCCTAGAAATAGCAGTGAGCAACTCCTGTGGAGTGGGAGTGATAGTTTCCTCTATCAACTCCTCCGGAGAGCCTCTCAAGATTCTCTCCCTTACAGGCCTCGTGAGATCCTGTCTCCTCTTACTGGAAGGTCTGAGGGTGATGGACACAACTCCAAGAGTTTTCAGGTCATTACCCAACAGAACTCTCCCAGGCACTTCACTCTCCACACTAAAAGGTATCTTGACAGTCATATCATTACACTGGATGAGAGCTGGTAACTGGGAAAGCATTTGCACAGGGCCTCCAGCTAACTTGGTGAGGCATTTGGGTGCCTTAGCAACATCCTCCACCTTGAAAAATGATTCATCCACCACAATTATGCTGGCTCCAGTGTCTCTGATGGCAGGACTCTCCTGTCCATTCACAAGAACACTATCTTTATAATACTCTTTAGTATTATCTTGGATGGAATTATAGACATCTAAATTATGTTGTTCCCACAAGCCCAGGGACACTAAAGAAACACAAGCTGAGACTCTCATGGGTTCATCAGCCAGCAGGTGAAAGTTTCCACTTGCCATAGGAACTTCTTCCTCTGGGGAGAAGGCTAAGGAGACAGTTTGGACCCCTGAAGGTTTACCCTTACATCTGGGATCCCCCTTCACATGGTCAGTTGCCCCACAAACATAACATTTCCCAAATGTCTTGAGGAATGGGAGTTTGTTCCTACCTCCATCTGGTTTGGGTCCAGATGGTGCACTAGCCTGATTCAATTTTCCCTGTGGTTTACCCTTATGTTGCTGTTTGTGGCCCTCTTTTGGATTCGAGGTATTATAATTCTCCTTGTTATCTTTCTTTGGCTGCTTTCCCTCATCCTTCTTCTGAGTTGCCCCAGAATCCTTGTGAGTAGACATGTTGGCAACCCACAAGTCAGCAGCCTTAGCTAACTTTTTTGGATCTATCTACTTAGAATCAGCCAAGTGCTGTCTGAGCTCAGGAGAGCAGGCATCATAAATTGACTCCAACATAACAAGATTCCTCATATCTTCATAAGTGTTTACTCTGTACATTTTTCAAACAGTCACACACCCAGGTAGCCCAAGGGGTACCATCATGCTTTTTGAGGGTCATAAACCTCTTAAGGTACTGGGAACGGGTCTTCCATAATCTAACAATTAAAGCTAGCTTCACACACTCATAATCCATCCTATCCACCTCCCACAACTCCATCACAACATCAGATTCAACAGTGGGTGGCCTTGAGAAGAGCCAGGGAAGCAACTGATTCCCTGTAAGACCTTGAATCCCATGGTTATATTCAAACATTGCCAACCAATCCAAAATATCAAACTTAACTTCATACATACCCACAATTTCTTTAGGCACTGGAAGACCTATAAGACTCTGGGAGAGAAGCATTTTCAAGAGATAACCTTTTCAGAGACTTGTCCTTGGCCTCAAGTCCTGGGATTGTATCTCTCCAGCTCTGAAATCTCTCCATTGGCTCCCAGTGGATGCAAGGATTAAATTCAAAACCCTCTGCATTGTCCACAAGGCTTTCTGGGGCCTGGGTCCAAAATACCTTCAGCTATCCCTCCGCAAATACCTTCCCTCTCGAGCTCTTCGCTCCTCTACCTTCAACTCCCTCAGGCTCAGTCGTTTTTCAAAGAAACAAACTGGGGGTAGATCTCTGTCTTTGTCTGGGGCCTCCCTCTAGAACAGCCTCCCTGCCACTCTTCTGCCTTCGCTCTCCCTCTCCCCTGCTGATCTGTTCTCTCTTGGCACCGTGCACCTGGCCACCCTCTGTCATTCGGGCCCAGGTACCTGCTCACCCTGCCACCCTCCTGCACTGCCTCCGGGCCACCCTTTGCACTGGGGTCTGTATCTATACCCATACAGCCCTCCCCCTTTTTTCTTTCTGCACTTATCAGATCTACCCTGTCTGCTGCCTTAAACCTAGCACTCGCAAATTGCTGGCTACACTACCACTGTTTGTTGCCTTTATTATTTATTTATTGTTATTTAGCTGCACTTTTCACCTCCCCCTCTCCCATGCACTTGCGCGTTCTCAATGTCACTGGGCCTAGTAAGATCGTTGTTTTGTTCTCCCCTGTTCCCCTCCCTTGCCTTGTCGTTCTCTGAAACACTTGTGTACGAGCGCGATAGAAATAAAATATCAATATCAATATCAATATCAATTTCTAGTTCATGATTCAACTTCATTTCTCTGAGTTTAAGTTCTTGGTGTTTTTGTTCAGTTTGAGCATTTAAACGTTTGAATTCCAATTCAAGCCTCATCTTTTCTATAGTAATGAATTCAGGACTGAGTGTAGGACCTGGTGAGGTGCCAGTGGACAAAGGCTGAGGTTGTTGAGCAGGTAAGGGAGCAGTGAGACCTACAATATGAGACACATCTACTTCCTCTAACTCATCAATAATAGACATATTATCATCCTCATTATTTTTCACATTTGCTGAGGGGTCAGGTATTTCAGACCTACCCTCCAGACTTTGTTTCTCTAACAACTTTTCAATCAATTCAGACTTTTTGCCTTTGGCAGAGAGATTCCTTTCTCTACATTCACAGAGAATGTTACCAAGGGAACCCATGGAACAGGTCCTAAAAGCCCTCCCTCACATCCTGCCTACCCAGACTTTCAGGCGCCTAAGGAGGGCGTCTGTGTAGAAGCCTGCATAGAGATGGTGAACAAAGGAACCAAACCTGATTTGGCGCGCGGAGTAAAACACAAGAAAGACATTTTCAGAAAGAAATGGCGATTAAACCCAGCCGGAACTGTATAAAAACGTATATGGTCTAGCAGGCTTAAGTTCGAGGGCACCAAGATAGCCTAAAACAAACCAAGGTTATTTAAGATAACCACTGTAGAATAAATAGAGTAGTTACCACTGCCACTTGCCAAGTCTTGATGAAAAGGGAGCGAAACAATGCTTGAAGAGAAACAGACAAAAAGGGATAAGTATTAACCCTATCCAGTACTCTATGTAAGATAGTTTGTACTGGGTCTGTGGATTTAAAAGACTAATAAAGTCAATGGCAACTTTACATGTTCTGGGAGACAGCAGACATTCCCAGAAAATGGAGTCTGATTTGGGAAGTCTAAAAGACAACCCTGTGTCACTGCACTGAAGGTGCTGTGTAACACACAGTAAAAAGATGATGCCTGTGGAGTAGGTGAGGCTCCACAGTCTATGAACACAAAAAATGTTAAACACACACATCAAAACACATGTAAGAGTGGGAAAAAAGGCTCACACTCTTACCAGGTGAAAAAAATAAATCCTAGAAATCCAGCAAAGCTGCTGAGGGACTCAGTAGGTAAGGGAAATTAGCCACTCTGGAGAATTCTTCCTAGCAGAAGCTTGGGTTTGCTGCAAAGGTGAGGCTATGACATTTTTAAGACATTCTACATGGTTTCATGTTGTCTTCGCAATGGCACGATATACACATAGGCATATTTGAAAAGAATGAGGGGCCTAAAATATACCTCATCCCAAAATAAGGAGACCAATGATGATACCTCTACACAGGTAATATTGCACGACCCAGACAGCCCACATAGACCAGGGACATGTCCTGTGAGGCTGAGAGCACTGCTCCCCTTGCAGGAATGATTTCGTAATTTTTAATTATGTGGAATCATTCCAGGAGTAGCACAACATGCCTGCCATAGCATGAATGTTACTTTTTATCTGCCATTGATCAATTGTCTCTTTTATTATGTGGTATACTACAATTTTGAATCAATTGTATTACCTGTTTTTAGAACAATCTGTAACAAATCTATTTTGTACATAAAGTTTGTTTTATGAATATCCTCAAATCTGTTTATGCATCTGAAGATTTTTTATTTGAACTGCATTTGAGAAAAATCAGCAACACAATCTTTTTCATATAGCATATATTTCTTGTTAAACATGTATTTTGTACTTAGAGGTTTTTATGCCCACTAAGATTGTGTTAATCCAGAAATCCTTACATTTCCTCCTTACTTTGGAGACAAATTCAGGTAGACACAGCAAACATTTTGTTTACCCATTTTGCTCATTCACACTATTTTCTATCCACACCTTTTGCCTTTGTGTTTTTTAGAAATAGAAATTAGAATTTTTTTAGAAATTAGAAATTAAATATTTTTGATAAGACCCAAATGTTTATTCAATCCCTGATGACGACCAATGTATATTATGTCAAAACATGGCTTGGCTGAATATTAGGCAAAGACTAATTATTAATGGCAAAGGCATGATATTAAGCATTTATGCATTAAAAGATTATGACATATCCATTAAGAATGACTTTGTTAAAAGCTAAATTTAGGATGTAATGTTTCATAGAAAGTGTATTGTAGGTGCTTAGCGTATGAGGCAGATATTGCACATTGCATGGTTTAATATTAAGCACCAGGGCAACTGACTAACACTACAGGTGCTCTCCTGCAGCCCAGGCTAAAGGCCCAAATGAAACAAGAGTCCATAACTTAGGCAGCAGTACCGGTGCAGTCAGTCTCAGCCCTCCGGCATCAATTATATCGCAAAGTCTGATTTTACATTTGATTGACCACCTTTAGCAGCATGCAGGTGTTAAGGGTGTTTTATTGGAGAAGAGAAAATCACACTTACCTGGCAGCGCAAAATCGGCACCACGCCCTAGTTCCTGAAATCTGCGTCATCATCAACAGGAAAACAGACCTCAGAAAGTAGGACACAGCACAATGCAACATCCCAATGTCATATTTATTTTTTAATTGACCACTCTTAACACCATGCAGTTGCTAATGCTGTTCAATTGGAGAAAAAAAACACATTTACCTTGCAGTGCATTTCGGCACCATGCCTTATTTCCACAAACCCATTTTCTCAATTGATGACCATTACATCATCAACAGAGAAACATACTTCAGAAAGTATGGCATGGCATAGCGCCACAACGCAAGGTAATACATTTTCTTTTTTTTTAAAATTAAAACATTAAAACACAGCTCATTACCCCACAAGGTTATGTAATTTGTTTTAATTGAACCACCTTAGCACCATGAGGTTTACTTAAAATGCTCATCTTGCCCTGACTAGCAGACATGCTGATTACCACACCTCAATGTATTATAGTTTATGAGAATTTACTCTTTCTTTTCTCTGTATAGTTTATGAGTATTTACTCTTTGTTTCCCTGTTTGCGCCGCTTCTCGATCTTGGCAAAACAGTCAAAAATAATACGCTATCCTCAAACCCCAAACCTTCACTAGTCATCTTTCCTCACCCTGCCCACTTGATCCATAACCTAGAAACTACATAATTAACAACCATTAGCACCCGGGATGGGGGTGCAGCCAATCAGGTTATGCGGATCATGGGCTGAAACCTCTAATCTCTGCCTGTATTCCACAGAACGCGCTGGCTGCCTCCGGCAGCCCATCTCACCCCACCCCATCCCATTTTTTTTTACCATTCCCCAACTCCCCTGCCCCACTTACCTGAGTGTTGCAGCAGCACCCGCCTCCCGATTCACCGCCTCTCACTTTTCCAGACCGCAGTGGTAATGGACGAGGGGATCCGTATGGAACCCTGCCTTCCATTACCATGGCCGCCGTCTTAGCAAAGGATTTTCATTAATTGAACGGGATGCACATGTTAGCTGAATGAAAATCCTTTTTTTAACACCCTAAGTTACTAAAGCAGTGCTAATGGCGTTATTACCCTGTTCCAAGGGCTGGAACAGGGGAAACATCCATGTGCCCTCTCTATATGTCCTTGCATCGCTCAGGCCTATAACTTGGGCTGCCGGATCATTACCCCTTGTTCCCGGTCTTGGAACAGGCTGATAACACCATATTATATAGGTTTAGGGCCCATTTCAATGCGATTCGCAACTTGATCATCGAATCACACAATGGGTGGCTTTCAGAAATGAAAAGGCCTGGCAACAGCAATGCATCACGGGCAATACGAATAACTTTCTTTCTACAGGAATGCATCGCTCTGCTCCAAATATAAACATTCTTATTTGGCGCAAATTCGACCAGCGGTTTGGTGTGTGCGTATGACCAAACATGTTATTTATTCCTTATGTGAAAATGAATGGAAAAGTGAAAACACGCCCTTTATTTGACCCTTTAATCTTTTGAACAATAACACAGATTTGCACACAACTTGCCATTCCTGGGGTGCCTGGGCCTTAGTACACATATAGATATTATTATAGACTATAAGTATTTTGTTGTCTTCTATGCTTTTGTTTCTTTTTTTAATGTTCCTCTCCTTATATGAGATGTTCCTAAAGAATCAGACAGATGTTCCCCTGTCACTATGTAATATCCTCAATATTGGATGAGGATCAGGCATTTAGTTTACTGATCTATTTAGTTTAAACTACTTTTTAGACAGTTGCACTTTTACAATATTCAGGGTAAAGCTTTTGGAGAATTATGCCAGGACAGTAATGTGACAATTACAAATATGTAGTAAGATATTAGGTACGTTTAATGCTTTGATATATTTGCACATATTTGTATAACTTTCAAAAACTTGAAGTATTAAGAAATAAGTATTGAGAAATATACAGTTAGAATATGTATTCATTTGTCTGCCTACACTGTCAGTTTAACATGCACTACTAGCAATATGCAATAATTGCAGGTTCTAGTCTAACTGCACGTTTTGATTATGCTATATTCCATGTTCCACAGCGGCTAGAAGTTTCCAACATCGCCTCCCACAAGAGCATCTTACACAATAACAATTTAGAGGACTAGCCTTTCTGTGACTTAGGATTCGAACGTGAAAAGTCGCACTTATGAAGGAAAGTTCCTTAAATAAGGTCGTTATTTAATATGAACAAGCCCCCCTGGTGTGGGCAATACGCATCTTGATGCTTATCTTTATGTCGGAATAAAGTCATATATTTTTATATTGATCTCCCATCTAACTTAATATTTTGTAGTGCCACAGTGTTTGCTTTTTTATATATATGTATACATTTGTTGTAACATAATCGCCATATACCATTCGCATCAGGAACAACTTTAAGTTTGACCTGGTACAAAGATGAATTGAAATAATAGGTTTTTGCATGCTAACACCATGCAAAACTGCGCATGCACCAGTGCTGAGTTTTGTTTTTAGTTGGGCTTCTAGCCTCTTGCCATCCTTGTCCATCCCCCTCTAGTGTACCCCTCTATCACTACTCAGAACACTGAAGACCCAAGTGGAGGAAAAAAGGCATCTCCCCCTTCCGTGGTTACACCAGTGGAATAGGGTATTACCGATTGCGTGATGTATTAGGACAAGGTCACAGAAATGTAAAACATGTATATATGCTAATGGCTGACTAAATACGTCATACAGAGCCCTATTTTTGGTTTTGGTGCATTTGGTGGTGCTAGTCACCTATGTGGCAAAGCATTGTTAACACAAAAGAGAAGCTGGGATGCTCGCTCTTAGGGCATCTGGTGGGCATGGAAACTGCCATTTCTCAGGAAAGAAATCACTGTATCACAGTGTGTTCACCTCTGTCTCATGTGGCCATTTACACCAATTATGGGATATATTTTAATGATTGTTCCAATCACAAGTCCTTTTACAAAGCACGTGCTTTCATCCCTCTTAGCAGCAGAGTGATCCTTTGTTTGCCTGTACTCAGCCCCACCCCTCTAAGGTAGCATTTCCTCGTTCGAAGTGTTCTGCCTGATCCTAAGGTGGAAGCCTAGAGAGACCACGGATCCGTTTTATGATCAGGTAAACACCTCCCTCTTTGCCAAGTTTGCTTTTTATAAGAGACATTAGGTTTGTTGATGCCCAATGTCTCTTATACTTTTTGCAGGACGCATTTTTTTTGTGGCTTCTTGAAGCCCTGCTTCGGCAGTCAATTGCTGATTCGTATGTTTGCTGCATGAATGATTGGCTGCCAGCTTTAATCAGTTAGATGAACAAGCAGCCAATCATGGTTGTATGAATGGGAGTCTGCTTGTTTTGGACTTGTGTTCATGGTGCATTGGGCTTGTTTTTTTTTTATTTAGACCTGGCAATACAGAGATGTTGACAGTCCACAGGTGAGTATAGACGGTAAGTGCATTTCGCCCCTATTCTCGGCCTTCAGCAGCTTTTTTGGTCCTTTTGCAGACTTCAGCCCACATACTTGGCCCACAGATCCCTTTTCCATTCCTTTCCTTGGCCCTCAGCCTGCTGTTTTGGTCAATTTCACTGCCCCTGCCCCTTTTTTGGCCCTTTTCTCATTCCCCAGAGCCCTATTTTGGGCCATTTCTTGGCTCACAGTCCCCATTTTCCGGGGACTTTTTCTCAGCCCCAGACACATATTTTGGCCCTCAGCCCCCTTTTCTAGGCCCCCAGGTGTCCTTTTGTGCCCCTTTTCTGGATCCCAGATGCCCTATTTGTGTCATTCAGACCACCTTTTCTACAATGTTTTTGACACTCAAACAACAGTTTTGGTAAGTGTTAAAGAAAGAGATAGTGCATTTGGAGAGGGCTGGTGATGTTGGCATAGGATAATGGTTAGAAAAACTTAGTGGTTAGGGTAATGTAAGTATTAGAGAAAGTGGCAAAGCTGCAGTTACAGTACGACTAATATTAGAGCAAGGGTTTGGATTAAGGCAAGGGCTATGTACTTTGTGGGAAGCTGGTGATGGGGTTGGAGATAGGTTCAATGTTCATTTTCTATTTATTTTGTATTGAGTAACATGCAAATGTAATAATTCAGCGCACTCAAGGCTTATGGCCACATTGCAAGGTTGCTGGTGGGCCGCTGGTGCTACCAGCGACTACCGGCAACCTTGGCTTACTGGTTCTGCCACCCGATGTCCCAGTAATACCGGGATATATATATATTTTGTATTATTATTATTTATTTTTTTCGGTAGTAAAATTTAATTTATACCTTTACCAAAAATATTTCAAATATGTAAAAGCAAATTTACATATGAAAGATTTCATTGTTCATTAGATAAATCAAAACTATAATATCACAACGTAACATAAAACAAATATTACAAATCATCGCACAATTCATCGCACAATTGATAACACAAATCATGACACGATTTCTATCACCGCTCACTAAGTACCTCGCTTGACACGTCTCACAAGCAAGGAAGCAATACCAACACCAAGTTGACATGAGGTCACAGTACTTCTTAGGATGCAATATTTTCAGCAAGCAATACAAATTTCTAAATTCAAATAAAAATAAAAAGGAAAACAAGGGAACAAAGGAACAAAACAAGTAATAAAATCACCTTGTTATAACCAATTGCAGCAGTGCCAACATCCCTGTTTGTGACGTTTTAGGGAATGAGTCACATTTGGGAGCACTTTGTTCTTCACAGTGTGCAGACTGCATTTAATATCTGCAGGTCGTCCTCAATTATATTCACTAGTCTCACAGGCGCCAGAATGATAGATGTACACTGGCCCCACATACAGCGCAGCCAAACCATGTTGCGTTCATAACAAGAGTTCCATCCCAAAAAGGATCCCAGACAAGTGAGCCTTTGTGATTCAAAATGCACACAGTACATAAATAGATGTTCTAGGGTTTCGGACTCCTTGGCACAATACCTACAGTACTCCCAAATCCCGGACTCTTTGTACCCAGACCAGTTCCTAATACGAGAGCCCGTGTGGATAAAATCCAGACGGAATCTCATCTAGGTCCTTCTGGCATTCTTGTTCGGAAAGCAGAGTATATAGGGCAGATGTGGAGAAAAGCCATGTCTAAATTTGGCGTACGAGCTGAATGATGAATAACCTGCAATTAGGTCAGAGTTACATGCCCATGCATTCCTAAAGAACCGTAGTTTGGGTTTCCCCGGGGAGTCAATTGAATCCTGCTTAGACCTGTTCATAGAATTTAGGACTAGGATCATGCGTTTTTGGAATGCAGAAATGGATGCCGGGTGGTCTACATGAAGCATTGACCTAAAGTCCTCATAAAGGGAGTTGACTGGTGGCGAGAGCATTTTCATAGAGGTGTTAAACATACACCATTCATACTTGTCAGCCAATGGGTATAGGCCTAGTTCATGTAGCAAAATGGTGTTAGGCAAATACCCAGGGAGACGTAAGACCCTTTTACAGATTTTGCCCTGAAGTAGGTTCAATGAGGGGCACAAATTCAGCAAACAAACATCCAAGCTGTACAATAGAATAGACTCTACTTTCATTGTATAGAAGTGTATCAAAGGCATAAGGGAGTACTTACAGTGCCTAAAGAAAATAATGTTCATATGAGCAGACAAGTAGTTCAGCTTAGTGTCTAGAATTGTTTGCCATTTGCCGACGGACATGCTGTTTGATATATGGTAACCCAGGTAAGTAATCTCGCCCATGATGTTGATGGGTTTGAAGTTCACGATGTACTTACACCTCTGGGGTTTCTTCTTCATCGTAAAGGCTATGATGTGAGATTTAGCCGAGTTAATTGTCAAGTTGTTAAGCTCACAATATTCTTGGAAAATGTTTAATTTATTTTGGAGCCCAAAAGGTACCTTATCAAACAGAATGACATCATCGGCAAACACCATCCAATTCAGGCGCAGCTTGCCCAAACTAACCGGAAATATATTTGTTGCTTCCCATATTTTCTCTATGTCTGCCAGGTACAGGTTAAAAAGTATCACGGCTAAATTACACCCCTGTTTTACTCCAATTCCAGTAGGGATGCTGTCAGATAGAAGGCCCTCTGTATTAATACGAACCCGGTATGATGTATTTTGATGGAGTGCCGCGATTATTGCTACCAGGTGGGAAGGAATTCCATAGGCCAACGACGGTTACGCAGGACGCTTTCAAACGCAGCCGATAGGTCTAAAGATGCCATATACATGGTGCCATTGGCCCGAGTACGTGAAAATGTTAACAAGTGGGCAAGAATCAACGCGTTGAGCTGCATACACATAGCCCTGTGTAAGCCCACCTGGGCTTTGGAAAGAATTCCAACGGCGGTGATGAATTCATCCAATTCACACAAGACTAAGCGAGCAAATATTTTTGCTGCTATGTTTATTAAAGCAATTGGCCAAAAGTTAACCGGATCGTTTAGGGTGCCCTTTTTGTGAATGGATATTATTATTGCCATCAGCCAAGAAGCAGGTATTTTGCCCGTTTTGTAGCTCAGTTGGTAACGAGGGTGTAGGTACCTGGCCCAAAAGTGCGGGTCCTCCGTGAGAACAAAGGGTGGCAACCCATCAGGCCCTGCAGCTTTGGAAAACTTCAATTGCGCGATTGCCCAAATTATATCTTTGAGTTCCCAAGGGCATTTGGCTGGGAACTGCAACTGCAATTTGACAGCCTCCAGCCTTCTATGCTGAGCTGGCAGTTTGTATTTTTTTTTAAAATAATGCGCTTATCAATCTTGCCAGCAGGGTTTCTTAAGATGGACCACATTTCCCTGATATTTCGCTTACATAGATCTTCAATCATATGTTGATTTGCAAGGTTGTAGGCAGCATGACGCACCTCCTTCACCTTTTTCTTATACCATGACACAATTGAGCTTTTTGCTATTTTATAAGAAGCTGCATTGTTGTGGAAGCATCTTGCCGTCCGAAGCTCATAGTTTTTGTGTTTTTTTTAGGACGGCCATCTCTGCCAAGAATGTGCGGACAACATTAGGAGATTCTTTACAAAGACATTCCTTAGATACACTCACCAGGTGCCCATGGATCATCAGCAGATTCAGTTTGTTGACTTTCTCCATGAAGTCCACAGATAAATGGTCGTCATAAGGCACCATCAAGTCCCTATTTACCAAAAACACCATTCTTCAACATATGCTGGGGTGCCATCTTACTGACAAGGAATACCTGTCACTTTCCACCAGTACCACCGGCACCACGGTTTGATACGGCTCAACCACAATGTGGAGCCTCGTTGTCAACATACGATGGTCACCCAAGCCCACCTTCTAAATTGAGATGGGGTCGAGCAGTCCAGAACATGCCACCGATGCAAGCACATAGTCGATTAGAGAAGAAGAGTTGCCACGCTGCCAGGAGGCGTTGAGGCTATGGGTCGCAAGTGAAATTGGGTAGATACCCCAAGCTTAAAAAAACTCGGCCCATAACTTTCCTCTCCTAAGAGCCTGCTGTGCGCATGGCTGTGAATGATAAGACAACAACATATTTCCGTCTAAGTCCAGACATTAATTCAGATCCCCTCCAATTAAAATGTCATGCTTTGGCAATAGCAGCGAGGCGTTAGCTAGGACACGGTTTAACTCCGCTAGGGCTGAGTCCAAAGAAACAGCACTGGGATTCCAGTAGATTGAGAGCAAAAGAAATGCTTGAAACTTGATACCTGTCATCGACGTTTCCACCATTATAAAGGTATCAGACTTGTCCAATAATTGTATCGACACATTCCAGCTATTTTTAATGAGAATGGCAATGCCACCACTAGGTCGACCTAACTGGTACCGTCGCGCAGGGGTACTAAAAGATGAGTAACCATCTAGCACGATTTCGTGCAAGGACAATGTTTCCCGCAGTAATAACATTTCAGGAGCGTGGCGAGTCCTAACCCATTCGTGCCATGCCGTGAGGTTTCTCACGCCACAGCAGTTCCAGGATGCAACGGCAATACTCGAAATTTATGAATTTGCAGGTTTCACTTTCATAAAAGCCGCCACATTGATCAGGGGCTCCAACCATGATAGGCCACTTAACGCCTGAGTCAGCAAGGCCAGTTGCTGTGATAGTTCCTCGGTATGGGCCTCAAATGGTGCAACTGCCGGAACTCCCATACGCTCCTTAGGTGCGGACGTGACAAAGTCTAGAAACAACCATGCACTCTCCATGTTCCCGAACAAATTCGGGAAAAGACCCAAAGTTTCAATGTCATCTTTGAAGTCCAAAATTAATTTTGTAACTATTTGGGATTGGACTTTACACAGCACTCTTTGGTTATTATGAGGTGCTAGTGTTACCCAATCTAGTTGCTTAGATGCCAGATTTCGTAGTGAGGGGATCTGAAAGAAGGAGTTCATCAAGAATGACCTATTGATCTGCATTAGGCCATTAATGTCTGGATTGCTCACACATCCAAGTATTTGGTTCATTTCCTTGGGAGTCTCCAAAAAGGAAAACGTGTCGTTAGGAGGCTCCACTAGGATCACCTTCCCAGGTATATCCTCCTTGTCCTCATATGTGTCCTTACTTGCCAAGTTCGGGAGTGCCCGCAAGTCCAATGCCCTTGTGACACTCTCCTTGTGTGTTACTACAGTGAGATGGACGACTTCCTGTGAAACAGGACCATTAATACGACCCTCACTGTTAGATACCGGAGGCAAGGTCCTGTTTTCTTTTTTTTAAAACATTTGCGTGGTCTGTTTCTTCCTGAGGCAGAACAGCCGCCTTTTTGCTTTCAATGCTTGTAAAGAAGCTATGTAGCTTGAGCTGGGACTTACCAATGGGTGTCCTAGGAGGTTTTGAGGTCAATACTTGCACATTACAACTTTTCAGTGCCTTAATCTGGAGGTGTTTCTTGCTTTCCTCATTCAAATCCAGGAGGTCTAATGCTAGGTCGTCCATACTCGCACCTGTTTTGCAACTCAACACAAGCACAACTTCCTTGGAAGAAAGGGAACAAGCTCCATCATACCTTTTTTTTGCACTTTCTTCTGATTATTTTTGGCGAGATTTAGCCGTTTTTGAGCCCTCAAAAAGGACTTCGCCTTACGAGAAATGAACTGCCTTCCCCCTTGACCTGTGCTTCCCTCACCTGGCTTACTTGACAACAAGGGAGCTTGAGGCTATGGGATAGCGTGTGAGTCGATGATAACAGTCAAGGCAGAGGGACTGTCCGGCGGAGAGGAAAGCCCCATAGCATACCCCATTGCTCCATTTGAGGACTCTTAGTTCGCAAGGGGTTGGGATTTAGTGACTACGTTGAACAACAGTTGTTCTACCTGGAGCAAGCAATCATGATCGAGTTTGGCTACCTCCAAGAGTCCCTAGACTCAGTACTGCCATGCTCTGTTGCAAACATGTTTGCTCCTTGCAGCACATGCGAATCCAGTCTTTGTGGTAAGAAGGTGTGCCACATTGTCTGTTTGGGTTCCCTGAGACCGTGGATCAGGAGTAGGTGCAACCGGACTAGCAACGGTGGCAATATTTGCCATCATTTTTCAAATTGAGAGAAGTAGAACGATTTTGATTGCTCCTCAGCCTTCTAATTTTGTGATTTTTTCTTTCATAAAAGCCAGGGAGCCCTGCATTTCCCTTATGGAACAATGGGTTAGTTTGTGACCTTTGTCGAGAATTTTGAGTATTCTCGAGATCACTGGAAAGTTGAAAGAGTTGTGCGGAAAGATATGAGAAGGGGAATCCTCAGGTGTTGATGATGACCTTACATCCCCTTTAGGAGCAACAAGGCCACCACTTTCTTTCCCTAATGGCAGGGCCTCCAACACGGAAGGCAAAAGGGACCCAATAGCCTCTGCATAACTGGCATTATGGCTCCCAAGACCTAAATTCACTCCCCCTCCCAAACCCTGGGATACTATGCCTGGGGGATCCCTTCCAGGTTCACCAGGATCTTTAAAACTGGGTTCATCGGGAAGGTGGAAGTGTACTTGTTCACGAAAGGGATAGGACCTAGAAGCAGCTGAAGAAGGACCAAGAGAGAGCCGTACCCGTTTCCCTAGTTTACTCATAATCATTGGTGCAAGCATGGATGTATCAGAAATGTGCGCAAAGGCTTCCTGAACTTGCATTGGGGTACAGTTACAATCGTGTACGTGGGGGTAATCACAAGCTACCTGCCCATCATTCTCATTGGCATCTTGAACAGAGAATGATGGTTGGATCTGGACTGGAGGTACCACCTTTGCCAGAACCTCTATTCCAGGAGCCGAACATGTCAATGGGAGTGAACCGGGTGCCCCCTCTTGGTGAAGTGGCAAGGGCACCTCAGATGTGGATATCGACATTGAAAGTAGTGATTTATTATTTGGAGGTAACAGGGGTAAGGTGCTATTAAGCAATTTATTCACTGAGCTCTTCGCGGAAGCCTTGGAAGAGTTGCCAGCCTTGTTGCCACTTCTCAGTGCACGGCTCATGATCTACTTCGAGACAGCAGATGTTACCAAATGAATTTACACAAGGACAATCACCAACCCACCAAGGCTGACACAACTCACGCCGATTCATGGAATAATTAGCGCGGCGCAAGTGGCCAAAAACGTGCGAATCGCAGTGGAATAGCGAAAATCGCAGTGCAAGTGCGAAAATCGCAAGAAAAGCATCGCACATCGATTCATGGAAGGCCGTGCGCGAGAAGACCATCGGATGTGCGATAAGAAAGTACGTGGCGCACGTTGGCGCACAGGCCATCTAACGGCGTGCGCCAGGTTACAGCGAAATTCGCAAAGGCCACAGCGAAAATCGCACATAGCGCGGCGCACGCAACAAAAGTAGGCGTAACACGGGGCGTAACACTCGGAATGGGGAACAAGTTGCCAAAAAGTGGGCGTCACGGGGGAAGCACAGGGTACAAGTGCGCGGAACGCCCACACGCTCGCCTCCAACACGTATTCATGGAATAGAATAGGGCAAAAAAGCGCACGCTCAAACCAGCGCACAGGCACAAACACGACCGCCACAAGAAAGCAGGCGGTAGCGTCTCTGCGCCTGGAAGAAATGTGCACCAAAAGGTGCGCCAACAAATAGCACCCATATACAGCCATGATGAATGGCCAATACTGTGGCCCTCCAGGACAAATGACGTGCAAAGGGGTACCCACAAACACAGACAGGCGCTGACAGAAAAAAAAACGTGTGCGTGTATACCGGGGTGCGCGGGAAGTCACACACGCGAGTAGGCAGGGTATGTGGATTTCAGGGGTGCGCGGGAAGTACCACACGCGACATGGCCGGGTACGTGGATTTCAGGGGTGCGCGGGAAGTTCCACACGCGACATGGCCGGGTACGTGGATTTCAGGGGTGGGCGGGAAGTTCCACACGCGATTAGGCAGGGTACGTGGATTCCAGGGGTGCGCGGGAAGTTCCACACGCGATTAGGCAGGGTACGTGGATTTTAGGGGTGCGCGGGAAGTTCCACACGCGATTAGGCAGGGTACGTGGATTTCAGGGGTGCGCGGGAAGTTCCACACGCGATTAGTCAGGGTACGTGGATTTCAGGGGTGCACGGGAAGTACCACACGCGATTAGTCAGGGTACGTGGATTTCAGGGGTGCGCGGGAAGTTCCACACGCGATTAGGCAGGGTACGTGGATTTCAGGGGTGCGCGGGAAGTTCCACACGCGATTAGTCAGGGTATGTGGATTTCAGGGGTGCGCGGGAAGTTCCACACGTGATTAGGCAGGGTACGTGGATTTCAGGGGTGCGCGGGAAGTTCCACACGCGATTAGGCAGGGTACGTGGATTTCAGGGGTGCGCGGGAAGTTCCACACGCGATTAGTCAGGGTACGTGGATTTCAGGGGTGCGCGGGAAGTTCCACACGCGATTAGGCAGGGTACGTGGATTTCAGGGGTGCGCGGTAAGTTCCACACGCGATTTGGCCGTGTACGTGGATTGCAGGGGTGCGCGGGAAGTACCACACGCGATTTGTCAGGGTATGTGGATTTCAGGGGTGCGCGGGAAGTTACACACGCGATTTGGCCGTGTACGTGGATTGCAGGGGTGCGCGAGAAGTTCCACACGCGATTAGTCAGGGTACGTGGATTGCAGGGGTGCGCGGGAAGTACCACACGCGATTTGGCCGGGTACGTGGATTGCAGGGGTGCGCGGGAAGTTCCACACGCGATTTGGCTGTGTGCTCCCAGGCATTACCTGTACGCCCTCCACGGCCCCTGCAGGCAGCACACACCACAGGGGACTACCCTGCACACCTGCTCATGTCTCCCACCACCCCCACCCCCCAGGGGCAGCCTCCACCAGGCCCCACTCATGTCCCCTATCACCCCCAACCCCCAGCCACCAGGGGCAGCCTCCACCAGGCCCCCACCCATGTCACCCACCACCCCCACCCCCCAGCAGTGCAGGGGCACCCACCACCAGGCCCCCACCCTTGTCTCCCACCACCCCCACCCCCAGCCACCAGGGGCACCCTCCAACAGGCCCCCACCCATGTCACCCACCACCCCCACCCCCCAGCACTGTGGGGCACCTGCCAGCAGGCCCCCACCCATGTCACCCACCACCCCCACCCCCCAGCACTGTGGGGCACCTGCCAGCAGGCCCCCACCCATGTCACCCACCACCCCCACCCCCCAGCTCTGTGGGGCACCTGCCAGCAGGCCCCCACCCATGTCACCCACCACCCCCACCCCCCAGCCACCAGGGGCACCCTCCACCAGGCCCCCACACATGTCTCCCACCACCTCCACCCCCCAGCCACCAGGGGCACCCTCCAACAGGCCCCCACCCATGTCACCTACCACCCCCACCCCCCAGCACTGTGGGGCACCTGCCAGCAGGCCCCCACCCATGTCCAACCCATGTCTCCCACCACCCCCACCCCCCAGCCACCAGGGGCACCCTCCAACATGCCCCTACCCATGTCACCCACCACCCCCACCCCCAAGCACTGTGGGGCACCTGCCAGCAGGCCCCCACCCATGTCCAACCCATGTCTCCCACCACCCCCACCCCCCAGCCACCAGGGGCACCCTCCAACAGGCCCCCACCCATGTCACCCACCACCCCCACCCCCAGCACTGTGGGGCACCTGCCAGCAGGCCCCTACCCATGTCTCCCACCACCCCCACCCCCCAGCAGTGCAGGGGCAGCCTCCACCAGGCCCCCACCCATGTCACCCACCACCCCCACCCCCCAGTAGTGCAGGGGCAGCCTCCACCAGGCCCCCACTCATGTCACCCACCACCCCCACCCCCCAGCAGTGCAGGGGCACCCACCACCAGGCCCCCACTCATGTCCCCTTGCACCCCCACCCCCCAGCAACCAGGGGCAGCCTCCACCAGGCCCCCACCCATGTCTCCCACCACCCCCACCCCCCAGCCACCAGGGGCACCCTCCAACAGGCCCCCACCCATGTCCCCTTGCACCCCCACCCCCCAGCAACCAGGGGCAGCCTCCACCAGGCCCCCACCCATGTCA
Source organism: Ambystoma mexicanum (assembly GCF_040938575.1). NCBI lineage: Eukaryota > Metazoa > Chordata > Amphibia > Caudata > Ambystomatidae > Ambystoma > Ambystoma mexicanum. Next base: position 1,350,961,708 of record NC_090931.1, read on the forward strand.
CCCACCACCCCCACCCCCCAGCAGTGCAGGGGCACCCAACACCAGGCCCCCACCCATTTCTCCCACCACCCCCACCCCCCAGCCACCAGGGGCACCCTCCAACAGGCCCCCACCCATGTCACTCACCACCCCCACCCCCCAGCACTGTGGGGCACCTGCCAGCAGGCCCCCACCCATGTCCAACCCATGTCTCCCACCACCCCCACCCCCCAGCCACCAGGGGCACCCTCCAACAGGCCCCCAACCATGTCACCCACCACCCCCACCCCCCAGCACTGTGGGGCACCCTCCAACAGGCCCCCACCCATGTCCCCTTGCACCCCCACCCCCCAGAAACCAGGGGCAGCCTCCACCAGGCCCCCACCCATGTCACCCACCACCCCCACCCCCCAGCAGTGCAGGGGCACCCACCACCAGGCCCCCACCCATGTCTCCCACCACCCCCACCCCCCAGCCACCAGGGGCACCCTCCAACAGGCCCCCACCCATTTCCCCCTGCCCCCAGGTCCTGACGATACACAATCATGGCAGTAATGGGCAGCATACCCAGCACAAACACCCAGGCAAGGATTGCATCCACCCACATAGTGAATGCAATTACATGACACAACCCCAATGGCAAGTATGTAAATGAACACATGTCCGTCACACACACATACACAATGGCTGCAAGTGAATGTCAAAACCCATATCATGACATGTATGAAACCAATGAGAAAATAACACAAGTGGAAGTAAAAATAAAAAATGTATTAAAGATTAAAAATAAGTAAACAAATCAAACAAACTACTATGTGGATAACAAAATAAATGGACCATGTCGGAGAACAAAAGTAAAAATAAAAAAAAAGAAAGGAATACAAAAACAAATGTTGACCAAAGCAATATCAAGTAGAAGGAAAAGAATGAAAAACCATTTCCACATGGTGAACACAATAACGAAAAAAAGAAAATGTTCCTTCAAAAAACAAACTATATACAGGAATGTACCAGGGTCCATGAGCCCAACACCATAAAGGAAACCTACTACTACCTAATGAAAAAAATATATACAAAAAAGTGGCCATTGTCCGAGCGGTCCAAAATAATAAAAATAAATAAAGGAAACCTAACACTAACTAACTATATAACTATATACAAAGGCAGCGGGCAAGTCCTGCGGCTCACTTGTTGATGTTGCTGGCCAGGGCATCATCGAACTCCATGTCGATGTCCTGGAGGCGGGACTCTGTCCTGGCCCCGAGGTCTCGCAGGGATAACCCCATGTTCAGCTCAAACTCCCTGCGAGCTTCCTCGAGGCACTCAGCCCGCCTCAACGCCCGACGCATGGAGAACTCCGCCCTGACCATGGCGAGCCGCTCCTCTTCCGCCCGCTGCCGCTCCACACCTATCCGCTGGACCAACTGCTCCCACACGGAAGACACCACCATCCCAGGGTTGCCCTGCCCTCCGGCCGATGCCTGCCCCTCTGATCTTGATGGCCCCGAGCCATGATGCCTCCCACGTTGAGCCCGCTGCTGCCTCCGACGCCACTGCCTCTGCCAGCACGACGGCATCCAGGCTGATGGAAACCACCGACGCCGTCGTGCACGTGCCCTGCCTGATGATGCTGTCACATCTTCCATCTGCTGGGGTCCAGTTGCTGTGTTGTCCACCCCTGCTGGACCTCCGACTCCCAACTGTGGCAGGGATGGGATCCCCACCGAGCTATCTGCATTGGTCGGGGCAGGTCCACAGGGGGCCCTGGTGGCATCTGGGCTGGAAGACGGCAAGGAGAACGACTGGTGTATAGCCTGCACAGAGGAGGAGAGGGCCGCCACATTGGCCAACACATGCAGGAAACCCCCGAACATGGCCGATCCCAATTGGGCCACGTCGGCACGGTGCACTTCGTGATGACGTGCGTGCTCCTCCCGGGAAGCATGCACGGCATCACGAATCACAGCCGTGCGCATCGCAACCCCAATCAGGACCTTCTCCACACGACCAGGGGTTCCCACGTCCGCAGGTGGAGGGGAGTCAGGTGACATGGACATCCCCTCTACCTGCAGACGGGCCTGGGACGGGGCATCCCTGCTGGTGCATGGTGGTGCACTCACAGGGTCAGGGACAGCGACATGCACAGGCCCTTCCACGGTGACCTGTGCTGCCTCCTGTCCCTGGCCCTGGACTGCACCACTTGCACCAGCAGGGATGCCCCCACCAGGCCCCATGTGTGCCCCAGTGGCGGCCTCCTCCTCCTCTGTGCAAACCACCAACCTGGATGGCTCCTCACCGTCTCCCACCGTAGCAGGCCCCTGTGGGGGCTCACCCACCCCTTCCGCTGCAGCCGTGGGGGCATCCCCGCCGCCTTGCTCCACAGCGCCGTCTCCGCCCTCTTCTTCACTAGCCGCTGCGTAGAGGGAGACAAAGAACACAAGCATCAGGGTACTGTACAATGGTCCCCTAGACAGGAAGCAATAGCAGATGACCACCACTGTCAAAGTACACTTCCATCATGTCCCTCCACAACACATGGGTCAGTCCAGGCAAAACACACACAGTAACCGGCATGCTGCATGCCATGGACATTTCCATGCATGTCCAATGGACTCTTGAAACATTCAATGATATGGAACTCACATGCATCATGGCTCATGCCTTTCACATGCACACACTTCACCTCAGTCACATCCATCTGGCCCCAAACACACCAAACACAGCGGATACAAGGGTAATTTGGCTGCTTCACTGAATCTGTGCATTGTCACACACATGTGTCATGCATCCATGGCATGCACAAGTCACAGACACGCAGGTCAGGCACACAGACATGGCTACCACATATGTACCTGGCATCAGCAACCATCCCTCACCCCCACCCATGTCCCGGTACAGAGACTGGCATGCTCTCATGTTCAAAATCTGCATAGGGCTCCCCATGTGGCATTTGAACACATGCAACAACCATGTGGGTCACACATCACTGGTTGCACATGCATTACCATGATGTCCCTGCACACATACATGCATACATGGCCTATGGCACACATACAGGCAAGTATCATAGACCCAGCACACAGCAACATGCCCTGTCTCACACAGTAATGCTTGGACACTTACCGCTCAACTCCAGATGGGCCTCCCTCTCAAGGATCTGGGCGTGGAGCGCTGGGCGTAGCGTTCCAGGACCCTCATCTGGATGGAACTCATGCGGCCCCGGCCCCCCTCCACGAGGCGCCGGGCCTTCATAAGGGTCCTGGACCTCAAGTCCTCCCAGCGCTTCTTGATCTTCTGGACGTTGCGGGTTGCCACCCTCTCCGCGTTGATGGCAACCACACAGTCGGCCCAGATCCTCTCCCGTCCATCCTTGCTGGCGCGGGACGATCCAAAGAGGGCATCATACTGCCCCAGGACATGCTCCACCAGGACACCAACTTCGGTGGCAGTGAAGCTGGTGCCCCTCTGCCCCTCTGGCCTGGGGTTGCCACTGGTGCCAGATGTGGAAGTGCCCGACATGGCAACCCCAGAGGCAGGTGTGGGTGGGCAACTGGGTCCTGGGGCTGGGCTGTGGAGCGATGTAATCCCAGTCGGGAGTCTTCAGTTCCAGCAGGGGTGGACACAGCAACTGGACCCCTGCAGATGGCTGATGTGCAGGCACCAAATGGCAGGGCACGGTGGCAGCAGGCAGGCAGGCAGGCAGCAGCAGATGGCACGTGGGAGGCTGCTCGGGGCACTGGGGGGCAGTAACTCGGCCTTCTGGGCAGGAGCGTGGTCTTCCGTGTGTTTTCGTGTGGCCAGCTTGATACGGAGTGATTTGGCACGTGAAAATCCTGCAGGTCAGCGTGAAATCCGAGGAAAGGCCCTTAGCGCGTAAGCGCGTAAGCACGCATACGCGATTCTATTGGTCCAGAGTCCCTCAGCGCGTAAGCGCGTATGTGACGTGACCCGTGCGGGTGTTCCCCACCCAGCACGTGATGACGGAGCACACGTGTAAATACTGCACGTCAGAGTGTCATCGCGTGTAATTGGACAAAAGTGCGCGTACACGCGATTGGCCTATGTACGTGTATTTCAGGGGTGCGCGGGCACTTACACACGCAAGTACGTCAGCGCACCTGTATCCCGTTGTGCGTGGGAATTTCCACACGCTATTGGACTGGGAACTGGATTCCAGGGGTGCGCGGGTCACACGCTCGCCTAGAACACGCTCAAAGCATGAATTTGCGCACTTTAACAATAACAAGCCAGACTCCAGGATGAACATACCGTTCCTAGCAGCAGTGGCAGTGGGCTACCAAAGGAGGAGGAGGAGGATAGTCAGGGCCAGAATATTCACACCCAGAACCAGCCTTTTCGGGATGCCTGATGACCAGGTGTATGGAAGGTACAGGTTTCCACCACACATAATACTGGACCTGGTGAGTGAGTGGGAGGATGACCTCACATCACCCACCCTGTGCTCCCAAGCACTCAGCCCCCTGGAGAAGGTCCTCAATGTACTGCACTTCTTAGCCACTGGATCATTTCAGCGGACAAGTGCCATAGTGGGTGGGGTGTCACAGGCCACCCAGTCACGCTGCCTACACCAGGTCTTGAACATCATCACTGCACGCCCATCAGTCCGCAGGCACATATACCTGCCCAGAACACCTGCAGAAAGGCATGCTGCCGCCCTGGATTTTTACGGTGTGGCACGATTCCCCAAAGTGCTAGGTGCCATCGACTGCACCCATGTGGCTCTACGTCCCCCCAGGGCATCTGAGCACATCTATAGGAACCGCAAGCACTGGCATTCCATCAACGTGCAGGTAGTATGTAATGCCAAGGGAATCATCACCTCAGTATATGCCAACTATCCCGGCTCCACCCACGACAGCTTCATTTACCGAATGTCCACCCTATGCCGGGACCTAGATGCTGGGCGGCATGGCGATACATGGCTGCTTGGTGAGTATGTATGCCACTGCACATGCATGCATGTTGGATACTGAGCAAGGTCACAACCCCACCAATGATACCAATCACCACCTCCACAGGGGACAATGCCTACCCTCTCAGCCCCCACATGATGACGCCAATTCGGAACCCCACCACGCCACCCGAGGTAAGATATAACACAGCCCACATTACAACCCGGGGCATAGTGGAGCGCACATTCGGAGTGCTAAAGTCATGCTTTCGCTCCCTTGACCGTTCTGGCGGGCAGCTGTTATACGCTCCCCCAGTAGTGTGCAGGATCATAGTGGCAGCATGTGTCCTGCACAACGTTGCAACACGCCGGGGCCTGGCCGTGGACATGGTGGTGGCCCCACATCCCCAACCACATGCACAGCCGCTGCGCATGGGAGGGGAAAGGGCACGGGGGAGGCAGCCCGTACACAGCTAGTGGCTAATTACTTCACATAGTAATCACACCCCTGTGGACTGCACACTGGCCTGGCACATTCCATCTGACAGTCAATGATGACTCAACCTGACACTGATCCTGAATGTCTGGAGATTCAACCGTGAAAAGCATATCAGCCTGAGATTGTTCACCTGGAAGTGTTACAATGTGTGCATCCCTACCCACACACACCACCAGTGCAGTGTTGTGAAGAAACACATTCAAGCAGCTAAAATGAATACCCACTTGCTAAATGCAACAAGAGGACAGTGCCATGTCACCCAACCCATCCCCAGCACTGCCACACAACACACCGTGCCATGTCATGCTATGTGCAGGTAAACAAAGTAATCCCCACAACATGACAAGTGTTGCGATGTACAGTGTCCCCAATTGAAACTTGCTACACCTGAAATGCTCACTGTAATGCAGGACCAACAACAAACTTGAGCAGGTACTACCATTGACATGACTTCACTAATGTGATAAATCAGTAGTCTTACCACCTGGAAATGCCTGCACTCCCACCACTTCCAACTGAACAGTGTTGGCACCATGTAGAGTTGTAGGTGCACTGCTGCCAACAAGGACCCCATCTCCAGACTAGAGGGCCTTGTGTAGACATGAGGAAGGGACCTGCAAATTGGGAGGCAGACACAGATGATGAGTTACACATCAATGCAACATGCAGTGTACAACACAACAGCAATATGCACTAGGAATGTATACACAGTATTGACTAGACTACCCACACATGTAGTGGGAGTCCAATGTCACCATGTACTTCAATGTCACTTGGGCACACCCTTTGCAAGCCCATGGAAACGGGAAGCAGGAGGGGTGTGTGTGACTCAAACCCAGGCATCTGAACCTAATACATGACAAGCCTGCATGTGCCCAGCCACAATGCAGCGTATGCCCACAGGAACCACGGAAGCCAACAAATTGTCCCAAAAAAATTGGGAAAAATATAAAAATAAAAATAAAAATAAAAATAAAAACAAATAAAAAATGGCCATTAAAGGGCCCGGGGGGGGGTTGGGGAGGCCACCCAGGAGGTCCGAGGTCAGGGTGCACACCAAAACCCACCTGTGTGTATCCTGGGAAAAAAAACACCTCCATGGGCTCATGGCCCACACGGCTACCCTATTGTGGGAGTATCACTGCTGTCGCTATTATTACCCTGTGCAGCTGCATCCGGAGGTGGTTGCACTATGGGAGGCAGCCCACGCAAGGCCCTACTCTGTTCCTCCATGGCTGCAAGCATGCGGGTGTGGTAGGTCTCGTTCTGGAGGATGAGGGTGAGGAGGTTCCCATGCAACAACTCACGGGATGCCCGGACCTCCGCCCTCGTTGCTTGCATCTCAGCTGAGAGCGTACGGGTGAGACGCTCCAGCTGCTGTTCTGTCCTTTGGTGTGTTGAAGCCTCAAGCTCAACAAGAGTCGTCCTGAGTTGATGTAGCTCCTGCCTCAGGGCTTCCCTGTGGCCCTGGGACTCTATGGAGATGGCCTCCTGCAGAGTCACCAGTGCCGCCCGCCTGTCCCTGTTGGACGCCAACATGTCCTCCCTGTGTGACTGGCAGATGGAGTTGGTTGCCTGCTCTAGTCGCTCCATCAGCCTTTCAGGGTTGACAATGGAAGTGGCCACCCTATCCATGGCCTGAGCCATCATCTCGGATGATGCTGCCTGTTGGGTAGCCATACCGTAAATGGATTGCTCCCATGCGGTATTGCCAGGTGGCGTACGGCCACCACGTCGGCGGGCACCACACCTGTCTGGGGCAAGGCGGACTGCGCCTTGCTGTGCCGGCACTGCCTGAGGCTGCAGGACTGCATTCCCCCTCTGATCTGCTGGCCCAGGAACAGGATCAGATGTCGCGGAGTGTGACCCTGCATCCGTAACCACCAAAGGCCTAGCTGCCAACACTGACATCCCCATTGAGGGTTCTGACCCTGGTGCAGGTGGGTGGGACAGAACAGAATCCCTCCCTGGAACACTCACCTGCGACGGCACGTAGGTCTCATCATCCGAGTCAACAGCTGAGTACAGCTCGGGGGAGGTGCAGCCAGAGACACCCCTTGAGAGCACGACCTGCAGCACTTGTGGGTTCTCACCCACCAGCACACCACGTCCCTCACTGGTGGTTGGTCGGCCCTCGGACCCCTCCTGGCTCTGCACCATCTCCACAACCCCAGCAGTATCAGGTGCGTCTTCCCCTGCAATGACATAATGACAAAGAAATGGAAACACGCATTATCACCATGGCACACAATGAGGGCTGAGAAGCAAGAGAACCAGTACTTGATTGACACATGTCCCACATGACTAAGACCCTCCCATGCATGCACCCTCACTGCGTATGAAGGGCAGGCAAATGGCACACACTCATGACACAAAGATGGAAGATGAACACATTTTCTGCATGCTGCCTGGCAGTGGCATTACACATTGGCCTGTGATTGCCAGGTGACACACACATGCCATCACACAGCTGGCATGTACCATTGCTATTGAGTGTAGATGGAGAGGAGGGCAGCACTTATTCATTCAGTCCAGTTCCCGCATGCAATAGCTTTTCTAATTCAAACAGGTCTGATTTTTCACCTGGAGCTGCCAATCCAATATGGTCCAATTGCACAGGGACATGTGTGAACATATGATATCCAGGTAACAAAGTCACTCCACTTTACCATAGCCATGCCAGACATGTGACCAGAGGACTGAGGAATGCCTAGTATAAGTGGTGGGATGCAAACAATCTGTCTGATTGAACATAGAAAAATAAGCAACAATGTTGTGGCAAGGTGACACTACAAGGGCAACTGGGGTGCTGTTGGGCTAGATGTCTACTGTTGGCAGAAGGGATACTGCAATGGCCAAATGCAGCTGTGCAGGATGTATTGCATGAAGCACATGGCTGACCCATAAGACTCAGGCGCACACACTCTCACCTGGCACACAAACAGATGCCCTCACACACACACCATGCACATGGATGACACACACATGCATGTGCACTCACCGGACAATGCCTCGTAATCAGGCAGATCTCCCACGCCTTGGATCTGTTCCTCCGTGACGTAGGTCCCAGCGACTGACTCATGTGGAGTGAGTTCCATGTCTAATACTGCAGACCCACCTCCAGTCACTAGAGTTGCGGCATGACTTGAGGCCAGCTTCTTCTTTGCCCTGCGCTTTAGGTCATTCCAGCGCTTATAGCAATCATTGGCTGTGCGCCTCACGATTCCAAGGGCACTTACGATGTCCGCAACGGTCTGCCAGTGTGCCTGGCGTTGTGCAGGTGTGGTCTTGGATCCTGCAACAATGACCATCTCGTTATCATGTCCGGACACATACTCGACAAGTGCATTCAGTTCGTCATCCGTGAAGCTGGGCTTCCTCGACGGGCCGGACTGTGTAGCCGTGTCTGGGGCATCAGCCTGTGCCGGACGAGCACTCTTCCTCTTCCGCTTGGAAGGTGGTGGTGATCCTGAATGTCCTGCGCCGCTCTGGACACTAGGGGCAGGAGCCCTGGTGGGCTCTGTATCAGGTGTGTGGGATTGCACACTCAGCATGGGAGTTGGTGCAGGCATTGGCTCAAGTGTAATGGTGTCAGGGGGAATGTCAGCAGGATGGACTAGGACCGACACTGTCCTGGCTGGGTGTGTGAGAGCTGGGATGGATGGAGCCGCAGCTGCCCCTGCAGCCTCTCCGCCCTGCCTACTTGGGGCAGCAGATGACCTTGCTGCCCCAGATCCACGTGGCATGATGGCATCAACGTGCACCAGCGCACGTGTCGTAGCCCTGCTGACCTGGAAGTCAGCCATGGAGTCAGCCAGGTCTGGTGCCACAATGGGCTGGTCCAACAAGGGCTGAGCATGGATGGTGTCAGCCACATCAGCCTCAACGGGAGGGGGGGAGGGGGGGATTATGGGTGCCCTTGACTGGACCTCCACACATGGGGGGACAGGCTCACCCTGCAAGTTACGACCACGTCCCCTACCGGATCCACCACGGCCACCACTTGTGGCTCTTCCACCTTTGCCACCCTTACGGAATCCTCGCCTCCCAGCCATGGCACTGATATTAATGTGCGTATGGGAGTGGATGTAGACTATTGTCCTGGGCAATTGGGGGTCAAAGGGGTTGGGTACCAGATGGTAATTGTACCCTAGTGCTCTAGCAAGGCTGAATGTAACCCCTGGGGAAAGATGACGGGTCACGCAATGCACAGGAGGCCCAAAAAAGGGAGATGACGTGCACGCAACCCCTCCTAGACCACGTGTGCAGAAAGAAAAACCTGCACTACGCTGTGGCACCCAGTAACACAAGAATGAACGTATGCATGACACACGCAGCCTAGAATGACCTCTGAAGGGGTAGGCTACACACGGGGCAAGCACAGAAGTTAGATACGTGCGTGACTCACCGTCTGCCAGGTAAAAGAGCGTGAAAAATGAGTGCGTTTGGTTGGCAACACCCCCGCCAAAAGAAGATATGTGGGCTGTCTGAGGAGACAGGACAACAGTAGAAGGGGACACTGTTTGAGGGAACAGGCCCAGGTAAACCAGTACAAGAGAAAAAAGAGAAAAAGCTGTCAGAGGTAACAGGGAGTACGAACTGGAAACGCCGTCAAGTAAATCGCGTGTGAAACGACAAGAAGTACAGAATTCACCCACTCGCTCTCCACGAAAAGCACGTACAAGGAAATGGTGTTCTACACGTACCTTATATACAGGCCCACACGTACAGCGTCACTTACGCGGCGTGTACGTGCTAGGCCCATTGCCACCAATCACACGCTTTGTCACTTCTACGTGTAGGTCCTTTTTCACCAATCACACGCTTTGTCACTTCTGCGTGTAGGTGCTTTTTCACCAATCACACGCTTTGTCACTTCTGCCTGTAGGTCCATTTTCACCAATCACACGCTTTGTCACTTCTGCGTGTAGGTCCATTTTCACCAATCACACGCTTTGTCACTTCTGCGTGTAGGTCCATTTTCAACTATTACATGCTTTGACACTCGGACGTGTCACGCAACATTTTCCTACGCGTGCACGTCGATTTACACGCAGACGTGTTTGTTTTCGCGTGACAAATCACTCGTATCAAGCTGGCCATGCGTTCACACACGGAAGACCACGCTCCTGCCCAGGGGGCCAAATTACTGCCCCCCAGAGCCCTGAGCACTCTCCCACCTGCCATCTGCTGCTGCCTGACTGCCTGCTCGCCACGTGCCCTGCCATTTGCTGCCTGCACATCAGCCAGGGGTGCTGTTGCTGTGACCACCCCTGCTGGAACCAAAGGCTCCCGACTGCTTTTCCGTCGCCCCACAGCCCTGCCCCAGGACCCAGTTGCCCACCCACTCCTGCCTCTGGGGTTGCCATGTCGGCCACTACAACAGGTGGCACCAGTGCCAACCCCCGGCCAAGGAGGCAGAGGGGCACCAGCTTCAGTGCCAGGGAAGTTGGTGTCCTGGTGGAGGCTGCCCCTGGTGGCTGGGGGGTGGGGGTGCAAGGGGACATGAGTGGGGGCCTGGTGGAGGGTGCCCCTGCACTGCTGGGGGGTGGGGGTGGTGGGAGACATGGGTGGGGGCCTGGTGGAGGCTGCCCCTGGTGGCTGGGGGGTGGGGGTGCAAGGGGACATGAGTGGGGGCCTGGTGGAGGGTGCCCCTGCACTGCTGGGGGTGGGGGGGTGGGAGACATGGGTGGGGGCCTGGTGGAGGCTGCCCCTGCACTGCTGGGGGGTGGGGGTGGTGGGAGACATGGGTGGGGGCCTGGTGGAGGGTGCCCCTGGTGGCTGGGGGGTGGGGGTGGTGGGAGACATGGGTGGGGGCCTGGTGGAGGCTGCCCCTGCACTGCTGGGGGGTGGGGGTGCAAGGGGACATGAGTGGGGGCCTGGTGGAGGGTGCCCCTGCACTGCTGGGGGTGGGGGTGGTGGGAGACATGGGTGGGGGCCTGGTGGAGGGTGCCCCTGGTGGCTGGGGGGGTGGGGGTGGTGGGAGACATGGGTGGGGGCCTGGTGGAGGCTGCCCCTGCACTGCTGGGGGGTGGGGGTGCAAGGGGACATGAGTGGGGGCCTGGTGGAGGGTGCCCCTGCACTGCTGGGGGGTGGGGGTGGTGGGAGACATGGGTGGGGGCCTGGTGGAGGGTGCCCCTGGTGGCTGGGGGGTGGGGGTGCAAGGGGACATGAGTGGGGGCCTGGTGGAGGCTGCCCCTGGTGGCTGGGGGGTGGGGGTGGTGGGAGACATGGGTGGGGGCCTGGTGGAGGCTGCCCCTGCACTGCTGGGGGGTGGGGGTGCAAGGGGACATGAGTGGGGGCCTGGTGGAGGCTGCCCCTGGTGGCTGGGGGGTGGGGGTGGTGGGAGACATGGGTGGGGGCCTGGTGGAGGCTGCCCCTGGATGCTGGGGGGTGGGGGTGGTGGGAGACATGGGTGGGGGCCTGGTGGAGGGTGCCCCTGCACTGCTGGGGGTTGGGGTGGTGGGAGACATGAGTGAGGGCCTGGTGGAGGGTGCCCCTGGTGGCTGGGGGGTGGAGTTGCAAGGGGACATGATTGGGGGCCTGGTGGAGGCTGCCCCTGGGGGGTGGGGGGTGGGGGTGCAAGGGGACATGAGTGGGGGCCTGGTGGAGGCTGCCCCTGCACTGCTAGGGGTGGGGGGCGTGGAAGACATGGGTGGGGGCCTGGTGGAGGCTGCCCCTGGTGGCTGGGGGGTGGGGGTGCAAGGGGACATGAGTGGGGGCCTGGTGGAGGGTGCCCCTGCATTGCTGGGGGTGGGGGGGTGGGAGACATGGGTGGGGGCCTGGTGGAGGCTGCCCCTGCACTGCTGGGGGGTGGGGGTGGTGGGAGACATGGGTGGGGGCCTGGTGGAGGGTGCCCCTGCACTGCTGGGGGTGGGGGTGGTGGGAGACATGGGTGGGGGCCTGGTGGAGGCTGCCCCTGGTGGCTGGGGGGTGGGGGTGCAAGGGGACATGAGTGGGGGCCTGGTGGAGGGTGCCCCTGCACTGCTGGGGGTCGGGGGGGTGGGAGACATGGGTGGGGGCCTGGTGGAGGGTGCCCCTGGTTGCTGGGGGGTGGGGGTGCAAGGGGACATGAGTGGGGGCCTGGTGGAGGCTGCCCCTGGTGGCTGGGGGGTGGGGGTGGTGGGAGACATGGGTGGGGGCCTGGTGGAGGCTGCCCCTGCACTGCTGGGGCGTGGGGGTGCAAGGGGACATGAGTGGGGGCCTGGTGGAGGGTGCCCCTGCACTGCTGGGGGGTGGGGGTGGTGGGAGACATGGGTGGGGGCCTGGTGGAGGGTGCCCCTGGTGGCTGGGGGGTGGGTGTGCAAGGGGACATGAGTGGGGGCCTGGTGGAGGCTGCCCCTGGTGGCTGGGGGGTGGGGGTGGTGGGAGACATGGGTGGGGGCCTGGTGGAGGCTGCCCCTGCACTGCTGGGGGGTGGGGGTGCAAGGGGACATGAGTGGGGGCCTGGTGGAGGCTGCCCCTGGTGGCTGGGGGGTGGGGGTGGTGGGAGACATGGGTGGGGGCCTGGTGGAGGCTGCCCCTGGATGCTGGGGGGTGGGGGTGGTGGGAGACATGGGTGGGGGCCTGGTGGAGGGTGCCCCTGCACTGCTGGGGGGTGGGGGTGGTGGGAGACATTAGTGGGGGCCTGGTGGAGGGTGCCCCTGGTGGCTGGGGGGTGGGAGTGCAAGGGGACATGAGTGGGGGCCTGGTGGAGGCTGCCCCTGGGGGGTGGGGCGTGGGGGTGCAAGGGGACATGAGTGGGGGCCTGGTGGAGGCTGCCCCTGCACTGCTGGGGGTGGGAGACATGGGTGGGGGCCTGGTGGAGGCTGCCCCTGCACTGCAGGGGGGTGGGGGGGGTGGGAGACATGGGTGGGGGCCTGGTGGAGGGTGCCCCTGCACTGCTGGGGGTGGGGGTGGTGGGAGACATGGGTGGGGGCCTGGTGGAGGCTGCCCCTGGTGGCTGGGGGGTGGGGGTGCAAGGGGACATGAGTGGGGGCCTGGTGGAGGGTGCCCCTGCACTGCTGGGGGGTGGGGGTGGTGGGAGACATGGGTGGGGGCCTGGTGGAGGGTGCCCCTGGTGGCTGGGGGGTGGGGGTGCAAGGGGACATGAGTGGGGGCCTGGTGGAGGCTGCCCCTGGTGGCTGGGGGGTGGGGGTGGTGGGGGCCTGGTGGAGGCTGCCCCTGCACTGCTTGGGGGTGGGGGTGCAAGGGGACATGAGTGGGGGCCTGGTGGAGGCTGCCCCTGGTGGCTGGGGGGTGGGGGTGGTGGGAGACATGGGTGGGGGCCTGGTGGAGGCTGCCCCTGGTGGCTTGGGGGTGGGGGTGGTGGGAGACATGGGTGGGGGCCTGGTGGAGGCTGCCCCTGGATGCTGGGGGGTGGGGGTGGTGGGAGACATGGGTGGGGGCCTGGTGGAGGGTGCCCCTGCACTGCTGGGGGTGGGGGTGGTGGGAGACATGGGTGGGGGCCTGGTGGAGGCTGCCCCTGGTGGCTGGGGTGTGGGGGTGCAAGGGGACATGGGTGGGGGCCTGGTGGAGGGTGCCCCTGCACTGCTGGGGGTGGGGGTGGTGGGAGACATGGGTGGGGGCCTGGTGGAGGCTGCCCCTGGTGGCTGGGGGGTGGGGGTGGTGGGTGACATGGGTGGGGCCTGGTGGAGGCTGCCCCTGGTGGCTGGGGGGTGGGGGTGATAGGGGATATGAGTGGGGGCGTGGTGGAGGGTGCCCCTGCACTGCTGGGGGGTGGGGGTGGTGGGAGGCATGGGTGGGGGCCTGGTGGAGGGTGCCCCTGCACTGCTGGGGGGTGGGGGTGCAGGGGGACATGAGCAGGTGTGCAGGGTAGTCCCCTGTTTTGTGGGCTGCCTGCAGGGGCCGTGGAGGGTGTACAGGGAACACCTGTGAGGACCCACCCAGCCTAATCGCGTGTGTAACTTCCCACGCACCCCTGTAATACACGTACCCAGCCAAATCGCGTGTGATTATTCCCGCGCACCCCTGTAATACACGTACCTGGCCAAATCGCGTGTGATAATTCCTGCGCACCCCTGTTATACACGTACCCAGACAAATCGCGTGTAATACTTCCCGTTTACCCCTGTAATACACGTACCCAGCCAAATCGCGTTTGATAATTCCCGCGTACCCCTGTAATACACGTGCCCTGGCTAATCGTGTGTGTAACTTCACGCGTACCCCTGTAATACACGTACCCTGGGCAATCGCGTGTAAAACTGCCCACGTACCCCTGTAATACACGTACTCTGGCTAATCGCGTGTAAAACTTCCCCCGTACCTCTGATATGAACGTTACCCGCTTTGCGTTCCTTGTTTGGCAGCCCTGTAAACTGGTCCAGGGTTAGCGCAGCCCTTTGCGATGATTTTGCGATTTTGATGGCTTTTCCTTGCGCGAGGGCGTTCTTGGGGGCGTTACTGGCGCTGCTGCAGGGTCGCTGCGATACTGTGCGCCACGGCTGGTTTGGGAGCATAAAATCCATGAATACGCTGTGCGTGGAAATCGGTTTTAGCGCACGTGCCTGGCGCAGACAATCGCACGCGGACACTCTGCGCCAGCTGCTTGCGACACTTTTCTGCGAAATTCTATGAATTATCCTGTAAAGCTGTGCAGTAGTACTGCATAAGCAATAACAGCCACCCTTCAATAAGTGCCACCACAAGCCAGATTTTCAAATTTCGAAAGTCACCACCCCAGCACCCCCACACCCAATTTTATAAATTGTAAGGAGTAGCAAGGAGTCAGCACGAGGTACACTTGTCACAGCAAGATTGTTTGATTGTGCAGATCAAGCATGCTCAATAACCCCCAATCTCCTTTTGACTCATTTATAATTATCAGAGTAGAAGCAGTCAACTCATGTAATCCATAGTGACATGCGCCCACACATCTCATTATCAAAGAGAGTAAACTTCGTAGAGTTTATACTTGAGGGTAGCACTCAAGTGTTCAAAGGCTAGAAAGGCCCACAGTCACCCTTTATGCAAAGTGACAATTCTGATACTCAACAGTTCCTGTACATCAATCAAGCGTGTGGTGGCCTACGCATTCGGGTTCAAAGGCCTAAGGCCTGCAGTCAACCGACAGGAGGGAGCTCTAAATCACACGCTCAAAAACAACACCGGGGCTTGGCGGCACACAGCCCAGCAAACAACCCCTGTCCGAAGTGCCTGACTCGGACACTTGCGGACAAGTAAACACAGGTCAGGCCTCAAAGGCCTAAGGCCCGCAGTCACCCTTTGTGGGAGATCTCTAATTGTCACACTGTTCCAGAACACCGGGGTTAAAAGGCTCAACGGCCACAGTCACCCTCTCTCTGGAAGATAGGATCAAACACTTGAGAGATAATATGTACTAGTCGCGTAAGCCCAAACAAGGATCAAAGTATACCATGAGGCGTAGTTAGATAGGACAAGTCGTAGCTCATGGGAGTTCGGGAGAACCCGCTCCAGCGGCCCCTTTGGCCCCAAAGTGGCAGCCCGGCACAATGCGTGGCTACGCCTTGGTCGCCTTCTTGCATACAACCACCTCAAGTGCCAGTGCCCCGATGTGCTTAGAGACTGCTTCAAAACAAAGTGCACAGGACACAAGACAGCAGAGTAATCAAAAGGCGCTTCACGGGCGCGGCAAAGATACTATTCAAGGATGGCCCATCGAGTGGGCGTACAATCAGTTCCTAGGCCTTGAACCTTGCTAAACAAGTTAACTCCCTAGCCTCAGCTACCGCATACACATGCAAACTAATCAGAGCGAGCAAACAATTCCTTTCTACAGACAGCTGCATCACGCTTGCCAGAGCCCTCATACTGTCCAAACTGGATTACTGCAATGGACTATACATTGGGGCTAATAAACAGACTATTCATAAAATCCAGGTCCTCCAGAACAACGCCCTGAGAGCAGCTCTCAAGATTAGCAGAAAGGAGCATATATCCTCGGTAAGAAGAGAACATAAATGGCTATCCACACAGGACAAAATTCAACTTAAAATTGCCTCCCTCACCCACAAGTGCCTCAATAACAAAGCACCACCATATCTCAAAGATAGGCTACACCCTAGAACCTCGACCAGACCCACAAGAACAGCAAATGCTAACTGCCTACAAGTCCCGCGTTTTAAACTTGCGACCATAGGAGGACAGAGCTTCCCAGTCAAGGCAGCGCAGCTGTGGAACTCACTTCCCCTTGGCATCAGAGAACCCCAGCCCTTTGCGAAATTCAGGCAGAACTTGATCAATTGGCTGAGAGTAAATGACGCCTAACTAACTTCCCTGTCCTGACTGTTTCCATTGATAAACTAACTGAAGCTCCACTGGCACCCCTATACCAGACTATCTAAATCAACTCCCTTTTGCACTAGAATGCATGTTCCGGATACCTGTATATTACTACTGTATATATTATTGTACACTATATATTATATGTATATTACTACTGTATATATTATTGTACACTCCCGATAGTGTACCCACACCTGTAAAACTGCTGACTCTGGACCTAGCTCCGCCGCGTATATATATGCCTACTATATACTGCATATTGTATGATACCTTTGTACTGTTACCACTTACTATGTACTTGTAACTAAGTTGAGCATTTTCTTGTCCTGTGCGCCCTGATGCCCCAGGGTATGGCGCGCCCTATAAATAATAAACTAAAACTAAACTAAACTAAAACTAGGCTAGTCGCACCACTCTTAACTGCCACTTCTCCGATCTTAGTAGTTCCACAAATTAGGGCACAATCTTAGTAGTTCCACAACTTCGTGCACAAGATTAGATCCACTAGCAGTGACTTGAAAATGTAGCAAAACACATGGGACAGGTAATTGCCACGTTCGTAGTGAAGTTCAAATGAAAAAGAAGTCAAGCTCAGATTTCCAACTTAGGTCCGTGTGTGTTTTACCGATAGTCCGAGGTGGTCCCACAGCACTACTGCTGCACCAAACACCTAACACACTGCTGGGCACACCGCGCAGCGCTCCGCGCATGCGCATTGATTATGTAGGAAATGACAAGTCTGGAGGTGGGCTGGAGGCGGGCTGCAGGCAGATCACAGAAACAGAAAGAGGACAAGCAAGATGCTCCCCCAAGTCCATGGAGCACGGAGCAAGTTAAAACAGCACCTTCCACAAGTAACACCTAACACACTGCTGGGCACACCGCAGGATATTACGAGCAGCGGAGGACCAGTGAGTTCCCATTCCCGTGGAGTCTGATAGCATTTGTAATGGTGCTGGTGCTTCAGTGAAAAATCTGGCAGTACAGGCCTGAACTACCGGCAGGTCAGGCCTGCCCGTATTTCACAGCCCCTACCGGCAGACTCAGAGTAACCGGTCTGGAAAAGTTCCTGGTAATCATTGTTACCAGCATTTATTTATGGACAGAGTCACTCAAAATGAGGGCCTTAGTGTTCTGTAAGAGCTCAGGGTGGAATAAGGGTTTTAATAAGAATTAGTGACAGGTTTAGGAATAGAGTTAGGGTGTGGAGGTTTTGTTAGAGGTTTGTGTCGGTGTCCTTGGCCCTTATGCATCTTCAGGATCGTGACCTCCGTCACTGATTACTCCCAGCTCCTGTCTATCCACAGCACTTTGCATCTGCCCACTCTCTGCTCTGGAGACTCACACTTACTCCTCCTGCTGCCCAGGCCGTGTAGCACTCAAGATTCCTAGCACTTCGTCTATGGCTCTATGGCGCACCCACGAGCTCGAACACCCCAGCACTTACCCCCTCTTCCTTTCTGCAGTTGCACGTTCTGAAAACTCACAAGGCATAGTCGTTGCGTTCTTCCTCTTCCTCTCAGCTCTTAATATTGTGTTGTAATGTACCCTCTGTCCTTACCCTGTGGATGCTTTGAAACAATATATTCTTATTGTATAATTGCCCAACAAGCAAACAATAAATAAATACATACATATTTATGCTTCTATCCTTGTATTATTGTGTATTTAAAAATTGCTTCTTGGCAACATTATTACTGGCAACATTTTCTCACGTAGGTCTGTTTGTATTGAATGACTACATTTTTTTAAACGACTTCTTGCTGACTGCATGTTCACACGGCTACATTTTCTTGTGATCATTTTCATATGGAACTAGTTCTGCTTATCCACATCAGCAGTAGCTCACAATTGCCTACAATGCCCACCCCTGCCTATCATCCAATGCCATCCTGGCGCCCTCCCACCTTAACTCTCCCAGGCTCCCCCACTCCAGCAAAAATCACCATACTTACTTTAAAAGTTCCACACACGTCAGTGTTTGCTGACAGATAAAATTAGCAATAGAAGTTGTTAAATTAATTTGCTACATCACAGTGAACAGAAGCCTTTCTACAGAAGTTTCCACACGTTTGCAATCACAGAGTAAGCAGAGCCAAAGTATTTACTGCATTCTTACTTACAAATGTAAAATGCAACAAACAACTTAAAATGCCAAAGCTATTGGCTTTGCCAAAGCGTGTTTGCTAATGGTATCTTGCATTCTCTACAAAAAGCAAGGCTTTCAGCCGAGAACACGAGCCATTTTCCTTGCTGCTGCTGTCTATAAGGCGCTGCAGGCCTTTTCACCTTCTCTTCTCAGCCTGCCCTTGGTTTTTGGTGATGAACCGGCCAGGCCCTGCACTCTGACTCACCTCTGTGCTGCCTGGCCCTCATGTAATATGTCCAGGGATGTCTCCAAGGTCGACTTGGACATACTCGACTCGGGGTAAATCTTGGAACAATATCAGTGGAGAAATAGGTACATGCATATATAGAAAGAAAAGAAAAGCCTGAAAAAAAAGTCACAATGAGAGGATTGTGGAAGGTGAACTGTATTATTTTTATAAATATGACATGTTTGTCCAGGTTTGTTGTCCAGGCATGTCCAGCTTCATTAGCGATTTCAAATCAGATCTGCAAAGTGAGCACTGCAGAGTGTGCACCCTTGACGGTGTTTTCCTCATCATACTGTGATGATTAGAAGCTAAGCATGTTCACATCATGGTCTATGGCGCCTATTGATGCCTATAGATGCCTCCGGGCTAAGCGTGCTTTACAAATGTCAAAACAAATAAATAAATAAATATAGAGCTAAATGCGCATGATTTTCATGCAGTAGACCGGCTAAAAATGCTTTGTTGCCGCAAGTTTTCACATTCTGTCGTGATTTAAATCGCATTATCAGACTGGCAAGTTTAAAGTTAATGAAGCATTGATTAGCATCTGAGAAGCCAGTCAGCAACCCATTGCTCCTCTACCAGCTAATACTTGCAAATTAATTTGAAAAATGTTGCCTGCATATTGTGATGGAGAAAACATATGGTAATGAGGACGTTTTATGAATCCTTTCTATTGCTATTTGCTTTTCCATCAGAAAACTCTTCATTAGGGCGATTGATGCTGTACTAGTTTGCTTTCTGGCGAGGCACAAGGGGTTCAAAATGAGTTGTTGATGAGTGGAAAAATAGCATTTTAGGTTTTTACCTTAGTTCCCGGACCACCATACTATGAGCTGTGTTCGCGGGCACCTGTCAGCCACCCTGGCGGGCAGAGCGGTGCCCTTGAGCGCAGCATGTCGGATGCATCGGGCTCAACTGGGAATGGGGACTGACAGGCAATGGCACCAGGCAATTCCTCATTGACGGGTGCTGGAAAAAATGCAACTCCGGCGGCAAGCACGGCTACCGCCAGGGTTATCATGAGACCAAATGTTTCAAGTATATTAATGGGGTGTTGCTGACAATATGCCAAGTGCAGCATCGAATGCCACAGCAATGCCATCAGATGCCTGGTGCATCACCATATGCAAAGGCCAGCTCTGCAGTGCTGCAATGACTCCCCCGGTGCAGCCTCATGTGAATTGACTGACAATGCTATCATATGCCTGGTACATCGCCACATGTCAGCTATACTTATAAACATACAGCTACTGACATCCGCAGTCTCAAATATCCCGGTAATACCACTGGATTCCTGCTATCAATCCCTGCGCACGGAATGCCGTGAACAAGCATTTTGATTTTCCGTTGTTGCTATGAGATTTCTAAAGGTCTCACGCGTTTCGTTTCCACACGCACCATCTGTGTGTCGTCCATGATGCACACCAGATGAACGTTTGCATTAAAATGAGGGAAAATGGTGAAAAGTCAATAAAATGCAACTGCGGGCAAGTTTAAATGGATTGGTTTCCTCTGCTCCACAAAACATATATGCTCCTTTCTGGTCTGTATTAAATGCCAATGTCTAAAATGTAAACTTTGTATATATAAGTCTGCACCTTTTATTCGGCTTTTGGTGTTTGCAATTAGGTCATTATTGCAGCGAAGATACGCGAAATAAATGGCTAAATCCATAATGCTTCACTCTATCAAATGTTAGATGGGTAATTCCTCTTGCGTTTGGAGAGGTGGCGCTACACTTGAGTGTTGTATCGTGTTCTGTTGTGACAGGTAGACACAGGCGGCAGATTCATTGTCAGTACTGTGTACTGCATTTACACCCACCTCCTCCTCCCAGGCACAACTGGAAACAAAATCTGTTTCCGTTTAGTCATCGTTCCAAATTGTTTTATTTCTTTAGATCACCCATGTACAGATTAATGGTGGAGTGTTCTTTGTAGAAAGTGTGTAAAAGAAAAAAAATAGAACATGACCTCACACAAGAATAGCGTGGTCCAGTAAATCAGGTCTCGTGGAATTGCGTGTTTAATTTTCTAATTAAAATATGTATTTCTGCCTAAGGACGGATAATGGGGGTCATTCCAAGATTGCCCTTATCCTGGCCAATAATCTGGCAAAATACCGGCACACATATTTACTGTTACCGCAACTTGGTACGGGGGAATTACCACCGGATTACACGTGGCAGCAAAGGAGGTAAATCCCCATTCCATGGAGTGCCATCGGTGACAGTAATACAGGCTATGTGTGCCTGTAAGGCACCTGACCTACCCCCAACACTTAAAAGTGATGGTAAACGTTGTTAACAGCAATTATTTTCTGGATCTGCAAACCTGGAATGAGCCCCAATGTGTTCATAACTTTGATGTTCCAGAAAATACCCATGCTGCTGAACATTTTTTAAATACATAGTTTTTCAATGCCCATTGGACTGATTAATATGTTTAAAAACATTTGAGGCTCCTCGTGTTCTTTTTCAGGACTGGTCCAATGTCTACATTGAATGTATTGAATGTAAAATGGTTAATAGTGACAGCATCGAATGCAAAAGCATCGAATGCAAAAGCATAGAAAAAAATGCATTAAAAAAAATGATTTTTTTCCTTTTTTTACCCCTTAAAACCCATTATTATACAAATAAAACCTTTACCTTTAAAAAAATGCATTTTTTCGATGATTTTGCATTCAATGCTTTTGCATTCGATGCTTTGTATTCGAGGGAATCACTGGGTACCATGTAAAATCAATACAAAATCTGCCCACACCTATTTTACAGTATATGCCCATCGGAAATGAGATCACACCACATTACAGCTTAAAAAGGCGAACACATGGGCGCATATATTTGCAAGAGACTGATGTGCATATGTGAGGCCAGGACCCATCCCTACCTTTGTGGCCAACGACTGTCAGGAATGGCACTCTGTCAAGAGTGGCACAGGGTACCCAGGTAGATTTTGGGTGGCTGTGCTGAAATAAGGTAGCAGATAAGCACACACAGCAGGGAGTTAGACAAGAAAGAAGAGTAGGAAACTGTAGCTGTGAGCCAAAAGGGGCAAAAGATACAAAGGTACAAACAAACTGGATTCCCTCTTGGGGTGTATGCTGAAATGGGAAAGAGTGTTCCACGAACATTAGGAAACTCCAGCCTTCTGCACAGATTGCTATAACAGAGGCCCACACTGTATGCTGGGAACAACAGCAGTGGGTGTCTGTAACACTGAAAACGCGACAAGGGAAGGGGCAGAGGTTGCCTGCCAGAAACCAACAGGCAAGCTCTGTACAAAGGGATTACATAAGACACATGAGAAGACAAGAACAGAAATATCCAGCGAAAAGGAAGTCAATGAGCAATATAGCAGAAGGAAATGAAGGAAAGGCAGTTAGACTGAAGTAGATAACCTAAGGTGGTGTACAGAGGACTCAAGGAAGAGAACAAGGGAGCAGCAGTCAGGAAAACAGAAGGGCTGCAAAGTAGGAAGCAGGTCTGCAGTCAAGAGTGGGACTAGGTGCAGGCAAACTGTAGAGGACTGCAGAGAACTGCAATAGGCTGCAAGGCAGGGAGTCCAGAAGAACAGGACAGAGAGAGATTAGTAGGAGGCAACAGACAGAGAGCCCAAAAGAATAGGGCCACAAGGTAGGGAGCCCAGAGGAGCAGGGCTGTAGGCAGCTAAGTGTAAAACAGGCTGTACTGCAGAGGAGTGTAGCAAGCCACAAGGCAGGGAGTCCAGAGGACACGGGCTGTAGCCAGCGGAGGGAGCAGGCTGCAAGGAAGGAGCCCAGAGGACAAGGGCAATAACGATGAATGAGAATAGCCAGGAATTGAGGACTGTAGCCAGGTGCATTATGGTAAATGTAGTTAATTGAATAAAATAAGAAAGAACCAAAGTTGAGCAAATGGAAATAAAAGACCAAGGCGTGAAAAGGAGTTGTTCAAGGAGTATTAGGAGGATAAATGAGTACCAAGTAGTCCATGATGGTTGCCAATGCGTGTGCCAGCGGCGCGGGCATGACAACGACATAAGGCATTCTGGGATGTTCAGCCAGTATTGTACTCACAATTGGAAAATCTAAACTACAACCACAATTCACTAAAATGCCAATAGTTCTTGAAAGCGTCAGGCCTCTTGCCTCTTGAAAACCAAGTTGAGCCCTTTGCGGACAAGCTGCGTCCCAGATCGCATTGCCAGGCTGCATTAATTGTTTTCATCCATAGTTCTTATATTTTATTCTTGGATTGCACAAACTACCTGCCCCACAATGCACCTGCCCTGTCTACCTAGAAAACTGTCTATTACATCAAAGGAACAACAGTTCCATGAGATTTAGGGGTCTGTTTTGCGTTCCCTTTTGAAGCTATATACACATCATGTGAGAAGTTCAGGGGCAGCCATTGAGACGTCTTCTTTCCATGGTGTTTCTAGTTTCAGGTATTGAATTAGGGGGCTCCAGGAGCCCTTTGTTCTTACATTGAGTGTGTTTCTAGGAACTATGTTGTTGCTCTGTGGTATCCTGATGGCCCCTGCTGACTTCAGTTGTCAGAACCTGCTCCAGTTCCAGTCCTGTTGATGACTGCCTGCAGCCCACATGCTCCTTCCTTCTACAGCCTCTGTGCTCCTTTGCTCGGCTGCCCTGTCACTACTCTCCCCACCAGCGCCTGTGCCCCTCTGTCCAAGTTCACTATTGACCCTGCACCCCAATCCCTTAATTCCTCTACCCTCCAATCTGTATTCTCCTCTGTTATGCAGTCC
Organism: Ambystoma mexicanum; assembly: GCF_040938575.1. NCBI lineage: Eukaryota > Metazoa > Chordata > Amphibia > Caudata > Ambystomatidae > Ambystoma > Ambystoma mexicanum. Next base: position 1,350,985,498 of record NC_090931.1, read on the forward strand.
CTTTGTTCCTCACCCCACAGTCCTTCATCTCAGTCTGTAGTTCCAGCACATAGTTTCCTTGATTCTTGCAAGTAGTGTGAGCCCAAAGTCTACCCTGAGTCTAGCCATAGTTTTTGTCGTATTTCCTTGATCCTTGGTCATAGTTTCATGATAGTTTCAGCCCATCATTTCCAATGTTCTACTCTCTAGTTCAGTCTACTGGCATTCCTTAGTTTCAGCCTTAGTTTCAAGTGTGCATTTCCAGTTCTTAGTATCCTTCTTCTCTGCATTCCCAAATTGTCTCCAACTATATCCCTCTGCAAGTGATTTCAATCCGGCACACATCCAAGTCTCACCCAGCATGTAGTGCACAAATGAAACCCTTATTATCTATAAGTTCAATATTCTGAATGATATACCACTCATATCACACCCCTCTCCTGAGACCCCCCCCCCTGGTCACACTGAACCAGGAATAAGGCTAGTTTGCAAAGGTAAATATTTATTTATGTATTTAGAATTTAAATCACAATATATTTTAATGCACTAGGAATGAAGTAATGAGCACAACAACAAATGCAGCACAGAAAAGGATACTTTTGGGTTGGTTTGGAACAGATAGCACTATGGTTAGGGGGTCCCCCTGAAACACCCCTCAACCCACCAATAGGCAATTTAAATAGATGTGAGGAGAGATCAGGTACTCAGGAACAACACAGATCAAACAGAATATCACTCCCACCTTCCCCCTTTAAACACAAGAGAAAATCGGAATTGACTTTTCAACTGGCAGGATGGCTTTGAAATTGGCTGAGCAAAAACACCAAATGTGGTCAAAAATGCTTAAATTATTATACATTTCTACGAGAGCTGCTTTGAACAGATGCAAGCAAACATAAGCAAACAAAAGCAATACGTTAATCAAAAGAAAACAATTGGAATTTCAAAGTCAAAGTGGGAAATAATTTAAAGCTAATTTAAACATATAAAACTTTTCAAAATTTCAATTTGCAGCAAACTTTTCCTTATGCGATTTTTGATATAACAGGTCAATCGCACTGTTTCATTAATGATGTTAGGTACAGGTGGGAGTTGAAATTTCGCTTCCATCCTAAAAATTGAGGGAGTTATGAAGGTTTTAGTGATAGGTGTTTTTCGAAAATAAAGACACAAATTTGGACAAGGACTTCAGTTTAGAATTGGAAAATATGGCTTATGCTTTTACTATAGGCTAGAGCGTTTAGCTAGGCAACCAAGTCGGGACACAGTAAGCTCTGAAACTGATTCATTACTTCAGTAACAGATCCCAATCACCTTCCCCGACAGCACCAGTCCAAAGACTCAAAGTGGGACTTATGGATCAGAGTTACTGAATAAAGATGACTATGAAATGGCGCTTTAGCAACTAGACAGAAGAAGATAGCGCAACATATTTGGACACTGTTACAGGTTATGAAAGTAGGGATAGTTCAGAGATTAGAGTGTAACAAAATAATGCAAGGTATACAATAGTTCTCTAGCATCCTATTAATACTCAAAATCAACTGGGATTTAAGTTTTTTGGACAGTCACGGTTCTGGTCACTGGATTAGGTCTACAAGGAAAGACAGCACATTAGGCGTGGGACTGGATCAGCTAGGCCGGTCACCGGACGGCACAGGATCTGCCCTTCTTGTTTCTGGGTATTTCAAATCAGTGGCATAGTGAGTTCATCAGGCATGCCTTATGGTAGCAAGCCAGATAGTTTCAGGATGCTAGTTCATATTTCCTTTCAACACCACTGCGCTCCACTGGGTTGAGAGAATAAGTTTGAGGATTGAGGCCTTGCTGAAAATGGTTCAGCTACTGCTTTGCAAGATTCTTGGCATCTGGATCTTGAAGGATGTTAAAGGCTGGATGTTGAATGCTGGAACAAAGTGCTTCGCTGGAATCAGAAGAGTCTGTCAGTGTGTCAGTCTCTATGTGTTGATGCTGTCTCTATTTATCCTTTCAAATGACATCACAAACATGGGAATATGGGCCAGCTTAACTAAGCTTGCCCCTGTGAACTGGGATTGGATCAGGACCTCATCACCGCCTTGCATCTGAGTGATTGGATCAAGGACGGATTATGCCACGTTTATGGTTTGGCTTTTACAGTCCTTAGAAACCTCCCCTAGCAACTAGTATCAAAATCAAATTTTGTCCTAAGTACATATTTATGCATTGGTGACCTCTACAAAAATCACACACAAAGATTCCATATGTTATGTAGTATCTGTTCCTCAAAATCCCGCAGCTGTGAGACCTTGTTTCAACTTTCTGCAGAATTATGTCAATTTCTCCATGAACACATTTTTCATACTTTCTGCAAATTTCCACAAATGTGTGTTTTTACCATAGGGATGTGTGTGTAAAGTTTAAGAATTCTAGCATTAATACAGTTCACATAAAATCCCATACGTTGCAATTCCTGTCCAGAATATGTTGCACAGTTCCACTGCCTCTTGAAACGTAAAGCCAAAAATGAGACTAACAAATATGTCCTTTTTATATTTTTCGCCAGTTTGGATAACAAGTTATGAGTCTCTAAAAAATGTTCATTATTTATTCTTAGCAGCAAATGGCAAGGAGCGGTGTACAACCTTTTCACGCGCCCATTTCCTGGCTTGAGGATCTGCCATTGTTCATTCCTTGGTTTTAGACAAAAGTCTGCCCTAACCCACAATTATGTTATGTCAGTGAGTTTCTGGTGAGAGTATTTCCCTCCCCTTGGGAGAAACCTGTTTTACCACTTCTTGCAGGCCCAGCCAGGCTAATTTATTCTTAATTTCCTGATTTAAAATCCAGCAGAAACCAACTTGTTGCATCAAATGACATAGCTAAATTACTTTCTTAGCTTTAAACCTGTGGGATCAAAAACTGAGATCTGTATTCCTTTTAGCAGCGATCCTTTTATGTTTGCTAATCCAGCAGACTTTTAGTTTATATAGCTTTGAAGTTTCATCAGGAGAAACCATCTGGCAGGGCTGTCATTCACAGGTAGCCCACTGTGCTGCACACAGATTTTGACAGTGGCTGTCATTCATAGGCAATCCAATTTTTCTGAGAAAATGTTTTGCTCTTCATATTTTAGGACTTGGTACCTTCACAATGCTTAATTAGATTAAATGAATTTTAGCACCAAGCAAGATTTGGAGTGTTGAGAAGTGTTGTGTACAGGCATTTTGGAGTTTTTAGCAACAAGGTAAGTGTCATTTACAGTCACATTTTGGAGTTCTCATGCAAAGTGCTGCTTTTCCCTCTGCACTCTATGTTTGCTTGTCATGGAGCCCACTGGCACATTTTCTGCAGTGTGTGCTCTATTCCACCACACATGCACCATGGGTGGTAGGTTGTGCATCCATCTTCTTGTGTGTTGAAGAACGTGGTTCTGGAGGTTTTGGCGCGCACAAGAGTTTTGCTGCCATTTTTGCTGTTTCTTGCACCATAAATAGCAGAGTGATGCTGCATAGTATATAGCAGAGTGGGCCAATACATCCTACAAATCCCCGCCTCCCAACTTTGTTTTGACCTCCAGACGAGGGAGAGTCGGGAGATTGGGATGTTCTTTTCTGTCCATGTGGAGAAATTCAGTTACTTCTCCTGTCAGTGATTGAGGCGATACGCTCTACTTGCCGGTTCAGGTTTGGATTAGACAATACTCCATATTCCTTGGGTTTGTCCTCCCGGTCCCCGAGTGGTCCTCCTTGGTGATTATTCGGATGATTCTTAGTTCAAATGCTTGAACTAAGCATTTGGATAAATGGGTGGTAAGTCTTCAATGCCCACACCGTTGCCAGGAGTGCCTTCTCACAATCGTTGAATTTTTCCTCCACAGACGATAAAGTCTTACTCGCATAGGAGATTACTTTATTATGCGTTTGATATAATACTGCAGTCAAGCATGTGTTTGAGAACCCTGTCTCCAAGAAGAACTCCTTGTTTTGACAGGGTAAGCTAGGCAAGGCGCTTGTGAGAGGCTTCTTTTGAGTTGTCTTACTGCCTCAGCTTGTTCTGGACCCCACTCCCACTTGACCCCCCCTTCAAAAGATGGATCAGGGGTCTCATGATCTCTGCGTAATCCTCAATGAACTTTCTACTGTAATTAGTCAGTCCAAGGAGGCTCCTTAAGTCCCGCAGAGTTGTGTGTTCTTTTACTTTCGGGAGTGCTTCTACTTTCTTTTCCTGGGGACAGAGACCCTCAGGAGTTATCTCATGCCCCAAGAAATTGACACGGGTCCTGCACCACTGTGCCTTTTGGAAAGAGAGTTTTGCTCCGGCATCGCTCAACTGTATCAGAACATAATGGATCTCTGCAATGTGTTCCTCCACAGTTGAGCTTTTGATTAGATCATCATCTACATAGGCCAGGTTACCCTTTTCACCTAAGTCGTGCATGCCTTATGCAGAAAGATATTAAATTCATTTCCGGAGTTGATGTATCCGAAGGGAGTCCGGGTCCAAATATACTGTTGCCCTCAAAAGGTAAAGGCCAGCTTGTATTGGTCCTCCCTTCTGACAGGTACAGTCCAGTACCCATTGGTCAGGTCAATTGCAGTGTATACCTTTGACCCCTGGATCTGGGCCAGACCTTGGTCAATGTTGGGAAGAGGCCATCAGGAAGTATGGACCCATTTGTTGAGCTCCCTTAGGTCAGCACAGAGTCTCCACTGGCCGTTTGGTTTCAAAATCCCCAGCACCGAATTATTGAAGGTGCTGTGGACTGGACGAATTATCCCACGGGACTCAAGGTTCTTAATTATTTCAGTAAGGGACTCCATTGATGCGAGAATCAAGCAATATTGCTTCACAAACACTGGAGTTATGTCAGGGTCTGTGGGAATTGTTGTTGTATGGATGTCAGTACGACCACAGTCAAATGACTCCACCGCAAAGAGATCTTGAAAATCTAATTTTTGCTTTTGCTCCAGAGTCTCACAGGCATCAGCTAGGTTGACTCTCTCTTCAACCATCTGCCTGCAGCCCGGAAAGACTTATGGTTTTGCTATCTCAGTGGCCTCCTCCAGCTGGGTGGAGAAGTTCCTGGTAAAGGTACTGACTTGGACTGATGGCTTCAGATGGGAAAGGCAGTCCTGGTGGACATGAAAGATCACTTCATCCCTCCTGAAGTCACAGGTCACCTCTTCCTTACCATAAGGGCAGGAAGAATAAACCAGGAAATTCCCCACATGCCAGGTGAAGATCCTGTCTGGTGTTGTGTCATTGTCGCTATCACTGTCAAAACAGTCATTGGGGATTAGTCCTACCAGTTTGTTACCTAAATCTATGGAAAAATGTTGGTCATCAACCACCATTCCAATAACGGTGCCTGCGCCCAGAGTGATACTCCTAAGGTCGCTGTTATCCACCTCTATTGGAATGGTGTTGTGTTCTGTATTGACTAGTGGTGTTGGGTTTAACCCCAACCCTTGCTGTTGGAAATGGGCATTGAGGTGAACATAGGCGTCAGGATTTTTCCGTTTCTGTCCTCTTTTAATTTTTTACTTTAAGTGAGAATTGTCTGAACCATTCTGGGTTGGTGACTTCCTCTCCATTCTGAATTTCAACTGCATATGGCAGAAGTTGAGCTGACCAAAATGCTTTCTCTGGGTCATCAAAGTCCATGGGATTACCTGCTAATCGGGACCAGGCTTTGAAGTTTATTAGGTCCAAACTAATGGCAAAGCGATTAAGAATGTCACTGACTAAATAAAATGCAGCAGGGACATCTTGCACGACCCAACAATTATGGACTATGCTCTTGTTGCCTATAGAAATTTTGAGCATACACCTGCTAGGCAGGAGATGTTTGGAACTGGGTGTTTCCAGGTCCATTTCCCATTTGTCTATCAATTTAAATATGGGAATGGCTGGATCTTTTGGGAGTTTTCGGAACATGGCTTCGCTGATGAAGCCCTTACCGTTGTTCACACACACTCGGGCGAGAACAGAGTCCTTCCCCCCATTTAACTGGATGGGGATGAACAACTGTTCTCCAATTTTCTGAATGTCAGCCAAGCTTTGAGCTTATTTCTCATCATTTTGGACTGTAGAATTGGGATTTTCTGATTGTGAATTTGTATAGAATTTCAGAGTGTTTCCTTCCAGTGTGGAATGCCACTTAAGACTGGAAGGAAGGTTGATTTTCAGAAATAGAGAGGAATTGCAATCACCAGTTTGTTGTCCTACTGCAATTATTGTCACATCAGGGATTTTGTGGTTTTGGAAATGGAATTCAATTTGGTCAGGTTTTTGTTCAACCATGTCGCATGTGCCATTTAAACTAACATGGTTGACACTATGTTTTAATTTTTATTGGTCGGTTAATTTGGGTCCAGAGGACCTTTTATACACAATCTATGAGGGGGTACAATCAACGCAGGATGTATTTTCCTAGTAAACATGGGGTGCCCTCTGAAGTCATAACTATGACCGGGTGCTTCACCTTGTGTCTCCCAATTTTAAGGTCTAAATCTGCAGTCCCTTTGACAGGAATTCCTTCCCATCGAAGTTCTGAAGTTGTGCAGGAAGAGGGGTGAGAGGGATTTCTCCCCCCTTCCTGAATTCAGCTGTTCAAAGGCCCTTTTTGACAGAAGGGTAGCTTGGGATCCAATATCCACCATTGCCGAAAATGTACATTGTCCCTGTATTTGGACCGGGGCATAAAATATTCCCTCCTTTTCCTCAAGGGGGCAAATATAATGCATATTTTGGGCCAAGTGGTGGGTTAATTTCTTTGCTTTTGATTCTGACAGAGGGGTGATTTGGGCAGGATTTTGTTTGGGATCTTGGGAACCTGTAAGAAAAAGGTGACAGTTGGATATGGGGGGAATTTTGGGCTCCCCTTGTTCTGATTCTGGGCTGGTCCCCCTCTTTTTGGAGGCAGTCACCAGAATTGGTTTGGGCCAGGTGATTTTCTTGCTGGTCATTCTGGGGTTCAATGATGGGCGGTTTTATCTCGGTACCCACATCTACCCAATCTTAATCAGGATCTCTCGGGACCCATTTTTCTTTGGGAGGAGTTCCCCATCCCTGAAGGAGAAGATCCTTTTCCCAGAATCCTCTGAGGACCCCTCTCCTTCAAATTGGAAGATTCTAACCTCCTCTACAAAATGGATCTTTTTAGGCCCTTTATTTCTCCTACCCGCCTCTGTTCCTTAGGTTGCAGACTTTCGGGGGCAGGAGATTCTGGTTCCGGTTCCTGGTTTTCCCGGGGCTTTTCACAAGTGGGGACGGAAGCTTCCTCTAAGGCTTTATACCCCCCTTGCCCCGTGCCTCCTCCGAACCAGTGGGTTGTCAGGGTTCTCTTCCGTCATTGCTCTGGAGTAACAGACCCTTTATTTGAGGGGTTCTGGGCCACCATGTTCATCTGAGGGTTCTGTAGAGCCCTCAACATGCGACCCAGATCCTGTGCCAAGTTCTGGACCTGCTGCTCCAGTTGGGACACCTGCTCTGGCTGGTATGGGGCTCTTGGGTCTACCCTTGGTTGATCACGGGAAGGGTAACTGTCCCTTCTACCTTAATACCCTTGGTTGGGATAGTCTTGGTACTCCTCCACCCTTGGCCTCCCCTCTCCCAGATTGGGCTGTCTGGGCTCAGGAAATTAGGGAAAGAAAGAAGGGTTGTTTTGGTGGTTGATGTTTGGCGGGATCTGGGGGAAGAAACTCAACCCGGCATTTGGGGGATTACTGCCCTCCTGGGGAAAGTTAGGAGGGAAGTTTCTTGGGTTGGCAGCTACCTGGTTGGTATATCCCCCCCCTTCGGCAGGGGGAGTCCACACATAGCCAAGATGGGTCTGCTGGGGAAACCTGGGGAAACCAAAAGGCTAGAAAACTGAAGGTAGAACACATTGGTCTTCTTGGTGCTTACCGTACATCACTTGTTTGTTACCACCAAACCCTTAACTTCCAAAAAATCAGCAGCAGGAAAGACGGGAGAGTCTACTTGGCTACAGCGACTCAAGCAAGACATAGAGGGCCACAAAAAAGAGTTATTTAATTCAGGCAAGCAAAGTAATATGCACAAATGTGTACATTACATGGATGGATCTGTCATTATTTCACATTGTATTTTAATGAGTGCTATCTAGACCCCCTCTGCGTGTTTCAGATAGCAGACCTCGTCCCTAGGTTGTGCAAATGTACTGTGAAGATTTAAAACAAGCAACAAAAGAAATGGTGTGATTAGGTTATATGCTTGTGGTCATTGGGACAGGTATGCTGCATGATATAATAAATGTTGTTAAGAAAATGTGACTTTACACAAAAAAGTATCCCTTATATTGTGTGTGTAAAAAAAACATATATAAAGAAACTAAGGAAAACAGTTTGAAAACATTGGGCATAAAAGTTTGCCGGTCTGGGAACTACGGTACCGGAAAGCATGCCGGTAGCGTAGATCCCGGACCGGCAAACTACGAGTTGTGCTTATGGGTGCCTTTCTGCCTCCCGGCGGGCAGAAATGCGCCCGCAAGCACAACATGTCAGATGCACTGGTACCGTTATAAACGGTGCCGCTACATCCGACCTCCCCATTCGCCCTATGGGCCGAATGGGAATGGGGAGCATCTTTTTTCTGGCGCCCGCAAATGGGCAATTACTGGGTCCGACAGGGTCGTAATGACCCGGTAATTGCCAATTTGCGAGCCCCTGGAAAAAATTGCAAGTTTGGCGGCAGTCTGCACGTTTTAACGGCAATGCTACCACCAAACCTTTAATGAGACCCATTGTGTGTACAACCTATCGCATTTGTTCTTGAAAGAAGAAACAGATTTGGGTATTTAATTGAAGCAAAGCAAGAACCTTCACAATAAAAATGTACCCGATGTTAAACATGAACACTTATTATGGTCCTGTATGAAACCATGTCTAGTGCAACTATCACATAGCTTCTGATGTAAATGGTCGTTTGATAAAGTAAGTGCCAGTCTTTGTAAAGTTTCAATGGGAGGCCATTTGCCATGGTAGTGTTGTCCAGGAACACGTCTTAACAAAGGTATCCTCTCATTACAGATCACCTGCCTTGTGCTGGTCCTGAATACATGACAGAGTTGGCCATATAACTAGACAGGACTTGGCAGGGAAACTGGACCCTCTCTGATATCGTCTGCCAAGTTTCACCAATGTGGTGAGCTTGCAGTACAAATGCAGACATTTTCTATGCTACGCTAGGCTCATCAATAGATCCTATCTCAGCTATGATCTCCATCACCGGCTCCTTGTTCTGTTGAAAATCCTCCTGGACTAATTTACCCTTATACAACCACCCTCGGGGGGATAGCTCAAGGGCAACGTGCTCGCCTTGGAAACAAGGCGACATAGAGCAACACAGGTTCGATCTGCGCTTAGAAACCTCTGGGTATTAAGCACGTTATATATAACTAATCATACCATATTACTGTAAGTGATACATTTTAGATGTCTGCTCTCTTGCGTGGTGCATCCTGTTTTACTCGTGTTCACCTAATTATTTTGGGTAAGCATTAAACAGTTAACTAATGCACAATACTTTAACATCCCATGCCACTCATATCTGCCCATCCCTCCACCAGGTGGTAGGATCGGAAACTGCAGCCTCAGACATGTTGACTCTGTGAGCAGTAGCAGTGCTCGAGGTGACAGTAGGTGAGCAGAGTTGGGCAAGTGAGCCCAAACATTTGAACCCGGGCACTTATTTATTTTACAAACTAAGCACTGGCTGTGAGTACTATATTTTATCTTGTGCTTTGGGATCGGATAGAGAATTCCCACTCTTTTTGCTCCTCATGATGTGCATTCAAAGAGACGTACTGTAAGAGTCACACTAACTTTCCTGAAAGGCAGGCTTTTCCTTTGACATTGTAAGACACCCTGCAGCCATTCTATGAACTCAGCAAGAGGAACTCAAACATATTCTATTTTTTCACCTCTTCTGTTCACTGCAGTGCTTTTTACTGTGTACTTATTGTCTGTCTCTTTGTGTGTGCAGGTCTTTTTCCTGCTGTCTCGTGTACAATATCCTCTCTTTGGCTATGGGTTTACCAGTTTTGCATCAAACTCCTGACAGATGGCTTACTTCCCAGTTACTTTAAATTCAGCAGTTGTCAATTTCTCTATTTATAACGAGAGTCTTTGCAGGCCAATGGAGAATTTGTGCCACACAAGTCATCATTCATTCTAGTTTACTTGTTGTGTTATTGGGCCTGATTTACAAACATGTTTTCAATGGGACGTTCCCATGTTAAAAATGTTTGTAAATCAGGCCCATTGTTTTTTTTCCCTCCAATTTTGATCGGTATGTGTTGTAGATGCTGTTCTGTGCACATTTGAAGACATGTACATTTCATGTTCATCTGCAAAATAACTCGTTTTGTCTACATATTGAGAAATAAGGCCAACTGGAGGTAAAACCGTGTGTGTGTTTGTTTGTTTTGTATTGCCATGCAAAGTGAGGCTGGACTCTCTTCGGGAAAGTGGTGATGATATGATATGATATGGCATTTATAACGCGCCTATACACAAGTGTTTCAAGGTGCAAAACGATAACAGGAACACTTTTCCTTTTCTGCTCTGCTGCTAAAAACGTACAAAGGTACTGCTAGTTGGTATAACGGGGCTGTTTTCAGGTCTTGTGAGTGTGTAATGTCATCACTGCCAGTGATATGGTAGACACATGTAAATATCTCTTGTTTACAGTTTCCAAACATACCAACTCAAAGTGGCCACCTTTCAGTCAACAATGTCAAGCACTTCAAATGTGTACATGGACACCCAACAACTTGATATAGACCACACAGCGGATAATTCTCCCTTGCAGGGTATGGATAAACCTCTATCAATTACAGAATCAGGTGCGACCCAACCCTCCCCCACTCCACCATCAAGGAAAATGTCATATTACAAGAACCACACTGGAAAAAAACAAGGGCCCAAGTCCAACAGTGGCGGCTGGTGAGTTTGAAAGTTGGTGGGGCGTAAATTTTCCAGAGCGAATTTAGTTGCGAGCGCGCGTAGCGCGCGAGCCCACCCCCCAAAGAGGGGTGCGGGGGGGTCCTCCACCTGGGAAAATTTTGGAAAAATGGCCTACAAAATGTGCAATTTACTGTCCAAATATATTGCCCGAAGCAAAGATGTACGATATCAGAATATCTACAAATCAATCGAAAAAAACCATAGCAGGTGGCCCCATCATCTCCCATAAAATGCTCTTCATCTCCAGATTCCTCTTGAAATAGCTGCCTAGATCAACATCAGATGTCCCACTTTCTCCTTCTGCCAGTGACACAATGCACAATTAACTAACTGGAAACAACAGAAACCACACCAACTCTCAAGCAACCTCTCCATCGACCAATGCACCCTTTCTACTAAACAGACAGACCACCAGAGGATGTCAATCTAGGAGCCAAAGGTGATGACAACCTGCATCACAACACTGTGCTCCACTGCCATCCCTCTTAGCAGAAAGATCCCACAAAAAAATCTCAGCTTGTGTGATGAGGGAGGCAAGCACCAAGAATCATATTTTTGTGCCCCAAATAATGACCATGCTAGTAAATGTCACTCTAGGCAAAGGAGCAGCAAAGGAACCTTTGACACAAGATGGTTCATCAATGTCCACTCATTCTTCAGGCTCCTACGACCTTTAATAGGACAACATATACCAACTGTTCATCACAGGCACCTGGCTCCAGAGATGATCATTCAGCAGTCATACACAAAACGAGCCCAACAGACTACAAGATCAAATTTGCCAACAGAGTAGTCAGAAGAGAATGAATTGCACTCGTTTACAGATACACCATCAAGGTAATCCTAACTGGCTCAATCTCAAACACAACCGCCCTTGCATTCCTTCTCATCTAACAACCTCATTTCTCCAAACCCTTCCTTGACAGACAGTTTGGCTGATGCAGTCGCTAATCTTTCTGTAGACTGCCAAAGCTTTAACATACTGGGATGCTTAAATATCTGGCGCACGAAAGCGGATAACATGTCTACAAAACTTCTCAAACTGCAATGCATTGCATCTCAAACAGGTCAAGGGATCCATCCATGAAGCCAGACACAGCCTGGATAGTATCAATTGCAATGATAACTGTACACATTTTCCTCCCCAATCTGCTAACCCTTGGTAGACCACCTACCCATCCAATTCACCATCTTCACCAAACCACCAGCACTCGTGAAGACAGCGAAAGGATCTGCAATGCTAACCAGATCACGGAAGTAGATCCGACGGGACAGCCTTTTGGAAACTTTCAAAGCATCCAAACTCTCCTTACAACCACTTTTCTTTGCAATGCATCACTTTAGTTTTGATAGGATTAACTTTAAGAGAATGAGACGACATTTGTGAAGGCAGTAAGCAAGTGCTGTAAGCCGATCTGTGTGCAGTGGAATAGCAAGAAATCATCGGCGTATGCCATCCATATTGGTTTCAAATTATACATTTTAAGGGTGACAAACGCAGCAAACTCTAGAAAATATAAAACGGCACATTTTCTTACTCGCGGGCAGCCGGCACTGGGCAGCACGCACGCCTGCCTGGCCCTTGAGGCCCTGTGCTATCCTGGCCACCAGGCACTGCACCACCCGGGTGGGTGGTGCCACTCTGCTAGGCGGCCAGGCCTCTCCCTCACGCTGCCAGGGCTCTGGCTGACTGGCTCTCGTGGCACACTGGGCGGCACTGTCTGTGGTGGCTAGTTGTGCCGTTTTATATTTTCGGCATTTTCTGTCGGAAAATGCTGAAAATATAAAACGGCACATTTTGGATCATGGATGACTCGGACTCTCCGATTTCTACAAGGCCCGCACTGGGCGGGCAGCAACAGCAGCACGCACGCCTGCCTGGGCCTTGAGGCCCTGTGCTAGGCCTGGCCACCAGGCACTGCACCACCCGGGTGGGTGGTGCCACTGTGCCAGGCGGCTAGGCCTCTCCATCACGCTGCCAGGGCTCTGGCTGACTGGCTCTCGTGGCACACTGGGCGGCACTGTCTGTGGTGGCTAGTTGTGCCGTTTTATATTTTCGGCATTTTCTGTCGAAAAATGCCGAAAATATAAAACGGCACATTTTGGATCACAGACGGGCTCCGACTTCTACAAGGCCCGCACTGGGCACAGCAACAGCAGCACGCACGCCTGCCTGGGCCTTGCTGTCGGCGTGGGCCAAGGCCCTTGGGCCTTGGCCCACCACGGACCGGGGGGTAAAGGCCCAGGCCAGGCAGCCCCCGCTACCACCAAGGCCCGCCGGGCTGCCGGAGACTCGACCCAATAAGTTCGAGTAACTAACTTGACGATCATCACAGCACATCAGTCAGCAGCACTGAAAGACGTAGGCCCTGGCCTAGGCCTACACGTCTTCAGTGTTGCTGACTGAGGCTGTGGCCCCGCCAGGGCCCAAAAAACACAAACATCTGCCAACAGCTGGGAGTCTGGGACCAGTACTTACCCGCCGGCAACTCGTGTCGTGGACCAGGGTCCAGGCCGTCTCTGCTGGGCTGGTGGTGGTGGTGGTCAGTCGTGACTCCTCCTGCCGTCGCCTCGTCCTGAAAGAATGGGCCAGGGACTCAGGGAGAGAGTGTGAAGGTGGCGCAGGCGCACCCACACACCCTGCACCAGCACCAGAGATCTGCATAGATACAGTAATGTCATTGGCTGTTTGCCAGCCAATGCAAGGGTTGTAATTGGCTGGCAAACAGCCAATGACATTACTGTGTCCATGGACTCCATGCAGGGGAGGGGACTGAGTGGGGAGGGGGATGACCTAGTGCGCTGTTTACGCACATTTTAGACTGGCGGGGCCACCCCTGAAGCGCCCCGCCAGCCTTCTAAATGAAAGGTGCTTACGTAGAGTGCGTGGAGCTAGGAGCTCCACGTACTCTAGTATTGATTAAGGAAGCGTAAAACGGGACGCGCCCCGCTGTGAAAGCAGCGGGCCCGGCCCTTTGTTATTGTTGCCTTGCCACAGCGCCCCCACACTGTTGGCAAAGGCAAATGCAAGCTAAAAGAGATTCAATCAGAGAAGTTCTCAGATTGAATCTCTTTTAGCTTCCTCTTTCTTTCTCCTTCGTTTTTGGGAGGGCGGCGCCCGGCCGCCCTATAATAGCAGCCGCCACTGAAGTCCAATGACACTCAACAGCTGAGAGTGGACATCGGAACCAAATCAAAACGAAAAAAAAGTCAGACATCCAAATCAGATACCAGAAAAAAACGACACAGGAAATCAAAATCTTCCTAAACCAACCATTTCAAAGGCACTCTTCAATCTTTTTAAAAAGCAACAATGCAAACGCAAATTAAACACAGAAATTGAACTTTCTGATGCAGAAATTTTGGAAGTTCTGGAAAACTCATTTTCGGCACCAAATCTAAGAAAATTGGCTAATCCCATCATCAAATCCCCACTGATATCCTGCATTCAACCTGCGGTGGCAACCGATGACATCTCAATTCAAAGCATTCCTCCTTTCCCTATCCAACCTTCGGAATCAGATAATCCTGATACAGAGGAGCAGCAGAAAAAAGCGACAAATCCAACATACTGCGCAACGGCTCCTTCAGGAATTATCGGTCTGGATCAGCTTCAGGATCCAGAACATCAAGAACAACTGATGAAGGACCACATTTCTTTACCTGGCTCACCCGCCATTCAAATATTAACTAACAGCGAATCCACACGACCTATAGAGGTCACAGACGCTAATACGGCAGCTGTCCTAATCCAAAGAACCATGGATAATCACCAGCAAGATGAGAGATCAGTATCTCAGATGAGCTCTCAATCATGTTCCAATATTCATCTGGATAGTCGACATCAAGGCAGGAAATCACTGGCAATGAACTCAAGTACGGGTAGTTTCAACTTAAGCCATGATGACCAGATATTATCACCAAGAACTCGTAAATCAGCTCACCACTATACATTCCAAGTGGACAACACCCTGGATTCTCAACATCCGACAAGGAAGCAAAGAGACGCCACTTCAAAAAAAAGAATTTCTTCAGAGTCATCGGTTGACACAGGTAAAGGTTCGCCGAGAAAGAGGACCGTCCTGACTACACTAATGTCGGCAATGACTATCGCTTTATCACCCTTCTGTAAACTATATGAAGCTATAAATGAGGCTACTAAAGACTATACCTCAATCTTAGCAACAATTCAGGGCAAATTGATTTTCTTAGAAGGTTATATAACTGCAGCAGAAGTCAAAGAGGCTGCAGCACGTATAATCTTCGAAGAGAAGATACATCGGCTAGAGCAACAACATTCACAAGCCATGTCAGCCAAGCAGACCAATATTTTGATGACAGAAAAGGCATCCCAGACCAGTATACCAAGTACTAAAGGAAATGTAGCCCCACTTTTTATCAAACATATCAACAAATATTTGAGTGAAGCCATAACAGAGCTGCCTAATCCTGCGAAAAAGACCGCAGGAAATGTTCCTGCAAGTAAACCAAACTCAGCGTTTCAGCTGCCAAGCAAGAAGCAAACACCCCCTGTAAACCCTGCATTGGCAGGGCTAAGAAAACAATCTAGTAAGGAGAAGGTGGCAACAAATAAAAACCAACAATCAAAAACACTGCAAGTAGATGATTCTATCGACACCCAAGTATTTATTGACTTGAGTAATTCACCACGGTCTGCGGCTGAATTTCAGGCTTCAAGCAGCCTAATGGACCTAACCCAACACTTGCACGCAGACAAATCCCCCATTAGGAATATGTCGCAAAACAGTCAGAAGATAGCAACAGATGATGATTGGGACAACCAACAAGAATTGATGGTTTCACCAGGGACGAACAAAATTCAAAGTCCCAGAGGTCTCACCCGTCATGGGCAGACATTCATTGCTTCAGACAAAACGCAAGACAAAAGTTCTCAATAGAGGAAGCTCAGAAGACACACACATCTATCGGAACACCACAGAAAGAGCGGCGACATTCTCAAGCAAAGGAAACTTCACACAATGAATACCGAAGTGACATAGAAAAAACTTCTAAGGGCACAAGAATTTTCAAACTCGAACAAAAATCCAATAAGTCTGGCTACATGATTTTAAACAGAAAAACGGTGTTAAGAACCATGAGTAAAATAAAATCATTGAGAACTCTAACCACAAGAGACTTCCGTTCGATTGAACCATATCACAGAGAACAAAGGGCCAAGGCATTTCTGCACATAAAAGCACGGGCATTACAAACAATTCCAGAGGAGGCATACAAAGAGCTTGAACATGTGGGTCTCTTGCTAAGGGAAATCGAAATCTCCAAAAGTGAACCCAAGAAGAGGAACAAGGAGGAGGTCAGGTCGTATAAACCACACTACTCCTCAAAAATTCAAAATGTACACAACAATAGGAACAGCAGAAAGTATTCGACCAGTGAACAAAATCACCTCAGAGCTTATAGAGATTACTCAGAGAGGCATACTTTGTCTAGAAACTATGATTCTGAAGGGAAAGACCACTCACAACCTGCCACACAAAGAGCAGGCAAAATTGACTGCAAACAGAATACATGATTAGAAACTCCGCTGTCAAGAAAGACCGAAGGTTGCCACACCAACCCTAATGAAACCCCTTTGAATCGTGAGGAATCCAGAAATCCAACAGGCCCATGGCAATGGCTAAAGACAGCCGTCAAAGGAAAGACTAGTAGTAACCAACAAAAACAACTTGATCCTGGTGGGTTTTGACATTATATGCCTCCAGGAAACATGGTTGAAAGAGAAACCTTCCTTAGACAGATAGGAGATTGAAATCGCAGCGGCCAAAAGGGGCCTATTTGGGCGTCCGTCATCCGGCCTCCTGCTTGCAATAAGGATTGGGTCCAGCATTAAGATTTTGAAAAAATTGATAGAGACCTACGGCATGCTCGGAGTCCTCATTACATGGTCGTTCCAGGATGCAAAGTCTAAAAAAATCTGGAAAACCCAGCTGGCGATCATAAATTTGTATTGGAACCCCCAGCAAACCTCAATCACAACCTTTTGTAATCAGGTTACAGATGCAATCGACAACATTAGAATTGATTCGAACACGAGCCATATAATCATATGTGGGGACCTAAATGCTAAATGTGTCCAAGACAATGCTAGCCAGAGTAAAAACAAACAGAAATCAGCGTTCGAAGAAACAGGCATTGCTTTGTTGACCGCAATGAAATCAAGACGTTTTCACAACCTGGCATGGTTAAAACCCTGGGAAAACATTATCCCAATGTGGGAACGTGAAAATTCCCAGGCTACACTTAACTACATCTTTGCTTCAGACAGCTTACTATCTTTAATTGAATCTTTCAGAATCACTCGGACAGAAGAAAGCGACCATAACCTACTTACAATAACATGGTCGTCAAGGCATCCCAAAGGCAAACTGTTCTTCCCATCGTTAGAAGCAAACACTCAAAGAACTAGAGTCTGTCTAACTGCGACAAACATCAAGTCAATTACTGACAAATATAAAAAAATGGTGGGAAACAAATCAGGAGATTCAGAACGACCAGATTATCTTCCATTCATACTAAAGTTCAGGATGACTCCCAAGGAAAATAAATGTCGGAGAAGAACACACAATCTTGTGTTCGACCGAACACTAGTGGAAAGAAGAAAAATCCTGAGGAAAGCAAAAAGAAGATTAATAACTGAGCGCTCTGAACCAGCCAGGACAAATTTTATAGCTGAAGAAAAAAGCTATAAATCATGGTTACACAGCCGCAGATGAATAATGTACCAAAATGACGTGGAGAAGATGCTAAGAACCTTAAGCACCAAGAAATCCAGTGACTTCTGGGCACTGATCAAAACAACAACCAAAACTAAGGAAATGGATCTCATAAACTCTGTCACGGAAGAAAATTGGTTTAATTATTTTAAAGAGCTGTTCGCTCCAACATCAGACTTGCCTCAAATATCGGCACAGATGACGGGCGGCCCATGGGTCAATTTATCAGGCAAAGCCAACATCATCAATGTTATCATGCATTTAAAGTCGTCAAGAGCTCCTGGCCCTGATGGCCTTAGCAACATTGATCTTAAACAAGCCTGGGCAAGTCTCATAAGTACTATATTCCAACATTGTGAATCACTTAGAGCAATTCCGACTTCATGGACCCAATCGATAATCGTTCCACTCTTTAAACGTGGCAACAGGGAAGATCCGAAAAACTACAGGCCAATTGCCTTGTTGGACATTATCTGCAAAATCTTTGCAACTTTATTGCTCAAACATTTTCAATCATGGGCAAAGGCATCACCAGCGAATGATCCACTGCAGATGGGTTTCTTAAAAAATGGTGGAACATCTGTAAATATCCTGTTGCTTAATATAATCAAAGCAAAAGTTAAGCAAGGTTCGCCACCAGTGTTCTTGGCATTTGTTGATCTATCACAGGCTTTTGACAGAGTCGACAGGAGCCTGCTTTGGCCCAAATTACACAAATGGAAATGCCCAAGCGAAATTATGAATGAAATCCCAGCACTTCACACAGACACCAAACTCAGAGTCAGACTTAATAATCAAGGAGTGCTGTCAGAAGATATCCCCGCAGAGCGCGGAGTCAAACAGGGCTGCCCTCTAGCACCAGCCCTATTCCTCAGATTCCGTGGTGACTTTAAGGAGACAGAATCTTCAGTCAGAAGATTCCTGCCAAAAATAGGAAATACCAAATTTGGTAAAGTATACAAGTTTAAATAATTTGGAAATCAACAAACTCAAAACAAAAGTCATGATTCTAACAAAAAATCACCCATACAACAGACGCAATAGAGGTTGGTTCCTGGAAAATACCAAGATTGAAGTAGTTGCGCACTACAAATACCTGGTCATAACGATCGACAGCTCAGTAAAGGAAGCAACTATGCAAGCCATTCTCTGGGTGAAAGCAAGGAACCTGGCGGCACAGATGAGAACCATTGATAAGCAATATGGAAAATTCTCGCCGTCCCCATAATTCAATTCTATAAAGGCAAAGTAGTGCCGGCCTTAGCTTACGGAATGGGCGCAACTCTGTCCATGCCAAACTCAATCTGGGCAAAATTGGAAGACCTGCTGTGGCGTTCAGTATTGGGACTACCAAATTGAGCTGCAATCGCCAACATCAGGTGGGATCTAGGACTATTGTCTTTATTATCATCTGTTGAACAAAACGCCATGCAAATTTTCAGAAAAACTATACTCCCTGACACCCTAACGATATTCAAGTATATCGCTACAGAACTCTCATTTGGCCATACCATATTTTTAAAAAATGGCCGCTGGAGCAAAGAGCAAAACTGGAAGAAATAGCATGCATCGAAGAAGATCTTGTCGGAAACCATCAAAGAATAAAACATAAAATGGAACTCATGGACTGGATCAGCACGATAGACAAAGCCCAAGCAAACAAACTGACCACACACTTGCCACCAGTCTACAATAAACTGAAAACTCTGCTACTATATTGTTCAAAATACCCAGACAAAAGTCTCATGAAGACCTTCCTGAGAGCACGTTTGAACCTACTGCCCACACGGGCTTTAGGTTGCAGTCCACGTGTAACGAATGTAGATTATGTGCCACACCAGAAGAAACAGAAAATCTGAGGCATCTTTTACTGCATTGCAAATTATTAAACCAAGAAAGAATGGCTTACCTTTCGCCTCTCGGGGTGCCCTCGTCAGTTTTAGAAGAAGACATCTGGTGGAACAGATTGATGTCAGGAGAAAACTCTAAATGGACTATCACAACATCAAAACCTTTGACTATCGCCCTCGGCAAAATAAGTGCACATGGAAATCAAAGTATGGCAGGGTGGTCTTCATACTTGATCTCCTATCCTTTACATGATAATACTCTGGAGTGCAACCCATCTTTGTAAAACTCACAAGCTAAGTATATACAAATAAAAGAAAAAAAGAAAAGTGTACTTGCGGGATGCAAGTAGAAGCCACTTACGTGGGTTTCCTCCTAAAAGCTATATTGGTGCCAAGCAAAACCTTTCTTATCATACAGCTCTCTTTTGATGCCCCTCACCCCCTTAATCAAAAATGGGAAACTAAGAGAAAGTATGATATGAAATTACAACCAGATGGCTAAAGAAAAATTCATCTATAAGCAGCTTGCCAATTTACAAAGGGAAAACAATGAATTGATCTTAAGGGTGCATTCCTGATCACATCAGTAAAGTGCCCTCCAAAGAATAGGCTGCATGTCCAGTGATAACATTATTTTAATGTTTGCATTGACCGCTTCAGAAATAAAAACAGAGATACTTATGATGGTCAAGAAACATGATTTTAGTGTTAAATGTTAACTTCGTGTATATGGGGTCAGAGCCTCTCTCCCGTTTAAATCTAGGGACAGTGGTAAAATCAAGA
The DNA here is from genome assembly GCF_040938575.1 of Ambystoma mexicanum. Taxonomy (NCBI): domain Eukaryota; kingdom Metazoa; phylum Chordata; class Amphibia; order Caudata; family Ambystomatidae; genus Ambystoma; species Ambystoma mexicanum. The sequence continues at coordinate 1,351,005,835 of NC_090931.1, forward strand.
TGCAGCTATATCATATTATCAGCTAGGTGAAGTGACTCATGAAGAGCAGCCAAAACCGAATTTTCTGATTTCGTTTTAACCCACCACTATGACTTTCCACTTTAGCCCAAATATTAAAGAGGCATCTACTCTAGGCTCCTCACTTGAAGCTTGATCCCATGAACAATGGGCCTAGTTAAACCCAACAAACCTGTTGTACACTTAGTGGGGATTCTGACATCTTTCCCATGTGGGGAGTCTGCCTTTATTAGGGTGTAGGGCTGGAAACAGGCCCTTCTAGGGAAGCTACAGGGCAAAGGGGATTACTTAAAAGGGGATCATTAACATGGAAAGACTTTAATGGAGGGTGGGCAGGGATGAGCAGAGGTCTACGGAAAGCAAGAGGCTAGAAACTTGAAGGAATAACACTTTGGTCATCTTGGTGCTTACAGTACATCACCTCATTGTTACCACCAACCCCCGAACCTCCTGGAAATCAGGGACTCTGAGTATGACACAGGAGAGAAGGGCACATCTGTAACAGAGACACGGATTGTAGTTGAACAAGATGCCATTTGATGAATCATCTTTTGGAGTCTTCTTGGGACAGAAGAAGGATGATGCTCCAGCTTGAGATACATCTGCTCAAAGTCCCCTGCATAGGATGAGAGAAGGAACAGCTGGAAGTAAAGCTTGCCTAGTACTGATGACTGATGGTACCCAGGGAGACCCTGCCCAGGATTGGACCAAAGGCTTTCCCTGGGCTCGTGCTAAGATAATATGTGTTTTGTGACTGTTCTTCATTAAGTGGGCACCTCTAATTTAACTTACCCTAAAATACAAACCCACACTACAGTTGTGGGACAAGAAACAGGTAGCACTAGAAAGCACAATGTCATTGCATTCAAATAAAATCATTTGAAAGGTGCCCCCTAACGTTATGGTGGGGAGGTCACCACAATAAAATATGTATACCTTGAAAGATGGTTTACAGAAATAAGAATTGGCCTCCCTGTGCAGTTCTTACTAAGGTATAGAGCATACATGCAGCTGTTCCATCCATCAGAGTATGATATGTATACATATCTTTTAATAGGACAGTCTAATAAAAAAACACAATATAAATCCATAAATACATTGCTGCTTATCAGCCATTTGGCTTAAATGATATTTTGTATCCATGACAAATCAAAACATTCAATTTTATTTTCTTCAATTCCAATAACAAGTATTGATATCAGAGAAAATCTGCATAGAAAATGACATTATTTTGAAATGAAATCCCCCATGTGAAGAAGTGGTGTTGTAGATTCCAAGCATCTACATGTACGAGACATATAGGCTCTAGTGGGTTGCAGGGCAATCTAGAAGCTTCTGTTTGGGGAGGCTGTGCTATCAATTCAGAATGTACAAAATATTCATGTATCTACACAAAATGATCATTTTCTGAACAACATCGATCTCCCTAATCCTCCTCAGTGATTTGGGAGTTTCTAGTTCAGAGTCCTCTCACTTATATAACACAATATCATTGGTGGAATTGTACTGTTCATTTGGAATTGCAGCTGTTCTATGGAAATGCAAATGGTAAACTCCCATTCATCACAACCTGTCTTTTGAAATATGAATGGCTTTCACAAGTGCTGATTCATGAATTATCTGTCAGGCTATGTAGTGTGTGCATAGTTTCTGACTCTATATTGAGGAATGCCTTAAGAATCAACTGCAGTTAACAGCACACCACGAAAACAACAGCACTTACATTGTATCTTATTGCTTATTTCAGCATTCTCATGGAAACAGATCCTAGACTGCAGATAACCTTAGGAATGTAGAACAATGTAACTAATATAATACATTAATGGCACCGTATGGGGTGATGGGATGGAATAGGCATAACGAATAGCGTTCAATATCAGAAAAGATTGGACACATTAAGATCTATGTTTTCTACCATGCTCTGCGAAGGTTTATTGAAGTAATGTGCATGTCAGATGTTGCTTCTCTACTGCCCTTTCCAAAATTACACAAATGAAGGAATATGAATGCCACTCGGCTTACAATTTCAGTGGGAAAAGGCTATCCTCCACAATAAAGAACATTAAAATGTACAGATGGCTAAACGTAAATAAGTGAATTGCCAACAAAGACTGAAATAGACCAACAAAATACGTCCAGATTTCAGGCAAATACTGGATGAAGCTATCACTATATTCCCTGCCATTGTGTCAAATTCTGGGCAATGTTCTTCCACTGAAAATACAATTTCAGTCAATGGGCGAGGAAAATCAAATTAGCAACTGATCACAATATTGTCAATGCGAGCATGATCTGACTTTACAAGGCACTGTTCCCCTCCCATTCCCTGCTCCTACCTGAAGCCTTCTTCCTTCCCTTGCCACCATGTCTCCTCCCACCCCGGCTATTCTCTTTCAGTCTTCCTAACTGGTGCTGGTTGATTTTCTCAATCCCTGCTCCTCCACTGTTGGCTAATGTTCCACCGCTGACTGACTGTAAAAATAATACTGGAGGTAGCAACAGTGTATATAATAAAAAGTAGACTTTGCCTGTCAATTTTATTGCAGGCGGAGAAATCCAACATTAAGGACGATATAAATCGCTAAAATAATACTAACAATAATAATGATCTGTCCTGAAATGTATTAGTGAAACAATCGTTTAGCCAGTGAAAAACCGTGTTCCTTGCTACTCATGAGGCCAGCTACAGTAGTATAATTGCAATGTCCATTTGGTTTTTACACTGCTGCATTGTTCAGAATTCCCATATGTTATAAAATCCAGCTTCATGTTTTCAGTGGTGGACCTGGGATCACAATGATATGATAGGTTATTTTTAACGTGCTTAATACCCAGTGCTTTCTAAGCGCGGACCCGCGGATCGACGCTGTGTTGCTCTGTGTTGTTTTGCTTCCAAAGCGAGCAGGTTGCTGCTGAGCTATCCTCCCAATCAATTTGGATATGGCTTTGTCCTATAACATTTGTGTGGATATTGTCAACGCTATTGCCAAGATGGTGTCTCGCTGCACAGTCGCTCCTCTGACACATAACAAACCCTAATTAACGTCACCTCCATTAATGCGGCCTAAAAACCCACCTTTCTTTAAGCAAATCTTTTGCTAGTAATAATGCTTTCTCTTGCAAGTGTATGGTGGCCTCTCGACACATTTCCTTCCGTCACAGACCATCCTGAATGTTTAGTTTGGGCTATTAGGCGTCTCATGACACCTATAAGCCAAAACTATTGTATTGGAGATGGCACATGGGGAGGGACACAAAGCTTTTAGGTGTTGTTTGGTTATTTGTCCACCCATTCACTGCCCATGGCCATGCTAATCCATAATGACATCCAAACCATGTTCCAGAACCTCCCCACGCAAAACACACCCTGATGGGAACTTTTTGAGCTTGCTTTAATCAAGCCTTACCATCGAACTTTGCACTCAGGTGCCGCAGGTGTTTTTGAAAGCACTTTTCCCAGAGTTAATGACTTAATTGGAGTTGTAAACCTGCTAGTCGTGGAATACACATTTCTTACCAGATCTGCCTTCGGCCACTGGATTTATAAGTATTTTGCATGTTTCTCACTGAAATCCTGTTAAAAACAAGTATTGGCAAAGCCAACAGTTTTTGCTTGTGTATAAGTATGAGGCATTTGCCAGGCACTGCTATTAGATGCCCAGGTACTTGCACCCTTTTTCGACTGCTACCATTAATGGCCAGTTAATACCACTACGGCTGTGCCTGGCAAATGCATTTCCCTTGCCTAAACAAACGCGCAAACTGTTTATCAACCTCTGCCATGGCTTGCACTGCTCCACACTCTCGCCTTGACTGACCCTTTGTGCCATGCGTTCAGCAGTGCCCTGCATTGCCCAGGCTCAGCATTAACGATTTTGAGAAATATGGAATACATCTGATTGCAGACCCTGGACAGACATGCAAAAAAGGGATTATAGGCAGGAAATACATCCTATTTGCATAGCTGCCAATGTATGTCTTTACTTGTCCATCAGGGTGATTAAGCAGGTTGACAACCTACACAGGCTTCGTTCTGTTATGCTGCAAGCGTTCTGGGATGTTTTTCTTATCCTACTGTGATCATTAGAAGCCAAGCCTTTCCCATAATGGTCTGCGTAATAAATGCTGTTTGATTTTCTTGTGGGTGGCAGAAAGCTGCTAAAATGCATTGTTACAGTGAGTTTTCCCATTATATTGTCATTTAAATCACATTATCAGATAGGCATGTTAAAAGCTAATGAACCATTGATTAGCATCTGAAAAGCCTATCAACAACCCATAGCTCTTTCACTGCCTAATACTTGCGAATTAATGTGAAAAATGCAGCCTATGTATTGTGATGGGAAAAGACATATGGTAATAGGCAGTTTTATGTATATTGTAAATTGCCATTCACTTCAACATAACCACAATATTGATAGAGGCAAAGCGTTCTACAGCCATTTGCTTTCCAGTGAGGAAGAAGAGCTCTAAAATGTATTGAACAAATATTATTTTATTGAGGCATTACAATCCTGAGTGAGAGGGCAGTTATTGGCCCACATTTAAGTTATGGGCCTGAGACACAGCTGTGAGAGAATAACAAGGGTAGGGCTGGTAATATCTGCTACAGCGCTTTTCGCCAGGGCTTTAATGCCATTAAAATATAAACATAGATCAAAACAGGTTACAAACAAATACAGCATCTGGAGAAGGCACTTGGAACCCTGCCTTGCAAATGAGAAACTGATCATTCATGCAGAATGTTGGGAGAGACACATCAAGCTTTGTAACATTGGTTAACGCCCTCTGCCGACCCATTGTTTACTACGGCCTGCCAGCAATCCAATGTTATAACACTCGGAAGACAAAAGAGACCCAGAATGAGACTGCGCCACAATTTTACAAAGGGTGATTTAATATATAGAAATGCCCCTTAAGATGACACGTGTTTCGGTCCCCTTTGAGACAATCCTCAAATCAGGGTTTGTCTTCACTAATGCCCCTAATTAGGTTAAGCAGAGATTGTCCTCTCTTCCAATATCAGGTTGGATCCCTGTAACTATCTGTCTCGCGTTCAATCCCGTACAGCCAAGTGTCTGGAGGGGGACACTCGGCTGCACGCCGTCATCTTAAGGGGCATTTCTATATATTAAATCACCCTTTGTAAAATTGGGCGCAGTCTCATTCTGGGTCTCTTTTGTCTTACAAATGTTTATATGTGGTCTTCTCTTGGCTAAACCACAAACCCAGTGAGACGCGACCACAAGGAAAAAATAAGCTGAACTAAAATACCTATTTGAATTAACATGTCGCCATGTTAGACCGGACCAACATAGCCAAGAATTGGTGAAACAATGTTATAACATAACACCAATTGGCCCCAGAGGCTGCACGGTCTGGTAATGGGCCAGTGTCCAATCTGAAGCCTACAGGGGGTGAGATTATTTCTATTAGTTGCTCAGGTTTTAAATCTTGGCTGCTCATAGCAATGTATTTGTTTCAAAGAAAGAGCTGCACTCTCGCCACAACCCGTTCTTTGAAACAAATACTCACCAAACATGGGCACCATGGACATAGAAGGCAGGGCTCCATGTGAAGCTCATCTTCCATTTCAATGGGAGACCGGGCACATCTGAGGAGCAGCTCGGTGCCACTGGGAAATAAACAGGTACGTTGGAGGGAAGGGGGGGGCAGCCGGAAGGCAGGCAGCGAGTGGACTGGGGGAGGTGGGACGCAGGTGTGAATATGGCAGGTGGATATGAGCAGCACACAGCTTGTTCCGAGACTTAGATTCAGCCTAGGTTTCTAACGTATATTTACATACAGATCTTATTCCAGAGGTTTTGGGCACTTGACTGACAATGAAAATGTGGAAAGTACAAGAACACAATGTTGACAGGAAAATGGAATACTAATGCTAACAAGGTTTTTCAGAACCTTCTCTGTGGAGGGGTTCTGTGTAGCCAACATAGAGATACAACCAAATCCACACTTACGTTCTCGACAAAACTTTCAATGATAGTGTAGCTGTGTAGTTAGGCTTAGACTCTTCAGTATTTCTATTTTGTGCTTAGTTAGGAAGATGCTATTCTTGGTGGAGCTTAGAGTCTGGATCAACCCAGCCATATTAAGGGGCAATGTGGTTGAGCTTTCGTTATAATCCATTTATATTCCCTTTGTAGAGGATCAGGTTGTGCGCATGCCATGTTCTATAGTCTCCATCTTGAAAGTCTATTAGGGATAACGATACAGGACACAGGTCAACCTGGGTGTCCTCCTTTCATTCTCCCTCAGGAAGTTTCCCAATCTCCTTCTTCCAAGGTCTATAATGAAGACAGTGGAACACAAACAGAGTGAGATATGTGTGACAACAGTGACTACAGAAGTCCTGTCTGTTTTGAGAAAGGTCAAAGAGAGCGAGAGAGAGAGAGAGAGAAAGAGAGAGAGAGAGAGAGAGAGAGAGAGAGAGAGAGAGAGAGAGAGTGTGTGTGTGTAATGGACAACTCCATGTGTTTGGTTCTAGCATCTATTCACCCACTAACTCCATCCTCATGGAAGAGGACATCACCCCCATTCCCAATACAGCTTCATAGCTTGTCTTTCACTTTCTGTGACCTCCCAATTAGGTGCGACATCCTCTACATTCTCTCCTCTTTAATTTCGTTTTTCCCCCTTTATGAGAGGATGTAGTGCATAAACATGTTAAAAAAGATGCACTTTCGAAATTGTCAGAACATCTATGTGATTCCGCAGAGAACATCATCTGGATAAAGTCGAACTTCTTCCCTAGATTGCCAATGTGTATTTAAAATATACCAGTGCTAGGGATGGGCGGGCCTTAAAGAGCTCATCTTGAATGTGGGTTTGAAACATTTGCAAAAAAGTAATAAATAAAGGGGTAGACCTGCAATTTAAATCCCTGGTCCTTCAGGTAAAGTACATCATATTAGGGCAAGGTGGACAAGTGGAATGGGATGACACGTAGAGTCTTTGCTCAAATATAAATTTCAATTTTTAATCGTTAATCAATACAAATTTCACATAATTAATACATGTATGATATAAAATCATAAAACCAAATTTTTCATTTTATCTGTTCATCATTCGTATCTCAAGCAATCATTCTCAATCCCCTACTTTCATATTCAAACCATCAACAGTAAAACCTTTTTGGCATATCAAGGCAGTGTAAACTACTGCTATTGATATAATCTTCCTTAGTTTTTACATATACTTATGACCCGGTCCATAGTATCAGGTGTCAAAAAAATCTGGTGTTGAAATTAGTCCAGATATGTACTATGAATCATCGACACGTGTTTCGGTCACAAAGACCTTCTTCAGGACGTAGGACACCAGGTAATAACTCTGCCCTTCTTGGAAGCGTATAGGCCAATGTTCATTCCCAAAGGGCCTATTCAAGGGTAATCAAGTTGACCAACAGAATCAATCCTCCACAAGACTCCATAAAATTATAGACAACACTCACTGCTGCTTTATGTGGTAAACATGTGCACGCCTTGGCGCATTCGAGAGATATGTTCCAATTGATGTGTCTGGTTGGTTCAGCTATGAATCCGTCCCCAGACCTGAGCCCGGTCTATACCACGGCAAAGATTTGCAGCAATCCAAACACGATCTGGCGGCACGTCGCTCTTCTGGTAGATTGCAGAAAAGCCTTGAATCAACTTGAGCAATTTGAGCCTCACTAGAGATGGCTGACAAGTAGGATAAAGCCGAGTCAGTAAATGCCTCATTCGACTCAAATTGGTTCAAGCCAATTCAAGCTTTAAGGCACTATGGCTTAATTTGGGTTAAAAACAAGTAAACTCCATGGTGATTTTAAGAAAGGATGCAGATGAATCCCAAAACCTTTTTCAGTGGAAGTGATGACGTGTGATTGTGCATCCCACAACTCCTATGCCATAGATCCATCTCACTGCAACACATTTCCTACCGCAAAAATACAGCTTGGTGCAGTGCATTTCCCATGCCCTGAATCCATCCAAGTGCAATACCTTTCCTTTCCCAAACATTCAGCTAACTCCACTACTTTTCCTACCCCCGAAACCCATCTAAGTGCAACACATTTTGTTTCCCAAAATCCATATAAGTTTTACACATTTCCTACCCCCAAAATATGGTTAGGTTAAATATATTTCATTAACCCCAAAGTATATTTAAGTGCAACACATTTTCTACCCCGTAAATCCATCTAAATGTAACACATTTCCTACTCCAAAATCCATCTAAGGGTGACACATTTCCTACCCTTAAAGTACAGCAGTGACCCACACACAGATATCTCCCAATAATGTTATCGGGCTATATAGGGGTTGAAGCAGATAGTCTACATAAAGCTATAATATTATACTTTTAATGTAGAACTGGCAGGGTTTTAGTTGGGCACTGTTAGGCAAGATTTCCACAGAGCTTGTAAATCTTCCTTTCCTGGTTCAACCCCAGAACTTTTTGCTTTTCTAGTGGGATATTTTTCATTAATACCTCAGTGAGTGGGAACCTTTTTCCACACTCATCTAATCTTTAACTCTTTTTATGGGTGTAATTTTCAAGACTCTCCATAGTGTCTTTTTAAAGTTATCATGTTTAACAACTTATTGGCAATACGTGCCTGTTGTTGCTTGGTTGCCCTAGGGGCTGCCCATTTAACTTTCTAGTGCTGACCTTGAGTGAACTACACTTCCCAAGGGTAGAAAGGATCTTTGGATCCCTTTTACATTTTATTCTGTGAAACCAGCACACCCCACCTTATGTGGAGTGCTGGGGAGATACAATGTATCCCCTTTCGCATTAAAACTGTAACAATTCTGTTACAGTGACACGCTTACCTTTAATGGCTGGTGGCAGTGATACTTTTTACTAATTTGGTGCACCTTTACCGCGGGCTGTGATCACAGTTTCAGTAGAGGCATCTATGGGTGCTCATTTTACCAAAATGGCCCCTGTCTTCTTTTTCTGCCATTTTAGTGTTTCTTGTCATTTCTTGTTCCTACCCCTGACAACCAGGGTGGGAAATTCCTTTGTGTGATTTATTTCTTCGGCGGGAGTCCCGTGACACCCCGCCCAGGCTCCAATCAGTCTGTAAGCACAGGAAGTGGGGGAGGAGTCCAAAACGTCCCCATACTTTGTCTTACACCTTGCTTCAACTGGGACAAATCCCAGTGGGGGGCTGGCTGTCCTGATTGGACAACCAGATGCCCCTTTCTTGTAAAATGCGGGGAGAGAATGCAGAGGTTGTGCTGTAGTTCCTGATAAATACAGGAAACCTGGAAGCTGAAGTAATTTCGACCACTGGAACATAAAACCGAAGAGGATGACAAAGGAAAAGCGGCTGAGAAGATTTTCAGCGACAGGAGAGCCTGCTGTGTAACCCATGCCTGCTGCAGCCCTTCCTTCCAATCAATCTGGGGACTCCGAAAATGATGACCTGTACCCAGAGCCTGGAGAGACACACTAGAGTCAAGAAGACCTGCTTTTACATATCTAGAGACAAGAATCAAGTCCAAAAGTTCCCCTCACAAGAGTGCTGGACCTATGTAATGACAAGAATTCAGTCGCGATATTCTGTCTTCTTCTGTGCTCCTTGAAAAGGCACCAAATCCACATAACCGCATTCAGCTGCAAGGGAAATCTTGCCTAGAGGCTTCCTCATCGATCCCTGCTGCAAAGTCCCTTCTGAAGTCTTGTGTTCAGTCTCCAGGTTAAGGAATCCACTGACCAGGTATTTGGATGCAGACCCTGACGTTCTCCTGCTGCAATCTCTTCTTCATTGCTGAGGTACTGTGTTGGCTTGGGTATATACTTACCTTAAGCCTTTTCGGATTTCTGTGCAGTCTGGGGTGATTTCTGTGATTGGGAGGTCCCTCTTCCAGTGCACCCAGTCCCACTGCTAGACTCCTGCTGGGGTGTCTTCAGTGAAGCCCCTGGACCATCTTCTAACTCTAAAAGTAAAGTACGCACCTGTCTGCCCAGTTTTACTAAGGAACTCTGAATTTTGCTACTCAAGAACTTATTCTAACACTGCCTGTTGGTCACTAGTCCTAGTGAGCCCCCTTCTGCCACTGAGAACACTCATGCTCCAAGAATAAGGGAAAGACTTTGAAGGTATTGGGACTTCTGCCTAGAAAATAAATCAAGTGTTTAACTTACATGTAAAGAGTTGGTTGGTAACTGTAATTCTAAGAGTGAACAGTTACAAAAGTGCTTACTGATCTTGAATGTGTGATACACTATTCTTAAGTATGGTTAACATCTTTTCTTCCTTAGCCACTGTTTTACCAGTCTAATAGAAAGTAGATGTGAGGTATTTTACTCTCCTGTGATTAGGCTGTGCCTCTTTACAAAAGTAATGTGTTGGTTTCACCAGATTATTCTAGTAGGGTAATTGTATGAGTGTCCTCCAACTGTTGGTATCACCAGGTAAGTCCTGTTAGGATAACTGTATGAGTGTCCCCAACTGGGTCTTGCTACCCCTTACTTGCTGCTAGCCTGTCCTTAATAAGTCTACATTAGGTTGTTGCCTACCTAGAATAACTATTCAGTAAAGTGTGACATTGGGTTTTACTTTCCCCTTCATTGTGAAGTTAAATTATGTGGGTTTTACTTACCTTGTGTTAGCTGTGTGCCATCCAAAATAAGTTACCAGAGTTATTGCTTACCTCAATCTGAGGTTCCCTGATTTCAAAAGCATCTGTAATTGTATATTACATCCTTAGGTTTTACTCACCCAGTGTAACTGTTTGTTATGACAAAAGTAGTTATAGGTTTTTACTGCACCTAGGATAAGTGTTTCACTGTTCACCATAAGTATCTTGTCCAGTTGACTGTTTATGTGATTTGTTCCAAGAGTCACTGTACAACTGGAAGCGTCTACTGCCCTTGTATTACTGAATGTAATCTGAAAGTAAAGCAAGGAAAGAATCACCATGCACACCTATTTTCATATGATTTGTATAAGATATGAAAGGTAATTCTAAGTAATTTGTTCAAAGGTATCAAAAAACTTGAGGTGCAGGGGAGAGGTACTCAGCCTTGGTATCTAGGCTGGAAAACATACATGGAAAACAAAGGATTCCTATTTAAGGAAACCCGCGTCCCCTGCACACTATCTACAAACGGCCGTGGCCTGTATGGAATTTTCATAGGGTACATACAATCACCTAATTGTATTCAACAAAACGTATTGTTCTATTTCATCAATTTTCTTTCTAGAGTGTTCTGAAGGAACCAAATTATTACTTGACCACTCATCTGTTTATAAATAAAACAGTAATTTATTCAAATTCATAACAACAAATCATCATTAATAGTGCAATCTGGCCCAACGCGTTTTGAGTATTAATTTTCACTCTTCATCAGGGGCAATATGATCAGTATTCTTTACAATAATTGAAAAATCTGAAGAGAAAAGAATAAATGAAATAAACTTAATGATCTAGCATCCATGTTAATTTTAACTTTTTTTAGAGAAAAACAAGGTAATTTGTTTGCCGGTTTAGGGGCACATTCAAACTTTGTAATTGGCACAATTGTTTAATTTCATTAACCTTTAGAAACAGTTTTCTAATTCAGAACATCCAAGTGATGTTGTTTATGCAAACACCGGGAGCCTATTTTGATAATGAACAGATTTATCCCTTGGGTTGAATGTTAATAAATTAACCAATATGAATAGAAAAGCTGTCAATCGTATATAGTCCCGACATAAATGAGAGAGATGTCTAAAAAGTAATTGCTACCAAAGGTGATGAAAAAGCAAACCTATTTCAAGAACGAAAAATGGAAAATGGAAGTGTGGAACGTACTCAAAAAGCTAATGTACGACACTGCTGGCAGTCAAGTACAGCTTGTATGTAGAGCAGGAAAACCCGTACTGTAAAAAATAAATAATAATAAATATAAAAGTAAGACACTGCGTAGTGTGGAGAGTGTGGAGAGAAAGTGGAGCCCAAATGGGGCTACCACATTAGGTCACATTAGCTCAATATTTCAAAACAAAACGCATTCCTAGAGGACTGAGGGTATACCTCAGACCGACCTCGTGCAAGGAAAACAAGGATTTTGTGGCTAGGTGGGAGCACATCTTAAACAAATGTTCTCTGGATTTAATCCTATTGACAATTGAAGAATTAGCTAAATCAGTTAACAATCTTCAACAGGAAATAGATGAGGTATCAAAACAACTATCGAAATTGAAAACAAAAACCGAATTGGAGAAAATCCTAGAAGAGACCAACATCAAACTAGAGGGATACAAAAAAGATATTGAACAACGCAAGATTAGGAAATTTAGAAGGGATACGTTGGACTACGCGAGAGATATTGTCTACAGTTGGCAGGAATTCTACTCTAATAATAGGACACCACAAAATCGACCACCAAGACAACCCGAGGAGTCAAAAAACAACACTGATAGCAGTGAAATAACAAGCGGGGAATTGGAAGACAGACCAACAACAAGACCAACAAGAGAGCAGGATACTGGACTGATAGATCCTATAGAACAACCAGCTGCAGGATCATCAACATATACACCACAAATACCTTTTTTAGGAGGCACAAGACAAGAAGAGGAAAGAAGAAAACTTCGGCAGAAAAAGAAGTAGACAGCAACTTGGTCATTAATATCTTCTCTAAACCCTTAACTACGACTCAAATTAAGACATTGAATTTAGGGATTTCATTTATACCGACCATTAACACCTCTTTTTTTGAGGAAGAAGTAAATCTCTTTAAATTAATACGCAAAATGGAACTGAAAGTATTTTTTAACAACATTGAGGACAACTTGCATCCTACTAAAAAACACAGATACTTGGAGTTAAAAAACAAAAGTACCTTTCATCCACAAGTGAACCACCCCCTGATCAATCTGTTCAAACAGAAGACTATTAAAGATCTAAGACGTATCAAATATGAACCACCAAAGACCAGCAATATCCGCAAACATCAATTACTGGTGATCAAACAACTAGCGGAAGACAAAACTTTGACATTAAAACAAGCTGATAAATGAGGCGCCCTTGTACTAATGGATACTATCCTATATAACACAGGATGTTTGAAACTCCTCAAAGACACCAGGATCTACTTACCCCTTGATGGCGACCCAATTCTTAAGATCAGAGACATCGTTAAAAATACAATTGATAAAGCTGTGAACATGGATTGGATCAGTGATGTAACATCAGATTACCTCATCCAGAAACATCCAGTGACCCCAGTTTTTTATGGGTTACCAAAAATACATAAAAACAAAGAAGACCCCCCTTTTCGGCCGATAGTAGCTGGAACAGACAGTATATTTCAACCTCTAGCAATTTATTTAGACACTGCATTGCAACCTTTTGTACAAAAAAACCACAACCTACTTGAAAGAACGACCCATTTCTTAAGCATAATCAACACACTGAACTTAGTGGAGGAAGACCTGATCCTGTTCACAATGGACGTCAACAGTTTATACACCGCAATTCCCCACAAAGAAGGCATAGAAGCCATGGAATGGTTTTTACTCTCGAATCCAGAAATAGAGATACAAAGAGTGTTTGCCATTGAACTTATAAACATCATCCTTTATAACAATTATTTCAGATATAACGGGCAATACTACTTACAGATCTCCGGAACATCCATGGGCTCATCAGTAGCTCCATCGTATGCCAATATCTTTATGCATCAAACTAGACTAAATTTGTACTAGAAAATCCACTATGGAAAGACAAAGTTAAATGCTGGAGACGCTATATAGACGAAATCTTTGGGATCTGGTATGGCACAGAAAGTGAACTTCTAAAATTTGGAGAATCCTTGAACAACTATAATGACAGAATTGGTTTCACTATGGAAATAGGTAGACCAGAGGTACATTTTTTGGATGTTACGATTGAACGTTCCGGAACCACACTCAAGACCAAGATATACAGAAAACCAACAGATGTAAACAGTTGCCTTCACCACAGCATTTTTCATCCGAAACATCTAAAAGAAAATCTACCCTACAGCCAACTACTAAGACTTAAGAGGATAACATCAGAACAGGCTACTCTACAGAATGAATATGACATAATGAAACAAAGATTTTTGACGAGAGGATACCCAGCAGAAACAATGGATAAAGCTATAGTCAGAACCAATTTACAGGAAAGAAAAGATCTCCTCCAAGGCAACCCGAAGAAGGATAGTAGAAGTTTAATTCATATGTTGAAATATTCGAGTCAAAGCTTCCAGGTAAAAAGGATCATCAACAAAAACTGGGACATCATACAAACAGATAATACTCTAAAATAACTTTTTCCAAACCCACCGATGATGGCATACAAACGAGGTAGAATCCTCAGAGACCAACTGATCAAAGCAGAAACTCCAAGAAAATCTACACAGACAATTCTTACTAAACAAAAAATTGGCACATTTGCCTGTTTTCATTGCCAACATTGCAATAACATCATAAAAGGAGATCATGTGAGACATCCCAATACAGGCAAAAAAATATCTCCGAGAGACTACGCAACATGTGATACCAAAAATGTGGTTTACGCTATTCGCTGCCCCTGTGGAAAGTATTCCGTTGGAAAAACCAATCGGAAAGTAAAAGAAAGATGGACGAAACACAAGTCCTACATAAGAACAAAGAATGTCAAATCACCTGTTTATAGACACTATCGAGACCAGAAACATAACATTTCACAAATGAGAATGGTAGTCTACAAGGATACCTGTTTCTTCTGTAAGTACTAGCTCCATACACTACCCCATTTGGGCTCCACTTTTTCTCCACACTACACAGTGTCTTACTTTTATATTTATTTTTATTTATTTTTTACAGTACAGGTTTTCCTGCTCTACATACAAGCTGTACTTGACTGCCAGCAGTGTCGTACATTAGCTTTTTGAGTAAGTTCCACACTTCAATTTTCCATTTTTCGTTCTTGAAATAGGTTTGCTTTTTCATCACCTTTGGTAGCAATTACTTTTTAGACATCTCTCTCATTTATGTCGGGACTATATACGATTGACAGCTTTTCTATTCATATTGGTTAATTTATTAACATTCAACCCAAGGGATTCATTATCAAAATAGGCTCCCGGTGTTTGCATAAACAACATCACTTGGATGTTCTGAATTAGAAAACTGTTTCTAAAGGTTAATGAAATGAAACAATTATGCCAATTACAAAGTTTGAATGTGCCCCTAAAATGGCAAACAAATTACCTTGTTTTTCTCTAAAAAAAAGTTAAAATTAACATGGATGCTAGATCATTAAGTTTATTTCATTTATTCTTTTCTCTTCAGATTTTTCAATTATTGTAAAGAATACTGATCATATTGCCCCTGATGAAGAGTGAAAATTAATACTCGAAACGCGTTGGGCCAGATTGCACTATTAATGATGATTTGTTGTTATGAATTTGAATAAATTACTGTTTTATTTATAAACAGATGAGTGGTCAAGTAATAATTTGGTTCCTTCAGAACACTCTAGAAAGAAAATTGATGAAATAGAACAATAGGTTTTGTTGAATACAATTAGGTGATTTTATGTACCCTATGAAAATTCCATACAGGCCACGGACGTTTGTAGATAGTGTGCAGGGGACGCGTGTTTCCTTAAATAGGAATCCTTTGTAATCTGAAAGTAACCATTGGTCTTTTACTCCCAAAGAATAGGCTTGACCTATACTAAAAGTGCATCACAAGGTTTTGACTACAGTTAGGTGTTCCAAATAAGATTTATACTTGGGTCTGTGGATTTCAAGTATAGTGTTGTATTTTTATACTGTGATGTCATATAATGTGTTAGTACTTACTTAACCCTAGATTTATCTGGGCCTACCTGTATTTAAATAAATCCTTTATTTTTACAATACATAGTGTTTCAGTGTTTCTTTGGATCATTTGTATTACAATTTCACTTGTACTGTGTCTACTGCCCTCTCTCCCTCCTAAAATAAGCCTGGCTGCTCTGTCTATGCTACCCTGAACTCTGATGGTACAGCCTTATACTAAGAGTGGAGTCTTGTATTGCCTCAGTTGAATGGTTTTTCTAGGCCCTTCGTTGAACTTCAGAAAAACTGTCCTAACAGACACAGTAATGTGTGTGTTCACTGCACTTTCCACCTTTGCTTTGTTGTAGCTGAATTGTACTTCGTTGGTCATTCATGGTCGAATCGTGAGAAGAGCTGCCCAGACGGAGCTGTAGTTTGTCTTGAATCCTTAGCCAGTTGCCCAGGCTTGGCGACCCAGGGCGGATCCATGACAAGGGGGTATCCATTCATTGAATCAAATACAAAGCATTGAATGCCAAAAGCATTTAAAAAAAACATCAAATGCATTTTTTTTCAAAAGTAAAGTTTTTGTTTTAATTATAATGGGTTTTAAGGGGGTAAAAAAACAGAGGTTCGGATGGACCCCCATTTAAAAAAATGAACAGAAAAATGCATTCAATGCTTTTTTTTCATTGCTTATTTTTAGTTGCTAAGGCATTCGATGCTTTGGCATTGGGTGCAAACACTATAAACCAACAAGGGTGCATCTGGTCACAAGAACATAGCCACCGGCATATCCGCATAGGGTGGTTGTTGGTAGCGCAGGATGTAAAAGAAAAGGATGTGGAGGCTGGGCAACACAGACAAAACAGAGATGAGTGCAGCGCCAAGAGGGTCTATGGGTAGTAGTAGCTAAACTGGTGTTCTGGGCACTTCGCGAGAAAGGAACGGCTGTGTCAACTGGATGCAAGCAGACAAAACCTTGCTGCCTGGCTCCTGATCAAGAGACTTTAGCTATGTTATATTTTATGTTATGTTATGTTATGTTATGTTATGATATGTTATGTTGTGTTATGTCATGTGGTCTAGTACCTCACACTGCTGCTGTGGTCTCTTTGCTACCTGGCAGATCTGAGAAGGAACGAGGGCTCGTGGGAGGGAGGGCTTGGTAGTGAGATACTGAGGGGGAAGTCCACTCCGGCTCCCACTTCCATTTTTATAACACAAACCAGGACAGCAATGCTTCTTTTTTTCCATTTCATAGTGACAGGCCAATTTAGCCACAGTGAGCCTGTGATACATTAGTTGTGGGAATGCTGTCCAAACACTTATGTATGCAAAGGGTCTAGCCAGAACATCATTGTCCTCTCCAAATGTGCAAGTCACCTTGTTAGGGAGAATTCTCTTATAAGGCTAATTTCCCAAACCTAGTGAGTCCCCCGGCAGCTTTGCTGGATTTTTGGGGTTTGTTTTTTTCTCCTGCTAAGAGTGAGATTCTTTTCCTCCCACTCTTAGGCATGATTTGAGGTATGTCTTTGACTCTTTGTGTGCTTACGGGCTATGGGGTTTTCTTTTTACTCCATAGGCTATCATCTGTTTTGTGTATGTGTTACACAGCGCCCTCAGTGCAGTAACACATGGGTGTCATGGTGACCCCCAAACATAGACTCCATACCCTGGGACTGACTACTGTCTCCCAGGGCATGTAAAGTCACCATTGACTTGGAATTGGAAGCAGGTAGATTGCCTAAACCCAACCCCTCCAACCAAGAGGCCTGAGATCCAACCTGCTCCCAACAAAGAGGTGGTGGGGAACCTTGGAGGCCCCCCTAGATCTAAGGGAATCCTTTATAAGTACCCCTTGAAAAAGCCTAACACAGGTTCAGAAGTTGTAATAACTTCTGAGGGACTGGTCAACCAGATCCCCTATAGATTTAACAAGGAAGATGTTCCTCAAAGGGTTTGTAGGTGATATATTTTACAAAGGAAAACCTTTGATTTTTCCATTGGACACAGGTCAAGGTGTCACCACCAAAATGCTGATGGTCTCTCTAGGATGTTTGTAACTGACTAGAGGTAAGATATTCATCCAGGAGTGGATTCAATCCTCCTGTCCCTTAGTCTGGGGGGTCGAGTGTTAGGGAGAATTCTCTTATAAGGCTAATTTCCCAAACCTAGTGAGTCCCCCAGCAGCTCTGCTGGATTTTTGGGGTTTGTTTTTTTCTCCTGCTAAGACTGAGACTCTTTTCCTCCCACTCTTAGGAATGATTTGAGGTATGTCTTTGACTCTTTGTGTGCTTATGGGCTATGGGGTTTTCTTTTTACTCCATAGGGTATCATCTGTTTTGTGTATGTGTGACACAGCACCCTCAGTGCAGTAACACAGGGGTGTCATAGTGACCCCCAAACATAGACTCCATACCCTGGGACTGACTACTTTCTCCCAGGGCATGTAAAGTCACCATTGACATTACTAGTCCTACATTGTGAACAGAACCAGTACAAACCATCATATTGTGGAAGTACTGGAAGGGGTTAATTATATTGCCCCTGGGTCTGTTTTCAAGGGGCACTGTCCAGTCCCCCCTTGTCGAGTTTCTGGCTGGTGGCAGTGGTTACCACGCAAAATATTCCACCGGAATATCCTCTATGGGATTTTCCCATTGATTTTAAACACACCACTTTTTGGTGCAATGTTAAAGATACCACCGGTTTATTTATTTAATATTAAATTAACGGTTGGGTCTTTTTGCCATAACTCTTTTCTAAAATGGCGTTCGTGTCCGTCTCTGTAACTCTGACCAAGGTCGAGCCCTTTGTTCCACTTTTTGGCGGGCTTCTCCACAGAAGCCCTCCAAATGGTGCTACTCTGTCTCGGTTCCACAGGATGGTTGAGGAGGGGAATTGGCACCCTGGACTGCGTTGCCTTAGCAACTCAAGTCGCACTCTGTTCTGATTGGGCCAGTGGTGAGCCGCCCGGGTCACCACTTAGCATGTTTGAGTGACAGCTAGGCTGTTGAATGGGGGTATTTCTGCATAAAAGCAGGGCCTTTGGGACTGGAACTTCAGAAGTTGCCACAGGACCTAAGAATCCAAAGCGGGAAGAAGCTGAGCCATCTGCAACGACGACACCACCGGTGAAGCCCTGCTGCAACTACCTCACCACTTTCCCGATGACAAGAGAAGATCTTCTGCTGGACGAGTCTTCTTCCTCTGAGCTTGTGGGACCAACCAGTTCACCACTTTTGCCTTCCAAAGATGTCTCTTGGTCGAATCGCCCATGCCAAGCACCCCGGCGGCCGGATAGCCAAGCTTCTCCACTTTGACCGCAAATATAAGAAACGCACCTTCTATCGACGAACTCTGTGGCTGGTTTCATCCCTGTGCAGTGCAACAACTCCACGTTTCCTCCTCTACGAGATCCTCTATTCCCCTGGTTGAAACTATGACCTGCAACCACTGCCAGAAACAACTGCGCCACCGCTGGAGCTTCCTCTCTCTTAAGGTACTGTGTCCTGCCTGGCCTCCCTTTCTTCCGTGTGCCCAAGGTGACCCTTAAATCCTTGGCTTGCCAAGTGGGTTGGCCCCACACCTTCTAACTTTACCTTCTTGAATCACCCAACCTCTTTGGAACAATCTGCAAAGACTTTTAGTGCATTTTAAACCATGTGATCCTGGGCACATTTTGCTTTGCTCCCTTTAAAGTGGGCTTGGCCTATGAACTTTTGGCTCTACAGTATATACTGCCTGTATTCCCTTGCTGAGAACTCCTAAAAGTGTTGGACCTGTTTTAATTATATGCTCTGCCTTTTTCTCTCCCTTTAACTGAACTATTGGAGTGCCATCAGGTTATGCGCTCACATCTGTTTAACAAATCGTGGTGTTTTAACTCTGACTTGTCTGATAGTTATGAAGGGAGGTGTGTATACTTTACCTGACTGTGTTTTAACTTGCTTTTGATTTACAGTGCTAGTATATTGCCTAAAGTGTGTTTTAAATAAATATTTATATACTTTTTATACAAAGTTCTGGTCAGTGTTTGTTTGCCCTACTGTGTTTTTAGCCCTATTGTGTATACTCTATATACTGCCCTACTCTTCTTGAGAGAAGTCTGACTGCTCAGCCACATCTACCAGGTACATCTGGGTGGTGCAGACTGCTACCAATTGGGTTTACTGCTTACTCCTGTAGTCTTAATCCTTTTGCAGTGTTCCCCAAGGGAACTGCACAGGATTCTGCCTAACACACCTTTTTGGATTAAGTGATCCGGCCCTATCTAAAACGAAACTAAAAGAAAAAGCACATCCTTCAAACTTTTTCATTTGCATTAATGTGTATGTCCCTGTTGTATCTTTCCCTTAGACAACAGTAATTTATAATTCAGTATTACTAAAGAGCTCAATTCGAAACAAGTTGAATTATTCAATATTCATATCAATACAAGCGACTTGAATTCAGGTGCACATGTTTAGAACCATTTCAAATATCTTTACCAAATTGTGTGAACCTTTTGAACCAAGTCAAAGATGTGTTGTATAGGCTTACATCTTTTTAGAGAAGGTACAATCATACCTAACCAGTAAAAATCAAATCATGATGTTTTGGGTGTTTTAGAGTCATTTAAAGATGACATTATTTTCTTTCCCACCAACATCTGGGGTTTCTATTCCCTCGTTGATTAGGCCTATCAGACATAGGTAGCATTGCCTCCAGGTGTCTGGAAACAGGAAGACCATTAATTGTGTTTGTGTCACTCTGTATTGATCCTAGATTGATTTCCTTGGTGTAGAACACATTTTACGATCACCATTTCTACCAAGTTATGATGAAGCTGTTGTTTCAGTCTATGCCTTGGTATTGTGACCCAGAAGCTCTCAAATATGGATTCACAGGAAATGTTGGTCTAGTAATTCTCTTCCAGGAAATGGAATTATAATATTATTGGCCTCCTTTCACTCTGTGAGGCAAGATATTGGCCAGGCCTTCCAGAGGTTGGTCAGGACAACCTGTGTTTGTATTATCTACACTAGTATACATTTATTTTTTTATAACAAGATGTATACCCACCTGTTGAGGGTGTCTTTGAGTTTTGGCAAAGGGTTTCTTTAGGGTAAGGAGGTTGCTGTAAGAGCTTGTGGAAATCGATATAATATTGTGACCCCAATCGCATTGTTTAAATATATGTTGGCCTACGCCAAGCTGTCTAAAGAACATTGTGAACATAGGTTCCGTGGCAAGGTCTCGACCTTAATGTATTGTGCAAGCCGCCATCTTGGATTTAGCCGCCATTTTAGGTATTCTTGCAGTGTGGAAGTCACCCCGAACCACAAAATGGAGGCCGAATGACATTGCGAGTAAGACTTCGGCCATGGTGACCTCCGCACACGTGAATAAACAATATGTCCGCAGGCTACCTGTTAGGGTCATGAACTAAGACCCTGTCCTCTGTTCAACCTCTTGTAAATCTGTAACTGTATCAGCGGAACTGATCTAATGTATGTAAATTGTATGTTCAACCTGGCTACGAACCCTAGCCACAGTTCCAGGAATGGTTAACCTGCAAGAGGGCTGGCCAATGTGGTACAAACTGTATAAAAACCCGAGCATCCAGATATTCGGTCTCTCCCACTTGCGGTACGAAACCTTATCGTTGGAGGTTCGTATGTGAGTCAGAGAGCCGAATAGCTATTCGCATGTCAATTGACTTTGATAACTTGGTTACTTTGTATCTTTGAAATAAAGCGCTTTATATGGTCCTTTGTAACCTGTGTTGGTGTGTTTCCATTTGGGCTTCCCGGCCTCATGTCAATTTTTCTGTTTCCACAGTTGGCGCCCGAATAGGGACCCTCAAGATTGATGCCGGATCATTGAAGGTTGACGCAGACTATCGAATCGGGATCGGACGGTGTGATTCTGCGGGCCCGACCGATCGAGACGCGATACCTCGGCAGCGCTGCACGATCCGATCCTTGGGCGATAGTCGTGCGGTCTGACACGGCATCTTGACGAGGGTCCAAATCCGAGGCGGGCAGATTTGCCGAAACCACTAAACGCAGGTAAAATTTGTTAGTTGAAGTCCTTGAAAACCGTACGGTCCTCCTTAGGTTTGGTCAGGTGCAGTCGTGACCCGGCTCTTAATTTAACCCTGACATTTGAATTTGGCGTATTGTATCTGCAGACACAATTATTGGACCAGGTAACACCAAGTCTTTGAGAAATGCCTGGGAAATTGTCTAGCTGCTTTAGGGCTCTATTCCGCAGCGATCGACAATCCTTTGAATTTAGCCGTCCGGCACCACAGGAGGGGTCGCCGGCGTGTACTATGTACTGTAAGTATGGCATTGGTAGTATTGTATTTAATGACATTTGGCACAGACAGACCAGAAATGCCTCCGAATTTCAGTGGCCAATCAATGGTAGTTTTGAGATCCCCCGTATTGAATACTTAGAGTCGATTTTGCTTAAAAAGAAGGCTAGGCCAGCGGCCTTCGATGTGTTACAAAATTGGAAAAAGGAAGCATTACAGCAGCTTAAGAGTAGGGATAAACATGCACGACGTCATAAAACGAATGCCGAAAAGGCATTGTTATATGACAAGGAAAAACGATTAGATGAAACCCAGAGAAAGGATAGAGCTTTCTCGCTCGGAATCCAGAAAATTTACCCCTCTAAAGATTTTCATGTTTCTGAGGAGTTTATTGAAAAGATATTAAATGAACGGAGGCCTGATTCCTCAGCGCCACCTCCGTATGCTCCTGTTGTGGGCGCTTTGCCCGTTCCTGCTCCTGTTCCCGTTGCTATTCCTACTCCCCCTGCGCAGCCTGCTGTTTCTAGTTCTTTGGCTGTCGCTCCTCTGTCTATTCTGTCTGCTACATTACCTCTTTCCTCTGCACCTCTGTTAGGTTCTCCTACACTTTCGATCCCGGGGAGTCCTGTATTCACTAAATCAGACCTTGGTGCAAGGTCGAAAATTGTGACCCGTAGTACTGTTCCTGCGGGCAGGAAACAGGAACTATTTGCTTGGGCTAAACATTGCATGGAAAAGGGTGATCAAAACGATGCATTTTCAACATTATCCAATTTGCGCGATTTTCCCGAGAAAAACGTTTTTATTGAAGGACTGGGGATTCACTTAGGTGTAATGTGGGGTAGACTGCAGACTTCGGATCTCCCACAAGGGGTGAGAGATCTGAACGATCTAGCATTCTCGAGGGATACTGAACAGAAAGTACATGGGCATGTTGATAGATTGTTTGAGTTTAGACAGGATTTTGAAAGATTGCGAAATGAGGACGATGAAGACGATAGGATATATATGCAGAAACAGTTCCTTTCGTGCCGAAGATCAGCACCCGAGGAAGTACGGATTTGTACTAGAGATGCGGTTCGATGGATCTCGGATTCATCGATACCGCCGGATGAGGTATACGATACATATAGCCAATACACAGTAGAAATGCAAAGGAAGGTAATTCAAGTGATGGTACAGCACTTACAGGAAGAATGTATAAGAAAGAAGGTCGGTTGCCCCACAGAGTTAATAGGTATTTGTAAAAGAGCTTTTTCGCCCGACACCTCTACAGCTGCCTTAGCGCTCGATTTGGCCTTATTACTCAGTAAGCGGTCGGAGGTCCCGATATCTCAGTTGCCTATGAGAGAGGTCCCTCCGACCCTTGTCCCAAAAGTAGAAATCCCCGCCGACGCGGCGACTGGTGCTCCCGCGGTGGATATCCCAGCACACTATGTATCGCAGTTTGTTCACGTCCCGTTCTCTCGACAGGAAGTGAACACGATCAGACAATCGATACCAGATATTAGGAAGAACCCGACAGGGTTTTATAAAGAAATAGAATCCGTTTTGCAGTCTTCTGTGTTCACCTTAAGTGACATGGATTTGTTGTTTCCAGTACTTTTGCCTGTTGATGTATGGAAACAAATACGGACAGTAGATGATGTGCCGGGGTTAGGGGATACATGGGTAAATCTAACTAGGCTAGACGGGGAACGACCAGCTGGTGAGAAACCACCCCAGGTAATACTCACTTTACCCGATAGAATAGTTGCCAAATTAAAAACTATAATTCCAGAAAAAAGGATTATTTGGGACAAGCTTACGGCCTGTGTCCAAGGGAAAACCGAAGGTACCACTGAATTCTTTAATAGGTTTGAACAGGTGTTCTCCGACTTCAGTGGACAGGATTTGGGTACCGAGTCGGGGAAGAGGTTGTTTGTGGACAAATTCGTGCGAAGATTGTTGCCCGACATCCAGTCGCAAATTATGTCCTCAGAGAGCGCTTGGCAGGCAAAATCTCAGTCAGAGGTTTTGCATATGGCTCAGTATTACGAGAATCGGGTTAATAACGAAAAAGAGAAAATCGAAAAAAGAAGGGGTGACCTAAAACCTAAGGTATTGTTGCAACAAATTGTTAGAAACCCTAGAGGAGGTACGACGCAAACTAGAGGTCAGTACATTCCAAGAGGAAATACTCCTCCAAACATTAATCAGTGTGCTTATTGCCGCCAGGAAGGTCACTGGCGAGCACAATGCCCTGCCCTCAGTCAGAGGTCAGGAGGCACATTTGGAGGTATGGGTAGGCGACCACGGGGCCGCCCTGGAGCAGGGGGCCCTGATAGGGGTCAGCTTTTACGAAATCCCCAGCAACCTTTTTCGCAGGAAAATCAGACTCCGAGTATGGACTCGAGAAATATATTTGATCACCCTTCCGCCGTCTATCTTTCTGAGGAACTTCCCCTTGATGAAGTTCTGCCTTACTAGGATTGCCCGAAGCAGCGTTTGGAACCACTACCTATTCCTGTTATTCAGAAGGGCCCCTATGTTGAACTATTGGTGGGGAATAGGAAACATCAATTCTTGATTGACACTGGAGCACAGAAGTGCTCCATTGATCATTCTCGGGTTCCAAACATTCCCCTGTCAGGGCAAACAAATGTTTCTATAGGGTTTTCTGGCATACCAACTGTTTGTCCGGTCTCTGCGCCGGTGTCTGTCTCTTTGGGTCCTTTTACTGACCAGTGCCCTTTTCTTCTTACTTCAAATTGTGGAGAAAATTTGCTGGGGTTGAATTTGTTGAAGAAACTGAATGCAGTGATCCATTGTTCCCCTGACGGAATAAGATTGACAGTTTCACCTCAGCAACCCTTTAACTCCCAATATTTGACCCGACCTCTACCTCCTGAATTTGACATTGTCCCAGAATGCTTGTGGGCAATAGACGACAATGATGTCGGGATTTTGCACATTGACCCTGTAAAGATAGTATTAAAACATGGGGTTAAGCTACCGCGCATTCCGCAATATAAAATTTCGATTGAAGGCGAGCGCGCTTTGAAATGCATTGTCTCCGATTTTGTACATCGTGGAGTGATCGAAGAGATTACAGGTAGCTTATGTAATAGCCCGATCTTGCCGGTATATAAGAAAGGCGACAATGCAATTCCGTACCGGTTTATAATAGATCTTCGTGCTATTAACCGGGTAGTGGCCCCACAATTTCCAATCGTGCCTGATGTAACGACGATTTTAACAATGATCCCTGCTACGGCTACGCACTTTAGCGTCGTAGATCTAAAAAACGCCTTCTTTAGTATTCCGATACATGAGGAGAGCAGGTACTTGTTCGCGTTCACCTTGGGGGGACGCTCGTTTACATTCACAAGGGCGCCTCAAGGTTATACCGAGAGTCCTAGTATTTATAGTAGGGCCTTAAAAGAGCAGCTCGACACCCTTGAATTGCCACCTACTTGTACGCTGCTTCAATATGTAGATGATTTACTCCTGGCCGCAGACTCTGAGGAAGCTTGTAAAGAAGGCACTATATTGTTGCTTGTTCATTTAGCTGAAAATGGTCACAAAGCTTCTCTTAAAAAATGTCAATATTGTTGCCAGGAGGTCGCCTATCTAGGCTACCTCCTGTCAAAGGAGGGGAGAAGATTGACACCTGAACGAATCAAACACATTTCTGGCATGTCTGTCCCAAAAACGCAGAAGGAAGTCAGAGCCCTGATAGGGATGGCGTCCTACTGTAGAATGTGGATCCCAAACTTTGCCCTAGTGGTAAAACTGATGTTGGCTTTGACGAAGAAGGGCATTTCTCTGCCACTGCCATGGGAATCGGAACAACAACGATCATTTGAGCTTCTCAAAGCCGCGCTGTGTTCAGCACCGGTTCTGGGTACACCAAATTACGATAAGGCCTTTGTCTTGTTTGTGCATGAGTGTAATGGATGTGCTTTGTCTGTGTTAACACAGGAACATGGAGGGAAGAATAGGCCGTGCGGCTATTATTCCTCCGCCCTCGATCCTGTTGCATGTGCTTTGCCGCGATGTCTGCGCGCTGTTGCTGCTGCTGCTGCGTCTGTAAAACAGAGTGAGGGGATGGTTCTAGGCCACGATTTGATTTTGATGGTACCTCACTCTGTCGATATTCTATTGAACAAAACTCAAACACAACACCTTACTTCTGCCCGGTTGACCAGGTATGAATTAGTTCTATTTTCTCCTCATATCCAAATTAAAAGGTGTTGTGTTCTCAATCCGGCTGAACTTTTGCCTCTCCCGCAAACTACTGCTTGCGGCGATGATGGATCACATGACTGCCTGTATGCCACCGAACAAGAAACGAAGGGCAGAATAGACCTCTCAGATACTTCTTTGGAAAATGCGGAAGGGGAGCTGTTTTGTGATGGCTCCTGCTTTAAACTTCCGAATGGCACATCTACAGCTGCTTATGCAGTTACGACTTTGAATAAGGTCGTAGAAACTAAAAGGATTCCGCATAACTCTGCGCAGGCCGCAGAGATTATAGCGTTGACCCGTGCTTGTGAGCTCTCCCAAGGGCATAGAGTTAATATTTATACGGATAGTCAGTACGCCTTTGGGGTGGCTCACAACTTCGGAAAATTGTGGTCGGAAAGAGGGTTTCTGACCTCACATGGGACCAAGATTCAGCATGGTCCCCTAATAGTACAGTTACTTTCAGCACTCTCACTCCCTAAACAGCTAGCGATTATGAAATTTGCAGCTCATCGCAAGGTCATAGACGATGTGGGCAAAGGAAATGCTTTTGCAGACTTGATAGCTAGACAAACAGCCACAGACCTTAGCACAGACATGTATACCGCAAGGGAAGTGAGAGATGGTTGTATAATAGATGAAGGCATTGGGTCTGTGCGGGATATTCAGACTGATGCCTCTGTTGATGAATCTAGGAAATGGGCTGAAGGCATGGGGAAATTGGATGACGAAGGGTGTTGGGTGGACGCATCTGACGGGAAATGGTTGCTTCCTGATTCTTATGTATTAGCAATGGTTACGATGGCACACGGTCCGACACATGTGTGTGCCCAGCAGATTGTAAAAATACTACAGCAGGTTTGGGTGAATGACAAAATTTTGGAAACTGCAAAAAGATATGTCCAGAATTGTATAATTTGCCTACAGCACAATGTGGGTAAAGGGACAGCGACTCCAAGGGGAAGTTTCGGACCTCCCTCTGTTCCCTTTGAAACCATTCACCTTGATTTTATTGAAATGGAGCGATGTAACAACTTGAAATATGTTCTTGTTATTATTTGTGCTTTTAGCAAATGGGTCGAGGCTTTCCCCGTCAAAGATGCTACCGCCATGACGACCGCAAAGATCTTGGTCAAAGAATATTTTCCTCGTTTTGGGCTCCCGAGGATAATCTGGTCGGACAACGGGCCCCACTTCATCGCAGCCGTAATGTTGCAAATATGTGTTGCCTTAGGAATAGAGAAACGTTTTCATTCCGCTAGGCACCCTCAAAGTGCGGGGTTGGTAGAAAGACACAACGGTATACTAAAAAACAAGCTTGCAAAAACATGTGCCGATACTAAATTGAAATGGCCGGATGCTTTACCTATTGTTTTGCTAGCAATGCGCACCACACCCCAGACTAGAACTGGGCTCTCTCCATTTGAAGTAGTGATGGGAAGACCCGCTAATATTTGGGGTCTCCCTAAACCTAAAGCCCTAAGGGATGTGGAGAATATATTGCTCGTAGACTACTGTAATCAATTGACTAAAAATCTGTATTTCATTTACCACCAGGTGAATGCTGCCTTACCTGTACGGTTTACGGGCCCAGGACACGATATATTGCCAGGAAGCTGGGTCTTGGTCAAGGCCTACGAAAGGTCTTCCTGTCTCGCGCCTCGCTGGCGTGGACCCTACCAGGTCCTATTGGTCACCAGGACGGCAGTACGAGTGGCAGGCAAGAAACATTGGATACATGCAACGCATGTGAAGAAGATCCCTCACCCGACGCCACACGCTACAGAAGAAACAGAACCCCTCGCTGATGCTACGATCTCTGATCTCGGAGTAGCAGGCAGCGCTGTGAGTGCATCGGAGAAGTTCTCCGAGCCCGAGGAGCTCGGGGAGCCGTCCATCTTGTCTCCACACTCTCTTGATCAATCACTTCCGGAAAATCTTGTTTCGAGTTCTGCGACTTCCGTCGCCACCGACGCGACGCTCCCCTCAAGGAGCGACGATACTTTGCTTTTGGATTCAGCAAACTTGGGTACCATCAGGTACAACCTTCAATCACGGAAATAGAGATTGCTGCACGACCATCGTGCATCGGAAGAAAAAGAAGTGAATTGAAATACTGTTATCTTTTCCCTTTTTGTGAACAAAGAAAAGGAGGGTTCTGTTGGCTAGGGTTGGGAAGGACTAAGAAGTCGCTCGGCCGAAGTGCCGCCAGCAAACGAACATTTGGGGCCGTCGATCGGGATAATCATGATGCCTGCCGCTTTCACCACTGCTCCTCGTATCGAACTATTAAACAAAGAGGTGACCAATTCGAACAATGGACAATGCTCCTGGGCCCTGAAAACGTACTGTTGTGTTCTTGTTTTAATAATTGTTAGTTTTGCAACTGCTGCCGTGGGACTATGGTACTTTGAAAACATTTATCCTTTGAAGCCTCTGTTACCGACCGAAATTGTACCAACTGTTTTGACTCCCTCTGTACACCTTCATACTCTGTCCCCTAGGGACTCTCGGCATAGACAGAAATATCATAATAACACTCTGATGATAGTGATGAATGCTACGCATGCAATTTTTAATAAGAGTAATTGTTGGGTTTGCACGCATTTGCCACAACATGGGAACAAGGGACTGGGATGGTATATACATCCCTTACCTCTGACAACCTCCTGCTATGCCTCTCTTAGAGCACTTTTCTTTGGCCGATGGAATGATAGCATCTCAGGGAACTTCGATGGCACTAATTTGAATGAATTTGAGAGACGTGAATTGACTCCCCTGGGATGCTCGCTTTTCGCAAATAGGAGTAGACCTAACATCGCTTCTATTAGGCCGTCTGATAAACTTTCTTTTCTTTTTCAAAATCTAGTATCTTTCAAGATGGCTCCGATAGGCAATAAGGATGCCATGCCTCCTTCTTATTCTGTAAATCACAATCCTGATTCTGTCTCTTTCTGTGTACAAAGAAATGGCACTAGGCCAATGGGAGATTTCGAGCCTTGTGTACATATTGTAAATTTGACTGGGGAAAATAGGCCTTTGTATGTAGGGGGACCCGTTTATTTTGTCTGTGGTAGTTTAGCTTTTCCCTGGTTGCCTAAGGATTGGCAGGGAACTTGTTATTTAGGAATATTATTACCAGGTGTATTTATAGCCAGTACCTTAGAGGTATCCAAGGCTCGCCCGCGACGAGATAGTGATGGAGATACCCCCGGACAAGTGTTCGGGGATATAGCCAAATCAGTAGTCCCCTTCTGGGGACAAATAGCAAATTCAGAAAATATTAGGGGATTAGCGAGGGTATTGGAGAAAACGATCAACCGGACCACGGACATACTCTACAATATGACCTTAGAGCAAAAGGCGATAAGATTGGTAGCATTGCAAAATCGAATGGCATTAGATGTCATTTTAGCTGAACGAGGTGGAGTATGCAAATTAGTGGGGTCCGCTTGCTGTGTTTTCGTACCAGATTCTTCACCAACAATATTTAAAGCAATTCAGAACTTACACACTCTCAGTTCAGAAGTCCATATCCCTGTAGGAGAATGGAGCCTTAGTACCTGGTTTTGGGATTCTCTGCGATCTTGGGGGTGGAAGGTGCTTTCTGTCATTTTAGGTATTTTAGGGACTCTGTTATTCCTTTGTTGTTGTTTTCAATGCCTCCCAAGTATATGCGGAATGATGGGGGGATGTTGTGCTCAGGTAATGAGCGCAATAGGGCATAAAATATACACACCGAAGACAGCATCTAAAGAGTTCATGTTGCAAGAAGTTCTTATGAACGACCTTATGGCTATTGATATTTCAGACAATGATGCGGAACCTATAAATGATAATGCCTTCAAGTATTTTCAAAAGTACTAGAAAGTTATGTTTTAGCACTTGGCATAGGCCAAAAGGAGGGTCTGTGGAAATCGATATAATATTGTGACCCCAATCGCATTGTTTAAATATATGTTGGCCTACGCCAAGCTGTCTAAAGAACATTGTGAACATAGGTTCCGTGGCAAGGTCTCGACCTTAATGTATTGTGCAAGCCGCCATCTTGGATTTAGCCGCCATTTTAGGTATTCTTGCAGTGTGGAAGTCACCCCGAACCACAAAATGGAGGCCGAATGACATTGCGAGTAAGACTTCGGCCATGGTGACCTCCGCACACGTGAATAAACAATATGTCCGCAGGCTACCTGTTAGGGTCATGAACTAAGACCCTGTCCTCTGTTCAACCTCTTGTAAATCTGTAACTGTATCAGCGGAACTGATCTAATGTATGTAAATTGTATGTTCAACCTGGCTACGAACCCTAGCCACAGTTCCAGGAATGGTTAACCTGCAAGAGGGCTGGCCAATGTGGTACAAACTGTATAAAAACCCGAGCATCCAGATATTCGGTCTCTCCCACTTGCGGTACGAAACCTTATCGTTGGAGGTTCGTATGTGAGTCAGAGAGCCGAATAGCTATTCGCATGTCAATTGACTTTGATAACTTGGTTACTTTGTATCTTTGAAATAAAGCGCTTTATATGGTCCTTTGTAACCTGTGTTGGTGTGTTTCCATTTGGGCTTCCCGGCCTCATGTCAATTTTTCTGTTTCCACAAGCTGTTTGTTCTATATGAGTCAATACATGTTGCCAGCATTCCCAGCCAGTCATCCTCCTAGTCCTTTCTATGTCAACCCCTTGTAGCCTGGGAGAATTACTGAGCAGCACTACATTTGTTTTCAATTCCAGAATCATTTGTTTGGATACATTTTGTGTAAGTGCGAATGGTATCCAGCAAAGAGTGGAAACTCCATTTGTGTACACTTTATCTGTTTATGTGTGCTTTTTTCTTTGTGAATTTGCAACAATGACATGGATCTCCCTTTTCTAACTTGTTCTTTGATGCCAAATGCAAGCTCCATGGGCATGGGTTCGAAAACCTTGGGTTTTTCTCTGCCCCTTAGAGTCTCTTACTTTCAGTGGTGGACTGGCCTACAGGGAACTCTCGTGATTTCCTGATGTTCCTCTTTTGTGTGGGCACCCTGTTGTACCTCACTAACCTTTAAACCGGCCGATAAAAGCCGATGACCAGTTCTCCTCAACACAGAAGATTATGAAAACGAATGCGAAATGCAACTCCAATGCCGGTACATATATGTCCCAATAGATGCAGATCCCAGACATTAAATTAAAAACATCCTCAACACCCTGCCTATGAAAATGGAGGAAAGAGGTTGGATCTCAGACAGCCTCCAGCTTGAAGTAAGTGATGGCACTCACCCGAGCTGAAGTTAACCTGGTTGCACTGTCTAACAACCCAGGCCTTTCTAGATCGTGAACATCCCTCTAGACACTCTGACTTTGCCTCATATTTCTCTTTATCTCTCTCTGTGGCCCTCTGATAGGTTCTTCGAGCTCTGAGTTACTGAGTCCCAATTTTTCCTCCCGTCTGCCTTGCATTGGACTCCGCCATGGGAACCTGACTTATGCTGCATCAGTTCCACCCAGTGCCCTCACACGCTTTGTGCGGGCCCTCTCCTTGTCTGCATTGTTAACAGGAGCACCCCTTCTCCAGGTGGGTGAGGCCAGCCACTCTGCCAGCCAGTGACATTTTGAACCAGCTTTATATCTTTTTTTTTTATGAACCCCCCCTTGCCATTTTATGTTTCCCGTGTTGTGTTCTGTTGAGCCATGGATCGATCTTTTGTAGGCCTAGGGTAGATTTGTTCTGACTCTTTTTCCACGCCTCCCCTGGTCTCATCGTTTGCTCTCTCCTTCCTTGTAGAGCGACATCCGTAGGTCCAGATGAAGGTAGCCTTTACTGCCCGCCGAAACGTCTTATTGGACACGTAATTGTAATACGGCCCACCTCAAAATCAACAGGAATACAACTACCGACGTTGACCTAGGATTGGTCTCTACACAACACCCACTAGTTGAACCTCCGAGTCACCAGGAAGATGACATCTCTGGCACTGGTTTTGGATTAGAAGCAACTTGGTCCTCGGACCACAAGACTTTATACTTGTTTCGCAAACCAGGCCACAAACACACTAGACTCTGGTGGGTGATGCATGCATTTGCCCCTTTACACCACACACAATTAGGGCAGAACAAGTCTGACCCATCTCGCAGGTTCATAGAACCGATGTTGAACTCCTAGATGTGTGTGGTTTTTCCTTTCTTCATTTCTACTTTAGTGCTGGATAGATTGTACATCCAGCTATACATGTTCAGAATGGATTTTGTTTGGAAATGTTCTTCCTTTGCTAACATGTGTTTGTATGTACACTACTGTTTGGTGAAATTTATAATGCACACCAATAGTTGGTGATTCCTTGAAAGTGTAACCATGTAGTACCTTTCTTTGAGAAAAATGTTGCTTTTGCTAAAATAACTGCCAAAATTAAAAATAGCTATAAAATCACATCAGTAGTCCACCTGAATCATTGTTCTTTTGCTCCAGACCAGTAACATTGGACTCTGTGGTGTAACGCTCACCTGATTCCCGTAGAGGCGCCGGTCTTGACTGGGCGTATGCCGTATCTTCAAAGGTGATGTGTAATACACAGCTGGCTCTTTGGGCTGGACCCCTGTGCACTGTATGTCTGACTCGAAGGGTAAGGTGTCTGCAGATAGAAAATATGGGATTAATGAACTGGGTTATTGAATGTCTCTCTCTTCTTCCCTTTCTCTTCTCCTGTAGAACCCCAAAGGTTAACGCGCTCACCTTAGGTAAGTGAACGCCGTGCTCTCCATCTGCTTCGGGGCAGGGTGCTGTAACCAGTTTCTTCACTGGATAAGGGGAGCAGGCCTCTTGACTTCGGAGGACTGCTGTCCGTCGTTTACTTCACGAACGGTAAGTTTCGAGTAATTCTAATGTCTTTAAAAGTCTTTAGTAATGATGTCTTTTGTTTTGCAGGGTTCCGGCGATGGCGGATGACGGGCTGAAGTGAGTTGAAGATGGAGCCCGTGTGATGAATAGAAGCGCCTAGAAGCACGTAAGTAAGTGCTTGTTGCCTGCTTCACGATGCGCTCTAACTGTCTTTTTCTTTTGCAGGTACAAGTTCGGAGCGGCTGCAGTGTGCCGGAATACCCACTGGGTTAGATGTGGAACGGAGTAATGGCACGTGAGTATTAAAGTTCCCCAATGTCTTTAAACGCACCTTGTTTTGTCTTTCAGATGCGGGATGCAGCGCCGAAGGCCTCCGGAGCGCACGAAGAGTAGGTAAGCCTTTGTCTTTCAGATGCCGGAATGCAGCGCGAGGCGTTGGTGACAACCGATGGGTCAGGTAAGTGAAGCGCTGTCACTGAAGACCGTAATGCTAACCTGTTCTTTCTTGTCTTTATAGGTGTTGTTGAAGACTGGATTCAGGATGGTAAGCCTTTAAATCCTTAGGCCCAGGATCAGATGCAGAAGACACGATGAGCGTTCTGCTGCAAAGGATGCAGAATAACGCAAAGCAAGATTCATCCATCGGGTGTGGTTTAAATAGCCTCCTGTAGTGCTTAGGTGTCTCCTTCCACAGCCACGCCTAGGTAAGAAAAGAGTTCCTGCTTTCCAGAAGAGTTCCAGTGTTCTGAACCTAGGGAGTGGCTCCTGCCCCTCCCAACAGGAAAAGTAGTTCCAAACAGAAGAGGATCAGAGGCTCAACTGGCAGGCAAGTAAGCAGCATGGTCTGCTGCAGGTAAGTCCACCCAAGCATTATGAGCCCGGCGCTTCCAGACCTGGGACTGGGCATATTTATGAGCCTGGTGCCACTGGCGCCAGGACTGGGTCCAAAAGGTCCCAATTGGGACTGGTTGGCACTCGGAACCTGGGTTATGGATCTGCTTCCAAGGGAGTTGGGAAAACCCTGACCTTTTGGAAGCAGAGATCATGACAGTACCCCCCCTCAAGGCCCCTCCCAAACCGGGCTTCTCCGGGGGTTTTGGCTTGTCAGGAAATGTTCGGTGAAATCTTTTGATTAGGCGAGGAGCGTGGACATATTCAGCAGGTTCCCAGGATCTCTCTTGGGGGCCGCAGCCTTTCCAGTCAATTAGGTAAAATATTTTAGATTTGGAGATCTTGGAGTCCAGAATACTTTTGACTTCAAACTCGAGTTCTCCATCAACTAGGATAGGTTTTGGAGATTTAGTTAGTCGGGTTTGAGGTTGCACGGATTTTAATAGAGAGACGTGGAAGACCGGATGTATCATCATGTGCGGGGGCAAGTCCAACTTGACCGCTACTGGGTTTACTATGGTAGTGATGGAATAGGGACCAAGGTATCTTGGGTTGAATGTACGTGGCCCTTTTAGAGGTAGATATTTGGTGGATAACCAGACTTGATCCCCTACTTGATATTGAGGGGCTTCCTTCCGGTGTTGATCTACTCCTTTCTTGTATTGTTCTTTAGCCCTTTGAAGGTGAGAAACAGCTTCCTTAAAGGCTTGGGTGATTGTAGAATGCAGGTAGTCTACTGCTGGTGTTTCAAGATCTTGGAGGGGATCCAACTCCGAGGCTCGAGGGTGACTGCCGTATAAAAGAAAAAACAGGGTTTTCCCAGTTCCCGAATGGACAGAGTTATTGTAGGCATATTCGGCTATCCAAAGGATGTCTTTCCAAGTTTTTTCAGTTTGTTGCAGCATGCAGCGTAAATACTGTTCCAGAGTTTGATTGGTCCTCTCGGTTTGTCCGTCGGTCTGAGGGTGGTGACTGGTCGATAGTCTCACATCAATTTGAGCCGACCGACAGCAACTTCGCCAAAAATGAGAAATAAATTGACTACCTCGATCCGATATTAGAACCGAAGGAAAACCGTGCAGTCGGACGATGTTTTCAAGAAATTCTCGGGCCAGAGTTGCTGCTGTTGGCAAGCCTTTGAGTGGAATGAAATGCGCCATCTTGGAGAATAAGTCCACGATTACTAGAATCGTATTGTATCCGGAGCATGGAGGTAGAATGGTGATGAAGTCCATAGAAAGCGTATGCCAAGGGCGAGGTGGGATGTCAATAGGGCGTAAGAGGCCTGCTGGTCTTTCCTTTTGACTCTTGTTTTGGGTGCATACTCCACATGACATTATAAAGTCTCTGATATCTTTTTTCCAAGACGGCCACCAGAAGTAGCGCTTGATCTTTTCTGAGGTCTTGGCCATACCGGGATGTCCTTCCATTAAAGAATCGTGATAACAAGAGATTACTTTTTTCTGTAAATCTGTGCTGGACAGGTATAATCGTTCTTGGAAATACAACAAGTTGTCCTTTACTGCAAAGTCCTTTCCCTGCAAATGCCAATTCTGTATGTCTGCTGGAGTTACAAGTTGCCTGGCTTTATCCTTAACTTCCTCTATGGATTGTGTGGCGATTACACCCAGAATTCTTTGTTCGGGAATGATTGGTACAGGTTTAGGGTTGATCAAGTGTTCTTCCACTCCCATCCGAGAAAGGGCATCGGCTTTACCGTTTTTTGTACCAGGTCGATAGGTAATTATGAAGTCAAACTCGGCAAAGAATAATGCCCAACGGAGTTGTCTAGAGGATTGGGCTTTTGCAGTTTTCAAATATTGTAGGTTTCGGTGATCCGTAATCACAGTAACGGTGTGTCGGGCCCCCAGCAGATAATGCCGCCAAGCCTTAAAAGCAGACTTGATAGCCAGAAGTTCCTTGTCAGTAATCGTGTAATTGATTTCAGGAGGCGAGAATTTGCGGGACCAAAATGCCACGGGATGCAACTGATTGGTTACCGGGTCCTTTTGTGATAGAACTGCCCCCATGGCAAGGCTTGAAGCATCAGTTTCCACGATGTAGGGGAGTTCGGGGCGAGGGTGTTTTAAGATTGGTGCAGAGATAAATTTAGTCTTCAAATCCTGGAAAGCTTGTTCCGCCTCGGTAGACCATTCAAAACGTTTGTTTTTCTTTAACAAGGCAGTGATGGGCTGGACTATTCGAGAAAATTCGGGGATAAACCTGCGGTAAAAGTTAGCGAAGCCTAACATGCTTTGCACACCTTTTACGGAGGATGGTGATGGCCATTTGAGAACTGCATCGACCTTCTTTGAATCCATACGCACTCCGCTAGGTGATAATATGAATCCCAAGAATTCAACTTCAGTCACGTTGAAAATACATTTTTCCAACTTAGCGAAAAGTTTGTGTTGACGCAATCTTTCGAGGACCATTTTCACGTGTTTCCGATGTTCAGATTCCGATGAAGAATAAACGAGGATGTCGTCAATGTAAACAACAACACACACATCTATGAGCTCTCTGAGGACATCGTTCATAAAATATTGAAAGGCGGCCCGGGCATTGCAAAGTCCGAAGGGCATGACCTGATATTCAAATAGCCCATATTTGGTGCGGAAGGCCGTCTTCCATTCATCGCCCTCTTTTATTCGAAGCAAGTGGTAGGCTCCTCTAAGATCCAACTTTGTATATATGCATGCTTTTCTGACCTGGTCCAGGAGTTCAGGGATCAAAGGTAACGGATATCTATTCTTGACGGTGATCTGGTTCAGGGAGCGATAATCTATACAAGTTCTAAGGTCTCCTTCCTTTTTTGGAACGAAGAACAAAGCTCAAGAAGCAGGGGACTTGGAAGGACGAATAAACCCATTTGCCAGGTATTGATCCAGGTATTGTCGAAGGTGAAGGTTCTCAGACTCGGTGAGGGCATACATTCTACTACAAGGAGGAGTAGATCCAGGTATCAGGTCTATCTGGCAGTCATAAGACCTATGAGGAGGTAGAGAGTTAGCCTGATCCTTCCGGAAAACATCTTGGTATTCTAGGTATTCGGGAGGTAACTGGGGAGTCTCTGAAGAAATTGCTGCCAGTGCAACACCAGGTGGAGGGTGACAAGTAGAGACACATTCTGGAAACTGGACCGTTCTTGCTCGGCAATCGATCAGAGGATTGTGTTTCTCTAACCAAGGTATTCCTAGAATAATCTGAAACTGAGGGGCCTTGATCACATCGAACACGATCTTCTCATGGTGTCCATCTTGACTTACGAGCGTCACTTCTTGAGTGGTATGCGTTACTGGTCCGGAGGCTATCTCCGTCCCATCCACCGTAGTAATGACGTCCTTTACAGCCTTGGGACAAAGAGTTAGATTCATCCTCAAAACCATTTCATGATCCACATAATTGCCGATGGCACCGCTGTCGACGTAAGCTTCAATTGCATGTAATCGATCCGGATTTCAGGGCTAATGAGGACCATAGGTATCACGAAATGCGAGGTCACGGAACTGGTTTTTACGCTCGGCAAGAGGACCTCTATTCTTGTCTGGCGAGGTCGTTTCCCTGCTCAGAGTTTGTAACTTTGGTAACTGCAGCTCCTACTGCCTTCTTGGCAGGTTTCACCGGACAGTCTCGAAGAAAGTGCCCTGAGTTTCCGCAATAGAGGCATGACAGTGGGGTAGCCTGAGATATAGAACCAGTTCCATATCCAGAGCACTTGGGTTCCACATTTAATGTTTTTGGAGGCTAACTAGTCACAAGCCTCATTTGTTTGAAAGCAATCACACATAAAGAAATAGTGTGTGTAACTATCCGTCCGGGGAGGTCAGTTCTCCTTCTGTATAGCAGCATTTTGATGCCCTTCCTTTGACCTTCCCAATACATAGGGTCTTCTCTTTTGTTTACCTGGATCTCAGACAGAACACATGAGTACCTTACAGAGCCACATCCTAGGACACCCATTTTTTTACACCTTACCAAAAATCCACAAAAACCCATTACAACCGCCAGGACGCCCCATAGTATCGGCAACCAAATGCATTCTTCAACCACTAGGGACATACCTCGACTCATTCCTATAACCACTCACTCAGCAAACCGACACATACATTAAAGATACTACCAATTTTTTGAATATTCTCAACACTCTCAATTTGGGCCGTAATGATATACTGTTTACCACAGATGTATGAAGTTTATATACATCCATACCACACAATCAAGGACAAGAAACAGAAGAATGGCTACTTCTTAAGGCCAGCTACCTTAAAGCATCTAAAGAGTTCCTCATGTCATTGTTTTACACCTTACCAAAAATCCATAAAAACCCATTGCAACCGCCAGGACGCCCCATGGTATCAGCAACCAAGTTCAGGCCCCTACCGGCAGTACAATCACGGAAGCACCAGCCAGTTAAGAACAGTGCTGGTGCTTCAGTGGTTCCCATTCCATGGAGTCCGATGGGACTCTGTGGAATGGGAACTTACAGCTGTTTCCGGCACCTGTAATATCCCAGTAACATCAGGATATCGGGCACCAGTAAGAGTAAAGTGAAACTGCCGGTAACCACTGGCGGGTTGTAGTCAGTCTCGTAATGAGGGCCTTGTGTACGTATTCACATCCAAGTGCAAAATATAAACTTGGAACTGACAATGTATTTAAAAAACACTGGTTAACTCTAATTGAGGACCTCCATTGGACAGTGTAATGTTCAAACACTGCATACAGTAATAACATTGCGCATAAGGGACATTGTACCCAAAATGGAAACAGTCAAAAAAGTGTAAAGACCCTTGCGGGCATCTCTGACAATCACGGGAATGGCAGTCAGCATACAATGATGTCACCAGGATGCTGATGTCATTACGCTAGCCCTAGCCGGCGCCATTTCCCAAAATAAAGCTGAGCTGGCAACAGGGATTTGCTCTTGCAGCAATCCACATGTGCCGGCCAACATGAAAGAAATCTGCTTTCAGCTAAGTGGCAAATCAGAGAAACAGAAGGGGGAATTGGGCAGCTTACACCATATTAGGAAAGCAGATAACTCTAGTAATGCCCATTACAGGACACGTGTTAAAGATGTCAAAAACTGCTGAGGAAGTCTATGCCTGAAAGAAAAAAAGGTAGGAACTTGCCTATATGGTCTAATACACTACTTGTGTAATACAATACAGAAGTGAAAGTTTGTTGAACACTATTCTGAGACAAATACTGATAAAAATACACTTACATAATGGGACTTGAAGGCAGATCCTATGGCTCCAAGACAACTAGAAATCTAGAAATCAAAAGGCAAGGCTGTGCTTGTCTAAATAAAGGCGCAAGCAGGAACATTGAATTATGTGACAATATAGCCGGGATATTGAGAACAAATATCACAATTGCATTTCGTTTCAATTTGTATTTATTTTCATTTTGATTTTTCTGTAGAACTTGGTGAACTTGTATGTATAACTACATGTGAGTTTCTCACACGAGGCCCTTCCAAACTCCTGGGCCAGGAAACACTCACACATTAGTTTGATACCTCATAGTGCAAGTGACAGTATTTTGGCGACAGGACCATAGAATCAAATTACCATTCCTTGAAAAAAGGCAAGTAATATTTGTTAGAAACATATTTATCTGTGCTCACTCAGCCAGTCTATTTTCAACCTATTCGTTTCTCATTTTACACTTTCTACCATGCACCATTTTCCTTTCATTTCTCCTCAACCACCACATATTTCTAAAGTAAAAAATGTGTTATAACGTCTCCAGTATGTTATTCCTCCCTCTTATTATCTGTCCTCTTTCAGTGTTTTCATGCATTTCATTATTTGTTAATCACTGTACTTAGACAATTGTGCCTTAAGAATCCTTTTTGGAAGTGTTTATTTTCTTTTGGGGAACCCCTCCAACCCCCCAAGTCCCTCTAAGAGGGAGTGGGCTAGCTCACACAGTATAATATGGAGTCACTCTGAACAATGTTTCCATGGTCACGTTTGGTTCAAGTCTGACCTGGTTCTTTCACCCACTCCCCTCCTTTTTTCAGTTAATATGTTTCTTTGGAATGCCAAACGATTTCATCACTGGGCAAATTATTAAGTTTTGCATTTTGCTGTTTTCGTTTTACCTGAAGGCGGTGACTTGTTAAAGACTCCAATCCACCAGTCCCACTAAGTCAGTGCCTTGTCTGGGATTGCTCAACGGAAGCCCTTATTTATATATTTTTATGTCCAGTTCGTGTACTCTGGATGACAACCCTTATATAACACCCCTCTCTTAGAATCCCCCTCACCCCACTGAGCCAAGAAGTAAGTTTGTTTTGCAAATTTAAAAGGTTTATTTGAGAATTAAACAATATATATATATATATATGTATCACACTCTTATAATAAATTAATAATTGATATCATACTTGTGAATATGAGCAGTAATCAGCAATAGGTAATCCTACAATAGCACAGTTCTGGTGACTTATGACTAGGAACAGGGGAATAAGGTATCATAGAATGCTTTATGGTTTCAAGGAGATGCAAAGATGAATAAAAGCAGCACAGGAATAAACTTGATATGATTTCAGCAAAACATAATATAATCACTTTTCCCCTTTTGGCAATTCACCCCCCCTCTATGCAATGTAAGGAGGTGGAAGTAACACACACAGTCTTCAGGAATACAATCACAGTACAATCCAAATTCAGTTCCCCCCTAGCAAGCTTATGACTTATGACAGAATTCTGCCCTTTTCATCCAGATAACGACCTCTAAACCTTTCCAGATTTTACACAAATGTGCACCAGGGATATGGGTTTCAGATGATAAACTGTCAGATTTTG
Organism: Ambystoma mexicanum; assembly: GCF_040938575.1. Taxonomy (NCBI): domain Eukaryota; kingdom Metazoa; phylum Chordata; class Amphibia; order Caudata; family Ambystomatidae; genus Ambystoma; species Ambystoma mexicanum. Next base: position 1,351,046,689 of record NC_090931.1, read on the forward strand.
AACATGCATACATTTGGAGTAACAACCTTTTTTCCACTACTATCCCCAAGAACATACCACTGGGTCCTAACACCTCTTAAAATGTGCACAGAAAAATCACAAGAATGATGATGTTATTTATATATTTTTTACAAGTCTGCACTATGAATTATCCATCTTTTTAAAATTATGCTCTGGCCCCAAAGCTGTGTGGTTTTCCAAAGCACATGGTGGAATTTGTGGTTTATCCACTTCCCCCAAGCTCAGCTTGCTCACATGCAGTGCCCCTCCCCGTTTCCTTCCAAGAGGAAGCCATTTACGACCCCCCTAATTTAACATTTGCCTGGGCCAAGGACAGTGCTTTGTTTAGTTTCCTGCAGTCCCCAGGTGCTCCTCCCCTGATTCAATCAGGGAGGTGTCATCTCCTTTTGGTGGGGGCAGCAGAATGCAGCCAGGCCTGGGAAGAGTGGCTGAGCAAGTTTCACTCCTGTCGGGGGTAGTTGCCGGGCAGAATTCACTCTCTTCAAGCCAGGCTTCAGCTAAATGTCGCTTTGGTACCCAGTTTTCTACATTCAAATCAAACTGACAATTTTTACAATTTTTACACATGCAGCTAGAACACTGATTCTAAGTTCAAAACTATGACATTTCAACAGTTGCAAACTATGTGACACTCAACAGTAGGTCACTCATTTATTTTAAACATTTAGATTTTAGTGTCTCTCAGTCCAATTTCACTTCAGCTGCTGACATCCACAACTCAGCCAGTTTTGTTATAAACATTGTTTTGGGCTATTTTTCCTTCCAGATTTTGTATGCACACAAGACTACATTCTGCCAAATGTCTGCTGGTGTTCATTGAGATTTTTGAATATCTTGCAATGTTTAAAACAGGCATTTTTAGCTTGCATTTCAGAGAAACAAAGGTGATTTCAACTTGCTTTTTTAAAATGTTTAGCCACTGGCACTGCTGTTTTTCCTTTGGCACACATTTCACTCATGGCACTCCTGGCCCCTCTCGCTCGCACTGGTGGGTGGCAGGTCAGGGGACCATTTTGCTGTGCGCAAAACTGCGCGGTTCTCCAGGATTCTGGCGCAAATGTGGGCATTTCCACCCTCTTGGATTTCCTAAGCCCACAGCACCAAGTGTTGCAGCATAATAACTTGAACGTGGGCCAAGACACCCAACAAGCCCCCCCACCCGACTGCGATTTGATTTCGAGTCGAGGGGGAGTCGGGTGCAAAGGATGTTTTGATCCACGCGTTGGTATGTCCGCATCTTCTTCTTCCAATTCCGCAGATGGCACAGTTCAGCATCTTTTCCTCCCTCCAGTTGGATCGATCGGTTCTCCTCACCGGTCCTGATGGGAATATTGGGCGGTACCCTGGGCCCCTCGGATCTTTGCTCCCGGTCCCTGGGTTGTTCTCCTTGGTCAGTCTCCGGGTTTCATCCCTCCTAGGATGATAAAGCAAAGCGGCAATACATATTCCTAGACATTTATCCCCCACTATTGATATAGTGGGACGGCATATACATTTTATAGTAAAAAACATGAACATATACATTTTATTTAACTCAGGAGGCAAGAACATATTCAAGAATCATAGAATTTTATAGGCTATATGTGGAATATTTTAGGGTGTAACTGAATTAATCTGGAGCGGTCCCCTCTGGTATAGCAGAGGACTCCTCCAGTTGCTGCAGAGTTTGCCTGGGATGGCAACACTTTAGCTGATTTATATGGACCCACTTGTCTTCCCCTTCCGCCAGACTACCTTTGGGGATGCGGATCTTATAAGCTGCTGGGGAGATCTTGACTATAATTTCAAACGGTCCCTTCCATGTAGGCAAAAATGTTCGCTGTTTGGCCTGGTTCCTTTGGAAATTGTATAGATAGACCCGGTCTCCCACATTATATACTTTCCTGGAAGTTTTCAAATCGTAATGGGTCTTCATGCTACCAGCTGATCTTTCTAGATTCCGCTGAGCATAGGCAAAAGCATGTTGAAGCTGTTTCCTTAAATTCTCCACATACTCATGAGTTGTGGAGGCATTTATCAATGTCTGCTCTTGGGTCCTGTAGAGCAAATGCTGGGGAAGCACCATCTTGCGTCCAGTCATCAGCTCAAACGGTGACATGTTGGTTGCAGATGACGGGTAGATCTGATGGCCATTAGGACCAGAGGTAATCGGATATCCCAACTTGGCCCAGAATCTGCCACAAACTTTTTTAAGATGCTCACAATGGTCCGGTTGTAGCGTTCTACTGCCCCAGAAGAAGCTGCCCGGTAAGCAATATGTAACTTCCTTTTGACCCCCAGTATCTCCCACATCTTTGTCATTACCTTGCTGGTGAAATGGCTACCTCTGTCTGACTCAATCCTTTGAGGTAGACCAAAACTTGAAAAGATGTGGTTAATCATCAGGGCAGCTGCTGTTTCTGCCTTGCAGTTTGGGGCCGGGAGACATTCCACCCACTTGGTAAACAAGCATGTGACAGTCAACATGTACTTGTTTCCTCTAGACGAGCGAATTACAGGGCCTACGAAGTCGATTTGCAAATCTGACCATGGCAGTGTCATCCCCCTCTTTTGGAGAGGTGCACGGTGTGTGAGGGATGATGGCTGAAATTGTGCAACACCAGACACCCCTTCAAGTATTGGTCGAGGTCCTGCCCCATGTGTGGCCAGTATGCAACCTCTCTTAAGATCTCAAGTGTTGTGTGAAACCCCCTATGACCGGCTGTGGCCGCATCATGGGCGTGACTTAACATCAGGCTTCGGAATGAGGTAGGGACCACCCACTGATCATGGCCAGCTTGGGATTTCCTTACCAACAAACTGTCTTGGATTCGGAACATCTTTGGACATTTCATCAACACTCTAAGGTACTCCTTCCCATTGTAATCGGTATCCGTTAGGGGAAAGTTCTCAGGGTCCTCAATGTGTTGGTAAAACTTACCAATTATTGGATCCTCCTTTTGAGCCATAATTAAATCAGCATCAGGGGTCTCCTTACTCCATTGTGCAGTTGAAAGATCATTGTGAGCATTTTTCTGGGACCTAGTGATAGCAGTGACCTGGATTTCCCCCAACAGGGACTCTATTTCTATTAGATCCCCTTGGATGGCCCCGGTTTTGGCCAGCTGATCAGCTAAGTCATTTCCAGTTTTGTCTGGTCCCTCTATTTTGGAATGACCCTTGATCTTTTTCCAGTAGATGGTCATCCCATTCGAGGTGCCCAGGTCATCAATGTTTTGGATTAACTTCCCATGTTTCAAGGGTTTGTTATTAGCACATAACATGCCTCTGGTTTTCCAATTAACCAGGTGCTCCACAAACCCATTCCGTACATAATCCGAATCTGTGATTATGACCAGTTCGTGGAGGTGACGTTGGACAGCAGTGAGGATGGCTTGATACACAGCCATCAACTCTGCTACCTGACTACTTCGGGGACCAATTTTGTACCCAGCGGAGGGTTATGGGGACTCATTCACCCATGCATTCCCTACGCCGGCCACCAGTTCTTTTTCCCCGTTGTTGTCAACATGGTAAGAGCATCGATCCACATAGACAGTGGGCATTCCCTCACACTTGTCTTCTGCAAAGACTTTGTGTGGGGAATTAAGGTATGCCTCCATGTTGTCCTTGAGTTTTAGACTTTCGTCCTTGAGACAGTTTTCTCTGGCACAATCATGCAAGTCAGCCAGACCTTGCGCGAGGGGACTCTTCTTGTTTTGGCCATATCTGACCTCCACAGGAAAGCCTTGCATTGACAGAATCCAGGAAGTAATTCGGGAATTACTCCCATTTCCGGCCCGGATTCTGTCACTTTGGAGGTATTGCAGAGGCTGGTGTGGAGTCTCCACTATGATGTGTTCCCACTGGATGAATAGGCGGTAATTCTTCAATGCTCACACCATTGCCAGGAGTGCCTTTTCACATCGTTGAATTTTTCCTCCACAGAGGATAAAGTTTTGCTCGCATAGGAGATTACTTTATTGACCTTGTCATGCTTTTGGTATAATACTGCCGTCAAACACGTATTAGAGAACCCTGTCTCCAGGAAGAACTCCTTGTTTCTGACAGGGTAAGCTAGGCAAGGCGCTTGTGAGAGGCTTCTTTTGAGTTGTCTTACTGCCTCGGATTGTTCTGGAACCCATTCCCACTTGCCCCGCCCTTCAAAAGATGAATCAGGGGTCTGGTGATCTCTGCGTAGCCCTCAAGAACTTTCTGCTGTAATTAGTCAGTCCAAGGAGGCTCCTTAGTTCCCGCAGAGTTGTGGGATCCTTCAGTTTCTGAAGTGCTTCCACTTTCTTTTCTTGGGGACAGAGACCCTGAGGAGTAATCTCATGCCCCAAGAAATTAACACGGGTTCTACACCACTGTGCTTTCTGAAAGGAAAGTTTTGCTCCGGCGGCCCTCAACTGTGTCAAAACATAACGGATCTCCGCTATGTGTTCTTCCACAGATGAACTTTTGATGAGGACATCATCTACATAAGCCAGGTTACCCCTCGCACCCAGGTCGGGCATGGCCTTATGTAGGAAAATGTTGAATTTATTGCCGGAGTTGAGGTATCCGTAAGGGAGTCCGGGTCCATGTGTACTGCTGGCCCCCAAAGGTAAAAGCCAGTTTGTATTGGTCCTCCCTACTGACAGGCACGGTCCAGTATCCATTGGTCAGGTCTATTGCAGTGAATACCTGCGACCCCTGAATCTGAGCCGGCCCTTGGTCAATGTAGGACAGAGGCCATCGGGAAGTATGGACTCGTTTGTTGAGCTCCCTAAGGTTGGCACAGAGTCTCCACTGGCCGTTTGGCTTCAATATTCCCAGCACCGGATTATTCAAGGTGCTGTGTACTGGACGGATTATCCCCCGGGACTCAAGGTTCTTAATTATTTCAGTAAGGGACTCCTAGGATGCGAGAGGCAAGCGATATTGCTTCACAAACACTGGATTCATGCCAGGGTCCGTGGGAATTGTTGTTGTGTGGATGTCGGTGCGACCACAATCATATGAGTCTACCGCAAAGAGATCTTGGAAATCCAAGAAAACTTGTTTCTACTTTTGCTTCTGTTCCAGAGTCACACAGGCATCAGCTAGGTTGACTCTCTCTTCCACCATCTGCCTGAAGCCTGGAAAGACTTCTGGTATTGCTATCTCCGCGGCCTCCTCCACCTGGGTGGAGAAGTCCCTGGTCAGAGTGCTGATTTGGACTGGAGGCTTCAGGTGGGAAAGGCAGCCCTCATGGATCTGGAAAATCACCTCATCCCTTCTAAAGTCACAAGTCACGTCTTCCTTACCATAAGGGCATGAAGTGTACACCAGGAAGTTCCCCCCATGCCGGGTAAAGATCCTGTCTGTTGTTGTATTGTCATCACTGTCACTTTCAAAACAGTCCTTGGGGATTGGTCCTAACAGTTCATTTCCTAAATTAATGGAGAAATGGCGGTAATCAACCGCCATTCCAATAATGGTGCCTGCGGCTAGAGTAATACTCTTTAAGTCGCTGTTATCCACCTCTATTGGAATGGTGTCATGTTCTATGTTGACTAATGATGTTGGGTTTACCCCTAACCCTTGCTGTTGGAGAGAAGCATTTAGATGAATATAAGCATCAGGGTTTTTCAATTTTTGTCCTCTTTTAACTTTCACTTCCAGGGAGAATTGTCGGGTCCTTTCTGGGATGGTGACTTCATCTTTAATCTGAATTTCAACTGCATAAGGTAACAATTGAGCTGACCTAAATGCTTTTTCTGGATCATCAAAACCCATGGGATTATTCGCTAATCAGGACCAAGCTTTGAAGTTTATTAGGTCCAAACTAATGGCAAAGCGATTGAGAATGTCACTGCCTAAGTAAAAGGCGGCAGTGACGTCTCACACGAATCAACAATTATGGACTATGCTCTTGTTGCCAATGGAGATTTTGAGCATACACCTGCTTGGCAGGATATGTTTCGAATTGGATGTTTCCAGATCCATTTCCCATTTGTCTATCAGTTTGAATGTGGGAGTGGCTGGTTCTTTTGGGAGTTGGCGGAACATGGCTTCGCTGATGAAGCTCTTACCGTTGTTCACACACACTCGAGCGAGAACAGAGTCCTTCCCATCATTTAACTGAACAGGGATGAACAACTGCTCTCCAATTTGCTGAATATCAGCCAGGCTCTGAGCTGATTTCACATCTTTCACATCTTTCTGGACTATAGGAGTGGGAGTGTCTGATTGTGGATTGGTAAAGAATTTCAGAGTGTTTCCTTCCAGTGTGGAATACCACCTTAAACTGGAAGGAAGGTTGATTTTCGGAAATAGAAAGGACCCCCCATCACCAGTCTGTTGCCCTACTGCTATTACTGTCACGTCTGGAATTTGGTTGTTCTGGAAGTGAAATTCTACTTTTGTGCAACCATGTGGCAGGTGCCGTTTAAACTAACATGGTTGACACTCTGTTTTAGTTTTATTGGTCGGCTAGTCTGGGTCCAGAGGACCTTGTTTACGCAATCTATTAGGGGTGACAGCCTTCTCAGGAGGTCATTCCCTAGTAAACAAGGGGTGCTCTCTGGAGGCACTAATATGACCGGGTGTTTCACCTTGTGTCGCCCAATTTTGATGTCCAAATCTGCAGTCCCCTCGACAGGAATTTCCTTCCCGTCAAAGTTCTGGAGTTGTCCAGGAAGAGAGGTGAGAGGAATACGGTAATTCTCCCCTCTTCCTGCATTTAGTTCATCAAAGACCCTTTTGGACAGAAGGGTAGCTTGGGATCCAGTGTCCACCAGTGCAAAAAATTGTACCCTGCCCCTGTACTTGTACCGGGGCATAGTATCTTACCTCCTTCTCCTCAAGGGGGCACAGATAATGCACATTTTTGGACAACTGGTGGGCTAACTTTCTGGTTTTGGACATTGAGAGAGAAGAAATTTGGGCAGAATTCTGTGGAGAGCCTTGGGAATATGAAAGAAAAAGTTGGCAACTGGAAATGGTTTCGGATTCCCCTGGTTCCGGTTCTGGGCCGCCCCCCCCCTTTTTGGAGGCAGTCATCAGGATGGGTTTGACCCATGGAATTTTGGTATTATTGGTTCTGGGATAGAATGAAGGGCGGCGACAGCTCAATCCCCACATCTACCCAGTCTATTGATGCGGTTTTGGGTTCCCCTGGTTGCGGTTCTGGGCCGCCCCCCCCCTTTTTGGAGGCAGTCACCAGGATGGGTTTGAACCAGGGGTTTTCGGTCTTGTTGGTTCTGGGATAGGATGATGGGCAGTGACAGCTCAATCCCCACATCTACCCAGTCTAGGTTGGAATCCCTTGGGACCCATTTTTCCTTGGGAGGAGTTCCCCCATCTCTGAAGGAGAAGATCCTTTTCCCAGGATCCTCTGAGGATCCCTCTCCCCCAAATTAGAAGACCTGTACCTCCTCCACAAAATGGGTCTGTTTGGGTCCTTTGTTTCTCCTACCTCCTCTTTGCTCCTTGGGTGGCAGACTTTCAGGGGTAGGAGATTTTGTTTCCGGTCCCTGGTTTTCCAGGGGCTGTTTACAATTTGGGAAGGAAGCTTCCTCCAAGACTTTACAACCCCCTTCCCCTTGTGCCTCCTCCCTGGGAACGGGTAGGTTATCGGGGTGCTGCCCCCGTCATTGTTCTGGAGCACCAGGCCCAGAGTTTGGGGCATTCTGTGGTGGCATGCTCATCTGAGGGTTCTGTTGAGCCCTCAATATGTGACCCAGATCCCGTGCCATGTTTTGGACCTGGCGCTCAAGTTGTGAAACCCGCTCAGGCTGATACGGGGTCCTTTTTTCTCCCCTGGGCTGATCCAGGGAAGGGTAGCTATCCCTTCTCTGGTAATACCCTGGGTTGGGAAGATTTGGGTACCCCTCCACCCTTGGCCTCCCCTCTCCCGGATTAAGTGGTCTGGGCTCAGGGAAGTGGGGAAAGAAGGATGGATGATGTTGGGGCTGGAATTTGGGTGGATACCTGGGGAAAAAGTTCTGCCCCGGGTTTGGTGAATTTCTGCCCTCCTGGGGGAAGTTAGGAGGGAAGTTCCCTGGGTTAGGTGCTTGGCTGGATCCCCCCCTTTGGGCTGGGGGAGTCCACACATAACCCAGGATGGGTCGGTTTCCTTTGTAGCGGGGACTTACATAGTCAGGGGAGCGAGGGACCCCATTTGTGGGACTACCTCCTCGACTCCCAGTCTGTGACTGGCCCGAGGGCCTTCTGGGCTTAGAATTATTTTGTGCAGGCAGGTTTTTAGGCCCCCCCCATCTCCAAATCTAAAACGGGGGCGACCTTTACCTCTGCCACCCTGGCAGCAGCAGGGGTGCTGTTGGTTTTGTTTTTTTTTGGCTGATTCTTGTTTTCCACCGGTTTCTGCACCTCATAGATGCGGGTGGCTTGCTCAATGACCCAGTCTAAAGATCTTTTCTCGTGAAATCTCTCACGAGCTGGGTCATTATGTATTTGGGGAGAGCATGGAAAAATGTGTTGACAAATTCTCTGCTGTCCGTGCGCACCCTTCTGGTGGTCTGCGCAAAGGCACGCTTCAATTCTTGCACAAATTCTTGTGGGGTCTGATACTCAACACATTGCAAATTGTAGGCTGCCTTGCAAGCCTCTTGGGGATTTCTATGCACAGAAAAGTGTTTCAAGATGGCCGCCCTATAGGTGGACCATCTGGAATGATTTTGGTCCTCCAGCCCTGCAAAGAAACTGGAGAATGTCCATTTGACATACTGGATGCAGCTACTGCTGTCCTTCAAATGGAAGGTCTCCATCATTTGCTCAAAGAGCTCCAAGTGTTCCCACTTAGAATACTTGGAGTTCTTGTGATAAGGCATGATGACACTCCTGATTGCCTTAATCTGTTTTAAGGGGTCCTTAAGCAAGGCCGTTTTTGCCTTATTGGCCTTTTTAGTTCGGGTCACCCTGGTCCATTCATCCTCCGACTCAGAAGCACTGCTCCCAGAGGTGTCCGTCTGATCTTCCAGGTTTTCCCGGATTCTGCAAGCCTGGGAATGGCTGGCAGAATGTGGGGACCTGGTCTCCTGTGTCCTGTGACGCTCAGAGGAGTCTTCAGATCCCTCCTTGCTACCAGGATTTGCTGGGTACCCCCCCCACTGACCTAACTGGGCAGAGGTTTTCAGGATGCCCTTAGTGGGCCTTCTCTCCTGGGGTTCCCCACTAAATTGCACTGTGCTTGGGTGCCCATAGCTGGATGCCCGCCCATCCATTCCTGGGTGGTACTGGCCTATGAGTCCCATCCTTTTGGCTGGATAGTAATCTGCCATCCCTGTGGCCCTGTGCTCATGTGCGCCAGGGGACATGGGGGTGGAAGAGTCCAGGGACTGGGAGAGATGAAGGCCTCTGATACTAGGGCTCCTGAGGGTATGCCCAGGTATTTCCCTTTCCCAGCGAACTTCATCTCTATCAGCCCATGCCCCTGCTCCAGTCTCTCCTGCATGGCTACCTGTTGCTGGAGCCTATCATTGTGCTGACAGAGAGCCTCATTCTCTCTCTGTGCCTCCTGATTGGTCCTGGAGTACTGGGCCAGTCTTTACTGCAGGAGGGTTACCTCCTGATTCCCATCCCTACTGGCCTGCTCCTTTCTTGCCAGAGCATCTTCCACCCTCCTGGTGTGCTCTAACAAGTTCTGATGCTCTTTTTGGAGGTCACCCAGCCCCTGGAGGGCCCGGTGATTTTCTTCCATTTTTCTTTTTAAATGGCAGACTTCCTGGCCTAAGGTGTCCCTTTCCTGACTAGGAGTCTGCATCTGGGCTGCCAGGTCATCCCTTTGCCTTCGAAAGGCACTAGCTTTCTGGCATTCCAGATCAAACTCTGCCTGGGTATCCAGGTCTTTCAAAATCATTTTATTGTTTTCCTCTTTCTCTCTGTCTAGTTGGATTTGCAGGGTAGCTACCTGCTCTGTGCATGCCCTGTTGAAATTGATCTGTTGCTCCAGCTTTTTCTGGCACTGCAGTAAAGAGTCCAAACTATCTTGGTGCTCCTTCTGCAAAGCCAGAATTCCGGTATCCTGGTCAGCCTTTTCCTGTAGCAGGATATCCATATCCTCCTTTATTTTAATGATGTACTGTCTACTATCATTTTCTGACTCCTGGCTCCTGTGCAGCCTCTGCTCAGAAGAGTCCAGATCAGATTGGGCCTTCTCTAATGCCATCATTTGCCTATTTGCCAGATCTTGGCCTTCAGCACATTTGTCCTGCATGGCTCCCATATATAGATACAAATATGCCGCTATCCTGGGAATCTTATTGTGTTCATCCTTGGCCTTAGGAGTCATATATAGTTCACTCAGGGCCACATGTAAGGGACCCTGATCTGACCCAGTTGTAGTGACCTGTTGTGTGATCGCCTGCAACCATACATTTTGGTCCTGTTCATACCACCTCTCACAAACAGTTTATGTAAGAGTTGCTCCCTAGCTATCTTCATATCTACCAAGGTCGTCATTCTGGAGATTGATTTCCTTCCTGATTTACAGACGTTTGTATTTTATTTTGCAAAACAGACCGTTTCCTTAGAGCTTTCCTTTGAGGAGTGCTTTACAGCGTAACACAGCGTGGTGATCTAACCGGATATGTATCCTGTCAACTGGCACACTGTATTAATCTGCACAAGTGATAGATCTAATCCAGAATCCCGGACGAGCCCCCACTTTGTTAAAGACTCCAATCAAGCAGTCCCACTAAGTCAGTGCCTTGTCTGGGATTGCTCAAGGGAAGCCCTTATTTATATATTTTTATGTCCAGTTCGTGTACTCTGGATGACAACCCTTATATAACACCCCTCTCTTAGAATCCCCCTGACCCCACTGAGCCAAGAAGTAAGTTTGTTTTGCAAATTTAAAAGGTTTATTTGAGAATTAAACAATATATATATATCGCACTTTTATAATAAATTAATAATTGATATCACACTTGTGAATATGAGCAGTAATCAGCAATAGGTAATCCTACAATAGCACAGTTCTGGTGGCTTATGACTAGGAACAGGGGAATAAGGTATCAGAGAATGCTTTATGGTTTCAAGGAGATGCAAAGATGAATAAAAGCAACACAGGAATAAACTTGATATGATTTCAGCAAAACATAATATAATCACTTTTCCCCTTTTGGAAATTCACCCCCCCCCCCCCTCTATGCAATGTAAGGAGGTGGAAGTAACACACACAGTCTTCAGGAATACAATCACAGTACAATCCAAATTCAGTTCCCCCCTAGCAAGCTTAGATCACAAGGATGATTTTAAACACAGGCAAAATCCTTTTAAATGTGGTGGCAATGAAGTGAAAAATATACTCAAATTGCTTTTAATTCCCTATAGGAGGTGCAATACTTTAAATCAGTTCAGGCTCACTTTAGCAATGCTCTATGAATGATTGTCAGGTTGCAAACGAATTTCAGTAAAAAGGAAAGCAAGGAGCTGCTATTTTGACACGTGAAGAAATTGAGCCAAATCGCAAATCGCGGCAATTTTTCTGAGTGCGTCGAGCGCGATTACGGAAAAAGTATAATTATATATAATATATAATCCTAGGACAAACGGTTCAAGAGATACGGACGATTTAGTGGAGGTAGATTTTCAGAATTGAAATTTTAAAGTTTCAGAATGACAGATGACAGTTTTCAGGTTTGAGATCACAGAAGGAACACAAGATTTCTAGGATGCAGTTCTCAATAGGTTAAAATAGTTTGAATTAGATTATTTTAAACTAAGAGATTGGGTTTTGCACAGTTCTGGCGGTACTCACACTATATTTTGAACAGGAATGCGACTTTGCCACGGATCGGGTCAGGATTGGACTGCGGTTCCCTCGCCACGGACGGTCTCTGCCTGGTTCTGCTCACAGCGATCTGGGTCAGCTCTGCTAGCGGCACTGTACAGCGGTCTGGATCTCTGGTTCTAGCAAAAGTTATTGGCACTACACGGCGGTCTGGTCTCTGGTTCTGGGTACAGCTCTGCTTTCTGGGTGTTTCTGGCACAGGGTTTTAGGCCAGAATCAAAGAGCTCAGCCCGGCTGTTTTACTCTGATGTGCCCCATGGAAGTCTGGTGTGAATCAGTTTGCAAAAGATTTTGAGGCCTGCTGACAAATTCTGAAGTCTGAATTCAAAGTTCTGGTCTCTGTCTGGATTTGAAGTCTAAGTGCTGGATCTGGTGTTTCCTGGAAAAACGCTCCACAAGAAATCCGCTTGAAGTGGGAAGTGAATGTCCCTGTCTGGCTTCCAGTGGCTTTTTTTATGTCTTTAGAAAGTGGGTGTGTGCGTAGCATAACTGAGCCGGCCCCTCTCAACTTATCATTGGCCAGTTCCTCCTGTCTCCCTTGATTGGGGGAACTGGGTTGTGAGTCAGAGTGATGAGGTAGGTTTATGGTCAGAGGATCCTCCCCTTGTCAAATTGCACACAAATCTATTTCTGATCCAAATACATATTTATCTATGTACCATTTTTCTAATATTATACGTCCAGTTAATATTTTTTCTGTAGCACCAAACCATCCGATCCCTTTCTTTGTAAGATGTTGTGTCCACTTATGACAGAATTCTGCCCTTTTCATTCAGATAACGACCTCTAAACCTTTCCAGATTTTACACAAATGTGCACTAGGGATATGGGTTTCAGATGATAAAGTGTCAAATTTTGAACATGCATACATTAGGAGTAACAACCTTTTTTCCACTACTATCCCCAAGAACATACCACTGGGTCCTAACACCTCTTAAAATGTGCACAGAAAAATCACAAGAATGATGATGTTATTTATATAATTTTTACAAGTCTGCAATATGAATTATCCATCTTTTTAAAATTATGCTCTGGCCCCAAAGGGGTGTGGTTTTCCAAAGCACATGGTGGAATTTCTGGTTTATCCACTTCCCCCAAGCTCAGCTTGCTCACATGCAGTGCCCCTCCCCGTTTCCTTCCAAGAGGAAGCCATTTACGACCCGCCTAATTTAACATTTGCCTGGGCCAAGGACAGTGCTTTGTTTAGTTTCCTGCAGTCCCCAGGTGCTCCTCCCCTGATTCAATCAGGGAGGTGTCATCTCCTTTTGGTGGGGGCAGCAGAATGCAGCCAGGCCTGGGAAGAGTGGCTGAGCAAGTTTCACTCCTGTCGGGGGTAGTTGCCGGGCAGAATTCACTCTCTTCAAGCCAGGCTTCAGCTAAATGTCACTTTGGTACCCAGTTTTCTACATTCAAATCAAACTGACCATTTTTACACATGCAGCTAGAACGCTGATTCTAAATTCAAAACTATGACATTTCAACAGTTGCAAACTATGTGACACTCAACAGTAGGTCACTCATTTATTTTAAACATTTAGATTTTAGTGTCTTTCAGTCCAATTTCACTTCAGCTGCTGACATCCACAGCTCAGCCAGTTTTGTTATAAACATTGTGTTGGGCTCTTTCTCTTTCCAGATTTTGTATGCAGACAAGACTACATTCTGCCAAATGTCTGCTGGTGTTCATTGAGATTTTTGAATATCTTGCAATGTTTAAAATAGGCATTTTTAGCTTGCATTTCAGAGAAACAAAGGTGATTTCAACATGCTTTTTTTTTATTTTAGCCACCTGCACTGCTGTTTTTCCTTTGGCACACATTTCACTCATTGCACTCCTGGCCCCTCACGCTCGCACTGGTGGGTGGCAGGTCAGGGGACCATTTTGCTGTGCGCAAAACTGCACGGTTCTCCAGGATCCTGGCGCAAATGTGGGCTTTTCCACCCTCTTGGATTTCCTAAGCCCACAGCACCAAGTGTTGCAGCATAATAACTTGAACGTGGGCCAAGACACCCAACAGACTTCTGCTCTCGAGAACTTTCTGTTCTTATCTTTCACCAACTTTTTGGAAGTACTTTATTTTTTGTGTCTTCTAGTCCATCCCTTTCAGAAGAAGTTGCTTGTCTTTGCATTTACCGTAATACTTGTTTGTCACTGTTGTATTTTCTTTTATTTAAGTAAGGCCGTAATGGTAGTAGCAAGGCTATTAGTTTATGCCGAAGGTGTTACAAAAGGTAGGTTATTACTCAGAAAACATATACAAATGTAAACATATATACAGCCAAAACGAGGTTAGTGGTAGCGTGTACACAACTGTCACTAATATGTGTAAGGATGTCCAGTTTTAGAAATAAAATACAACTGACCTCCTTTGCTACTGTCTGACCTGCTGCTTTGTTGACATCTCTGTGACTTTATAGATAGGACAGCACCTCCAAGCCCCAGAAAGGTCCTTTTGGTACTCTCAAAACTCGAAGGAGAATCGACCTGTTCAATGCCCTTATAAACCACCTCTTCCTCCTCCTCACCTGTATTGGGGTCTTCTGACGAGTCTTAAGATGTTATTGCCCTCCTTTCGCTCCACGCACTGTCTGGCTTTTTTGTGCTGACCTTAGGGCGGGCTCTACTGGAGGCCACTTTGCCAGTAAGCTACCTTCTCGGCAATGGGACCCCCAGGGAGCTCGCCCCACTACCAGGGAAAAGTGTAGCTGAAAAACCCTGGTGATGTACTGAATTGCAGGTTCAGTTTGAGTGTTGATATCTTACTTGAAGAGCAGACAGTGAATACCAGAAAGCCGCGGGGAACTCCAATGCCTGTCACGGTGCTTAGTATCTGTGGGGCTCAATAGCTCCGTGATGCTATACTGGAACTAGCCTGCCACTGGTAGCGGATCAGACAGCTGGAAGAGGGAAGGAGGCTGAAAGTAATCGAAGAGGACTCGGATGACAGGAACAGAACGTAGAGGAAACAGGGCCGTGCAGGACTGGCAGATAAAACAGCAGAGCCACACACACGAGCGGGAAAGGACTGGCAGGAATGCCGAGGGGAGAACAAGGACAGAGAAGGAAAGGCAAGTGAAGAGAAAGCCACTTACTACCATAAGAGCAGAAGAAAACACAGCGTGTAAACCTGTAGCGAACGAAGGGTTGCAAAGCACCATCGCGCTGAAGTGGACGTGTACTTGTACACGTTCCAGTGCGATGGGAAAACACTAGACCGCTGCTTTCGCTTCTTCCGGCGGCCAGTTAGCCCCTCTTCCATTTCCACCACAGATTCCATGGCGTGCATGCCATGACAGGTACAGTTTAAATTCTTGCATATTGTCCATGAACACAATGCTAAGCTCACAGGAGAGCAGCTGCAAAATGCATTCATAAGCACTCAGTCTGAGTAAAGAAATTAAATGGTCTGCTTCTCATCTATGTGTTGGACGGTGGAGGAGAACAGCTTGCCTTTCATTAGCCGGTTTGATAGCACAGTTATTATTATTATTATTATTATTATTAGGGCGACCAGACGTCCCGGTTTTGCTGGGACTGTCGCAGAATTGGGCACTCTGTCACAAGAGTTTTTTTTTTCAAATTTAAAATCCATGTGCCGGTTTTGGGGAAGGGGAGTGTGCCAGCCACAGTTTTGGAGAAAGGGAGGGTGACACCTTCACTGGGCAACAATTTTTAAACTGAAATAATATAACACTTTCATAATTTTGCCATTGAGGATGGGCTCGAACCCCCAACCACAGGGATTAACTGATGGTGCCACAGCGACCGAATCAAACACACATGAACAGCAAACAGCAAGGCCTGCAATACTATTAGGAGCAATAGGTCATTTTAATCCTGTGGCTCCAAGACAACCAGAAATCTAGAAATCAAAAGACAAGTCTGTGCTTGCATAAATAAAGGCACACAAGCAGGTACATTGAATCATGCGACAATATAGCCGGGATATTGAGAACAAATATCACAATTGCATTTCATTCCAATTTACATTTTTTTCATTTTGATTTTTCTGTAGAACTTGGTGAACTTCTATGTATAACTATATGTGAGGTCCTTCCAAACTACTGGGTCATCTCAACACAGGAACCATTCACACACTAGTTCGATACCTCATAGTGCAAGCGACAGTATTTTGGCAACAGGACCACAGAACCAAATTACTATTCCTTAAAAAATGGAAGTAGTATTTCTTAGAAATACTCAGCCAGTCTATGTTCACCCTATTCTTAGACTCACTCAGCCAGTCTATTTTCACCCTATTCTTTTCTCATCTTACACTTTCTACCATGCACCATTTTCATTTCATTTCTCCTCAACCACCACATACTTCTAAAGTAAAACATGTGTTATAACCTCTCCAGTATGTTATTCCTCACTCTTATCAAAGTTCTATTCAGTGTTTTGGTACATTTAATTATTTGTTAATAACTGTACAGGGACAAATGTGCATTAAACTTCCTTTTTGGATGATGCATTTATTTTATTTGTGGGCAACCCCCAGGCCCGCGAAAGTCCCTCTTGGAGGGAGTGGGCTAGCTCACAGTGTATGATATGCAGTCATTGAGGATAGCTCAGCGGCAACGTGCTTGCCTTGAAAGCAATACCACACAAAGCAACACAGGTTCGATCTCCGGGTCCGCGCTTAAAAAGCTCTGGGTATTTAAGCACGTTATAAATATGCAACTACGACAAACAACTGCGCAACAAAGAAAAACAACTCCTGTAACAGTGCCTCGATGTCCCCGGGCTGTGTGAGCGCTTTAAAAATGCAAAATAAAACAATGTTTCCACAGTCACGTGTGGTTCAAGTCTGACCTGGTTCTTTCACCCACTCCTCTCCTTTTTTCAGTTAATATGTTTCTTTGGAATGTAAAACGATTCCATCACTGGGCACATTATTAAGTTTTGCATTTTGCTGTTTTCTTTTTACCTGAAGGCGGTGACTTCTGCTCTCGAGAACTGTCTGTTCTTATCTTTCACCAACTTTTTGGGATCAGCTGGAAGTACTTTATTTTTAGTGTCTTCTAGTCCATCCCTTTCAGAAGAACTTTCTTGTTTTTGCATTTACCTTAATAGTTGTTTGTCACTGTTGTATTTTCTTGTATTTAAGTAAGGCCGTAATGGTAGTAGCAAGGCTCTTAGTTTATGCCGAAGGGGTTCCATTGTCGTATGGCACATGATGTTAACATAGTTCACTTTGCACTTTTCAAACATCATGTTTGTATGTGCCAATGACTTAGGCAGGAGTAGTCCCATATAACACCTGCATGATTTTCTTCTGGAAATGCAGCCAAGCCCTTGATCTGTGTTTGTTATTGGCAATCACGGGCCCTCTTGCTAGTCCATCTCTGGTAAACCTCTGATTATTGGGAGGAGGAAAAGGAATTGATATGTAATGCCTTGATAACTTAGATGTTTCCTTTATAATTGCTAGTCCTACATTTTCTTGTTGCAGTCCTTATGACCATCATCATCCTCCAGTCTCAACAGATCGCACTGCCCATCGATGTATGGTTATCTAGCATGGGGAATAGGGACCAGGGATTAGACCAATTTGAAAGGGGTGCATTCATCTAGAGGGCCATCAATAAGCAGGCCAGTTTATGTTCCATTGGCCTGTGAATGAAATTGCAGATTGAGAGAATAAACAATGTGCAGAAGGGTCAGCACTACATATAAACAATTATTGGAATAAGAGGTGATTCTCGAGGTACTCCTCACCACACTTTTCTTGGTCAGGAAGAATGCTGGTCTACTTGAGCTCTCAAATGACGGGTCTAAGAAAGAAGCAAAACCATGTGTGGTGAGTGCCCTAGATACTGGCAATTAAAAAAGGTTTTCCAGCCAGACACCATGGGCGACTATATTGAATGCTGCTAATATATGTTCAGGGCTGGTGCAAGCATTTTTTTCTGACATAGGCAAAAGGTCATTTTGACGCTCCCCGCCCTTACCCTGACCATCCTGCTCCGAAGTTTTTCCACCACTTTACAAGCTTGTCTATGCCTCACTTACCATTTAAAAATCATTCACATACCTCACATTTTAAATTATTTTGTTAAACACTATCACATTTATTCACACTCTAACATGTCTCTCACATTCCGGAAGTTTCTAGAATAACTCATCAGCGTTAGAAACAATGATCACCTCAAGCAAGATAAGAATCAATTAACTCCAGATATGCTATCACTACAAGGCCACTTACAGACACACTAAATTCCGATTTTGAGTCTGGCAGAAATCGGTTCGTGCGCAGTAGGTGACTGGAATAAAAGGGCCAATCATCTGCAGAGTATTTTACGTTATCTGTTACTGGAGGCACTCACGTTTTACTGTTAGAAATAGTGTATCGTTTTGATTGTCTTTGCGGATGGTAACTATGTCCAGACCAGTGTAGCAACCATCACAATGGTTATTGCCTATGGCACGCCTCACTTTGAGTGTTTGGTGTGTTTGCATACCCTCACATGTGTTAGTAACTTCCTTGAAGGGCAACCGCACATCCGTTCTCCTTTCAGAGGAGACTCTGTTGCCTTTTTGACATGTTATTTATTTATATTTATAAACAGGAGGAACAATGTTCTTTTTACCACAAAAAGAACATACAATAGATAATAATTGACAGGAAGCAGTGAGCTTCGTACAATGGGGCGAGTTTGAGGGACATTCTGACCAGGTTGTGTAGGGGAGTAAATGGAACAGTCACCGGGAACAATACATGCATGGTAATACCCCCTCCATGCAAAGCAGCATATTTTTGGTAAAGATTTCTTGGATCTAGTAAGTCAACAGATAGAGCCAACCTACATAACGTTTTAGCTGCAACGGTTGCATTAAACAGATGGTTTTAGGCTATTCCCTGACATTATTGTATACATATGTCTCCAAAGTCAGGAATCAATAATATCTAGCTGTATCAAATAAATAACAGTGCAAATGTTGCATGATTCCATGCTGTTTGTAAGCTACGTTTTCACATCATATATGGGTACAGATGCACACCTAGTAATTCCTGGCCGCATTACTATATTTGAATGAAATTTTATTTCTATCCAACGGGCAGCTAATGGCTACACCACCACATTTCAAGGGGACTTTCCTCACTTGCATGTCTGCTCTGTAAATAAAAGAG
This sequence comes from Ambystoma mexicanum, assembly GCF_040938575.1. Lineage (NCBI taxonomy): Eukaryota > Metazoa > Chordata > Amphibia > Caudata > Ambystomatidae > Ambystoma > Ambystoma mexicanum. The sequence continues at coordinate 1,351,065,604 of NC_090931.1, forward strand.
TGTTACACACAAAATCCACCAGACTTAAAATTGGGTATTAATTGTATCATTGCTTATCACACTAAACAAACACAGCACTAGCAGTGCAAGTTTCACCTACTCCAAATGCAGCATAGTTGCAGTCAATACTTCTCTCGGACACAAACACAGGATACAACATAGATAGTAGCAGTTTGTTTTCCTCATGCACACAAAATGCACAGCAAGGCAGGCACAATGCAAGCTTCCTTCACAAGCAGAGACGGTACAGCACAGGCTTCTCCTGCATAGCACAGGCAGCAGAATTGCAAAATTGCCACAAGCACTAAATAGGTGGAGTAAAGGGAGCAACCATGTAATCTTCCCTTAATGCCAAGGACGAGATATCTTGTCCTTGGGACTACCTCCCTGTTGCCAAGGACGACATAACTCGTCCTTGGCACTTAAGGGGTTAAGGAAGGGAAAAAACAAATGTTAGAAGGCATTGAATGGTGAAATACCGAAATCACCAAAAAAGGCCTTGGCACTGGGGGGTGGGTGGGAATCCATGGCAGTTTTGGGACAGGCACTCATAAAGGAAACGTGAATAGGTAGCATCGGCAGCAGCAGAAAACGTTCCCTATACGTTTTGGGCATCAAAGCAAGATCAACTACGACATAGATCAGGCACAGCATAGAACGCAGCATTGCAGTCCTGACTTGTCCAGGCTACATACAGCACCCATCCAAACATGGTTGGGGATTTCTCCTATGTTTGTTGGGAAATGTTAAGACGGCGCTTTATATGATCACCCTTGAACAATGGGAGTAAGGAGCTAGTAGAGAGAAAATCAAACATCACATTTTGTTGGGGTGGGTGTGCCAAAGTGCTGCCTCACTTGACTCCTCCATCCGTTTAGCCCACCCTTAACCTGAAAGAGCTTCTAAAATAATGTAGAGCTCATTTGATTATTATTAGTTAGAAACATTGACCCGTTTCTTTGTTGAAAATGCATCACTGCTATAACACAATCCTTGTGAGATAAATGTGCAACATACACATCACTCCTTTGGGCAGCCTCCAACACATTCCCTTTATTATTTTGCCTCTAGGGACTGCCCATATTTCTCCTCTTAATATCTAAATAGTTGAGGAACAGTCTATCATCTTTCTCTAGCACAAATCCAGACTAAATTAAGTGCATAGAAGCCAGTCCCAAATGTAAAATTCTCAATACAACATTCATGGCATTTTTTCAGTAGTTCTCATAACTAAACGATCCCTCTGCATGTGATTTATAGCTGTCAGTCTGCTTTTCTTATGTTCCTACTTCAGCAGGACTATATGCCAGAATGGCATTGTTATACTCCTTTCCTTAGACAACAATATGCATCACTTACCCTCTGTGCATCCACCTTCAAACTGTTCTTCTCTTACCTTATTATATTCCTACAAGCACTTTCCCTTTTCCACCCCACCACCCTTTTTCTCAGCATCCTCGTGCCGCTAGCCTTTACTTTCCCCTTGACCCTCCACCCACCAACCCTTCCTCTCCACAATTGTTCTGCCTTCAGATCTTCCTTTCTCTCCCTCGTATAGCTGCTAAGATCCCCTATGTTGTGTGTGACAGCTTCAGTCATTGATAGCGTTAGAGCCAATAGCAGTTTCCATTCTGGGAGTTGTAGTTTAATTTTTTACATTGTAAAATACAGGCTTTCTAAATCTATAGGTCAATATGTCCCAGAATGCAAAGCTCTTTATGTTGGCTAAAAATCCAGGCCTGGCAGGCAGTATCACAAATGATATGGGACCACTAGGAAGCCAGTCTCATTCTTCTTCCTCGAACCTTTCCTTTCTGTGGTGTTCTTCTGTGAGTACTTCCACTCCCCATGTCCCTTATATCTTCGCCCTCCTTTGATCATCCACTCATCTGCTCTTTCTCTTTCCTCATTCTGTACCCATCAAAGAATCCATCGCCTCTAATCTACTCCCAAACCCTTAGTTTACTTTCTCTTTGCTGACATATTTTTTTACCCCACCACACCCTTCTCGCCTTCGCCTTCCTTCTACCTCTTCCTCTGCACCCTCAAGCTTTTCTCGTACCTCTGCTCCCCATCCTTTCCTTACACTATTTCTTTCTACACTCACCCATTCACCCTTCTTGCAGTGAAGCCCTGATTCCCTGTTCATTCCCCGGACCCTGTATTTTTCATGAATATCCTTCCCCTCATAAACTTGTTTGGAAGTTTAGACTTCCATTACAGAGGGCACATGCTATGTATTTATTTATTTATTTTTACATTTGTAAAGTGCCCAAACCCTGGGGCACCAGGGCGCTGTTGCAACCAGTTACATGAATCAAAGCTTGATTAAGGCAATACATAGAGTGATGTGGAGATGTGATAATTATATATGAGATGTTAATACAGAACAAAAGTCTGTTTTTCCTGCAAAGATAAATGTGGGTTGGGCAAAGAGCCATGTTTTCAGCGACTTTCTGAAGATCCAGTATGAACTTTCTGCTTTTAAGGCTGTGGGAAGTGCGTTCCAGTGGCTTACTGCTACTTAGGGAAAGCTTTCTCCACCTCCTTTAGCTCTTTTGAATTTGGGTATGGTGAATCTGTGAGCATAGATAGACATATTTAGTCTGTTGAGTGTTGCTCTCTCAATTTTCTGAGCCAGATACTGTGGGGCGGTGTTGCTCAGGCATTTATGAGTAATAGATAACGTTTTGAAAATGTTCCTTTCCCTGACCGGGAGACAGTGCACCTTTTTTTTTTGCGGTTGAGATGTGGTCTTTCCTCTGGATGTTTAATGCGGCTCTGAGGGTGTTATTTTGAATGAACTGGAGTTCATTTATTTTTGGAGGTCCCAGCAAACCACACATTGCAGTAGTCCAACGTTGTGCCTGTGGTGGCTCTTGCTATGGTCAGGCAGCTCTCTGGGATCATGAAGTATCTCACTGCAGTGAGGAGTTTGCTGTGTATGCTGCTGAGGAGGCAGCAACGCTGACTTGTTTAGTGAGGGATAATGCAGAGTCCAGGTAGATGCCAAGGGTTTTTACCATAGCAGAAACAGGGATCTGGAGGCCATCTATCCTGAAGGATGAGTATTGCGGGCTGAGTTTCTGAATCGGAGAGGGTGGGCCTGCCAAGAGGATCTGTGTCTTTTCATCATTAAGACAGAGGAATTTGGTGGCCATCCAAGTTTGAATAGTGGAGTAGATGTGGTAGAGGGCGAGGGAGTATTTTTCATATGAGCCTAACAGGGGGAGAAGGATTTGGGTGTCATTGGCATAGTTAGTGTAAGATATGCCGCTGTCATCCAGGATATCGAAGAGAGGTTTGATGAATATATTTTAGAGGGAGGGGGATATGCAGGAGCCTTGAGGGACTTCACAGGGAATGGGGATAGGGGTGGCATTGGCAGTGTCGGAGAAGACTCTCATGGTTCTACCTTCTACGAAGGAGGTTATCCAATAAGTGGCATTGGTGAATTTTGCCGATGTGGTGAGGTTGTGGCATAGGGTGTTGTGGTCAACTAGATTGAAGGTGGCTGATAGGTCTAGTAGAAGCAGGATGACAGGTTTGCCATCCTCCCTGAGGGTGTCTGGTTGCATTTTTGAGTCCAGCAAGGCGGGGCGGACACTGGCCACCGACCACATCAAACCCAAGCCTCTGCATGTTGCAGAAGGTAGGTTATTACTCAGAAAACATATACAAATGTAAACACATGTACAGCCAAAACGAGTTTAGGGGTCGCGTGTATACTGCTGTCTCTAATATGTGTAAGGATATCCAGTTTGAGAAATAAAATACAACTGACTTGCTTTGCTCCTGTCTGGCCGGCTGCTTTGTTGACAACTCTGTGACTTTATAGATAGGACAGCACCTCCAAGCCCCAGAAAGGTGCTTTTGGTACAGTTTAAATTCTTGCATATTGTCCATGAACACATTGTTAGGCTCACAGGAGAGAAGCTGCAAAATGCATTCATAAGCACTCAGTCTGAGCAAAGAAATGAAAAGGTCTGCTTCTCATCTATGTGTTGGGTGGTGGAGGCTAACAGCCGGTCTTTCCTTAGGGCGACCAGACGTCCCGGGTTTGCTGGCACTGTCCCAGAATGGGCACTCTGTCCCTCAATCAGAAGAGTTTTCCTTTAAAATTTAAAAACCATGTCTAGGTTTTGGGGATGGGGAAGGTGCAGGTCACGATTTTGGAGAAAGGGAGGGTGACAACTTCACTGGGCAACAATTTTTAAACTGACATCATAATACTATCATAATTTTGCCATCGAGGATGGGCTCGAACCCCCAGCAACAGGGATTAACTGATGGTGCCACAGAGACCGACTCAAAAACAAATGAACATCAAACAGCAAGGCCTGCAATATTATTAGGAGCAAAAGATCATTTTCATTAACAGGCTAACATTCACAACTAAAACGGCAAAATGTGCATTATTTATTACTTATATAGCGGAGCAGTGCTGGAAATAATGTGGGATGGGGAAGATGGATGGGGTTAAGTAAGTCAGCGTGCTGATGGGGAAGGAAGGAGGGTCGAGGGGCTGTTAGGGGGAATGGTGTAGTCCTTCTTTTTTAATTTTGAAAATCTGGACACCTTACCTCTCCTTCCCTCACTCCAACCCCACACCTCCCACTCCCCTCCACAGATTTATCACTGCAAAGATACCTGCAAAGACAATTGAGAAAACAAACTCCCCAAAGTGAGTTAATTGATCAACACAGTGTGACTTTGGAGGCAAGTGCAGGATGGCTCCTTCTTTCATACAATGGTACCCCCTTTGCAAAGTTCAACACAGGCTAGAGCCTGGTTGGCCTAGTGGTAGGACACAGGGATTCCAACCAAGGTAAATATCGTTAATGGACATACTTTTAAAAGAAAAGAAAAGAAAAGAAAACGGGGATGGTGTTGGGTTTTGGAACATGTGTAGAAATCCTGCCAAGCGGTGTGGTCCTTCATCAGGGCACAGATCTTTGTTTTGATGTGCTACGTCATTGTAAATGCTAGTCAGTGGTGCTGTTCTCATTAAAATACGTTATCACCCTGATGGACGTGCAAAATGTAAATTCCACCGTTATCATTAGTTGAAATTCAAAAATGTTCAACTTTATGTAATCTCAAAAATCATGAATTCTTTTCGAACTAGAACTTTGGTAATAATTGCTGGAAAACAACCTACCTTGCATTGCAATTACTTTGCTAGAAGCACAACTTCACATACAACTTTACTGCTTTTCCTTGCAAACGAGTGAAATGGTTTCCCCAAGGTTGCTGAGACATTTCCCAGCAACAATCCCTGTGCTGACTATTTAGCAGCAATGTTGCACCTTTTTTTTTCAACCAATATATTAATTAATTCATGAAAATTACAAAGTTCAATGCACAATTTCACGAATTAGGTGAAAGCAAAAATTGCCAACATGTGTTTATCCCTAGTAGCTGTATCATACTTTTAATATTGGGTCTCTTGCTCACCCTGCCACAAGTGATCTTCCAGTGGAGGAAATGAGCTCTTTGAAAGTCATGAAGTCATGAAGAATTGACTGTCATAACTTAATTCATAGAATTATACAGCGCACTCCTGCCACATTTTCCTCCCACAATAGTTGCATTTCGCCGGGTATGATGTTCAATCACCCCTGTCCCAAAGCCACACCGCCGTCGCATTAGGTAAATGATGCAGGACCCCATTACTGCCGGGACGTGATATTTGTGGAGGATACCACTCATGGTAACTTCCATTATTGCAGGTGGAATCAGCTGATATCATTGTTACCGACAGTGCTAAGTTTTGATACCTCTGCTGGTATTCCAGAAAAGCAACTTGGCATATGCATATATCGTAGCAATACTGTAGACCAATTCTGACACTAGTATCCATTATATCATTGGCTACAGTACTACTGTGACAATCAGTACTGAGGCCATTGCCTTCTCACGCATCCCTAACTAAGAGGCGGATGAAGTAAAGATTGGTGCTACAGCAAGGACATTTTGAGCAGCTACCTATGACATCACCTCAGTCTCGGGAGGATAGCTCAGGGGCAACGTGCTCGCCTAGGAAGCAAGACGACACGGAGTAACACAGGTTCGCTCCCCGGGTACGTGCTTAGAAACCTCTGGGTATTAAGCGCGTTATGAATAACATATCATATTGCCAGCAGATGGATATAATTAGGGGTCATTTGGGTCGTAAAAAGAACAGATCTGAACCTATTTCAAAGTACACAACTGCCATAATGAGTCATTGTTGGGGTGAACACATGCAGTGGTACTCAATGTGGAAGGTGTTAAAATATCCTGAACATATTGTTTCTGTATTGACTCGTTAGCCAGAAGATATGCCATTCAGTTCTTTGTTCACTCTGATGACAGATGGCAATGTGCCTACTTGTATCATGTGCCATCATTAAAAAGCTGCTGGATTGTATCATAGCAGTGGGGCTGCACCTTCCTTATGCTAGCAAGGCCCTATAACTTAAGAATCTAACCCAGTGGTGGAGCCAGGGTGGGGCATGATGGGCGGCCGCCACCCTGCCTTCCCCCTGGTGCCCAATGCATGCCCAATGCACCCCTCAGTCTCCCGCTGGTGCCCTATTATCCACCTGACCGGCACCAAAAGCTGGCTAAGCTACTGATCTAACCCCAGCGCTTAGATAAGGCAACACCACCATCAATAGTATGATCCCACTGCATGCTGCTGAGTAAGGTCAGGAGATATGGTGTGGGGGTCCCAGCACAAATTCCACTGATCAGCTGGTGGTGGCAGGTGGCTGCTGTTGAAGTACATGAGGTTTGTGGAGTGTGTACTATGATAGTAGAGCAGTAAATGTTTTCCATTATGTACTCTGGAGGGGAATTGTGCACCATTTCAAGTGTCAGAGAAGGCACGTGTGTGATGACAGACAGGCTGTGTAATATACTGGGTGCGGTCCCTTGATGAAAGCAACCCAGGCCACTAAAGGCCAATCCCAAATCTACTATTCATAGCAAAAATCAGGGCGAAACTAGCATGCAACCAACTCTCCCAAGTCTCAGAAACGCACCTCCTCCACAACAACTAATCCCAATCACATGAGATCACACTTCTGTACATGAGAGAAAGCATTATACGTGCACTGGATAGCCTACTTGCCTGATCCTTCTCGACCTCACTTCAGCATTTGGCACCACCAGTCACCCCACAGGTCTTACAAATCTGCATTTCCACATAGACCTACAAGACTCTGCCCTTGAATGGATGAGTTAATTCTCCCAAAAACTGCTCCACCACAGCAAAAGTCATAGCTTTTCTGTCAACTTACCCTAGGGAAGTTACTCTAGGAGTACCTCTGTGACCCTCCTTATCCCCATGGATCTTCAATGCCTACAACAAGTTCCTTACATAAATTATAGAAAAACTCAATTCACAATTTCACAGCTGACACACAATTTGCCTTCTCCATTTCACAAACATCAATTCCAACAACTCCATCTGCCAATGCAACATAGATGTCCCAAAACAACTTTTGTCCAACCCCAGCAAGAAGGAAGTCATGGTCTTCGACACCCAACACATTCATCACCTTCCTTTTATATGGCACGCTGACCTAAGAACCCACACCTCTTCACCTACTACTGAAGCACAACACCTAATACACACAACTATCAATTAAAACCACATACAAAACAACTCGCCAGAAAAAAAAAACTCTTACACAGCCTCAGAAAGATAATCCCTTACTTGACCTTCACCAAATGATCATCATCACCAATGACCTAATATTCTCCAAATTAGAATACTGACATTCTCTCTACATGGGTCTGTACTTAGAAAACCTAAAATCACTCTAATTATCCAAAATAAAACTGCAAGATGTGTTATAAACCCAAAGCTTTACACTCCAGCTCTAAAACACTCAGTTGGATACCCATACAAACAAAAATGTAACTTAAAATCCTAAATAGTATTCACAAGACCATCCACTCGTCTACCCCCTCATCCCTCCAATCATTCCTTAAGCTTGTCTTTCCATGCACAAAAGTAAGGTCGTTGAATAAGGCTAAATTAACACCTCTCAACGTTTGGTGCAAAAAAAAACAGTGAGGCCAATGTTTCTCTTCCATTGCCCCCAATCTATGGAACAGACTACCAGACTACATCTCACAAAAACCTACATTCAACACCTTCAAAATCCTATACACAGTCTGGTACACTGCCTATATTCAATTACATACCCAGCACACCACCTGCTCAACTTTCATAGACCATCAACACACATGCCCCCTTCCCTCCATTATCCAGATACCCCCCTTTTCATGTACATAAGCACTCAGGAAACCAAGACACCTCTCCCTTATCTCGGGAGGATAGCTCAGGGGCAACATGCTCACCTTGAAAGCAAGGCGACAGAGAGCAACACAGGTTCAATCCCCGCTTAGAAACCTCTGGGTATTAAGCGTGTTATAAATAACCTATAATTTCCCTACTTCCACTCCTTCACCCTGTTTAACACTTTTTCCACCTCCCCTTCTTCCCCTTCTTCCCCTCCTTATGTTGCCCTTATACCACAATAGTGCTTACTTGATATGCACTTTCAGATCCCATAACACTTTTACCAATTCAGTAAACCACACTTAATTTCATTTCAATCCTACCATATCTTCATCACTCCTCTCCCTGCACACCTAGTCCCCCCGTCCTCCTCTATGTCTCCTAAGCAATTCTAGAACACACTCTTGTGTGCCATCAAGGACAACATCACCTTTCTCGCCCCAGCCTTGTCTGACCTCTGCAACCATTCCTTTGCCACAAGCTCCTTCCCACAACCCCTTAAAAACTCTCTTGTGCACCCTCTCCTAAAAGAACCATCTGCTGACCCTTCTTGCTGGGCTAACTATTGCCCTATCTCTATCATCCCTTTTTTGGGCAAACTCATGGAGAAGCTGGACATCCCCCAACGTACCCTCCACACTGAAATGGCAGGCTTCCACCATGACCACAAGTTCGGTTTCAGGGCATCCAGCAGCACATAAACTGCTCTCCTGAACATCAGTGAAGACCTGCTCTCTAACCTGGACTCAAACAAGCTCTCTGTTCTGATCCTATTCAATCTTCCTTCTGCCTTTCACACAGTCAATCACTCCATCCTCATAGAGAGTCTCCATGTTACCATAGGCATCACAGACCGGGCACTGGCATGGTTGACCTCCTTCCTTTTAAACAGACTCTAAAATGTGCAAATGGCTCCTTTTCTGTCCTCCATCTCACTCTCTAGCTGTGGCACCCTGCAGGGCTCTATCCTATCACCATAGCTCTTCAACAGCTACCTGACCCCTCTGGCCCACTTGATCTCCACCTTCTCCCCTCATTTCCAGTGTTATGCAGATGACACACAGCTCTCCTTTAAGCTGGCATCCTCTACCTCCTCCCCCTCCTCTCTCATATCTGACTCTCTGACTGCTATTCAGGCAAGGTGCTCTGACAATGATCTTTGCCTTAATGCCAGTAAGACAGTGATTCTTCTCATTGGGACACCTGCTCCTTGTTTCCCCCCACTCGGTGGCCTGCCTCCTTGGGTACCCTCACCCTCTTGTGAGGCAGAAAACTTTTGGATCACCCGTGACTGCTCTCTCTCTTTCTCTACACACATCAGAGACCGTGCCAATAAGTCCAACATTCAGCTCCACCTCCTCAGGGGCATTCTACCTTTCCCCACCTTCCCACAGAAGCTCAAGATCTCCAGAGCCCTGCTTCTCTCTAGGCTGGACTAATGCAACAGCCTATTTCTCAATCTGCCTCTTCCCGCCCTTGGACGCCCTTCAAATAACCAAAATAGGAATGCTAGATTTAGCATTGGCCTCAAGCTCAGGGACTGCATCTCACCAGCCCTAAAATCTCTCCACTGGCTCCTGGTGACCACCAGAATCAGATTCAAGACCCTTTGCATTATCCGCAAGGCTGTCCGAGGCCCGAGACCTCCCTAAATACCTCCCTGCCAGAGTCTTTTGGTCCCCTGGTTCCAACTTTCTGCAGGTCAAACGTTTCTCCAGGCAGAGAGTGGGACATAGATCCCTTTTCTTGGCTCGTTCCTTCCTCCGGAATGGTCTCCCTGCCCCCCCTCACACTTGAGCGGCATCTTCTTAACTTCCTGAAACTTCTCACGACTTTCCTTTTCTCCTCTTCCTTCCCTCTCCCCCTCCCGTGCTAACGTTCCCTTGCCACTACAACTGGAGCCTTGTCCCTTCAGATTCAGAGTCATACAGGGGCCAGACAGACCACCCTCACTACCTGTCCCCCCAGCATCACCTAGCAGCACATGCCCTCAGGCCCCCTTCCCCTGACTAGCCCTAACTTGGCCCTCCCTGTTCACTGCACTCAATCTCACTTTCCCCTCTCATTCCCCTGGCACTTACCGTCCTGGCCCCCCCAACACTTGCTCACCCTCCCTTCCATTGGGCACCCCACTCCTGCGCTGTTCCCCTCCCCCTGCACTTATCACCTCGTCTTGCACTTGTACCATAGGATTGTCAGAAGGTTAACATAACCGCTTTTTCTCTGATGTGCCCCCCAAGACTTGGCTTGTGACACCAAGAAACACTTGTGTATAGGGGCCATACAACCATCCAATACATTACACAAATAAATAAATAAATAACATATTTGCTTACTAACCCAAATTAAATGCCAATGGGCTGCACATTCGTTTACATCATGGCTGTGACCAGGTATGCAATCTGGCACCTCTTTATAATACATTCATACAATAATATCCAAAAGCATATTGATTTTATAGGGTAGTAATTATATGCCAGCTATTCAATCAGATCACTGGGCAGAGTTCCAGGTTGACAGTGACACATTCCACACATGTTCAGAATACGCTTTGTTGATTTATTGTCACTTTTATCTAATATTTACCTGTTATATATTGAGCATACTTGCATTACTCGTGAAGTGTTCTCACCGACGAGTATTCCATGCAGTAAATACACTATGCAGTACTCTCTATGTACCCCATGCAGTAAATATCCCATACAATCTCAACACATAACGAGGTAGAATTGTTATAGTACAACATCTTGTAACAGCAGCATACTCACAATTAGGCCCTTTGTATTTTTGATGCTAAGTTTACTGCAAGATGCCTGCCAGACCACCACTACATAATGTCTGTACATATTCCTAATGGTCCTCTTTTCATTCATTGCAGGAACATAACTAGTGTTTTAATATATCATAGGGACGTCAATCCAATTCGTCATCCCAATGCGAGATGCTAAAGAAGCTGGTTAATTTTTAGAACTCCATTTTCTCGAACATTATTCCCTCTGATGAAACTATAACCAGAGAGGATGGAAGATTTGTCTCCAGGGATCATCTTTCTTATTGCTTATTGATCTCATTTGAATGCTTTAAAGTCACCTTCGCTTTGTCAGTCATTCCAAGGGTGTAATTGAGCAGCATGTTTATGAAGGTAATTGACAGCCCAGGCCTTTTTATCTGTCCTGTGGGTAATCTTTAACAAGTGATCCATTGGAGATGATGGCTTGGTCCAGGGCATTATAACACAGACCCTATTGAGATGGGAAATAATTCTGAGAAGACGAGAATTATTATATTTCTAAACTGGGAAGGGAAACATGTTCAATGTGAAGTATGAGAAGGAAGTTCCAGATCCGTGTTGTTAAATGATAGCCTTTTCCTATTTCGAATGAATTGAATTAGAATTTCTCCTGGAGTAGTGTGAACAATTAGTCCGCTTGGCCTTTCTTTTTGAATTGTTGTCTGCTTTGGTTTGGTTGTAATGAATGTCAGTCTCTGTTTGCTTTATACAGCTATACATCTATGTTATCTTGTTTTAAACTGAGCATTACAAATGTTTCATATGTTTTACAATTTTTCATTTATCTTGCACTCTGTAGGTTAACGTTGTTTTATATACTTTTATATTAATTTTATTTTTCCTTCAGTAGTATGAACAATTCATCCTCTTGGCCTCTTCTATTGAATTGTTAGATACATTGTTTTGGTTGTAATGAATGTCATTAACATTATTGTCTCAGTGCGCTTTATATGGCTATACATCCATGTTCACTTCTTATAAACTGGGTGTGACAAATCTTTCATATTGTCTCCCTTTTTCATCTGCCTTGCACTCTGCATTTAAATTTCTTTTGACTTAGATATTTATTTTATTTCCACAAAATAAAAGTAAATCCCACCTGATAGATCCTCAGAGATCTATAGAGGTTGACTTCTCATTTCTCTATTTTCTCCATTCTTTTATCTCTTGTTTTGCTCTTTTTACCCCTCATGCCACCGCCTCTCCCCCTTCCAGATTGTCTGTCTTTCTTGTGATGACACGGTTCATTATCATAAATTATCATTTACCATTTGTTGAGATGTGTGAAGTAATCATTAAAGTCACCATTGCTACGTACGTTTGTCATCTCAGATTCTCATGTTTTGCTGTTGTTTTATGTTATGCATGTGTTTTCAATAAAATGATATGGCAGTGCTTTACATAAAGACACAAAATGTGTTGACCAGTAAATGAATTAGAGACAGAGGACCATACTATATCATCTGTACAAGGTATGGTTTTGCGCCATGCGCACAACAAATATATTAAACCCCTCCTACTGCATGATATTAGAATAAGCAAATAAAATGTTAAGGCTATCATAATGAAGTGATTACTAAAAGTGTCAACATATTAAACAAGACTCTGTTAAAGTATTGTAACTTTATCGCCAACGTGTCAACCTTTACACTATGAAGAGGGCAACAGGTGACGGAGGTCCAAATGGTTGATTTAATTTCCATAATTGTGTGCTGAGTCAGCCTCAATTGGAAACATATAGTACTTTCTACAGTTATTTTCTTCCCCAAAGAGAAAATATTGTAAGTGCTTTATGACACATGAAATTACTAATTAGAAAATATAGGTATTAATAAACAACTGAGAGAAATAACCTATATTTTGTAGGATCAGAAGGAAAATGGAGACTTACTGCATTTTATCTATGAATAAACACCAAGTACCAGCTCACCGTTGTATCCTGGGTATCCATAGATTGCATTAGGTAGCAAGGCCAAACTCAGGACTCCACCCTTCATAAAGTTCCGGGATTGCAGGAAGCAATAAGTAAAATACTAAACATATTGCAGCTGTGGAACTTAAGGTTCAAGACAAGAATTACACACACACAAAAGCGAAAAGTGATGTGCTCAGGATAAAACATGTGGCAAACATTCAAGAAGGCTCAAGAGGCTGGCCCTACCGCAAAGCAGTTTCTCGGTGCCAATTAAAGTCTATTTCCATAGCACAATTAACAACATATTCTGAGAGGCTGTATGGCTCTTTTAGCAGAACCATATATACATTCAAGCTATACTGGAGGCAGTCGAGCGTGTGAAGGGGCATGACCCATTAAATAAAATATATTCCACATTTAGTAACTAGACTGGGTTTTTGTTCAATCAACTGGATGCCAGTCCCAAACTATATCTAAATGGGGTTCTTTCACATTGGATTAAAGAAATACTTCCAGAGAAGTCACTGCCACGAGGGGAACTAGGATGAAAGGCCTTGAGATAAAATCCCTTGAAATTCCTGTCCATTTATTTTTAAGAAAGTATTCCAAAGTGTATTTCTTTTGAGATGTTATTGGTGACAGAGGGATGGGCAAAGGTTGGGGCTGTCAAATCAGCCCGAGGAGTGCATTCATATAAGAATGTGGAGAAAGAATTATTTTTTAACACATGTATGTTTTCTGCCTGATTTAGCCGCAGATTGTGTGAGAAAGGGCAGCCCATTATTGAAAATCATCTCAATAGCTCTTAATTAAAATATAGGTTTCTGCAGGACACTTGAGGAAAAGGACAACATCCCACACCAGGCGTGTCCAAACACCAAGAGTCTTGATGCCAACGTGGCCTTCCTTTGAGTTTCTAATCCATCACAAAGAGCATACAGGTCAGGACTTTTCTGAACACTCCTGCTTGATCTCCCAGCCCGCCCAGTTTGTGCAGCACCTTGTTTCTTTCATGGCTAGAGGCATTTAGGTTGTGAGCACAACCATGTTCTGCTCCCAAGTCATTTTATACACTTGTCTTAAATTAATAATGTCAAACCCACATCTTCAAAAATGTGACATAAGTGTTTTGGTAGTGTGATGAATTTGATGTTGTCATTTCTCCTTTTCTGGCAGTGACCTCATCCCCTGCGGCCAGGGGATGCAGCTGCTACCTGACCCTGGGGGTGTCTATATGAGGGAGATTCACATGGGGGACATAGCCTCCGGGGAGGTGTCATGGCATCATCGGGTGAGACATGATATACCCATTTCTCTTCTGAGGATGAACCTCCCATTCCTAATACCCTTATGGCATATTGCCATGCATCTCCTCATCCACCAATGAAGTGTATTGAAAACCTTTTCCCAAGATCCATAGGCCAACCTTCAACCTCTGATCTGCCTTATGAAAACACCTTCTCAGATTCCGCATACAAATCCTCCTGGACTGTCTTGCCCTTGGAAACCATTAAGAATACTTGTCCAGGTTTCTTGTGCAAATTGTCAAGAAGGGACTTCAATCTCCATAACTACCAAAATACTTTACTGGGACCAGGAAGAGTTATGGAGTAATGCAGAGTGAAGGAGGCCACAAGTACAAGTAGTGCTCTAGTTGTTGCATGCAGAAACTGGTGGTCGGGAAACATAAAGAACAGAAACAGATAGTGGGGATGGGCTGCTGGCGAGAGAGAGATCTGCACCTCTCAGTGCAGACCGAGAGACTGAAGGGCTGGAAGCAGTGTGGTGTAGCCAATTAGCTTGAGAACCAAGGTGAAGGAAGCTGCCATGGAAAATAGACATGCTGCAGCAATGCCAGGAGCCGACAATATACTCCTAGGCATTCACAATTGTTGAAAGGCAGCATCTAACTTACCTGAGCCTCGAAAAAAGCAGACAGTTCCAGCAGAAGTCGTGAGAGACATGAAAGCCGATATAAGTTGGTCATGAGAAGGAAAGCACTGAATGGCTGTCACTGGTTGGCTGCAAGAGAAACCAGGAACGCTATCAAGGACCGGTTAGTCCACCCTGAGACAGCAGGGACACAGGGGTGTATTATCGGATATGTCAAATGCAGGTAATTGTGAATGGAGAAGCTGATAGAGAAAGAGCAAGATTGCTTATTGTCAAAAAGAGAAAGGAACTCAAGTGAAAACCTTTAACATTTCTGAGTGTATACGGTGCAAGTATATGACACACCAGAACAGTATAATAAATCAAGCAGATACATTATCAAACAAAGCAGATTACAAGATGCCTTGGCCGGAGGATATACCAAGCAGCTACAAGTGTGTGATTACAAGAAGCCCTGGCAGGGGAGTATACCAGGCAGTTTCAAGTGTGTGATTACAAGAAGCCCTGATATGAGAGTATAGCAGGCAGTTACACCTGTGTGAATACAAGAAGCCATGACAGGAGAGTATACCAGGCAGTTACAAGTGTGAAATTATACAAAGCCCTGGCAGGAGTGTATACCAGGCAGATACAAGTTTATGATTGCAAGAAGCTCTGGCAGGAGAGTATACCACGCAGTTACAAGAAAGTTAAAGAGATCCTGAGAGTCATATATCAGGATTAGAAAATGGAATGTGTTAACCAGGGGAGAGGTAGCAAAACCTGACTTGAGAGTATACCAGATGTCCTGTTAAGACAAACGTATAAAACAAGACACCTTTTGTGTATCAGTGTGGTTGCTGAAGAAGAAAGGCATAATAAACTGTTACCAGTGAAAACACCAGAAAGTAAAGATGAATCCAGGGGAAGGGAACCACCCTGGGGAGCAAGGATCCTTATCCTTGAAGAACCTTTATGTTGGAGTAATTCATTCTTTTTCAACACTTTTCTAAAACCACTCAAGATTTGAGAAATTCCCTTATTCATCTTAGAATTTAATATATTAGCGTGTTAGGGTCAGAATAGAACTTTGGACATGGTGTAAAAGCAAGAGGAAATATCAAGGCTAAGAACCCCAAAAGGAAATACACCAAAGGCGGGCTTATAAAGATTCACAGATCTTTATTCTAAGACTGTACAGTTTACAAAGAAACAAAGTATCAGATAGCTATCTGGCCCTCAGTACATCACAGCGAATACCAGCCCTTTCGGTGTGAGAAGTGAGTGGTACTGGACATCTAAACAGTTACACATTTTATACATTTCCAATTATAATATCCAGTCCCTCTACAGGTTAATGATACTCGGTCTAGGTTTCGTGCCGAGTTCACTTCTAGTTTGTCCAACTATATGCATATGGATAATCCTAAATTCACACACAAACAAGTCACAATGGCAACAGTGTATTCACAGGATTAACAATAAGCCTTAACACATGTCCTATACAACGCAATTCAGCCAATGTCCACGTTTAGCATTGGCACTACATTGTAGTTGATGTATGTCCACGGATCGGACATGTTGGCACAGACAATCCTCTGTCTACAAGTCAGACATGGGACAAGGTCTCTTTGCTCAACCCAAACATTCGGCCAACGGGCAGTTTACACATTAACTCACATATAAAGTTCAGGACGACTCAGTTACAAGCGGGAAACACTGCCTACCATTTTAGAACACAGAATTACTTTAGAATAGAAATCAAAATGGCGGACGGACCTAAAATGGCAGCTAAATCGATCTAAAATCGGAACTTTGCAACGCGGTTTTCTTCGCAGAGCGACTGGGCTTAGGCCAATATATAAATACAATAAAGGAGGCATGATATGCTATCCCATTTAACAATGGGACAGTTTGGTTATGGACATTCGGAAAGAGACAGATCCTTAGTTTTTGGTTTAGGTAGGGACACTTCTCTTAGAACAGGGTCAGAGAGGGCTTTCCCAACCCCTTTTACTTTAATGAAAGTCTTAGACAAAAATATGACTCCTCACAGTATTGATGTAGTAAACAAATTCAGTCTAGAAGATCAGCTTCAGTTTTTACTTGAGCTAAGCAACATTTATTGATCAGGTTGTTGAACGGGATATTATATATTGCTTCTTTATCGTATATATTGGCCGAAGCCCAGTCACTTCACGAAGAAATCTGCGTTGGAAGGTTCTGCCCTTACATCGATTTAGGTGACATTTTAGGTTCATCCACCATTTTGATTCTCACTCCAAAGTCACTAAAATGGTGGACAGTGTTCTTCTGTTTGTAACTTGGCCGTCTTGACCTCTACATGCAAGTTAATGCTTAAACTGCCCGCAGGCCAAATGTTAGGGTCATGTAATGAGACCTTGGCCCTCATTACAAGTCAGGCGTTAAGGGTTTAACGGCGCCGTCGGCGCCGTTAACCATTAACGCCTGATTCACACTTTAACGCCTGCTTTTTGCAGGCGTTAAAGTCCAAGGCGCTAAGCGACCTTGGTGCTAATTACGGCACCGTAATTTACGGTGCCGTAATTAGCGCCTTCCCCATCCCCATTATGCCCTATGGGGCAAAAATGGGAATGGGGAAGGGCAAATGGTGAATGGGGAATTACCGCCCCACTCACCTTGGAATGGGGCGGTAATTCCGCCATCCACCATGTCGGAATCCGGCATGGACCATGGTGCTAATAGCACCATGGTCCACCGCCTGACTTGTAATGAGGGCCCTTGTCCTTCGTTTACCTGCAGATCGAGGATTACGTGTGCCAGCGATACTGATCCGCGAGCATATATTAAGCACAATGTTGTTTAAATACTGAATGTGAACACTTGTTGAACTACATTGTATTAAACATGTACTAAGGCTTAATGTTAATCCAGAGAACACATTGTTGCCATTGTGACCTATTTGTGAATATACTAGGAATAATCCATATGCCTATAGATGAATAAATTTGAAGCAAACTCTACATGAACCCCAAGTTCATACCTAACGCAACCCCAGGCGAATCCTTGCATCCTGTGGTCATCCTAGTCATAAGACGTAAACAGAACATTACAGACATATCTGACACAGATTCACATCACCATCATTCATACCGCACCAAAGCTTAGTGTAAGCACCCGCCGGCTCCCCAGAAACATCTGCCTATCCACTCTGTCACCATCTTCTCTCTCCAAACAGAGACCTCCAAAACCACTACACCAAATAACCTTAAATGGGGAAAGATAAGCCCAGGAAAACCTCCACACAAAGCAGAATTGAGCAATATTCTACCACACCGTTCACCCGCTCCCCAGAGCGGCAGCCACCATCCGAAACAGACTGCATGGAGGAAGATATCTCCCTCAGAGACATAATGAGTGCCATTGCCAGCTCTAGAACTTCAATGGAGAAAGAGATGGACAGTATTGGCGCGGACGTGTCCCTACTAAGACACGACCTGCAAAAGCTAACCTCACGCACAGGGGAAGCGGAGGCACGGATCTCTGAAACCAAAGACACTCTGCGAGGGGTAAACCGCCATATGTCCGGCATGCTGGCACATATTAAGCTTCTTGAATCGAGAGTGGATGACAGTGAAGGCAGGTCTAGGCGAAACAACATTCGCAATTGGCCTCCCCGAGAAGGCAGGAGGGGCCTGCATGGAACTATTCCTTGAGGAATGGCTTGTAGACTCATATGACGCACAGTCCTTCTCCAAGTTCTTCTCCATTGAGCGGGCCCACCGCATCCCAACCGGCAAAGTCATACCAGTTGCACCGCCGCGCACAGTCATCGCAAGATTCCTAAACTAAAGGGACAGAGACACGGTACTCCAGCTGGCAAGATCAAAAGGGACGGTCATGTATAATGGATCAAAAATCACCTTCTTCCCTGACTTTACCAGGGAAGTTCAGAAAGAATGCCAATCATTTGACCCGCTCAAGAAACGCCTGCAAACGATGGGAGTCAAATATGGGCTAATCTTCCCTGCCCAGCTCAAAATATTCCACAAGAACACAACGGTGCATTTCACAGATCCTAAGGAAGCGTGGAGCTGGGCCGAAAGGCATATAGATGGCGATTGGAGCTCTGAGGGGAAGAAGAGAGGGGAACGCGAGCGACCACCGGACCTGAACCCGCAGCATCAACAAATGGAGAATCCGCAGCAAAGAGACGCATAATAAGTAACAACATTACTCAGGATGACCAAATCACTGCAAATGAAACGCAAGAGAGCCCAACGTACATCATGGCTGGCGCCCAACCGAACAGCCGCCAACCAAACAAGGAAGAGCACCCGGAGCACCACAAAGTGGTGTTATACTGCCCGGCCCTAAGCCATATTCGAACTTCAGAACCCGGCTAATGTGGGGCGGGCATATGTGAGACAAAGTTTAACCGTTGAAAAGTTTACGTTGGGTCGACAGATGCTTCAGTTGAGGGTGGAGTATGGGGAGGGGGGAGTTGGGGATAATGCTTTTATTCAATGTTTAGCATACAATGGCACTATGAGCTCAATGAACAGGGCAAACGCTGCAATATCGTTGCAAATACACCCTATGAAACACACATGTGAACCTAAATTCCAAACAACTGATGGCACCTGAGTATGCTTCAGCCAAAAGACGACTAACGCTCATGGCATGGAATGTGAATGGGCTAGGATCCAGTATCAAAAGAAGACTGGTACTGCAGCACATAAAAGGCACTCCCCAGACATAGTTTTCCTGACTGAAACGCATCTTGCAGGAAATGCATGCAAATTGTTCCAAAGATCCAACTACTGTACAGCGGTACATGCAGGTTTCTCCATGGGAGCGAGGGGGAGTGCTTATACTGATTCATAAAAGACTTCCATTGGAGACTACGCACATAATGCAAGATAGAGGAGGTTGCTATGTACAAATTCAGGCAACGCTATGGAACCAGACCCTGGCGCTCATGGCAGTATACTCCCCACCAGCCCTCCTTAACACTCTGCTAACCGATATTACCCCCATCCTGATGGCAAACTCTGCAGAAACATGGGTGATAGGAGGGGACTTCAACAAAGTCATGAACAACGCCCTAGACTGCACGCACTTGAGAGCCAGAAACCCTGCCACCACCACCACCAAATTGGCCGCCTTCGTGTCCGCACTGGGGCTGCGTGATGCATGGTGAGACCTAAACAGTGATGATCATGAATATTCCTTCCACTCTGGAGTACACGCCTCAATGTCCAGAATAGACCACTTCTTCCTACCACATCAGAATATTCATAAAGCTTGCAGTGCATCCTTCCTCCCATGGGGAATCTCTGATCACTCCCCACTATTACTTGAATTGGAAACAGAGAGGCCACGTCCTCCTCCCATATGGAGGCTGAACTCCTACTACTTGGGGTTCCCAGACCTTCAAGAGAAGACAGCCACCTCCAACTACTTCAAACTAAACGCAGGCTCAGTTGATGACCCTAATATACTATGGGAGGCATACAAGCCAGTTCTACGTGGAGAAATCATCTCGTGGACATCAGCAAAAAAAATGGCACAGCGCGAACGGATCATCGAAGCCGAAAAAGAGGTTGTGTCCAGAGAATCAGAATACATGGCCAGTGACACCCCCGAGACGAACAGAGCCCTTACATTGGCGCAGAAAAAACAGCATAATCTATCACTAGACTGCGCCACAAAGGCACATAACGCCATGAGGGCATGCATGTACGAAACGGGGGGAAAAATCTGGCAAAATGCTTGCATGGTTGGAAAGACGTGACGAAGGGCAACAGCAGGTGAAGTGCATTAGGACATTGAATACAGAACTAGTCTCCTCCGATGCAGAGATAGCAGAACGCTTCGCTGACTTCTACGAAGATCTCTATAAACCCCCCACTGACGTAGCAGCGAGAACCATACTGGACAGTATCGATCTAACAACACTCACCACGGAGCAAGGAAATATCTTGGATGACAAAATAACTGCGGATGAAATATCAGCAGCCATCACCCAACTCCAAACAGGCAAGACCCCAGGTCCCAAAGGCTTCCCACTCGACATTTGGAAAAAATTAAATCATCTAGACATATCCACCCATCTGCTCAACGTGTTTGAGCACTCACTAATAAAGGGCAAGCTCCCGCCAGACCTTCGCAAGGCCACCATTATAGTAATCCCCAAAAAGGACAAAGCCCCAGATGAATGCAGCTCCTACAGGCCCATATCCCTAATAAAAAGTGAAGCTAAAATATTAGCCAAACTACTAGCTAATAGACTACAAACGGTCATTACAGCATTGATCCATCCGGATCAATGTGGCTTCATGCCTCAAAGGTCAACAAGAAGGAACATTCGCAGGTTGCACCTGGTGCTGGAGAGAGCACCCGCCTTACAACAATCACTGGCACTATTAGCCATAGACTTTGAAAAAGACTTTGATTCAGTTTATTGGGAGGCTTTAAGGGAAATAATGCGAAAGATGCAATTTGGGGAACCATTTATAAAATGGGTACAGCTCCTTTACAACAATCCACTAGCAGAGGTAAGAGTGAACAGATGGCCCTCGCGCAATATTCAACTGGGAAAAGGCACCAGGCAAGGGTGCCCGCTCTCGGCAATGTTGTTTGCATTAATAATCAAACCGCTAGCAGTCATTCTGCGGGGCACGGCCACGTGGACTGGCTTCCGATGGAACGCAGATTGGGAGGACAAGATATCCCTCTACGCAGATGACCTCCTAGTATATCTGGGCGATCTGGCAATCTCCTGCCCCATAGTCACTCAAATACTGATAAACTAGAGTGAACTGGGCCAAATCCGTGCTCTTTCCGGTGAAAGGAGTAGACTGCATACTGACACTCGAAACCCCATACCAAATTGAAACCACACAGTTTCGTTATCTAGGCATTCTAATCGCAAATAGGCTAGATAGCTACGTGACTCAAAACTTACATCCATTAATTAAAAGGTATGCGCAAGATGTAGCCCACTGGGGAGCACTGCCGCTGACATTGTTAGGCAGGGCAGTGCTCTTCAAGATGCTGGCCCTACCCCTGTTCTTATACATCCTCCAAAACGCCCCTGTCCACATCCCCAATGCAGAATTCCGTAAAATAGATAGATCAACACGTAAACTCCTGTGGGGTGGGAAACACCCGAAGATCGCCCTCAAAACCCTCCAACGTTCAGTCTGGGAGGGGGAATAGGGCTCCCGAACATCAAAATCTACTACTAGGCGACCCAAATGGCGATGGTAAACGACATGTTACATGGTAACCCATTAATCCCCCATATAAGGGCCGAAATAGCTGCAAGACATGATGTGTCCCCGATTGAAAGCCTCTACAACCGGCAGAAGTACCCTCCCAAATGCACGATAGTAGCGCATACAGCCCAAGTATGGAAGGAAGGACATAAATACAAAGTTTGGGACAACAAAATCACCCCAGTCCAACCCATCTGGAATAATGACCACCTTACAGGTCTCAGTAACCTCCCGAAATGGCCAAACTGGGTGGCAGCCGGTATACAAACCATCCAGCAAATATATGTAAACAATCAGATAATACAGTTTGCCGAGATCTCGACAACATACGATCGTCCAGCCACCGAAAATTGCCACTATGAACAACCACAACATGCACTTACCGAACAAAGGGCCCAGCTGTCAGACATGCCGGAGTGTACGCCCATAGAAAGAAACATAGTTATAGACAATGTGAAGAACAAGGTCACATCTACCATGTATAATGCTATCTCCTTGTTTACCACGAAAGAACTGCTGAGCCTGAAAACAAAATGGGAAAGAGATGTGGGCCCAATATAACCCGAAGAATGGATCTTGACTCTGATGTATCCTAGGGACACTGCAATCTTGGCAAGAATCAGACTCATCCAGCTGAAAATACTTCACAGAATATATTACCCCAGAGTAGCATTGTACAACTGGGGTAAAACGAATGACCCCTAATGCCTATGCTGCAAACAAGAGGAAGGAACCTTCTACCACATCCTGTGGCAATGTACATGAATACAAAACTTCTGGCATAAATGTAGTGAACAACTCTCAAGGGTCATGTGCAAACCAATCCCAACAGACCCCAAACTCCTTCTCCTGGGAATTGAAGAGGAAGGGGATATGTCTCGCTTCGAAAAGCTGCTACTCTCAACATCTACAGGAATAGCCAAAAGAAACATCGTGCAACTATGGGGCTCGGAAACAACTCCAAAGTATGATCAATGGATATCAAACGTAGATGCTATCATTCTAATTGAACGCCAAGTCTACCAAGCTAAAGGCTGCCTGGGTAAGGCAGACAAAATCTGGGGGAAATCGGAACAGACGCTGTACGTCATGCACAGAACAAACTAATGGACCTGGGGGCACAACCTTGCCGCGGTCACAGAATACAATATCATCACCTGTCACCACTTGAATATGACAAACAAGAGAGTGCCAATTGTTGTTTTAATTCTATTTGTATCTTATTTAATCTGTGTTTCTATATATGTATATATCCATGCAGTACCTGTTCACACTGCTCTACCATTTGTATGCAAGGTTATACGGTTGTGTATTGAATGTCTTTGGATTATGGTACGAAAATGCAATAAAAATGTGTTATTAAAACAACAAAAAATAATAGTTTTCATGAAGAAAGTAATTTCCTGCTAAACCCAATATTGTTTTCCATTCCTATCCTAGAACCTATGTTTAGTTTAGATGTGGGTAAACCTGGTTTTGAACATTGTCTCCATTCCTTGATTACACATAATGACAATGATTTTTCCTTGTGTATATATGTTGTTCATTTGATTTTCATTTACAATACATGTAAATAAACACATGTCCCCTGAATTAAGGGGTTTGTAAAAAAAAAAAGGAAAAGGAAAGAGTTGAAAAGAGAAAAGGTGACTTAAAGACAAAAGTACTATTGCAGCAAATTGTTAGAGGCCCTAGAGGGGTTAGTACGCAGTTTAGAGGTCAGTATGTTCCACAGGGTAATGCGCCCTCGGGTCCTGTAAACATTAAACAGTGTGCTTATTGCAGACAAGTGGGTCATTGGCATGAACAATGCCAATGACCTCCAACAGAGGTCAAATAACACATTTGGGTATATCGGTAGACGATCCAGAGGTCGCCCAGGTGTAGGGGGTCCTGGTTGAGGTCAGTTTTCACCGGATTCACAGCAATTTCTTTTGCAGGGCAATCAGGCACCTAGTGCGGATAATAGAAACATTTTTGATCATTTTTCTGCTGCTTACCTCTCTGAAGAACTTCCTTTTGATGACATTCTGTTTCACTAGGATTGCCCGTAGCAGGGTTTGGAACCAACGCCTATTCCCGTTAATCAGAAAGGTCCATACGTTGAAATGTTAGTGGGAACTAGGAAACATCTATTCTTGATAGATACGGGGGCACAGAAGTGTTCCATTGATCATTCACGGGTTCCAAACATTCCACTCTCAGGGCAAGCCAATGTTTCTGTAGGGTTTTCTGGCACACCAGTTGTTTGTCCGGTTTCTTCACCGGTATCTATTTCTTTGGGTCCCTTTACGGACCACTGTCCATTCCTTTTGACTACAAATTGTGGAGAGAATTTGTTGGGGTTGAATCTGTTGAAGGAATTAAATGCAGTAATTCATTGTTCTCCTGATGGAGTGCGTTTGACGATTTCACCACAGCAACTTTCTGTCTCTCAATTCTTGACCAGACCTTTACCGGCGGAATTCAGTGATGTTCCAGAGTCTTTGTGGGCTATTGATGATAATGATGTCGGTGTCTTGCAAATTGAACCTGTTAAAATTGTCTTGAAACATGGAGTAAAGCTGCCACGTATTCCACAGTATAAGATTTCGGTCGATGGTGAGCAAGCTTTGAAATGCATAGTCTCCGATTTTGTGCATCGAGGGCTGATTGAGGAAATTACAGGTAGTTTGTGCAATAGTCCGATTTTGCCCGTGTACAAAAAAGGCGATAATGCAATTCCCTTTCATTTTATAATTGATCTACGTGCCATCAATAAGATCGTTGCTCCACAATTTCCAATTGTGCCTGATGTGACGACAATATTAACTATGATCCTGGCTTCAGCTACTCATTTTAGTGTTGTGGATCTAAAGAACGCTTTCTTTAGTATTCCTATACACAAAGACAGTAGATACTTGTTCGCGTTCACCTTAGGGGGACCGCTTGTAAAACGGGCAGTGTGTTGTTGCTTATTCACTTGGCTAAACATGGACACAAAGCTCTGCTTAAAAAATTACAATATTTTTGTGAGGAGATCGCCTATTTAGGCTATCTCCTGTCAAAGGAGGGAAGAAGGTTGACGCCTGAACGGGTAAAACTCATTTCTAGCATGTCTGTCCCAAATACGCAGAAGGAAGTTAGAGCCTTGATTGGTATGGCTTCTTACTGTAGGCAGTGGATCCCCACTTTCTCACTAGTGATTTAACCAATGTTGGCTTTGACAAAGAAGGGCATTTCTTGGCCATTGCCGTGGAACTTGGTACATCAGCGTGCATTTGATCTGCTCAAGAATGCATTGTATTTGGCACCAGTTTTGGGCACACCAAATTACGAGAATGACTTTGTGTTGTATGTGCATGAATGTGATGGATGTGCTTTGGCTGTATTAACGCAGGAACATGGAGGGAAGAATAGTCTGTGCAGCTACTTTTCTTCCGGCCTTGATCCTGTAGCATGTGCTTTGCCAATTTGTTTTCGAGCTCTCGCTGCTGCTGCTGCGTCTGTAAAACAGAGCGAGGGAATGGTCCTAGGCCATGCTTTAACTCTGATGGTACCTCACTCTGTAGATGCTCTACTAAACAGAACATAAATGCAAAACCTCACCTGCGCACGATTAACATGAATTGATCTTGTTTGCACCGCACATACAAATTAAGAAGTGTTGTGTTCTTAATCCGGCTGAACTTTTACCTTTCCTGCAAGGTACTGCTTGCAGTGACGAAGAGTCACATGACTGCCTTTATACTACCGAACAAGAGACAAAGGGTAGAATCGATCTGAAAGATACTCCTTTGAACAATGCACAAGGGGAGCTGTTTTGCGATGGCTCCTGCTTCAAACTCCCGGATGGTACATCCACAGCTGCTTATGCAATCACCACATTGAGCATGGTCGTGGAAACCAAGAGAATCACGCATAAATCTGCGCAGGCCGCAGAGATTATAGCATTGACCCGAGCTTGTGAACTTTCCGAAGGGCTTACGGTAAACATATATACTGACAGTCAGTATGCCTTTGGGGTGGTTCACAACTTCGGTAGACTTTGGGGAGAAAGAGGTTTCTTGACTTCACATGGTACGATAATCCAGCATGGCTCCTTGATAGTATGGTTACTCTCAGGACTTGCACTCCCTACTCAGCTAGCTATCATAAAATGTGCAGCGCATCAGAAGATTGTAGATCATGTAGGAAAAGGGAACACTTTTGCTGACCAGATAGCCAAACAGACGGCCACCGACCTCTCTTCAGAAATGTATACTTCAAGGGTAGCCACAAATGCCTGTATTTTGAATGAGGTTATTGGATCCGTAAGGGATATCCAAGCCGATGCCACGTTAGATGAGTCTAAGAAATGGACTGAGGGCTTGGGGAAACTAGACAATGATGGCTGTTGGGTGGACAAAGTTGAAGTGAAATGGTTACTGCCTGACGCATATATTATGATGATGGTTGTTATGGCACATTGTCCCACCCACATATGTGCTCGTAAAATTACTAAAATGTTGCAAAATGTGTGGGTAAATGACAAAATCCCTAAAGTAGCTGAACGCTTTGTTCAGGGGAGCATGATTTGTTTGCAGCATAATGTGGAAAAGGGCACATCAACTCCTAGGGGTAGTTTCGGTCCACCTTCTGTCCCCTTCAAGGTCATTCATTTTGATTTTATTGAAATGGGGCATTGTAATAATTTCATGTATGTATTAGTCGTCATCTGTGCTTTCGACAAATGAGTTGAGGCTTTTCCCGTCAAAGATGCCACAGCTATGACCACGGCAAAGACTATGTTAAAGGAATATTTTCCAAGGTTTCGGTTACCAAGAGTCATCTGGTCGGACAATGGTCCACACTTTATCGCTGCTGTAATTCTGAAGATATGCGTGGGATTACAGATCGATAAACGGTTCCATTCGACTAGACACGCTCAGAGTGCTGTATTAGTGGAAAGAAACAATGGCATCATCAAGAACAAGCTCGCTAAGACGCGTGCCGGCACCAAACTAAAATGGCCGGACGCCTTACCGATCGTGTTGTTATCAATGCGAACAACCCCTCAAACTAAGACTGGGCTCTCTCCCTATAAGGTGGTTATGGGTAGGCCAGCTAATATTGGAATGTTCCGAAGTCTCGTTCTTTACAAAACGTTGAAAATGTACTTCTCTCTGATCACTGTGGCCATTTAACTAAAAACCTGTATTTGATTTATCACCAGGTGCGAGAGGCTTAACCTGTATGGCACAAGTGTCCCGGTCACAGCATACGACCGGGAGAGTGGATCCTCACCAAATCGTTTCAGCGATCTTCTTGCCTCGCGCCTCGTTGGAGGGGCTCCTTAAGTTTTGCTGGTCACACAGACTGCGGTGCGGGTAGCAGGATGGAAGAATTGGATACACGCGTCACATACCAAGAGGATTCCACACCCAGTGCCATACGATACAGAAGATACAGAACCCCCTCACCAATGCTGTAACCAATTATCACGAAGCAGCAACCAGCATTGAGAGTGCAAAAGAGACTCTTCCTGAGCCCGCGTGGCCTGGGCAAACAGCCATTTCATCTACACATTCTCCAACAGTTTTGTCTTTTGAATTTGTTCCGGATCTTGCATCAGATCCTGTTTTTTTTTCGTCGCTTCCAACCGGAAGTGACAACACGTTGTTCACAGATCACTCAGTAACAGGGATCACAAGGTACGATCTGCATCCGAGGAAATAGACTTATTGCACGGTTTGGCTGAGCCATCAAGGAAAAAGTCATCAAAGCGCTTGCCTCTTTGGCCCGATCATTTGTATATAAGGGGATTCTGTTGGCTAGGGTTTGTGGAAGGACTAAGAAAACGCTTAGGCAGGAGGTCGCCAGCAAATAACATTGGTGCACTCGTTTGAAGAATACAATGCCTGCAACCGCCTCTGCTCGCACAGAACTGATAAGAGAACGTGTGACCAGCTGCGAAAATGGACAATCTAATATGTGGGCCCCGAAAACGTATTGCTGTCATGTGAGAATGTTAATTGGTTTCACAATAGTCATTGTCTTAGGTTTCTGGTATCTAGAAGAAGTACATCCGTTTTGAGAATGTGTTGCCTACTGAAAATGTACTTTCTGTTTCTACTCCTTTCGTGCATCTGCACACTCTATCTCCTAGAGACTCTCAGCACAGACAGAGTTATCACAACAACACACATGCTACACATGCTACACATGCTTTTTTAACAAATCTAATTGTTTGGTCCGTTCACATTTACCGCAACATGGGGATAAGGGGGTGGGTTGGTATATTCATCTTATACCTTTGACAACTGCATGCTATGCTTCTCTTAGAGCACTATTCTTTGGCCGATGGAACGATAGCATCTCGGGGAACTTCTATGGAGCTAAATTGAATGACTTGGAAAAACGTGTCCTTACGCCCTTGGGATGCTCCATCTTTGCAAATAGGAGTAAGCTTAATGTTGCTTCTACTAGGCCTTCTGATAGACTGTCCCGTCCTTTTCAATCTTTGATATCTTTCAAGATGGCTCCTATAGGCAATAAGGATGCCACGCCTCCTTCCTACACTGTTAATCATAGCCCCGATTCAGTTTCTTTCTGCATACAGAGGAATGGTACTTAGTCAATGGGTGATTTTAAAGGTTGGGCCAATGTTGCGAATTTGACTAGCAAGGACAGACCTTTGTATGTAGGCGAACCTGTCTACTTTGTTTGCGGTAATGTAGCATTTCCATGCTTACCCAGGGATTGGCAGGGAAATTGTTATTTAGGGATTCTGTTACCCGGGGTATTCATTGCTAGTACTGTAGAGATTTCAAAGGCTCGTCCGTGGCGAGACGAGAATGGTGACACTTCAGCACAATTTCTGGGTGATGTAGCTAGATCCTTTGTGCCATTTTGGGGACAAATAATGAACTCTGAAGATATCAGGAGACTTGCGAGAGGACCATCAACTGGACCACTGACATACTCTATAATATGACTCTAGAACAGAAAGCAATAAGGTTAGTAGCACTTCAGAAAATGATGGCATTGTAGATGTCATCCTAGATAAACGTGGTGGTTTATGTAAATTAGTGGGGTCCGCTTGTTGTGTTTTCGTTCCAGACTCCTCCCCAACTATCTTCAAGGCAATACAGAATCTGCATGTCCTAAGTTCAGAACTGCATGTTCCCGAGGGAAACTGGGATCTTAGCACTTGGTTCTGGGACTCATTTTGGGTGTCCTGTGGTTTCGTTGTTGTTATATACAATGTCTTCCTGGTATGTGTTCTATGCTAGGAGGATGTTGCGCACAAGCGATGGGTACATTAGGACATAAAGCATACGCCTCAGAGAAAATCTCTAACAAATATGTGCTGAAAGAAATCTTAGTAACTGATCTTATGGCAATTGACATCTCCGATAGTGATTCAGGATGTATGGACATTGAGACGTGGAGTTACTCGTAAAGTGACTAGAAGTAGTTTAGCGCTTGGTTTAGGCCAAAAGGAGGATTTGTTGAACGGGATATTATACCGTGCTTCTTTATTGTATATATTGGCCTAAGCCCAGTCACTCTACGAAGAAATCCACGTTGCAAGGTTCTGACCTTAGATCGATTTAGCCGCCATTTTAGGTTCATCCGCCGTTTTGATTCTCACTCCAAAATCACCCTGTGCACTAAAATGGTGGACAGTGTTCTTCTGTTTGTAACTCGGCCGTCTTGACCTCTACATGCAAGTTAATGCTTAAACTGCCCGCAGGCCAAATGTTAGGGTCATGTAATGAGACCTTGTTCTTTGTTGACCTGTAGATCGAGGATTACCTGTGCCAGCGATACTGATCCGCGAGCATATATTAAGCACAATGTTGTTTAAATACTAAATGTGAACACTTGTTGAACTACATTGTATTTAACATGTACTAAGGCTTAATGTTAATCCAGAGAACACATTGTTGCCATTTTGACCTATTTGTGAATATACTAGAAATAATCCATATGCCTATAGATGAATAAATTAGAAGCGAACTCGGCATGAACCCCTAGTCCGAGAAATAGTTAACCTGTAAATGGGCTATACATCATGTTACAAAATTGTATAAAAGAGCAAATGTTCTGATGTACAGTCCCACTCACTTCTCACACCGAAAGGGCTGGTATTCGCTGTGATGTACTGAGGGCATGATAGCTATCTGTTACTTTGTTCCTTTGAAAACTGTTCAGTTATAGAATAAAGATCTGTGTATCTTTGTAAACCCGTGTTTGGTGTGGTTCCTTTTGGGGTACTCAGCCTCGATATTTCCTTTTGCTTTTACAAGGTTTAGTGCTATAAAAGGTATCTAATGTAAATCTAATGTAAATTACCCACAAAGTGGCATTACAAAAGGTGTGCTGGCTATGCTCCAAGCAATAAACATACAATTCCAATATGAAATACCCATATCACGGAACTCAATATATTCAAGAGGGGTCATCTCAACATGTCTAATTTTGTAATGAACGGGCAATTTTAACATTTGCGGTGGATTTCACTCTGCAATTCATAGCATGGTCAGAAATACCTCTAACCTCCCTGAGACAAAGGCTGTTTCACGTTATGTGAATGGCAAACCTGCTTAGGTTTCCCTGGCTTTGAGGCGCCAAGAGTAAGCAGTCTTATGGGCCAATTATCTTCTCTTATCAAAACTCTTTGAGACAATAGAGTGGTATCTTCAAGCTAACATCTGGTTGTAGGCAGAACCTTCAGACATGATTGATTGATTGATTGATATTTTATTTCTATTGCGCTCGTACACAAGTGTTTCAGAGCGTGAAAAGGCAAAGGAGGGGAACAGGGGAGAACAAAACAGCGATCTTACTAGGCCCAGTGACATTGAGAATGCGCAAGTGCATGGGAGAGGGGTGAGAGGAAAAGTGCATGGAAGGGGGAAGAAGGGGAAAGTGCGAGGCAGAGGAGAAACAGATAAATAACAATAAATAAATAATAAAGGCAACAAACAGTGGTAATGCAACTGCTAGATTTAAGGCAGCAGACAGGGTAGGTCTGATAAGTGCAGGAAGAAAAATGGGGGGGCTGTATGGGTACAGATACAGACCCCAGTGCAAGGGGTGGCATGGAGGCAGTGTGGAAGGGTGGCAGGATGAGCAGGTACCTGGGCCCAAAGGACAGATGGTGGCAAGGTGCATGGTGCCAAAAGAGAACAGATCAGCACGGGAGAGGGGGAGCGAAGGCAGAAGAAAAGAGGATGGTCTTGAGGTGCTTCCGGAACCAGAGATGGTTCTCCTCAAGTTTTAGAGTAGCAGGGAGGCTGTTCCAGAGGGACGCCCCAGCCAAAGACAGAGATCTACCCCCAACTCATTTCTTAAAAAAACGACTTACCCTGAGGGAGTTGGAGGTAGAGGAGCAAAGAGCTCGAGAGGGGAGATATTTGCGGAGGGATAGCTGAAGGTATTTTGGACCCAGGCCCCAGAAAGCCTTGTGGACAATGCAGAGGGTTTTGAATTTAATCCTTGCATCCACTGGGAGCCAGTGGAGAGATTTCAGAGCTGGAGAGATATGATCCCAGGGCTTGAGGCCAAGGACAAGTCTCACAGTCCTGTTCTGGATTAGTTGCAGAGGGTGCAGAGTAGAGGCAGGTAGATTTAGAGAGAGGCTGTTACAATAGTCCAAGCTAGAGAGAACCAGAGCTTGGGATACCATGAGCTTCTGGGGGAAGGAGAGAAAAGGCAGAGTACCTCTGAGGAGGTGCAGTCGGAAATTTGACTTTTTAGAGACCTCAGAGATGTGGGCGGAGAAGGAAAAGGTGGAGTCAAAGATGACCCTGAGGTTCTTAGCCTCGCAGGTGGGGGTAGGAGGAGCGCCAAGGGAGGCCGGCCAGAGAGTGAGGTGAAAGGATGGTGAAGGTGTGCCGATGAGGAGGATCTCTGGCTTGCTGGCATTCAGACAAAGATCATTGCCGACATACCAATCTTTTTTTTATTTATAAAGTATTTTATTGTTATTAACATAATAAAGTAATCATAATAACAAAGCAACAAGCAAACAAAAACAACTCAAGACTGTCATAATCGTTCACAATCAGAAAAAGTACCCATAACATCAGAAGTTGAGCGATTACCTCATCACATGCAATAATGTATAATACGGTACAAGCACAAAACAAAGCACCCAGTGCACATTCCCCAGCCTGTATACGGGATACTCAGGTCGCTCCTTCTTACCATTTGTCCCATATTTTCGATGCTTTGTTGGGACAGCCTCGCGCTGAGTAAATCCTACGCTCCATCATAGCGCATATGTCCATATCTAATTTCCATTGGTCCAGCGTTGGGGAGTCAGGGGCTCCCCATTTCTGTGCTATGTTGCGCTTGATCAGCCCCATCGCCGTGTGTAGGAGCAGTCTTTCCCACTTATTAGCTTCTATCTCATCGGGCACGCCCAGGAGCAAGGCCCTTGGATCCAGTGGTATGGTGCGAGTCAGAACTCGGGAGAGTTCCCTACAGCATGCGTTCCAAAAGGTTTGTATCTGGGGGCACACCCACACAATGTGAATAAAGGTTCCCTCCCCATCACCACACCGCAAACAGTTCGGGTTAGGAGCCCGTTTCCAGCCATATAGACGTGTCCTAGGGTAATAAACCTGGTGCAGTATTTTCAACTGCACCAGTCGAAGCCTAGAGGAAATGGCGATTTCCCGGGGATGCATGAGGACTCGTATCCAATCCTCAGGATCTATCTCCCCCACATCCACTTCCCACTTCGCCTTCAGTTCATTCAATTCGGGGGTAGCAAAGGAGGATATAGCATTATAGAGGATGGAAGTGCATTTGGTAGGGATGTGCGCCGGAAGGATGTTACGCTCTATAGGGGTATAGTCTGGTAACTGTGCATCTGCTGTTAGGTAGGGTCTCAGAGCATGGGCGAGGCGTATTTAATGGTAATGTTCCGTATTCGGAAATCTGGAATCGCAATTGTAAGTCATCAAATGAGGCCAAACACACCTGTGTAAGCATATCCCCAATCCTGACAATCCCCGCATTCACCCACCTAGGCCACGGCTCCAACTTCTGGGTCTCAGCTAGGTTATTGTTCTGCCAGAGGGGTTGTGCCATAGTAGCTTTGTTTTCCCAACCAATGAATCGGTGTGCCTGTCTCCACACTGTGATCATGTGTGTGGTGGTTGTGGGGGTGTGCAGTCAAAATGTCGACAGTCAAAATGTCGACAAATAAATGTCGACAAACAATAATGTCGACAAACAATAATGTTGACAAACAATAATGTCAACATTGTTTCGAATTGTATTTATTGTATGCATAAATAAATAAATATATATATATGACTAATATGTGTTGAGTGTGGGGGTGTAGGGGGGTGGCAGGGGGGTGTTGGGTGAGGGGGGGTTGGGGGGAACCCCCCCCATAGTAAATTAAACTCTTTTTGTTTATTTATTTATTGAAAAAATAAATAAATAAATAAATATATAATTATAATGTGTTGCGTATGCGGGGTGAGAGGGTGGTTGGGGGGTGTGGGGGGGTGGCAGGGGGGTGTTGGGTGAGGGGGGGTTGGGGGGGAACCCCCCCCCATAGTAAATGATACTCTTTTTGGTTATTTATTTATTGAAAAAATAAATAAATAATTAAATATATAATTATAATGTGTTGAGTATGAGGGGTGAGAGGGTGGTTGGGGGGGGTGTGGGGGGGTGTTGGGTGAGGGGGGGGGTTGGGGGGGAACCCCCCCCATAGTAAATGATACTCTTTTTGGTTATTTATTTATTGAAAAAATAAATAAATAATTAAATTTATAATTATGTGTTGAGTATGCAGGGTGAGAGGGTGGTTGGGGGGGTGTGGGGGGGTGGCAGGGGGGTGTTGGGTGAGGGGGGGTTGGGGGGGAACCCCCCATAGTAAATTAAACTCTTTTTGTTTATTTATTTATTGAAAAAATAAATAAATATATAATTATAATGTGTTGAGTATGAGGGGTGATAGGGTGGTTGGGGGTGTGTGGGGGGGTGTTGGGTGAGGGGGGGGGTTGAGGGGGAACCCCCCCATAGTAAATTAAACTCTTTTTGTTTATTTATTTATTGAAAAAAAAAATAAATAAATAAATATATAATTATAATGTGTTGAGTATGCGGGGTGAGAGGGTGGTGGTGGGAGGTGTGGGGGGGTGGCAGGGGGGTGTTGGGTGAGGTGTTGATAGTTTTAAGAAGGTTTATAGTCATAATGTCGAGAAAAAAAATGTCGACATTTTTTTTTCGAAAAAATGACTTTTTACATTATAAGTATAGGATGTCGACATTATTATTTTCGACATTTTTTTTTCGACATTTTTGTCTGTCGACATTTTTTTTTCGACATTATGACTATAAACCGGTTGTGGGTGGGGAGGTTCTCGGGAGGGGTTGATAGAGGAGGAGCAGCGGGTCGATGTTGCGCATAGTGGCTATCTCAGCACGTATATGGGGCAGGTCTCGGTTTCCGTGGAGAAGGTCATTAACCACCACCAGTTGTGATGCCCAGTAATACGTTTGAAGACGGGGAACTCCTATTCCTCCCTCCCAAATAGATCTTTGGAGTGTAGTTAACGCAATTCGTGGCTGGCCTCCCCCCCATATGAGGTCTCTGAGAAGTGTCTCCACTTGGTGGAACTCCGAATCGGGGACTTTAAGTGGGGCATTTTGAAGAACATAAAGGAATCTGGGAAGGGTCATCATTTTAAAAAGTGCCGCTCTTCCCATAAGTGTCAGGGGGAGGAGTTTCCAGTGCCGGACATCAATAATAAAGCGGTCTGTGATCGGTCGGAGATTGTTCTTTATATAGCTTGTTAAATCCCTGGATATCCATATTCCCAGGTATCGAAACCCCTGTCGTTCCACCCGGTACGGACATTCCTGGGGAATTGCCTGTTCTCCACCCTTCACCGGAAAGAAGACTGATTTCCCCCAGTTGATCCTGAGTCCGCTGAGTTCCCCAAAGCGGATGAGCAATTGCGTTACAATGGCGGAGGATGTTGGTGCGTCACCCAGATATACAAGGAGGTCGTCCGCATACAGGGATGTACGATCCTCATGTCCCTCCGGCCACCTGAATCCTCTCCAGGCGGTGTTTTGGCAAAGCCAAAGAGCCAGTGGCTCGATAGCAAGGGCGAATAAAAGAGGGGACAGTGGGCATCCCTGTCGCGTACCTCAGCCCAGGGGGAAGGACCCTGAGGACCAGCCGTTCACTCTCACTTCCGCATTGATGTTAGTATAAAGTAACTGCACCCATCCTAGATAGGCCTCTCCGAACCCCATACGGCGCATTATTTCCCAAAGGCAGTCCCATCGAATGGAATCGAACGCCTTTTCAAAATCGATTGCCAACAAGGCCAAGGGTTCGTTTATGATCGGGGATCTCTCCAATGCTAAATGGAGGCGGCGTAGATTCATCCGAGTCGATTTGCCAGGCATAAAACCACATTGGTCCGGATGGATCAGGGTGGGTGCAACTAACTGTAACCGATTCGCTAATAGCTTAGCGAGGACCTTAGCCTCCCCGTTAATCAGCGATATAGGTCTATAGGAGGCACAATCATGTGGAGGTTTGTCAGGCTTGGGAATGACCACGATAGTGGCCTTGCAAAGATCTGGTGGGAGGGTCCCCTGTTCCCGGGCAGCAAGAAACATCTTATGCAGAGGAGCGGCCATTTTGTCTACTCCTAGCTTTTGCCAAGTTTCAACTGGGAATCCATTCAGGCCCGGTGCCTTCCCCGATTGGAGCTGAGACAGTGCCTCTGCAATCTCAGCCTCTGATAAAGCAGAGTCCAGCTGGTCCCTCTGTTGCCCCGAGAGAGTCGGCAGCGTCACCTCATCTAAATTGCAGATTTTGGCCCACCAGACGGGCAGACGACAGCCCGGATTTCAGCCGGTCCCAGCCCACAGCTTCACAGGCACAATCGCGGCGTTGATGTCGCTCGACGTCCCCAGGAATCAGGATAAAAGTACAGGATTGTGTCGGTGCTTACGGGAGCTCACTCGGCTCACGTCCGCATCGCTCACGCGCTAGCCACGCCCCAGCCGACATACCAATCTTGAATGGCAGTTAGGCAATCAGAGATGATAGAGGGAGTGGAGGTGGCAGAGGGCAGCCTGAAAATGAGTGTGTGTCATCAGCGTAGTACTGGAAATTTGAGCAGAAAATGGCAATGCAGTGGGCTAAAGTTGTCAGGTATTGGTTGAAAAGCCAGGGCAAGAGGTTAGACCCCTGGGGAACACCACAGGTAGAGAGGAAGATAGATGAAAGGAAGTTATTACACAGAAACATCCTCTAGCTAGCTTAAGGGCAAACTTGAAAACCCTCCAACTTGCTTTCAAAGATTTCAAAGTACATTATTGGAGAATATGTTTAACAGTAAGGCATGGCTTTTTAAAGTGCTAGTTTGTGAGGATCTGAATGTTTTAATATTGTCACTTCACTTTTTAGCACAAGTAAGGGGACAGTCCTTCAGCAAATGCACCTTGATGGAGTTAACAACAATTAGAGAGAAGCACTTTGTTAGCAGGACTTAGTCTCAAAAGAGGAGACATAGCAATGGCATAAAAAGAACAGATTAAACAGAAGTCCTGAGAAAAGTTCCAGGCAGGATTCAAACGTCTGTTGGTGAAGAATAAGCAGCATCGTGATAGTGCATGAGAGTTCTGTCAATAATTCACTGTCACATCAGTATCAGAAGCATCTGAAGGCTTTTCCTGCACTGAAGATTTCAGCTGCAATGTGATGCTATCTGTGATTTCATGACTACACAACTATGTGAAATTGTGAAGTTTCCCAATGTTCTTGTGTATGCTGACAGTAACGTTTCTCGCAAGGACCTTTCATTACGTGAATGCAATGTCTGCTTCAACTTATCACACACATGTATGTGCATGTAGTGGTTCACAAATAAATACAGTTCACTGAAGGGGAGATGAGAGGCATGATCCTGTTGGCTTGTATTACTTATGTAGTACATTCCCCACAAAATCCGTCATGCATAACTACATTTGCTTAAGCAAAATGCAATTCCATACACTTTCCTTGTGGCCCTGGCCACTGACTCCCCCATCATTCATCACACTAAAAAAAAGAAAATGTACAAAAAGTCCCCAATTATCATTTAGTCAATCATCACTCCCCAGGCAGTCATGATTAGCAGTGACATATTGTATATCTTACTTTCAGTAACTGTGCCCAGGCATGCTCATCTCTATCATCCTGTTTACCTCAAAATAATTATTTGCCTGAAATCATTACAACAAACAGTGTTTTGCAGGACAATTTCTCTGATCCCAGTACCATGGTTCTGCGGGTATACATTTGCAGAATTTGTATTTAGTTGCTGTTGTTTGATAAGGAGAAAAAAGCAACACCTCCGGAACATCATTTGTCAAGCTCTAGTGACATATGCATACGTAAATCCCCAAAACAACTTGAGTTAATTTAGTGGCACCTGCGAAAAACATTGCAATTTCAAGAAGTTAAGGATACAATGACAGCAAGTGACCATGCACAATAACCCAACTATGATTTAATGAGATGCGGCCAATGATACCTAGTTCTTTAGTCAGCCTAAAACAGCATTATCCAACAGACGCTTCAACATAGAAATGAGTTGCCCTCTTTCTACATCAGGAAATATTACACTGGGGGGGCGCTGTTGAGATCCCTAAAGATGGCTGCCTAGCCTTTTCGCTCCTTGCTACACCAGCGTTCATCTTCTGCTAACAGCACTTTCCCTCATCGCCCTGCCCAGCAAAGCTACCTGGCTGACTGTGAATGTGCTGAGCAGCTGCGGCTCAATTCCTGGGAGGATCGACTGTGTGGATACTGAGTACCGACCAAATGCGTAGCTGCTGGTGAAGCGTGACAGGTCAAGATCCCTCTTTCGCTCGCTCCTCAGCACGCTCTCCCAAGGGAGGTCCCCGTGGGCCACGGCCTAGAGGGGGGCTGTGCTCAACATTGTGCCCCGAGCTGGCGCCTGTACCATCCTAACCTCCCCCCTAATGCCGAGCTGCCCAAGCTGAAGTGGGCATCTACCGGACCCGAGAACAACTGGTTCTGTGCCAACAAACAATCCTGCGCCATCACCTCTGATCGTCATCACCTCTGATCGTGTACCTCTGTACAGAACTCCTGTGGTGTGCCTTACTATCTACCCTTTCCACCTGGAGAGGCATCCTGGAATCCTGAGCCCAGCCGGTGAGCCGTTGCCTGCCTGGCCGTGACATTGCAGGCGCGGCTGGAGGCAGGGTGTTGCACCGGCCCAATGTGACTCCCGCCACAAGACATCCTTTGCTCCAAGAGCTGCTGGGTGTGGGGGGTCGGCTTGCCCCCCTCGCCTTAGTCCCTCTGCAATGAGGAATCGCAGCCGCCCAAAGTTCCCCGGTCATCGCGGAGCTGCCGCGGTGAGCGGTGAGGCCCCTGTGACTGGGCCCCCACCGCGACCACTGCGCGACTCGAGAGTGTCCAGTTGGCCATTGTGGATATGTAACCTTGCCCATTGGGATCACGGCCAGCGCAGTGCAGGGGGGCACACAGGGCATCCTGACACGGCAGGTAGGGGTGCTGCCTACATTGCTGGCCTGCTGACTCACAGCTTGGCTCGGAGCCGGTCCCTGCTTGGAGCTTCGGGCAGGTGTGCCTGCGGCCCCTGAGCTCTGCGCTACTGCAATCCTTGCCCCTGCAGTGGTGCTGGCTTCTTGCACACCACACTGTTACCAACTGCACAGCGGCCACAGCACTCTCTGCTAACCCACCAAACCTTGCCTAACGCCAGCGCACACCACCAGACTGGCGCAAGCCAAACCAGCCTCACTGCCTGTGTGGCGCCACATCACCACTTTCATCAAATCCAACAGATTGCATTGCCGGTGGTGCTGAAAGGAGGGCCACTCCGCCAGGTGCAGAGGTTGGTCCCTACATACCCACTCTGCCACCCCTTTGATTCCGAGCTAGATGACACACCAGCTCTGGTTTGTGCTACACCTGCTGTCCACTTTTCATGAGCTGGAACAAGGACAACGCTGTAAACATATATCTGTGCCGCCTTCAGCCTTTGGTACCCATACCATCCATGCCCTGCTGGTCTGCTTCCTATCGACAGCAATCACGTGACACGTGCAGATGCACTACCCATGACGGCCAGAAAGACCCACACTTGAGAATAATCCTTCTGCAGCATTTAAGATGCCAGAGTGACTCTCCATCGGACTGTAGTGCAGTTCCACCTGCTCCACCGGCTCCAGAGCACTCAACGCCCTGAGGGGAGAAGGGCGCTGAATAGCCTGGCACATAGCGCTTTCATATCCAGAATCCTGCCACATGGTCTTTTGAACTTTCGCCTGAATGGGCACGCCTCTGCCATCCTACACATAGCCTTCTACTGCTCCTTGTGCAGGGAGGCCACAACTAGACCATTTGCTCTGACGCGGGCCCCATAGGCCATGATAGGGTGTCCCACAATTAGTAGCAGTACGGCAGTCAAAGCCAAGCCTGTGCGGATGTGTGATCGCTGCGCACGTATTGATCAGCAGCGACCAGATACCACTGGCCACCCGACAGTCAACACCTGCCTACTTGAATAATGTCTAATAGATACCGTGCCGCAAACAAGGTGGGGGCAATGGATACATTTGCCAAGGCCGCTCCCAGACCCGAACAGGGACAAACTACAAACAGTCAGGAAGAGGTGGACATGCCAATTGAGGTCCCGACACCTGACCTTACAAGCATGATGGAATCAATGGGAAAACATTTTGCATCCTTTCATGAAAACTTGATGATATAAATGCAAACGTAGCAACACTCAAGTCCAAACTGGATTAATAGGGCACCCGACTCACCGAGGCTGAAACCAGAATTGGTGCCAATGAAGATGGAATTCAGGTCCTGCAGGACACGGTGGCCACCATATCCCGAGACGTGAAGTTCGTCAAAGCTAAGTGCAATGATCTCGAGTCCATATTGCGCAGGAATAATATCCACATTATAGGGGTCCCGGAAAACGCACTTAAAGGTTGTATGGAATTGGCAACTGAAAATCTATTCAAAGACCTGCTAGATAACCCTGAACTGTCTCCCTTCTTCGCTGTCGAGCATGCCCATCGAGTGCTGGCCCCACGCCCCAAGCCAGGCGATTTCGCTAGACCTATCATCGC
Source organism: Ambystoma mexicanum (assembly GCF_040938575.1). Classification (NCBI taxonomy): domain Eukaryota; kingdom Metazoa; phylum Chordata; class Amphibia; order Caudata; family Ambystomatidae; genus Ambystoma; species Ambystoma mexicanum. The sequence goes on from NC_090931.1 coordinate 1,351,105,881, forward strand.
TAAGATCCTGAGCTATAGGGACAGAGACCACATACTCCGCCTGGCACGGGAGAAAGGGGAACTCAGACTGGACAATATTGTTTCCTGGATGCCTTAAATACTCCTTCGTTTGTTTTTTTGTTTGTTTGTTTGTTTATTTTATTTAGTATAGCGCTCCAGACCTAGGGGTAAATGGGTGCTTAAAGGACAAGTTACAAGGTTACAGTATACAAACAATTAAACAATTGTGGTGGAAGTATGCCATATATGGTATGTACAGGCAGGTATTAGGAAACATTTCAGAATATGTACAATATATACAATAAGAACAATTGAAGAGGCAAAAAGAAACTCTGCCTCTTCACAGTCCCAGAGGAGGCAGTTAAATTCATAGAAGCACAAATACTGCTGCATGCTCCAGCAGAGGAGCTGATGGAAAATGACGGAAGGAAGGGGCTGCCGCTCACGAGTGGGAGCTCCCACACCGCCTTCTCTCAGATATCCTTTTGCCACATGAGTCAATGGCACCTTTAGTGAAACTGCCCCACCTGTTTAGCTAAATATTGCACATTGTATTGGTTAGTAGCTCATGCCCAGATCCCCCAATGTAAACTTATGTTATCCCTTTATACGTCAGAGGGTATCGCACATGGGCCCATGCTCCCCACTTATCATGCTTAGAGTAATGCAATTGGGCCAGCCAAGGCAACGCCTCATCTACTCTCACCAGCCTTGGGGCTTGGTATTCTGTTTTCCAGATTTTCATGTGCGGGCGGGAGGGAAGTCCGCCAACATATAGGGCCTCATTACACGTTGTGCGGTAAAAATTGACATTTACCGGCATGGCGATATTAACGTGTCCGCCTTGGCAGGAGGCCGCTAATAGCGTACCATTACTAGTACGCGGACACGAGCATAGCGCCATGCCGGTAATGACCCTACCACCATGCCGCTAAAGACCCCAAAAAGACCCTTAGCGGCACCGATGAAAGCGCTGATAGCACTTCCGACCACCCGCAACATGCAAACAGCGGTCACCGCTAATAGCGGCCATCGCAATTAGCGGTCAACGCAATTAGCGGTCAGCGTTAAATAGCAGAATCGGAAATAGCATCATCGCACAGGAACGCGAAAGAGCACGGCAGCCATCTTTAAAAACACAATCCATTGCCATCCTCTGCCCCCTGGACCTGTTTCGAGAACTGTGCCATTCCAAAGCCACAAGGATTCCCTCACCATGCCTAAGGCTATAAAAAAAACAACTGACCGCCAGCGCAATGAGAAGTTCACCAACAAGGAGCTAACAATGCTCACTGAGGCCCTTGCAGCGAATGCCGACGTGGTATTCTCCAACGACATGCGGCGGGAGACCCTGATCCGGAAGAAGGCTATCTGGGCAGAGGTTGCCCTGAAAGTGAGTGCGGTGGGCACCACCACTCGCACTGTCCGTGAGTGCAGAAAGCGGTGGGACGATCTCCGCCTCCGGGTCCGCAGCATCCTGTCTTGCGAACCGCAACATGGCCATGGCCACAGGAGGTGGAGCCGATTCGCCAATAAAATTGAAAGAGTGGGAGGAGACCTGCGCCAACACGATTGGTGTCGAATCAATCGAGGGAGTCCGGATCATGGAGCATGGTGTGGCCACTACATCAGATGGAGGTGAGTGTACACATGAAACTATGCACTGTGAATGTTGAGGTCCCCCCCAAATGTGAGCCCAGATTCACCTCATGGATGCGCCAACATCCATACATGCATACAGCCCTGGCCATGTCAGTGTCAAACCCAAACACACACACATGCACGCATCACCACAGACAAGTGCCACACAGAACCATGCATGGATGACCCACTCAACAGACCGATCACCCGCATCCCTACCAACGAAGTCCCAATGCACACAACAGCATGATTAACGTATTCTGCATGAAGTACATTGAACCATCACCAATGCCATCCCCCTCTTTGTCCCCCACAGGCTCACATACAGACAGTGAAGAACCTGGCACTGCGACTCAGGCACCCCTTGCCAAGAATAAACCAAGGCCACAGGACACAGGGGACACCCCCACTACATCAAGGGGCAAAGGGAGAAGTGTTCCCATGCAGAGTGCCAAACATCGTCAGAGCGCCACTGCTACCATACCGCAGTCCACACAGCAACAACTGCCACACCTTCAGATGTGAACCCCCCGCCACAGATTCCTGCCATGGAGGGCCCACGCTCCGCTGCCACAAGTTCCACAGGTGAGGCAGCAGCCACAGCGCCGCTCTCAGATGTGGAGGACCCGATGGAGTTCTCCATGGAAATGCACACCCCAACCCCCCCAGAAACCCCAGAGGCAACTCCACAGCAAACACCAGGGTCCAGTGTCCATGGCGAGGACAACACGGGAGGGTGCAGTAGCCCACCGGTGGCTTTCCAGATGTCCTGGTTGCAGAGGAAATCTCAGCAGCCACACCACGGGCATGCCACAGTGCCCTTGACCTGGCCAGCATCAGGCAGCGCCAACAGGACATCACTGTGCTGGTTGGGCACCATGTGTAAGAGGCTGCCAGTCTCAGGGGGGAAATAACAGAGACTGCCAGGCACTCGAGGCACTTGAGGCTGTGCGTGGAGATTGGCCAACTCAGGCAGGTCCTCACGCGTATAGCGGACGCGATGGACCGCCAGTTCCCACCACCACAACAGGGACAGACAGCCACATCATCATCTGCTAGTTCGAGGCAGACAAGCCCCCTCCGCCGCTCCACGCGCACCATGAGGAGCACGTCAACCCAGCCTCCTAATGCTGGTGGTGGCAATGGGGAATAGGGACTGCAGGGTCAACCTTCCACATGTGCAGCAGGACGACAACATTGTGCCAGACACATAAGGGGTTGTTGTCGGGGGGAGGGGGTAAAGGGTGTTTCTGGACTGTTGTGGGGGGAGGGGAGAAGGGTGTTTCGGGACTGTTGTGGGGGGAAGGGTATTTAGGGACTGTTGTGGGGGGAGGGGGGAAGGGTGTTTCGGGACTGTTGTGGGGGGAAGGGTGGTGGGATAGTTGGGGACATGCACTTTTACATCTTAATATTCCTTAATACACTGGTGATTACTCAAAACACAGGCTTGGACTTGTTCATTGTGTATGTGTACTTTATTGGTGACAGGGTCCATTGTGTGCTTCAACACAGACACCAGTGCATTACTACCCATATCCATCCTACAGAGTGAAACCATGTTACTCAGAATGTTTGGTTGATCAGATGCTGTCTCACATCACTGTTGGGTGTACTGACCCACGTTTGGACTATTATGCTGCAACATTTGGTGCTGTGGGCTTAGGAAATCCAAGAGGGCGGAAAAGCCCACATTTGCGCCAGAATCCTAGAGAACCGTGCAGTTTTGCGCAAAGCAAAGTGGTCCCCTGACCTGCCACCCACCAGTGCAAGCATGATGGGCCAGGAGTGCCATGAGTAAAATGTGTGCCAAAGGAAAAACAGCAGTGCCGGTTGGCTAAAAAAAGCACTTTAAAATCACCTTTATTTCCCTGAATGCAAGCTCAAAATACCTATTTTAAACATCACAAGATTTTCAAAAATCTCAATGAACACCAGCAGACATTTGGCACAATGTATTCTTGTGTGCATACAAAATCTGGAAAGATGAAGAGCCCAAAACAATGTTTATAACAAAACTGGCTGAGCTGTGGATGTCAGCAGCTTAAGTTAAATGGACAGAAAGCCACTAAAATCGAAATGTTTAAAATAAATGAGTGACCTACTTTTGAGTGTAACATAGGTTGCAACTGTTAAATGTCATAGTTTTGAATTAAATATCAGCATTCTAGCTGCATGTGCAAAATTGTGAGTTTGATTTGAATGAAGAAAAACTGGGAACAAAAGTGACATTTAGCTGAAGCCTGGCTTAATGAAACTGGATTCTGCCTGACAACTACCCACGACAGGAGAGGGAATTCAGCGGCTGTGTTCCCAGGCCTGGCTGCATCCTGCTGCCCCTGCCAAAAGGAGATGACACCTCTCTGATTGAATTAGGGGAGTGGCACCTGGGGACTACAGGAAACTAAACAAAGCACTGTCCCTGGCTCAGGCAAATGTTATATTGGGGGGGGGTCGTAAAATGGCTTCCTCTTGGGAGAAACTAGGAGCGGCAGTGCCTGTGAGAGCAAGCTGAGCTTGGGGGAAGTGGATAAACCAGAAATTCCACCATGTGCTTTGGAAAACCACACCCTTTGGGGCCAGAGCATGATTTTAAAAAGATGGATAATTCATAGTGCGGACTTGTAAAAATTATATAAATAACATCATCATTTTTGTGATTTTTCTGTGCACATTTTAAGAGGTGTTAGGACCCTGTGGTATGTTCTTGGGCATAGTAGCGGAAAAAAAGGTTGTTACTCCAAATGTATGCATGTTAAAAATCTGACACTTTATCATCTGGTGTACATTTGTGCAAAATCTGGAAAGGTTTAGAGGTTGTTATCTGGATGAAAAGGGGAGAATTCTGTCATAAGTGGACACAACATCATACAAAGACAGGGATCGGATGGTTTGGTGCTACAGAAAATATGTTAACTGGACCTATAATATTAGAAAAATGGTACATAGATAAATATGTATTTGGATCAGAAATAGATTTGTGTGCAATTTGACAAGGGGAGGATCCTCTGACCATAAACCTACCTCATCACTCTGACTCACAACCCAGTTCCCCCAATCAAGGAAGAGAGGAGGAACTGGCCAATGATAAGTTGAGAGGGTTGGACATGCAGAATGAGCCGACCCACCCACTTTCTAAACACATAAAAAGAGCCACTGGAACCCAGGTAGGGGGATTCACTTTCCACTTTCTTGCGGGACACTTTGCCGGGAGACTCCAGACTTCAAATCCAGAAATCCAGGGATCCAGAACTTTACTTCAGAACTTGTAGCAGAGAGGCTAACCCACAAGCTGAGTTCTCTTCAGCAGGCCTCAAAAATAATTTGCAAACTATTCAACCGCCGGGCTGTGCGGTTTGCTGCTTGCTAAGAATCCACTTGATCTAGACCCGCAGAACCAGAGACTGCTGTATCCGGAACCGCTAGCAGAACCGATAACAGAACCGGAGACCCAGAGACCAGATCGCTGTGAAGAACCGCTAGCAGAAGTCCAGCCAATCCTGACCCGATCGGTGACGAAGTCGCATTCCTGTCCAAAATCTAGGGTGAGTACCCAGCTAGCACTGTGCCAAAACCAATCTCTTAGTTTAAAATAATCTAATCCAAACTATTTTAGCCTATTAGAACTGCCTCCTAGAATTGTGTCATTCTGTCATCTTTAAAACTGAAAACTGTCATCTGTCATTCTGAGCTTTAAAATTTGAAATCCGAAAAACTACCTTTACTAAATCGGCCGTATCTCGGGAACGTTTGTGCTAGGAGTGTTTTAACTGTCATCTTAAAGCTAAGCTTTCCAACGAGCATAGAACCGACTTCCTACTCCTTATAGTGCCTCTGTAATTCTGCTCGACGCACGCGACTAAATTTGCCGCGATTTGACATTTTGCTTAATTTCAGCCACGTGTAAAAATATTTGTCTTTGCTTCCATCCCTGAAATCTTTTTTCAACCTAATAACCATCCCTGAATCATTGATAGGGCTGGCCTGAACTGATTCAAAGTATCCTTCGCCTACCCTGAACCTCCTATAGGGAATTGAAAGCCTTTTTAGCATATTTTTCACTTAATTGCAACCACATCAAAGTATATTGCCTGTGTTTAAAACTCCTACCTGTTTTCCTCTAAGCTTGCTAGGGGGGAACTGAATTATATTTGATTGCATTCCTGAAAACTGTGTGCTTTTCATCCATCTCTTTACATTGCATAAAGGGGGGGGGGGTGAATTGTCAAAGAAAAGTGATTACATTGTCTTTTGTTGAAGTCACATCAAGTTTATTTTCTGTACTGCATTTTCATTCATCATTGCATTGTCCTTGAAGCCATAAAAGCATTCTCAGCTACTTTATCCTCTCTATATCACTTCTAAGCCATCAAAAAGAGTGTACCACTGTAACTTTATCCATTGTTGATCACTATCATCTTCACAAGTGTGCTATCAAACATTAATTTATTATAAAAGTGTGATATATATATTGTTTAATTTTCAAATAAACCTTTTAATTTGCAAAACAAACCTACTTCTTGGCTCAGTGGGGTCAGGGGGATTCTAAGAGAGGGGTGCTATATAAGGGTTGTCATGCAGAGTAAACGAACTGGACATAAAAATACATCAATAAGGGCTTCCATCAGCATCCCAGACTAGGCATTGACTTAGCTGTAGTGTTGAATTGAATCCGCTTACATCACGTCCCTCCTGGCCATCGCCTCTTGCATGACCTGCATCCCCGTCACCTCCGTCCTCATCACCATCATCATCCTCATCAGGTGCTTGTATTTCAACGTCAGGGGGCAGTTGCACATTCCGTCTGATACACATATTGTGCAGGATGACACATGCCATGGTGATCTTGGCCACCTTCTCATGGCCGTACAGGAGAGAGCCACCAGACCTGCTAATGCACCTAAACCGTGTCTTCAAAAGGCCAAAAGTCTGCTCAATCACGACGCGGGTACGGGTATGTGCACGATTGTAGTCCTCTTCGTGCCTGTTCTGTGGGTTCCGTACAGGTGTAAGGAGCCACCTCTTCAGGGCATAGCCGGCATCACCTGTATGGGGGGGATGAATGGGGACCTGTTACTGTTCACCTCAAGAGCGGCCTGTACATATCACACAAATCGACTTTGCATTGTGATTGAAGTCCACGATTACCATCATGCATGCAGACAATCTGTGTGATTGCAATGTGCAAAGGTGAGCTCGACCCTTCAAGTGGACATGCCCGATTCATGCCTCCGACACTAATTGACATGTCCTGGGTGAGGCCAGGTCTTAGGTGTCCCTGGGCCCAGGCAAAATTGGTACCACACTGCTAGTGTACTGCCATTCCAACATCGGTGTTGCCATGCTGTGAAGCATCACTTCAGTGGTGCTATAGGTGCGTGGTGCAATGCTATGGCTAGGGGTGATCCCTTTGCATGCATTCAAGGGCACATTGCTTTATTGATGTTGTGCTGCGCTAATTCTGTATAACTATCTTGATGCCATGTTGTAGATTTGTGTATTATGTGGTGTGGCATGATGTGCAATGTGGATGTGGATGGATGTGTGATATTTGGAAACCTGGATTGTTCTCAATGTTGTGCAGCTTCAAATTGCATGTGGGTTCTTCTCAAGTACATTGTGGCTTTCCCTGATGGACATTGGCGTACATCTGTATGTCCATTTGTCCTACGGACGGCTGTCTACACCCAGTTGGAGTATGTATCTCCCCCCCAATCACACCCAGTTGGAGTATGTATCTCCCCCCCAATCACACCCAGTTGGAGTATGTATCTCTCCCCCCAATCACACCCAGTTGGAGTATGTATCTCTCCCCCCCCAATCACACCCAGATGGAGTATGTATCTCTCCCCCCAATCACACCCAGTTGGAGTATGTATCTCTCCCCCCAATCACACCCAGTTGGAGTATGTATCTCCCCCCCCAATCACACCCAGTTGGAGTATGTATCTCCCCCCATCACACCCAGTTGGAGTATGTATCTCTCCCCCCCAATAACACCCAGTTGGAGTAAGTATCTCTCCCCCCCAATCACACCCAGTTGGAGTATGTATCCACCCCAATCACACCCAGTTGGAGTATGTATCTCCCCCCCCCCAAATCACACTGCCATGTGCTTGCCCTGCTACTCACCAAGTAGCCACGAACGTTGTCCGGCTTGTCGCTCCATGTAGCGTGGTATGGTTGAGTTCCGCAGGACCATTGAATCATGGGTTGATCTGGGAAATCGGGCACAACAATGTGTGATTATCTTGTTGGCGTAACATACCATTTGGACATTGATAGAGTGGAATTGCTTTCTGTTTCGGTAGACTACTTCATTGTGATGTGGGACCACCAATTCCACAGGTGTACAGTCGATGGCCCCGATGAAACTTGGGATGCCTGACAGTGAATAGAAGCCAACTTTGGTGTTTGCGATCTCCTGGGCAGTCCGTGGCAGGAATATGTGTTCATGTGCATGCCTCAGGAGGGCATCGAGTACCTGGTTCAGCGTGCGTGAGAATACTGGTTGTGAGATGCCATGCATCTGCCCCACTGTATGCTGGTAGGTGCCTCTGGCCAGGAAGTGGAGTACGGTCACCATCTTCAGTAGACGGGCGATGGCAGTTCTGATTTCTATAAGGCTCACAATGTCGTCATGTATCATGTCCACGATGCTGGTGATGGTATCCTGGTCCAGACGGTACAGTGTGTGTACCTGCTCAGGGGTTAGGTTAAATGGACTGGCTCGGATCTGAGAATTGGTGGCTGCCTATGTGGTATTACTAGGTGCCCTGGTGGTGCTTGCTGCACCTGTCTTGCCCTCCTCCTCCTCCTCTGTCTCCTCTGTGCTGCCTGTTGTTGTTGCTGCTGCACTGCAATCATATCCTCCAGCCCATGTAATGCTGCTAGTATTGGAACCATATTGTTGTGGGAATGGGTGTGTGAATGGGTGTGGTGTGCTCCTTTTGTGCTGGCACAGTCTCCATTGCCTCCACCTGTGCTGATTGTGTCCACCTGTGGCAGGTGGGAACACTGCTCAGTTCTCTTAACGGGTGGTTCGCGATGCCGGTATTAGCGCCATGCCGGTAAGGGGTTTTTGGGGCTTTACCATGCCGCTATTTGCATGCCCGCATGGCTTGTGATGGTGTGCTATTAGCGACATGCCGCTATTTACGGGATGTAGGGTCGCGCGCCCGCAAACTAGCCAATATTAGTGGCACCGTACTTAGCGGTGCCGCTAATAGCGGTAACCCGGGTCGTAATTGGGGTTGGGATTTAACGATACCGGTATTCCATTACCGGTAACGTTAATCCCTTAACGCACAACGTGTAATGAGGCCCATAATGTGTGATGTGGTACTTACCATGTCTTGTTTAAGCTGGTCGCACGGCAGCGGCACACCCCTTTGTGGCTGCAATGGTTCTTTTTATGTTCCTTTTGTACACATGCCTCTGTTGGGCCTGTGTTGTGTGTGAGCTGAGTTGTGGGTGGCTCACTGAAACAGGGTTTTTGGGAGGGGTAAGACACACTGCTCATTGGGGATGGGCAGTGAGGGTGGGGGGTGGGAAAGTTGGGGTTAGATATGTTAAAAATTGTGGTGGAGGAGTGGTGGTGCATGCTGTGAGCGAATGTCACATCGCATGTACTGGTACTATCCTATTTGCGCGGAAGCAAGACAGCTGGGATGTCCCCTAAACGGTAGCTATGGCCACTCGAATAATGTCATGGAACGTACAGGGGATAGGTAATTTCACTAAGGCCCGCAGAATCACAGCTTATGATCAGTGACACAAGAGATACTCCTATTGCAGGAGACCCATGCTCGAAGCAGCTTAGCAACACACCTGGCACCATCTTGGGTCCGAATAGATACTTTACAACTTACTCTACACAAGCTAGGGGAGTGCTGACGCTAATTCACAAGTCTGTAAAATGTGTTTTGAAGAAGAGGCACATAGACCCTGAGGGCAGATATGTAATTCTACACTGTGTGAAAGCTAATGAGGAATACTTGCTTGTAAACACTTACGGTCCGAATGTTGATGCTCCTGAATTCTATGATATGGTGGCTTCCCTACTAATGGGGTATATTGGCGTTAAAATAATCTGGGGGAGGGATATGAACCTGATGCTTGACAATGATCTGGATAGGACAGGACAGGCACCTAGGACCCTGTCCCACGCGGAGGCTACACACGCACATCGTGGCACTTGGTGTGCGGGACGTGTGGAGGACCTTTCATCCCCAAGCACCCAAATACACCTTTTACTCATCTGCGCACAAAAGCTCATCGAGAATAGACCTGCTATTGGCAACAGGCAAAATATTGGGTAGGGTCGTGAACACCGAGATACTTACCCGCACCTTATCTGACCATGCCCCGGTGACGCTGGCAGTAGAACATGGCACTGCTCCTCCCCCCGAAATGCCTGGCATTTCAAGCCACATGAGCTGCTTGATATAGTGTACAAGGCAAAGATCCAGAGATCCTCTCTGACATAAACTCCTTCTTCGAATGCAACAAGCAGCAGGATACGTCCAACGGGGTCCGTTGGGTGGCCTTCACAGTATATATAAGGGGCATGTCAATTTCACGTGAAGCTGGAATTTTAAAGGCCATAAGGGATGATTTACCTCACTCTGAGGCTAAACTCAAGGACCTGGAGCGCAACAGTGCGACAGCAGCCACGCCCTCCATCCTTGCACAAATCAGGGAGAACCTAGAGATGTTTGAATCCCACGCCAAACAAGAGCTGAAGTACTTTGCTTGCCCTTGCATGGCAAGGAAATACGGGGAAGGTGATAGGCCTGGTAGGATGCTTGCTAGACTGGTTTGTGCCTAAGCTGGCAGAACCCAGATTGAATGTATTAAGGATGCACAGGGTGACTAGCAATGGTCAGACCAGCGAATACTCGAGATATTTTCGCAATTCTACACTGACCTCTACACACCCTCACATGAACAGAGTGTGTAGGACACCCGGGAGTTACTAGACCGAATCCCCATGACATATATATCTCAATCAATCATAGAACAGCTCGACACTCCAATAACATTGGACGGAATAATCAGAGCCATTACAGATCTCCCTAAGTGTAAGGCCCCTGGCCGAGATGACCTGACCTCAGAATTTTATCATGAATACGCTAAACTATTAGTGCCAAGACTGCTCGAGGTCTGGACCAAAGCACTTCAGGTATCCAACTTCCCCCCCACCATGCGTGAAGCACTTATAACTGTCCTCCTTAAGCCAGGCAAGCCCAGTGACGAGTGTGGATCCTACAGGCCCTTGTCGCTCATCAACACCGACACCAAGATCTTTGCCAGAGTAATAGCAAACAGATTTCTCCTGATCATGCCGCACCTCATCCATGAGGACCAGCGCGGCTTTGTGCCGGGGCGATTGACAGCCCTTAACATCAGAAGGCTTTTCAACGTTATGTCCAGGATAGATCAGGGAGCTGAAGCGGTGGCAGTAACACTAGAGGCTCAAAAGGCCTTCGACATGGTCTCATGGCAATACATGTGGGTTGTCCTGGAGAAAATGGGGGTAGGCCCATGCATGATCACATACATCAAGCTTTTATATACCTGCCCTATTGCCAGAGTCCTGGTCAACTCCTTGACTCATCACCCTTTGCATTGTGCAGGGGCAACCGCTAGGGCTGCTCGTTCTCTCCCATTCTCTTTGCTTTGGTCATTGAACCAATGGCGGATCATGTTAGGTGGTTTCACTATCACAAAAGCATTCGCTTCAAAGATGCCCCTGAGATTATATCTCTATATGCGGATGATGTACGGCTCTATATTAGGGATCTGTCTGCTCACCTCGATCCCATTATACGGATGTCACCAAACTAGACACCTTCTTCGGCTTCACCATTAATTACTTGAAGTCTAACATACTCCCCCTGACTGAGGCAACTCAGCAGCCTGCGTGCGAATACCCTCTCTGCTGGTCCCCTGGTGGTATCACTTATCTTGGAGTCCGAGTATCACTATCTAGCACGACCTTGACCTCCGAAAACTATGCTGTGGCAGCACAACACTTTAAGTCATAAATAACAAGATTGCGATCGCTCCAACTCTAGCTAGCCGGGAAACTCTCTCTGATCAAGATGATCTTGGTCCCTAAACTTCTATACATCTCTGCTAACATGCCGATCTGACCCGGGAAGCAATACTTTCATAGCCTACACAAGATGAGTGCCCAATTCCTATGGCATGCTGGTCCGGTTTGCAAAAAATGGGAACATATGACTCTACCTTATGAAAGAGGGGGCTTTACTGCTCCCGATATGTTTCTCTATTGGGTTGCAGCACAGGCCCAGTTCGCCACGTACTGGTACAAGACCCCTACCGCCCCACCCCAAGTCAAACTTGAAAAACTCACCACATCTGAGATCAACACCATGACGCTGGTCTTCCAGTGCAAGCAAGCATGTGACGGACGCCCTGGCCGACCCGCTAGCGAACACACCGAGGGCATGGAGCCATATTCTAGACCTACCCCCCAGTCCAAATCCATACTACAAATGGCTCCTCATCTGGGACTTTCCTGGGCTGGAACCTATGCATGATAAGCTCCTATCCCGGCGCTAGCTCAAACTGGGGTACCAAGTTCTGGCTGATCTATTCCTGGTTGGGAAGTTCATCACCCCGCAGACATGGCACCAGGGCCACTCCGGCTCTGCACTGAACATGCTGCAGTATTACAGGCTCCGAGCCGCAATCCGTGCTAAAAGGCCAATGTACCCGAATGAACCCCCAGAGACACAAGAATTACTCTACATAGCTAATTCTAGTAACAGCCGAGGGGTAGTTTCCTCACTATATCGAATGCTACTGGCAAAGTCCCAAGACCAAACCCCTAAGGCACGTAATGCGTGGGCTGAGGACCTTGATCGGGAGTTTTCAGATTACTTGTGGAAAAGAATGTGTCTCCATACTCGCAAGGTGTCACTCAATTTTAGATTTCGCTGTATACAATATAAACTGTTTAACAGAGTATACTACACCCCACACAAACTGTCCAGGTTCAATCAAAGTCTAACACATTCCTGCCCCAGGTTCGGACTGGAGGACGCAGGTCACATGCATATGTTTTGGTCCTGCACCGCGCTAAACAAATTCTGGGAGGAGGTCCTCAGCACTCTCTCTGAGATCATTGGTACAGTAGTCAATCCGGACCCAATTGGGGCACTGTTCAGGGTATGGGGGAGTGGTGAGGCTGTGAGAATGGCCACGTTTTTAAATGTGAGCAGCAGGGTTGCCAAGAAATGTGTTCTTCAATGTTGAAGGCCCCACCTACCTTTCAAATGTGTCTCAAAGCACTTACCTGGACGCAAACCTGTTTAGAGGAATATATCACTTCTCTTCCTGCGCACTCACACCCCAGAAATATATGGTCCGCCTTCTGTAGTTACCTCAACAACTGGGACGATGAAGATCCTGGCCTACCCACATCACAGACTGCAGAATTAATTTGACTTAATTTGCCTGTAATCACCAACCATGCTGTAACGCCTGTCTGCAAATGTATATTGTACTGTTAGTGCATTACTACCCGCGCTTTGCATACTGTGTGTAACTTCTACTTTTCACCTGGCGATAAATATAAAGGTTTAAGAAAAAAAATATTACACTGAAACGGATGACCATGTTCACAATACGTAACTTGATGCCCGAATCAACAAGCTTAAGCTGTCTCCCCAAGTGTTGAGCCAGACCACCTGAAGTACCAGAAGCAACCTGAAGTATCAGAAGCAACCTGAAGTACCAGATGCAGCTCAAAACATTCCTCTTCTCCTCTGCTTTCTATCTCTCCCTGCGCTGCTGATCTACCTGTCTGCTGTACTGACTAGTTGCTTGGCAACCGTCCGAGTCTCACTGTGTACCAGGCTCTTTCTTGATCAGTCACACTTGCACTGCCTCCAGGCCTACCACGTACTTAGGGGCTGTAACTTTAAGCCTACAGTCCCTTGTTCTCCTTGCACTACTCAGATCCGGGCTGTCCTGGTTGCACTTACTCAGAGCATTGCTGCCCTGTTTTCCCCTCCCATCTCCTTTGCACTCCTCCCACCCTTTCCCCTTGAACTTCTCGTTCTTGCACTTGCAGGATCTTAAAGAGACAAGGCTTAGTAATATTTTTTGTCTAGTCCTCCCTCTGTCTTCCCCAAATTATCTTGTCTGTGTACAGGCGCTTTATAAATGACTTATCATATCATATCATATCATATCATATCAATGCGCCAGTCTCAATGCCTTCGAGTCACCTGGCATGCCATGGCTGCATCTTCAAGAAATCGTTGATTTTATCTTTGCAGTTCAGGGTGTGATACTCTATGAATTGTGGGTGGGCAGTGAATAGATCAATGCTCCTCAGATTAAGGGGTAGGGGTGCATTGTTGTGCAATCTCTAACCTGTGTTAACCTGTGTATAATGTGGCCAGGGCCACAAAGTGCAGGTGATACAACCACTGATAAATGATAAGGAGCCATGTGCGGGAATTGTTTGAACAATCTTTTGGAATAAAACCAAAAACTCAATAGATAACCGTGAAACATTTTTGCCATGATATTTTTTATAGCATAAAACAATAGAATTATCCATACTGGTGTGGAAATTTAACCAACTGGGCCAGTCCCCAGTTTATTATAGATTTTCCAGGAATGGATCCTATCCATTGGATTCAATGCAAAAAAAATGCACACCTGAACTCTTACGTGTACTTGAGAACAGTGCATTCATATTTTACATGATTCATGCCATCTTGCCAGCTTGCTATGTATATGAGATAAATTAAGGCCACATTATTACCAAGATGTGCTGGTGAGATGGCTGATTTGTTTTTTTTAAAGAGGGATACTTTATGTTATATGCTTATATACAGTTCTAAATCACCACTCTACTAGTTTTAGAGCACATAGGCATCTATCTGAGCCTCTCCGAGATTATCCAGACCTTAGTCTCCTGGATTGCAGAATATGAGCAAAGGAACTATAAGAGGATGGGACAGTAGGAAATAGATACTACAAACTAAGGTAGAAAAGTATTCAGTGGAAATTGTTTTGTGGTAGCATGGGTGTTTCAGTAGTGTTAGTCGGACAATTCTTCTGCAAGAGAGAGGAGACTGTTCTTTGGTGATGTCCTCTCAAGTACAGTAAACGTACTGGCTAATAACAATATGCAACATGCATGGTCAGATCAAACACCCAAAGCTGAAACTCTGAAGCATCATGCTTCCATTTTACATCTGTGCTTTTCAAGATTTACTTGAAGATGCCTAATCTCAAGAGCATTCCAAGGACACAGGTTGTTGTTGTTGTTTTTTCTTACAGCCCCAGTCCTGAGATAACTAATGTACATGGCGGGATAGTAACATCACTTAACTAGCTGTTGAGTACTAGCCCTAGTTATTGGCATTTCATACCTGCCACCTCTTCAAAAATTCAGCAGGCAGGTCCTACAGCTGAACAGTATTCCTACAGACAGCATTTGTGTGTGAGTCTATTCATGTGTGATTAACAAGGATGCACATTTAAATATATTTTACTCATAAGCCTCTGATTTTCAATGACATCACTGGTAAAAACCAGATTAACTTGCTTAGTATTTGAAAGGGAAGAAGTCCATGAAGCTTGAATATCAAGACTCTATTGTATTGTGTGGAAATAGTGTCTGGATAGATGGGGATTGGAACTGTTATCCGTTCCTCAATTTCCCATAAACAGTGAGTGAATTCTCAATTTACTCGAAACCTTATTGATGACAATTCCTGACCATATGAAGTAGTGTGACATACTGCAGTGGAAGTTGCAAGAAACTCCAGGCCCCCTTTGCAGCACAACTCTGCAAGTTACATTGGTGAACCAGACTTTCATCTGTTAACAAAACCTGATTGGTGTTGGAATGAAAGCTTTCTCTGTCATGCCAAGTGTGTGTCACCAGCACAGGTCATAAAAGGTAACCTACAACTAGAATCCCCAAAACACTCAGTGGAGCAGCAGGTCACCTGATCTTGCCACTACCACTTCCTGCCCTCCAGCTGCCAAGATTCTTCCCATCTTTCAGGATTCTTCCTGCCTTCCTTAGCTCCACCCAGCCTGGGAGAATATAGGTATCTGCTCTTGGCCTACTGACTCCTCCATTGCCCAGACACACAGAAAAGCAGTGGGTCATCTGACATTGCCAAAGCCTGATCTCAGGATCTGTCTCACCTTCTAGGATTCTTACTCCATTCCTTGCATGATTCTTCCCACCTCCCTCTGGCAAAACCCCATTTCCACCCACCTTGAGAAAATATATAGCATTCGGCTCCTGGTCCACTGCCTCATTCATTCTCTGGACACACAGAAGAACAGCATGTCCCCCGATTTCGTTATCGCTCCTTCTTTGGATTTTTCCCACCAGACCGCCTTCTAGTATTTCCACTGCCTTCCGCTGGACACATTCCAAACTCCACCAAGATACGAAGGAATATAAGGATCTGCACCAGATCTACTAACTACCTCATTACTAGAACACTCAGGAGAGCATCAGATAACATCACCTTGCCACTGCCAATTCTCAGGATTCATCTGGACTGCCCACCTTCCAGTATTCTCCCCGCCTTCATCTGAGTGGACCTCTAAATCCACACATCCTTGAAGGAATATAGGGCTCTGCACCTGGTCCACTGCCCCCTTTTATTCCCAGACACACAGCAGAGTAGCAGGTCCCCTGACCTTGCAGCTGCCTGCGTTCAGGATGTTTCCTACGTTTTCCTGTTTACCAGGATTTATATGGTGTTCCTATGGCTGACCACCTAACTCCAACCACTTTGGAAGAAATATAGGGCTCTGCTCCTGGCCTATCAATGTCTTCATTCCCCAGACTGATAGGGAAGCAGCAGGTCCCCTGAACTTTGTGGTGCCTGCTTTCAGGATCCTCCCCACCTTCCTGCCTTTCAGGATTCTTCCTACCTTACTGCCTTCCAGGATTCTTCCTCCTTCCCGTTGCCATACCAGTAACCCATGCACCTTGACAGGATCACAGAGCTCTTCCCTGGCATACTGGCTTGGCTTCTTCATTCCCCAGGCACACAGTGGAGCAGCACGTCCCTTTACCTTTCTGCAGCCTGCACTAAAGATCCTCCCTGCCTTCCCAACGTACATGATTATTTCTGCCTTCCCACTTTCCATGAATCATCCTGCCTTTCTTTTGCTGCTACCCTAACTCCACCCACCTTGGGAGAAATATAGTGCTCTGCATATGGCCTACTGCCTCTTTCATTCCTCAGATGCACAGCAGAGCAGCATGTTTGCATGTTTCCTGACCTAGCAGCTGCCCGCTCACAATATCCTTCCCTCCTTCCCTCCTTCCTGGAGTCTTCCTTCCTTCCTAGATTCACAGATTATTCCTGCCCTGGTGGCCACACCCCTAACTCCATCCACCTTTGGAGGATTATAGGGCTATGTGCCTGGTCTACTCCCACCTTCACTCCCCTGGAACACAGAAGAGCATCAGGTCCCCTGACCTTGCTGGCATCCAACTTTGGTTTCTTTCCACAATTCTTCCTACCTTCCCATCTTCCAGGGTTCGTCGAATGTTCCTGTTGCCACATCCCTAATTCAACTTACATTGGGAGAAATATAGTGCTCTGCCCCTGACTCACTGCCTCCTTTCTTGACCTTGCCACTGCCCACTCTCAGGATGCTTACCACCTTATAGGAGTCTTCTGCCATCCATTGGCCACACCCCTAACTCCACCTACCTATGCAGGAATATTTAGCACTATTTCTGTCCCAATGCCTCCTACATTTCCTAGACACACAGAAGAGCAGCAGGTCCCTTTAGGTTCCTTCCTGCCTTGCCTCTTCCAGGATTCTGCCCGCCTTCCAACATTCTTACCCCTTTCCAGTGGCCACACCCTTAGAGGAACAAATGAGGCTATTCTCCTGGCCTACAACCTCCTTCATTCCCTGGGCACATAGTGGAGCAGAGGGTACCATGGCATTGCTGTCTTCCACTCTAAAGATCAATGCTAGCTTCCAGGCTTTCAGGATTCATCCAGACTTCCCACCTTTCAGGATGTTTCCATCCTACCTGTGGCTGCACCCCTGACTCTTATCACCTTGCTTGGAATATGGGGTTCTGCTCCTGGACTAGTGCCTTCATCATTCCCAAGACATGCAGGGCAGCAGCAGGTGCATTGACACTGCTGTGGCCCACTCTCTGTATCCTTCCTGCCTTCCAGGATTCTTCCCACCTCCCTTCTTCTATGATTCTTCCCACCTTACTGTAGCCACACGCCTAACTGCATTTATCTTGGTAGGAATATAGGGATCTGCTCCTGGGCCTCTGCCTCCTTCTTTCTTTAAACACAGAAAAGCATCATGCCCCCGTGACCTTGCTGTCGCTCGCTCTCAGGATCCTTCCCATCTTCCCCCTTCCTAGTATTCTTCATGCTTTCACAATTTATCCTTTTTTTTTTGCCTTCCTGTGGCCACACCCTTAAGTGACCAAACATGGCAGGAATAAAGGGCTTAGTTCTTGGCCTACCATCTCCTTTATTCCCAGACATTCAACTTAGCAGCCAGCCCCATGACCCTTTTGACACCCTTCTCACCTCACAGGATTCTTCTCGCCTTCCTGAGCCGCATCCCTAACACAAACCACCTTTGAAACAATTACTTACATAAGCATCCCTAGGTGTCCTTCATGCCCGGCATCCTCGGTGCAAGATGGACAAGGTAAAGGATGTGATACACCCGCTGTTTGCATTTCACCTAGAAGGTTGTTGCTTAACAACCTCTTGCCAAAAGACATCACTATGTGTCTCCTCCAACCACAACCCCCCACTAGGGCTCTAACGGCCAAACAGCCTGGCCATCCCTGGCAAGCTACCTTATTGAACCTATTTAATATGCTGCTTACCCCATCCAACACTCACGGACCATGTGCACATGCCCCCTCATACTGATCAATGCTCGCTCAGCAGTCTCTCACACTGCTGAGATCACCAACCTCATTTTATACAACCTTGATAACCTCTACATTACCCCATCTTCCCCCATGTTTTCAATGCCCTCCTAAGATCCAGGTTACTGCATCCACAGGAGTGATTGGCCATGCGATTAACCATACTCTTTCTTTCAGTCTGTCAGAAAAAGCTTTTTAGGATCACTTGCCTATCAAGTGCTCCCCTGCTCTTCCAGAATTATAAGGACACCACCTCCTCTCTCACCATTTCCCTGGCTGGCTGACCTCTGTAACCACTCCTTCCAATTCAATTATTTATTGTGATACTGGTTGAAACTAGTCAACCTTGCACAACATGATAAAAACAATCACAATTAACCATCACCAACTCCTTTGCCATGGGCTCTTTCCCACAACCCCTCAAACCCCCTTGTGCACCCACTCCTAAAAAAGCAGTCTGCAGCCTCATGGAGAAGTTGGTCTTCTCTCAACTGACCCTCAACACCAAATCAGCTGGCTGCCTCCATGACCACAATTCTGACTTCAGAGCATCCAGGGGCACCTAAACTGCTCTCCAGAACACCCAGGAAAACCTGCCCCTAACCCTGGGCTCTTACTATCCCTCTGTTCTGATCCTTCTTGATCGTTCCTCTGCCTTTGACATTGTCAATCATGCCATCCTCAAAAATCATCTATGTAGCACCCTTTGCATCATGGACCGGGCACTGGCATGACTAACCTTCCTTTCAAACCGACCCACCCAAATGAAATTGGGCCTTTTCCTTTCCTCCACCTCACTCTCTTTATGTGGCATCCCTCAGGGCTCTATCCTATCGCCTTGGCTTTTCAACATACACCCTGCACCCCTGGCCCACTTGATCTCTACCTTCTCTCCTCACTTCCAGTGCTATGCTTACAACACTCAGCTTTCCTAACCTCCTCCCCTTCCTCTCTTATACCTGACCGCCTGACTGTTATTCAGGCATGGTTCCCTCGTAATGATCTCTGCCTTAATGCAATTAAGACATAGATCCTTCTCATTGGGACACCTGTTCCTCAACCTCCACTCTCTGGTCACCCTTCTGGGTACCCTCTTGTGAGGCTAAGAATCTTGAGGTCATCTTGCACATCACAGACCTTGCCAAGAAGTCCAATGTTCAGCTTCATCTACTCAGAGGCATTCTCCCTTTTCTCACCTTCCCCCAGAAGCTCAATGTCTCCAGAGTTCTGATTCTCTCAAGGCTGGATGACTGCAACAGCTCCTTAATCTGCCTCTTTCTTCTATTCAACCTCTCCAACTAATCCAGAATAGGGCTGCAAGACGTATCCTTGGCCTCAAGCCCAGGGACCACACCTCTCCAGCCCTAACATCTCTTCATTGGCTCCTGGTGACTGCAAGGATCACATTCAAGACCATTTGCATCATCCATGAGGCTGCAAGGCTGTCTGGGCCAGGGACCTCTCTACATCCAGCTTTCTCTCCCTAAATACCTCCCTGCTGGAGTTCTTCAGTCCTCTAGCTCCAACTCTCTATTGTACAGGTGTTTCTACAAGCCGAATGGCCTCCCTGCCCCCCTCAGACTTGGATCTGCTTAAGTATCGGAAATTGCTGAAGAATTTCCTTTTCTGCTCCTCCTTCCTTCCACCCCTTCCGTGCTAATGTACCTCTACCGCTGTGACTGGTGCCTGCCCCTTATGAGTTTACAGTGGGCTAGGCCCTTCTTGACTAGTCTGCCCAATATACCTACAAAACTTGTCCTTGGGCACCCTTCCTGGACTATCCTGATTCTGGTCCACCCCATCCTTCCCTCTTTATCCTCCTCCCAAGCCTTTCCCCCTACTTCCTTTCCCTCCGTCGCAATTTCTGTTCTCTGCACTTACACAGTAAGAATGTTACAAGGCCTAGTACGACCGTTACTGTTTTTATTTTTACTATGGTACCCCACACCCCTTTTTTGTCTTCTGGTGCCTGGAAACACTTGTTTATAAGCGCCATAGAAATGTCCAATAAACAAATACATGGTTACTTTCATCATATCAGGAATACATCACCTTCACCTCATATACAGATCACTCTTTCATTAATAACATCTCCAATCGACTCTCCTCTGCCAAAATATGCACACACTAACAATGTTCCCAACTCCCATGTCAACATCCACACTCAAAGTGTGCTACTCACACTAACGGATCTGTGGACCTTATGCAATTGACCTTATACCAACAAATGCAATACTATAAACTATTTGATTTGCCAATCCTCATCACCTGTCCCGAATGTATTCCACTCAACCCGTCTGATCCAGCCACCATCCAACTGTAGATTACCCACTCAACCATGCCCTAGAAGGGTCTGGCTAAATGCTCACTCACTCAGCGCATCTCATTTAAAACATTTGAAGTCAATAAGCTAGAAGCAAACTTTGCAGAGTTCCCCAAACCAGGGAATGCATCTCTCCTTCTAGAATTGTTCAAGATCCTCGCTATGAAACTGGTT
This sequence comes from Ambystoma mexicanum, assembly GCF_040938575.1. Taxonomy (NCBI): domain Eukaryota; kingdom Metazoa; phylum Chordata; class Amphibia; order Caudata; family Ambystomatidae; genus Ambystoma; species Ambystoma mexicanum. The sequence continues at coordinate 1,351,126,967 of NC_090931.1, forward strand.
AATACTCAAGCCCCTATAAAAAACAACCACGCTAAGATCAAACCATCCACCCCCCGGTACATCCCCAAGCTCATCTCCAATAATTGCTCAATCAGAGCCGGAGAGAAAGGGTGGCTGTGAATTGGCTTCTGCTCCGCAGGAGTGCAAGTATGAGTAGGGGTAAAATGGCCGACTCAGCCCTCACACTGATATAAATCACACCACAATGCAATCATAAAGGTAAAACAGGAATAGTTAAGAGATATACCTCCTTCACCTTTTATAAGAGCATGGGCCCAGGGAAGAGGGTGAAGGTGAACCAGTAATGACCCAAACAACACAGTTTCACAGTCCAAAATAACGGGTATGCCCAATCAAGTTTAAATAAATATATAAGCAGTTTAATTAAACACACCATCTGTATTTATTATTATTATTATTATTATTATTATTATTATTATTGTATTTATTGAGCACAGAACTTGCTTCAAGAAGCAATGAAACACTTTTCAAAGGTATACACCAATACAAATACATAACAGAGCTCTTTACAGAGGTGTACAACATTACAGATGCAGAATGGAGAGCTTTTCACTGGTAACAACAGAACAGATATACAGAAGAGGGTAGACCGCAGTGTGGGACAGAGGACCGGTGGTGGGCAGGAGAAGGGCAGGTGGTGTCTAGCAACTAAGGTAGCACAAGCAGCAATGAGATGGCCTAGGTGTTAAGAGGAGAGACTCCTTGAAGAGGTGGATCTTGAGTTCTTTCGGAATTGTAGGAGTGTGGGGGCAAGTCTGATGCTGACAGGGAGGAGGTTCCATAGTCTTGGGGTGTAGGTAGAGAAGGCTTGTTTTCTGGTCCTTTCCTTTTTGCAGCGGCAGATTTCAAGTCTGCATGATGTCCTGGATTCTGTTGGTGCGAGAGATGCAGAGTTTCACATAGGATGAATAAAGAACACAGTTAAAAAAAACACCCCACAGGAAGAACAGAGAAGATGCAACAGACTGGAGAAAGTACCACTCTGAGTGTGGTTACATGGGTTGTAGGTAAAGTACTAACCACAAAAAGGAAATCTTGGTAGAAAATAGGAGCCCCCACGACACAACCAGTCTCTAGGATCCAATTTGACCGAGGGGGCAGTTCAGAGTCAATAGTACCTGGATTCAGTACTTGATGGGCAGATGCAGCTAGACCTGGGGTAGAACGTTGCCCCCTTTTCCGTCAACCCCATGCCAAAAGCAGGTGATCAGGCACAGTTCAGGCATGTATGATCTTGGAGGCCCCGGCAGCAAGAAGGCATCGAGTAGGGGTGAATGTCTTTGCTCTGTGTGGTAGAACAGTGCTTTCCAAGGATGCAGTTTGGGCAGTCCCAGGTACTCTTCACAGTTGACCAGGACGTGTCAGGCTTTAGCTGCTGGGAAGGGTTGATGAATGACACTCCTGCTATTCGAATTGGCGGATCACAGTCGAAGTGGTGATCAAGGGTGCATTGATGGGCGATCAATGATGTGGCAGTTCAACAGCTGGCTGGGATGAGTCATGGTTGTAATCCCTGGTAATGAGATGACAGTTCAATGATTAGCTGGGTTGAGCCATGGTTGTAATCCCTGGTAAGAGTCCACGGTAAGAGTCTGATATGGTGTGGGTACTGACATTGAGCAGTCGTTTTGGGCATACAAGTTGAGGAGCTTTGGCTGGGACACAATGCACAGGTGGATTTTGCCCTTCTGATGTCACACCCAAAGTGCTTTGCTCCAGAGGAAGTAGAGTGGACAGTAAAGAGAGAAAGAGAGACAGAGAGACCATGAAAATCAAGATGGTGGAAGCCTCCTTCCCTTCACCAGAACCCACCTTCCTATCAGAATCCCACCCAATTCCCGTCTTACTGAGAACAAATTCCTCTAGAGATGCAGCACTTTGGTGTGAGGCTACACCTTTTAAATGGATTTGCTCGCTTGATTCGTGGGCCCAGGACAGCCTGCTATCCAGCTGTCTCGGGCAGAGGGTGTTATGTGCCCTCACAAAGAGGAGGCTCTGGCCTCCAGATTCTGGTCCTGCCATTTGGCTGGCTATACCCGGCGGACCAGAATACATAACACCTCCCACCGTAGAACTTACTCACAGTAGCTGACCCATGTGCGATATCAATTGGAATGTGGTAGTTGTGGTCATAACTTATCAATAGCACCATGCACTATGCCTAACCATAGACATAGCTTTTATTTAGAGTTTACCCTGCCACCAGCATGAGTTACTTATGATCATCATCTGTCAGGGGACTCTATCTTAAATGCTGCCTCTGCACCGTGGGTACTTGGCTGCCTTACTGGCTGTCAAGGGAGCATCTCATTACCTTTGAAACTGCTCTCTGCCATGAGTAGCTAAGGTTGCGCAGATCAGGCTACTGATGAGGCAGGGCATGAGTGCTCTATGCTTTTGGCATGGAGTTGACAGAAAAGGGGGCATATGGTTGGCAGATTACCCCTTTTTGAGACAGAAATATATAGGATTTCAAATTGCGTACCACCCACACCACTGCAAATGCCTCCTTCTTGATGATGGCCCACTTAAGCTCTTGGTTGGTCAAGCGCCTACTCAGGTAAGCACAAGGTTGTTCTGCCACTTCAGAGTTCAGTTGTGCTAATACTGGACCGATGCTACATTCACAAGCATCTGTCTGGATGATAAACTCTTGCCCAAAACCAGGGATCTTTAAAACTGGGGCCTGATACATGCCATCCTTCAAGCTCTGGAAGGTTGACCGACAAGCAGGGTCCCAGGTAACTATTTTCAGAATCTTCTTGGAATTGCCATAGTTGAAGGAAAGGGAAAGTGTTCCATACCCCTTAGAAGAAGGCTAGTAATAATCTGTGAGGACGAGGTAGGCTCTCATTTGAGTCTGGGTTTTGAAGATGTTCCAATTCTTCACCATCTGGACTGTGTTATGTATCACCACCTACTGGGTAACCCTGGTAAATCACAGTACCCTGTGCTATCTGGCACTTGGATGCATTATTAGTCAAGTCAGACTTCTGTGTGGCTTGAAGCTCCTGTTGCTGATGTAATGAATGGTCTTCTCAGATGTTGCTGAATGCCGCCATGCCATCTAAGTAGGCAACACTGAAATCTTCCAGCACCATTAGGACCTGATTCTTCATCCTCTGGAAGGTGACATGGCCATTCTTTGATCTGAAAGGCATAACAGTGAAGTGGTAGGGCCCTGTCCGGGGTGGAGAGTGTAGACATCTCTTTTGCATGATCGGTCAGGTGGAACTGCCAGTAATTAGCCATTGGGTCAAAGGTACTCATGAACTTTGCAGCACCTAACCACTCAATTAGTTTATCTGCCCAAGGGATGCTGTTAAGGATTTAACTCAGGTGATACACTCTGCTCTCGGCCTAGTGTACAGCGCAATGGAAAAACGTATTTGATATATAGATTCAATTATTTGAAAGATGTACCACTCGTATCACACCCCTTACTTTAAAAATACCCTGGGTCACGCTGGACCAGGACTCAGGCTGGTTTGTAAAAGGTGTTATTTATTTATTTATTTATTTATTTATTTATTTATTTATTTATTTATTTAAGATCAAAATCACAATATATATTTTAATAGTTAAACACCAATCACCAATGGGGTGACAGAACACTGAATATTATCTTTAATACACTAGGACTAAGTAATGAGCCAAACAATTGCAGCACAGAAATAATACTTTTGTGTTGGTTCAGATCAGATAGCACTATGGTTAGAGGTTCTCCCTGCAACCTCCAAACCCCCAAACCCCCTATAGGCAATGCAAAGAGATGGAAGGAGAGAGTAGGTATTCAGGAATAGTACAGATTGAACAGTGTCTCACTTCTCCTTTACCCCCTTACACAGAAAGAGAAAAACGAAGTGGGCTTTTTAATTGTCAGGATGATTTTTAAAGTGGTTGAGCAAGAAATGTGTAGAATAATGCTTAATTTATTCAAAATTCTTACCGGAGCCGCTTTGAACAGTTGCACACAATCACCAGCAATGATTTAGTCTAAAGAAAACATTTGAAATCTTAATGTCCATTTCAGAAACAAATGGAAGCTATTTCACACGTGTAAAAATCTTTACCATGCGCGATATTCGTGATAATGGGATAATCGCACTGTTTCGAAATGCGGTTTTGGGTTCTATGGATAGCTATGGATGTTAGGTACAAGTAGGAAAAAACTGAGGGAGTTATAGAAGTTTTAGTAAAGGTTGTTTTTGCGAGATAGGCGCAAAAATGGAAAGAGGCTTCAGTTTTAAAATCAGAAAAATATTGACTATGGACTAGAGCATCCAAGCTAAACCACCAGGACGGAACATGTAAGAGTCAGGAGTGATTCACGACTCAGTCCTGGTTCCTCGCTGTCCACCTTGGAGCGCTATGCTGGTCGTGCGAATGAAATTAATAGATCAAAGTTGACAAAGATGACTAGGAACAAGGATGCTTTTACAGATAGACAGAATAAGATTTCACTACGGATTCAGACAATGTTACTGATTATGGAAGTAAGGATTGTTCAGAGGTTAGGAGGGGACAAGATAATGCATGGGAATCAACAGTTTCTATCTTCCTGTTAATACTCACAAGACAAAATGTATTTAAGATTTTGGACCATCAGGATTTTGGACCATTGAATCGGATCTATCAGGGACGGACAGCTGGGCATATCAGACTCGACAAGGTCAGCAAGTCTCTCTGGTCACAGCACGGCACAGGACTGGACGGAATCTGCCGTTCTTGGTTCTGAGGATATTTCAATTCAGCAGGCAAGCATTAACAGCACGCCCGGCTGTATTATGATGCTTCCCCAAGGCTTTTGGGGTTCTGTTCTAGAGTTCAAGGCCTAGCTGAGAATGGTTCAGCCATGCATGGGCTTGTGCTTTGCCAAGTTTCTGGAGTCTGGAACAAGGAAGATGTAGATTTCAACAGCAGGGCGCTCCGCCACTATCAGGAAAGTGAGTGGATATGTCTGTGTTCATGTGCTGTCAGCTGTCTCTATTTATGCTCTAAAATTACATCATAAAGGGGGTGTGTGGGCCGGTTTAGCTAAACTTGCCCCTTTGAGCTGGGATAGGGTCAACACTTCATCTCCGCCTTGCATTTGGGGTGATTGGATCAAGGCCGGCTGATGTCACATTTCATGATTTGCTTTACAGTCCTCAGAGACCTCCCTTTAGCCACTGGTCCCAAAATCGGATTTTACACTAAACACACATTTCTACATTAGTCACCTTTATATAAATCACACACAAAGATGCCATATTTTCTGTAGCATTGTTTCATCAAAATCTCACAGCTGTAGGATCTTGTTTTAACTTTCTACAGAATTGTGTCCTTTTCACTAGGCACACAGTTTCCAAATTGTATGCAACTTTCCACAAATGTGCATCTTTAACATAGGGATAGGTGTGTACATTTTCTTAATTCTAACAGTAATACATAGTGCATAAAATCACATATCTTGCCATTCCTGTCCAGAACATGTCACACAGTTCTGCCGCCTCTTCACATGTGCAGCCAGAAATAAAATTAACAACTCTGTCATTTTTATATTTTTAACCATTTTAAATAGTAAGTTATAAGTCTCTTAAAATGTGTTCTTTGGTCATGTTTAGCAACAGATGGTCGCTTGGCTCCGCCTCTTTTTGTCTCCCTGCAATCCGAGGCATCCCCCTCCTGGATTGTTCCTTCCAAGAGAGTTTACGACTGCCTTCACACCTCCAATTTCCTGGGCTGCAACTTTGTCTTTGTTCCTTTGCCTTCTCTAGACACTATTCTGCTCTAACCTGCAATTAATACCTCCCTGTGAGTTTCTGCTGAGAGGAAGGTCCCCCTTCTGGGAGAAAAAACTGCTTTTCCAGTTTTTTGCAGCTTCAGCCAAGCTGATTAACTTTTTTTTTTTTAATACCTATGTTTATTCCATTTAAACAACACAAAGACAACGTGGATATTTAAACAAACAGACATTCATCAGAAAAAGAAAAACAAGGCAATATCGAAAGCGGCAAGGGCACAGCAGGGCCAAGGGGCCGTGAGAAGGTTGTGAGACAAAGAAATGCTGGTAACACAGGTTGCGACTTATGTCCTCGAGACAGGGCAGGGGAAGGGAAGGGGTTGAGAGGGGGAGAGGGAGGGAGAAATGGGAGGGGGTGGGTTTCAGTGAGCATCGAGCCATTTACCCCATATTTTTTCAAATTTACGGGGACAACCCCACTCATTATAGATCCGGCGCTCTGAAGCTGCGCATCTGTCCAGTTCATTGCTCCATCGGTTCGGGCACAGTGGGTCTGCGGAGCCCCAATTGGCCGCAATGAGTCTTTTGCCCACCCCCAGTGCAACCGCCAAAAACATTCTTTTGTGTTTTGTCAAGTCCACTTCTCCCAGATGCCCAGGAGTGTCATTTTAGGATCATTGGGAATTGGCATCGCCAGGACAGTGGGGATCGTGTTGATACAGTCCCCCCAGAAGACTTGTAACACTTGACAGTCCCACATCATATGGTAGAAGGTAGCAGGCTCAGTTTTGCATCTAATGCATATCTCATCCTCGGGTCCCCCCCATCTGGAAGCTGATTAACTTTTAAACCTAGCAAAAGCCACATTTGTTGCATCACAAACAAATACATTTCTTTCTTGGCCTTAAAATCTGTGTAATCAAAAACACTACTAAAATCTGTATTCCTGTTTGGCAACAATCTTTGTTCTGTTTGCTAATGCAGCAGGCTTTTGAATTCTAGCTCACTTTTAAAGTGTCATCAGTCTGCTCTGACAGCTGTCATTCAGGCGGCCCAGGGTACTGCACCCAGATTTTGGCATAGGGGCTGTCAGTTTACAGACTTTCCAGTTTTTGGATGAATGTTTTGCTCTTCATATAAGGACTTTTTATATTCATAATGCTTCATTAGATACATGAATTTTAGCACCAGGCAAGATTTTGAATGTAAAAGTTTTGTGTTATAGGCATTTTGGAGTTTTTAGCAACAAAGCAAATGACATTTGTAGGCACATTTTGGGGTTTCATTAGCAAAGTGTTGCTTCTCTCTGCACTCTGTTTGTTGGTTATGGAACCCAATGGCACATTTCTGCAGGGTGTGCTCCATTCCACTGCACATGCACCATAGGTGGCAGGTTGTGCATCCCTCTTTTTGTGTGCTGAAGCACACAGTTTTTGTAGGTTTTTGGCACACACAAGGGTTTTGCTGCCATTGTTGCTGTTTCTTTCTCCATAACTGGCAGGGTGATGCCGCATAGCATAGCGGAGTGGGTCAATACATCCCACAATGCACAAGGGGTGTGAGTCCCCAATAATACACACAAAAGCTGACTTTGGTTTTACCGCTCCTGCACTTTTTAGAGACCAGTCCAACTGAGCTAGCCCGGGGCTGAAGCATGGCTCAATTTCCCCCAAGGTCAACATCTTGGAGACTTCCTCCTTGATGGTATATTTTGCCATGTTGGGCAATTCAATTCTTCACCAGTTTACTGTATACCATGCTGATATCATAGAAGCACCAATCAATATTCCTGGAATCAGGAAAATAGTCTGGTGAACTGATGTAGCAGCTGCTGGCAGTCCTGCCGTGGATGTTCAGTGAGGTCTGGATAGCTTTCAAATCCCTCAAGAGACCTGCCAGTGGGCACTGCGTGCAACTAGTTGGGGAGGTGAACCATCTCCTTTTCTGTCTTGCCATCCATGAGCAAGCAATCATTCATATTGAGTTTAATGAGGTTTAAGCCGGTTCACATGGAAAACCCAATGTGTCTACTTCTGGGTCTTCATATCAGTGAGGTGGTTCACCTTTCTGATCTTTTCCAGCACCATATAGGGCCCAGTCCACTGGTCGTGCAATGCACTGAGTCTGACGGGTTCCATGATCCAGATCATCTGGCCAAGCTTGTACTCCATCTTCTGGTCATGCCAGTGCATCATGAGATTCTGGCTTGCCTTTCGGTTCTTGGTGTTTTATTCCCTGTGCTTATTTATTTTGGATTGATGTCCAAGAACATAGTCTTCTATGTTGGGGGAAGGAGGTTGGGGATTGCTCTCCCATCCTTCCTGCACCAGACTTAGTGGACCCCTAACTGGATGACGGAATAGGAGCTCAAAGGGACTGAACCCTACACCGTTCTGTGGCACCTCCCAGTAGGATGACAGGGAGCATGGCAAGAGAATATCCCACGTTCTTCTGTGGGACTATTCCAAGCCACCTATTATGCCCTTGAGCATCTTGTTGAAGCACTCAACAAGCCCTTTGGTTTGTGTTTGAAAGGCTGTGGAGAACTGTAGGTTACTCCACATTCATCCCACATTGCCTTTACATACGCGGATATAAAGTCAGATCCCCTGTCAGAAAATACTTCTTTAGAGAATCCCACATGAGAGAATATCCTGATGAGTCTTCCCAACCACACATGCTTTGATGCTCCTGAGGGGGGCAGCCGGGGTTCCAGCTGGTATGATCAGCAATGACCAAGATATACCAGTTTTCCCGAGGAGGTTTGTGGATCCAAAGGACCCACAATGCCCATACCAATCCTCTCAGAAGGCTGTCCAACCAAGGGCAATGGAATTATGGTGGCCTTGATGGCACCACCAGCCTTGACAGATGCTTTGCAAGTGTAGCAGTACTTGACACATTATTTTATCTTTGATCCCATGTGGGGGCAATAGAAGAGGGCAGGCAGCCTGTCAGCTGTCTTTGTCATTCCAAGATGATCTAACACTGGGATGTTGTGAGCCACATCCAAAAGGAACATTCTGTGGCACAGGGGAAACACCAAGTGCCAGTTCACTGTACATGAGACAGTGTACCAAAACACCATGAACATCCTTGGGGCTTCTCCCTGGGCCTGCTTCTCTGCCTGTTCATGCAGATCTGCCACAGTTGGGCAGTCACCCTGTCCTTCGCAAATGTTAGCCTGACTTGGGCCCCAGCTAAAGACAAGTCACTCACCTCAGGGAGACCCTTAAGGTTAAGGGTACTGTGTCCTCCACCTCAGGTTTGGGATCTACACCTTTAGGCATCTCTAAGGTTACTGAGTGGGGTGCCTGCCACAGCAATAGACCCTATCTGGCAGGATCAGGTGTCTCTGTGGAATCTGGATCCAGATTGTTAAGTGCCAGTGATGCTGGTCTTTTGATGTCATCAGCTGGAAAAACCGCTGGACCCATGGCTGCTTCCCATGCTGCCTCATTTGCCCTAGACTGTATCACTGCTGCAATGAATGTGGAGTCATGTTTATCGTTTCCCAGCAGACAGTCTGCTGGAATGGTATCTTTAACAGCAACATGGAGCTGAGATGTTCCCCCCTCCAACTGAGCTCCATGATAGCCAATGGGCATCTAGTGAGACCATTTAATCCTCTCACTAGTCTGGGAGGACCAGGGATAATCTGGTCCTCTCACACTTCTGTCGCCGGACAACAGTGATACTCAAAGCAGTATCACAAAGTGCTTGGGCTCTGCTCCTATTAATGAATAAGTGGCTGAAAAATATTTCTGTAGTCTCGGGAACCGGGGCAGCAGTGAAACACCCAGTACCTTGCACGCTCAGGGATGCAAAGGTGCATTTGCCTTACCCCAGTCAGAGTGGGAATTCATCATCTAAGATGCCTACATTGACTATGGGGGTCATTCCGAGGTTGGAGGTAAGTAACGGTCCTTACGGGCATAGCGCAAATAGCATGTCTGTGTAGTCAATAGCCTGCTAATAGAGGGCTATTACGAATTCGGGGGCGCAAGCTTTACGCCATGCCGGTAAGGGCATTACCGCCATGCCATTAAAGGCACGAAAAATGCCGTTAGCGGCATCATGCATAGCGCAGATTGCACTACCGCCATGAACCAATGCGACATTAGCGGTCACCGCTAATAACGGTCACCGTAAATAAGGGGAACCAGAAGTAGCATCATTGCACAGAAACGGGAAGGAGCACAGCGGCCATCTTTAAAAACACAATCCACAGGACCTGTGGAACTATGCTGTTTGTCGGAAAATCTTCATCCAACACACCACAATGCCAAAGGCCGTCAAGAAGGGCACTGCCCGCCAGCGCAAGAAGCGCTTCAGCGAAGACGAGTTGGAGATCATAGCTGGGACCCTGCAGGAACATGCAGACATCGTGTTCGCCCAGAGCATGAAAAGGGAGGCCATCATAAGAAAAAAATAGATCTGGGCACTTGTGGGGCAGAAAGTGAGCGCAGTCGGGAACACCCCACGCACCATAAAAGACTGCAGGAAGCGTTGGGACGACTTGTGGCTGCAAGTACCTAACATACTATCTGTAAACATGAGGCAGGCAATAGGAACAGGCAGAGGAGTCAGCTCCCCCATCAAGCTGTCCTGATGGGAAGACATCTGCGCCATTGGCATTATGGGGATAGAAGGTGTCAGAGAAATGGAGTGTGGCGCCACAACACCGGCGGATGGAGGTGAGTGTCCTAAGAAAACACTGTAATGCAAAGTCTGAGGAAAGTTAACCAATATGTATTTCCAAAGAGGCAAGCCATGGCCCAACACACACACACTCCCAGCAAAGTTGTTGGACGCATCACAGACACATGCCTGCTGCAAGGCAATGGCGTACCTGACACATACCACACAAAATGTAAATGCCATAAGTCACACTGCATGCAGGCCCCAACAAATATGCATGTCACATACCATAGGTCTTAGCCAACATGAGTGACCCCGATGTATGCCTGTATAACCCACCCATGTATCAAACAGCGTGATCATCCAAACTCTAATGCCTATCACCCTCGATTGTGTGGATGATCAATTATACAAATGTATGTATGATGCCTATCAAAACATCACTCATGCCGTCCCTCTCTTCGACCCCCACAGGCTCAGACCATGACAGCGATGCCCAGGACTCAACCCCACCGAGAACCACGCCCCGGAAGAGGGCCCGGGATGAGGGTAACCGGCCTTTCACCTCGAAGGGCCAACCCAAGGGCCGCCGTGCACCACCTGTGAAAACACCTCAGGTTGCCAAGGCACCGGTGCTGCCGAGGGCCATTGAGGCAGAAGCGCCAACACCTATTGCACAGCCACAGGAAACAGCCGAGGCTCCACACTCAGCAGAGTCCAGTTTGGCTGGGGAGGTGGCAGCCACAGCACCCCAGGCTGAGGAGGAGGCACAGGATGAGGTATGTGTGCCCGTGGAGGACGATACCTCAAAATTTCCCCGCACGCCCAGTCCACAGGCATTCCCCCAAATCTCATCTCTTTAGTCGGACCACGCCACCACCCCGGAGCAGTCTAGGCGGGAGTTAATTGAAGGGGCCTTTAGTCCCATAGTGGAGAGCAGTGAGGCCGAGCATGACATCCCCTTGTGCGGCAGTTCGAGGAGGACAACGCCCAGGCAAGGCAGGAGTGGCGGCAGACCATCGCCTCTCTAGGCAAGACCATCACAGACAACACCACCTCCAAGGGCAAAATATTTGCGGAGAACACTAGCCGCCTGTGCGAGGAGGTATCCGCCTGTCGGCAGGTACTCAGCCGCATAGCCGATGCCATGGAGTCAGGACGTCCGGCAACCCAATTTGAGCAGGCGGCCACACCATCCTCGTCAAGCTCTACCCAGACAAGCCCACTCCACAGGTCGTCGCGCACCCTGTGCCGGCCAGACATGCTGCCACCAGGTCCAGGGAGTGCTAATTAATAGTCTGATGGGACATGTGTGGGGGAGTTTGGGGGGAGGGGGGACGGTGTGTGGGGGAGTTGTGGGGGAGGCGAAGGGGGGTGAGGGTGGTGGAGGGTTATTGCATTTATATTGTTAAGTTCAATACACCCGTTGTGTCAAAAGCAAGACCTGAATGGACATTCATCATTGCGCATGTGTCATTAATTCATATACAGTGCATAGTGTGCATGTACCCCCACACCCAGTGCCCTCTGTCAAACTATCATGTCACCCTCTGCAGCCATGTGTTTCAGTAATATTGTGCAATCACTGACTGACGCACAGCACGTCCCTCCTGTGCATCGGCACCGCAATGATGTGCAGCCACTTCTTCTTCATCCCCTTCATCATCACCAGGTGGTTGTAGTTCAATGTCAGGGGACAGGGGCACGTTGCGTCAGATACACATGCCGCCAGATTATCGTTGGCCACATGCACATGTCCCTGGATGTATGCACGCCATTTTTAGGGGCTCAATGTGTCCTGTGCCAAGGAATAATGTTGTCGGTTGCCTCTTCAAGATGATACATGGTGTGCTCTGCCGTGTTGTTGCTCATGCATTGTGTACGCATACAGCTGTGCCCGTGTCCATTTAGTGATGTGCAGCGTTCTGTAGGATTTTCTGATGGGGAGCATTGCCAGTAGGCTCTGCAATGTTAGGCATTCTGTGCTGATTGTTCCCATGGTGACATGCACCATTCCTGTGGTTGATCCGAGATATCGACCACAACAATGTCAGATGATCTTGCTTGCGTCACCTCCCATCTGCACCTTGTTGGAGTGGTATTGCTTGCGATTGTGTTAAACCACCTCCATAGCATGGAGGCCACCTTTTGTTTCAAGAATCTCCTGGGGAGTCCGTGGTAGGGATATGTATTCTGTTGTGTGCTTGAGGAGGGCATCCAGCACTTGCTTCAGGATGCAAGTGAATAAGGGTGGTGATATGCCATGCATGTGCCCCACTGTGTGCTGGTAGGTGGCTGTGGAAAGGAAGTGGAGCACCGACACTACTTTCAGTAGAGGGGTGATGGCGCTGCATATTTCAATGAGGCTGACAATCGTGTATCATGTCCACCATGGTGTTGATGGTGTCCCAGTCCAGATGGTACAGGGTGTGGTTGTGCTCCGGGGTTGGGTTGTAAGGACTGGCTCTGATGTTTGGGATTGGGAGCTGCATGCGTGGTTACACTGGCTGTACTGGTGGGGCATGCTGGGCCTGTCTCACCTCACCCTCCTTCTCCTGCTGCGTCACCTCTGTGGTGCCTGCTGTTGGTGTTGTTGTGGTGTTGCAATGCATGCATGTCCTCCTGCTGATGTGTTGATGCTACTATTGAATTGATCTTGGTGTGGAAAGGGGTGTGGTGTGTGGCTGTGCTCCTTTTGGTCAGGCCCAGACTCCATTGCCTCTACCTGTGCTGATGGTGTCCTTCATCTTGGAATAGAGAGGCCTCACTTCAGGAGCCAACTAAATAATTACATTGGTTCCAACTGCCAGTAGACAGCTCATAAGGGGTGCACCCCACAACTGTGATGTCATCAATGACATTTGTGATGTCATCTTTGATGTCCTGGGTGTTAGTCTTAGCAGTGCACGGTGGTGGCGCGAGTTATGGTTGCTTAGCTTACCATAACTGGCGAATTTCAAGGGTTTTTCGGTTTTACTTGGAACCATAACGCCCCTTTAACAAAGTTTTTTCACTGAATTTCATAGGTTTTTAGTAGCGCAACTTAACCATAACATCCCTTTAACAAAGTTTTTTTCACTGAATTTCATAGGTTTTTAGTAGCGCAACTTAACCATAACGTCCCTTTAACAAAGTTTTTTCACTGAATTTCATAGTTTTTTAGTAGCACAACTTAACAATAATGACTTTGACTTTATATACATGTCATATGGAACTGACTAGATCTCTTCTTATGAACTTGATGTCTGTGAACTTATTTAATGTTCGCTGACATGTTCGGAGAACAGTACCACTACCTAAAAACTGGGGGGGGGGGGTGCGGTATGTTCGATTGTTATATCATAATATAGGAACATTTAACAAATTCAAAAAGCAGCACACAAACACATTATATATAGTAATACATAAGAAATGTAACCCATATATGTAACACACTTACCATTCATTTAAATACAATATGTTCTGAAATGGAATATACCACAAGAAGATAAATTGGCTTCCAACATAATTACCTCACAGACACAACAGAAATGAGAACAAGACCAGACCCACTGAATACATAGGATTTATCTTACCAGAAATAGTAAGTGTACTTCATTTTACTCATATACTTATAAACTTTCTGTATTAGATTAAAAAATATATTATCTTTTTTTTTTTCTCACAGAAATGTCTAGTACTCTGGAATGTCTAGAGGACAATTTCCCACGTGAAGAAATGTCACAAGATAGTGAAACTAATGGTAAACACTTTATAATATAAACCATTTATTTATTATTTTTTTATATACATTTAACATATATATTATTTTTTTGTACAGAGCATACCAAAATAGAAAAAACTTCAGAAAACCCTGTTATGGATAACAGTCTTCACAATATAGAAGAAAAAATGGATGTATTGTTGGCTAATTTTAATAATTTAAAAACTTTTGTAGAAAATCATTTCAAACCAAAAACCTCGTACCATTGCCCCACATGTACTTGTCCCTCCTCACCATATCCCAGTCAATTATCCCCAAACCCTCTCCATAATCCAAAACGTTTTGATGAGACTTCCATCCCTTCTTCATCTAATACCAATCATGTTGAAACCCCAAATTCTCCTGTTTTTGTTTCTATTTCTGCCTCACCTTCTCTGTCATAAATTATTAATAAATGTTAAATAAAGTTTAATTTTTATATTGTATTGTGAATAGTTTCCGTTTTTTTTTTTTAAAACAATAAAAGTGTCAGCGGACAGTGCGAGTGTTCTGAAATGTTCGTACATAAATGAAAATGGAGGTGTCCTGAAGAACACCACACCTGTTCGTACTGTTCGCTAGCAAGTTGAAACTGTTCTAAGAACACACGTGGTGTCCTGAAATGTTCGTAAAGAAACAAAAATTAAAGTGTTCTAAAGAACACTATATCTGTCCGTAATGTTCACTATCAACTTAAAACTGTCCTAAGAACACAATTGGTGTCCTGAAATGTTCGTAAATAAACGAAAATGATGTGTCCTGAACAACAGTACAACTGTTCGTAGTGTTCGCTAGCAACATGAAACGGTACTAAGAACACACGCGGTGTCCTGAATTGTTCGTAAACAAACAAAAATTAAAGTGTCCTAAAGAACACTATACCTGTCCGGTACTGTTCGCTAGCAAGTTCAAACTGTTCTAAGAATGCTATTGGTGTCCTGAAATGTTCGTACGTAAACGAAAATGGAGGTGTCCTGAAGAACACTATACCTGTTCGTAGTGTTCGCTACCCAATTGAAACTGTTCTAAGAACGCAATTGGTGTCCTGAAATGTTCGTACATAAAGAAATGACAGGTGTCCTGAAGAACACTATATCTGTCCTTACTGTTCGCTACCAAGTTTAAACTGTTCTAAGAACACACGCAGTGTCCTGAAATGTTCGTTTCACGTGTGACGCACTTTTAATTACTTCAGAATCCAAACAGTGTCCGTAGGACATCAATGCGCATGCGCTAACCAATCTCTGTGCACTTGGTGTCCTGCGTACAGGCGCTTCCTTCGCGGACTAGTTCGCGAACGGATCATATGACCGGGCCCACGCTCATCGTGTGTCCTGAAATGCGGACACTGTTCGTGTCCCTGAACAATTTAAAAGTACATTTTCAGTTAATCCATAATATTTTTCAATAAAATCTCACCATGGCACAAGTCCCACATAGCAATCTTGAGTTTCTATATACCTTTTGAAACTTTCCGATCCTTTTTTTGTGTTCGATCTGTCCGCGGACAGTGCGCATGTCCGCGAACCGCGCACAAGCACCCCTATAAAAGACCACGCCCAAGAGCTTATTCCCATTGTGTTTCTGGCTATTCTTCAGAACACAGTGATTTCTGCTGCCACCTGCAGACTACACCATCATCGAGATGGCATCCTTGGCTGCTGAACTGCCACTTGGTGCTGCACCTGCTTCAGCACCACCCCCACCACATCCACCACCACCACCTCCACCCCATCCACCACCACCACCTCCCCAAGGGCCTGAAGAGGGGAACAGGAGTGAGGATGCGCAGGAGGAAGAAGAGGATGATGAGAATGAGGTAGAGGAAAACCCTATTACCCGCACTGGGCGTGAGTCTTGGGTGTGGCGGTTATTTACCATTCATGGTAATGTTCCTAAGGCTCGTGCGAACCGTGTTACCTGCAATGAGTGCAAAATGATACTCAGTCGCGGGAAGCACGGTAAGTACAGCTTTGGGACCACTACTATGAAGCGACACCTGAGGTCATTTCACTCTGGGGCTATTCGCAGGGTTGTACCTTGCGAAGAACGTAGCAGGTTGATTTCCTCTACTTCACCCTCTGTTTCTGATCTTTTCACCACAAGGACCACCTCTGTGGGACAGCGTCTTCCTCAAGCTGCCTCACAGGCCATACAGAATGCTGATGACCCTTACCTTTCGAGGGTCACAGTTGTATGTATGTACTGTGACACAGTAGTCTGCAGGGGGGAGCGACTTCGGAGTGCTTTTGAGACTATCGTCTCAGAGCACGAGAAGACCTGCTCACTACGCAAATAAAACCCACTCTACATCTTCCTCTCTCAGCTCGCCCTTTCTTATCCCTGTGGTTGGTGTCCCCCCCTTTACCCTCCTTTACCCTCCTCTCCTAGTGTGTAGTGTCTGAAAAACCAAAAAAAATACAAAAATACAAAAATCTAAAAAATATAAGGCTCTTTTCAGAGCCGCCTTTCCCAGTTAAAAAATAGAAGAAAATTGGGTTGCTACTCCATCACAAACATTGTAATTTTCTCTGGAAAGAAGTGGTGGCTCTGAAAAGAGCCTTTGGGTGGTGTTTGTAAGTCAAAAATTGTAAATGCTTAACATCTACTTCAAAATCGTTGTTGTAATTCCAAAAAAGGTCGCAATGCATTTTGTACATTTCTCAGAAAAATCTGATTGCCAGCATAAGTAAGATGGACTCCATGTCTGCGAAAAATGTATGTACTACAAAACATAATATTTTCATTGTGAAAAGAAGACATGCCAAAATCTCTTAGAAAGGCACAAACAGCCTTATTAACATTGCGCCTTGCTTTTTCCATTTGTGGACCAAATGAAGAAGAACGAAGCCACATTTGTCTCTGCGCGATCCGTGAAAATATCACTTGAGAATTAGGAAACATGTCCATAACCTTCCTAAGTCCTTCTTTCATAGCAAATTGCAAAAAAATTCCAGTCACATGTCCTAAACTGTTCCCTCCACAATGAATTACAATTATGTCTGGATGTTGCTCTGTCTCCAAAGTAGCACAGAGAGGTAGCAAGTCCAACCACTTCATTCCACATACTCCATGCCAGTGTACTTCCACATGTGGGAATCCAAGATCTACAGCTACTCCACAGCTTTCTGCATGCACCTTCAACCAATGTATCCACGAATCTCCTAAAATCCAAACAATCTGTTTTCTGAAACACACAGCCATAGCTATCTTTTGTTCTCTCAGCAAAAAGAGTATCTGAGAAAATTTCTCCTGGCACAACACACCCACCAAACTTTCCTGACCAATCCCTTTCAGTGCTTATTCTCATTTGCATGACTTCTGAACCCAAAAATCCCCAGATGTAACCCCCGATGTCCGCGAACTACCGCCATGTCCGCGGACATATCGTAACATGAACAGCCCTTCTACCATTTCCACTACACTCTCTCTGCCATTCCCTCATTGGATGTACCTCAAAAATCACATGACCATGCACCAATCACATTCAAGACCTCTACATCTAACTGCATCATCATAGATCAGCACTGCAAATGTACTCTGAATCTCTCTGAGTACAAGTGTCATATCATTGGCAAGCAGCATCTACCAGAAATACTGTACAAGTCTTCAAGATGTCTACTTGCAGCTCCATGCATATCCATATGCATGAACACAAACTTCAGGTATGCATATTTTCTGTATAGTAGATGAACACAATTTCAAACAGACTTTTACCTTGTAAAATCTGTAAAATGAAATTACTGTACTTTTTTCAATTTCCTAAAATCAACTATCACTTATAAACCTTTATACTATTTACTTTCTTTATACACACACACTCAAATCATGTTAAACTAACATTTTCTAAATGAAATATATAGACTACATATATTCAAACAAAATTGCATGCAAACACAATCTATGTTTAAACCTTTGTAAAAATACTGATACAATTTCATATTTTTTGTTTTTATTTATTTATTTACTTAATTACTTTAAATTAGACATGACATTGAGGCGCTATTACCTAGAACAGTTTGCTTACAGAAATAGTGGTATTCACTAATATATTATAAATTTCACAAGACATAGTAAAGATATTTTTTTTTTGCTACAGTTAGTCATTCAATACAATTTGTTCATTAAGAACATATCATATGTACTGAACTGATGCAATGTATCTTATGTAAATAAATTAGTTTAATGGTTTTACAGAAGGCACTGAGGATTTCAATTAAAAAAATCAATATCTAAATTAAAAACAGTGCTATATACAAACAAAGTTACTAATTTGAAGCTTTTACAATTGCAGTGAAGACCAGTTTCCTGAAAAGAAGCAGCCGAATTCGAAGAAGAAAGAAAAACTAAGAAGTTACCTGTTAATTAAAAAAAAAAGTAAGTAAAATATCACCATAATATTTGTATTATTAATCAAATATACTATAACGTTAATACGAGCTATTTCGGTTTCTAAAAATAGAGATTTTGTACCATTTTGTCCAAAAATTTCCATGTCTTAAACAGCGATTTACAGCCAGAATGGCCCACAAATTTCTATTTTTGGACACACAAATTACCCAACTGAACCACTACAATTTTCATATTATAGAACAAACAACTGTTTTAATTGTATACATTAGATTTACTATTTGTACTTTTCCACACCACTAGCTTACTTTTATTTTGTCATCTGAACCCCAGTTTAGTAACACATAAATTCAAGAATACCTATCCCTACTAGTTTTAGTTCCCAATGCACAACCACACACCATTACATACATCTTTATCATCTTACTCAAACACTCATGCACACACCACACATACATTCCAGAACACCCCAACCCATATCTTCTTTATTTTTTTCAACAGACCCTAAAGAATGCCTACCAAAAGTCAAGTCCGTAGAAAGCAACGCAAAAGTAGAGCAAATGAAAATAAAGGTGTCCAACATAAGCTCTAGCAGAATTTGTAAAAAAAGTTGAAACAAAACAGCTAATACAATCATTTAGTGAAACACAAGAAGTTTCAAGTACAACAACTTTGCTTCCTCTATCAAAATGTAAAACAAACCAAAAAACAATTAACAGAAAATCAGCTATCAGTACAGATAACACTACTTCTTCAAATTTTAATATAGTGCAAAGTAAGCATACCAAGAAAAGTATTTTAGCCAAAATATACCGTCACAAAGTCCTTCAAAATCTTATAAAAACAGGAGAGAAATCAGGTTCAAAGCTTAAAACCTATCGTAGGAAATTAATCTTAGAAGCATTGATGGACAGTGCAATTCTTCTCAAAAGAAATGTATTTATTTTACTGTTAAACAAAATGAAACCACTAACAAAACTAATAACTAAATTACAAAAAAGACTTCTCAATAAGCGAAATATCAACAGAAAGAACTTCTTAAGTATCAGCGAAGGTGAATGGAATCACACTACAAGCACAGAACCATATTTTAATGAAGAAGCGTACAAACAAAAGCAAACGAATACAATTGCCATACATAGCAGTGGTCGAGGTTATGAAAAAGTGAATAATACCATAATGGAACAAGAAGTACTTCTTACAAAAATATGCCCTGAAAACCTAGAATTACCCCTCCATTCAACTGAATCAGAACGTCTAGTGTACAAATGGCCATGCACGTCAATGTGTAGCATTTCCAAACAATGTTTCAAATCTTTACGCCAATTCCTCAATAAATATGTAGAAAGCAAAGACAAAATCAAAATTAAATTACTGCAAAATATAGATACCTGTCCAGTGCGCAAGTACACAGGACTACAAGGACATTCATTGGCCTGCATTACAGGATCTACTTGTAAAACCACTTTCCATGATATCAAAAGGATATCAACACATCATTCAACTATAAGAAATCTAGTCTATAAACCGTACTATGCTAAAAGTCCTGCTTTAGCACTAGCAAAGTTAAATAACATCCTTCTACATGGTACAGCAAAAGACCTACTTGAAGAAATTATATCCAGAAAACATATTTTGGAAGTGAAAGCCATGTACAGAATGAAATAGCTTTAAACCAATTAAGCAACAATTCTACACATGGCAACCTTTTGCTAAACACATACAAAAAAGAAATACTAAAATTTAAAAGTACATCAGCTGAAGTACCAAACCATGTATGTGTATGTTGCCGTAGAATTTTTTATAAAAGTAACACAAAAACTGTGGACCTATCATACAAAATAGAAGACAAAGAAGATTCTAAATGGTTTGAATTAGCTCTCTACTTTCTAGCAGAAAACAAATATGAAATAACTGAGCCCTTAATACTTTGCAGTTATTGCACTACAAAACTTGACAACAACCAAACTCCTTCACGTTCTATCACAAATAATTTGGAATTATACCCAGTACCAAAACCTCTACAACAACTTAATTTATATGAGAGCATCATAATTCAAACAGTACACCCATTTCAAGCAATAATACGCCTTCAACCAAAAACAGCAAAATTACCTCCCTCTGAATTGGTAAAAGGCATTCATGGAAAAGTAGTTTATTTACCATTAAATCTAAAAGAAAATGTGCAAACTCTAGGAGTGCAACGTCCAATGCAGCAATATTTAATTATATTAGTAAATGGAGTACCTACAAAAGACAAAAAAATATGGCAACAGCTGGTAGATTTATATAAAGTTAGACAAGCCTTCCAATATCTTAAAGAGAATAATGAATATTACAAAGAAATTAATATTGAAGAAAACTTGAAAGATACAACTGAAATAATTCAAGAAACACAAGAAGCTGGTACATTTGAGCTACTAGATCCTGCTACAATATCAAATACTTTAGACCATTATACAATTCATCCTTTGCACTGTAATGACACCGTACAAGATGTACTGGAAACTTACCAAATGCGTCAAACAAAAGGATCGCCAATCAGTATATGGGAAAAAAGTATAGAAGCATGTGCTTTTCCTCTACTCTTTCCTACTGGCAAAGGAGGAAGGTATGATGATAGACCTATTCAAATATCAGCTTCAGAATACCGCTCATTACGGATGTATTCTGAAGATCCCAGATTTAGACAAAATGTGGAATAAATATTCCACCTACTCTTTGAAAGTGAACTAGCAACTTTATGTTACAGAGTTGCACACATATTAAAATCAGGATCACACTTACAAAATATGACAGCTACATAATTATTAGAGAAAGTGCAACAAAAGGATGAGGTTTTACAATCAAATATTACAAATCTATTAGCAAATATGCGTGGTACTAAAGAGTACTGGTTTCAACGTCATGGAGATGTACGTTCTATGATCAGAAACCTTGGCCCACCCACTTGGTTTGTTACATTTAGTTGTTCAGAATATGCATGGGAAGATTTACATGATTTCCTACGCATATCAAATAAAAACAAAACAAACATAGATATTCTAGCACCTGGAGAACTTTGTTCTTTGGATCCTGTTAATGTTTCAAGATATTTTCACCATCGCTTCATTGCTATGCTACATTTTATTTGTAATAAAACCGTTCCTCCCCTTGGAGAAGTGCAACACTTCTTTTGGAGAAAAGAATACCAAGCCAGAGGAGCACCACATATCCACATGCTTTTATGGATTAAAGATGCTCCTAAATTTGGTCAAGACAGTGATGCCACTGTTTTACAGTTTATAGAAAAATATGTCACTTGTGAAATTCCATCAGAAGCCACAAATAGTGATCTTCATGCACACATTTTACAATTTCAAAGACACAAATGTGGAAAATATTGTTGTCGCAAATACAAAAACAAAGGCAAATACTACACCAAATGCCGATTTGGTTTCCCTAGACCAGTTACAAATACAGGTCAAGTAAACAACCTCATGTCTTCAGTTAGACATAGTGTTAAAGGTAAGTCACCTAAAAAAACATATTACATAAAAAGAAAAGAAGAAGAAAAATATATCAATGATTATAATGCAATCATTGCCCACTTATGGAATGCAAAAATAGATGTGCAGTACATTGCAGACAATTCTACTGCAGTTGCACGATATGTCACAGCATAATTAACTAAAGCAGAAAAGACAGAGCTCCAAGACCTCTGGAATGACCTGTCATCAGATAAAACAGTATCTCAGAAATTATACAGCTTGGGCATAAAAATGCTCACCCATAGAGAATGTGGATCTTATGAAGCAGCTGATCGTTTAACTGGTACTTCATTGTATGGTAAATCTGAAAATATAGTATGGCTAAGTCTTGGTCCAGCTAAATCTAGAAAAAGAGTTCTAAAATCATATGAAGATATAGAAACAATAGCCAAACATGATCCCAACAGCCAAGACATTTTAAAAAACAATTTATTGGACACATACTACCCAAACAGAAGTAATACTTTGGAAAACATGTGTCTATACCAAATAGCCCAAAACTACACATACAAAAATAATATGAAACCTGATGAAAAAAAAGGTAAATATAGAGTGACAGACTTGGAAGGCAGCTTAGTTAAACTCACTAAACCAAATTTAATTAATCATATCAAATTGTCATTGAAGACTCCTCAACATAAAGAAGTATATTACATGTCCCTGCTACAACTCTTCAAACCATGGAGAAAAGAAGAACAATTACTAGATAACTATGACTCATATGAGGATGCTTTCAAAGCAAATGAAAGCACTATAACTGATGTAAACTTTACACAGTACAAAAGAATGTTGCACAATGTACAGCAACATGAAGAAGAACTCCAAGCCCAACTAGATAAGGATACTCCTGACAGTAGTCAACCTTCTGTAACAGGCATCCAAGAACCACTGGGAGAACCACTAATAACAAATGAGGCAGAATTAGCTATGATAGGAGGAGAAAACACCATGTGTCAGTATGAAGATAAGGAAGACTTAACTATACTACAATCAAAACTAAACAATGAGCAAAGTAGCATTTTTCAAGAAGTAACAAAACAAATTGCACATGGTGTAAAACATGAAAATAAAGAATGTTCCTGCCATAATTATAAACCTATACTACTGTACATCAGTGGTGAAGCTAGTTCTGGCAAAACATTCCTAATCAAAATCATTAGTAAGTTCCTTCAACAATTGACAAACAACAAACTGTCAGCTGTTGTCACTGCCCCCACAGGTTTAGCTGCCTACAACATAGGTGGTGTTACATTACACCGATTACTAATATTACCAGCAGAACACCAGAACAAATTAGACTATTACAAACTTTCTGCAGAAGCTGCAATGGAATTACGCAGAGTATTGAAACAAATGAAAATGCTACTAATAGATGAAGTGAGCATGGTCTCCAACCTGATGTTAGCTTTGATTCACCTCAGATTACAAGAAGTACTCAAAACAGACTATGAAGAGCTCTTTGCAGGAAAACACATTATTGTTTTTGGAGATCTGCTTCAGTTAACACCAGTAAAAGGTGAACCTATTTTTAAAACATTAGGGCACAAACTCTGCTGTAAAACTGTTGGCAGCATTGGAAATGTCAACCTTTGGCAACATTTCCAATACAGAGAATTAACAGGAAACATGTGCCAATCTGCAGATCTAACTTATGCCAACATTTTAAAAAGTTTGATAGTTGGTATACTTTCTAAAGAAGCAGAAGCAACATTGAAAACCCGGCACATGAATGCACTTTATGGCGATAATGCATGTGCTACAGATGTTATGGAACAATTAGCCCACAAAAATGTCAATTGTATGGCCTTAATGCCAACTCTTGCAAGCTGTCTCAAATTCAATGAAATAATGTTAAGTAAAGAAATGCAACCAATAATGGAAATTAGCGCCACAGACAAACTAGATGTACATGGTATGACACTACCCATGTGTGACCAAGCCACAACAAGACTAAATAATTTAGAAAAATCAATCTCAAAACAGCAGGCTTAGAAAGATGTTAAAATTATCCTTAAATTGCAGAGTAATGCTTAAACGTAACCTTGACGTGGACCAAGGACTAGTTAATGGAGCACTGGGTACAGTTGTTGGCTTTCAAACATACCCACGTGACAACAAAATTCAGTTTGTCAATATACTCTTTAACAAACTTTTAGAAGTAAAACGGATAGGACGCTCAACAGCTAGATTCCTTCTCTTCAAAGATATGTATGTACGCAGAGAACTATTTTCTCTAACTCTTGCATACGCAGTCACGATTCATAAATCACAAGGTCTTACCCTAGACAAAGCAATGACAGATATTGGTAACACAGTCTTTAAAGAAGGCATGAGCTACGTAGCACTATCACGCTTACGTACACTTGACGGTCTATTTCTAATCAACTTTGATGCAAGTAAAGTAAACGCTGATATTCCTTGCATTTTAGAATATAATAGACTTCGCTCACTATACACTCCCCATCTAAACACATATTCTGTTCCACAAAAACTAAAACGTTGTAAAAGAAAACAAAATCAAACAGAAATGCAACAGGACGTCACTGCAAATCCTCCAAAGAGAGTAAAAGAAACTAATACTTCATCAAGTACCACAAACAAAAAAGAATCAATTAGAGAAAGTAAACCAGGTACTTCTTTAAAGAAGGAAGACACACTCCAAAAAAAGCAGTTAGATACAGAACTACCTGGACCATTTAAATTCTCAAATATAGTTGGTGTAAGTTGCTATGCAAATGTAGCAATGAATATTCTATTTCAATTACCACCAATTGTTGACAACATTTACTTACACAGTACAGACCCTTTGTGTTTGCAAATGTTAGTACTTCACAGAAATGCAGCAAACAATCCTGACAACACATATAGTGTTTTTGGAATAAGACGACAATTGGACTACTGTGCTGGAATGGTGAAATTCACTATAAACTCACAGGAAGATCCACAAGAATTTCTAATGTACTTACTATTAGTACTGGAAAACATAAACATACCTATAAATGAAATCTTCCAGATTTCATACATGTGGAAACATACATGCACTCTGTGCAACAATGTGACACAAGAATATATTCCCAATGAACGCTTCATATATATATCAATACCAAATTGTGAATCCATTCCATTTCAGCAACTTGTACAAAATGCAAACCATGGTAGATTATGCTCTACCTGCAATTCAGATAATCGCTCCACCTTAGTAATACAAACACATAGTACATACGTAATACTAATGCTTCTACGTTACAATGCAGATGGTACCAAAAACAACTGCAAGCTGACTGGATTCACACATAGTCAAATATCACTTGGTAAGAAAACCTTCACAACAATAGGTATAATCTACCACGCGGGAGCCACAACCAATTCAGGGCACTACACGGCATATATAAAAAAGAAATGTGGATGGTTTGAATGTAATGATAGTACCATTAATTTAAAGCAGAGATTACCAGCAAATCTTACAAACGCTTATTTGATGTTCTTAAAACCAAAATTTGATAAATAAACTGTATTCAAACCTTTAAGTAAATTTGTGTTAAAAAAATATAAACTGTTAGAATACTCCAAAAGCTATCTAACTGCTCAAAGATTCTACAACAACTAATCAGATAAATGAATACCACTAAATTAGACCAAAAAATACGCAGTTAGAATACGCCAATTGGTATCTTACTGTCCCAAAATTATAAATTTGTGTTAAAATAATATAAACTGTTAGAATACTCCAAAAGCTATCTAACAGCTCAAAGATTCTACAACAACTAATCAGATAAATGAATACCACTAAATTAGGCCAAAAAAATACACAGTCAGAATACCAATTGGTATCTAACTGTCCCAAAATTTAACAATATCCAAATACATAAATCAAAACCACAAAAATATATTAAAAAAATAGACAGTTAGAATACGCCAATTGGTATCTAACTGCTCCAAAATTTTATAATATCAAAACAAATAAAGAATCTGTTACTGCTCCAAAAAAAAATACAACAAAGCAAAGTATAAAGCATTAGCCAGAAACAACAAGTGAACACTGAAAACAAACAAACAAATAAACTGTACATTAACAGAAAAAGGTTTTTTTTTTTAATCCAACATGGATTCTTTTTTCTCCCACAGACCCAATGATTTTAGCAACAAATACAGAAACTGAGCAAATTACACAGTACTCTGATTTGTACTCTACTAAATATGAGGGTCAAAAAAAAGAAAATGTATATTGCTTATACAATGTAATAAGTCATTACAAAATACTAATACTAACATGCTATTTTCTTTTATCACAGAAATGAAGAAGAAGAACATGGACTCCCATTACTAGACCAAACAGTAAGTATACAATAATAAGGACAACCATAGCAGCATATCACATCCATAGTATCTAATACCTTTGTTCCTTATACATTTGTTTTTCACCCAAAGTTATAAGCAAATATGAATGTGATATGCTGTGGTGGTTGTTGCCAGGGCATAGAGTCTTGGGTGCATGGCCATGCACCCAAGACTCTATGCCCTGGCAACAACCACCGCAGCATATCACATCCATAGAGTCAAACATTTCAACTATGATCTATGGCAAACTTTTAATGTCCGCGAACAATGTGAGCGTTCTTAGAACACTTTGAACTTGCCAGCGAACAATACGGACACCGTTTTCAGGACACCCCCTACGAACATTTCAGAACAACGCGATAGTTCTTAGAACACTTTCAACTTAACAACGAACAATACGGACAGCGTCCTAAGGACACCCCCTACGAACATTCCAGGACACCGGGAGTGTTCTCAAAAACGTCTTCAGAACACCCCCATTTTGTTTATTTGTGAACATTTCAGGACACCGCGGGTGTTCTTAGAACACATTCAACTTGACAGAGAACAATACGGACAGCGTCCTCAGGACACCCCCTACGAACACTCCCCGGACACCGCAAGTGTTCTTAGAAGCGTCTTCAGAACACCACCATCTTGTTTATTTGCGAACATTTCAGGACACCGTGAGTGTTCTTAGGACACATTCAACTTGACATAGAACAATACGGACAGCGTCCTCAGGACACCCCCTACGAACACTCCCCCGACACCGTGAGTGTTCTTAGAAGCGTCTTCAGAACACCACCATCTTGTTTATTTGCGAACATTTCAGGACACCGCAAGTGTTCTTAGGACACATTCAACTTGACAGAGAACAATACGGACAGCGTCCTCAGGACACCCCCTATGAACACTCCCCGGACACCGCAAGTGTTCTTAGAAGCGTCTTCAGAACACCCCCATTTTGTTTATTTGCAAACATTTCAGGACACCGCGGGTGTTCTTAGAACACATTCAACTTGACAGAGAACAATACAGACAGCGTCCTCAGGACACCCCCTACGAACATTCCAGGACACCGGGAGTGTTCTTAGAAGCGTCTTCAGAACACCAACATCTTGTTTATTTGCGAAAATTTCAGTACACCGCGGGTGTTCTTAGAACACATTCAACTTGACAGAGAACAATACGGACAGCGTCCTCAGCACACCCCCTACGAACACTCCCCGGACACCGCGATTGTTTTTAGAAGCGTCTTCAGAACACCCCCATTTTGTTTAGTTGCGAACATTTCAGGACACCGCAAGTGTTCTTAGGACACATTCAACTTGACAGAGAACAATACGGACAGCGTCCTCAGGACACCCCCTACGAACACTCCCCGGACACTGTGAGTGTTCTTAGAAGCGTCTTCAGAACACCCCCATTTTGTTTATTTGCAAACATTTCAGGACACCGCGGGTGTTCTTAGAACACATTCAACTTGACAGAGAACAATACGGACAGCGTCCTCAGGACACCCCCTACGAACATTTCAGGACACCGGGAGTGTTCTCAAAAACGTCTTCAGAACACCCCCATTTTGTTTATTTGCGAACATTTCAGGACACCGCGGGTGTTCTTAGAACACATTCAACTTGACAGAGAACAATACGGACAGCGTCCTCAGGACACCCCCTACGAACACTGCCCGGACACCGCAAGTGTTCTTAGAACAGTTTCACTTTGCTTGCGAACAAAATGGACACAAATTGAGTCCTTAGAACACCCCCCAGTCAGTTTATTTAGAACATTCAGAACACCCGTGATGTCCGCAAACAAATCAAACACAAAAAGAACATCTAACACATAAAAAACACAACTGTCATCCGATCTCATACACTCCCACCCTCCCCAAACACTCCTACACACCAACACACTCTACAAAATACACATTTTGAACAAAGTTTCACTGCGCTGTCCGCGGACGTCCGCGAATCCAAGATGGCGGGCGCTACCGAAAAATCTGACGCGCTTCACGCTCCACGCCGTCCAATCAGCGAACACGTTGCATGTCTGTGAACATCACGCAAGACGATTGGCCAATCAGGACACTGTCCGCGGAGCGAACAGGGAAGTGTGTCCGCGAACCGAACACAGATATCACTAATTTTTTTTTACCTACTTTTTGGTCATTTTAAAAAAAACTACTGGACGGATTATCACCAAATTTACAAAAGCACGCTTTCGGGACCAAGCCGCTGCTCCTGGTCTAAATTTGGTGGATATCGGTCCAGCTGTTTGGGCTGTAGGCGCGAGCAAAAAATGTTTCCAATTCAGTCTATGGGAAAAAAAAAAGTTTTGGGACCCCCATATAACTTTGCCCCCCTTGGACGAATCCTCACCAAACTTTGGAATAAAAATTAGAGTGACCCACATACTTTTTTTACAAAGTTTGGTGAGGATCCGTCCAGGGAGAGCGAAGTTATAAGCCACCCAAAAAGTGCTCTTCCTATGGAAACAGCAACTTAACCATAACTACATGGCCACTACCGTGGCCATGTAATATATATAAGATTCCTGCTACTTACCCTATAATAAGCTCCTCAATAAGCATATTCTCTTTTTTAACCACTCTAGCAAATACCATGCAGTGCAGTATCCATCACCTGCTCCCATGAAGCAGAACACAATTAGAATGCTCTGCATTTCTAAATGTTTAATTTTACAAGCATTTTGATGAAAGTAAAACAATTCATATGTGCATGTATAGCAGCACTGTGTCACTTTTCCATACAATAAGATAAAACCAGATAAAATAGACATGTAGACCATTTCGAAGTGGCACTTGGTGTCTCACAATATAATATGGTGGCAGCACATGCATATATCCCAACATCGCCCATTCCAATGTATAGGTGCTTCTTAAGTGTTTCTTTTTTGCTTTGCATTCTGTCACTTCCAATTGACTTTGCCCATTATAAAACTGTAAATACAAGTCCCAGAATGCAAAGAAAAAAACATGACTGAACTTCACAATTCAAAACTGTGACTATCAAATAAACATGAAACACTGTGCCTTTCTAAATATTCAATTTTTAAAAAAAATCCTTTTTAAGAATGTTAAAAATTGCATATCTGCATTTTCAGCAGCACTCTGTCACTTTTTAATATAACAAAGTAAAAGCAGAAAAACTAGATTAGTACACCATTTGTAATTGGCGCTCAGTGTGTGTGTTTAATATATTAACCACACATGTAGACTTCCTAACATAACACATTCCAATCTTCAGCTGCTTATGCAGTCCTACTTTTTTCTCTACATTTTATGACTTGTACTCCAACTTTCACAATGGTAAACGTGGAAACTACATGTTCCATAATGCACCTCAACCGCTGTATTTCCTTCTAGTGCACTTACCTGGCTCACCCACTCATTGATGGTTGCCCTTACATTCTTCTCCTCTCAACACTTACCCTGAGCACTTCTCTATGAGCATCAAAGCAACCTATTCCTCACCCCTCTCCCGTTCGACACTTGTACGTTCTGAACACTCACAAGGCATAGAAGGTTTGCCTCCCTTTCCCCTCGATTCTCAATATTTGTTTGTACTATTCATGTAAACATGTATCCTTGCTGAAAATCATTGTCTACCACCCCTGTCCCCACCCCGTTTGCCCTATGGGCACATTGAAACAGTTTTTCTAATTGTTTAAGCACCTAATAAGTAGCCAATAAAATACAATGAAATAAATAAATTTAAAAAATTCTATGACTACATAAACTTACTGATTAGAATGCATCATGTTGGCAAGCATGCATATACTCCAAACACATTAAACTTATACACACCAACTGCCATTTAAAAGTGTACTACAAATCTTTTCCATCAACTTTACTTTGCTTTTACAAAATGTTAGAGAGTTTCTGCAAATGCACATCCACATGTCTTAAATGTCATGAAAATGCTCCTAAAAGCAACAATGTTTAACTGTCCACCAATTTTATTAACTTTTTCCCCACCACTGCTCCTTCGATTACAAATATAACCCTTCCTTCCTAGCAGTGTTTCACCATTACCACGTAGCCCCACAAACTTTCTTTTAAAATTGCAGGAAAGAAGCACATCACTGCAATCAACAACCAAAAAACAAATACCCTTGGCATCTGACAAAGTATCTACATTAATGTACCAGGTATATGTATGTTATTATAGCAGCACAGTGCCATTATATATATTACCCCAGACTATTCATTCCAAACCAACATTTCTTACACTCTAGCCGATTATATTCCACCATTAACACTCCTACTATTCCCATCTACACACCACTATTGCAACACCCACTCAGTTCCTCAAAACAGCACAATCACCATCCAGATTCCATCACACTTCCACTGCCTTCCTCACTAACTCAACAACATCACACCTCTGTACACTACTATTCTCATTTCAAACCACACCTAATATACCACCTCACAATCAAACAGCACTCTATCCATCTCTACCATCACACCCACACACCAATGCACAATACATGCATATACACTGCAAAACCTTCTAATGCAACCTTTCTCTTTTTCCAACAGACACAACAAAATGCCTACTAAACAGAAACTCTGTAATAAAGAAAGAAAAACCTTAAAACAAAAGAGCTAGTAACCTCCCTCAACTAAACTAAACCAACCAAGACTAAAGAAGACAAGGCCCCCGCTTGCAAAAACAAAAAGTAAACAAATATGTACAAAGAAAAGCAGACCCACTAACGAATCCAATCCTCTATCAACCAATGTTTATGTAGTCACAGTAAAGCAATCCAAAAAGATAATGTTACAAAAAAAAGTTCCACCATAGAGTTCTTCACAATCTTATAAAAACATCTGAAATGTCACGCTCTTCCCTTAAAACCAACTGCAGGAGAGTAATCCTGCAAACTCTAATTGACTGCGCTTTTCTAATAAAGACAACATTGTTTATATTGATTTTAAACAGAATGAAACCACTAACTAAATTGATCAATACATTACAACAAGTACTTCTAAACATGTGCAGTGTCGAAATAGAGACCTTTTAAAACATATCTAAAGGTGAATGGATTCACACAAGCAGCACAGAACCATATTTCAATGAAGAAGCTTATAAACAAGAACTGCAAAAAACAAATGCCAATAGACAATAGTGCGCGAGTGCATGAAATAGTGGAGCAAATCATTATGGCAAAAGAAACCCATATAGGAAAAAAATCCCCAACAAACTTTGGACCAAATGCTCCTTTCACCCAAACAAACTGTCCAGTCTGCAAATGGACATGCAGTTCAATGTGTAATGTACATCAACAATCCTTTAAATCTTTGCATCAATTCCTCAATTACTATTTAAAACTAAAAGACAAAAGTATAATTAAAACTATACAAACCATAGATTACTGTCCAGTGCACAGCCACACTGGTCTGCAAGGACATTCATTAACCTGCTGTGTAGGAACTGCTTGCAAAAGAAATGTCCACCAAATCAAATTGTTAGCGACACACCATTCTACTATATGGAATCTTGTGCATCGAGTATACTATGCAAAAATTCCTGCTCTAAAACTGCAAAATGTAAGTAGCTTTTTCCTACATGGAACAGTCAAAGAACTCTTTCAAGAAATAGAGCATATCCAACGTAAATACTTGGGAAATGAAGGTGACTGCAACTTCAGAAAACATTACAGAAAATCTGATAAACACCAACATCCTAATAAATACATACAAAAAAGAAATAGCTGTTTCAAAACAGATCTGCTGAAATACCAGACCAAATATGTGTCTGTTGCCGCAGAACGTATTATAAAAAGGGCACACAAATAGTAGATCTAGCTTAAAAAATAGAAGACAATGAAGAATCTCAATGGTGCCAATTAGCTTCATAGCTTACAGCAGAAGGTAAACACAAAATAACTAACCCTTCAAGAGTGTGCACATACTACACACAAAGCTTGACAATAACCAAATACCATCACATGCTATCACTAATACAAACAGTGTACTCATTTCAAGCTATAATATACTTTCAACCAAAATCAGCCAAATTAACCCCATCTGAGCTAATATTGTTCATCCATGGCAAAGGACATCCGTGGCAAAGTAATACATTTATCTTTGGACCTAAAAGAAAATGTTCAAACTCTAGGACTACAACGGCCAGTAGATCAATCTTTGATGATACTAGTTAACTGTGTCACAATGAAAGACAAAACATTTTGGCAACAACTATTCGACTTAAACAAAGTTAGAAAAGCCCTACAATATTTTTTAAAAAAACAAGGAATACTCAGAGCTATAAACATAGAGGAAAACCTAAAAGAAACCACACACATTATTCAATAGTCACCAGATACTGGCCAATTTGAACGTGTAGATCCTGTTACAGTAGCCAACATTTTAGACCAGTATACCATTCACCCACTGCACTCCAAAGACAAAATTGATGATGCATTAGAAACATTTTTCAAAGGCATCAAGCAAAAGGATCCCCAATGAGCATATGGGAAAAAAGTGTAGAAGCACATTCTTATCCTCTACTTTTTCTTACAGGAAAAGGAGGGAGATATGGTGAAAAGTCCACAGAAATTAATGCATCAGCACATTACTCTATACAAATGTATTCTGAAGACCCCAAATTCAGGCAAAATGTTGAATACATTTTCCACCTTCTCTGCGAAAGTGAACTAGCAACTCTATGGCATGGAGTTGCACACACATTCGAAACAGGCTCTAACTTTTTTAACATATCTGCTACCCAACTGCTTAAAAAATAAGACAAAGATGAAGATGCGTAGTGAAGTACAACTAATGTCTCGCCAAATATGTGTGCTACAAAAGAATACTGCTTCCAACGTCATTCTGATGTATGTTGTATGGTAAGGAAATTAGGCCCACCCACATGGTTTGTTACTTTAAGTTGTGCAGGGTACTCCCGGGATGGCTTGCACAACATTTTACACACTGCAAACCAATATAAAGACATAATAGACATAAATAAAACCTGTAGAACTCTGTTCTCTTGACCCTGTAAATGTATCAAGGTACTTTCACCATCGCTTCATAGCCATGCTGAATTTAATATGCAATAATACTACTGCTCCACTCTGAGAAGTGTAACACTTATTTTGGCGAAAAGAATATCAATCCAGAGGGGCACTGCATATCCACATGCTTTTGTGGATAAAAGATGCTCGAAGATGGGGCCATGAGTGTGATGCAACTGTTTTACAGTTTATTGAGAAATGCCTTACCCATGACAACCCTTCAGAAACCACAGATAGTGACCTACATACACAAGTATTACACTTCCAAATACTGAAGACGTAGATATAAAAACAAAATGACATACTATTCCAAATGTCGCTTTGGCTTCCTTGACCAGTTTGCAAAAAAGCACAAGTAACTAGCTTGATGTCTTCTGTTAGACACAGCGTGAAAGACAAATTCCCTATAAATGCATACAACATTAAAAGGAACGAAGCATCCAAGTACTTCAATGATTACAATGCAATCATTGCCCTCTTGTGGAATGCAAACATAGACATACAATACATTGCATACAATTAAACTGCAGTTTGCAAGATATGTCACAGCCAATGCCGAGAAAACAGAGCTAAAGGACCTCTGGGATGACATAATATCTGACACAACACTATCACAGAAATTGTACAGCTTCGATATAAAAATGTTCTCCAATAGAGAATGCAAGTCATACGAAGCTGCAGACCGTTTAATAGGTACATTATATTGCAAATCTGAGCACATTTTCTGGCTGAACATTGGACCAGCCTCATCCAAAAAAGAGTTCTAACATCCTACCAAGAGATGGAAAACATAGCCACAAATGGTCCCAACAGAACGGACATTTGAAAAACAATTTAATTGAAACATACTACCCAAACAAAACTACTACTTTGGAAAACGTTTGTCTCTATGACATTGCCCAAAACTACACCTACAAAAACAATGTCACACCAAATGAGACAACCGGCAAATAATCAGTTTCAACTTGTAAAGGAAGCCTAGTGAAACTAACCAAACCCAGTCTAATTAATCATGTCAAGTTATCATTTAAAACTCCACAACATAGAGAACTGTATTGCGTGGCCCTACTATGACTTTTTAAACCTTGGAGAAAAGAAAAAAGAATTATTAGGTGACTATGACTCATTTCAAGCTGCATTTATAGCAAATTAAAGATGTATAACAAATGACAATTTCAAACAATACAAAGAAATGCTAGACAATGAACGCCAACAAGAGGAAGAAATTGAAGCTCAACTAAATAAAGAAACTCCTTAGGGCAGTCAACCTTCCCTTAGAGGAATCCAAGACCCACTTGGAGAATCACTCATTCTAAATGAAACAGAAATAGCCATGACTGAGATAGAAAATACCATGTCTCAATATAAACAATCCGAGGAGAACTTGTCAGTTCTGGAATCTCAGCTAAATGATGAACAACTCACCATTTATCTAGATGTCACTCAAGAAATTGACCATGGTTTTAAACATGAAACTATAACCTGTAGTTGTAAACATTATAAACCTCTGCTTCAGCATGTAAGTGGTGAAGCTGGTTCTGGCAAAACATTCCTAATTAAAATGATCAGCACATTTCTACAAAACTTAACAAGCAACAACCTTTCAGCTGTAGTAACAACCCCCATAGGTTTAGCTGCCTATGACTTAGGTGGTGTCGCTTTACACCGACTACTACTCCTCCCCATAGAATACCAAAACAAAATAGAATACTACAAATTGTCAGCAGAAGCTGCAAGTGAGGTACGCAGAATTCTAAAACAAATGAAAGTGCTCCTGATACATGAAGTAAGCATGATGTCCAATCTCTTGTTGGCTTTAATTCATCTCAGAATGAAAGAAGTCCTAAAAAACAAATATGAGGAACTGTTTGGAAAGCTCTCCTACAGTTAACACCAATTTCAAAACATTAGGACACAAGGAATGCTGTAATACTCTCAGCAGCATTGGAAATGTAAATCTCTTGCAACATGTTTGCTACAGAGAACTAACTCATAACATGTGCCAGTCTTCAGACCTCACATATGGTAACATTTTAAAATGCATTAGAACGGGGCTGCTTACTAAAGAAGCATAATCCATCTTCAATAGTAGACTAATCCATGAGCTATATTGGTGAAACACAGCTGCTCCTGATGTCATGGAACAATGAACTCAACAAAATCTAAAATGTATGTCCTTAATGCCAACCACTGCAAGCTGTAGTCAATTTAACGAAACAATGTTGAAAAAAGAAATGCAACCTATACTGCATATCAGCTTCACAGCCAAACTTGAAGAGCACAGCATGACACTTCTTATATGTCAATGAGCAGCTGTCATGATTCCTGCACCTCATGTCCCCAGCCCTCCAAAATGTCAGGCTGGAGCCAGGCCACGATCACCTACATGGCCCTCAAGGGCCTCTCCATCCCTCCAAAGACCCACTTGGAGTCAGACTTGGCGCTTGTGGCACCAGACTCACTCACTCCCATGGGATAACATTGGGGATTGGACTTTTAATGCATTGATGGGGACAAGATGGATGCCCCACATATTTCAGTTCCCAGAACTGCATGTGCGGTCTAGTCTTTTGGGTGTGGTTCAGCCCAGAGGCACCTGGGATACCCAGAGACTATTTAAGCCACACCCAGGCTGAGAAACATGCTTTGCATTTTCTGCACCTGCAGCGTGACACTCACCGTGTTCGGATCGGTCTCCAGTAGGCCTGTATCTTTCTTTTGCGCTCAGCTCCTGCAAGAACAAGAACACCATTAGGAACAGCCTTACCTTGCGGCGCTTCTGCCCATCAGTCATCGCTCCTACTGTTCTGCAGGCATCTTTGGCGGTGTCATTCCCATCCCGGCACGCCGCTTCCTAAGGAAAAGGGAAAAGAACAGAAAAAAGGCATTAGTAAGCATTCTGCAAATTCTTTGCTTATTTTTAAATACTGTGTGAGCTTCAAACGCTTACCTGAATCCCAGCCACTCTTGGGGAACTCTGTCTCCCAAACTTCTCATCCATCTGCAAGAGGGAAAAGACACTCCAGGTTAGCGTGGAAACATCTAGAGGCGCCGCATACCGTGCATACCCACCGCATTTGTTCTTCATAACCGGCATCCACGCTGAAAATATCGCGGCACCTAAAAGACACAGAAAAATAACTCAGTTCTATGCAAATACGAAAGGGGTGCATCGCGCATAGCATTGACGTAGTCTTCTCGGATTACAATACCGCCCCCTTTGTCTGCCTTTTGGACACGGACCAGCAAGAACTTGACAGGTAGGAGGACAAGACCCATACACTACGGTGTGTTTCATCCTTGACCTACAGAGACAGATGTTCATAAGACAGACTCTCTGTCCCCACAGCTATCTCTGATCTACCACGGCAATACTGATAAAGCAGTTGACCCTGTATTACAGACCGGAATATTTCCGTTGAATACTACCACCCCAAGGATTACGTGACCACGAAGCGGAGGTGAGTTATACACCTCCCCACAGTATGAGATTAGAGTACTCCCAGACAATTACAAGCTCTGTGTAGTGACAGAGAGTGTTTCACTATGGCATTGTTTTTAGTGATTAAGAAAAGCATACCACATATATACTGTTCGCCCTCTATGGTTTTAGGAAGGATGCACCCAGCACCTACCGCCATCAACCAAAACTGGCCTGCCCTCTAACTACACCGGTACAGGTCATTTTTAACCAATCTGAGTGTAGCACTCTATTTTAGAGAACTTTGTAAATTGAGAAAGTAAATACTCACCCCAGAATTTTTGATTTTGTCTGATAGGGGAAGGTTATAAGAAAACCACCACTGGGACTACAGCATAGTCTACACGCCTGCACAAAAAACACCAGGACACCACTCCTGATGAAAGTTCCGGATTATGTCCATTGAGAACTGAAACATGTTGAGACACCACTGTATAATGTCAATACAGTGTTAAAGAATGAGACACCACTAATGTCAATACAGTGATAAAGAATGTATGCAATGTACTACAAATGTGTTCATGCAAAGCACCAATGTTTTCTTAGATTGAGAAGAAACTAGGAATTTACAAAGCATATAATCCTTGTTTGATAAGACACCATGGCCACAGAAGTGCTAGTGTTTAGGCAAATTGTTTGATTAATACGTTACATACCCACATTGAATTATTTTAAGTGTTTTTAGAAAATTAACTATACAATGAATAATGTTTATATGATGAAATAAATTAGTTTTAAACTACTGAAAGCAGCTCCCCCTTTCAGTTTCCCTTTTTTCCAAACCTACAGACCTGCCTCTATCTTCTCTTTCTTATACTGTACCCACACCGGGATCTAGATAGAGGCAGTACTCCAATATTTGTTTTAAGAGTACACACCCGGGGTTCCTCCATTTTGTTTTGGCATACTTGATATTCCTTCCACCCAAATGTAGTCACTAAACCACAGCACAATTATCAGTTAGAATACGCCAGCAGGTATCTAACTACATCCCTAATACTGCAAAAGCACTTTTGAATGTCAATCTAGTTAGAATACACCAAAAGGTATCTAACTACTTCAAAAACACCCTTCATTGGAAAGCACTTCAAATAGGCCATCTCAATTGTTATATGACAAAACATCTTCTAACCTCTAATGTAGTTAAACTACACCAACATGTATCTAAATATTCTAAGCACTCCCTTAATCACAATATACTTCAAAAAGACATATATCACCTTTACACTCATGTAACTGTAATCAGGTATTTTTTTTATCCAGTACAGATTTTTATTCCCAATGGCCCAATGATTATGTAATTGAAAAACAACAGCAGTGTGGCATACACTAATGTGGTACCCAACATAGTACTTAAAATGTATTGTTTATGAGGGTCTGTACAAAACATGTATATTGAAAATGATATACCTCTACAGCTTTTGAACTATCATGCTTAACTAATTGTACTGGTTTTTTTTCACAGAAAGGAAACCAGAGATTTCAGCTTCATGACACCACAACACTAAGTAGCCACACCAATCTTAATCAACTACATATTCTGTGAGCACTATCCTCAATTGTACTACAGTCATAAGTACTGTATACAATTCAATTACATAACTTCTCCATTTTACAAACACTTTGCACTCCCACTACATTATGTAATTTACCTTACACACATTCCTACTATGGTTATTCGGGCCATAACCCTACTTCATTACCGATAATTACAATATATGTATTACTACTGTGGTCATTGTGCACAGTGCTCATATTCTGGGAGGCATGGCCTGAAGCCATGCCCCTCAGAATCTGGCCACTGACCACAACACAATTAACTGTATAACAAGTATGTATCTTACACATATAATAAAACTCACCCCCTGCAATCAAAATCTTGTCTAGATACCCTGAAATAGACCGCGGACCCAGCAGCATTTCCGAACCCTTTTTTACCCATAAAAACAACTCTGCATTACCTTCATTCCACCATTTCTATGCCCTCTTCCAGCCATCAAATAACCCCAAATGTGTTTTCCAAGCTGTATGTCACCACGCTGTCCGTGAACTACCGCAGTGTCCACGGACAGCTACAGCACCTGCCTGGCCTTTTCAATCTACAAAAACAGACCCACCTCATATTTTTTCCACTCTGCTCTCTTCCCAGCTGCTTATTTCGACCACAAAATGACCCAAAATGTGTTTTTCAGATGTTTTTTTCCCACCGCGCTGTCTGCGGACCGCAGTCCGCTGCGGCTGTCCGCAGATCTAACATGGCGGGCGCTTCCAAAAATATGAGGCACCTCACACTCTTCAACATCCAGTCAGCGGGTGTGCCCAATGTCCACAGACCTCATGTCACCCTCTAGACCGGATTCCTGTCCACGTACTGAATAGGGAAGTGAGTCCATGGTCCGA
Organism: Ambystoma mexicanum; assembly: GCF_040938575.1. Taxonomy (NCBI): domain Eukaryota; kingdom Metazoa; phylum Chordata; class Amphibia; order Caudata; family Ambystomatidae; genus Ambystoma; species Ambystoma mexicanum. The sequence goes on from NC_090931.1 coordinate 1,351,166,227, forward strand.
ACCCAGATATCAAACATTTTTTTGTACCTACGTTTGGTTGTTTTAAAACAAAAAATAGATGGATTTACACCAAATTTACAAAAGCATGCTTTCAGGACCAGGCTGCCACTCCTGCAGGAAATTTGGTGAAAATCTGTCCAGCAGTTTGGGCTGTAGACGTGAGCTAATTATTTTTTCTATTCGGTCTATGGGAAAAACCACACATTTTGGGACCCCCCTATAACTTTGCTCCCCCTTGATGAAACCTCACCTACCTTTGCAGGATCGATCTGACTGGGCCATATATTTTTTTTTGCCAAGTTTTATGAGGATTTGTCCACGAGGGTGTGGGGGCAAGTTATAAGCCACCCAAAAAGTGCTCTTCGTATGGGTTGAGCAAGTTAACCATAACTGCTGCATAACTACTGCACATTAATTTTCTATAGGATTCTTACAATCCAATACAAGTGGCATATCAAAACTTAGTAACATGACATTACTTGTATTGGCATATGTGGACAATACCCTCCTTCAGGCACGGGCCCCAAAAGCATTGCAATGCTTGATGAAAGAGAATACTCAGTTTAAGAACCACCGAGATTGATAGGTTATTAGTATGAAATAAGCAATTCCTGTCTGCTCCATGGGACAGAAAAGAAGTCATGTGGAAGGAACAAATGACTTTCATGTGCTTTTGGAAGAATTATTCTTTATTATTTGAATTATTACTTTACATGAAAGTCATTGTTTGTCTGATCCATGGGACAGAAAATAAGTCATATAGCCAAGTTGTATATTATTAGCAATGTAATCCCAAAAGTGATTTATTTTGATTATCTATGAAATTGCTTCTCCACACGTTTAACAGGCAACAATCACAAAGACATGCAAGCCATGAGAATGAAACAAGCCCTCGGCTGTATAACTTCCTTCAGCAAAATGTGTTAAATTCAACCCATTGACATGATTTTAAAAATGTACAGTGCTAAAACTAAATCAATGGTAAGATATGGAACTTTGCTTTGGGGTTCTAGAATATGACCCCGCACCAAGGATTTGTTTAAAAATGTATTTGGACTTCTGACATTAGTGGCCAACCTTGCATCTCATAGAGACACATTATCACTTGAACGCATTTAGCACTGGCTTCCTATATGATCCAACCAAAATCAAATCGCATCCAATTGCTAATTAAGTAACACATCCTTTATAAGGTGCTTAATACCGCAGACCATAAGTGCAGAAATGGCATTCAAAATTGCGTGGCTCTGTCCTGTTTTGTTTCCAAGACAAATCCATTGCCCTTGAGCTATCATTCCAGCCCAAGCTGGTAGCATCCAGAGTGGGGCAGGAGGCAATACTATTCCCTATTTGAAACTAATAAAACAGCTATTAGAAAATATCAATTTAATCATTTGCATATTTTAGTATGCGGTACTGCACTTAGTCTTAAAGAATGTTTGAGTTCTTATAAGCAAGATCAGCATGATAATATGGAGATTATAGAATAATAAAATCATAGGCAGTTGGTGCTCTCCGCCCGTACTCAACAGGATTACATCTCCTGGAGCATTCATGCACATGGTAGAATTGCAATCATTTCAATTACCTACATTTAATTATTAGTCGCTACTGTCCAGTACGGCCAGGCTCAGGAATACCCCTGCCTTATCTACCTACTTCCCTCTGGTCATCATGCACCTCAAATGTTACTCCTCCACATAACAATGCTTTCCCTCTCTCTCTTCCATTGCTCTGCATGTGCCCCACTCAACCCACCACAGCACCCATACACCTCCCTTTGTTTCTCCATCCCCAAGCTTTTCTCCACTACAAAGCGGCAATCTGGCCCCTCCTCATTTCTCCTCCTCTCTTATTTCAACCTAATCTACCCCCAAGTGTCTACCTTCATCTATTTATATATTTACCACTTCTATATCTGGTCTGCCTCCTGAATTCAGAAATCCGGAAAGAATGTCCAGAGAGCAAAACTATCTTGCTTACAAAATGTATCCATTTTTATTTAATCATGATACAGAAATGTGCAAAATAGTCAATTAATGACACAATACTTTAAAGATCATATTATTACAATACACAACAGCATGGGTAAACATAACACATGGCTAAAAATAGTCCATCATCAAAACCATTCATAGTGCAGCATTCAAACCATACAACATTCAAAGTGACATCCATCCAAAAAACAGTAGCTAAAAATGACAAAATTGATTCACAATCGGGAGTGAGTACAATCCCCACATCCCGTCTAGTTATTTTGATATTTTAGAAATTGAAAAACATACAATAGATATGATTAAAACAATCTATCGTGAGGGTGGATCTAGGAATGAAAATGTTGTATAGATCACATCCCTGGATGAAACACTCAACCGGTTTCGACGTAGTATGTCTATTGCAAAACATCTTCATCAGGAGATATGGGACGAAAGACTGCAAGAGAAGAGCATTACTGCATAAATATGCGGCAGTGCCCCATCTCAAAAAACAGATCCAACAATTAAAAATGTATTGTGTACCCAACATGTGCCACCTATTGCAAACCATATAAAGAAAAAGTGAAGTATTTAGGTGCTGGGGAGATCAAGCAGAGTCAGAGACACTTCCCAGTGGCAGAGGTATATTTAGAAAGACCAGACGCAGAGGTGCCTACTCCGAGGGGTGTGCAAAAAGAAGCAAACATTTGGTTGGAGACACCACAGGGGGGCGAGAGACATAAGCACCAGACCAGTTGGGGTGACTGAAAGGCCAAAAGGATAAGGCCCAGGTAAGGGAGTTGATAATAAGCCAACTAACCTCACACGATGAGCCAATCACAGACACGATGGATGAGAAAGTCTCTGTACCAGAGTATATACCCACAAGAGGCTGCAGCTATTCAAGAACTGAAAAACGGTATGACGCAAATGAGACCAAAGAGAGTTGTACACTTCACAGAAGAGACTTACTGTGAAGGATAGAATAGTTACCTGCCAGTGCAGGAGGGCTGTACTTAGTGGTGCCCAACATTAGTACATCTGATGAGATGACCTCCTAGGTATTGGATACAGTCAAAGAGATTGTATCAGCACGGAATTACCAGGCTAGCTGTGGAGCAATTACAGTTATGAGTGTTAACTTAAACTATGTCCCCAGGGCTGAGGCAAACAACATATTACTGTAACAATTGGTAAATAAAACATAGGGAGTGCGAAAGCCTTCCCGAGATACAAGCCAAATGCCCCTATTATGGGCTAAAACACCAGTGTCTATGCGCTACAGCAAACAGTGCCGTAACCGTCTGGGGGTCCACAGAGGCCGTGAAAACCTCGGGACCAAACTACAGGAGGCAACAAAACTAGTCAGTAATTATGACAAAATGCTGGCATATGCGTAATTGGCGCCCGCCCGTTGTGAAAAGAGCCAAGCACCAAAGAGCTATCGCCCGAAAACATGCAGACTTAATTGGTGGTGCATGGGCTGGAAAAACGGCAGCTGTGAAGAATTCGAGCAGCCTGCTCTCGAAGCCCAGCGCAGTAGCGAACTGCGTTGTGGAAAGGAGGTCAATCCACTGAATTAAACTCCGCCCCCGCATAAATGACATGCCCAGGACGCAGCGCGTAGCCGTGCTAGGTAGCGTGGCAATGAACAGCCGACGCACAATAGTGGCGGGCCCGCCCCGCGTTGAAAGAAAAAGGAGACTAATGTGGAGCTCCAAGTTTACGAGCGGCAAAGACTAGAAATGCGAGTGCAGGTGTACCAAGGATATGAACCAAATTGGCCTCAACATATAAATATAGGGGGATAGAAAACCCCATAGCAAATAGATGTCAATAAAGGTGTCGCCAGGACCTCATTGATAATAATATGGCACCACATTATAATCTACTGCCCGAAGCATAATTCCAAAATGAGGAATGGACTGAACAACCATGGTGTGCGGTATAAAACAACAAATAAAAAGACTATGAACCACCAAATTCAGCACGACCAGCTCATGTCAGTCCAGTATATACAGATGAAAGTATACACCTGGCAGTAGTGACCCACACCCAAAGCTGGAGATGTGGGCTGCATTTGAATAGCATAACCATAGAACCTGATGTATCTCAGCCGTAGAGCCAAATATGGGGCTGGTGCTAAATGTGCCCATATAGCATAGAATGTAAACCTTGGAAGGTGGCTGTCTATCCCACATTGAACCCCCATGTTTCCATGGAGTTAAGTCTTTTTTGTAAATTCCTCAGATTGAAGATCCACATTTGTTCTTTGTCTGCCAATTTGTTAATGGTTTGCACGTGGCCACTTGCTGAGTTTTTCTCAATGCAGAACCATCTTAATGAGTCTGCGCCATGACCCCTCTCTAAAAAATGGGACACCAATGGGGCAGTGAGACAACGCATCCTGATCTTGGAATGATGTTCATTGATGCGCACATGTATCTCCCTGGAAGTCTTTCCTATGTAAAACAAGTTACATGGGCATTGGCTCGCATACACCACGTTCTTACTTTTACAAGTGGTAAACGTCCGCAGATCCCATTGTCTACCTTCATTCACAAAATATGTAGTCTTTTTGGAAATTCTGCAGGCCATACAAGTGGTTGCTGCCTTTGGAACTCAGCATGGCCCTCTGGAATACACTACCCAAGGGGAGGCAGGATTGTCTCACTGGCTCTCTATAGCGCCATGATGCCTACGGATGTAAGTTGCACTTTACAAGCTCGATTACCATAAAATAACAAAGCTCAGGGGCAACATGTTCACCTTGGAAGCAAGACAATGCAGCATAACACAGAGTTGAATCCCAAATCTGTGCTTAGAAACCACTTGTTGATGTTAAACATGTTATAAAACAACAGTTATCATTTCAATGGAAAACCTCTTTTCTCACTAATAGCTTTCATTCCCACTACAAGAAAGACCTGTTACCACTATCACTGACACCTAGATGCCACTCCTGACACCATCCACCTTGTAGCCTTTCAATCTGACCATGCCTCATTCTCTCACTACCATTATCTCTCTTAAATGGCATTGCTGTTGGTCTCATCATGAGTAAGGACACACCATCAGCTCTGTCATCCCATTTTAACTTGACTCCCTCATCTTTCTGGCACTTATTCAACCAATTCCTCCCTCAAACCAAAGCTACTATGCTCCTCATCTACTGCCCATAGAGCACTCTTCACCTTTTCTTTTCTGCTCTTTATTTGTTGCTCAAAAAGCTCCCAGCAGAATTCCCTGTCATCATGAGGGGCAACCCGCACCACTCCAATATGTCTCCGGCCAATCAGTTACAACTTGACTCTACTCTTCTGGTTTCTCAATAGTCAGCCTACACAGTATTGCTGCCCATAGTAAAGTTAAATCCTTTACTCTAAAATTCATACTGTCTACTTTGGGCGCCTGGATGGTTAGTTGCCATAGCGCTACAGTCCAGTGTGGCTTGTCGCAGGTCTACCCCTGCATGACTCATCCATCCCCCAGGCACTCACTCATTCACTTCACTATATATGTTCTCATATCACTGTGAAATATTCTCTACTCCTTCAGCACCCAATAACAACAAATTGAAGATAGATGCTATGGTCCCCCCTTACGACCCTCCACGCTCTGCCTCTCCTCCAAATTCTGAGTCCATTGAATTCGATTTTGTCAAATTCATCTCTCTACTTTCCGACCTCCTTTCCCCTGCGGCCTCAAACATGGATCTCCCTAGTAACTCAAATGCTGAGGACTACCATGCATTGATGCTTACACCGATGTTGTTAAGATCAGTGCCACACTGCCCATACTACCTGCAAAAAATCTCTTTCGAACCTAGCCACTGCTCTCAACTCAGCCAAATCCAGTCCATTACACTAATGCGATTGCCCCTCTCTGCTTGGAACTTTGCAAACAATTTGTGAACCCCTGGGCCGTGCGGTCTAACACCCAAACTCTTATCTATATTCTTCTCCTCCTCTGAAATCTCCAGAACATATGATGCCCTGCCTGCCACTTTGCTATCTCTCTCACTTGCTCCTTCCTTCTCTACACCTGCCATCCTTCCCATGCCCTCCTCACTATCCTACTTCTCTCCTCCTTCCCCGACTGAGCATCCCACTCTATCTGCCAACCAACCGTGCACTCCAATTGATCTATTTACACCCCAAACTATCGAGCAACTTGCATCTGCACCATTGCTCCCTTCTCCACCCTAATCAACCTCACTTTCTATCAGCTGCCATCATATCAGAATTCTGCAACTCAGCCACAGTCATTCCATTACAACAACAAACAAAATAACACTGATAACTGAATCAATAGCTCACTTTGAAGATCTTTCTGTCTCCTATCACACATCACTAAATTACTTGAGATTGCTGTCTGCATACTCAGCTATCTTGTGGAACATCCCTTCAGCGACCCCTACCAATCTGTATAATGAAGTCATATTTAAATGATCCATGCCAATATCCATAATAATTGAGATGCAATACACGAAAACCACACCCATAAATGAGTGACTGAACTGGATGAGTACTTCTTTTCTCTTTGGTATGTATTTCTTTGTACCCGTGATGGTTTGCATTTCATCTTGGATAACGCGATACCTCAGACGCTGTCCCAGTTTGCATCATTCTAGTGGCACCGCAGTTTGTTTTGTACACATTGTTCCTGTGACTAACACATGGGAGGCACTCTGCTGACTCTCCACTTTCAGCAGTGACATGATTGATTGGGCGCCCACGTGTGATTCAGTTTATATCAACCATTCTGCTGTTTTGCACACATGTGGTTGTTTTGCTCTGTCTGAGTGATTAATTAGAAGGAGCTTGGCAGGATTAAACAAGAGGCAAAACAAAAACAACACTTTTGCAAAAATGGGTTATTTTCATCAGTTGAGAAAATAAATTGTTCCTGCATGTTTTACTCTCACTCCAATGCATGCCTTGAGTTGCATGTGTGGTGTTCTGTGTAGGGGTTTGGTTCTATGCTTGTTTATGAAGGGATTTGGTCAATGGTCTTGTCAGAAAGTGCACGCATTGCCTGTGCATTGAGTCCAATCTTCCCTCTCCTTCTCACGAGCAGGTAGCTAATTCGGTATATTGCATACTTTTGGGCATTTCTGAATAACCTAAACTTTCAGTCATTGATATGTGCAGAACATTCACGACCTCCCTTTGAGGGTTAGGCAGTGTAGTTTAGGTGAGTTCTGCATTGCAGGCTAGATAACGCACGTATGGTTGGAGTTTGAGAGTAGTTCTGCTGGCAGAGACAGAAATCAACTACAATATTTAAGAAAGAGGCAACAACACTACAATAGGATGTCGTTTTTGGAGAGGTAGGAAAGTGCAATTGGAAAGGATGATCTTCTGTTTTATAAGCTCAGTTGTTCAGAGTAAGGCAGATGGGTACTATTAATCTAATATGACTGAGTGGGCCAACTTTGTCTGGCTGCGGCTAGGCAGCAGAGCATCCGAGTGACGGCATTGCATGGGCAATTTTGTAAGTGCTGCTTCTTGTGTGAGTGACTGCGTTACTAGGTAGGATAATCCCCCATAAATGACCCCTTGTTGGCTGTTCCTGAGGGGGGCATTATTTTGTGAATACATAAGAGAGAATAAAAGGGAATGGTAACTTACAGAGTTTAAAGAATGACTATGAGTGTGAACTCATGTGCAATCTTCTCATAGCTAGTATTAGGGAGGAGAGAAAATAAGTGACCTTCTTGAGTGACGCTCCTTGTCAGTGAGTCAGAGATTTGGAATGTGACAAACCTAGAGATTACAATTCCAGTAGTTTGGGAGCAGGAGTTTATATTCAGTGACTGAAACTGAGTGTACAACACACACACACCATGTTCTTGTGGCTGACATGAAGGATGGGTGAAACCAGCTGACCTCCTTGCAGGACATTTAAACACAAGAAATGTTTTGTTGAAGACTAGGCAGGAGAAAGTCCAATAAGTATGTTGAAAAGGTATTGGGGGGTCAGTTGGCCGGAGAATATTATATTACATTTAGTCGCAGTGAATGAGGCTGAAACAAATGGTCAATCATCTTGTTTCTAGTACTCTGAAGGAGATACTACCAGTGAGCACCTTGCATGTCATGCACACAGGTGGCATATGCTGTCAGTAACTATAGGGACCCAATTCCTGAATAGTTTGGAGGCAGGCTGAAGATTATTTTTCAGTGACAGCAACCAAGTGTAACATCTTGTGCACCACCATATCTCCCTCTACTGCGGAGAAGTGAATCCTTATGACCAACCTGCATGACATACACATACAAGGTATTTCTTGTTGGTAAGTCACGGACTAGGGAGGCAAACAACCGCACAGATTATTATTGTGTGGCTGTTATTGAGTGTGACACCTTTTATCACTTTCGGGGGATATTACAAACTATAGAAACTTCTAGAGTTGTTTGAATACAGGAGATTAAATTCCTGGGCAACACGTGTGTCATCTTTTTGTGGCTAGGGAGAACTCACCATTCTGTGGGCGAACACATCCGGGCATCGCAGCATAGCATGAGGAAGGAGCGTTTTTGAGGAGCGGACTTTTTTACATCAGCCACAGCAGCTCCAGTGGGCATCGGCGATGCCAGATTTGTGTGTGGTAAATTAGAGCCATTGATCTGGTACTTAGCAGCATCTTCCGCCACACATGACTGTGGTGGGCAAGATAACGCAGTACATGTGCAGGCGTTAGAGCTGTGAGAGGTGAAGGTTCAGTCCACTCTCTCAGGGGCGCTATATGAGAAATCCTTTTCTCCGCCGCCTCCCTCACGCACTGACGAGTCTGAGAAAATTGATGATAATGGCGATTATGATCATGAGCAAGACAAAGATAAAGCAAGATGAAGGTTATAACCCATTCAAGTCCAGGCTGCAAAACATTATTTTTAAATCCACTGCCAGCCAGGCAAAATAGTGCAGTCCTTCGGTTGCAGAGATTGGAGAGAAGGACAAAGCTGCACCCCACCTGACACAGCCTGGCGAATCTAAAGTTGGAAAACATCAGTGTACAGCACCCAAGCCACCTACACTGCCACTGCCACAGTCAGGGACAGATGAACTTACAAGACCTGAATGACAGCCATCACACCGGCAGCCAATCATCATATTGCCGCCGGCCTGGGCTATCAAATGGGATGCTGGGAACTAGCTGTGTTCTGCCCCAGTCTGGTGGTGGTTGTCTATCTTTGTTCCTTTGTGAGTGCAGATAACACCCCCACCAGTGAGACAGCCACTGCACAGGAAGCTGTCTTGGGAGCAGGAATCAAAGGACACACTGTTCTCAAAAGGACTCACCTCAGACCAATGTGCTGCACACCAAAAGGGCCTTTCATACTATTGAAACAGGAATGGGTGGGGTTAAGGTAGACAGTGGGAGCTCAGACCAGCTGAATGAATGTTCTGCTATTTTGTTTTTACTGTTGCTCTCTCTTCCATCCTGACTTTGTGACTTCCTTTAACACTAAAAATGTGGGTGTGATGTCAGAAAGCAACATCTGCTTGTTCCATGAACAGGGATTGAACCCTTAAAGCAGGCTTGCTTTTGTCCAATAACCAGATGATGTTGGCCTTTAAAAGAAGAGGCCTCCCACTTCTTCTCTGAATCTTCTCTGGACTGCAACCCTTCAAGAATATGGCCCACATGCTTAGTAGCGATGTAACTTTACACCAAGTCAATGTGAGGGAGACATTCAAGTGTTGACAAATAACCATATGTATTAGGCAGAATGACTACAATATCAGTCACACAGAGAAATGACAGAAAACCTCCATGTGGTTTGAGGGTCCTCCAGCCCAGTTGTTCATGGATTATCGAGGAGCACGGCTTCTAGAAGGAAGCAGCGTGTGCACATGGCTCACACGGAAATCTTGGGTTCATGCACGTGTTTCCTCTCACCAAACATGAACTGCCCACATCAGGATAAGAAAGATCTAGAGGCTCTGAATTTTGGACACAATATTCATAGCCCCACACTGAAACTTAACATGGCTAATGGGCAATTTAATATGCCAGCATCTGGCGCCAAGAAGCACGCTAAAGCAGACTAGTCCCAATTTCTGATCTGGTAGTTTCAAGATGCGCTTAAGACCTCAAGACTGTGAGTGATTGTTTAGCCACCAGGAAGGGAGAGTTATTCAGGAGAGAAAGAGAAGGACTGGGGGCCTGGGCACTAAAGAGGAACTACTTAATGTGCACCTTTTTCTGAACCCCACCCCATCAGTCAGTAGGATCCAATCCTTGATTTCTTTTCTGTTTTATTGAATGCAGAAACTAGACTGAGACTTTTGCTTTGAGTTGGCTGTCGATCCTCAAGAAGGCCAACAGTCACTATATCCACCCGAAGGCCAGGCGGCCCACTTCACAGAGCACATGTCGACCATTGGCAGAGTAAGGACTACAAGACTGTGGGTGAACACTAGTTGATGTTCCTTCATCTACCATCCAAGAGGGGTTATGATTCTGGAGTGTTCATCGGAGGGATCCGGTACATGCAATTTGGCACCAGGTCTCTGTATTCACGAAAGGGTTTCATGGAAGTGGTTACAGGGCGGTTGACATCTGGGATAAGGTGGACGAGGTGGTAGCACAGTGGCAAAGACCACACCACCTACAGCTAGGCTTTGTTGCAAATGACACTCAATGTAATATCTGTTCTGAACTAGGAATTAATAAGGCTATGCACACCTTTTTTTTTTCTAATGTCCTTCACCTAGTGGTGGCACTTGCTGTCACCACTAGGTGCCTCTGAAACAAGTCACAGCAGTGGCCCAGGAGATTACTGCATACTTCAGCTTTGCACGCAGTGTAGGAAATGCAAAGTGCCTATGTAGATGTAACAAAAGCTACCAGACCACTTCTTGAATGTCACAATAACCGTCAACTGCAAATCCGGGACTGACTAAATGAAGAATGTAATGCCAGCATTATTTCAAATGCTATACAGAACATTTTATGGGACATTCGTGACTCCAAGCCTGTGGAAGATGTTTGTAATAATCTTCAGCCTGCCTCCAACCCATTCTGTTCTACCTTTTTGCAGAGGCCATCAAGCATGCAAACTACTATACTCAAAGAGGTACTGTTACTGGTGCACCTGCTAGAACTGCATGTTCCCAACACAATAAGGATACTAGTCATCCACCTCCAACTACCTCAGGGTCAGCCGCTTCTCCAAGCAACGAGCTGGTGGTAGATCTCTCGCCGCAGCAGGGGCCTCCCTCTGGAACAGCCTTCCTGCCTCCCTGAAACTTGAGGAGAACCATCTCTGGTTCCGGAAGCACCTCAAGATCTTCCTCTTTGCCTCCGCTTTCTCTCCCTCTCTCCCTGCTAAAATCACTGAACATGCGCTAAATCTGCAAATGGTCCACTCACCAATCTCATGTCCTGGCCCAGCCACTCTTCCTTGCACTGCCTACATGCACTACGGGACTGTCTCTGTATCCTACAGCCCCTTTCTCCCGGCATTTACCTTTGCACTTGCCACCAGCTGGCCCTATTGTTTATCTCGTATTCTATTAACCATGTACCGCACTTTCCTTGCACTTGCCACCAGCTGGCCCTATTATTTATCTTGTATTCTACTAACCATGTACTGCACTTCCCCTCTCCCCTTCCCCTGCACTTTTTCCCAGTCGCCCTACCCTTGCACTTGCGCGATCTGAATGACACCTGGCCTAGTAGGATCGTTGTCTGTCTCCCTGTGCCCCCCCCCCCTGCTTCATCGCTCCTTGAAACACTTGTGTATAGGCGCGTTACAAATGCCAAATCATATCACATCATACTGGTGTAGCTGGCGAGATCTAATCAGTCAGGGAGGCACTCGGTACCTTCAGTGGGATTCCACAGATGGCCTCAATGAAAGATGACACTGAATATCTTTTTGCATTCATTCTGAACCACATTCAAGATTAAAGTGGCTACTTATATACTTATAAGCCACATGTGTCCATGTCTGGGAACTCAGAATGCAGCTGAACACGAAACAGTGAAATAATTCAAAGATGTTTCGATGCCGTTGTTGGGAAACAAAGTGCGCAAAGAACAGAGACAGGAAGAACATGTTCTAATCCTTCTGCTCATCACACTACCAGAGATGCCAAGAACTTTGTCTTGTTCACTATCATGAATTGCCTTCTTCTTGTTTACATCACCTAACCCATCTGCTGTGAACACAACATATAGGCTGCAGAGTCTTGACATACTACTTACTGAGTTATGTGACACATTCCACAGCCTGACTCTTAAGGTGGATGGTGGGTAGACAAGGATGCTTGGTGCCTCAACCCAGAGCGTGATATTGGGCCTGATGGTGATATAAATTCGATCCCTTGCTACCATGGCAACTCCAGAGGCAAAGAGCAGTGGATTTCTACATGTACAGCTCACAGTGCGGTGGCCGTTTAAACACGAATTGGCAATGCCTACAGTTTGGGCTCTAAGGTGGGCATGGTAAAGGCACTTACCAGGCACTGCCATAGTGATATTAACTAGTTATCTTTGCTAGCAGGCGCACAATGGTGTAAGTGCCTGGGCATCTGATAGCAGTGCCTGGCAAATGCCTAATAACTGTACCCAAGCCAAACATTGTTATTTTTGCCAATGCTTGCTTTTAACAAAACTTCACTGAAAGACACACATAGTGCTTATAAACCGTGTAGCTGAACGCAGACCTGGTTAAGATATTTTTATTACAACAGTAACAGGTTTACATTCCAATTCAGTCATTAGCTCACAGATGACTGCTTTGAAAAAAAACATTGGCAGGCACTTCAGTGCAAAGTTTGGTGTGATGGTAAGGCTTGATTAAAGTGAGCTCAAAGAGTGCTTCAATGTATCATTTTATTTGGACAATGCTTGTTTGTTTGTTTGTTTAATTGATTTATAGAGAACACCACAACCTGGGGTATCTGGGCACTTTACAAGACATCTTAATAGCATAGTAGTGTCATACCGTTGATAATACAGGTAGGATAAAGAATAAGTTAGAAGATATACAGAGGCAAATGTACAAATACAGGTGGCAGATAATATCAGCATGACATGAGAAGACATCAGGGAGATGCAACATGATAGTATACATCATATAAATCTACTTAATTGAACTTACATGGTATTTGTTAGATTCTAGAACTCTGCACAGCCAGATTGCTGGCGTCATTAATGTATAGCCATTTTTTGGCATTCAACCTGGACTTTTGGAAGGACTGGTTTATGCGCAGGTGAACTAGGAGGGCATTCCAGGCTTTGGCTACTTGCACAGGGAAGCTGTTGCCGCCAGATCTTTTCAATTTGAAGCGTGGTACAATGATACAAAAGGAGTTTGCTGTCCTTGTGGGTCTGGATGATGTTTTCATGATACTTTTGTCTTTCAGTTAATGTGGTACAGCATTGTTCAGGCATTTGTGGGTGATGGATACTAGTTTGTATTGGATCCTGTCTTTGATGGAGGGCCATTTATGGATCCTTCTAGTTTCGGTGATGTGATCTCTCCTTGGGATGCTCAAGGAAGTTCTTAAAGCATTATTTTGTAGAGCTTGGAGCTTCTTCAGTACTAGTTTATTAGCTCCTGCATAGAGTGTGTTACAGTAGTCAAGTTTGGACATTATTAGTGCTCTCACTAGTATAAGGCAACTGTTAGTGGAGAGGTATGGTTTACAGGCATGAATAAGCTTACATGTGTAAGCAGTGGATGAGGCAGTCGCGTTGACTTGCTTTCTAAGGCTCAGTGCAGATTCTAGGTAGAATCCTAAGGTTTTTGAGTCCTTAGCAGTTTTAAAGATGTTGCCATCAATGTTGAAGGATGAATACTGTGTATTTAATTTGTTTAGATGGTTCAGGGTGCCTAGGATTAGAATTTCCGTCTTCTCATCATTCAGGCAGAGGCTGTGGGTAGCCATCCATGCCTGAATGATGAGGTATATTTTGTTTAGAAGGGCAAGGTCTGATTTGTACGTTCCAGTTAGGGTATGGGTATCTGAGTGTCATCTGCATAATTTGTGTAGATGACACCCAGAAGGTCGAGTTTGTCAAATAGGGGCTTGGTAAATACATTATATAGCATTGCAGAACAACCACATGTGGACTATAATTCCTAGCCATATTCTGACAAACTTCTAGCATTGCCTGCTAATTAAAACCAGGCACAGTGCACCACACCACATCTACTCCTTTTGTGTCAAAATGGTTAGCCGCATTCCTAGATTTAGCATGCGGCTCCAAACCATTCACAAACAAGCACCACCACTCTGACTTTCTCCACCTCTGCCATCTTCACTACACCCAGCCTCTCTCAATATGAAGCAGAACCTCAACATGCTCGAATGCGCCGGATGTGGCATGCTCTGTCTGCAAACATCCCTCCTGTCCGCGGAGCGTGTAAGTAACACTAGGGCAGCCCTTCTACCTTTTTCACTTCACTCTCTGCACCATTCCCTCATCGGCTACTGTAAAGCAGTCACACAACCATCCACCAATCACATGCAAGACCTCTACATCTAAATCCATCATCACAATTCAGCACTTTAGATGTACTGTTGATCACTCCGAGTACAATTGTGTTGTGACTACAAAGCACCTACAGCAACTACTAATAAACCCTCCAACAGTTCTACTTGCAGATTCATGCACATCCACATGCATGAACACAAAGTACAGGCAAGAATATGTTTTGCACAGTACATCATATATTCCAACATTCCGACCAACCTGGGAGGGACATTTCCTCCAAAAAATCGGGAGACAATATTTGTGTCATTAGAATGTATTGGGCAAAGATTTATTTTCGTAGAGTCTCCTGCCAAAATCGGGAGGATTGGCATGTATGGTACATGTACGTCTCATATATAAATGCATATAAACAGAGTAACTGCCACTTACCCTGTGTAACCTGTAAGACAAGCTTACTGTCATTTCTCCCAACTACTATGATCAAGTGTCACTTGCAAAGTAGTCTGCTCTCCAAGTTTTTATTTACCCATATTATTAACTGCAATGTGCAAACTGTTATTTTCTTCATTCATTCTATCATTTCTGTACCCACTGCCACATATTTAACAACATTTCAACCATTATGGCATTTCATGCATTATAGTGCATAAAATGTACATACAATTTCCTTTCTATACATTCTGCATATTTCACATACATTTTGTCATTTCAACATCCTTTACACATGACTATATTAGTAATTAGACACAACACACACAGCTATCTAACAAAGTGTCATTTAATGTTAAAAGATGGGAGAAATAACAGTATAATTATGGAAAAAGGCTTTCTAGTGTGTTATGAAATTACACGCAGCCAGGATGAGTACATGCATCTTTATTTATGCACACAGATAGCCAATATTATTTAAAAGGGTCCCAGCTGAAACAACACCACTGCCTCTGCAACTGTTCTTTCAATCTAAACAGCTTTCTCATTCCAGCTGGTATTCCATTCCATTCTAGATTTCACAACAACATTCAACTATGCACAGGTGCAGTCATATCAATCACATCATCTACAACTATGTACAGTGTTGTAAATCAGGACATACAACATATCCCCTCTTCCCTTCAGTCTGCAACACAAGCACCAGTTACTTCCTTGTAACCCTTACTTTATTTCAGACTCTCCCTTCTCCAAGCACCACAGAATCACCCAGTACTTTAGTAAATACCTACTGAGTAATAAGCTGCTGACCCCATCAAATCCTTCTGATTTATTTCCCACCTTCACAAATACATACATTGCATACTTTTCCATATAGTTCCTGCCATTTACCCTATAAAAATAGCAAACAAAGCATACAAGTATTTCTTCTATCTCCTAACATCCAAATAACACCGCCTTACAAAGCCAAGTGTGCTATGTGCGCTTACTATTGTACTCATTTCTAAAGCACATTCAACTAACAGATTCTAAATAAAATATACAGAAGGCACATAGGCAAAGAAAAGTGCATGTACATGCTATGCACAGATATCGGAAAACACTACTACTGCAAAAACAATGACATTCATGTCTACATTAACAGCGCCTGAAGTACGAACGAGAACTCAGAAGAAACATACTGTTTCCATCCAAAAAAGTAAGTGCTTCCCATCACCAATACACACATCATCTCACTATCCTATAAACAGTATTACACTACTACCAATCATTACTCACAGTTTTGAAAACATTTCCCCTAAGCAGACCACACACCACAATAAAAATGTTTGGTAGCATTGTACAGTTATGCTGCAGTGGTTGTGGCTAGGCCCTAGAGTCTTGGTTGCATGGCCTACGGACTACGGCCTTCAGCCTTGCACCCCAGACTCTAGGCCCTGGCCACAACCACTGCAGCGTAACACACCCATAGAAATAAACACCTACCAAATGAACACAACCCAACAACATAATACATCCACCTCAAAACTATGCACTTCAATTAACAATCTAAAAAATAATTACAACCAACGTACAAACTCTTCAATACATACCCTCTTCACCCAATGCACTTCTAACGACCCAAAATCAACATCATATTAATTTAAAATAACCAGTTGTGCGCCCACACAATCTAACAAACAAACTAACACGCATCATCTCACTATCCTATAAACACTATTACACTACTACCAATCAGTAAACACATTTTTGAAAACATATCCCTAAGCAGCCCACATAGCACAATCAAAATGTTTGGTAGCATTGTAGAGTTATGCTGCGGTGGTTGTAGCCTGGGCCCAGAGTTCAGTGTAGACCAGCCGTTAAAGTGGGTGCCGCAAAGGGACCTTGGCGATAATTACGGCAACCGCTATTAGCGGTGCCGTAATTATCGCCTTCCCCATTCCCATTATGCCCTATGGGGCAAAATGGGAATGGGGAAGGGCAAATGGTGAATGGGGAATTACCGCCCCCGCCAACCTTGTGATGGGGGCGGTAATTCCGCCATCCACCATGGCGGAGACCGGCATGGACCATGGTGCTAATAACACCATGGTCCAACGCCAGGGTCGTAATGAGGGCCAATGTGTTTCAAAGCGCTTGAATAGTGTGTCTATTGGGTGAAGTGGTGCAATACTGTGTGTATAGAGGTGGATAGGGTTCAGTGGATAGATTATGTGTTTGGGCTCTGCCCATTGGCCAGATGGTTATCAGTATGTAATGCAGTCAGGGATGCAGGGGCATGTTTTCAAGAGTTTGTGGTTTAATCGGAAGTAAAATAATAGTATGTAATCATGGGTGGGTAGGGGTGTTGGAAGTTGTGCTATATTTTTGGGTATTACCAAGTGGCTACATGTTTGTAAGTATGGCAGTATTATGTATTGGGGTATGGTAGGGGTGTCGATGCCTGTGGATGTTTAAGGGTTGTGGTAAGTGGCCGCATGTTGACATGCATGGCTGCATTGCATTGTGGTGGGTGTGGCCAAGGCCTTGCCTCTTGGGTGCATGGCCGGAGGCTGTAGGCCTCCACATGCACCCAAGAGGCTAGGCCTTGGCCACACCCACCACAACGCAATGCAGCCATGAATGCCAAGACTGTCAAACTTATATATGGATTTTACTAATCTGTTTATGAAGTGCATTTTTTTTCTTAGGCCTCCGGATGCACACAAGATTCTAGGCATTGGTCACACCCACCACAACGCAGTGCAGCCATGCATGCCAAGACTGTCAAACTGATATATGGATTTCACTAATCAGTTTATGGAGTGCATTTTGTTTTCCTTTGCTGGTTTCTGTAAGCCCTTATAAGCATAGGTTGCTCTCTTGCACACCCTTTAAAATATGCATCTCTCCTATGGGTGTTTACTATTACAGAATGGTTTGTGGAGGACATGTTAGACTTTGTAGAGCGCCAGAGGTCACCAGAAATGCGTGGACTGGAATATGCTGCACTTTATTGCACTTGTTGGCCTTTGTGGAGAGATATGCCACCATTTGCGTTTCGTATGGTTTACCCATGATGACAGCATTGTTTTAGGGAGTGCAGTAAGATACTGTGATATCCTATGCGTTCCTTACTATCACACATTTCAAATATGGATAATGCACACAGCTGCCCACATATAATCGAAGGTGTACTTCACATAAATGTGTAAGCAATGGCTGCCTTATAAACATGGTTTGAAAAGAAAACCTATCCCAGTACAAGAAAAGGAGACCTTCACAATCACATAATCTTGCGGTACACAATTGGTAACAGAAATATGTTCACGCAAATCAGATATGCTGTTATTGTTGAAACCCCCTCACTCATCTAACATGGAAGTTACATCAATACTGACCACACTGTTGTTGGAGAAAAAAGTTACACTTTACTCTGCAAATTATACTTTTAATTGCCAGGCACCATGTTCCACTGTCCCTTCCATTCACTCTGAGTGCACTTTTCTTATGGGACAGCAGTCCATGCTAATATCCCTCTCCGGCCCTTTTTGATGTTCATCTGCTGCCATTGCAGTCCTCTGTTCACACAGCAGAACATGTTCAATTGCTGCACATTCTCAGAGAGCTCCCGTACTGCCTCATGACCCTGATGCTGTCCCTACCTTTGAGACATCACTTGCCAAATACTTTTTGGAAAGTATGGCAGTGTGAAAAGGTAATGAGGTGATAACACTTCTGCATACACAAAGGGAAGTGACAGCTGTAAAGGTTCTTGGAAATGCAGCTTCTAAATTGAGCGCTGCAAACCAGACATTTAAAGCTCTACTACGAAGGTTATATTGAGAGAAATATATTGCTGTGTTATGAGACTGCTGGCTGGGAACATGGGACAGTTGCTGTACCCCAAAGCCCCTCAGGCTCAGGCACTCCTTTCAAGTGAAAGAGTGGAAAGTCCCTGATGCTTTACTGAGACAGAGCAATGGTTCAGAGTTCTAAACATACAGTATGCACTCAAGATCTCGGACAGGCAGCTCTGAGATGCACAGGATGTTTGTGGCCAGAGCTACTACAGGAGACTTCAGCTTTTGGATCTCCAGATGTTTTGGACTACAAATTACACTAACCCTATGCATTGGCAGTGACAACTAGGGCATATGGGTTTTGGAGTCAGTCCAAAACATCTGGAGCACCAAATGTTGCACACTTGCACAGCATTATATTCTATGTGCAACAATTTTAAGAAATTGATTTACAAGACAGAATCGTTGTAAGAGCGCCCTGGAGCTGGGAATGGAAAGGCCCTGATGCCATCCCTACCTTTGAGAAATCACTTGCCAAATTCTTTTTGGAAAGTATTGCAGTGTGAAAAGGTAATGATGTGACAGCTGCAAAGGATCCTGTAAATGCAGCTTCAAAGATGAGAGCTACAAACTGGACATTTAAACCTCTACTACAAAGGTTATATTGAGAGAAATATATTGCTGTCTTATGGGACTGCTTGCTGGGAACATGGCCGATTTGCTGTACGCCACCCCCCTCGGGTTGAGGGTTCTTTTCAAGGTGAAAGAGTGGAAAGTACCTGATGCTCTACTGAGAGAGAGCACTGGTTCGGAGTTCTGAACATACTGTATGCACGGAGGAACTCAGACAGGCAGCTCTAAGATGCACCGGATGTTTGTGGCCGGAGCTACTACAGGAGTCTTCATCTTTTGGATCTCCAGATGTTTCGGAGTACAAATTCCACTATTCCTTTGCATTGGCAGTGACAGCTAGGGCATATGGGTTTTGGAGTCCAAAACAGCTGGAGCACCAAATGATAGAGAAAATGTGCCATGGTTCTGACGGCACTCCCTGCCAATTACATCTTTTGGGAAAAGCAAACACATAAAAGGAGGGGATGTTAACAACGCTTGAAAGATGAATCGCAGGTGTGTACATACAAAACAGAGAGGAAGGCAGTGGGTGACCATATGACGCTACTCAATAACACACAAAGAAAGGATAAGTGACATATTTCAAAAGATAAATCACAAAGAGTTCTAAAAGTGGAAGAATGTAAGGGACTTCACAAAACGCACAATGAAAAATTACATACAACAAATGAAATCAATAATCTAAAAGAATGAAATGGATACACTCCTCTGCTTTAGCTTAGTACGTATCAACTCAGTTCCTCCCTTTAACCATCGTACACCATACACAAAGAAACAGAATATGAGCTGGGCCTTTTACACGTCCAACACACTTGTATAGTGACTCTAGGGCTCTGATCCTACCACTGAAATCAGCGTGTCTACCATACTCACTTGCACCGTCGAGCAAAATTCAGCAAATGGTGAATCTCACAATCATTCTGAACTCCACTGACTTGTGATTTTGGCAAGGAGAAAGTTCACAGAGCACTAGTGGAATTGTTAGAAGATAATGGCATCTTGAGCCCTGTTCTTGCCTCACAATCCACCATCATGTCCACATGGAATGGGACATGCTACAATGATCCTTAGCTTTGAAATGGGGAGTTTTGTGGATTCTGGAGATTTGAATGGCTAACTTAACATTTGGCTGGAGACAGTGATGATCCTGGGTTGAGAGGTCCTGGGTATTTCCCTGTTAGGAGTGTGTTCCTACTGCATCCATCACATTATGTTTAGTATGAAATTAGTTTATGGTTTACATTGTACATATTTGACATAGTATTGT
This sequence comes from Ambystoma mexicanum, assembly GCF_040938575.1. Lineage (NCBI taxonomy): Eukaryota > Metazoa > Chordata > Amphibia > Caudata > Ambystomatidae > Ambystoma > Ambystoma mexicanum. The sequence continues at coordinate 1,351,186,777 of NC_090931.1, forward strand.
GGCCAGCCGCTATAGAACCTGGACCCTCTGGGGGAGGTCTGGAGTGTGCAGAGGATCTAGGTTCCAAGGGCGTGGTGTTGCTGGATGCCTATCTGTGAGGTCGCTGCCCAAGACCTTACTTACTAATAAAGGGTTTTACTTCAAACTTCTGCATCCTGAAGCTTTATTTCTATCAACTGGGGACAAGCTGGTTGGTGGGCATCAACCTCCAGCTGATGGTCGGCTTCTGGGACTCTGTTTCCCTTTGGAGTGGAATGCCGTTGCTGTTGCCCGGGGCAAGAGTTAAAGGCATCTCACTGCAGGTGGAAGCTGGCCTCGGACTACGGAGCTGCCGCCAAGTAGAAATTCCTAAATCTTGTGAAGTTTATATAGTAGACTGGTGGCCTGTTGCAGCGGGAGTGTTAGGGAGAATTCTCTGTTTAGGCTGAATTTCCTAACCTAGTGAGTCCCCCAGCAGCTTTGCTGGATTTCTGGAGTTTGTTTTTTTCCATCCTGCCAAGAGTGCGACCCTTTTCCCTCACTCTTGGACGGGTATGTGTGTAATTCCTTTGAATGTTAATGTGTTCGATGGGCTATGGGGTCTTTTACTCCATAGGGTCTCATATGTTTTACTATGTGTGTCACACTGCACCCTACGTGTCGTGACACGGGGCGCCCTAGCAGGTCCCCCCACCATAGACTCCATACCCGGGGACTGACTACTGTCTCCCCGGGCATGTAAAGTCACCATTGGCTTTACTAGACCTAAATTGCTAACAGAACTAGTACCAACCATCTTATTGTGGACGTACTGGTAGGAGTAATTCGATTACTCCTGGATCTGTTACTCGAGGGGGCACTGTCCCGTCCCCCCTCGTCGAGTTTTGGCTGGTGGCAGTGGAAACTACTTGTTATGTTCGACCCCGAGCATAACCCTATGGGATTCGTCCCATTGTTGGAGATTGATACTTTTTCTCGTTAATCTCCGACGTACCGCCGATCTACTTATCTTAAATAAGTTTATCGAGTGGTATTTTCTGCCAGAACTCGGTTTGTAAAATGGCGTCTGTGTTCGTCTCTGTGACTCCTAAACCAAAGGTTGAGCCCTTTGTTCCACTTTTGGCGGGCCTCTGGACAGAGACCCTCCAAAGTGGTGCCATTCTGTCTGGGTTACCTCAGGGGTGTGGGAGGGGGTTTAGACACCCTGGACCGAGTTGCCTTGCCAACTCAGGTCGCACTCTGGAGTGATTGGCCCAGGTGGTGAGCCTTCCCGCTCACCACTTAGCATGTGTTGATTGACAGCTAGGCTGAATGAATGGGGGGCGTCTGCATAAAAGCAGGGCTTTTGGGACTGGATCTTCAGAAGTCGCCACAGGACCTAAAGAATCCGACGAGGGTAACGCTGAGCCGACCTGCACGACGACACCTCCGGTGGAGCCCTGCGGAATCGCCTCACAATCTCCCGACGACAGAGGAGATCTCCCTGCCGGAGAGTCTCTTCCCCTGGCTGGTGGGAACAACCAGTCTTCTTCTTCTTTGTACTTTTTATTCACCCAGGACGCGGTGGTCGAATTGCCCGTGCACAGCACCCGGCAACCGGATAGCCACTATCCCTGTACCGCGACCGAAAGGTGGTGCCTTGTGATGGAGCACTCCGCGGCTGGTTTCTTCCCTGGTGGTGCACCGGACATCTTTCCTTCGACGACGAGATCATCTCTACTCTTGGCCAAGACCCATCGTGCATCCACCACCAGGAACAACTGCCCCCGCCGGAGCTGCCCTCCACAACAAGGTACCGTAACCGCCTGGCTTCCCTTTATCGATCGGTTCGTGAGAGGTATCTGATTCCTCCCCGTTCCGTTGGGTTGCCTCCAAGCTTTATTCACTCTTTGTTCTGAACTGGTTCAACCTGTCGCTAACATTTTGCTAACAAAGACTTGAGCGCATCTTCCGTAGAGACTTTCCAGGACATCGTGCCTTGCCTCTCACCGAGTGGGCCTGGCCGCTGAACTTTATGATCTAATGTGATTATTGCCTTCCTGCCTTGCATTTTACCCGCTTCAGTACGAACCGTGTTGACTTCATTACCTGTCTATCTCTTTTCTCCCTTTCTCACGAAATATCCGAGTGTCATCTAGGTTGAGGTATACACCTCTGTCTGAAAATAAGTGGTGCCGTTAGAACCTAGAGTTGTCGATATTGTGTTCAGGAGATCGAGCTCCATTCCATTCTGCAGAGTAATTGCATTTTGATTTGTTTGCCGTGAATTGCCTTTGTATTTTTCATAGACGTTCTGTTATAAATAAATAACTTAATACCTTTATACTAAGCCTTGTTGCGTGCTTATTTGTTTTGCTGTGAAGAATTGCCCTATCTTGTATACTCCCTATACTGACCAACTTTTCTTGAGAGAAGTCTGACTGCTCAGCCACAGCTACCAATTGAATCTGTGTGGTACAGACTGCTACTAAGTGGGTTCATCGCAACACCTGTAGTCCTAAATCTTTTGCAGTGGTCCCAGAGGGAACTGCACAGGTTTCCGCCTAACACTGGTGTACAGCGGTGGGATTGGTATCGAGTATACAGTTTAGAGTGCTTTTCGACGCTGTAGGACAACTAACCACAAAACTTTACGAAAGCAACTTTCAAAAGACATGTCTACGATGGAAATTTACAGCCAAGAGTCTTTGTCGGATAAAAATGCTGAGAGTCTGCGAGCTCTCTGTAGACAAGGGAATCTTCCTGTAAAAGGCAAGAAGTTAGAATTGATAGAGAGATTGCTGGCGAACCAAAGTCTGGGTACTGGTTCAGAGGAACCAAACTCTCCAGCAACTGTAGATAACAGTGATGGTGTTGATCTGAATCATAATTCTGATGATAGCGATGAAGAGGCTGACGAGGACGGTGAGGCTAACGAAAATGTCTCCCCTGCGCCTCTATCTGCCTTACCAACTGTGCCTACGGGGCCCATACCAGGTCCCACAAGTAACCCTGCTTATTATGATCTTGAAAAAATGAAGCTCGAATTAGAATATAAACGGTTTTTGGCTCAATCTGAACGAAACCAAGAGCTCGAGTTCAGACGAATGAATGCCCAGGCTGAGCAGAAACAGGCTGAGTTGAGACTCAGAGAAATAGAACTTAATCATGAGTTAGAAATGAAAAAGTTGTCTATGGGAAATGCTTCTCTCTCCTCTGGTTCCTCTAGGAGCTCCAGTCCCAAAAGACCCTGGATGCCGAAGGAATTAGTGGGTATGTACGAACCGAGATTGGATGTGTTGGATTGGTTGAAACTGTTTGAATACAATCATGGGCTCCAGGACATCACCGGGAATGCGCTGCTTCCCTGGTTGTTCTCTAGGCTTCCTCCTGTTGCGACTGATGTGGTAATGGAGTTGGGGGAGGTGGATAAGACGGATTACGAAAGTGTGAAACTAGCTTTGATAGCTAGATTCGGGAAGACCCCTTCCCAGTATCTTAAGAGGTTTAGAACCCTCAAAAAGCATGATGGTACCCCTTGGGCTACCTGGGTGAGTGAAGGGTTGAAAAACTTAGAGGGATGGATTAAGGGTTACAAAGTTAAGGCTGCTGACTTATGGGTTGCCAACAGGGCTACTCACAAGGATTCTGGGGCAACTCAGAAAAAGGACGAGGGAAAACAGCCTAAAAAAGACTCAAAAGAGAATTCGAATAACTCACATTCCAAAGAGGGCCCCAAACCAAACCAGAAGGGTAAGCCACCGGGAAAACCACAGCAGAATAGTGTGACTTCTGGTGCCAAACCGGAAGGAGGTCAGAACAAGCCACCATTCCAGAAAGCATTCGGAAAAGGCTTTGTTTGCGGCTCGACTGACCATGTGAAAGGAGATCCCAGATGTAAGGGGTCCAACTTGTCTCCTTAGCCTTCGCTCCAGAGGAGGAAGTCCAAATGGCAAGCGGAAACTTTCTACTGCTCGCTGACGAACCCATTGGAGTCTCAGCCAGCGTTTCTTTAGTATCTCTGGGGTTGTGGGAACAACAGAATTTAGATGTCTATAATTCTATCCCCGATAATACTAAAGAGTATTATAAGGACAGTGTCCAGGTGAATGGTCAGGAGACGCCTGCCATTAGGGACACTGGGGCCAGCATAACTGTGGTGGATAAATCATTTTTTCAGGCTGAGGATGTTGCTAAGGCACCCAAACGCCTCACCAAGTTAGCTGGAGGGCCTGTGCAGATGCTTCCCCAATTACCAGTTCTCATCCAGTGTAACGACATGACTGTAAAGATACCTGTCAGCATACAGAGTGAGGTACCAGGACGCGTACTGTTGGGTAACGATTTGAAGACTCTCGGAGTTGTATCGCATACTCCCAGACCTCCTAGTAAAAGGTTACAGGAGCTAACCAGACCAGCAAGAGAGAGGACCATGCGCGGAACTCTCGAGGAGATGATGAAGAGAGAAATCACTCCTGCTCCATTGGAAATAGCGGCCGCTGTCTCTAAGAATACAGAAGCCAAAGGGAAACCTAAGACTTCTAAACCGAAACCAGCAGCCCGCATTCCAATGCAGCCGACACGGACTTCCCCGCGGTTGTCCAACGTCACACCCGTAACTCCACCTCCAGCTGAGGCTGAGAGGGAGGTACAACCCTGTATGGTGGAATTAGACTCTGAGGAAGAGCTAATGGAAGGCCAAGAACTCATTGGAGATCTGGATCCTGTTGACCATCCTGAGCTGCAGTCGTTACTGGCAGAAGGTGGACCCAGCAGGGCAGACTTCAGTAAGGGACAGAGAGAATGTCCAACTCTGGAAGGTCTTCGCCATCAGGCAGAAGCTCAGGCTGAAGGGCAAGAGCCTGGGAAACATAGGTTGCACTGGGAAGATGGCCTCTTCTATAGTGAACCGACCGAGTCTGCACCTGGAGACTACAAACGCCTTGTAGTACCCCAAGCAAACAGACCACAGTTCTTGCAGTTAGCCCACGAGATTCCTTTGGCGGGTCACTTGAGTTTCAAGAAGACTAAGGAAAGGCTCTCGCTCTACTTCTATTGGCCAAAGATGGGGGCAGAAGTAGAAAAACACTGCAGAAGCTGCCATACCTGCCAGATCTCTGGTAAGGTTGGGTCCAAGAATGTGGCACCGTTAGTGCCTCTCCCCGTTGTGGGAGTCCCATTTGAGAGAGTAGGGATTGACATTGTTGGTCCCCTTGATCCTCCAACCTCCTCAGGCAACAGGTTTATACTTGTTGTAGTAGACCATGCTACTAGGTATCCTGAGGCAATTCCTATGAGGACTGTTAAAGCTCCGGCTGTGGCTAAGGCCCTCCTTGGTATTTTTACTAGGGTCGGATTTCCTAAGGAAGTAATCTCTGACAGGGGGTCAAATTTTATGTCCCACTGCATGAAAGCCATGTGGAAAACCTGCGGAGTAACTTACAAGTTCTCAACGGCTTACCACCCACAAACCAATGGGTTGGTAGAACGGTTCAACCGAACCATGAAGAGCATGATAGGTGCTCTAGAAGAACCCCTTAAGCGTAAGTGGGACCTTCTATTGCCATGCCTTCTTTTTGCTTATAGAGAAGTCCCTCAGGAGGGAGTAGGTTACTCTCCCTTCGAACTGCTCTATGGTCATCCCGTCAGAGGTCAGTTGGCCCTGATTAAGGATGGGTTGGAGAGTGCTCCTTCCCCCAAGCCAGTCAGAGTGACTGACTACGTGATAGGTCTCCGGAGGAGAATGTCACACCTGATGACAGAAGCAAGCGATAACTTGAAAGCTGGACAAGCCTTGGTCAAGCACTGGCACGATCAAAAGGCTAACATGGTTCAGTTCGCTCAAGACCAGCTTGTTCTCGTTATGATCCCCACAAGGCAGAGGGCCTTGCAAGATAAATGGATGGGACCCTACCGAGTAGTGGGTAAGCTCGGTGAGGTTAACTATCTGGTGGACTTGGGCAACCCCAAGGAGGCTCCGACAGTCTTCCACACCAACCGACTCAAAGCGTATGTCTCACGACCTGATGTAGGAGCGTTGCTTCTAGCATCATCCGAGGAAGAAGAAGAGAGTGAAGCTCTTCCGGATCTCCTCAGAGGCTTACCTTTGGATGAGAAAATTGAAGGAGTAAATCTCTCCTCCAATCTGACACCCGAGCAACAAGAAGAGTGCAAATCCATGTTGAATCAGTTTGCCTCTCTGTTCTCGCTCTCACCAGGCTTGACCCTTTGGGGCCAGCACGAGATACTCACTGGTGACTGTCTGCCTGTCAAAAGCAGAGGGTACCGCATGTCAGAAAACGTAAGAACCCACATCAAAGGTGAGGTCAACAAGATGCTTGATCTCGGGGTAATAGAGCCCTCTACTAGTCCATGGTCTAGCCCAGTAGTGTTAGTACCAAAGGCCGGATCTAAAGAACTTAGATTCTGTGTGGACTATAGAGCTCTTAACGCAGTCACCACGACTGATGCCCACCCTTTGCCAAGGACAGATGAGTTGGTGGATAAACTTGCCGCCGCCAAGTTCCTCAGCACATTTGACTTGACGTCAGGCTATTGGCAAATAGCCCTGACCGACCATGCCAAGGAGAAAACTGCATTTTCTACCCCCGTTGGGTTATACCAGTTTACGGTAATGCCTTTCGCACTTAAAAATGCACCTGCTACGTTTCAACGGATGGTAAACCAGGTTCTGAATGGGATGGAGGACTTCTGCATGGCATACTTGGATGACATCGCAGTGTTCAGCAATTCCTGGGAAGAACATGTAACCCACCTGAGAGATGTTTTGCAGGCTCTAGGACGAGCCAATCTGACCATAAAGGCGAGTAAATGCCAAATTGGACAGAGTAGGGTAGTCTACATTGGACATGAGGTAGGCGGTGGAGAAATAAGGCCTTTGCTCAGTAAGATTGAAGCTGTGCAAAATTGGACAACACCGACTACTCAGACTCAGGTGAGAGCCTTCCTAGGCCTCACCGGGTATTACAGGAATTTCATAGAGAACTATGGAACCATAGCTTCTCCACTGAATGTCATCTCCTCGCCCAAATTCCCTAAAAAGGTTAAATGGAACGAGGAGAGCAAACAGGCTTTTGAAAACCTGAAAAAGGCTCTTTGCCAAGCCCCAGTACTCAGAGCTCCTGATTACCGCCAACACTTCATTGTGCAGACAGACGCTTCCAATGTAGGGATAGGTGCCGTACTCAGTCAACTGGATGGGAAAGGTAGGGAGCACCCCATTTGCTACATCAGCCGCAAGCTGAAGGATCCTGAAACAAGGTGGGCATCGATCGAAAGAGAGTGCTTTGCTATCGTGTGGGCTCTGAAGAAGTTTAGGCCGTACTTGTATGGTTCTACTTTCGTCATTCAGACTGACCACCAACCCTTGAGATGGTTAATGCAAATGAAAGGGGAAAACCCAAAACTATTGCGATGGTCGATCTGCCTGCAAGGGTTTGATTTCTTCATTGAGCACAGGTCAGGGTGTCACCACCAAAATGCTGATGGTCTCTCTAGGATGTATCTCATCGACTAGAGGTATGAGATTCATCCAGGAGTGGATTAAATCCTCCTGTCCCTTAGTCTGGGGGGGGCGAGTGTTAGGGAGAATTCTCTGTTTAGGCTGAATTTCCTAACCTAGTGAGTCCCCCAGCAGCTTTGCTGGATTTCTGGAGTTTGTTTTTTTCCATCCTGCCAAGAGTGCGACCCTTTTCCCTCACTCTTGGACGGGTATGTGTGTAATTCCTTTGAATGTCAATGTGTTCGATGGGCTATGGGGTCTTTTACTCCATAGGGTCTCATATGTTTTACTATGTGTGTCACACTGCACCCTACGTGTCGTGACACGGGGGCGCCCTAGCAGGTCCCCCCACCATAGACTCCATACCCGGGGACTGACTACTGTCTCCCCGGGCATGTAAAGTCACCATTGGCTTTACTAGACCTAAATTGCTAACAGAACTAGTACCAACCATCTTATTGTGGACGTACTGGTAGGAGTAATTCGATTACTCCTGGATCTGTTACTCGAGGGGGCACTGTCCCGTCCCCCCTCGTCGAGTTTTGGCTGGTGGCAGTGGAAACTTCTTGTTATGTTCGACCCCGAGCATAACCCTATGGGATTCGTCCCATTGTTGGAGATTGATACTTTTTCTCGTTAATCTCCGACGTACCGCCTATCTACTTATCTTAAATAAGTTTATCGAGTGGTATTTTCTGCCAGAACTCGGTTTGTAAAATGGCGTCTGTGTTCGTCTCTGTGACTCCTAAACCAAAGGTTGAGCCCTTTGTTCCACTTTTGGCGGGCCTCTGGACAGAGACCCTCCAAAGTGGTGCCATTCTGTCTGGGTTACCTCAGGGGTGTGGGAGGGGGTTTAGACACCCTGGACCGAGTTGCCTTGCCAACTCAGGTCGCACTCTGGAGTGATTGGCCCAGGTGGTGAGCCTTCCCGCTCACCACTTAGCGTGTGTTGATTGACAGCTAGGCTGAATGAATGGGGGGCGTCTGCATAAAAGCAGGGCTTTTGGGACTGGATCTTCAGAAGTCGCCACAGGACCTAAAGAATCCGACGAGGGTAACGCTGAGCCGACCTGCACGACGACACCTCCGGTGGAGCCCTGCGGAATCGCCTCACAATCTCCCGACGACAGAGGAGATCTCCCTGCCGGAGAGTCTCTTCCCCTGGCTGGTGGGAACAACCAGTCTTCTTCTTCTTTGTACTTTTTATTCGCCCAGGACGCGGTGGTCGAATTGCCCGTGCACAGCACCCGGCAACCGGATAGCCACTACCCCTGTACCGCGACCGAAAGGTGGTGCCTTGTGACGGAGCACTCCGCGGCTGGTTTCTTCCCTGGTGGTGCACCGGACATCTTTCCTTCGACGACGAGATCATCTCTACTCTTGGCCAAGACCCATCGTGCATCCACCACCAGGAACAACTGCCCCCGCCGGAGCTGCCCTCCACAACAAGGTACCGTAACCGCCTGGCATCCCTTTATCGATCGGTTCGTGAGAGGTATCTGATTCCTCCCCGTTCCGTTGGGTTGCCTCCAAGCTTTATTCACTCTTTGTTCTGAACTGGTTCAACCTGTCGCTAACATTTTGCTAACAAAGACTTGAGCGCATCTTCCGTAGAGACTTTCCAGGACATCGTGCCTTGCCTCTCACCGAGTGGGCCTGGCCGCTGAACTTTATGATCTAATGTGATTATTGCCTTCCTGCCTTGCATTTTACCCGCTTCAGTACGAACTGTGTTGACTTCATTACCTGCCAATCTCTTTTCTCCCTTTCTCACGAAATATCCGAGTGTCATCTAGGTTGAGGTATACACCTCTGTCTGAAAATAAGTGGTGCCGTTAGAACCTAGAGTTGTCGATATTGTGTTCAGGAGATCGAGCTCCATTCCATTCTGCAGAGTAATTGCATTTTGATTTGTTTGCCGTGAATTGCCTTAGTATTTTTCATAGACGTTCTGTTATAAATAAATAACTTAATACCTTTATACTAAGCCTTGTTGCGTGCTTATTTGTTTTGCTGTGAAGAATTGCCCTATCTTGTATACTCCCTATACTGACCAACTTTTCTTGAGAGAAGTCTGACTGCTCAGCCACAGCTACCAATTGAATCTGTGTGGTACAGACTGCTACTAAGTGGGTTCATCGCAACACCTGTAGTCCTAAATCTTTTGCAGTGGTCCCAGAGGGAACTGCACAGGTTTCCGCCTAACAGGGAGCAAGGGAGAAGCATCTTTCAACCGGTGAGCATGCCCACTGCAATGTTCTGCTGCACGTCAGTGTCCATCAAAGACTAGAGGGTCTCTGACATGTTCATGGGTGCTTGGAGTAAGACACACAAGAACATGCAAATGTGTCCAGCCATCTTTCTGGACATAGATTTTGACAGTAGTCAGCATGCCTCGCTGACTCCATCTTCTTCATCCCGGTGTTTCAGTGCTTCTGCCCTGCATCATTTTTTGGCGCTCTTCCTCGTCCCAGTACACTGTAGGGGGCATGTTTATCCAGTACACTGGATAGACTGGAAAGAGTGTGGGACATTGTAATGAACATGCACTTCAGCTGATTGTATTTTGAGAACATTATTCACACATGCATCCTGTGTGAATAATGATATGATAGGGCAGTTTGCAGCTGAATTGCAGTTGAAATGGAGAAGAGCCGCTGGTAAGGTGTACGTAGCAAGACAAGGAGGAGAATAACTCTCATGGGATGATCAGGCAGAGTCGGCCATTAGGTTGGATCCCTGTCATCCGGAACAACTCTTAACTGTGCAAGGGAGTGAGAAGAACAACAATGGGGTGGAGATGTCAGCTCGGTTTACAGAGGTTTTTGAGAAAAAAACTAGGTTGTCTCAGAGGATTTGTCCATTGCATAATACTTAAGCATGGGGTAGTTCCACTGTCTGCTAAAGTACAGATGGTGCCATTGGAGATTAAAACAAAGGTTAAGAAAGGGATTATTGTGAAAGTTGATACTTCTGAATGGGCAGCCCAATTGTTGTTGTAAGGGAGCCCAATGGCTCTGTAAGACTGTGTATTAATCATAGGAATTTAAATAGCAATGTAGTGGCAGTGAAATGTCCACTACACAGAATAGATGATTTACTGTCTGGTGCTGCTGGTGAGCAAAACTGGTGCTCAAATATTTTCCATTGTAGACTTAAGAGCAGTGTACCACCAAATGTAACTCCATGACGATTGAATGGATTTGACAGCTTTCATAACTCCAATTGTTTTGCTTATTTAAGCAGGAGGATTCCATTCGGGCTTGTCTGTTCGGAAAGAGTATTTCCTAAAGTTATGCATTGGCTGTTGGGGAATGAAATAAGAGTTTTGTTCTATCAAGATAATGTACTTGTATATGGTGTGGCTAAGGAAGAGGATGAAAGCAGATTGAAGAGAGTGGTTGAGATTTTAAAGGAACAGGATTGACAATATTTATGGAAAAATGTATTTTCAGGGCAGATATCATGTCCATGAAATTACAAGCCATGGAGTGAAACCGAAGCAGTGGAGACAAGTAAGGAAATGAAAGAACCAAAAAATAAGAATGGTGTTGTATCGTTCTTTGTACTTGTGGAATTTTACAGTAAATTTGTGGAAAGACTGGCACCCAAAACCAAACACATGAGCAAGAAAGGTATGGTGTATTATTGGAATGAAGTTTGTGCTGAGGAATCTGAGGGAGTCAAGCAGTGTATAACTCATGCACCTTTGTTGGCTTGTTCTGCAGAAGGGCAGAAGACAATCATTTACACTGATTCAAGTGATTGTGGCCTTGGAGCAGTATTGATGCAAGACTTGATGGAGAACTGCTGACCATTGCATTTATCTTCAGGATTCTGAAGGAGGCAGAAAGAAGGTATTCTATTGTGGAAAAAGAGGCATTGGATTGTGTGTGGGCGATTAACAAATTCAGAATGTATGTCTGGGGCCGAGAATTTAAAGTCAGGGCGGATCATAAACCTCTGGTTAGTATGTTCAACAAAGGTGGATTGGAGAATGCGTTGAGGATAATTATGAAGTAGGTGAGCAGTTTGCAGGGCTTACAGTTTCAGGTTGATCATGTTCTAGGGAGGAACAATGCAATAGCAGGTGCATTGTTCAGGTCTGTGATTGAATACCCCTTGGTAGGGTAAAAAGATGATGAAAGTGAGGAGGAAATAGCAGACATTTTTCAGGTGCATGAGAGCATCACACATAAAGATTGGAATTAAGCATGTGGCAAAGATGAAATTTATTAGGTGTTGTTAGAGTTGCCAGTGGTGATGAGAAGGTTACAGAGTATAGGAGTTATAAATGAATTGTGTGTGAAGGGTTCTTGCTTGTGCAGAATTCATTGACTGGTGGTTCCTGAGGATATGAGAGTTGCTGTTAGGAATTTGGGCCACAGAAGGCACTTAGGTCTGGCAAGGAACAAGGTGCTGATAAGGGCTGATTTCTGGTGGCCCAGAGTGGATAAGAGGTGTGGACTATGGTGAAGTATTATTAGGTTTTTGGAACCTTTAGTCTTGTGAGGAATACCACATGTTTCATTATATTCACACTACTGTTATCAAACCAACAGCTCTATCTATAAATGCCAGTGCTTTCCTTTCCTCCCATCAGATCGCAAGAACTCACAATATACTCCTTGCCAAAGATCACAAGGGTGCACTGTAATGTGTCCTTATCAATGTCCTTGCCTCCTCATGGATCATAAGAGCTAAGGCATATGATGTGTGCCATGGATTACAAGGCTGCACTGCAATTAATCCTTCCATCGCTAATGTTGATTGCTTCTCTGGTCTCTGACGCTTGCCAAGATCTAGGCTGCATGCAAAGGGCTAGAGACCATCTAGGAAGAATAGCATCACTACTTTGCTGGAGTCAATAGAGCAGTTATAGAACAGAAAGAGGGTATCAGGTCCAGTTAATATTTCAATAAAGTAAGGAGGTGTATGCACCCAGCCCGCAATATCTCTAATCTAGTAGATTCCTCCTCCTCTGCAGTAATCCTAGAATGAAAATGTCACTCTGTGATATCTAAATGCATCTGTCATAGATGTATTTGTTGCACACACCGACTTGTTATTGAATGAAAATGTACCCTTTTCTATAACAACACTGCTTATTGGGACTTATAGAGGAATTAACATGGTCTGCCAATTTCCATTCTAGAACTGTATTGGAATGGATCATGAAAATAAAATCCTTCAGACACTTTTCTATTGCTTTCATTCCTTGCACGTAAACCTTTCCATTCTTAATTCCTCACTCTGTATATGATATTCTGTCGGTTGTCTCTCAGTGTCTTTGGAAAACGAGCATGTTTCTTTCTGTAGTGGTGCTGGCAGAAACCTGATATGCACATCGTCTAGTCACCTTACTCTTGATTAATATAGATTTTCATAGTAAGGTGAGGAATTTATAGCACACCTTTGTAGCTGTAGTGTTCGGATCGTAGTAGGAAATACAGATATTGTTGTGTATGCACACTGCTGTGATAACCTGTGGGTGTGGATGGCTGGAGCCTTACTTTCTAGATCGATATAAGAAGGTGTTTATGTTGTTTTCATCATTGTACAGTGCGCTTCTAAGAGGTTACTCCTGCGCTGGGTATTTGTTTATGAGTATGTTATGGAATGGCCTGGATTATGTTCAACCCCCCTTCTCAGGTATATATGCTGGGGTTGCCCCTAGCTGTGTGTAATTGAGTACTGACAGGCAGCATGCATTGGGGTCCTGGATTGTATAAGTTTTAAGCACACCAACAGTGGCAACCAGAAACCAGAACATAATTAAAGCATTGTTTAGAAAATAATTATAAGCAATAAAGAAAGCAACATAAACAACACGAAGAGCAAAAAAATTAAATGCAGAACACAATGTAAAAACAAACAGCACATGTAGCTGGAGAAAACATTGCAATGCTCCCCCAATTTCAATCGTTCCACTTCATTCTACAAAATAGATGCCAGTATAACAGAATTGTCACCATGATGCACTTGTTTGCCATCATGGAGCAGTTGAGGGTTACTCTAATATGTAAAGATCTCTCGCAGAGAGCTACGGATCTCTCTAGCAAGACCTAAAAAGAAGCATGCAATTAAACATGCTGAATCAACAGCATTAGCAACTAAACATGTTTTAACAGCTGTGTAGTGTCTGTGCTCAATGTCCGCATCCAATGGGTAACTTTAGCAAATTGTCTTGAAATAATCTCTGTTCACTGTGCATTAACGAGGAGATAACAAACCTCTCTAATTATTGTTAGCTGTAATTGGAGACAACAATCAGCTCCCACACCTGCCTCATTATCAAAGATAGAGTGGTCAGGACCAATATACCTATTAATGTTAATACATCATACCCACGTCACATACCCTAAGCTCTGTGTGGATGGCAGATGATCTCTAGGACTGACGTCAATGTAGTTGGTTCTTACTGTAACACATACACCAGAAAAGCACCATTGGCACACAATCTGTGCTAGAAATCATACATTTCCACTAGTACCACCATCGATTTATTTTGGGGTGACAGATGGCAACAATAGTTCTTGTAATCACACACAACAAATGTTTCAGAAGAGAATGACCCTTTGTGTACAAAGTGCACTCTGTAAGGTTTTTGAAATATTGGCACCCTATGGCAGAGAGAGCTTTTGAGTAGGAGGTACTGGCACGTGGAGAAGAGGAAGCAGGACATGGTATAAGATGGACGTCAGTCTGTGGCAGGAGCCGCCATCTCCGTTCTTAAGGAGATGCCTTAGTGTAAACGTTATCAGGTGCAGAGTTGAAAGGGGCACACATGTCTTTTTACCAGATAAGATAACAAGCAGCCCGGTCTCTACAGAGCAACATAACCTATAAAAAAGGATTCAGAATAGGAAGCACCTACTCAGAGCAAGATGATTGGATGAATGGATAAATATGAATGTACTTTACTAATTATATCATCCAGTGCCCTGAGGAACAGCTATGTACCTCGAAACACGTGTTGGCTCTAGGGAATAAGATATTATAAGCAAATAAAGTATAATCTGTTTCTGTTTGAATCTTCTATGTAACCTATTATGTAGAGCGCTCAAATAATCTAGGCACTTGTTTATTATTGTTGTTTTAATATTGGATGCTAGAGAAGCAGCCCAGATTCTAGGTCCCTCTGCAAAACCTTAGCTGTTAATTCCTAGCCACTAGTGGATAGCTTGGGGTGTGTTTCGTATCTGTTTGTGTGACGGTATAAGAGCAGAATGTGCAACAGTTCAGCACAGCTGGAACTGTGATGTAGCGAGATTTCAAGGAGAGTAAAAACAAGGAATTCCACATTGGGACAATCAAAGAACAGCGGGCTAACAGGGGAAATGCTGGATGGCTAGAAAGTCATCATGCTTGTCTTTGATTGGGAGACAGGAGGCTTTGCAAGGTGATAAAGGGGATTGTGCGCCCTACTTTTCAAAAATGCAGCCAAACATTTCTCAATGCTGATATTTTGCATCTGTATGTTTTAACTGAAAATATTGTTAAACAACATTTTCCTACTAAAAGAACATTTTCCTATGCAGAAAACCACTTAAGGACAAAGATTACTTCACCCTGAAACTGTCAATAATGAAATGGAGTAAAGGCCTTTTTAACCATGAATTTATAACCAGAAAACTTGGTTAACTAGCGTCTGCATTGCTGGTAATTGTAATGGATCCTGTTAAGTAAATTCCAGATAAAAAGGTTTTTGAGCTAAATAACAGATAGAAAAGGCCAGGACTTTTGGTTATCTGGACTTTTTGCTTTGTGGTCTGGTTTTGACATTTCCATTCTGTTAACCACAATTTCTGTTTATATGGTTGCATTAGATTCCCAATGGTGCCAGATAATTGAGCGTTAACTCTATATTTGGCTTATGGTTTATATATTACCATAGATAGTAATAGTTGTTGTTTTCTCGTTCACTATTTACTATATGTCTATTTTTCCTGAATACCCCATTATTGGGAACATTGAGCTTAGAATGCTCATGCTCCCTAGCTAAAGTATAAGATTCTCTTAGATTGTATGCCATTTATAAGAGAGTTGCACATCTGAGGCCGTCAAGTGTGGAGAGAGGGATCCTGGACCTTGTAGTGACGAATTTCTATGTGATGTTGATCCCGGAGGAGGAATATGGCAGACCTCACATGGCCTCTACCCCTTCAAACATGCAGATGATGACCCCTAGATCACCTACAGGAAGATTCAAAGATACAACGTGTCCCACACACATCCTTCATGAGAGATTGCAGGCAAATCGATTCACTGAGACCCCTGTGAAGAAAATTCACCATTGAAGGAGGACCAAGAAATATTGTGCTCATAGACCATGTAGGAGACAACTTTCAAAAAGAATCATCACCAGTGGTATCAGTGCAAAACCCCTATTGTGCATCAAGCAAACTCTCCTGGCTCAATCTAACCTAAGCCATATGTGCCCCTCTCCATCTCCTAGTCTGGTACTCCAGGAGAACCTTACCTCTTCATTGACTTCCTTGCAGGTAATGTCCTTTCACATACCTAGAGACTATGTCAAGCAGAGGCCCCCAAGCCAATATGGCCCTCTGGGAAGCATCCAACTGTAGAGAATTTGATCCAAAACCTGATCCCAAATCGACGAGAGATAACTCTAGAGTTAGAGTCAGCAGTGCACCAGGCAAGCCGTATGGCCCGGCCGCCTTCTACAGTACCCCAGAAGTATCTAGAAGAGTAAACCTCAGATGTCTTCATACATTTCAAAAGGGTAGCCAAGACTGTGAGATGTGAATAGGGAACCTGTAGAAAAAAGTAGCTTCTTTGTTAATAAGAGGAATAAGTTCTTCCTTCCAGGCATTAAATCCTAATGGAACCACCCCCTACACATAAATCGAGGCAATCATTCTACGGAGATTTTATGAAGACCCTGAGAATCACAGATATTTTGAGTAGCGTTCATATTCAGTATTGAATTGACTAAATACATAGCTGGAAGATATGACCGTAGAACACATTAAGACAGTGCTGCCACTAGTGCAATGTATACACTCACTACCACCATACCTGCAGGAATCTGTGGAAATAATGTGCCTATTCTCTGTGATAGAAGCTAGTAAATGCATCTGTGTGTTTTGATTGGCTTATGCAGAGCGATCTGGGTGCCAGAAAGTCTGTCAGGTCATGGAAGTAATAAGAGTGATCACTAAAAAAGAGGGCCCCACTTCAAACACCATGGGGACCAAACCATCTAGGACACCGGGATAAAAGGAAGCAACACATCCAGGAAAGGGACTCTTTAACACATAGGAGGAGAGCAATGATTGGGACCGGTGACCTCAGGGATTGGTGATTGGGTAGGGCTGTGCTTCTTGACTTTGGGCAGATAGTAAATAGAGCTTTGTTGTATCCATTGTCCCCACACTGATGCCCTAATGTAAAAGAGTTATATGTGCCCAGTTCTGACCGAGGGGAGGGACAAGGAGAAGATTGGTATGACCTCACACCAGAAGGGGACGGAATACAATCAATGGGAAGAAGGGGAAAACAGACATAGCGATACTCCATAGGATCCATCAGGCAGACATGGAAACAGGCCTGGTATTTCCAAAGCAGATGGAACTGGACTGATATGTTCTAATAAACTATATCCTGGGAGACTAGAAATAGTGCCCTATGTCCTAATTAGCCCTTAGTGTACAGGGGCACGTAGTCTCCATGGAGTCCATGGAGGTGGCTATAATACTATGACTACCTGAGTCCTTAATCGTAGGGACTGACATGAAGGGGATTTCCTGATGGCTAAATTATGTTTGTGCCCAAATTTACAGCAGACCCTCAAATCCTAAGTATGGGCATTGTGGAGCATATCCAGCAGTTTCATGTACCCACAAATGGGGATCCACAGAAACTGCTGTGGCCCAAATATTTGGCAGAAACCCAAGTCCAGTCCCCATTCAGCCACTGTTATGCCTGGGGGAAGAAATCTTCTAAGGTCTTGATATCTGCAAAGCAGAATCTAAGTCAAGCTAAATGAAGTCAGAGTTAGGGACCCAGGTGGCCCAAAGAGGTCACTGCTATGTATTATCCACATTGCAAATTGTATATGGAGTATTAAATATGGCTTCTTCCCCATGCTTGGCTTCTTTGTACCCAAAGAAAAGAGTCAGTGAAACAATGGCTCTCATCACGAGATTGGTAGAATTTCCCAAAATATTTAGCTGCATTTCTGCTCGACTAGTTCACCTGTACCGACACGATGTCTGCCAGATTTATCCTTGGAGTGTAGTTACGTCGATGTTGATATCTATTTTGGGCGTCCTTATGTCTCCATGAGGATTTCTGCAGATTGGCTGTGAGTGTGAATTCTGCTACTGTACATCTGCCAATTTTGGGATGTAAAATGAAGTACCCACTTCCAGCCATATGCTGGAGGTCAATCTTCCTTTTCACCTGCATACCCGAAGTTTGGTGGTGTGGAAAAGTGGTGAAAACTCATTTACCACCATGTTCCATCATTTTTTCCTGAACCCTCCACACCTGTAAGAAGGTTCAATTCGTCCCATATGTTCTCATGAACATGTGTGCACAGAAGACCACAACCATGTCCCAATCAGATGCAGAGTCCAACTGGGTTCTTGCTTGCGGCTTGTAGAGTGTACAGCTGTCCGCTTCTTATCCTAGGATTCAGTCTAAGTAGAGGGGAAAACATTTGAGGCAAATTTACTGTAGCGACTGAGCATTGCGAGGGAACCGCCAAACACCAACAGGGGTTCGGGGGGATTCTCCCCCCTAGACATTTATATAAATAATGGTTTAAAATGGAGCATTTTACATCACTTTTTCAACGAAAAAATGGGTAACAAGTCATGTACATTGAGCTCTTTAGAGGAGAACATGAACAATTCATGGGCCACGCAGCAGTCACCCAAAATACACTATCTAGGGGCAGGATACAACACATTTTAATGCTGGCTGGGCCGGGTGTGCACAAGGGAAATTGCCACTGTAAACATGTTCATGATGTTGATTATGTCAGCTATGTTCCATGCTATTGCCTGGCCCCTGCCCAGTTCTACCCTGTTTTGGCTCATCCTGCCCAAGTTCTATTCCAGCTTTCACTGCCCCAATCACATCTGGCTTGTGTTGTTCAGTGGCTGAATGAGCCACAATCTGCTTTTCAGTGTTTCATTCTACCCCCATTTGGCTTCCAGAGCACCAGTCTTTGAATCCTTTGCATCCTGCTACTTGAAACAGAGTTCTGTTGCCTCTCTGGGCCTTGGCTCAACAGCACTGAGGCAAAGACAAGTATACTGGGTATTTTTACTGCAAATGGTATTATTCTAGAAAACAACAAATCACATGTTTTCAGAAAACATGTATTCAAGCATGGAAGCATGGCAAATGCCTAACTTTTGTACTGAAACAATGCACGCTGATCCGCACAATATGCAAGATTTTCAATAGTTGGCTTGTTAAAGTCAGGAATGTCTATAATTAGTTATTCTTTTTCTATTGACAACGTGACAAATGCATTTAAGCGTTCTTCAGTCATTGTATTTCGTACACATGTCTTCATCCTTTTCAGACTACAGAAATATCGCTCTGACTCTGCAATTGTCATGGTGGCATTGATGAGAATCCTCAATAACTTTGCTGCCTCTGAACATGTACCCTGCAGATTGCTATCAAGAAAGAATTTAAAGCAATGGCAGCTGAAGCACACTAGAATTCTAGCCTTTTATAATTTGCTGTGAGCACAGTGAGCAATCTTTCTTTATTCAGCATGGGGTAGCTGTGTGCAGTTTGTGTCAGTGCTACAGAAGAAAAACAGTTTGAAAAGCTCACTATGTAATAAAGCAGTGCTCACCAAATGTCCTGTGGATGCAAAGCGTTCTTTTGCCTTTACAATGATGATGTCACATGCCTCCTTTACAGCTATTGTCAATTTCTCAATTTTAGATCTGTGATTTGCAAACACCAATTCTGGGGCCAACCTTGAGTTCAAAAAGTGTCAATTGTGTCGCTCACCTTGTTGATGTTCCTAACAAAGTCAACAGTAGCTAAATTAGACCATTGCAACACCCTCCTAGCAGGAACCTCTGCTAAAAATCTAAACAGACTCCAAATCACACAGAACAATGCCTTACAAGCAGCATTAATTATTCCCAAAAGGGACCATATCTCTAACGCCAGGCAGGCAGCACAATGGCTCCCTGTTAAAGAACGCACCACGTTCAAAATCCTCACCCTGACACATAAATGCCTCATTCTCACTGTTCCGGCATACCTATCAGAGACCATCCTAAAATCCACATCCACACAACCTACGAGATCCTGCTACTCCAACAAAATGTACACTCCCCATATCAACAGGGCCAAAGCAGGTGGGATTGGCTTCCCCTACATAGCCGCCAAACTATGGAACTCACTCCCCACAGCCCTCAGATCAGAGAACTCCCTCCCTGCCTTCAGAAAAAACTAAAAACCTCTCTTTTCAACTAATCTTTGAATACATTGTATATATTTCTTGTCTGTATCAAAAACTTAAATGTAAATGTATTAGTTCTGCAACTAAGGTAAGTGAATGTATTAATTCAGCAACTAAGATTCACTCTGTAACAAGCGCCATGATGCCCCCAGGCTGTTTGCACACTGTACAAATTTGAATAAATAAATAAATAAATAAATAGCCGTTTGTGTGCAGACTGGATCTATGTCTCGCTTCTGTATCTGCCTTTACAGTATGTCCACGTGGTTCATAAAATAAATAAAGAAAGAAAACAAACTCCCTGCCTTCCAGTGCTCGCTCATGTTGAAGTAGGGGCAAGACTGTCACCAGTTGCAATGGTGTTCAAGCACATCGTGATATCTTATCTAAACTCGTAGGTAATATTGACTGTTCTACTGTTGAAGTTCCAGCGAGTTGGTGCCCCGTGTGGTACCCCTCTAGCCACTAGTTCTTGCACAAGTACAGTCCTTTTGGGAGAACGGGAAAACAATGTGGAGAGTCCAGACACATCAGAAAAGAACACTTGCATGTGAGTTACTTTTGATACAGCTTGGTGCATTGTCAGATTGATTGGAAAAAAATGGGTGATGCTGTCAAATGGCGCTGTGACCTAATTTACTGCTTGGGTATTTTCTGTCCTTATGTCTAAACGGGGATTTCTGCAGATTTGCTGTGAGTGTGAATTCTGCTGTTGTACATCTGCCATTTTTTGGATGTAAAATGAGGGTTCACTTCCAGCCATATCCTGCAGGTCAACCAAACTCTTCACCTGCACACCCAGCGTTTGGTGATGTGGAAAGGTGGTGAAACCCATTTACCACCATGTTCCATCAATTTTTCCTGTACCTTCCACACCTGTAATAAGGTTCAATGTGTCCCATATGTTCTCATGAGCATGTGTGCGCAGAAGACCACAACCATGTCCGAATCAGATGCAGAGTCCGGAACGGGGTTCTTGCTTGCGGCTTGTAGAGTGTACATCTGTCTGCTTCTTATCCTAGGCTTCAGTCGCGGCAGATAACTTTTTAAAATAGAGGGGCAAACATTTGAGGCAAATCTAGTGTAGCGACTGAGCATAGCGAAGGAAGCGCCAAAAACCAACAGGGGTTTGGGGGGATTCTCCCCCCTAGACATGTATGTAAATAATGATTTAAAATGGTCCAATTTACATCACTTTTTAATGGAAAATTGGCTAACAGGCCATGCACATTCAGCTCTGTAGAGGAGAACAAGAAACATGTATGTGCCACGGAGCAGTCCCCCAAAATGAACTATGTAGGGGCAGGATACAACACATTTTAATGGTGGCTGGGCCAGGTGTGCACAAGGAAAATTGCCACTGTAAACATGCTCATGATGTTGATTATGTCCGTTTTGTTCCATGCTATTGTCTCGGCCCCTGCCCAGTTCTACCCTTTTTTTGGCTCACCCTGCCCAAGTTCTATTCCAGCTTTCACTGCCCCAATCACATCTGGCTTGTGTTGTTCAGTGGCTGGAAGAGCAACAATCTGGCTTTCATTGTTTCATTCTGCCCCCATTTGGCTTCCAGAGCACCAGTCTTCCTTTGCATCCTTTGCATTCTGCTACTTGAAACAGAGCTCTGCTGCCTCACTTGGCCTTGGCTCAACAGCACTGAGGCAGAAACAAGTATACTGGGTATTTTACTGCAAATGGTATTATTCCAGAAACCAACAAATCACATGTCTTCAGAAAAAAAGTATTCAAGCATGGAAGCATGGCAAATGCCTAACTTTTGTACTGAAACAATGCACGCTGATCCGCACAATATGCAAGATTTTCAATAGTTGGCTTGTTAAAGTCAGGAATGTCTATAATTAGTTATTCTTTTTCTATTGACAACGTGACAAATGCATTTAAGCGTTCTTCAGTCATTGTATTTCGTACACATGTCTTCATCCTTTTCAGAGTACAGAAATATCGCTCTGACTCTGCAATTGTCATGGTGGCATTGATGAGAATCCTCAATAACTTTGCTGCCTCTGAACATGTACCCTGCAGATTGCTATCAAGAAAGAATTTAAAGCAATGGCAGCTGAAGCACACTAGAATTCTAGCCTTTTATAATTTGCTGTGAGCACAGTGAGCAATCTTTCTTTATTTAGCATGGGGTAGCTGTGTGCAGTTTGTGTCAGTGCTTCAGAAGAAAAACAGTTTGAAAAGCTCACTATATAATGAAGCAGTGCTCACCAAATGTCCTGTGAATGCAAAGCGTCCTTTTGCCTTTACAATGAAGATGTCACATGCCTCCTTTTCGGCTCGTGTCAAACACCAATTCTGGGGGCAACCTTGAATTCATAAAGTGGCAATTGTGTCACTCACCTTGTTGATGTTCCCAAAACAGTCAACAGTAGCCATTTGTGTGAAGACTGTATATATGTCTCACTTCTGTAGCTGCCCCTATAGTATGTCCACATGGGGGATTAAGTCATGAAATAAAGAAACACAAGCAAAACACAAAAGATGATGGTTGGAAGGTTTAGAATAAACCGTAACCTCTGGCATTGCTCTGGGCAACCCTCCAGATCATCGTTCTTTGCCTGCCAAGCCATTACAAAAGGGGAAAGACCATATGCAAATCAGGTTTGGTCCCACCCCCAAAGGCGTAGTCCAGCCCAAACTGCTAGGTCACATCCCTTCTGCACGAGACCACAAGCGTCGCCAAACATGTTTCAGCCTTGTTGGGCGTCATCAGTTAGGAGTAGCTTGGGTCTCCAGGCCCAGCAGAAACGGGACCCACGTCTGGGCATACCCATCACACTTGGGGTGACAATAGCAAAACAAAAATAAAGAAAGAAAGAAAAAATGCCTTCCAGTGCTCGCTCATATCCAACAGCCTCACATTTTGAAGTAGGGGCAAGCCTGTCACCGGTTGCAATGGTGCTGAAGCATTTCCTGATATCTTATCTAAACTCTTAGGTAATATTGACTGTTCTAATGTTGACGTTCCAGCGAGTTGGTGCCCCCTGAGGTAGCCTTCTAGCCATTAGTTCTTGCATAAGTATAGTTCTTTTGGGAGAACGGGAAAACAATGTGGAGAGTCCAGACAAATCAGAAAAGAACACTTGCATGTGAGTTACTTTTGATACAGCTTGGTGCATTGTTAGATTGAGTGGGTGTGCATAGCAATGGATGTAATGTGCATTGGGGTACACTTCCCTGACTTTTTGTTGGAGCCTGCTAGATGCTCTCCTCATTACACTGGCACCATCATACCTTTCAGCAATAGGTTTTTTCTTTGTCACAGCGCTCTGGGAATACAAGGTTAAATTATTTCATTAAAGTTGTGGAAATTCTTTCGTCAGTTGAGTCTTTCAAATGACTGAACCCACACAATCGTTAAACAACTTTGCGTTTCCCTTCTATATAACGATGGATGAGCACTGACTGAGCCACAGTTGCCTCATCAGTTGTTTCATGAACTTGGACAGCTACAACGTCAGTGCTCTGTGGTTGCTGTATAATCTCCTGTCTTAGGAGAACATAGCTTGTTCTGCATTGTTTTTGAGGTGCCCTTAAATACGTCTGTAGTTTGCATATGCACTTGCATTGCTGTATCAATGCTCGAAACAAAATCAACAAGGCCTCTAAATATTCCTGGATTCAACAAATCTTCAGTTTCATAATGGCCACGCGAGGACAATATAAAGGCACCACAAACACGCACACAATGTATTTGCATAAAATAGACAGCTTTTTCATCAACTTCCTCAGTGTGCTTCCTTACTCCTGTGTGAGACCCTTCATCCCAGTGTGTTGCAATGTTCACACAGCATAGCTTGTTTTAATGAGTTATCCATATGGCACTGACACATGTTTTCAGACTGGTATTTTAAGGCGTCCACTCCTTATTTTGCCCATGATGCATCACCACCATAAAGCAAACAGGGAAAGCAACATGCATTTTTAGAAGTGCTTCCAGTAAGCCACTCCATTTTAGTATACCATGTTTCTTACACTTGTGGATATAATTCCAACACCTATCATTTACTGAATGTTACTTTTTTAATGCAGGCTGATCAGGTCCTAAACTTTTCACCTGATGTTTCTCTTCTTACGTTAGTCCCGGGAATGGCTTTATGAGCAGTTGGTCAACTATGTTCATGTTTCCAACTACCTATACATTGCATTACACGACTAAAGTTATGAAGCTCTGTTTCTAATCTGTCCATATTCAATTAAATGCAAATCGTGTCCTTGTGCTGTGTTGTGTCACTTGTGTGGCCTTGTACTTTGGGCTGAGGAGGGTCCTCTCTGGTCCCTGTTGATAAGCGACACCAAATGTAAGCTTAAAGAGTTGTTGGCTGCACACACTGAAGTCACAATGAGTCACTTTATAAGATAATAAATGAAGTTAGTAGCAATCACACAGTGATATTTCTACTAACTAAAGTGCCTTTGTGCTTATTGATTTCTTTTAACATTTATTTAGCGCACAAAACCCACAGGCATCCAGGCGCTTTTACAACCAGGTACTCTTACTCCATTGACAGATAGGAGGGAGGATCCTCGTGGCCATCTGGCGGATACCTCACACCATCAGGCTGCCATCCCTTCCCTTGCCAGAGTGATGCCCAGGTACCAGACACTGAAAAACACATGGAAACTCTGAGTGCTATGACAGCTTACAGAAGGAGCATCATGATTAGAGTTTTTCTGCTGTCTTCAGATTATATCAGATTAAGATCCAGATTCCTGTATGCACCTAAACGTCAACCCATCACCCACACCAACCATCCCAACACCAGCCAAACCCATCATGCTCAGATACCACCTGACAGCCTTAAGTCACCACCCAAAAATAAGGTGAGTGGTGCTCTTATCAATGCTAGATCCCTCACCGCCCATGGCCTTGATATCGCTGATCTCATTACCACACAAAATCTTGACTTCATCGCCATTACGGAAACGTGGCTTCACGCAGCCTCAGGCCCTTTATTGGCACTGGCCATTCCTAATGGATACTCCATTATCAGAAATGACCGCAATTCCAGCCTCTCCAGAGGTGGCGGAGTCGCATTCATCCACAAAGATGACATCAACATAAGACCGATCCCTAACACACAACTCTGTTCTGCAGAGTCCATTTCAGTCAAACTCTCTCTTTCCCACAACAGCACAGCTACTTTGCACCTCATTTATAGACCTCCAGATCCACTTGCTACCTTCTCTAATGACATCTCTACCACTATGGCAGACAATACCAAACCTAACTCCCAAGTTCTACTCCTGGGTGACCTTAATCTCGGACTACTAGATCCTAATGATTCACATGCTAGTGAGATTGCCAGCAATATCTCAAATCTAGGATTCTCTCATCGTATCCTTGAACCTACCCACTCCAAAGGGAGGACGCTCGATTGGATTGCTGACTTAAACTGTAACACGCACATCATCTCTAACGACCCTTGCGCTTGGTCTGACCACCACATAATCATTTTTGATATACCTACCATAGATTCCCACATCAAACCCATCATTGCGCCATCCATCCCTACCAGAAACAAAAAGGATATCACCAAGGCCAAACATCTACCCTTGATCCTGCCCATTATCAATAATCCTGCCCTCTCACCAGACGACCCAACGGTCATGGTGGACATCTTCAATCAAACCATGCTCAAATCTATCAACACCATAGCACCCTTCAAAACTAGGAAAACTAAACAGCATGCACATCTCAACTCTTGGTTCACGCCTTACCTTAGAACACTCCGCAAAGCAAAGCAGAGCGCTGAAGCACTTTGGAAAAGCCTACCCTGCGAGACCAACAAAGACAACCTCTTTTTAGCAACCCTTAATTACAAGGAAGCAATCCTACAAACCAAAAAAGAGACCTACAACCAGCGTATCTCACAGGCAGAATCCAACACGAAGGAGTTATTCAAAATTCTTAAAGAATTAGAAAACCCATCCTCCACCCCAGATAACTGCAATAAGGACAGGAAAAAAAAACGAAAAGGCCTTAATGGAAGATGAATGGTGACGTCACGAGAGCCCGGACAGACTCACAGATAGAGCAGATGATGAACCAAGAATGACACAAAGAGATGAAACAATGCTAGCAAATTGAGAAGAGACAGCTGAATCGAAACTCAGCAGATGCAACTCGTGCCAGAAGAGCCAAGGTAATACCAATAGAAGGAACGAACAGTAGCTACATCTAATTGAAACTTAAGAACAGAATATCCTGTCTTTGAAAGGTCAAGATAAGGAAGCGCAGGCAAGCCGAACAAGAATTCAATTCACAAATCAAGAGAAACTAGGCAAATTCATGGTGTCTGCATCACGTGACCATCCGAGCGAGGAGAAGCACGAGTTCACACCTATGCTTGGCATCTGCCCAGGAAGAGATATCAGAACTTTCCCAGACAGAAGTTGCAGTTTTGAGGCCAACCACAGTAACATCATTGACACATAGTTGTTGAAGTGATGATTGATTGTAACCTTAATTAGAGGAAGGCCGGATGGCAGAGGGGGCACCCTGCATCTGGCTGACCATTCTGCGTGCTGCTAAGTAAAGTGGAAATGTATGCATGGAATTGGTGCCAACCCAATCACAATGGACCAAATAATCTAGGGTCCTATATTTAATAGAACTAATGGGACGTCTGACTTTTAGTGACATCTACAGTAGTCATTTTGAAGGAAGGGCTTAGACGGCCACCTGACAGTATTTACCCAATCCCATCACTCCGTTACCATATACAGATTTAGTACCAATATTAAATGTACCTTTTCCTAGCCAATAGAATTGCATGCTAACTTTTAAGTGTAACACGTCATTATAATGAATTTTGAGTATAAATGTCACTGTTTGTATGAAGTTTATTGGAGTTGAAGTGAGACAGACTTTTGCATCATTGCTGATTGCCATGACTCCCTGTTTTTTGTACTTGTCATTAAACAGACTCCATTTGCCAAACCATTGAGTTGTCCTTATTGATTGGTGTTGGAGTAGTAAATCTGCACCCCTATCCATCTCAAGGTGCAGCTATCTCGTCTTAAAGTACTTCGGAGCAAACTTCGGCTCTATGGGCCGGCCGGGGGTCTCCTGAGTACACTTGGTAGCAGAAATTTGATGGTTATCGATTATTGATTATTGATTTGAACAAGAAACCTATTGACCGTCGACATAAATTAACTGTAGGTCTTCGGCAATATCACAAGTCCTTTGCCATTTGGCTGAGTAGACCTTGAAGCTCCACGTAGACAGTCATAGTGTAAAGAGAAATACTGCAGACTTGTGTTCCCCACGCATCCGTTCCCATTCCTATGGGCAGCTGAACGGGCGAAAAGGCAAAGAAAGCAGTAACAAAGGTGGTCATCCCGAGGGTCCAGAGAAGAACCATGCAAACACTGAGTGAAAAAGACTAATGTTCTGGCAAAAGTGCATGCTCTAGAACAAGCAACGGGAAAAGGTAATGGAGGGAGGCAAAACAAATAAAAAATAATACAAATATAGCTAGAAGTAGAGAAGACTGTATATATATATATAAGGGGATAATGACTCGGGAATAATTAAATAAATAAATGTTACCGGGGAGGACAGCCGAGAAGAGAGAGGATTCGCCTTATTCCTACGCTTTAATATAGCGGCTAGAAGAAATGTCTACCCAGAGTCCCACATAATGGGGAACAAATAGACTACCACAACGGTTAAAGATGTCGTGAAAGGAGTACGTTTACACTCCATGAAGGGGTAATGATTAGAGGCAGAGATATCTGTGTCCAGCTGGTGTTCGTCTAGTCTGTCAAGCGTCTGTCTTACATGTTTTATTGTGATGTCATATGTAAATAAATTCTTGAGAAAACTGATTTACATTTTATGAGATTGAAGAGCTGAGATAGAATCGCATATGAATTTATGTTTTTTGAGTAAAATTTTGCACAACAAATTGGATTGGAGCTTGCAGTATTTGGTGCTTGCTCACATTGTTAGAAGTTGCTTAAGCCACACGAAAGCGTTGACAAGTGTTATATAAGAGGAAAGGGAACAGATTTAAGCATGGAATATATGACTCCATAGGCACACGTATGCAAGCAGTTGCCAAAACATGCACCCACGCTAAAGAAATACAGTACCGAGTGGGTAAAGGTACCGCCCACAAGATGTTTATGCCATAGCCACAAAATGGGTCCTTATCTAAAGCCATTTTACAACATATGACAACATATTTGCATGCCACATACACGGGCAAAAAGCTAGAAAAATGCCTCCCTTTCCTGGAGCTTTGGAAAATGGATGAGCAGGGAAAGGAGGAAGAACCGCCAACAGATTGGATACTTAACGTATGCACAGAGGTGGGGTGAGACGCCTACCGTGCCACCTGCCCCACCCGAAACAAAAATTGAAGAAAGTAAGGATGAGGGATTACACCCACTGAGAGAACTCAAAGCAGCCACGGGGTACAGCAACCCCGCATATGAGTCACCTACAAATAGTAGTGATGAAAATCAAGGGAAAGATAAGGATAAGAATATTGCCTGATGACGAAAGAAGGCATCAGGTGCAGACGAGTGCATCTCTCGAGAAGGAAAGAGAAGGCAAGAGATGGAAGGGAAACAAAGATAGAACTGATGAGATAGTATTCGCAAAAGACAAATGGATGGGAGGGCAAATTATATTGAAACTTGATGGCAAAGGCATTGATGATGCAAAACCAAGGGAAAGGATAGAGGATGTACAGGGAAAGGGAAAAGAAACAGAGTTAAGAGATGAAAGGATAAGAAAGGAAGACATACAAATGCGAGAACAGCTATATCGCAGAGAGCAAGAAAGACAGCTCGATCGCAGACCAAGAGTAGCTAATGATCAAGACAGAAAAGAACGACAAAGGTTAGAGGAAGAGAAAAGGATATGTGGGAAAAGAATAAAGAGACAAAGAGATGAGGAAATCTGAAGGGCGGATGAACGTAGAAATGAAAAGAGAAAGGAAGAGGATAGGGTCAGAAAGAGGCGAGGAAATGCAAAGAATTTGATGATGGCATAGAACGTAAGCGAAGACAGAGAGCACGCGATCTTGAATATCTGGGGAGAGAGGTTAAAAAACCTGCTCCAGTTGTAGACTGGGAAAACATTGAAGAATTCTTTCCTGAGTATGATTCAGTACCAGGCACGTCTAGGGCAAATATTGATAATGACTTCAACACCAGAAGCATCAGAGAAACAATCGATAGAATATATGAGGAGATGGGAATAGAACAAATACCCAGAGCACTCAGCTGTACGACACTGCGGATGTCTCCCGAAGTAGTGGGAATAGAGACCTATCCCTGGATATATTAGAAATAAGTAGGAGTAAGGAGGGCACAAGAAGTTGCACTAGTAGGGGACAGACAATGTCCGACTCTGAAAGGGTGGAGCGCGAGGAAAATGAGGAAGAGGGATGGAGCGAAAGACGAATCCCAAGGGAAAAAGGAATAAGGTGGTCAGACACTAGCAAGGCTGCACCGAGAGCATCAGAGTCAGCCACACAGCCTGACCCACATGAAGAAGTATCTCACAGTCAGAGGGGGGTGTCTTCACCGCCCTATGTAGACAGACTCAGGGCATTGATTGGTAGACGGCGATGCAGGAATATTACCCCTGCAATAGACATGAGAAAAATGAAAGAAGAGAGAGAGGGCTACACATACCAATTTCTGTTGCTCGAGAAGGGGGGAGTAAGACCACATATTTTCCATGGCCACACATGGATCTAGAAAATTTGAAAAACAAGCTGCCAATGCTGTTATCGGGATCCGGAAAATGGATACATGAGTTATAAAAAATGACAGGAGGAAACACGTTAGCTATAGGGGACATTAAGGTTCTACTAATCGCCATACTTGGTGAGAGAGCAGACGATTTGTGAGCATGAGCAGGCTACCCTGGTGTAACCACAATTAATACCGCACACGACGGAGCTCCATTCAACTGTAGAGCTGCAGTATGGAAAGCGCTATAAGTACTATACCCAGATACTTCCGATATGGGAGCTATAATGACGCGAAAAATGTAGGAGTCTGAAGAACCGTTAATTTACATACAGAATTTTCAAGACACATGGGTACTCGAGACTCATGAAACTTGGACAAAATCTATACCTGTATTCTACCATATAGTGTGTCAAGGGCTGGCAGAGCCGGTACAGAAACAACTCAAGAAATTGGTAGGAATTGAGGGTAAATCTTGTGCAGAAATACAACTGACTATCGCACACTATTGCAGATTGCTGCAAGAAAAGAATTGCAAAAAGGAAGCAACACGAAAAGGTGAGGAAGTGAAATTGGTGCAGAAGAAATTGTCGAAATATGCTCTCAAGGGAGCCATGATAACTAGCGCAGCTGAATCGAGCATGCCGCAGGTGACTAATCCATAGCAGAATAGTCAGCGCAATGTGAGATTTTACCCCAGGGGAAGAGGATTTAGGGGAAGAGGATGGCAGAGTAATCAGGGAGGTTTTCAGAATAATCAAGGAGGTTTCCAAAAAATGCAAAATGGTAATCCAGATATGTCAAACAGGCAAATGATCCGACCACCGCCAGTATGTTGGCCTGTGTGGAATGACAGGGCATTTGGCACGCACATGCAGAAATCAAGGCATGATGCAGAACGGCCAAGGAAAAGGAGCAGGCATTGCAAATCCATCCACAGTTTTACAGCAGGGTGGTGCACAGAATCACACGGTGCAACAACAAGCGCCAGGAGTGAAACAAGGGGTGCAGCCTCAAAGCATGGGGAATTTTCCACAAGGACAACCCCAACAGGCACCGTTGCAACTATCGCAGACGATGAGCACAGGGAAGA
This sequence comes from Ambystoma mexicanum, assembly GCF_040938575.1. Lineage (NCBI taxonomy): Eukaryota > Metazoa > Chordata > Amphibia > Caudata > Ambystomatidae > Ambystoma > Ambystoma mexicanum. The sequence goes on from NC_090931.1 coordinate 1,351,217,554, forward strand.
CCATGAACCCTGGAATGGGAGGTAACAATGGGAATGGGGGAAATTTGCCAGCACACAGTGGGCCAAACTTGTATATAAACTAGGACAGCTCACTGGGAACCCTCATGTGTTCTATCCTATCAGTGACACCAGACCCTCACAGGGAACCTAGGGTGGATGTCATTATAGGGACAAAGAATATTCCTTCTTAGTTGACACGGGTGCAACATGCTTGCAAGTTTTCCTTGTCCGGCGAGGCCATAGATACTCAGAGTTTTAGAGGATCTACCAGTCGTGTTCCCTTCACAAATGCACTGCCAGTCCCCATAGGAGAATGTGAGATGAATGTGCGTTTACTATATTCTCAGCAGACCCCAGTAAACATTTTGGCTCGAGATTTAATGTCAAAATTAAACATGACAATCTCGTTCACAGAGGAGGGCATAGTATGTTCCACTCCAGGAATGCACTACTCAAATGTGTGTGAAATGATTAGAGCATACACAGGATACATAGCCATGAGGGCAATACCATTAGAGCCAGAAATGTTCGCATATGGTATGCATGTGCTTATGGCAGGATTGCCAGGCCTCGCAGACAAAGTCATGAGAACCCCTGATGAGTTCTTATTCAGACCCAGAATACCGATGCATGAAGAGAAGGGACAAGTATTTCCCTTGATGATAAAAACGGCTACAGTACGAGGGAGAATGGCCTTGATTGATGGTGATGACGATGAGGGCCGACAATGGTATGCAGTAATCACCATTGAAGAAGGATATTGAGTGAATGACGTCACTGATGACAATCTGTTTGAAGAGCAAACAGATATGGGAGAGACAATAGTGGAAGTGAGTCTCACCTTTTGGGTAAAGATGATTAAAAGAGAAGTACTTCAGAGAATGATGATGGCACTAAATCATCCTGAATATTTTGATGACGACATAACCAAGGTGCCTGTCTTAGTATTGACTACAGGCCCCTATGATGTAGGCCTCTTGAAGGGGGTTGGAGAAGTGAAGATTAAACTGAAACCAGGAGCAATTCTACCAAAAGCCCTACAATATCCCATGTCCAGAGAGGCAGATGAGGGGATTTTTAAGACAATTTCTGCTATGATAGAGCAAGGCATCTTAGTGACGTAAGAGTCGTCATGTAATACGTCAGTGTACCCTGTGCAAGAAAGTAAAGGGGGGTCTTGGAGGCTAATCCAGTATTTACACCCAATAAATGATATTGTTGAGGATGAGTTCCCTTTAGTCCCTAACCCGGCTACAATTCTATGTAATATACCTGTTGAGGCAAAATATTTCACAGTCATTGACCAGAAAAATGCATTTTTCTTAATCCCGTTGCACCGTGACTCACAAAATCGGACATAATTCACATTCAGACAAATGCATCTGAAAATACGAGGCTGCCACAGGGGTACTGTGAGTCTCCTTCTATTCTTAACAGAGTACTGCAGATGGATTTGAGCAATATCGCACCAGACAGCGTCATCCTGCAATACGTGGATGATATCTTAATTTGTAGCACAACAGAAGAAAAATGCAGGCACGATTCTGTTCAGCTATTGACTATACTGGCTGAGAAAGGATATAAGGTTGACAAAGAATAGTTACAATTTGTCAACAAGAAGTGCTGTACATAGACCAGCTGATCTCACATGAGGGAAAGAAAGTAATCCCAGAAAGGGCTGAAGCCATATTTAACACGGCTAAGGCACACACGATAAAGCAGATGCAGAGCTTTTTTGGCCTATGCAACTATTCAGGGCATGGGTCTTCGACTACAGCTCTTACACCAAGCCTTTACTTCAGGCCCTAAAGAAGGCCCAAGTGACGAAAGAAAGGATTGAATGGTCTGAGACCATGGAGAAAGGATTTTCTGAACTCAAAAGAGCCATCTGCACAGCACCGGTTCTAGGGTTCCCCAATTATGCAGAGGAATTTTACCTGTTTTCCCACACAAATGGCAGCGTTATGACGGCAGTACTCACACAGATAACCACTTTGGGGTACAAACCCCTGGCATACTAGAGTGGGAATTTGGATCCACTGATGAGGGTAGCATTATGACGGCAGTACTCACACAGAGAACCACTTTGCGGTACAAACCCCTGGCATACTACAGTGGGAATTGGATCCAGTGATGAGAGGCCACTTCCCGTGCGAACAAAGTTTAGCTGCAGCGGCATTTGCCATGGAGAAGGCTACAACCATTGTGATGGGTTGCTCAATGACGTTGTACGTCGAGCACTCACTATTTGCCATTCGAGAGAAACCAAAGGGCACCTTGACATCTCAGAGAACTTCTGCTTATGAAGTGATCATATCACATCCATCGATTAAAATAGTCTGATGTAAGATAGTAAATCCAGCAATGTTCATAGCAGAGCCAGTCATGGAAGGACAGCCCATACATGACTGTGCAAATTATGAAGAATTCTATGATGAAATCCACAGGGTGAAAGAAAATGCCTTGGCAGGAGGAGAGATCATCTTTATTGATGGGTCTTTGAGGATTGATCAAAGTGACGGACAAAGACATACAGGCGTTGCTGTAATGAAGCACACAGCAAACAGAGAATTTCGAGTTCTCCTTAGTGTACGAATACCATCTCATTATTCACCACAGGCTGCAGAATTTTTGGCGTTGATACTCGCAATTGAGAATCATGCTGACCAGGAAGTAATGGTGTACAGTGACTCCGCCTATGTGATGCTGACAGTACACGCAGGCTTAGCGCGCTGGAAAAGGAGGGGCTACCTCCGAGCAGACGACACGCCAGTGCAGCACGCAGCCTTATTGCACAGGCTGGTCAAGGCACTACAGCTCCCAGTGGGCATAGCGGTCATGAAAGCGCCGCCCACACGAAGGGGAGAGATTTTATCTCTTGCGGAAATCAAGCAGCAGACACGTAAGTGATGTATCCTGCCTCTTGCAGGAGCCGCCCCGGGCCAGTAACAACAAGGAGCAGGAACCAGGCTGACCCAGGTATGTATAAAAAGGAAACACGCTTTATTGTCTTGGTTATAGCTTCAGTATAGAATATAGGAGAGAGAGATCTTAAGTAGATTCTACTCTGGTTCCCTGCCCAGCTCCAAGTCCCCAACTGTCTCCCTTAGAATCCCCAAGAGCCTGAACACTCCAAGCTCCCCTAACATTCCACTCAGCTCTTTCACTAACTCAGCCCTCATTCATACATGTGCAGGATACAACAGTAAGCCAAGCGCATGGCATCCAAAAGCGAAAAAATCATGGAAGTGGAAGTTATCCATGCCAACAAGCTAATGATGGTTACACGAACTGCACCTGAAAGTTACAGTAATTTGGCGTAAACACAGCTAATGGAACTCCAAGGGGAGGTGCCACAGGAAGAGAAGAACCTGTTGAAACATCGAGGGTATTCTTTAAACCCCTCTGACAGCTTGTGGTGACAAGACAACACTGGTAAACCAGTAATTCCTGTAGCCCTATTAAAAATAGCGCTGGAGCAGTTACATTATCTGGCGCACATGACAAAAGAGAACCTAGCAGCAACCCTTGCAGAAGACTGTTTCATTCCGAATTTAGCAGAGCACGTTGCATTCTTTATGGTTAACTGTATAATTTGTCAGCAATTCACAGCTGGGCACACAAAAGTAATGAGAAGAGTCATCCCAAGGCCAAATGGGCCCTTTCAACACTTGCATGTCGATTACGTTGACAAGATTCAAGTATGTAAGGGGTACAGATACTCAATTGTTGTGGTGTGTCCATTCTCTAGATGGATTGAGGCAGGTCCATGTACACACCCAGACTCTACCTGTGCAGCCACATTTTTAGTGAGAGAAGTGTTCCCCAGGTGGGGGGTGTGCGAGGTCATGAGGTCAGATAATGGCCCTCATTTTGTCAATGCAGTGTTCGAGCAGATTAGCTTGATGCTTGGTATAAAGCACAAATTCTCGTTGGCGCATCATCCACAAGGAAATTGGATCTGTGATAAGCTCAACGGCTTGTTAAAGGAAAGGATAGTCAAGTTGAAGCTTACTCTAAAGAAGAGATGGTTGCACTGCCTTCCACTGGCACTGTACGCACTTCGGAACCAACCCGGGTCCGACCATCATCTTACGCCACACGAGATAGCCACAGGAAGAAGAATGATAACTCCTCTGATACCCCAAGATAGAGCTATATGTGATGCCCAGTCAACAGGAGAGGTTTTAGGGTATCAAATGCAAAACGATCTGAACTGCATGACATCTTGCCTTACTTTGATTTCAGACCAACTTCAGTGATGGCGAAAAGGGTGCAGAGCAGCACAGAACACAGAAGGAGATACTACAACAGACCAACTTCAAGGTCTATGTGTTCCATCCGTCCTCCCTAGAGACGCCGCCCTTGTGAAGAATCATACAAGGAAAAAGTGCAAAGAGCCAAGATTCAACGGTCCTTTTACAGTGGAGGACTGCACTCCGTCCGCAGTGAAACTACAAGGCAGGAGAGCTTGGATTTTTCTCGCCGATATCAAACCCAACATCAGAGAAGGCCACCTGCCTGGACCTCTACAAGAGGAATTGACGAACGACGGGGAAGAACCACAGCACATGCAGACGAGATCCATGACGAGGAAGAAGGACTCATGACCAGCCAGGCAAGGACAAAAAACTTTTTGCAAATTGTGGCTTAAATTGGACACTTCCTCTAAGCAAAAGGAGGGGAGAAGAACATAAAAAACAGACACTCTGTGCATCCTAGTTGCAGGGCGAAGAAGAAAATTTCACGTGTATGCCACAACACAGGCTATTGACTATTGTACTTTGGACTGAGACATACTTGAGCTTTGAGAAAAAAATATGCCAAATTTTGACTGAGGACACTTACATTGGAAGCAAACACAGTATCCTGACTCGTTCCACACCAAGACCCTATTTGGAATCACTTGTGGTGTCCCGCAGTAGGGACATCACCAAGGCTATGGTCACCTATTTTGATCTAGTGCTAATATCATACCCGTCATTGGTAGTGAGGCTCACCAGTGTCACTGACTTCCTACAAGATCCTGAAAACAAAAAAGACAATAAGACAATCCTTACTGTTATTGCCGAACAATTAATCCTACTCCCTAAGTACAGTGAGAAAGAATCAAATGTTCCCAACACAGGTGCAAATAGATGAGCTCATCAACACACTGTTCTTTCGCATAATCGAAGACTGTCCAACTCTTATCGCGAGAACAACAGATACACTCACATTCCTTCGAGACCCAGCAAATACAGAACATTTAAGCCATCTTTTAAATAAAATCATAATTCTAGTTGTACTCCACGCGACTTGGCAGTGCAGACATTGGACCTCATTACGAGCTAGGAGGTATCCATGGTACTATTAGCACCATAGCTACCCCCTTACTGCATTCCGGGTCTGGGTTCTCGAAATAGGCACTTACCGGGTCATTCCAACCTTGGAGGACCCGGTAAGTCCCCATTCTGAGAACCATTCCCCATTCGAGTCCCCATAGGGCTCAATGGGAATGGGGATGGAGCTAATAACGGGCCGGCTAATAGCGGGTCCGTTATTAGCTCCCTGGGCCCTTAGCGGGACAAATAGGGTGGTAAGGGTTTACCAGCACCGATCTCCTTACCGGTGCCCGTTTTCCCTTACCGCCCACCTGGCAATGAGGCCCATTGTTTACATCAAGGAAAAAACATATAACCCTGAACCTAAGCAAGACAGGACGGATGTCCCTGTCACTGGAAAACAGCAGGTTGGCTCATAATGTCCTTTTTCGTCTAGTCACTGACTTTCCAGAGCTAGTGGGGAGACCAATCAATGTTGACGTCCTCATATTCATCAGAAATCCAGCTAATGTTGCAAAGATTGGCATTCCTTTTCATGGAATTATACTGCAAATAGAGCTTTTGAACCATCAACAGAACTATTTGAGGAGATTCTAAAAAAAAGCTTTCGCCGAGGGACAGATCGAGGAAGCAGTGTCAAGAACTTCATTGGCATTTGATATTTTTCTGTCCTTACTCTTCGTATTGACCAGCATACACCATGTCCTCAGGATTGAAGCAAATCAGGGGAGTGGATTGGGAGCTTACCTATTTTGAACATGTGCAGTAAAAGGATTTACTGAAGATGTTATTTGATTTGATTTTTCCCATAGTCTAGCAAAGGAACTGTATCCTGACATAAGAGACAATTTGTCACTCGCAAGAGGGGGCACACTTGTGGAGCACCTAACACATTTAAAACACAGAACTCAAAAAATGATATTGGTTAAGGGAATGCAATAAAATTGACATTTGATAAATGATCGAGATGGGGGTTCAGAGCAGAAATCTGGTCCTACTACAGGAGGAGAGAAGACCAAGCTTCTCTGGAAGAAAATGCTGCCGCTTGACCTACAGGGGTATCATGTACCTATGCATCATATTCATTATTTTTTTACTGTCATTAATAATCAGAAATACATTCTTTATTGGTAAACAATGCGCTCCAATTTCAGTGCACCCACCTAATGATGAATCATACGGTGGAGTGAATGAACTTGAAATGGATGTGATTAGCAATGATACACACATAATTGTGGTCCCAAACAAACAAAAATGCAGCAGACAGTGTCGGCAAGGAATGAATGAAGTAATATCACTGACAACTACACGCATGCAAACACGGAATTCACACAAAACAGGCCTAGTGTCAATGACTGTAGAACCACAAACCAGTGCACGTTTTCCCTTACCTCCCACCTCGTAATCAGGCCCATTGTTTACATCAAGGAAAAAACATATAACCTTGAACCTCAGCAAGACAGGATGGATGTCCCTGTCACTGGAAGACAGTAGGTTGGCTCATAATGTCCTTTTTCATCTGGTCACTGACTTTCCAGAGCTAGTGGGGAGACCAATCACGGTTGTTGTCCTCATATTCATCATAAATCCAGCTAATGTTGCAAAGATTGGCATTCCTTTTTATGGAATTATACTGCAAATAGAGCTTTCGAACCATCAACAATTTGAGGAGATTCTAAAAAAAAGCTTTCGCCGAGGGACAGATCGAGGAAGCAGTGTCAAGAACTTCATTGGCATTTCATATTTTTCTGTCCTTACTCTTCGTATTGACCAGCATACACCATGTCCTCAGGATTGAAGCAAATCAGGGGAGTGGATTGGGAGCTTACCTATTTTGAACATGTGCAGTAAAAGGACTTACTGAAGATGTTATTTGATTTGATTTTTCCCATAGTCTAGCAAAGGAACTGTATCCTGACATAAGAGACAATTTGTCACTCGCGAGAGGGGGGACACTTGTGGAGCACCTAACACTTTTAAAACACAGAACTCAAAAAATGATATTGGTTAAGGGAATGCAATAAAATTGACATTTGATAAATGATCGAGATGGGGGTTCAGAGCAGAAATCTGATCCTACCACAGGAGGAGAGAAGACCACGTTTCTCTGGAAGAAAATGCTGCCGCCTGACCTACAGGGGTATCATGTACCAATGCATCATATTCATTATTGTTTTTCTGTCATTAACAATCAGAACTGCATTATTTATTGGTAAACACTGCGCTCCAGTTTCAGTGCACCCACCTAATGATGAATCATACGGTGGAGTGAATGAACTTGAAATGGATGTGATTAGCAATGATACACACATAATTGTGGTCCCAAACAAACAAAAATGCAGCAGACAGTGTCGGCAAGGAATGAATGAAGTAATATCACTGACAACTACACGCATGCAAACACGGAATTCACACAAAACAGGCCTAGTGTCAATGACTGTAGAACCACAAACCAGTGCACGTTTTCCCTTACCTCCCACCTCGTAATCAGGCCCATTGTTTACATCAAGGAAAAAACATATAACCTTGAACCTCAGCAAGACAGGATGGATGTCCCTGTCACTGGAAGACAGTAGGTTGGCTCATAATGTCCTTTTTCATCTGGTCACTGACTTTCCAGAGCTAGTGGGGAGACCAATCACGGTTGTTGTCCTCATATTCATCATAAATCCAGCTAATGTTGCAAAGATTGGCATTCCTTTTTATGGAATTATACTGCAAATAGAGCTTTCGAACCATCAACAATTTGAGGAGATTCTAAAAAAAAGCTTTCGCCGAGGGACAGATCGAGGAAGCAGTGTCAAGAACTTCATTGGCATTTCATATTTTTCTGTCCTTACTCTTCGTATTGACCAGCATACACCATGTCCTCAGGATTGAAGCAAATCAGGGGAGTGGATTGGGAGCTTACCTATTTTGAACATGTGCAGTAAAAGGACTTACTGAAGATGTTATTTGATTTGATTTTTCCCATAGTCTAGCAAAGGAACTGTATCCTGACATAAGAGACAATTTGTCACTCGCGAGAGGGGGGACACTTGTGGAGCACCTAACACTTTTAAAACACAGAACTCAAAAAATGATATTGGTTAAGGGAATGCAATAAAATTGACATTTGATAAATGATCGAGATGGGGGTTCAGAGCAGAAATCTGATCCTACCACAGGAGGAGAGAAGACCACGTTTCTCTGGAAGAAAATGCTGCCGCCTGACCTACAGGGGTATCATGTACCAATGCATCATATTCATTATTGTTTTTCTGTCATTAACAATCAGAACTGCATTATTTATTGGTAAACACTGCGCTCCAGTTTCAGTGCACCCACCTAATGATGTACGCATAAAATCCACAAAGGAACCCAGACCTTATATAGTCATTCCAGTCCCTAGAAGATCATATGGTGGAGCGAATGAACTTGAAATGGATGTGATTAGCAATGATACACATACATTTGTGGTCCCAAACAAACAAAAAGGCAGCAGACAGGGTCGGCAAGGAATGAATGAAGTAATATCACTGACAACTACATGCATGCAAACACTGAATGCACACAAAGCAGGCCTAGTGTCAATGACTGCAGAACCACAAACCAAAGCAGCAGAGAAGAAGAGACTGCCCGCCATAAGAAACTCGACAGCAGATGTCGTGAGAAAACAAAAATTAAAGCAAAAACCAACAGAAGCGGTTATATCAGAAACTCTTTAGAAAACAAGAGCCGACTCCGAGAGACTCTCTGCACGGACACAACTGATAGTAGACTTATTAGTTCTGCACATAGCCAGAGCAAGGGAACTGCAAGAGGAACTGAAGAACAAAATAGCAGAGACTGTATTACCAAGCACATATGTTTCAACGCAAGGGACAAGTACAAGTTCTACAATTCAACCATACACCGGACCAGTTTCAGGCTGGTTGGCATGGGCATTTGTAACCAGCAGGAGAAAGATGTATGAGAAGAAGGAAAGAACTGGCAGACTCTTGTCCACTCAAATGGTGCAGATGAGGAGGCCTGCACCATGGACCAGGATACCTGAGAGTCCTACAGCAAGAAAAGGCCATACAGATGCATTCAGGGATGTAGCCATAGCGAACTACATGACAACATTAAGAATCAAGAGAAGCATGCATGGAGATGACAATGAACTAAACGACTACCTTGACAGCACAGCACATCTGGGAAACAACATTTGGTACCATCACATGAAGGAAGTTGGAAGATGAAATTCAGAAGGGGATTGCTTTGTGTGTGCACTCCTACTATACAGCATGCGGAAGTCCAAGATCTTCGTAGCAGTAGAAATTGATGTCCAGACAGCACATTGTCTGTCACACGTAGCAATGTGCAAGACCAGAGGCCAGTTCATGGGTAGTGATGTCTCATTAATATTGGCAACTGAAACAGCCTACTTCGATGATGAAGATGATTATGTCCAAGACATTAAGCTAAGAAACAGAGCGCATACTAGGAATCATGTGATCAGATACGAGATGCATGGAGTTAAAGGAGCAGGAATAGGATGGAAAGTGAACCCAAGACTAAATGTCCAAGGAAAGTGGAAGAATAGAGCCCAAATGCAGATTTGGGGAACAGTGCTTTCACCAGATGGTTGGGAAAATAAAGGAGTGGTGATTTGCTGAGCCTGGGTGATCACTGGACTCTACAAAGAAACTGTTGACAACGTGCAGGATGGCTGCAAGCCATTATGGATGAAACTTGCAAAACTATAGACATGGGTCGAAGACAGAGGAGGACCCTTACAGATAGTGCCACTAGAAAGCCCAAAATTCTGCTTCAGGAATAATGGCACAAGAAAGAATTGAGGGAATCAGAACTGTGGATGAGTTTTTGATGCTCCAGGAATGGTGCACAGAACTGCAGTAATTATGGATCATTATTGGGTATGCAGATCCAAGCAATACATCAGACTGCCAAGAGACTGGGGAGGTATATGCACAATAGTGAATGTCCACATTCCAGCATTGGTGATCCTGAAAAGTCACCTGAATATTGACAGTTTCCCGAAAGCAGATGCTCACCTGAGGAAGAAGAGATCTATGGAACTGATAACTCGGATGAAGAGAGAGAGTAACTTCTCTGCTAAATCAGAAGAAGCTTTTCATGCAATCCATATGAACACAGGCTGTTCAGCCTCACCTCATCAGTGTTCACAATTATTTGTATGCCGAGAATCCAAGTTGGAGTAAATACTAAATGGTTGCAGATAACCAGATGGGAGTTACTACAGACCATCAACATGACCATAAAAGGATTCAATGCAATCAAGGAAGAGCTTAGAGCCATCCGACTGATGACTCTCCAGCACAGATATGTCCTTGACATGATCACAGCTATGGATGGAGGAGTTTGTGCAAAAATAGGAGAATCATTTTGCACATTTATACCTTCTCACGACAAGGGAAATGGAATTTTAACAGAAGCAATAGCTGTGCTGACGAAGCTACAGAACCAGATGATCGACGAAACTGACGAAGTTGATGATGACAGCTGGTTTGGATCCCTATTCTCTTGGGTCCCACAATGTATGGCAGATATATTCAAGTTCCTAGGAGCCCTGCTAGTGATGATATTACTAGAATTTTGTGTTATCAAGATAGTAATCTCACAATGCCAGAAAACTGCAAAGAAAGCCATAGGGATGAAGATCATGATTGATGTCAAGCCAGGATGGAAGCCCAAAGACCTGACCGATGAATAAATAAGAGACTTTGTGAAGGCCAGCAAGCACGTGCCAGAAGGTACAAAGTTTCTCTATCCCAGGAAGCACAGAAACTATTTGGGAAGATGGGTTTACTGTAGCCTAAATGGACAATGTCAACTCATAACATGGAATAAAGACGAACATGTAAGAACACCAGGAATCCTGAAGGGAGTAATAAAGATATGGACTCCGAAGGGGCACTTCTTCAAACCATCATGTATAAATCCAGAAGATGACGAAGGAATGAACCCAGGTGATGGAGTGAAGATAGATATTGAAGAATCAAGTGAATTGCATCCAAAGATGGAGGTGAAAGTGGTCGATGAATCGCACAGAGGGGGGAGTGTAGAGGAGGTCCCAAATAAAGCCTGCACTCCCATCACCCATTTTGAAGTACCAGGAACATTCACACCAACATATGTGATGTATGATGAGCAAATAAACCAGCAGAGAGCCACAGCAGGGATCTGCCCAGTACCCATCAGAAGAGCGACACCTATTGAAGTACCAATACCCAAATAACCATGGACAGTAAGGTACCATTGAGAAAACCCATCAACAAATGAAACAAAATGAAGATTGCCTAAGTACCGTCCCGGAAGAAACTAAAAAGGCCTTAATGGAAGAAGAATGGTGATGTCACGAGAGCCTGGACGGACTCACAGATAGAACAGATGACGAACCAAGAATGACACAAAGAGACAAAACACCCTGAAAAAAGAGTTTGTGAGCTTAAACTGATAGAAAGCTATCAAAGCGTAAGAGAGTTAAGCTGTAAGCAAATGAATACAGTCAATCAGTTTACGCATGTACATATGCTTGGAACCACAAGAAAGCTAAGAAAACAGTGCAGATTGCTATGCTAAGAAGAAGAATAGCACAGCAAGAGCCATTATACATAATCTACCTCAAAACGAAGCACAGTATTATAAGTGCGATTCTACTTTGCATGAAAAGCAGAACCAACTCAGGTTACTAGAGGCCAAACAAGACAAGATTCATATTGCTAGCAAAATGAGAAGAGACGGCTGAATCGAAACTCAGCAGATGCAACTCGTGCCAGGAGAGCCAAGGTCATACCAATAGAAGGAACGAACAGTAGCTACATCTACTTGAAACTTAAGAACAGAATATCCTGTCTTTGAAAGGTCAAGATAATGAAGCGCAGGCAGGTGGCAAACCGAACAAGAATTAAATGCATAAATCAAGAGAAACTGGGCAAATTCACGGTGTCTGCATCATGTGTCCATCCGAGCAAGGAGAAGCACCACTTCACACCTATGCTTAGCATCTGACCAGGAAGAGGTATCAGAACTTTCCCAGACAGAAGATGCAGTTTCGAGGCCAACCACAGTAACATAATTGACACATAGTTGTTGAAGTGATAATTGATTGTAACCTTAATTGGAGGAAGGCCGGGTAGCTGAGGGGGCACCCTGGACCTGGCTGACCATTCTGTGTGCTGCTAAGTAAAGTGGAAATGTATGCATGGAGTTGGTGCCAACCCAATCACAATGGACCAAATAATCTAGGGTCCTATAGTTAGTAGAACCAATGGGACGTCGTACTTTCAGTGACGTGTACAGTAGTCATTTTGAAGGAAGGGTTTGGACGCCCACCTGACAGTATTTACCCAATCCACTCACTCTGTTACTACATACAGATATAGTACCTATATTAAAGTTACCTTTTCCTAGCCAATAGAATTTCATGCTAACTTTTAAGTGTAACACGTCATTATGACGAATTTTGAGTATAAATGTCACTGTTTGTATGAAGTTCGTTGGAGTTGAAGCGAGACAGACTTTCGCATCACTGCTGATTGCCATGTCTCCCCGTTTTTTGTACTTGTCATAAAACGGACTCCCTTTGCCAAACCATTGAGTTGTCTTTATTGATTGGTGTTGGAGTAATATATCTGCACCCCCATCCATCTCAAGGTGCAGCTATCTCTTCTTAAAGTACTTCTGAGCAAACCTCGGCTCTATGGGCCGGCCGGGGGTCTCCTGAGTACACTGGTTAACTTGGAATATTTGAACCACAACTCTCAGTAGTCAATGTTTTCCTGGTTTACTTGAGTAAAGTAAAGCACAAGCTACTGTGCTAGGGCTTTGGAGTGTTTAATTATTTGCAACTACCAATATACATTGCTCTCTGATTCACTTGATTTTGTCATCATAACTCTGCTAGGACTTTGGAATGTTGCACCGCTTCCTACTGGGATGGGGGGGAAAGATAGCTCATGGGCAATCTGTTTTACTTTCGAAGCAGGACAATGCAGCACATCAGAGGTTCAAATCCCTTAAAATCACTTGCTGGTATTAGGCCTCTTAAAAAATGAAGAATTTTGATTATTATAATTCTTCTTCTTTGCTTTACTTGATTTTAATAGTCAAAGTGCTGGGTCTTTGCCATGTTTTACACACGACTCCCAGTAGGCAAATCTTCAAATAGATTTGCCAGCTCACTATATTGGTTTTTTGGGCTTTTGAACTACAACTAACAATAAGCACTGCTTTTCTTATTACTTAAGCTTTGCCAGGGACTATGTGTTAAGTATTCTGAATGTTGGAACCACAACACCAAAGACCAATGGGCCCCTGGTTTATCGGCTTGGTCAGCAGACATGTGATCAGTGTTCGGAATGGTAAAACTCCCATAATGCAATACATCATCATCATATCAGCTTTATTCGGAAATAAAATTCCATAAAGGTTATGCAAAACATAAGATCAAACATACTATAAAAAGGGTTAAAACCATCCACACTATTAATACACAATTCCTCTTAACAGTAAACTTCAAAATAAATCTATTTTCTTCCATGTACTAAACAAATAGGTAGACACTGCAACGATTTTACATGATTACATAATTAATACCATCATACAAAAGAAAGGTAGAATAAATAACTCCAAGTAGGGGTAAGCACATGTGCTTTCAACAGATGTGTTGAAAGTACACAATTCCTCTTAAAATTTGATCAATTATAGAACGAGCCTCAAAAGCAAGTCTCTTTTCTTCCATGCACTGGACAGAGAAATAGAAACTATAAAGATGACATACACAGATTTCGCGTTTTTTCATATGTGTTCTGCCGCAATCGTTGTAGCCATGCTCCTGTTATGCATCCATGGTTTTAGATTCCTTCTCCTTAGACCATCATAATGTGGGCAATTAAGAGAAAGTGCTGCAAAGGGGGGGGGGGGGGCAGAAGGGGCACATAGAAGCAAAATTCCTCCTATTTTGCTTTTACTGTAGCAAGTGGTAAGTTCCCGGGGTGCATCCTTGAACATAGGCTGTGTTTCAGGCGATCATCAGCAGGATTTAAATACTCCTCCATCATAAACACATCCTTGCACAGCAAATACTCATAGCCCATGGACAGGTTTCCGCACCTTGTGATATATTTGCCCCAAATAAACTGAGAGAAAAAGTGTTTAGGAGAGTTGCTTTATGAGTTGTGTTAATAGTCTGAGGGCTGGTTCAGAGCCCATCCAGACCCATCTTGTACACAAGCTCCTTTATATGACAAAACCACACAAGAGCATTATTGTGGGACAGCGCGCCTTTGAGTGAATTACAAAATTTCATGCGACACTCATCCGACCAGATGCGCACCGACAATACGATCGACTTGACGGCAATCAAATTTGAGACACAAAAGAGGCCCAGTTCCATATGGAGAGGTATAGTATCAGAGCACCACAGAAGCCACAATAACCCGTTCAGAGATGTAGGGCCTCATTATAGTTTGCCGGTCTGGGAACTAGGGTACCGGTAAGCTTGCCGGTACCATAGTTCCAGGACTGGCAAACTATGAGTTGTGCTCGCGGTTGCCTCTCTGCCTGCCAGGTCGGACCTGGCGGGCAGAGAGGCACCCGCAAGCACAGCATGTCAGATGCACCGGCCCAGTCCATACCAGAGCCAGTGCATCCGGCTTCCCCATTCCCATTCAGCCCCATAGGGCTCAAAGGGAATGGGGAACAATTTTTCCTGGTGCCCCGGAATGGACAAATACTGGGTCCGGCAAAGCCGTAATGACCCAGTAATTGCCCATTTCTGGGCGCCGGAAAAAGTAAAATACCGGCGGCAGCCATGCTTGAATTACTGGCACAGTTACCGCCAGCCCCGTAATGAGGCCCGTAGTCTCTGTAACAGCAAGAGCATTAACCTTGTTTGAGACCCAAATGTGTGCTCCATAGAGGACACTAACCAAAACGTGTGCCATATAAATTTCCAACATACCATTGCATTTTCTCCCCAAGCTCACATCAGCCTTTGCCACATGATTGTTCATTTTCCATCATTGGAAATCTTAACACCGAGATAGTCAACATTGCTGACTTCTTCAACCTGCACCCTATTAATGTCAAGAGTCAAACTGGACAAACACCCCTGGTTTCTGACACGCCTCATAAATTTCGTTTGAGCAGTATTCACCTCCAAACCTGTTAGATGGCAACATTTTACAAAGTCGGCAACCTGTTTCTTTAATCCCGTTGTGGTGCGCTAAAGAAGTACAATATCATTAGCAAAAAAACGAAATTCCAATTTTCTCTATAGCGTACAAGGGGGAATCTTATGTACCCATTGGAGAGTCATCCAATACTCCATTGAAGAATACATGAAGAAGTAAGGGTGTAAGCGCAGCTCCTTGCTTTACTCCCTTAATTTCACCAAAGGTGTTAGTGTCTGTAGGGTATTTTGTGTAGATTTGGGGCCTAGCGGTATTTTCTTACCGCCAAAAATAAAATAATTCAGCAATAATCACTCCTTGCATTCAGATTGAGTTTGGTATTATAGTAATATAGTGGATATGCATTATTTCAGTACACAGATACATTTAGTTGGTATGCATTCCGTTGTGGTATAGTGATGAGCATAATTTATTTGTTTTATTTGTGGCCCCAACATACAAAACCCCTTTCTTTTGTTTAGACTGTTCGTGTGATCTCTAGAGGCCTCAGGCTTCTACATTATTCAAAAACACCACATTTTCATATGGAATGCCACTTATGGCTGTTAGCACTGATTTATCTACACCAGTGAGCTATGCTTCCATAAAGTATTCACAATAACATGTGGTATAATCACTAATTTATTTACATTAGTGAAACTATTTCCACAGGCCTTTCTTTCTGCTGACTCATATACGTCCAGAAAACTATTTCATTATGTTCCACTCAGAAATCACACACACATATATACACTGAGTGGAACCACGCACACAGCTATTTATGATTGCTCATAACATTACTTTATCTGCATAGAAACTTGGCGCTTTAAGCATCATTCCCTCTATGGCATAATATTTTTTTAGACACCAAATGAAACAGAAACAAGAATACTCTTAGGTAGACTGTGTTATCACAATTTCATTTTAAAATGATACATTACCATTCGTGAGACAATCCTCTCTGAAATAAAAACATGAGAAAGACAAAATGCAAGAACACTACGAATTTCATTTCATATTTGCACAAGAGAGAGAAAAAATTAAATCGTTTGTTTTGCCTTCAGCTGGCAACATTAAAATGTGTCATTTGAACACAGTGAAAAGCTATCTCTACACTGCCTGTCTAAAATAGGTTTCATGCACATACCGCACTCTCACTTTTATACAAGATAATTACCAGCGAGTCATAGCTGTTTAGCACGCGAACTCCCCGGACTGGTCGCTTTCTTTAAATGGCTCAAGGCTTTCCTTCAAAGCACCCCAGCGAGGACATGCAGTTCTGATCTGCGGTCTCTCAAGCCGGTGCTTATTGACTTGAATCTCCAGCCTGGGAAAGTAAGAAATGGACTGGGACGGCACCTCTCAATCAGGAAACCCCATAGAAACTCCAGCCAAGTCTTCCCCGGAGCTGTGCAAAATGTCCTCTGCCTTTCTTCCTCCCCGAGATTCTTCAGGAAACCTCTGTTACAGCCCCTAGGGTGACGTGCACCCACTAAAATTCTATCATGTCATACCCTCCTTCTTTAAACAATGGCTTGGCTTATACAGTTTAGAAACTGTATCTACTCATTTCCTGGCATGCAGATTTTGCATCCAGCTAACACAGTGAACAGAGAAGAAAAAAAATGAATCCAAGTGCACGTTTAAAATGACTTTCAGAGCCTGTTTTTGCCACCTCGTTTTGCACTGGAGAACACATTATGATGTTAATAAGTTAAGATCCTGTTAGTACTGTTAATTATATTAGTTCATTAATCCTCTAATGTGTCTCCTGCAACAGAGACATTTCAGGAGAAAAAAAAATGGTGCAATTGCTTGTACCGCATTATAGCAATACATTTATCTCATGCAGTGGTGCTGCACTCCAAAAACACGCTAAATAATCCTACATATCCCCTCCTTTTTTTCTGAGAATTTTGGCAGTGGTCCAAGCCATAATTGGAAGAAATCCAACTTGCTCCCGTTGGGATATCTTTCTCTCCTCGTTGTAGCCACTAACATGAGCAACATCTTCATTTTTACTGATAAAACAATCAACCACTCTCCCATTATTAGCACCAGGACAGCTAAACCCACTATAGAGCGTTCTCCCCAGGTTCCCCAATTAAATCTTTCCACTTCTATTATACCCAGGTTACTAACCGTAATGTTGTTCTTTCTTAGATTCATTTTCACTACGTGTTTCTCTTTATGATTCAATAAGAATTCTAGGTCCGTGTCTATTGGAAATGCATCCCTTTGAAAAAATTCAATATTTTCTACTTGGCTTTCCCAAATGTCATTCGTAACATGAAACAATGTTAACCCTCCAATCCAATGTAAGTAAAATACATTATATTTCACCTGTTTAACCACATATGTTCCAATGATTTAAGTGTACTACTGTCAGGTTTTTTAAACAGGTGCTGATCAACCATTTACCTTTGACCATTTTAGCCTGTGCTAATTCTTCACTCCCCATATTGCTAATGATCACTTCACATCCTTCTGATATGCTTGGGTCAGATTTCAAACCACAAATAGCGTCTGTAGCATCAGGAACAAACGGTTTACCTGGGCACATATAATTTTGTTCTTTAAATTTGACACGCATTTCCAAGTTTGGTATCAAGTAAACTTCAGGCTCCCATGACTGAAATGCCACCACTTCTGGAGTCTTAATCTTAATACATTTGTCCTCTTGCCAAAATCCCACATTGTGTACCCACGTGGTTTGATAAATAAGTTCAGGAGCTACATATGGGATGCATAGTAAGAACTCAATTTCCAGCCTATCCAAGTCCACATATAATGACATTGCATTAACCATTTCAAATGCAATTTTTACCTGTATCACATCAATCTCCCTCCTAGTCACCCTTTCTATCATTTGATGAATAATATCCTGTGAAACAAAGTACAATGGTATATGTCCTTGAATCAATTGTGAAATTGCAGTTTGAACTTCTCTCATATAATTCGTTAATAGTCTATCAACAGGACTCATTATATTCAAAATCTCAATAAGTGTTCTGTCATGCTTAATAATTAGCTTAGTTGCCCGTTGCATCACATCCGCTTGTTCATTCAATTTGATCGCAGTTTCATTTATGAACCTTACTTGTTCATCCAATCCCTCTCTAATCCCATGTAATGTTTTTTGTATTATTTCTGGTCAACACTCAGTTGCTGTGCTTTAGAACTCAGCGTCCCTACTGAAATGGCATTGGCTGTTGATATCGTGGTACCTATTATGGCTCCAACTATAGACATTACCAATGATATCGCAAGCATCACTGCACCTCTTTTTCCTCTCCTCTTCTTAATGTCTGCTGAATTCACAAAGGTTTTCTCCAATTGCATCAATATATCTCTTATTGTCTGCTTAGCATCCTCTTTTCTTATTTCCAGCCACTCTTTCGTCTGCTCAGCTTTAATTACAGTGTTGTTAAAATGTTTTTCTATCAAAATATCAGGATTCAATGGTATATAAATGTTCTGGAAAATCATCCTTCTATCAGTCATGATGAATCCTGGTGCTTCTTCTACCGCAATACCAGATGCTGGTCCAGGTTCAATGACAACCTGTGCTTCTGAATTTTTGAAGTTCCCTCCGAACATCAACATAATTATCCATATTGTCAGCGTCATCTTCAATGCTGATCGCTTTGCAGTCTTGATCTTCGCCCCCTTCCGGGGCTTCTCCGGAATCCGTCCACGTGGGCTCCAGGACTCCATCGTCTCCCGTGGCCTCTGGTCCAGTGTCCTCCAAGTACAAATATGTTAATATTCTAAATCAAATAGAAAAGAAATAAATTAATTACATAGCACAATACTAACTTCACCTTTTTACCAAAAATAAAACATGCTTTGTAAAATATTTCGCCCTTTTTCCTCTTGCTTTCTGAAATTAAACATAGGTTAAAGAGAAAACAAACATACATAAAACAGCATTCAATATTTAATACATTTTCACACCAATTCCATACATTTTAGCTTCCATTTCTTTTATATATATTTACATATATTACACTGCTTATGTGCCATTATCATAATCAACCATCTTTATTTAACTTCTTTGCCACCTCTATTGACTAGACCCATTTACTTTACCTTTTTAAGTTCAAGGGACTTTATCTGCTTCTACACGATCAAGTTGTTTAATCTCATGTTTAGGGTGACATGGTTTCAATGATTTACGTGAACGAACTCCTCTGTTGCTGTTTCACCTTCAGTCTTCAAAATGTTATGGACCACAGGAGAGACCTTATCTATAATTCGATATGGCCCATGCCAGGCTGCTAGAAATTTGGAATTTTTCTGTTTACCTTTTCCAAAATGAAATTTATACACCTGATCGCCCACAAAATATTCCTTTACTGACGTCTTTTTATCATAATATGACTTTGCACTGTCAGTAGCTCCTTCTAAATTTGTATGTACAAAAGCAAATGCATGTTGTAAATGCTTCCTCAGTTCATCAACGTATTCATGAACTGTGGATGTGCTCACAAGTGTTTGCTCATGTGTCCTGTTGTGGTAACACCATTTCCCTACCTTTTAAAACTTCCTGAGGGCTTATACCTGTTGCTTTGGCAGGAGTTGATCTGATTGCCATCAGAACCAAAGGTAAGCGTAAATCCCAACTGGAACATGCTTCTGCCACAAATTTCTTTAAAATGTCCACAACAGACCTATTGCTGCATTCAATTCCAGCTGAAGACGCCGCCCGATATGCGATATGTAGCTTTCTCTTCACACCCAGTATTTGCCATACCTTACTCATTAGAGCACTTGTAAAATGATTTCCTCTGCCTGATTCTATTCTTTGTGGCAACCCAAACCTTGAAAACACATGGTTCACCAGCAATGTGGCTGCTGTTTGCGCACTACAATCTGGTGCAGGAATACACTCAATCCACTTCGACATCAAACATACCACACTTAAAATATACCGGTTCCCCCTGCTCGACCTCTTTACAGGCCCTACATAGTCTATTTGCAAATCTGACCATGGAAGAGTTAGGCCTCTTTTCATTAATGGAGCTCTATGCATTGGTGAAGCAGGTTTAAATTGGGCACAAACTAGACATCCTCTAGTATATAATTCTACATCTTGGGACATATGTGGCCAATAAGCATAATCTTTCAGTATTTCCATTGTTTTCTGTGAGCCTCTGTGGCCTGCAGTTATAGCATCATGTGCATGGTGTAGCATTAACCCTCTGAATGAAAGGGGTACCACCCACTGTATTTGTCCTGTTATGGACTCTCTAATCATGAGTCCATCTTGTAGTCTTATTGGTTTTTTATTCTTTAATAGCACCCTCAACTCTTCTTTTCCCATACAATCATTTTCTGTTAAATGTTTTTTTTTCAGGATCTATCAAATGATTATAATAGATTCCCAAAATTC
Organism: Ambystoma mexicanum; assembly: GCF_040938575.1. NCBI lineage: Eukaryota > Metazoa > Chordata > Amphibia > Caudata > Ambystomatidae > Ambystoma > Ambystoma mexicanum. The sequence continues at coordinate 1,351,238,454 of NC_090931.1, forward strand.
AATCATTCTTTTGTGCCTCAATCAGCTCTTGGTCTGGTGTATCATAACTCCACTGTACCACTGGTTGATTTGTCTCCATTGGTGCTTTAGAACATGTTACTGCATCAATTTGTGTTTCACCCAGTAAATGTTCAATAGGTAGCAATTCTCCCATCACAGCCCCAATTTTAGCCAGGTGATCTGCCTTATTATTTCCCTCCTTATCCTCTCCTGGAGTTTTCAAATGCCCACGAATTTTCCTCCAGTATATTTTAAAATCATTTTCTGACACCAATTTGTCTATGGATTGTATCATTTTTCCATGTTTAAGTGGCTTTTTATTGTATGTAATCATGCCTCTCGCTTTCCAGCCAGGTAAATATTCCACAAAGCTATTTCGTGCGTAATCAGAATCAGTCACCAGGACAATTTCACTGATTTTATTATCAACTGCAGTAGCAATTGCTTTATAAATGGCTGCCAATTCTGCTACCTGACTGCTCCTACCACCAATTCACATCCCTATACTCGGGACATCTTCACACTTCAACCAGACATTCCCTATTCCTGACACTAATTGTTTATCACTGTCATTTTCAATGTGAAAGGCACAACCATCAACATATACAGTTGGCAAGTCTTTGCATGTTTTTTCATCAACAGCTTTATGTGGTGATTGTTCAAATTCCTGCCAATTAGGTTCCACTTCTATTTCATTTGATACTGGTTCAGCTGCACAGTCATGTAAATCTGCTAAACCTTGAGTAATTGGGCTTTTATCATTTTGGCCATATCTCACTTCTACAGGAAAACCCTGTAATGCTAGCGTCCATCAAGTGATTCTGGACTGTGCTAAATTACCTGACCTAATTCTTTTACTCTCTAAAAATTGCAAAGGTTGATGATTTGCCTCAATAATGACCTTTTCTCCCTGAACAATGGGGCAGAAATGTTGTAGCGCCCACACAGTGGTTAATAGGGCATTTTCACATTAATTGAATTTAATTTCAACTTGGGACAATGCCTTACTTGCATATGCAATGGTTTTGTGATTCAAATCATGTTTTTTTGATAACACTGCTGACATACAATGTTCAGAGAAACCTATTTCTATAAATAAATCCTTGTCCTTTATGGGATATGCTAAACATGGTGCCTTTACAAGACATTCCTTTAATTTAGCCACTGCCTCAGACTGCTCTTTTTCCCATTTCCAGGGTGTATTCAGTTTAAGCAGTTTAGTCAATGGTTGAGTGATTTCAGCACAATTTTCAATGAATTTCCTGCTATAGCCTGTCATTCCTAATAGACTTATTACCCCTTTCACATTTTTAGGATTTTTTTGTTTCTTTATGGCTTCTATTTTCTTCTTTTGTGGATTTAGTCCATGTTCAGTCACTTCATGGCCTAGAAAATCCACCTCTTTCTTGCACCATTGTGCTTTTTGTAAAGATACTTTGGTGCCTGCTCTCTGCAATTGGCCAAGAACATGTCTTATTTCAACAAAATGGCTTTTCAAGCTATCATTTTTTATCAGGAAATCATCCACATAAATTATGCATCCTCTTTCTGCTGCATCAGGCATAGCCTTCCTCATAAATATGCCAAATTCACTCCCACTATTGACGTACCCGAATGGAGTTCTAACCCAGGCGTATTGAGTCTTATCAAATTAAAAGGAAAATAAATTCTGTATCTCCTCTGCCAATGGCACACACCAATATCCAGAGCTGAGATCTAATGTGGTGAACACTTTTGAACCATGTACCTGAGCTAATCCCGGATCAATGAATGGCAGTGGCCATCTGGATACTGGCACTCTTTTATTTAACTCTCTCAAATCTGCACACAGTCGCCATTGACCGTTTGGTTTTAACACACCTACAATAGGTGTATTGGATGTGCTATGAATGGGCCTGATGATTCCCTGCGACTCCAAATTTTTAATAATCTCTGCCAATGATTCTAAACATGCCAGCGGTAGTCTATACTGGCGTACAAATACTGGGCTTCTGCTACACCCTTCTGGAAGTGTGGCCACATGTAAATTAGTTAGCCCACAATCATAAGCATCTTTTGCAAATACATCTTTAAACTCCATAAATATCTTCCTCAATTCATTCCTATCCTCCTCGTTGTCACACGCATCCACTAACAAAATCTGCTCCTCTACCATTTTGTAAAATTCTGGAAAATGTTCTGGCATGGGAATCACGGCGCTTTCCTCTAATTGTGTGGCTGTGTCTCTTTGTAAAGCTGCCACATTTAAATGTTTTGGCATATCAGCTTCCACTTCAATGGGCTGATTTTCTATTTCATTTTCATTTAAGTAACATTTTATGCAGTCCTCTTTATGACAGCACACTGTCTGGCTTGAATCATAAGGGTACACAGAATGAATTTTAAATATCCCTTTGGGTTGAGAGTCCAGGTATTCTGGCAATTCACCCTTAGCATCTACATACTTTTCAGGGCTATTTCCAATCACCATGTTATTTAGATCAGCTGTGTAATGTGATTTTTGTATGGCCATTCCTACTGGGTAGTTTCCCTCTAAATGAATATTCTGAGAACCTTTATTATTCACCATCATTTTTACAGACCCTTCACCCACATCTACCAATGGAATGTATTCATAATCCAGGCCTTGCTGTTTTATGGATTCATTCAGACATGCAAATGCATCAGAATCTTTCATCTGCTGTAAATTTTTGCATTTCACTGTTATTGAAAACTGCTTTGTGAATGCAGGGATAACAGTATCTTTCCTCATTTGTAATTCAATTGCATAAGGGACCAGCTGTGCGCAATGATAAGCCCTTCTTTTGTCTTCAAATTCAGGTGCCGGCACACCTATGCGTGACCATATCTTTTGATTCAGGAAATCTAGCACCATACACATTCTGTTCATGATGTATTGCCCATGTAAAAGTCATTTTGCGTTCCACACACTATCCAAACATTATGGTAAATTGTTTTTTGTCCAATGCTAATTTTTAGCATTCATCTACCTGCAATTCGGTTTTCAAAGTCTGGACCATCCAAACCAGAGACATACTGGTTTTTAATCCTAAATTTCGGGATCTCCTCCCTTTCCATTATTTTTTGCAACAATTTCTCATTAATGAAGCTCCTTTCCTGTTCAAGCGCTAAAGTGGCTTTTATTGTTTTAGAATAGTCATTTATCCCAACATGAACCCATGGTTTTTCATCTTCCATGTGTATTCAGCAAGAGTGGTAATGTGTTTTTCTGAACCTGCTCTAGGAGCAGTATTCTGTTTGCATGTCTTCTCTTTTAAATAAAAACGTAAGGTGTGCTCATCTATGGCAGTTTGCCATTATTTCCTTGGGTCTAAGTATATCTGTACAGGTAATTTTTTATTTTTGCTCTGCATCTTGTCTTGACACATTAATGTAACAGTGACGCTAGGTATGCAACTATTCAGGAGGTACACCTCCACTGCATCATTTGTTTTTGCAACAGTGTGACATTCATTTATATTGCTGTTTTGTGATTTTAGTTTCTTAGGTCTCAATGTTTTTTTGGTAAGGACCACAGTACTCCATTCACCCCATCTATGAGCGGAGATAATCTTTTCAGGCAATCTGTTCCCATTAGAAATGGAATATCCTAAATGGATGTGACCAATACCTCCTGTTTCATTCTGTGTTTACCTATCTTTGTGTCAACCTCAGTGGCGCCTATAATAGGCACCTCCACCCCGTTAAAATTATGCACTGGACCTTGATTCTCCTTTACTGTGATCTGATTCTGCGGGGATCTCCCTTCATTGATAGTCTTTACTAATTCTTTAGACATAATTGTGGCCTGTGCGCCACTGTCAATCATGGCAAATGTATGGCATTTTTCTTCCACAATGATGGGAGCATAATATATGTCTTCAACTTCCTCTAATACACATAGGAAATGCAAATTCTTACTGATTTCAGGGCTCACCTTTCTCAGGCCTTTTTCACTTTTGGCTAAGCACATCGGTAAATGGAAAGAAATGTTTCCCTCCTTTTTGCTCATTCCTGTGTGAGAGACTTTCTTCATTTCCCCAAGTTCAAATGTTTTTTGGAGTGTGGCCACCGTTCGCCCATCCATCCAGGTATCATCAGAGGTCACACTACAACCCTCCAACTGAACATGTGTATCAACATCACTTGGCAATTTGTCATTGTCTAATTCTGTGCATTTGTGATTATTCAGTATGATACCAGCCCTTTTAACCTCTTCAAAAATATGTGGTTCAAATAATTCTTCAGGTGATTGACCTGTACCCTCCTTTTGAGTGTTTTTTTTTCCTGCCTGTGTTTGGTCATTGTTTGGATTGCCCAGGGAAGGAGCTATAGCATCGCCACTTACTCCCGGTTCACTGGTATTCCCCATGCATGAGTCATTTTTCTTAAACCTGTCTCTTTGTTCTTTTGGATTTTCAGGTTTTCCTATTTCATTTGTACATATCGCCAATGTTTGATTTAGTTCTAGGTTAAACCGTACCTCTCTTTTAGTAGTATTTGCATTTTCTGTAACATGTTCATGTATTGGTATTTTCACTTTTAAATCATTAGGCATCTCAGAGTCATTATGCAAAATTACATCAGAGCAAACTGTCTTTTCGGCGCTGCAGGTATCATAAGTACTTAGTCACTTTTCAGAAGCCATCTGCCCCCTCCTTTGATGACTGTTTTTGTGTTGTTCAGAGCTTTCCTATTTGCTCAGCCAACATTTTCACTTGGGCCTCGAGGCACTGGAATCTTTCCATCCCTCTAGAATCCTCTCTCTGTGGCCTAGATCGATATTGGTTGTTTTCTCCCTGATTGGATCTATTCTGATACCTCTCAGGAGAATGATTTCTATTGGGATGGTTCCTGAACTCTTGATTCATTTGCGGAGGGGAGCGGGGTGCACCCATCCTTTGGTTGTAGACCCCTGGTGGGGAATCATTGTACTGACGTGAAGTGTAATTCATGTTCTGTCTCATGTCTTGTCTCTCAGGTTGTGAGTACTGGCCCCTATGTTGATTCCCATTATCAGCAATCGATCCACATATCGGGGTCTATCCTGATTACCATATATCATGGTATTGGGATCAAATCTGCTTTGTGTCCCCAATGTCTGATAAGGACCATCATTTCTTTGATCCTGATTTTGTCTCTGGTTATTGTTCATACCTGACATATCAGGTCGATAGCCTGCCCGGGGCCTATCTCCTAAGTACCTGGGGCTGATGTAACTCTCCCTATTACTAGGATCATGTGATTGGAACATTGGTGCAGTGTGTGATGACCTTTGTTGATTACCCCTCTGTTCAGATGCCAAATTATTTTTACTTGGACTTCGAGCAGACTCAAGGGACATTTTGGCTGACCTGATTTCCATCACTGTTGCTGAGGGTTCTTTAGATTTAGGTCTAATATCTCTTATTTTATCACTTTCTCTACCCTGACAATATAGTACCTCATATAGTTTTGTGCTTTGGTGTACAATCCATTCCAGAGACTTGTCACGGTCAAATTCACGGACCAATTGGCATATGATGTCTTTCTGCAGCCCATAGAAGTAGGCAGTTTTAAACTCATTGGAATTGGGGTCAAAAGATACATCAAAGCGAGAAAATGCTCTTTTTAATTCTTGTAAAAACTGGCGAGGGGATGTATTAGGCCCAGCAGTGATTGTGTAAGCGACTTTCTTTGCCTCCTGCAATGACTGGAAAGGAGAGAAATGGCGCCTGATCTCTTTTTCGAACTCTGCCCATGTCATATTCTGCTGTTCATTCAATCCTCTTATAATACTGGCCGTCGGGGCATCTAAAGTTAAATGAAAATATTGCCTGTACTGTTCGTTAGGTATCTGTAGTGCTTTAAAGAAGTGATCCTCAACGCAGCATTCCCCTCCTTTTTTAAATGGTTTGATCAGGGCTTTAATGGATTTCATTATCTTTATGGGGCTACTTGTTGTAATGCATGGAATTGCACTACTTGGTGACTCAACCCTGGTTCCAGGTGTATGCGATTGGTGGCGGTCCCCAATGGGAGTATCAAATCCCCCAAGGACGCTGCAACCAAGTTCAGTCACCGGCCCAGTCACTGGAGCACTAGCCCTTTGGGTAGAAATAGAATTCACCTCAACTCCATTGAATGTGGTACCTTGCCGCCTCTCCTGGGACATGGGAATGCACATTTGCTGTTCTAAGTCCTTATACTTTTTAAGGAGCCTGTTTGCTTTGTTTTGCAAATAGTTGTTTTCATCACTCATTTTATTAATTACCTCCTGCATGTCGCACATTTGGATTTGACACTCATTAAATTCTTTATTCCTTTTGTCTCGTTCTTGGAACATTTTAACCATTTCTTGTTCCTCATTTTGGAGGTCACTTTCTTTTTCATAATGTTCTTTTTGTAAAATCTACATCTCTGACACAACCTCATCTTTATCTTATCTAATGTGGTGCACCAATGCTTTTAAGTGTACCAATTCTTGTTCACTGTCCTCAAATTGTTTCTTGTTTTTGGACAATTGAACATCAAAATCTCTGCATTTTAACTGCATGTCTTTTTGGCATACATCCAATTCTGCTCTTAACATTTCCTGGTTTTTACTTGCCCCATCTAAGTCAGTCTTTAACCTGTTAATTAGCTGGGTGTCATTTTCTTGCATTCGCAGGGACCTATTCAAAATAAACCATATTTTGGCATATACAGTCTTTCTCTGCATTTTTATTGGCTGCATTTAATAACCTTAGAAGGCAGACCTGAAGTATGCTGCCTTCTGCAAAAATATTGTCTAGTTTTTCTTTCTGCACCTCACCCTGAATGCGGTCATGTCATTCTGAGGTACTGTTTGATGACCACGTCCCATGTGCAAATAACTTTGCCTCTAAATATTGCACTAGGTCTGAGAATGTGGTTTCCCTTTCAGACGTTCCCTTTAATGTACAGATGGTGGTGTGAGACACACTTGCCATGCCCAGTAGGTGCTCTATGATCACTTTCCCAGCCAACACACCATAAATATGTAGGGTATTTTGTGTAGATTTGGGGCCTAGCGGTATTTTCTTACCGCCAAAAATAAAGTAATTCAGCAATAATCACTCCTTGCATTCAGAATGGGTTTGGTATTATAGTAATATAGTGGATATGCATTATTTCAGTACACAGATACATTTAGTTGGTATGCATTTCGTTGTGGTATAGTGATGAGCATAATTGCTTTGTTTTATTTGTGGCCCCAACATGCAAAACTCCTTTCTTTTGTTTAGACTGTTCTTGTGATCTCTAGAGGCCTCAGGCTTCTACATTATTCAAGAACATCACATTTTCATATGGAATGCCACTTATGGCTGTTATCACTGATTTATCTACACCAGTGAGCTATACTTCCATAAAGTATTCACAATAACATGTGGTATAATCACTAATTTATTTACATTAGTGAAACTATTTCCAGAGGCCTTTCTTTCTGCTGACTCATATACGTCCAGCAAACTATTTCATTATGTTCCACTCAGAAATCACACAGACATATATACACTGAGTGGAACAACGCACACAGCTATTTCTAATTGCTCATAACATTACTTTATCTGCATAGAAACTTGGCGCTTTAAGCATCATTCCCTCTATGGCATAATATTTTTTTAGACACCAAATGAAACAGAAACAAGAATACTCTTAGGCAGACTGTGTTATCACTATTTCATTTTAAAATGATACATTACCATTTGTGAGACAATCCTCTCTGAAATAAAAACATGAGAAAGACAAAATGCAAGAACACTACGAATTTCATTTCATATTTGCACAAGAGAGAGAAAAAATTACATCGTTTGTTTTGCCTTCAGCTGGCAACATTAAAATGTGTCATTTGAACACAGTGAAAAGCTATTGCAACACTGCCTGTCTCAAATAGGTCTCATGCACATACCGCACCCTCACTTTTATACAAGATAATTACCAGCGAGTCGTAGCTGTTTAGCACGCAAACTCCCCTGACTGGTCACTTTCTTTAAATGGCTCAAGGCTCTCCTTCAAAGCACCCCAGCGAGGACATGCGGTTCTGATTTGCGGTCTCTCAAGCCGGTGCTTATTGACTGGAATCTCCAGCCTGGGAAAGTCAGCAATGGACTGGGACGGCACCTCTCAATCAGGAAACCCCATAGAAACTCCAGCCAAGTCTTCCCCTGAGCTGTGCAAAATGTCCTCTGCCTTTCTCTCTCCCCGCGATTCTTCAGGAAACCTCTATTACAGCCCCTAGGGTGACATGCCCCCAATAAAATTCTATCATGTCATACCCTCCTTCTTTAAACAATGGCTTGGCTTATACAGTTTAGAAACTGTGTCTACTCATTTCCTGGCATGCAGATTTTGCATCCAGCTAACACAGTGAACAGAGAAGAAAAAAAATGGATCCAAGTGCACGTTTAAAATGACTTTCAGAGCCTGTTTTTTTCACCTCATTTTGCACTGGAGAACACATTATGATGTTAATAAGTTAAGATCATGTTAGTACTGTTAATTATATTAGTTCATTAATCCTCTAATGTGTCTCCTGCAACAGAGGCATTTCAGGAGGAAAAGAAATGGTGCAATTGCTTGTACCGCATTATAGCAATATATTGATCTCATGCAGTGGTGCTGCACTCCAAAAACACGCTAAATAATCCTACATGTCTCACCCTCAAGGCCCCATCTAACTCTAGCTCTCGAATCAGCATAAAGCTCCATGATTGCTTTCAATGAGTTTAGCGAATCCCCCTTGCCAATTAAGGCCTTTCACAGATCTACCCTTGGTATACTGTCAAAGGCAGCCATTAAATCAACAAATAGAAGATCAAGGCTGCCCTGGTTTAGCTTCACCTATTTATTGTGGATTAGGCTCACTCTTAGAACCTGATCTATAGTACTCAAGCCTTTTACAAAACCCATTTGTAGGTGGCTCAACACATTCCATTCTGCACATAAACTTCCACTTTTAATTTTAGTTTTTCTAGATTTCACTACTGGCACATAATACGGAGATGAGTCTTTAATTACCAGGATCACCACACTCTCCTTTAAAAAAAAAAAAAATTGGTTCAATTTCCACAAGACTAAAGAAGGGGAGCTTTGCAACGAGTTCACATTTGCATTATGTGTATTGCATTATTGCATTAAACAGCTTATGCAGATGGGGCACCCATAGTTCTGGATTACTTTTATTTATGCAGGTCTGCAGGCATGTAATCAGGGCTCGGTGCATAATGCAATAGCTCTCTGGTTGATTTAGCTGTGTCAGTGTCACTGCAATAGGCTTTTAAGATGTTAGAACCAAAGCTCCTATGACCAGTGCAATTATTTATTTATTTATTTGCATTTGTATAGCGCACTTGCAGCCCGGAGGCATGTACGCGCTGTTACAAGAATATGTAAGAAGTTTTGAATTACAGGTTCATGAGTGACCAGGGGTCTCTTAGTTACAGTTACAGTTACAGACTACATAACATACAGATATGAACAGCGTTGCAGACATAGAGAAAAAACAGTATGGCATTTACAGTTGTAAAGGGTGATAATAGATATTTTGCTTTCAGCTAAAAACCAGTTGGGATATTATCCTATTGTATCCCAACTAGTATCAAATCATTACACTCTTTCAGCATTCTGTTAGCTTCTGTCCTTGCCTTCACCTTCTTCAGTTTCTCGCCATCATCTCCCCTTCTCTTATGGTATTTCGTTCATAGTATTGTGCTCACCTCAAAGCTGCTCTTACTTCTGGGAACTCGTCAGAAGCTGCCTTTGATGCACTGCATTCCAATGATGATTCTGAAGCCCTTTGTTATTTCGGTTTCCAAGAGTTTTGTGCCACACTCTGCTTCTTTGCACCTTTGATCCCGTCCCCCATGGACTTCCAATGGTCGCCAACACGATCCACTTTCTCTTCAAGCAACCACCCCCCATCTTCCTCAAAGTATTCTATTTCACAGACATTTAGTTCCAACTGCAGGTTCAACTGGTCTTAAATATGAAAATAAATCTTGAATTTTGTGTGCAGCAAACAGGGCTCCTTATGATTTGATATGATCTGATAGTTTATTTATATTGCGCCCATACACAGGTGTTTCAGGGCGCCCATACACAGGTGTTTCAGGGCGCGATTAGGCAAGGTAGGACAAAACAGCGATATTACTATTCCCAGTGACATTGAGAATGTGCAAGGGAGACGGAAGTGGGAAAGTGGCAGGGGAGGAGTGGAAAGTGCTTAACACGTGATCAAAACAACAACAGGGCACCACTAAGATACCGTTATATAGCTGTTGGCATATTGTAACAGTTTATAGTTTTTCAATAGAAGTTTAGTTAATGTTTAAGTACAGTTTAGTTAATACATTTTGGTTTTAAGAAGATTAAATAAGCGTTTGTAAGATTTGCAGGTAATCTCTGCTTTAGAGTAATGGTACTATCACTACATTCGAATCATCCACATTTTTTTTTTATATGCAGACCTGCATTGGTTGTGGCTCCTGTGTGGTAGATTATTCCTATTGTTGTGAAGGTTCTCTTACCAAGTGATACTTGACCATGTGTGAATCAAGTCAGCTTGCAGTTGTTTTTGGTACCATCTGCATTGTAAAGTAGAAGCATTAGTATTACGTATTTACTATGTGTTTGTATTAATAAGGTGGAGCGATTATCCGACTTGCAGGTAGTACATAATCTACCATGGTTTGCATTTTGTACAAGTTGCTGAAATGGAACGGATTCACAATTAGGTATTGATACATACACAAAGCACTCATTGGGGATTTGTTCTTGTGTCACATTGTTGCAGAGAGTGCATGCATGTTTCCACATGTATGAAATCTGGAAGATTTCATTTATAGGTATGTTTTTGTTTTCCAGTACTTGTAGTAAGTACATTAGACATTCTTGTGGATCTTCCTGTGAGTTTATAGTGAATTTCACCATTCAAGCACAGTAGTCCAATTGTTGTCCTATTCCATAAACAATATACGTGTTGTCAGGATTGTTTATTGCGTTTCTATGAAGTACTAACATTTATATAATTGCAAACACAATTGGTCTGTACTGTGTAAGTAAATGTTGTCAACAATTGGTGGTAATTGAAATAGAATATTCATTGCTACATTTGCGTAGCAACCTACACCAATTACATTTGAAAGTTTAAATGGACCAGGTAGTTCTGTATCTGAGTGTTTTTTGAGTTTGTCTTCCTTTTTGAAGAAGTACCTGGTTCACTTTCCCTAATAGTTTCTTTTTTGTTTGTGGTACTTAATGAAGTATTAGTTTTTTTTATTCTCTTTGGAGGATTTGCAGTCACATCCTGTTGCATTTCTGTTTGATTTAGTTTTCTTTTAGAGCATGTTACTTTTTGTGGAACAGGATATGTGTTTAGATGGGGGTGTATAGTGAACGAAGTGTATTGTATTCTAAAATGCAAGGAATATCAACGTTTACTTTACTTGCATCAAACTTGATAAGAAATCGACTGTCAAGTTTACTTAACTGTGATAGTGCTACGTATATCATGCCTTCTTTAAAGACTGTGTTACCAATGTCTACTAATGCTTTGTCTAGGGTAAGACCTTGTGATATATGAATGGTGACTGCGTATGCAAGAGTTAGAGAAAATTATTCTCTGCGTACATACATGTCTTTGAAGAGAAGGAATCAAGCTGTTGAGCGTCCTATTCTTTTCACTTCTGAAAGTTTGTCAAAGAGAATATTGACAAACTGAATGTTGTTGTCACTTGGGTATGTTTGCAAGCCAACAACTGTACCCAGTGCTCATTAACTAGTCCTTGATCCACGTCAAGGTTACATTTAAGCATTACTCTGCAATTTAAGGATAATTTTATTATTTTTTCCAATCCAGCTGTGTTAGAGATTGAATTTTCTAAACTATTTAGCCTCGTTGTGGTTTGTTCACACATGGGTAGTGGCATACCATGTATGTCTAGTTCGTCTGTGGCACTAATTTCAATTATTGGTTGCATTTCTTTTTTTAACATTGTTTCATTGAATTTGAAAGAGCTTGCAAGAGTTGGCATTAAGGCCATACAATTGACATTTTTGTGGGCTAATTGTTCCATAACATCCATAGCACATGCATTATGGCCATAAAGTGCATGAATGTGCCGGGTTTTCAATATTGCTTGTGCTTCTTGAGATAATATATCAACTCTAATAATTTTTAAGATGTTGGCATAAGTGAGATCTGCAGATTGACGCATGTTTTCTGTTATTTCTCTGTATTGGAAATGTTGCCAAAGGTTGACATTTCCAATGCTGCCAACATTTGTATGGCAGAGTTTGTGTCCTAAGGTTTTAAAAATAGGCTCACCTTTCACTGGTGTCAATTGAAGAATATCTCCGAAAACAATAATGTGTTTTCCTCCAAAGAGCTATTCGTAGTTTGTTTTGAGTACTTCTTGTAATCTGAGGTGAATCAAAGCCAACATTAGGTTGGAGACCATGCTCACTTCATCTATTAGTAGCATTTTCATTTGTTTTAATACTCTGAGTAGTTCCATTGCAGCTTCTGTAGAAAGTTTGTAATAGTCTCATTTGTTTGGTGTTCTACTGGCAGGAGTAGTAATCGGTGTAAAGTGACACCGCCTATGTTGTAGGCAGCTAAACATGTGGGGACAGTGACAACAGCTAACAGTTTGTTGTTTGTCAATTGTTGAAGGAATTTACTGATGATTTTGATTAAGAATGGTTTGCCAGAACCAGCTTCACCACTGACGTACAGTAGGTTTGTAATTTTGGAAGGTGCATTCTTTGTTTTCATGTTGTACACCATGTGCAGTTTCTTTTGTTACTTGTTGATAAATGGTAACTTGCTCATTGTTTAGTTTTAATTGTAGAATAGTTAAGTCTTCTTTATCGTCATACTGACACATGGTGTTTTCTACTTCCGTCATAGCTAATTCTGCCTCATTTGTTATTAGTGGCTCTCCCAGTGGTTCTTGGCTTCCTGTTACAGAAGGTTGACTACTGTCAGGAGTGTCCTTATCTAGTTGGGCCTGGAGTTCTTCTTCGTGTTGCTGTTCATTGTGCAACATTGTTTTGTACTGTGTAAAGTTTTAAATTGGTTATAGTACTTTCATTTGCTTTGAAAGCGTCTTCACAGGAGTCATAGTTATCTAGTATTTCTTCCTCTTTTCTCCATGGTTTAAAGAGTTGCAGCAGGGACATGTAATATAGTTCTTTATGTTGAGGAGTATTTAATGACAATTTGATATGATTAATTAAATTTGGTTTGGTGAGTTTTACTAAGCTGCCTTCACAATTTGACACTCAGTATTTACCTTTTTTCATCAGGTTTTATCTTATTTTTGTATGTGAAGTTTTGGGCTATGTGGTATGGACACATGGTTTCCAAAGTGATACTTCTGTTTGGGTAGTATATGTCCAATAAATTGTTTTTTAAAATGTCTTGGCTGTTGGGATCATGTTTGGCTGTTGTTTCTATGTTGTCATATGATTTTAGAACTCTTTTTCTAGATTTAGCAGGACCAAGACATAGCCATACTATATTTTCAGATTTTCCATACAAAGCAGTACCAGTTAAACGACCTGCTGCTTCATAGGAGCTACATTCTCTATGGGAGAGCATATTTATGTCCAAGCTGTATAATTTCTGGGACAGTGTTTTGTCTGATGACAGGTCATTCCTGAGGTCTTGGAGCTTGTGTCCTATGATTGCTATTAGACCTCACTTGATTTGTACTATGCCCTGGTCGCTAATAGACCTCATTTGACCTGTGCTGTGCCCTATGGTCGCTAATAGACCTCATTTGACCTGTGTTGTGCCCTATGGTCGCTAATAGACCTCATTTGATTTGTGTTGTGCCCTATGGTCGCTAATAGACCTCATTTGACCTGTGTTGTGCCCTATGGTCGCTAATAGACCTCATTTGACCTGTGTTGTGCCCTATGGTCGCTAATAGACCTCATGTGACCTGTGCTGTGCCTTATGGTCGCTAATAGACCTCATTTGACCTGTGTTGTGCCTTACCTGTAGTTACTACTGCACTCTTGCTAATAACTTATCAACTTCACTGCCTCCATCATCTGAGCCAAGCCACCTACTATGGCCACATTTAGAGGCGCCACCCTAACTATGGCTACCCTCCTCCCGTTGCTCCGCGCCCACACAACCACACCACTTTACCCAGACCTACTATCTCCAACAGAATGGATAAACAGATTTGCCCACCCACCTTCACCATGCATACCCTGTCCCACACCCCTTAGAAATACAAGATTAGGTTCTCGCCTTGTTGTACCCACCACCACATGCCTGAACGTAGCCCCACTGACCATGACTAGAAACGATAGACTCAGCTATCGTACTAATCTTGCCACAAAGCTCAATAGAATGCTCACCAATCAGACTATGCACCCTAAGCAGCCTACCTCACCTTCTGAACTCCCATCTAGTCACAACCCTTCTATACCGCACTCGCCACCACACATGAAAACTAACCCTCCACAGACCTCTATCAAGGGAGCCCTTATCAACGCTCGCTCACTGGTTGCCCACGCTACTGATGTTGCCAACATTATTTCCACTAACCACCTAGACTTTATCGCCATCACGGAGACATGGCTCCACCCAGCAGCCGGTCCCACAATAGCTCTAGCCTCTCCAGTTAACTACAACATCATCCGAGCTGACAGGAAAAATGGAATAGGCGGAGGAATAGCAATTATTGCAAAATCCACACTAAACATCAGAGAAGTAACCAGCACAACCCTACTTTCAGCTGAACTTCTATCTGTCAAACTCCCATTATCTGACACACAAACTATCCTGCTCCATATTATATACAGACCCCCAGGACCCCCCTCCACCTTTGAAGAGGATATCTCTCTCCTACTCACTACCAATTTGAAACCGAAATCCCAAATCATCATTCTGGGAGATTTCAACTTGGGGCTTAACGACCCCAATGACAACCAAGCCAGTTCCCTTAATGACACAATTACTCATCTAGGCTTCACCCAACACATTAATCAACCTACACATACAAAAGGAAGATCCTTGGATTGGCTTGCAGATGCCAATTGCAACCTCTCACTGACTGACATCACTCCCTGTGCGTGGACTGACCATCATCTTATCACCTTCTCCTTACCCAGATCCCTACCATCTACCACACGACCTACAAAGTCACCTCAAATAATCTCCAGAAACAACCGCAACATCACTATAGAGAACCTCAAACCTCTCCTTGCACCTATCAGTAAAGCTAATCTACCCACGCAAAAAAACAACCCAGCAGCCATAGTAGACCTATATAACAATACTTTAGAACTAGCCCTCAACCAGATAGCTCCTCTCAAACAACGGAAAGCTAAACCTATTGCCCACTTCAACAAATGGTTCTCAGCAGAATTAAAAGCTCTCCGTAATATTAAAAGAACTGCTGAAACTAGCTGGAGAAAAGCCCCTTCCCTCTCCACTAAAGACAAATTTGCCTCAGCTGCCTCTGCCTACAAATCCGCCATCTTAAATGCTAAGAAAGAGACCTACAACTTGAGAATACAAAATGCCAAATCTGGCACCAAAGAACTCTTCTGTATACTAAGAGAACTTGAATAACCACTGCCCCCTACAGAGGACTGCATCAAATACAAGGCCTGGTGTAACAATATCCAGCTCACCCTCGCTAACAAAATTGCCCTCCTACAAACCAGGATAGAAGCAAAAAAAGACCATTCAACTGCAAAGGTGACATCTGCCCTGCATCCGTCATCAAAGATGGTGCTAATGAGCTAGCCCCTCTCATCACTTCTCTGATCAACTCCTCCTTCAAAAACTCAGTGGTCACCAACAATCTTAAAGAAGCGTGGGTCCTACCCCTGCTCAAAAAACCTAACCTAGATCCCAACATCCCCACAAATTACAGGCCCATCACCACAGTCCCATTTCTTCTCAAAATCTTGGACAGGGTAGCCTATCTCCAAATACAACAACATTTGGAAGAAAACAACCTCCTAGGCTTGCAACAATCCGGCTTCAGACCAAGGCATGGGACTGAAACTGCCCTCTTGGATCTAAAAATCCAAATGGATGACGCCAAAGACAAGGGCAAACTGGCCATCTTGCTCTTGTTGGATCTTTCCGCTGCCTTTGACCTGGTTGACCACCAGATCCTCACTCAACACCTCTCCTCAGCTGCTGCATTCTCTCAGAATGCCACTAAGTGGATCCAGTCATTTCTGTCTGACAGGACGACTAAAGTCTTCGCCCCTACCGCGGCTGCGGACCCTATCCCAATCACATGTGGAGTGCCACAAGGCTCCTGCATTTCTCCCACACTTTACAACATCTTCACAAAGCTCCTATTTGACCGTCTTGACGATCTGGGTGTCAGCTACACTAATTATGCAGACGTCACCCAGGTCCTCATCACGCTCACTGGTAGCTATGAAGAAGATGTTGCAAAGCTTAATGATACCTACTTAGAAATCCAAGCCTGGATGGCCACTCACAGTCTTTGCCTTAACGACGATAAGACAGAATTACTTATCGTAGGCTCCCAGGCTCACCTTAACAAACTGGACCAAAGGTACCAATCCTTTACCATTGATGGTAACATCATAAAAGTCTCCAAAGAGGTTAAAACATTAGGTGTATACCTCGACTCTACCCTATCTCTAAAGAAACAAATAAACTTGATCATCTCAGCTACCTCATACACCAATAAATTGATCAATGCCTGCATGCCTTTTCTCTCCACCTCTAGTTGCCTCACACTATCTAGAGTGCTGATATTGTCTAAATTAGACTATTGCAACACACTCTACTTAGGCACTTCCGCTAAAAACTTGACCAGACTCCATATTCTGCAAAATAATGCACTAAGATGTGCCCTCAACCTCCCGCGCAAGGCGCACATGTCCACAGTTAGAAAAGAAGTCCAATGGCTCCCGATCCGTGACAGAACTAAGCTAAGAACACTGGGCATCACCCAAAAGTGCCTATCACTTACTGCCCCATGTTACCTTTCTGACAAATTCTCTAGACACTGCCCCATTAGATCCACCACAACACCTTATCTACACTAAAGATCCCCAATTATAACCTAAAAATAGCAGGGCGCTCCACTTTTCCAGTGCTCGAAGCACAATGCTGGAACACCCTCCCCACTTCAATTAGATTGGAAGACGCTTTCTCACCATACAGAGCCATGGTAAAATCATGGCTACTAGCCTAAACATCCAGTCTTTCACTGACATGACCTGCTTGCCGCCGCTCTCCACCGGTAGCTATGTTTACTCTACCGACAGCCTATTTAGGACCAACCTGTAACCCGGTCCGCATTAGCCACTGTAACTTCTTTCCTGCATATTCTCTGTTCATACTTCAATCGGTATATTCTACTCTTGTATGTAAACATTCAGAGCCTGGACTAATGTACGCTCTGTCCGCTGTACCTTGATGCTCGTGTAACGATATGTAACTCTGCTGTACACATGATTATGCGCCCAGTTACCTGAGGGTTCGGATGCGCTTTATAAATAAACAAACTAAACTAAACTCTGTTTTTTCTGCTTTGGTTAAATATGCTGTAACATATTGTGCAACTGCAGTGGAATTGTCTGCAATGTACTGCACATCTATGTCTGCATTCCATAAGTGGGCAATGATTGCATTGTGATCATTGATATATTTTTCTTCTTCTGTTCTTTTTATGTAATATGTATTTTTAGGTGATTTACCTCTAACACTATGCCTAACTGAAGACATGAAGTTGTTCACTTGACCTGTTTTTGTAACCGGTCTAGGGAAACCAAAGCGGCATTTGGTGTAGTATTTACCTTTGTTTTTGTATTTGCGACAACAATATTTGCCACATTTGTGTCTTTGAAATTGTAAAATTTGTGCACGAAGATCACTATTTGTTGCTCCTGATGGAATTTCACACGTGACATATTTTTCAATAAACTGTAACACAGTGGCGTCATTGTCTTGACCAAATTTAGGAGCATCTTTAATCCATAAAAGCATGTGGATATGTGGTGGACATGTGGTGGATATATGGTGCTCCTCTGGCTTGGTGTTCTTTTCTCCAAAAGAAGTGTTGCACTTCTCTGAGGGGAGGAACAGTTTTATTACAAATAAAGTGTAGCATAGCAATGAAGCGATGGTGAATATATCTTGAAACCTTAACAGGATCTAGAGAACAAAGTTCTCCAGGTGTTAGTATATCTATGTTTGTTTTGTTTTTGTTTGATATGCATAGGAAATCATGTAAATCTTCCAATGCACATTTTGCACAACTTAATGTAACAAACCAAGTGGGTGGGCCAAGGTTTCTTATCATACAACGTACATCTCCATGACGTCGAAACCAGTACCACGCATGTTTGCTAATAGATATGTAATACTTGATTGTAAAACCTCATCTTTCTGTTGCACTTTTGTAATAATTGTGTAGTTGACATATTTTGAAAGTGGGATCCTGATTTTAATGTGTGTGCAACTCCGTAACATAAAGTTGCTAGTTCAATGTCAAAGAGTAGGTGGGATATGTATTCCACATTTTGTCTAAATCTGGGATCTTCAGAATACATCCGTAACGAGCGGTATTCTGATGCTGTTATTTGAATAGGTCTATCATCGTATCTTCCTCCTTTGCCAGTAGGAAAGAGTAAAGGAAAAGCACGTGCTTCTATACTTTTTTCCCATATGCTGATTGGTGATCCTTTTATTTGTCGCATTTGGTATGTTTGTAGTGCATCTTCTACGGTGTCAGAGTGCAATGGATGAATTGTATAATGGTCTAAAGTATTGGATACTGTAGCAGGATCTTGAAGCTCAAATTGACCAGCTTCTGGTGACCCTTGAATTATTTCAGTGGTTTCCATCAAGTTTTCTTCAATATTAATTTCTTTGTAGTATTCATTATTGTCTTTTAGATATTGCAAGGCTAGTCTAACTTTATGTAAATCTACTAGTTGTTGCCAAATTTTTTTGTCTTTTGTAGGTACACCATTTACTAAGATAATTATTGATTGCTCCATTGGACGTTGTACTCCCAGAGTGTGTACATTTTGTTTTAGATGTAATGGTAAATACACTACTTTTCCACGAATACCTTTCAGTAATTCAGAGGGAGGTAATTTTGCTGTTTTTGGTTGAAGGCATATTATTGCTTGAAAGGGGTGCACTGTTTGAATTATGATGCTCTCATATAAATTGAGTTGTTGTAGGGGATTTGGTACTGGAAATAATTCCAAATTATTTGTGATAGCACGTGAAGGAGTTTGGTTGTTGTCAAGTTTTGTAGTGCAGTAACTGCAAAGTATTAAGGGGTCAGTTATTTCGTATTTGTTTTCTGCTATAAGGTAGAGAACTAATTCAAACCATTTAGAATTTTCATTGTCTTCTATTTTGTATATTAGATCTACAGTTTTTGTGTTACTTTTATAAAAAGTTCTGCAGCAACATATACACACTTGGTTTGGGACTTCAGCAGATGTACTTTTAAATTTCAGTATTTCTTTTTTATATGTGTGTAGTAGAAGGTTGCCATGCGTAGAATTGTTGCTAGTCCTTTGTAAAGCTATTGAATTTTGTAAGTGCCTTTCACTTCCAAAATATTGTTTCTGAATATAGTCGATTTCTTCGAGTAGGTATTTGGCTGTACCATGCAGAAGAATGTTATTTAAATTGGCAAGTGATAAAGCAGGACTTTTAGCATAGTGCAGTTTATAGACTAGATTTCTTATAGTTGAATGATGTGTTGATATCATTTTGATATAATGGAAGGTGATTTTGCAAGTAGGTCCTGAAATGCAGGCCAATGAATGTCCTTGTAGTCCTGAGTACTTGAGCACTGGACAGGTATCCATATTTTGCAGTAGTTTAATTTTGATTTTGTCTTTGCCTTTCACATATTGATTGAGGAATTGGCGTAAAGACTTGAAATATTTTTTGGGAATGTTACACATTGACGTGCATGGCCATTTGTATACTAGACGTTCTGATTCAGTTGAATGGAGAGGTAATTCTAAGTTTTCTGGGGATATTTTTGTAAGCAGTATTTCTTGTTCCATTATGGTATTATTAACTTTTTCATAACCTCGTCCACTGCTATGTATGGCAATTATATTTGTTTGCTTTGTTTGTATGCTTCTACATTTAAATATGGTTCTGTGCTTGTAGTGTGACTCCACTCATCTCCACAGATATTTCTGTTGAAATGTTGTTTATTAAGAAGTCTTTTTTGTAATGTAGTCATTAGTTTTGTTAGTGGTTTCATTTTGTTTAACACTAAAATAAATAACTTTCTTTTGAGAAGGATTGCACTGTCTATCAAAGCTTCTAAGATTAATTTCCTATGATAGGTTTTAAGGGTTGTGCCTGATTTCTCTCCTGTTTTTATAAGATTTTGAAGGACTCTGTGACAGAACATTTCTGCTAAAATACGTTTTTTGGTATGCTTACTTGCTACTATATCAAGATTTATAGGAGCAGTTTTATCAGTAGTGGTAGCTGAATTTTTGTTAACTGTTTTCTGTTTCGTTTTACATTTTGATAGAGGAGGCAAAGTTTCTGTACTTGAAGCTTGTTTTGTTTCGCTAAATGACTGTATTAGCTGTTTTGTTTGAACTTTTTTTACAAATTCTGCTAGAGATGGATGCTTATTTTAGACACTTCTATTTTCATTTGCTCTACTTCTGCGTTGCTTTCTACGGACTTGATTTTTGGTAGGCATTCTATAGGGTCTGTTGAAAAAAATAAAGAAGGTATGGGTTGGGGTGTTCTGCAATGTATGTGTCCTGTGTGCATGAGTGTCTGATTATGATGATAAAGATGTATATGATGGTGTGTGATTGTGCATTGGGCAGCTACAACTAGTTGGGATGGGTATTCTTGAATTTATGGGCTACTAAACTGGGGTTCAGATGACAGTACAAAGTAAGCTAGTGGTGTGGAGACGTACAAACAGTAACTCTAATGGTATACAATTAAAACAGTTGTTTGTTCTATAATATCAAAATTCTAGGCGCTGAGTTGGGTCATTTGTGCGCCGAAAAATGGGAATTTGTGTGCCATTATGCCTGTAAATCTCTGTTTAAGAAATGGGAATTTGTGGACAGAATGGTGCACAATCTCTATTTTGAGGCGCAGAAATAGCATGAATTAACCTTACAGTGTGTTTGAGTGATAGTACAAATATTATGGTGGTATTTAACTTACTTTTTTTCTTGAATGAGCAGGTTTCTTCTTAGTTGTTCTTTGTACTTAAAATTTGGCTGCTTCTTTTCAGGAGAGTGGTCTTCACTGCAATTGTAAAGGAAACAAATTAGTAATGTTATTTGTATATAGCAATGATTTTAATTTAGACATTGATTTTTATGTTTTTTGTAGAAGTATTGTTGTTTGATATTTGAACATAGTGTGTGCATGCAATTTTGTTTGAGTACGTTAACTCTTTATATTGTACTTTAAATATGTTAGTTCAACATGCATTGCAAATGTGTGTGTAAAAAGAAATTAAATAGCAGATAGGTTTGGAAGTGACAGTTGATTATAGGATATGGCAAAAATGACAGTAAGTTCATTTTATAGGTTATACAAGCTAAAAGTCAGTTAATTTGTTTATATGAATCTTTAAGAATTGTACATGTACTATACAGAAAATATGTATACCTGTAGTTTGTGTTCCTGCATATGGATATGCATGCAGCTGCAAGTAGAAATCTTGGAGACTTGAACAGTATTTTTTGTGGAAGGTGCTTTCCAATGATATGACACTTTTACTCAGCGAGATTAACAGTACATTTGAAGTGCTGATCTATGATGATGCAGTTAGATGTAGAGGTCTTGGATGTGATTGGTGGATGGTCGTGTGCCTGCTTAGCTATATCCAATGAGGGAATGGCACAGAAATGGAAATGGTAGGACTGTCCATGTTACGATATATCTGCGGACATGGCGGTAGTCCGTGGGTAGTCCGTGGACATTGCGTGTTACATCCAGGGATTTTGGGGTGGGGAGGCATGCAAATGAGATTGAGCAGAGCAAGGGATGCAGAGCATTTGTGATGTCATCTTTGATGTCCTGGGTGTTAGTCTTAGCAGTGCACGGTGATGGCCCTAGTTATGCTTGCTTAGCTTACCATAACTGGCAAATTTCATGGGTTTTTCGGTTTTACTTGGAACCATAACATCCCTTTAACATAGGTTTTTAGTAGCGCAACTTCACCATAACGTCCCCTTAACAAAGTTTTTTTACTGAATTTCATAGGTTTTTAGTAGCGCAGCTTAACCATAACATCCCTTTAACAAAGTTTTTTTACTGAATATATATATGGAAAAGCAAGGTTGGATGAGCCAAAGAAGCCAAAGAAGCCAAGGTCATATCAAACCGGAATGAACTGACATTGGATGCAAATCGCGTGAAAGACCAGACCTCCTGTTCAGAAGGCATGAACAAAACAAAATACCTCAGAGATGTATTAGAAAATAGTACTTTAAATGCACCAGAAGCTCGATTTCATGGTCTCTAGTCACGTGGAAGGATGAAGTTGGACGAGCGAGATTGTCACACCTAAGCACAAGTGTAGACTGTGTCTTCACTCCCTAAATTTCTCAGAGCTAAGAACAAACTCAAGGCTGAGGTTGAAAGCCTAATTGACAGTGGCCCATTGAGGTGATGATGGATTGATATGCTAATTGGTGGGAAGCAATAGCTATGGCGAGCTCAGCAGCACCTTGTCGGCCAGACTGCATGTTGCTAGACGTCTGTGGAAAAGTACTAACAGAGGTTAGAAGCCAACCAATTGCAGTGGGCCGCATGATTAAGGGTCCTATAGTTTGTGTAACCAATGGGACGTCGTACATTTAGTGACATTCATAGTGGTCATTTTGAGGGGAGGGCTTAGTTGCCCCACCTCATGTTAAGTATCCAATTATATTCATTCACTATCCCATACTAATATAGATCATATACTTAGATGACTCACTGAGAGCCAACCACTTTCCTTAGTCGTTTTTTTTATATGCACATAAAATGACTTTGGTAGTATGCAGGTTAACGTCATTGATGTCTAATTTTGGGTATAAGAACCCAGCTTTTTATAAAATGCATTGAGTAAGAGGATCGAGCGAGTTCATTGATGTTCGTTATGCTCCATAGTTTAGATGGTTGAAAATAAAACAGTTGTCCTTTTGCCAAATTACTTGAGTCATTTCATTTATTGATGTATGAATAAAATCTGCATCCCCATTCATCTCTAGGGTACTGCTAATCGCCTTAAAGGGCTGGAGAGTCAAGTTGATAACAATGCTCATCGCTTAGATACTTACAATGCCTTGGAACATTGGGTGCTGTATTTTAGTTTAGTCAGAAATGATAGATGTGTGAAAATCTGCAGGAACAATGTTTCCACATCAGTGACATTATATGGAGAGGGACACTTTACTTTGTGTGTTGCCCTGCTCACCACCGGCTACTTTGTTTTGAGGTGGGGGGGGAGCAGGTATCTCTACGAGAAGGCAGAGTCATTACGAATCTGCTTTAATGTCAGCTGCCTTCTTTATTCATGGCCAACCCACAAACACTTTTATGCAAATGTGCGGGCCTCAACCAATGTGCATGTAATCAGACACTGCACAAACCCTAGCATGGACACTTGTAGCCTCTGATCTCTGCCGAGCGCATTTGCGCTCACAGCGGCGATCAAGACGAATTCACTGTCTCATCTTCTGCTGAGTAACACTGCATCATCTGGTGAATGGCGATATTCGCTGTGCGAGACTCCACGCGACTAAAACAGATAGATTCACCAGTGGAATAAAATTGAGGCCCTAAGTGGGACGCAATAATGCGGTATTAAGCTCAGGGACAGGGCTAACTGAAAGAATGTTCATTTTGTGAACAGGTCGCCTTGCATCATCCCATTGATAAAACAAAAATATTTTTGAAAGATGACTGCCATGGAATGGGGACTCAGGGCTCTGTATGGAGCCCCTCTTCCCTTTCAAATGGTGGCCTCAAGCAGGAGGAAAGGAAGAAGGAAGCAGCAGCGACTGCATGGGAAGCCTCCACCGCCACACTGAAGTAGGGAGGGGGGATTATTTAAAAGAGATCTGGGGTGGAGGGAAGATGGCGGGTGGGGGAAGCAGTCATCAAGTGGTCTGGAATGCAGCTAACATTGGGGGATTCAGTCTGCATTTCAAGCCTCCTGATTGGCTGGCTCCCTCATCAAGGGTGCTAATGATGGTTTAAAAGCCTGTCACTCCTTCACAACTGCAATGGTACTTTTTTCCACTAACTAACTCATGAACCTGGAAGTAATTGGTCACATTTCTCACCTCAAATTTATCTACAAATGTAAATGGTAAACTCTGCCATTCATACATTGAGCGAAGTTGTTTGGTATTCGCAAAAGAGGTGAAAGGGCCTTCTGAAATATTGAAATGTGCTGACATTGTTAAAATACCCACACATTCCTTGGGTGTGGCTACCTCCAAGACATTGGCATGTGTCCAATGACAATAGGAGAATATATTTTGCCTTAATACATAATTTTGATACCGGATCTCCACTAGGTCAAACAAGTCCCAACGGCAGGAAAAGATTTTTCTTAACATGGAGCAGCACCCATTCTGGGCACTAAAAGTGGGCTTTAGAACTGGACAAGAAGGGACCTACAGATCCTCTGAAAGCCCACCTTCGGTCGAAGCAGTCACAGACTGCAACCACCCCTAAACCCTGAGGCCTTGTCTCCATTTGAAAGTGAAACCTGAGCATGATCTTTTATAGTCATGCCAGTGGGACCCCTGCCAGTGCAGGTCTTCCTCTTTTTGGTCATGGTGAACAGAGACCCTTGGGATACTCTTGTGGCACCCATGAGTGGGGGTAAAACCCTGTACCCCTAGTGTATGTT
Organism: Ambystoma mexicanum; assembly: GCF_040938575.1. Lineage (NCBI taxonomy): Eukaryota > Metazoa > Chordata > Amphibia > Caudata > Ambystomatidae > Ambystoma > Ambystoma mexicanum. The sequence goes on from NC_090931.1 coordinate 1,351,263,353, forward strand.
GTTGGACACCTAAGCCCTGACTCTTTCCCTTCCCATGATGGGCTGTTGGGTGGAAGAACCATGTATGGTATTGTGGGGAAGTCCAGGCCAGACTGGTTGGAACCTTCCCAGTGACTGTATGTTGTGGGTACACCCTTGTGTGGGACCTGTGTGAATGGAGTGTGCGACCAATATGCATTTTATGTTATGGGTGTCTGGTTTCTGTGTGTGTGGCACAATGAATGGGACAGCCGTGCCTGAAACTGCATGAATGCAGTGTGGTGTGCTGAAAGCAGGGGTGCTTGCCCCAATCCACATTCGTTTTATGGGTGTCTGGGTGGAAGTGAAATGCCTGCAATAATGCACTTCTGTGTGATCGGCTGACTGAGCCTCGCTCAGGCAGAATGAATGAGGGACAGATGTGTAAATATGGGGACCTCTCACTTACCAATTTGTTCCAAAGCTGGAGTTTTAACTTGAAAATGTTTATCCGTGAAGCCCAGCAGGAAAAAGAAGAATTGCTGCTGCTTTCCTTCAACAAAATCTAAAAGCCATCGAGTCTGTTGAGGACTGTCCGAGAGAGGACCTGGCTAGGGGACCTCTACCCAAGCTATGAGGGAACATCCTGCAGAAGATGCTCTTCATTGAAGTACCCTGGAAGCCAGTCCTGAAAGGCTGTCAATCAAAGAAGGGGTTCACAGAGAATCTTGAAGTAAAGCACTTCGACATCGAAGTCCATTGCCGTCAGCTGGGGTTTGAGGATTTCCGTACCGCTGGAAGCCATTCGAGTCATCTTGCAAGAAGCAAGGACAGCTTGATACTGTGCTGCTCGACGACCTGAGCTGCCCCACTCCACCTTGCCTAATGACATTGATCAAAGGGCCCCCTCGCTATCACTGTCAACCGCTTTGTCCCATTGGAGAAAGTCAAGGTCGTCGACAACTAAGAAAAGTCCGCCTGTGGGTTTCTCGCCAGCCAAAATCCACAAAGACACCGACAAGTGAAGATCCAAAATCCAGCCCGTGATCGAGTCCCGATCGCCAAAGCTATCCCGAGTGTTACACATCACCGCAAGTGGTCTTTATGGGCACGGACCCGCTTGTGTGGCGCTCTGATTCCTAACATTTCTAAGATGGAAGCTGGTGAATTTCCCCAACCAGCTGGCAGCGGTCTAGTAGTTGCACGCTCCCTTGACGTGCGGACAACCAATCACGTGATCCTTTATCCGGAAACGAAGCGGCCTGTGCTTCGCGTCGCTTCTGCCTTTGACGCTCCGTGAGTTCGCTTCTGAATTCTCTCTCTCCATGCTCTCATTTCCCTCTGTTGTTTGCGGTTCCTACTTACCCTGTGTTACTTTCTCTCTTCAGATCCTCCCCTCAGCCTTCGCTGGTTTCATTCTCAATCGGCTTCGTGAATCAATCTTATTTGTCTCCCATTCCGGCCAGATCCCCATCTGAGTAAGTTCCCTTTCTCTAGGATTCCCTTGAATATTTTACCTGTTCCTCATCTCCTGTTATCCTTCCAGACTCTCCCGACTCGCCCGAAGCTTTCCTACTCAGCCAGGTTCCAGATCCGAACTTTCCCTCAGTCCTTTTCGGGTGAGAGTATTCCCATTGATCTCTCCTTTCCTTTCCCTTCTTTGGGCCCTCCTCTAACCTGCTCCCTATTTCTTCACTTCTCATTCCTGCAGACAAGGTGTCGTGTGTGATTCCCGCGGGTTCCTGTCGGAGACGTCCAACCTTCCACCAGTAGCCTGATCTGCACGAGCTGGGATTTCGTCCAGGGTTTTCTTCCCATTGAGGGTTTCCCTGGGAGTCCTGCCCGCTCTCCTGGGTCACATTACCCTGGGCTGAGTGGCCAGGGCTGTCACTGGGAAATCTTCACAGCTGCTTTTATTCTCCCAGTTGGAGTCATCGATTGCCAAGGTGAGCTGTTTGTGAGCTATTACTTGATTTAGTACTACAACAGCTTATTACTCATAAGTATACAGTTCCCTAACAGTATTATCAGTAAGCGACTCCAGAAGGAATATTGGCAATCGGAATTCCAAATGGAACAACAAATGCAGCAGCTAATGGCGACCATGCAGGCCATGTCATTAGAGGTAAAATCCTTGAAACAGGATAATGCTCAACTACGACATCACGTAGCTAGAGCCTTTTCAGACACTCCCCCGTCGTCCTTACATTCCGTTATGTACGACGGTGATCCCTACAGACTAAAAGAATTCCTTGACAGTTGTACCATCCAATTCACATTCAAACCTCGCTTTTTCCCTACCGATAAAGATAAGGTAGGCTATGTTGTTTCCCACCTTTCTGGTCCAGCGTTAGCTTGGGCGACTCCTTTAGTTACCTCCAACAATGTTATTCTTGATTCTTAGACCGCCTTCACTAACAGCCTCAAAACCATGTTTGGAAGAAAGGAGATTTCGGTTGCCACACAAGAGAGACTTCTCGATTTAAAACAAGGAAACAAAGAATTACTTTGGTATATCACTCAGTTTAAACAACTATCCTCTGAACTAGGCTGGCCAGATGTAGGTCTCCTCACTCTTTTTCGGAGAGGTCTCACAGATGAACTAAAAGACGTGGTCTCTAAAGTCCCTCGTCCCGCTAATCTAGCTGATATGATCACGTTAACCATGCAAATTGATTACCGAATGCATGAAAGGACATGCAAAAAGAAAAAGGGGAAAGGAACACGACCACAGTGGGATTATTCCTCAACCATTCAGAAATATCTGTCTCCTACTGAAGAACCCATGCAAGTTGGGACCGTTCGAGGACCGAATTCAGCTACTGAAAGGGAGAGGAGAAGATCTTTGAAACTATGTATGTACTGTGGGTCCTCTACTCATGTTTTGAAAGACTGTCACTTAGTTCCTCCTCGTCGCTCTCCTATTCCCAAGTCGGGAAACTTCAAAGCCTTACCGTTAGGGGAAGACCAGTAAGTGCCCAGCAACATTCTTCCCCGTATCAGACCAGTATGTCACTTGACAACTCTCTCAGCAATCAGTCCATGGTGGTAGTTTCTCTTTCCATCCTGCTACCAGAAAATGTCATCCCAGGTATTCCGGCCTTAATAGACTGTGGAGCGGCTGGTAACTTTGTGGATCTGGAGTGGGCAAAATTACACAGTATCTCTCAGGTACCAAAGACTTTGGTTACTCCTATTCAGGGAGTAGATGGTACCCCTCTGAGTTCGGGTCACATTAAAGAGCAAACCATTCCGTCACTTGTAAGATATCGAGTCATAAAGAAACCCTGGTTTTTGATGTTATCAGAACTGCCCATTACCCAATTATTCTAGGACTCCCTTGGCTGAGACTACATAACCCATTCATAAACTGGGCTGCTGGAACCCTTTTTCTAGGATCAGAATATTGTGTCCATCATTGTCTTTCTCAAGAAGCAGTGGGGATCCGTATACCTTCAGATGAGACTCTCAAACCGGCTGTATCTTCCATCAGTCAACTTGAGATTCCTGACTGTCATGAGCCTTACCGATCAGTGTTTGAAAACCCTGAATTTCCTAATCTCCCTCCTCATCGAAGAGATGATTGTCACCTAGACCTGCTTCCCGATCAGCCCATTCCCTTTGGCCGCATGTACGTTCTTTCTCAAAGAGAAAAGACGGCATTAAAAGAATACCTTCAAACCCATTTACGGAATGGTCTCATTTCTGAGTCGGTGTCTCCTGCAGGGGCATCATTATTCTTTATCCCCAAAAAGGACTCCGATGAACTCCGTCCCTGTATTGATTATCGTGGTCTCAACAAAATAACCACTACTGACAAATATCCCATGCCTCTCATCACAGACATTGTTGAAGCTGTTCGAGGGGCTTCTTGGTATACCAAGTTGGACCTTCGTGGTGCATACCATCTTATTCGCATTGCACCCGGAGACGAATGGAAGACCGCATTTCGGACTCCTTTTGGACATTATGAATATCACGTAATGCCATTTGGCTTAGTGAATGCTCCTGCGATATTTCAGAGATTCATGGACCATCTATTTGCCGACATATTGTTCCGGTTCGTCATCATCTATCTCGACGATATCCTTGTTTACTCCAACCAAGAGGAACATATTCATCATGTTAACACCGTGCTAGAACGCCTGCAATCCAACCATCTCTACTGCAAAGCATCCAAGTGTGAAGTCCATCAGAGACAAGTTACCTATCTAGGATTTGTCCTATCTTCCCAGGGTATTTCCATGGACCCCAAGAAGATATCCGCAGTTGTGGATTGGCCTATTCCAACAGGGATAAAGGACATACAGAGGTTTTTGGGGTTCGCACATTTTTATCGTAAATTTATTCCTTCCTTCTCAGAAATCATACTTCCCTTGACTCGACTTCTTAAGAAAGGGGTATCATTTGTTTGGAATGAATCAGCTCAGAAGGCATTCAATATTTTGAAGGAAATGTTTACTTCCTCAACCATTTTGATCAACCCTGGCCAATCCAAACAATTCATTGTCGAGACAGACGCTTCTCAGAATGCGTTAGGAGCTGTGTTGTTACAGTCATCAGAACAAGGTGAAGAAAGACCAGTGGCATACTTATCCAAGACATTTAATTCTGCTGAGATAAATTATTCAGTACTTGAGAAGGAACTGATGGCTATCAAACGTACCTTCGAAGAATGGAGACATTTGCTTTTGGGTTCACCCTTTCCTGTCTTGGTGCGTACAGATCACCAAAATGTCAAGGTTCTTCAAAATGCTTACACCACTAACAGCAGACAAGCACGTTGGGCTTACTTCTTCTTACCTTTTTGGATAGAATTTATTTACTGGCCTGGCAGACAGAATTTAAGAGCAGATGCTTTATCCCGTAAGGATTCTCCAACTTCTTCTTTTTGCCCAGAAAAGATGTTTCCCAATGCTCGGTTCATTGCAGTACTTACTGATTTCCTGCAAGAGGTACGAACAGCCACCGCTCTTAATAAAACTTTCTCTCCAAGGAAACAGAATACTACTTTCATGGTACTCAAATTTTGATTCCCGTTCCTTCTTTACAACTTGAGGTGTTAAAAATCTGCCATGACTCACGAGCTGCAGGACATAGGGGTGTACTTCCCACATTGGAACTCAACCAACGACATTTCTGGTGGCCTTCCATGAGATCTGATGTCCGGGACTATGTTGCCGCCTGTAAGATCTGTGCTCTTGCCAAGTCTCCTCGCTCACCACCGTTAGGGTTATTAGCAAGAATGCCCATACCAGACCGTCCTTGGCAAATCATTTCCACTGATTTCATATCTGACCTACCGCCATCAGCGAATATGACTACTATCATGGTAACGATTGATTACTTCACCAAGTTAGCACACTTTACTCCTTTGCAAAGATTACCAAATGCTCCTTCCATGGCCAGCATTTTTCTCTCTGAGGTGTTTTCTCGCCATGGTCTACCAGACACAATTGTGTCGGACAGAGGTCCCCAGTACACCTCTCTCTTTTGGCAACAGGTCTTTCGCATTCTGGGTATTAAACGTGCCCTCTCTTCTGGATACCATCCCCAGACGAACGGTCAAACTAGGCGATTGACCCAAACCCTCGAGGGATACTTACGGTGCTTTATTTCTGCGGCTCAAGACAATTGGGTGGAACTGCTCCCACTTGCAGAGTTTGCGTACAACAATTCTTTACATTCTGCTCTCCAGTCCACTCCCTTCTTTTGTACCTATGGTTATCACCCTTCCTTTGCTCCGAATGTGTCTCCCTCTGATTCTGGCTGTCCGGGTGTGGATTCTCTGATTGCAGATATCCATGAGGGACAGAGACTGGCTAAGCAGTCGTTAAAGAAAGCTCAGGATCGAGCAAAGAAGTACGCTGATCTTCATCGTCGAGACTTTAAGGAACCGACCATCGGGGATTCGGTCTGGTTGGCTTCCAGATTTCTTCCTCGTCATTTGGTCCCATCTAAGCTATCTCCCAGGTACTTTGGTCCCTTTCTAGTATTCTCCAAGATTGCGACGGCCGCTGTCCGACTTGCCTTACCTGCTTCCTGGTCTCGGATTCACCCGGTTTTCCACCTGTCTCAGATTAAGCCAGTGGTGCGGGATCACTTTCATTGCGATGGAGATTCTCTACCTCCTCCGATTCTCACTGACAGTGGTCCTGAATTTGAGGTAGCTGCTATCTGTGACTCACGATTCCATTGTGGTCGATTGCAGTTTCTGATTCACTGGAAGGGTTATTCTCCTGCTGAAAGAACTTGGGAGCCAGCTTCTGGGGTTGACGCACCCCGTCTTGTGCAGCGTTTTTTCCTGCTTCATCCGGGTAAACCAGGGGCGCCCTCCTGGAGGAGGGGGCATACTGTTACACATCGCCGCAAGTGGTCTTTATGGGCACGGACCCATTTGTGCGGCGCTCTGATTCCTAACATTTCTAAGATGGAAGCTGGTGAATTTCCCTGACCAGCTGGCAGCGGTCTAGTAGTTGCACGCTCCCTTGACGTGCGGACAACCGATCACGTGATCCTTTATCCGGAAACAAAGCAGCCAGTGCTTCGCGTCGCTTCTGCCTTTGACTCTCCGTGAGTTCGCTTCTGAATCCTCTCTCTCCATGCTCTCATTTCCCTCTGTTGTTTGCGGTTCCTCCTTACCCTGTGTTACTTTCTCTCTTCAGATCCTCCCCTCAGCCTTCGCTGGTTTCATTCTCAATCGGCTTCGCCAATCAATCTTATTTGTCTCCCATTCCGGCCAGATCCCCATCTGAGTAAGTTCACTTTCTCTAGGATTCCCTTGAATATTTTACCTGCTCTCCAGTCCACTCCCTTCTTTTGTACCTATGGTTATCACCCTTCCTTTGCTCCAAATGTGTCTCCCTCTGATTCTGGCTGTCCGGGTGTGGATTCTCTGATTGCAGATATCCATGAGGGACAGAGACTGGCTAAGCAGTCGTTACAGAAAGCTCAGGATCGAGCAAAGAAGTACGCTGATCTTCATCGTCGAGACTTTAAGGAACCGACCATCGGGGATTCGGTCTGGTTGGCTTCCAGATTTCTTCCTCGTCATTTGGTCCCATCTAAGCTATCTCCCAGGTACTTTGGTCCCTTTCTAGTCCTCTCCAAGATTGCGACGGCCGCTGTCCGACTTGCCTTACCTGCTTCCTGGTCTCGGATTCACCCGGTTTTCCACCTGTCTCAGATTAAGCCAGTGGTGCGGGATCACTTTCATTGCGATGGAGATTCTCTACCTCCTCCGATTCTCACTGACAGTGGTCCTGAATTTGAGGTAGCTGCTATCTGTGACTCACGATTCCATTGTGGTCGATTGCAGTTTCTGATTCACTGGAAGGGTTATTCTCCTGCTGAAAGAACTTGGGAGCCAGCTTCTGGGGTTCACGCACCCCGTCTTGTGCAGCGTTTTTTCCTGCTTCATCCGGGTAAACCAGGGGCGCCCTCCTGGAGGAGGGGGCATACTGTTACACATCGCCGCAAGTGGTCTTTATGGGCACGGACCCATTTGTGCGGCGCTCTGATTCCTAACATTTCTAAGATGGAAGCTGGTGAATTTCCCCGACCAGCTGGCAGCGGTCTAGTAGTTGCACGCTCCCTTGACGTGCGGACAACCGATCACGTGATCCTTTATCCGGAAACAAAGCGGCCAGTGCTTCGCGTCGCTTCTGCCTTTGACGCTCCGTGAGTTCGCTTCTGAATCCTCTCTCTCCATGCTCTCATTTCCCTCTGTTGTTTGCGGTTCCTCCTTACCCTATGTTACTTTCTCTCTTCAGATCCTCCCCTCAGCCTTTCGCTGGTTTCATTCTCAATCGGCTTCGCCAATCAATCTTATTTGTCTCCCATTCCGGCCAGATCCCCATCTGAGTAAGTTCACTTTCTCTAGGATTCCCTTGAATATTTTACCTGGTCCTCATCTCCTGTTATCCTTCCAGACTCTCCCGACTCGCCCGAAGCTTTCCTACTCAGCCAGGTTCCAGATACGAACTTTCCCTCAGTCTTTTTCGGTTGAGAGTATTCCCATTGATCTCTCCTTTCCTTTCCCTTCTTTGGGCCCTCCTCTAACCTGCTCCCTATTTCTTAACTTCTCATTCCTGCAGACAAGGTGTCTTGTGTGATTCCCGGGGTTCCTGTCGGAGACGTCCAACCTTCCACCAGTAGCCTGATCTGCACGAGCTGGGATTTCGTCCAGGGTTTTCTTCCCATTGAGGGTTTCCCTGGGTTTCCTGCCCGCTCTCCTGGGTCACATTACCCTGGGCTGAGTGGCCAGGGCTGTCACTGGGAAATCTTCACAGCTGCTTTTATTCTCCTAGTTGGAGTCATCGATTGCCAAGGTGAGCTGTTTGTGAGCTATTACTTGATTTAGTACTACAACAGCTTATTACTCATAAGTATACAGTTCCCTAACAGTATTATCACCGAGGGCCACTGCTGGGCCTACGTTCCTCACTGAGTCTTCATTGCAGCACCAAACTCATTGCAACGAGATGGACCACACACCTCAACTTCACAGGACTTCCATGATTGATTATCGAAGAGCAACGTGAAGGTCGAAGCTGCAGTCTTAAAACAAGTGTTCACCTTGGCTGGGGTGCTGTAAGCTTTTGCTCTGCCATATAGAGGGCAGATGTACAGATAACCCCTCCAGTCCTCAAGTCAATTGTGACACATTTGAAATGCTCGGAGCTTCAATTTAGGCTTGAAGGGTAATACAGATGCCACCTCTTTCTTCTCTGTAGGAAGGCCAGACGTCATTCCTTATGAATGATGCCCAACAAGGCAGAAACAAGGCAGAAACATGTTTCTGGTGTTGCTGGTGATACTTTAATTCAGTAAACAATTGCCTAACATTTCAGTGCTACACTTTCCTTGTGCGGGGAGGGTGACAATATGGACATTTATATCTCATTACTGTGAAACGTACTTTGAGCTAATATGTCGTTTGGGATTGCTATGAGTGAGAACACATTGTAGGAAAACAGGTTATGTGATCTGTTTATTTCCAGTAGAGGGGCACCCACAATGTGGTCATATTTGGGATGTTATCCTAAACATGATGGATAATATAGATATGGACATCTTGCTCTCTCTGCCTAGAGGGACACAGCACCACAGACACACTTCAAGGATGACATCCCACAAGGCAGACACACATTAAAGCAGTTGCTGGTGGTAGTTTTGTTTAGAATACTATTTTCTAGAATGTTGGAAATCTGCTGTCTTTCTGGGCCGGAACAGACAGATATGAAAAAGATTATTTCTCTACTGTAAAATATATGGTGAGCTCAAACGTGTTTGTAGACACTCATGAGTTGGAATCATCCAATAGACCAGGCTATTTGGACATGTTTGTTCTCAGTAGCGGGGATCCAAAAATTTTGACATACACACATCAATATATTATGGCACTAAATCAGACTAATATGTTCTTTCTTGCTCAGTGGTAAGAGCTCATTACTGTCCTACTAATCAAGGATGGCACAATGCTTATAGTGTGTACTAGTACACTGACAGCACTTGCGTTGTACTCCTCGAACCACGTGCCCTTCCATTTAGCACTCCCACAACCCAAGGTGCACCATTGTTACAATACAAAAAGCAAGAAACCCTGGTGTCCTATTTGACCCAAAACGTATATTGCATTCCTCACATTAACCAAGTTGCCAAGAACGTGAATTTCAAACTTCACATGGTCAACAAAAATGGTCAACAAAAATAATTCTATATCTAGAAATGCCCCAGTATATTGAACTAGCACCGTCCTTAATCTTGACTAGACTAAGGGCCTAATTCCGAGTAGGGCGGTACGGGTTAACGGTCACCGGTAATGAGACCGGTGCCGTTAAACCCTTACCGCCCTACTACGAGTTCCCTTTGCAGGTCCTTCCTTAACGCCTGCTTTTAGCAGGCATTAAGGACGGGACCCGCAAAGGGACTTTAGTGCTAATTACGGTACCGTAATTTATAGTACCGTTATTAGCGCCTCCCCTATTCCCATTGAGCCCTATGGGGGCTCAAATGGGAATGGGGAAGGGCCCTGGTGAATGGGGAATTATCGGTCCCTCCAACCTTGGAATGGACCAGTAATTACTCCATTCACCAGGGAGGAGTCGGAATGATTTCGGAGGCAGCCATGCTGCAAATAGCGGCGTGGTTACCTCCAAAGTTGGAATGAGGCCCTAAATCTTAATCTTAATCTTAATCTTAAATAGTCCTTAATCTTAACCAGACTATACATTCCATGGACTTGAACAAGCACCTAATTCATCACCTGCAGCTTCTACAATATTTGGCAACACGACTAATATCTGACCCTTTCACTCCAGTCTTGAGATATTTGTCATAGTTCCCTCTGGAACAAAGAATCATCCTCAAGAAATATGGTCCCAATTATCTTTTTTCTGGTATCCTGAACATGAACCTGACATCCATCTGACTTCACCTAATAATCACCTCCGTGATTATGTGGAACGCAGGCAGCTTTTGAATCCAAATGCTGGAACATACTCCAACTGGATATACAATCTTAACAATCATTCAAGAGACTCTTTAAAACACTTAAAGCCTGGCTCCTTTTTCAGGCTTCTGGGTAGTACTAATAATTGCCAGTTAGAACATTCCACATTTCTTCTGAATAAGAACCATCACAGGGACAGATTTGCCTTCTGGAAATGTTGTCTCTGATGTGATCTCTGGACAAGACTGCAAGCCTTTCCCAGTTTCTCTTATCTGGAATATCCTGCTCTGAAGCCTGTTAGGCAATATAGGAGGAGAGGGTTCTGAATGTCAGCCAAAGTTTTGAATGTTAACTTAGACTCCGATTTCAACATAGATGAAAACTGAACCCACTTGTCAACATGGGTTGAGACTCAGATGTGAGGCGCTGTGCTGAAACTAGTATATGTCAGTATTATGCATGTGCAAAACACATACAAGCTAAAAGTTGAATTTGAATTTGATACTGCACAAAATGACGTTGGCATTTTGCACCAAGAAAGTTATGGACTGAGTCCAATGAAAAATGTCCCCCTATTAACATTCAGGGCTGATCAGTTCATGACTTTTGTGTACAAACTTTGGTGCAGATTGTTAAACTGAATGTGAATGCATTTGGGTTGGGCAATGTTAACTGGAAGTGCAAGGAACTAAACATTAAAATTAGATTCATTTTGCTGTATTCATGCGGCTCAAAGTAGGCCCATTGTTCATTCAGAACAGGAATGAAGCGCAAGAGAAATTTAACACTTTTCTTTTGTTGCTGTATTCTAACGGTGATAGGGTGAGCATGTGTTTCTGTGGAACATTTTAGAGGGTTTGCTGATTGACAAAGGAAGGCAGTATTTTATTATATTATGCAAACAGACATACATTTACGGGAGGTGACAGTCAGAAGTTTTAAAAATTAGCTGTCAGAGTAGGCTGGCTCTCTCTCGGGCTGGCTGTTCTACTTCTCTCTTGCTCTCTGATTTCTAGCACTCACCATCCCTGGGGGAAGTGTGCTGCACTCGAAGGCAGATAGGCTAGCGCAGTAGACTGGGCTGAGATCCTGCTTTGACGAGTGGGAAGAAAACCAGATAAGGAGTTTTGCAGTAAGGGGCACACAGAACCAAGTCCACTCTTGGGTGAGTTCCAGTTAATTTGAGGAGCGTGTAGTTTGTCAAATGTTGGTATATATTTAACAAATGTGGGTATTATGCGAAGGCTCTGGATGAGTATATTTTTAAACAGTTACAGCCAAGAAAGGTATGGTCACAATTTTAAACATAGACAGATGTGTTCTTTTGTTGCTCATTCCATGTAAACAGTCCAAAGCAAATGCTATCTTTCAAAGTCGATAGATGATGACACTTCTGAAATGCAACACAAAAAAGGTGCTTAATGCTAATTGTAGGAAGAGTTAATTTATGACGGGGAACGCAACTGCAGATTAATTGTATTTGCAAATGTTTCATTTACATTTTTAAGTCACAGAAAATGTTCTGTGCAAACACTGTGCATTGCAAGTATTGTTGATATTTTGCATAACCCCAATTTTCTATGAAGAACAAAAGAGAAAGTTAAATTAATCTGAGACTGCTTATTATGTGTTATGGTCTCTTGTGGTAACACAGACAACTGTGGATAAGATGTGGTCGTTGAAATTTACCACAGGCGGCAACTTGATATTACTGCTTGTGGTAAAGCACATAACAAAGTTGGTCACTGTGAATTGGGTGCTTCGCAGGGGCTGTTTACATGAATGTCAGTATTCAGATTACCTGGTAAGTGTATCATGAGATACCGCCAAAAGGGCATAATGTGGTATTGTAAATAAATTACCGAAGGAAAATGAAATTATGAGAAAGAGCACACCAGGCCTGGTTTTGATTTACTGTTTATGGTCCCGGTTAAAGAAAAATATCAAGCAGTCTTGTGTATTCAGGGATCACCACTATACCACAAAATACTCCAACAAACTCACAAAGAAATAACACAAAATACCACCAGCCACACCCACTTCTCTGTGTATCTGAGGAATCCTATTGATAGCCATGATACTCCTTAGTTCATTTTCAACTCTACAACCATAGTTTCTAGTATGGGAACTAGCCCTTAGTGTACATCCTAAGCTAACTCTGTTACCCAGTATACATTTGTATGATTTTATAAGGCAGAGTTTACCTAAAAAGTATGATTCAACATGAATTCCCTTCTCATTTACCATGTGGTGTTTCCTGTACCTATATCCCCTCCATTTGACCCTTAATTGCACTTTGAAATGGTTGTTCTGGGATTCCAGAATATTGGCTGAGCAGACAGCAGCTTGAACATGGACCACCTGTCTCCTCTTGGCCTGTGATATTGTAAAGGATTTCCATGAACACCAAAAAGAAGACTGAAATCCCAGAGAACCCTGTTCCCAAGAAATAAAAGGCTGACATGGATGAGGCACCTAGTCCTAAAGTCCTTTATTCTCTGCTGCTGAAGATGGCCCAGGATGTAGGAGATGTGAAGCCCTCTTTGGCGGACCTCAACCTCAAAGTTTCCAATCTGGAAGGTAGAGTCTGCCAGGTTGAACAGGGGTCTGCAGCGTTAACCAACAGAACTCGCTGGCAGTTAAAGGTCAAATAATGACTTAAGAAAAGAGCAGGCTGATGTGAAATCTAAAAACTTGAATTTGGAATTTAAAGGCAGGATGCAGAAACTCTGGTTAGTGAGTCTCCCTGAGTGTGTTTCTGGAGAAAACCGACTGGAAGAGGTGATATTATAAGTGCTGGCTGGGATCTCTGGTCAAGATGGCCGTAGTACACCCGGTACCCGACCCACAGGCCATATAGATCCTGTGGCGCGGGTGGAATTCAGTATCAAAAACTGATATGGTTTCTCTTATACAGGCCCATCACTCAGTGCTGTCTCTCTGTGGACATGAATTCACTTGCGGCTACTCTGGGCAAAGTCACTGACAGACTCACCCCTTTCAAAAATATAGGGTGTCCTTACGCCCTGCCCATCAGTGGTTCACAGATGAGCTGTTGGCTCTTTGCCTGCAACGCAGGCAGAAGGAGTGTAAGTGGAGGACTTCCTATACACCTAGGGACAAGCTGACTTATTCCCAGGTTGCATCCAAGTATCATCTTGCTATCATCAACGCCAAATTCACTTATCTTCTTGGGAGGATAGCTCAGGGGAAACATGCTGGACTTGGAAGCAAGACGACACAGAGCACCACAGGTTCGATCCCAGAGTCCACGCTCAGAATCCTCTGGGTATTAAGCACATTATAAAATAACCTATCATATAATCATATCATTTTGCATCTTCTCGCATCTCTAATTTCAACCTCTGTGAATCATCCCAGAGAATTGTTTAAGGTGGTTCGTAATCTTTCTGAAGCATCTCCGGTGTCGGGTTCCCACCTCTCAGGCCCTCTGTGATCCCCTGTCTTAATTCTTTATGGACAAAATTAGCTCTATTCAAGCTCACATTACAGCTTCTCACTCACCTCCTGTTGCTGCCCTAAGGTCACCTGAACCTCTGCCTACTGCATCTTGGTCTGTGTTCCCGACCTTCTATGCTTCAGAGGTTACCACCGCTTTTATCATTCTTAGGTCATCCTCTCCTTTGATCCCATCCCTCTCCATCTTATTAAGGATATCCTTCCCCATCTTGTCTATTTGCTGTCTGAAGCAGTTAATACGTCTCTTTCAACCTAAGTGATTCCGGATCATCTGAAGCGGGCATCAGTTATCCCACTCCTAAAGAAGCCGTTGCTGGATCCACTGATCCCCTCTAGTTTTTGACCTATTTCTCTTCTTCCTTCCTGATGAATTTACTGGAATCTCTGGTCTGTCCTTTACTCACTACCTTTCTTGAGGAATCTTCATTTATTTTTTCACCCTTCACAATGTGATTTCCATCCAGGCCGCGGCACTGAGAATGTCCTAGTTTCAGTCATGCACGACCTGACACAACTTGTGATAAGGGCGATGTTAGTGTCCTGGTTTTGTTGGATCTATCAACACCTTTGATATCATCGATCACAATGTCCTGCTGCGTCGGCTGGCTGGGACTGGCTTTCATGGACTGTTTTGGCCTGGTTCTCCTCTTTCCTTGCTGATCAGCACCAAATCCTCTCTCTTCCTCTTTTCTTTTCTACGGCTATGGCCCTCACCTGTGGTATTCCTCAAGGGTCTGCCATTTACCTGGTCATATTTAATATCTATGTTCAGCCTCTGACCAGGTTATTAGTCTTCCACAGCTTCCTCTGCTAGTCATATGCTGAAGACCCGTAAATCGTGGTTCGCCTGGATCTTTCCAGCCCAGAGTCAGCTGCCAGATGTTGTGCCTGTCTGGAGGACGTGGGGTAGTGTATGCTTGATAATTGACTTAAATTGAACGGTGATAAGACCAAGATTTTAGCGGTGGACCCTCCTGCAGCTGATTCTCTCTGGATACCTGCTTTCTGGCCAGCCTCCTTGGTCCCCTTCCCCTTCTGGCCGGCCTCCTTGGGCCCCTTCCCTCAACCAGTCTCCACAGTCAAGGACCTCGGGGTAAAGCTCATGTCTACCTTGTCCATGGAGCCACAGATAAGTCTGTCAACGGGGCCATTTCCAGCTTAGGTTCCTATGAGGGGTCACTCCTTTCATTCCAGCTCACCTCCTGGCCTCTGTTACTTTAGCATTGGTCACATCGTCATTGGACTATTGTAATGCCCTGTATCTTGGCCAGCCTGCATATGTTCTCCAGCGTTTGCAAGTTCTTTAGAGCTCTGCAGCCCGGCTGGCGACTTCCACTCCACGCGGCTGCCATATCTCCCCTGTCCTCCGCAAACTTCACTGGCTACTGGTGACTAAACGTTTCCAGTTCAAGGTGCTTTGCTTGGTCCACCGGGCCTTCAATGACCAGGGGGCAGAATATCTTAGGGATATATGTCTGCCTTATATCTCGAGCCAAGCTCTGCGGTCAGCTAATGCCTGCCTGCTGACGGTCCCTCCAGTAAGGTATAGCCGTATTGGTGGCCACTCCTTTTCAGTGGCTGCTGCTATTCTTTGGAACACTCTACCTCTTTTGATTAGAGCTATCCCTGCTCACCACAAGTTTCCTAAAACTGTAAAAACGCTCCTCTTTTAGTCTTTCTCTTTCACTGTCCCATAGGGAGAGCCAAGATGCCTCTGGGCAAACGTTGCACTTTATAAATAAAATCCAGTCCGAGATGCTTTGCTCCCAGGGGACGTGGATTATGCCTTCAGGGTGGATAAACCTGATACT
Source organism: Ambystoma mexicanum (assembly GCF_040938575.1). Lineage (NCBI taxonomy): Eukaryota > Metazoa > Chordata > Amphibia > Caudata > Ambystomatidae > Ambystoma > Ambystoma mexicanum. Next base: position 1,351,279,055 of record NC_090931.1, read on the forward strand.
ACGAAGCTCAGACAAATATTGATGGTATTGACAAAATTAAGTGGGAAAGAGAGATTGCATTAGGCAGCAAGAGAGAAGGGTCGGGTTCCTCACAATATGGAGCCTGTTGCCATATTTCCAGACTTCCTGAAGGATTTGGTGAAAGAAGGAAGGGATTTGCTGAGGCAAAGAGGTTAGCAAGTGATACAAATATGAAGACTGCCCTGGTTAGGCCATCTTCTGTCTAGTGGTATCAAATCAACAGAAGAAACTGATGAGGTTGGAAGGTGGATGAGGGATCTGAAGGCTTCCCAGAGCTGAATAATAGGGTTGACCCCTCCTACTGCCCACCTGGCATGCACCCACATCAATATCAAATGGGATCCTCTGAATTTAAAATATTCCCTAGCACATGGGGTGAGTTTTTTTTAATGGTACGCTGGCTGGCGGACATTGCTTTACTGGCAGAATGTGTTCCGTTTTGTTTTTTGTATGAGTTTAAGTTAATGTAAGTGTTTATATTGTGTTAAAAGATGGAGACATGCCGAGTTGACAGTTTAACAGGCTTATGTCTTTTTTTATTTGAAATGCTTACCATTCTGTCCTGGCTCTGTTCTTCGCCCCGTGATGGAGATTTTAGATAATGTGATGGGGTAATTATGCATTCGTCACGCCATAAGATGCCTTCCTCAAGCTCCTCAAGTGCTTCACTTCCCTGTTTGGAGATATGGTGTGATGTGCCGCAGGAGGGAAGAAGGAAAGGAGGTTAGTGAATATGGGGTGAAGTGCACAGTGATTCGGTGGCTGTTGGTGATGAGGCAGAGCAATGCATGTGAACACGTGTGCAGCGCAGCAGCGTGTAGTGCGCACCAGGAGTGCATGCTTCTCAGAGTAGAGGGGTAGCAGAGCGTGGTAAATGCACGCATTGATCCACTGGAATGTTTTGATTGTGAAGCAGCACATGGTCTGCATAGCCTGGGGAGTAATAACCACTTAGTTTCTGTGGTGGACAATGACAAGGGCCCAGAATAGCACACAAAAAAAAGATGCAATGGGTGCTGAGGTAGAGGTGGGAGTTCAAGATTTGACGGAGATTGGGAGATGGACGTTTTTTTAGCACCTTCTCTGGGACTAGTCGGGGACATGTGCTGTAGTTTCCCAGCACTGCAGCCTTTCCCGAAAGCGAGAGGCCTTTTGTTTGATGCCAGTAAACTTAATGATAGCATGTGCCTGTGGATTGCCTCAGGATGGAATAGGGGCAAATGCTGTGACAGCAACAAGGTTGAATGTGGCTGTCTGTGTGTACATGGGTTTCTTTGTTTTGTGCTTGGCAGGTTCGGATGTGGGTTGCTGGGTAATTAAATCTTGGCAGATGTTATAGGTGTATGGCCCCTACTATGTTTCATTTGTGTGAGACAAGGGATGCCCTAGCCTAAATGAGAAGTGCGCCCATTACCTGCCAGCTGAGGGAGGTATGCATGCAGGTGGCCCAGCAGTTTATCTAATGCAGTCCAGAACCTGTACATTTAGAATCTAGGTGCATATTTTTGTGGTCTGGTCCACAGGGTTGGGCCGGGAATCCATGAGATAGTTGCAGGATGGGTGAGTTGGGTTAGGAGGTCAATGAATGGTGAATGGATTTGGGTGTGGCTTGAGGGATTGTTATTTTTTAATGATAGGGTGGGATGTTTGTAGGGGTCCGAGGGGGGCTGCTCTTGGAGTGGTTCTTCATCTACAATAGGGTGATATCTGGAAGCCTCAGTTACAACTCTGCAGTGGAGTTTTGAGTTTTGGTTGCTGTTTTTTTAATTTTTTTATTTATTGTGTATTGTTTGGGAGGATTCCCTTCTCCAGGTTCTCCTGGATATGTTTGGATGTATTCAAATGCTGAGGGAATATGAGTCATAGAGATTCCTTCCTCTGTGGTCAGGGATAACTTGAACGTTGTGTCCTGGAATGTGAATAGTATTAATGGCCCGATTAAGAAATACCAGGTGCTGTCACATCTGCGCCGTTTGAAGGCGGACTTCGCTCTCATATAGGAGACACATCTTGTCATGGCAGAGGCAGAAAAGATGTGTAGGGGTTGGTAGGACAAGTGTTTCATTTGTCACACTCTTCGAATTCCAGAGGTGTAATGCTTCTGAATTGGAAACATTTTCCAGAGGTGATTTTGACCGGCCATAGTGACAGGGAAGGTTGACTTGTCTCTGAGACCATGATGATTCAGGATTTGGTTATATTGTTGTGCAGTATTTATGTCCAGTTGTTAATAGTGGCATCTTTTTTGGTGATGTGGGGAACCATCTACATAATGCAGTGGAGCAAAATATCTTGGTGGGGGGATTTTTAACCTCGCCCTGGATCCATTGCTAGATAGGAGTAATCTAAGGCACCAGGACACGAAAAAAGGCCTGCTGATGAATAACGTCAGTCTGTTAGACATATGGAGACTGGAACATCCGTCAGGTAGAGAACCTACTTTTCATTCAGGGGCACATGATGTCTATACAAGAATAGACAATATTCTGACCTCTGGTTTGATATCATAGACTTTGAAAAGGATTGGATATTATGGTTTTCAACAATGCCTGATAATGATGGATTTGTCATTGGAATATTCGTCCAGGAGGTCATACAGATGGAGATTGAACACATCTGTGTTGGAAAATGAGGTGTTGAGGGAGGTGTGGGCGCGTGAGGTGGAGGAGTTTATTGAGTTGAATATGAATGGGGAGGTGGATGTGGACACAGTGTGGGAGACTTTTAAGTGTGTGATGCTGGGGAATTGATGAGACTCTACAGGGTTAAATGTAGGGAGACAAAACTTGAGCTGGCCCCCCTTAGTGGGTCAGTTAAAGAGTTGGAGAAGGAGGGGATGAGCCTTCCGGATATGGGGAAAAATGTAAACATTAATTGAATAGGCATCTGAATTAGATTGCGGAGCCGTTCCTGTTCAGGACAAGGTGCTTTTACTATGAAGGAGGTGAGAAGCGTAGTCGGTTACTAGCGCACCGTCCGAGGGTGACTGCTGGGAGAAAGGCAATTTGTGCGATTGACAAAAGTGGTTGGTGGATTGAGTATTACCCAACTGAGATCAACAGTGAGTCTAGAGACTTTTATGAGAGACTTTACCAGGAGACTCTGTTGGCTGATTCTGAGTCGGTTGATGAATATGTGAGGAATCAGTTCATGGAGAGTTTGTCGGAGCACGATAGGAATACTTTGGAGGAGGAGTTAAAGCTGGATGAGATTAAAAGGGCTCTATGTGCTCTAAATTTGGGGAAGTGTCCAGGACCAGATGGGTTGCCTGCAGAATAATATAGGGTGATGCCTGAGGGGGTCTTTGATTTGTTGAGGACCACTTTGAATTTTTTAAAGAGAAGGGTAGACTCCCTCCTTCACTTAGACATGCCACAAACTCCGTCCATCGTAAGCCAGGGAAGCCTCTTCCAGATCCTGGAAGCTGGGGGGCGATCAGCTTAATACATTCAGACTGTACATTTCTCTCTAAAGTCCTGGTGAGTAGACTGGAAGGAGTCTTGCCAAAGCCGGTGCACCCTAATCAGGCTGCCTTCATCAAGGGGAGAATCTCTGAAAAAATATGCAAAAGCTATTGCTGACGCTGTCTCAGTCCAGCAAGTTGAAGGTGAGGGCTGCGGCACTGCCTTTGGATGCAGACAAAGCCATCAACAGAATACTTTGGGGTTTTCTGTTCCGGACACTAGAATTGATGAACATTGGTCCAAAATAGATAAGTTGGGTGAGTATATTATACGAGGGACTGACGGCTGAAGTGTTGACCAATGGTGCTCTTTCCTCAAAGTTTGCCTTGCACTGAGGGACTCACCAGTGCTGCTGTCTCTCACATTGCTCTTTGTCCTGTCATTAGAACTGCTAGCTGCTGCCATTAGATTGGAAGAAAGGATAGTTTGGGTCAACTTCTGTGGAGTGATGCAGAGCATGTGGTTATATGTGGTTGCTCTCTTTCTGGTGTTACATGACTAGAACATATCCATACCAGCTTTGATGGACCACATTCAGAAGTGTGGCAAGGTTTTGAACTATAAAATCAACTGCCTCAAGTCGGAGTCTTGGCCTTGGCTTCAAGTGGTGTCCGTCAAAGTTGAAGTATCTGGGAATCTGGTTGACTAGTGAACTGAGACTCATGATGGATGTTAATCTGAGATTGGCAATGGAGTAATTGACAGTGCAAATGCTGCATTGGGATTCCCTCAATCTATCATTGGGGGATAAAGTAAGTGCATTGAAAATGATGGCCGCACTTGGATCCCCTACATCATGAGCATGATCCCCCTTCAACCATGTAAACTGATGATTAGAAAACTGAACAGTATGATTCAGTCTTTTCTTTGGGCGTGCAAGCTGCCTAGTCTTAAACTTTGAAAACTTCAGCTTCTGTGTGAAAATGGGGATCTGAGTGTTCCTGATTTCACTAGGTACCACCTGGCGTTTATGTCAAGACATGTTCTACCATTCTTGAGGGAGCCTTATGATTGGTCAATTTCTGAGGTGACGATAGCAGGTCCGCTGGAACCCTCAGCTGCACTGTCCACTGCAAACAAGGGGAGGGGTGAGATGTCTATTCTGACTGAATCTCTACGATCCTGCTGGAAAGATATAGTCAAATCTCGAAATGTGGATTCTTTTCAGACGGGTCCAGCATCCATATGGATGAATCATTTGATAAGTCTCAACAAAAGAGTAGTGTTCTGGCCCAATTGGTATTTGGGTGGAGTAAGGAAAATCAGAGACCTTTATGATAGGGGATCTTGGCTCTGCTTCCTAGACTTGATGGTTAAGTACAGCCTTGAGAGTGCACATATGGAGAGTATAGGTCCCTCAAATCAGCTGTGCCAGTGATGGTCCACTTGAAGTCTGAATTCTTGGATTCCATTGTCCATTTGGGAGGTCAGGATCAGAGGGCCTGAGTGATGTACAAACTCTTGAGTGGTGGTTCAGTGGGGAATACAAAACTCCTGGAATCCTAGTTGGCCCACCTTCCAGATGAAATGATGGTAACAAGATGGGAGGCATTTTGCAGGAATATTCCCCGGATGTCAATTAATATTGAAGAGAGGGCTTGTCAGGTGAAGTTATTGAATAGGTTTTTTTTTGGACTCCTGAACGGATGTGCTGGCATATTTTGAGCCTATTGGATGCCCAGAGGGGTTGTGGCCAGTTAGTAGGAACTCTGGAGCATTTGTGATGGGATTGCTATAGAGTCAAATCATTCTGGAGTGAAGTGACAAGTGTCCTTGGTGTGTACAGAGAGTATGACTTTGCAACTTTAATTTTGGGTAAGAACCCAAGTCTGGATGAGCTGTCATACCGACCAGTCACTTGGATTTTGAGGGCTTCAATCGGCGCCAAGAAAATCATCTTCCAGAATTGGAAATCGGTAATCTTCCCAACAAAGGATATGTGACTCCAGGAAATGAACTCTATTTGTAATATTGAGAGGGCTGCCTTTCAACAGCAGAGGAGAGGCACACCTTTTGACACATTAGGGGTGGATTTCGTGGTTTTGATTTGGAGTAATATGCTGTTTGGAGGAACACTGGTGGAACCTGGAAGATATGTTGTTTCATGGTGCTAATTGAGTGAGGGGGTGAGGGTTGGGGGGATGGGTTTTTATTTTTTTTGTTTTTTATTTTCTCCACCCCAATTCACCTATGTTCTTCTTTTTAATGGACCGTTGATTTGTTTGCTTATTGGTATTGTTTATAAAATAAACACAACTAGATTTCATATTTTAGGGCAAATGGAAAATAAATTAAACATAACGACTTGCAACTTGCCCAATGACTTCATTTTTTATGTCATCTTATTGTTTTCATTAGGAAAGTACCACAACACATAATGTGCCATTTTGATATGCTATATGTATATTCAATATTGTTGTGTGATCTTTGGTTAGTGGAGGAACATATTCAATTAAATGTATTTTTTTTTTTTTTCATGAGACGGATCGAAGAAACTCACACAGTGCCTTACCGCGTTGGGAACTAGTTGGGGACTATGATGACACCAAAACACTTCAGAGAATTAAGATAAATTCAGAGAATATTTAAAATCTGTAATAGCTGCGTCCATTTTTTAGATCATTTTATGACAACAAATGTTTTTGCAATAAACAGTAATGTATGAAATAATTAGAAATTAATTTGGAACTCTTGGTTCTCTCTTAGGCAGGCTGGTGAAACTATAGGCTTAAACATGAAAGGAAGCGCTTGGGATATAAAAAAAAACAGCAACAATGAAAAACAGCAAAGGTTCCATTATTTTATTATTTTATTTCAAGCTATCTCAAATTTCCACTCATGATACATTCATAGTTTTGAGCTTCAAAACCATCAATATGTCACTGATGGAAGTTGGAACAAGTGGGATGAAAAATAACATACAAGTCAAAAACGATATTAAACAGGACCCTCTAATTATGTAAAAACTGTTTGAAACATTTTCTATTATTCCATAAAAATCTGTGATGGAGGAAAAAGATTCATCTAACAAATCTTAGTGTCACCATGTGTCTATCCAGTCGGCTTGGCTAACCAGCTTCTTGGCAGTCCTGCATCTTAGGTTTAGCACGGAGTACAACGTTATCATCACACTTAGTGTTTATCATGTAGAAATTGTCTCTCAAGTGGGAGCAAAATTCAGCTCAAGGAGTTTTATTAAGTTTGGATCTTTACATAGTCTTGAACCTCAATCCAGATCCGCAGGTGTTTAGAGGAGAGAGTTACTGTGATGAAGAACATGCGCAGTATGAGACCGTCCACGTGAGGTAGACAACGAAGCGAAGTTGGCTAACACTGACATTGTTTTTTTCAGTTCTTTCAAGGAACATGAAGTATCTCAGATGTTTCACTAGAGGATGAGCAACTCCAAAAATTGGTAGGATAACAGAATGGATCCCACGTGGTGGACAATGTTATTCAGAAAAATGTTCTTTGCAGGTTGACTGAATGAAGCACACATTTGTCTTTTTTTATGGAAAATATGGTGCTTCAAGATTCTGACCACGCAACACAGAGATCTTGGAATGTCCTGAAATGTACATGGTGTTTCATGGGAGAATAAACACAAATATTTAAAAGTGTTTTTAAAAGAACTAGCCCTGTATTTATACTGGTATTTCTGAGCTGCTTTCCTATCTCAAGGTATCATCTAGTCAGTCCTTTGAAGCTGTCTCATACATAGATCTTGAATTCCTTCAAAAATGAGATTCTACCCTCATGGCAGAATCGGAGTGTCCTTTTTGGGATACCCACTGCAAATGCCCTCACCACAATGCACTGGAAACATAGGGCCTGATTCACAGAAGTGTTTTATAATGACACAATCCCATAGGAAAATGCTCTGTGAATTGGGCCCATAATGTTAACCCGAGAATGGGTCTTTCTTAATGTCACTGTTCAACACTTCAACTCTCCCTCTGCCTGTCACATCCTCTTATAACCTCTGTGATCCGATGGGGTACTCTTCGGGTTACGACAGATGTGAAGAGGTAAGAGGCGTCCCCCCAGAAGTCCAGAGGCCAGATAATCTGTGCTCTGTGCTCCCAGGGGGCCGCCCCCTGGGAAACCCTCTTGGGGAAGAAAACCCAGATCCTGCAGGTCTTGAGTAGGATGGAACTCCCAGTTCGTCGTGGCAGGTAGAATGAAGGAGATTTTCCCGACTGAAGCCAACAGGGGGAAGAGGTACTGAAATAATAGTCGAAGGCAATCAGTGAGTACCAAGGAATAAGGAGGAAGGAGGTGAAGGAGAAGAAAGGAGAGAAATAGCAGAGGACCGCTGGAACCAGGAAAAGAGGAGGGGTAAGTAAAGGCAAGAACGAGTGAAAGGAAGGCGTAGCAGAGCCATGAGCGGCTGCTAGTAACAGAAGCCGCCGGCTTAGGGAGACCGAAGCCGGAAGAAAAGAAAAGGCAGAGGGCGGCAAAGACGGGAAGCAGATGAAGAAACCGCAAGCGGCAGAAAATAAGTAAGCCGCGGGTGCGGAAAGGAAGGAGGGAGCGAGGGAGTGCTCTGGAGGAGAGAAAACTGGCGAAGGCAAGTTTAACGAGCAAGCAGCTACAATGGTAAAACTGAAGAGCAGAGTAGCAACGCAGTTTACCTGTAAGTTCGCGGTGTAGAAGTACGAACAAACGGTGGAAAGAGAGGAAGGACTAAGGTGGAAGAAAAGACTAGACCTGCATTGTTAGTTGATAGAAACATTATCAAGGAGCCGCCATCTAGGATTCCACTGAGGGTATCGTGGTTGATGTAGCTTCCATTGTCTCCATAGGTTTCTACGCGTTCTTGTAACAGTATGCCCTCCCCGTGGGGGGGAAGGTCCGTGCTTCCAGGGATGGCATCGATGGAATCTCCTCACCAATGCAGGTGCATGCACTGCAGATGCTGGTTCCCAAGTTCTGTCGGATGGGCTGTACCCCTTCCATTCAACCAAGTATTGTAAGGTTCCTCGGTGATACCTGGAGTCAGCTATGGTGGAAACCTCGTATTCAGGACCTTCTGGTGTGTCAATAGGGGGAGGTGATATCTCTCCTTGTCTGCAGAACCTGTCAGATACATGAGTTTTTAGCTGGGAGACATGGAACATTGTGTATCCGTGACCAAGAAGGCGGTAGTTGTACCTGATATGATACCTTTCCGATCTCCTTGAGCACCTGAAAAGGACCAAAGAATTTAGGAGAGAGTCTGGAAGGTATCAGTCTTTTGGGGAGATAGCGGGACGATAGCCAAACTAAATCCCCCGGTTTATACATGGGTTCTTGAGATCTTCTTTTATCAGCTTGGAATTTGGTTCTTTGTTGAGTTTCTTTCAGGATGGCACGGGCAACGTTATGTCCTGATTGAACGTGTGCCACCCACTCCTCTACTGAAGGGGAGTTAGTTATTCGAGTAGCTGTGAGGGGTAATATTTCAGGATGAAAACCATAGTTACAGTAGAACGGTGACATCTTGATGGCGGAATGTTGCGCATTGTTGTAAGCTATTTCGGCATATGGTAACAACTCAGTACAGTTATCCTGTGTAGCGGAAACAAAACATCTGAGGTATTGTTCCAATGTTTGATTCAATTTTTCGGTTTGGCCATTGGCCTGTGGATTGTAACCTGAGGTAAGATTCAGGTGTATGCCTAAGGCTTGGCATAGATTCTTCCCAAAGGTTGAAATATATTGTGGCCCTCTGTCAGAGACAATGTTCTTAGGTAAACCATGTAAGTGGAAAATTGTATGTAGGAAGCAGGATGCCATTTGTGAAGCCGTGGGAAGCTTCACCATGGGTATGAAATGTGCCATCTTGGTAAATGAATCAATGGTCACCATAATCGTGGTGTTGAGGTTGGAAGGAGGCAACTCCACTATAAAGTCGGTCGAAATCCTTTCCCAAGGTTGACTAGGAAGGGGAGGTTGAACTAACTTTCCAATCGGAAGTCTTCTTGGTACCTTTTCCTGAAGACAAACAGGACATGCAGTGATGTAGTCTCTGACGTCCGAAGCAACAGATGGCCACCAGAAGTGGCGGTTGCCCAATTCGAGGGTGTTGGCAATTCCCCTATGTCCTGCAGTCTTATGGTCATGACACATGTACAATACTTGTTTCCTGAGGTATTCGGTAGGCACATATAGCTCTGTTTTGTGGTAGAACAACCCTTGTTCTTCCTGGAGTTGGTATTTTTTGGTGTCTATTTCTTTGACTCCAGAGAGCTGTTTGCGAATGTCCTGAAGAAAAGTGGATATCAAAAAGATGAATGTAGCTTGAGGCAATATCTTCTGCTGAATGCAAGTTTCTTCTGCTTGTAGACTTCGGGATAAGGCGTCCACCAATCGATTGTTAGTGCCAGGTATGTGAGTGATTATGAAGTCAAAGGAGGAAAAGAAATAGGCCCAGCGGGCTTGGCGACTATTTTGACATTCATAATTTTGGAGTACTTTCAGGTTGCTATGGTCAGTTCGGATGGTGATGGGATGTCTTGTTCCTATCAGCAAATGTCTCCATTCTTGGCATGCTTTCTTTATGGCGAGTAATTCCTTTTCAAGGACAGTGTAGTTTTGTTCCGAAGGAAGTAAAGTCTTGGACATGTAGGCTATGGGGTGTTCGACGCCAGACAGGGATGCTTGTTTTAATACACCTCCAATTGCCGAATGCGAGGCATCAGTTTCGAGAATGAAAGGTCTTGTTTGATCTGGTAGTCTAAGGATAGGTGCAGTGGAAAAGGCAGTCTTGAGCTTGTCAAAGGCTTGTTGTGTTTCGGTAGTCCATGCATACCTTTTACCTTTTTGAAGAAGAGAGGTCAAAGGTTTGATGGTCTTTGAGAAGTTAGGGATATATCTTCGGTAAAAATTTGAGAATCCCAAAAACCTTTGGACCTCTTTTACCCCTTGAGGAGCCTTCCATTGCTGTATGGCTGCTACTTTTTGTGGATCCATGGAAGCCCCTTTGGCAGAAAGGATAAAGCCCAAATAGGGGATATTCGTTTGGTGAAATGAGCATTTCTCCAGCTTGGCAAATAAGTGGTTGTCTTGAAGACGGTGGAGGACTTCGGAAACATGACCCATGTGTTCTTGTAGATTTTTTGAGAATATCAATATGTCGTCTAAATAGACAATTAATGAATGGAGGAGTAAATCGGAGAACAAATGATCAATGAACCTCTGAAAGACAGAAGGAGCGTTAGCCAATCCAAATGGCATCACCCGATACTCGTAGTGGCTGAATGGCGTGCGGAAAGCGGTTTTCCACTCGTCTCCGCTCTTTATCCGAATCAAATGGTATGCACCACGTAAGTCTAGTTTAGAAAAGATTGAGGTACCTCTGACTGCTTCTAGAATGTCTTGAATAAGAGGCAGGGGGTGTCTGTCTCTATAGGTAACTTTATTTAATCCCCTGTAGTCAATACAGGGTCGGAGTTCTTTACAATCCTTCTTTGGTATAAAGAATAATGAAGCTCCAGCTGGGCTCTTGGATTCGGTAATCAAGCCGTTACGTACATTGGTTTGTAAATATTCACGTAAAGCTTCCTTCTCTGGGTTAGAAAGAGTATACATTCTTCCAAAAGGGATCTGTGCATCTGGCAATAGATCAATGGCGCAGTCGTCTCGTCTGTGGGGAGGCAACTCCTTGAATTCCTGGTTGGAAAACACTTGATGGTATTCATGATAGATCTCGGGTAGCAGGTTTAGATTCAACACTACAGAAGAGGAATTCTGCAGTGGTAATTGAGTTTGGGAGATGTGTACACCATTGTCAGAGTTGGGTAAGCACGTAGCAGTGCAGTATTCAGATCCTAAAAACATAGTCCCGGCCTTCCAGTTTATGTAGGGGTTATGTTTAGACAACCAAGGCATTCCTAGGATAATAGGATAGTGAGCAGCTTTGATAAGGTCAAAGTTCACCTCTTCTTTATGTGTGTTTATTTTCATGGTAAGGACCGATGTATTTTCTTTGATGAACTCTGAGGATAATGGTTCTCCATCAACTCCTTCGACAGGTATAGCGGTGGTCTTAGATAGATGGGGGATCTTATGTCTGTAGGCCCAATCAATGTCCATAAAAAGACCCGCTGCTCCACAATCCACCAGAGCTGGTACCCTTTCGATCACAGAGTCTTGGAATATAATGGTTAATGGTACCACTACCATTTGAGGGGCGTTCGTGACGCAGTTGAGGGAACTTTTCAAAATGGACCCATTCACAGTTCCCTTTATGAACGGGTGGCGGCGTTTCCCGATCGCCGTGGAGGAATCAGGTTACAGTCCTTAAGCACATGTTTGTTGGATCCGCAGTACATGCACAATCCCAGAGTACGTCTCCTGTTCCTTTCCTCAATGGTGAGAGGGCCTCGGGTGGTGCCTACTTGCATAGGTTCATCTTCGGCTACACGGGATGTCTTAATTGTTTCACTTCTAAAAGAAGTTGGTATCCCCTTTGCCTTTCCTTTCCTCTTTTCCCAATTTCGTTCTTGGATGCGATAATCCATTTGGAGGACAAGGGTGATCATCTCTGCAAGATTATGTGGGCGGGGAACACAAGATAATTCGTCCTTCAATTCCTCATTGACATTCCTTCTGAATATGGTCAAAAGGGCATCATCGGACCATGCTGTCTCATTAGCCAAGTGTTTAAATTGTGTTATAAAAGACATTAATTCCATGGTTCCTTGCTTTAAATCAAGAAGGTTCTCCTGGGCTGTAACCACTAACTCCCTGCGACCAAACATGGCCTGTAGACTATTAAGGAACCCAGCCAAAGAGTCTAAGAGTTGGTTATTAGTGGTCACTAATGGAGTAGCCCAGGCCAGTGCACTGCCCGAGAGGTTAGATATGATGAAACTAACCTTGGACCATTCAGTAGGCAAAAACGCTGCTTTTTTAAGCGTAAACTGTACAACACAAGAATCCATGAATTGGTTAAGCTTCCTAGGGTTACCTTCGTACTTCCCCATAGGTAAAGGTCCGGGCGGTAATTCAGTCCTGGAGTGCACCATTTGTCGAAGCAGGGTGTTTTCGTTTCGTAATCCCTGTACTTCAGTATTCAAAGCCTGCACGGCATCCATCAGCTGCTGGATTTGTTGATCCATGCTTCCTTCCTTATCTCCCTATTTTCTTTCTTTCCTTTTCTTTTTTATCTTTTTGGCGTTGCTATCTCTTATAACCTCTGTGATCCGATGGGGTACTCTTCGGGTTATGACAGATGTGAAGAGGTGAGAGGCGTCCCCCCAGAGGTCCAGAGGCCCGATAATCTGTGCTCTGTGCTCCCAGGGGGCCGCCCCCTGGGAAACCCTCTTGGGGAAGAAAACCCAGATCCTGCAGGTCTTGAGTAGGATGGAACTCCCAGTTCATCGTGGCAGGTAGAATGAAGGAGATTTTCCCGACTGAAGCCAACAGGGGGAAGAGGTACTGAAATAACAGTCGAAGGCAACCAGTGAGTACCAAGGAATAAGGAGGAAGGAGGCGAAGGAGAAGAAAGGAGAGAAAGAGCAGAGGACCGCTGGAACCAGGAAAAGAGGAGGGGTAAGTAAAGGCAAGAACGAGTGAAAGGAAGGCGTAGCAGAGCCGCGAGCGGCTGCTAGTAACAGAAGCTGCCGGCTTAGGGAGACTGAAGCCGGAGGAAAAGAAAAGGCCGAGGGCGGCAAAGACGGGAAGCAGATGAAGAAACCGCAAGCGGTAGAAAATAAGTAAGCCGCGGGTGCGGAAAGGAAGGAGGGAGCGAGGGAGTGCTCTGGAGGACAGAAAACTGGCGAAGGCAAGTTTAACGAGCGAGCAGCTACAAGGGTAAAGCTGAAGAGCAGAGTAGCAACGCAGTTTACCTGTAAGTTCGCGGTGTAGAAGTACGAACAAACGGTGGAAAGAGAGGAAGGACTAAGGTGGAAGAAAACACTAGACCTGCATTGTTAGTTGATAGAAACATTATCAAGGAGCCGCCATCTTGGATTCCACTGAGTGTATCGTGGTTGATGTAGCTTCCATTGTCTGCATAGGTTTCTACGCGTTCTTGTAACACATCCTGTTAGTCTCTCTTACAGAAAGGAACAGCTAAATGCTTCCAGTTTCTCCATTAGACCCCATCATGTGCCATTACATTCGCAGATGGACTGCAGCGGACAATGGGAAGCATTTGGGTAATTGTTTGCAGCAGTGGTCTGCATTTCCATAAGTCAAATTTCTGCATCCCAATTTTGTCTGACCAAATGTATACATATGGAAACATCACATTTTCAGTTTTAAATGTTCGAATTGTAAGTAATTTATGATTGGCAAATACTTCCACCTATACGTTCCAAAGCAAGTGATTTTCATTTTGTTTCCACTTTAGTATCTTTTAGGCAGGATACCATGCCAACAGCTTGTAATCCTATGTTTAATTTACAGTACTATCTATTGTTTTGAAATGCTGGATACCTTACATCCCTCAGGACAAGATAAAGGACTGTGCTTAGTCATGGATAGGTTTGGGTCAGTATATCTAGTTGAATTACTCATCATTCACCATATTTACCCTCTGCTCTGGAGACTCGCACTTACATCTCCTGCAGCCCAGGCCCAGGCTGTGTAGCACTCAACTTTGTAGCACTTTTTTCATGGCTCACCCACAGGCTCGGACTCGCCAGCACTTACCCCCTCTCGCCTCTTCCTTTCTGCACTTGCACGTTCTGAATACTCACAAGGCATAGTGGGTTTGTCCCCCTACCTTTTCTCCCACTGCTCTTAAATATTGTGTTGTAATGTATTTCCCTCTCACCCTCCCTCCTTGCCCTGTGGGCGCTTTGACACAATATATTCTTATTGTATAAGCACCTAACAAGCAAACAATAAATACATACATTTTTGAGTTAGACAAACTTTCCCAATTCTGAAGATGCCTGAGTAATATTGAGGACACTTTATGAGCAATGTCAGGCTTTTAAAAATGTGTGCTTTCTGTTGACAATAGATTAAAAAAGTCAGATTCTTTGCTACCACCGGATGTTCATGGAAAGGAAATTCGACTTTTCAGCACCTATGTATTGTAGTTGGCAGTTTGCTTTATATAGAAAAGAAAACAAAATAGGTCACAATTCATTAAAAAATATAATCCCTAAAAAAACATTTAGTATAGAGATGTTTCAGGAGCTTTTCCCCGTTTTGGGGCTGTCATGATATTGCAATGCCCCTTTTACAAATGGCATCTATGGCTCAAATCGTGAGCCAATTTGAAACTATTGAGTGTGTACCTGATTGGGAGGAGAATCCCCAGATGACAAAGAACAGCTCGATGAAGAAAATGGTACTGGGGGATTGGGTAGACAATTTTACGTATTTTACCAATTTAAACCATTATACATTTGTGTCTCTAATGATTTCTAAGTATAAGAAGCCTCAGCCTCTCTTTCTCTGTGTCGTTCCAAGGAGTTGCAGAGGTTTATACTTGTTCTATGATTGAAGCGGCTGCCAGTGCAGGCCAAAACAGGGGTCATTCTGAAAATCCCTGTGAAAGATAGATATTGTAGACTGTGTAAGAGCAAGGAGAGTCTGATACATGGAAACATGTGTTGTTCGCATGCCCTATGTCGGGACCCATATACATTAGAAATGTGAGCTTCCTGGTTCAATTTGGACTCTAAAAAGGAACATGAGTTCTGGCTAAGGTGTCTGAACTCAAAGTCAACTCAAATTGCACTGAATAGGGTATGGTTGGTTGTAAAAGAAAACTGAAGGAGGTTGAATGAGTTTAAAATCTGAAATATAAGTGTTGATATGTATTTATTTTGTAATGGATTCTTTTAGGTATTGATTGATTGAATGTGTCTGTAAAGTTGTAATTAACTGTAACACATTAAATAAATAAATAAATAAATAAATAAATAAATGGTTTCCAATCGAGTGCGTGAGAAAAATGATGGCCTATATAATACATGCTTAATATATAGCTCACTACGCCGAAGCCTACTGTACGTTGTGCTGGTATTGCCTGCCAGTATTAGACTCACACTTATGTAACTTTTAAAATTACTGGCATATCTTGAAGCAGCCTTAGCAGGGCACTGCATCATGAACACATAACACACGCCCAATGCTATTCCACCATTATAGATATGTTGAAGATATGTGCCTCCCATGAAGTCACTTTATTGTATACAACACTGCAATACTACTAATTGTATCCATCTCCGAACAATGGCCACTGGGCCCATGCAAGCCTGACACGTGCTTGTTCATGTAGTTCTGCCAGGCAGCCTGACACTTATCCATTACAACTTTGCTAATTATATCATCTTGAGATGGACGAAAAGCCAAGCACGACCCAGACTGAAACCTGCTATATAGAGGTTTCACCTGGATCTCTGCAGCAAGTGCATTGAACTATTAAACTATCTTATCACACAGCTTAATGTGCTTTGTTATCAGCATAACATACACGTGTCATGTCTTGAACCGATTAATGATGCAGGACACTATTTCCACTTGCCAGTCAGTATATTCTCCCTTCCCTTCATCAAACCTTTTTGTTTTCCCTCCTTTAGCCTTTGTAGTTATCTGTTGTATGGTCTGTTCCCTAACAGTCCACCAGAACGCGATTGAAATGCCACTGGACGTGTAGAGCATTTAATGGAAATACTGGCCAGTGTGGGATCCAGACACATTTGTGGGCTCACCCAAACTTTCCTTAGTCCCACGTAGGGTTTTTCAGTAGCCTCTAGACCACAATGCTCGTCGAGGCAACGCTGTGGAACATCTCGCTCAGGACTAGGCATCAGTTTAGCTGAAACAGACACTGCTCATGATCAGGTGCCAACATAGTGCAATGCCTGCAGCTGTGCAGATGGAACTCCTGCAATAAATGATTGCCTCCTTCAAGTTAATTCTTCTCCTCGCTGATGGGAGAGTCTGCATATTGCAAGTTTGCAGCATCATGCAGAAACATGTTTACTTGATGACTTGTTAAATTCTAACTACCAATGTGTTGCTTTATGACCGGTACAGTGCTCTGTTTCTCCCAAGCTAGGGCACACAATAATCATGCTATATAATAATAATAATAATAATAATAATAATAATAATAATAATAAAATGTGGCAAACAGCTGAGGTTGATGGTTTGTGTACCTTCAGTTGGGCATTAATGTCTGTTACTGTAGTTACTGAAGATGGAGAATAATCTTGCATGTTGCCCAATAGGAGATCACACATGATCATTCATCTCATAAGATGACGTTTCATTATGTACAATTGGATGCTCATGAGAACAAAGCAGTAGGCTGGGCAACCCATGGGCTATTGCAATTCTGATCGCAGAGAAGCGGGCAGCAGGAAACACGCATCCAAGCCCCACGCGCGGCCTCACTGATAAATGGACCTTCCTATCCAGAAGATCATCACTCTCTTAGGTTTCAAAGGTTCCACTTGTGGCAAGAAAAATGCATTAGCATAATAATTGGGAAATGTGCGAAGAGGCACCGTTATGGATTCCTTGGTGTCACGTTTCTTGCGTCGAGTTGTTTTTCATGGGCTACCCCTGCGACACACGAATGATGGTGATCAATTGTGTCGCAGAGTCGACTCTCGAAATGATCACAGCAGGATGGGAGATGCCGGGAAGCGTGCGGAGCACAAGAAGATATGAAGATAATGCTTGGAGGAAAAATGCCCAGTAATGTGTTATAAAGCGGTGAGGCTCTATTGAGCTCCATTGTTTTACAAAATCAGACAAATCAACTGCTATATGGTGAAGGACATCTACAGGTGTTATGTGTATTCTATCAAAAGAAAGCAGGTGTGAAATCATAGTCTTATAACAAAAGCAATGGAACAGCAGTGTATATGGGTAGGTGGAATTGTACCATAGGTCAATGGACTCTTATGGACTGGATGCCCACAATTCATATATGTGCAATGTTGAGTTTGTAGCTAGGCCAATAATTAAAGTTACATTCTGAGGGCCATTACCGCATGGTAACGACACTTGCCCAAGGTAAATTAACTACTACCAGGAGAGAGCCAGTATTGCTATTAGAACATCAACCTAATGAGGGTTGCATTTTCTGTTTAAAACAATGAAAGACACATGAGAATTATTACTTAGAATGTTGAGGTGGAGAACAAGCAAGCAAATAGCACCCAGGCTACCCTCAAAGTCTTTCAGGTACCTCAAATGCGGCTCTCACCTCATGGCATTGGCCCACTTTCCATGCCACCTGATGTGTAGGATGCCACTGTATTCTTTCCCTGTATCCAGCCTCCATTAGCTGCATTAGGCCACATTTCCCCTAACACGCTCCCCTCATCCACTTACCTTCATCCTTCATCATGATATGATAGGATATGATTGTTTATTTGTATAGCACCTACACACAACGTGTTTCACGAGGTATTCCACTTCTTGCAGCCACCATGCCTGCCTGCTCACCATGTTGACCTACCTCCTCCATCCGTTGCTGGCATAGAGATGGAGAAGTAGCTCCATTTTAAATTGAACATGCATTCTTTTTTTTTTCTTCATTTTTTTTTTTTACTTGCATAATCCCAGCGTGCTGTTTCAGAACTTATATTTATAAACACTATTGGCACACGCGGACGAACGCATCCTGTCCAGAAACACTGCAGCATTTTGGGACAGAAAAGGAGTCCGTTTTCCCTTTCCATGGCAGCCATCGGGAGTGGACGCGCTGGGAACAAAAGTGTTCCCAGTGCGTCCGTTCCCAAAAGACGACAGAGAAGAAGGTAAGTGGGGTTGGGAGGGCGGAAGGGAGGGAGGGGAGAAAAAAAAACTGGGAAGCCTCCACCCGTGTGGAGGCTCAGAGCGGGGATATCCCCACTTTGAATTTCCAGATGGCTGGAGGCTGCCATCATCCCCCACCCGGGACAAAGCAGGCAGAAGGTAAGTGGGGGTGGGAGGGTGATGAGAGGAAGGACAAAAAAAAAATACATACCTGCATCCCCAACGGGGGACAAAGGCGGCCTCCAGCCATGTGAAGGCTCGGAGAAGGGATGGCTCTGCTTCAAGCCTCCTCATTGGCTGAGGGCCTGCCATGCCACCTGCAGGGGTCAAAGGCATGGAATCCAGGGATTCCCAGCCGGGTATTGCCCCGGTGAGGGCCAATAAGAATGGTCCTTTCATTCTGATTCACCCTCGCTGGTTACTAATGCATTATACTAAGTGGGATCTAGACCTCTCGGTCATTATAACCCACATCAGATATCTTTGCCCTACCCACTGCTTCACCTGCTGTGGAAAAGCCAATAATAAATGAACAGTGGGAAAGTCCAGATTTTGAGACCCTGGGCAAAATGGATATTAGAGATCTAAGATCTGAGATATTTCCTCAGAATGTAATGGCAGAACATGTGTTGTACCACAGTATAGTATTTAGAATTGAGGACATTGCTATAAACAATGTCCAATAATCTACATGTGTACAGAAGAATATCACAAAGTTTTTCAATTGCATTGCATAGGTTTTTAATAGAAGTTAACCATAACTTCCCTTTAACAATGTATTTGTTAATTCATTTCACAGGTTTTTAGTAGAGCACTGTTACCAGAACGTTGCTTTAGCATAGTGTTTGGTACTGCAACGGAACCATAACATCCTGTTGGCAACGGTTTGTTACTGATTACTTGGCTACCCTCATGAAAAAGGTGTGTAAAGGCCAAATTGTCTGGTGTATGTATCCATTTGCACTATCCTCCTTTTCCGAATAGTGTTGGTGTATTTTAGCAATTACAGATGTACATGGTAAATGTTAGTGAGTGTTTGAGTAGTTTTTCTTTTTGCGTTAACATTGCATGGTGAATCTGTGCCGCACAGTACTGGCCAAGCTGACTACAGATGAGCAAAATGGATGTTTCCTCGGGAGACTGCACCATGTCGGCATATGTGCAATCACACAGCAAGTATCCATAGGACTCCATTAGTGGCTGCATGTCTGCATCTTCTAATGCACTTTTAAATAGTTGTGGAAGCGCATGTGCATGCAGCGCATGTGCATGCGTTCCACACCTATACCCATGCATAGGTCATCCACTTTGTGCTGGTAACACCGGCCCTGTCGCCAGCCCTACAGATGCATATGGTAGGCTACCGCATTTCAAGTACTTCTGCCGACTATGTGGGTGGCTCTGCAAACCTACCAATGTGTGGCTAAAGCACTCCTGACTGTATGACACCCACTGGTAAACAAGGAACACCAACCTGCAGTGTAACATGGACGTGTTAAAAGTCAAATTAATTTGATTGATGTGCTGCTTGCCTTTCCATGACCCGTGAAACAGACACACAATGTCTGCACTGAGCAGTGTGACGGAAAGTGTTAAGAGGTCGCCTCCGGGTCATACAGTTGAAGCAAACATGTACCTGCAGGTGGGTCCATTTTTATTGAGTCTGCAAAATGGCAAAGCTGGTGAGGCTTGGTCACGCACATACTAGTGCGTGTAAAGGCAAGTAAGCAAACAGCAGAATGTGCAGAGCACAAACAATGTTAGAGGTGGTTAGAAAAGTACTGTAGCTGCCTGGGTCACACAAAATAAATGTCTTCCTGCTCCATGAAATGAAGCTCTGTATCCTGTTGTTGTAAACATTCTTGTATTCCAGAAAGTATGCATCTCCGTGAATGCTACTCCTAAGACTAATGGCGTAGCATAAAGTGTTTGTGCTGCATGTGACGAGAACTGAAATGAAAACAGAATTGACCAGTGGGCAGTCTACCACCCTTCCAACAATTATGTAGTGTAATTTCATGTACAGCATTTGCCACATCTGCTACGGGCAACAAGAGGGGCACTCCTGTAGTGCAGCGAAGCTCTGAAACATCCTTGCAGACCATATGCCGCACTACAGACCCTTGCCGGGAAAAGGGCATTGTATTGTGCATTTACTGCAATGCACTACTCTACAGAGGGGAGGTACTTGGAAGTACGTGGGAAGGGTCCTTCCGGGAGCATGATAGTGACTGGCGCCTAAGTAGGTGAGGCCCATCCAATAATTCCATCTCTCTGCACGTCCCCTATCGTATCCATCCAGGTGCTGCCCCTTTATTACCGGTCCTTTCCTGCCATTCATTCTTTGGTGTGTCTCAGAATAGCATAATAAATGTCTACAAACTGGGAAAGGAAAAAAGGAAAATAAAGAAAGCACCTTTTAGAGATGAACAATCGAATTACTAATGAACGGATGCAGGGCAGGAGGCATGGCACTGTGCAAAACACTGTAGTTAAATCGGTTGGAAAGGGGGTCACTGTAGAAAGAGGATTCTTTACGTGTTGCACAGCGTTTTGAAGAGTGTCAGTGTGCAACACTAACTACACACATTTTTCACTACTTTCAAGAAGAGAGAAGAGGACCGAGGCAATTTGGTTGGGGTGTGCAGAAATCGGGATGGCAGGCATAGTAAGATAAACGTTATAGCTGGGGAAAATTGTTTGTGCTGTGAAACGTCATATTCGCATGTTTGAAGTAAGCCATTGGCACATGTCGTGCAAAGGCACAAATACACTTCTTTGAAATGTACCGCGCTTTCTCCATTTGCAGACCAAATCAAAAATGATTCAGCCACATCGATGTCTGTCATGATTCCTGCCCCTCATGTCCCCAGCCCTCCAAGATGTCAGGCTGGAGCCAGGCCACGATCACCTACATGGCCCTCAAGGGCCTCTCCATCCCTCCAAAGACCCACTTGGAGTCAGACTTGGCGCTTGTGGCACCAGACTCACTCACTCCCATAGGCTAACATAGGGGATTGGACTTGTAGTGCATTGATGGGGACAAGATGGATGCCCCCACATATTTCGGTTCCCAGAACTGCGTGTGCAGTCTAGTCTTTTGGGTGTGGTTCAGCCCAGAGACACCTGGGATAGCCAGAGACTATTTAAGCCACGCCCAGGCTGAGAAACATGCTTTGGTTTTTCTGCACCTGCAGCGTGACACTCACCATGTTCGTATCGGTCTCCAGTAGGCCTGCACCTTTCTCCTGCACTCAGCTCCTGCAAGAACAAGAACACCGTTAGGAACAGCCTTACCTTGCGACGCTTCTGCCCATCATTCATCGCTCCTTCTGTTCTGCGGGCACCTTTGGCAGCGTCATTCCCATCCCGGCACGCCGCTTCCTAAGGAAAAGGGAAAAGAACAGAAAAAAAGGCATTAGTAAGCATTCAGCAAATCTTCGCTTATTTTTAAAGACTGTACGAGCTTCAAACGCTTACCTGAATCCCTGCCGCTCTGGGGGAACTCTGTCTCCCGAACTTCTCATCCATCCGCAAGAGGGAAAAGACACTCCAGGTTAGCGTGGAAACATCTAGAGACGCCGCATACTGCGCTTACTCATCGCATTTCTTCTTCATAACCGGCATCCACGCTGAAAACGTTGCGGCACCTAAAAGACACAGAAAAAGAATTCAGTTCAATAGAAATACGAAAGGGTCACATCGCGCATCGCGCTCTCACTCACCTTCAGCGCTACTCATCTCAGCAGCACTTTGCCATGCCCTGACGCCGGCCATCATCTAAGGAAGGAAAGGAACGAAGTTAGAGAACTGTTCAAAAGACTCATTATACTTACCTGTCAGACTCTTGCCAGTGAAGTAACTAAGCAACAACGAGCCTGCATCAATCAACGCGCCCCTGCGCTGAAAGCAGGATGGAGAGCACACTTTCCAAGAAAACAAGGTGAGCTGTGGATCAAAGGGAAGGGTTGGACCCCGGGGAAGAAGGGGTTCAAGCACACAGAGACAATAGGGAGTTAAACTCTACCAATCCTGTGTTCCAGGCCCAGCCTTCAGTCAAGTAGACTCCAGGGAAGGGTTTGAGGTCGTAAGAGGTCAGAAAAGGCTGAGTGACGTCCCCATGGATACCAGGTGAGCGTTACCAAACACAAAGCCTCGCATCAAAATGCACCTCGGCGTAATGGAAACGTCAGAAACCGACCAGTTAGCCCACATGTTGGGGTAGCTACGTTCCGAAGTAAATGCAGCCAGGCAGGAGACCAACACCCTAAGGAGAGAGCTGATAGTAGCCAAAGAATGCACTGATGATTTAAGCCGACAACTTCTCCAGTCACAAGCAGGGCATGCACCATTGCCGTGAAGTGTGCCCTCGATGCCAGCACCATCAGCCAATCCCGTTCAGATAACCCTTACTGGGGCAGTTCCCTTGGCCCCGCCTGAACGATTTACAGGGGATCCCAAGAGGTTTGCAACGTTTATGAACCAGTGCCGCCTGCACTTCCTTTGTAGACCAGGGGCCTTTCCGATTGACCAATCACGGGTCACTTTTGTGCTATCCTGCCTGAGTGGTAGCGCCGCAGACTGGTCTGTACCCTTTGTGGCCCAAGACGATCCTTTGCTGCATGACTTCAGGGGCTTTCAGTAGGAGATGTAAAAGTTGTTCGCCCGTCGTACTCATGGGCAGGCATTAGTCAATGAACTTCTGCCCCTGTGCCGAGGGAATCAAGTCTTATTAACATACATAGCCACGTTCAATAGACCCGTAGTTGAAGCAGAATGGCCAGTGGAGAAGGAAACCATGTTATTTCATCAGGGGATGCGGGTGGAGCTCAAGGATGTTCTCACACAAGTAGTGAACCCACCGAAAGACTGTTCAGAATTCATTGACCTTGTTGTTCAACTGGATCATAGGTTGCAGGACCGAAGAGCAGATCGAACCAGACCAGACCCTCACCCTATGTATGTGCATTCAAAGGACAATATTGCCCACACAACGGAAGGTTCAGGAGAACCAATGCAAATCGGGGGGGGGTCAGATCCCCCTTGACTAAAGCGGAAAGTGATAAAAGGAGACAGCAGCATTTATGTCTGTACTGTGGAAGGTCAGGTCATTTCCTTAAAGAGTGCCCTGTGAAGCCACCGAGGAGGAAGGTAGGGGCCACGGTCAAGGAAGATACTATCAAGGTATCGGAAAACTCCCCAGCCCGGCAAGTGTAGGGGTCCACTGGTCGAGCGAAGAAAGTGAACTACAGACCTCCCATTTTGCACTATCTGTGGTCTTGATCAATTACCAACAACCATCTCGGATGCACACAGTAAGAGCGTACATTGACAGTGGAGCCGTTGGGAATTACATCGACCAAGATCTTGCGGCAAAGATGGGGATTCCGTTACGCCCTAAATCAACCACCGACACTGTTACCACTGTCGACGGCACATAAATAGCTTCTGGTCCAGTATCCCAATGCACTGCAGCTTTAACCCTTCTTTGCCTGGATGGACACCAAGAATCTATTGTTTTTGACCTCATTAAGGCACCACAGTTCTGATTGATTTTGGGAATGCCATGGTTGGTAGCTCACAATCCTCGAATAGATTGGCGAGCAAAAGAATTGGCCTTTCACGAGACTTGCACCCAAACAAATTATCGCCAAGAGAAAAAAACCAATAGACACCAGAACCTCCACGCTTGCAATCGGCACCCTACCAAGTGAATACCTGGACTTTCAAGATGTCTTTCATAAAGAACAGGCTAATACCCTGCCACCGCATAGACCATACGATTGCCAAATCAGCCCGATACCCGGCGCACAAATCCCTTGTGGGTGAATTTACGCACTCACGGAACCAGAAAAACAGCACCTGAAGACCTATCTTGACCAATACCTGGCCAACGGGTTCATCGTCCCTCGAAGTCTCCGGCAGCCAGTCCTCTATTCTTCGTACTGAAAAAGGAGGGGGACTTGAGAACGTGCATCGACTATTGCGCACTGAACCAGATTACTGTAAAAAAAAACGCTACCCCCTGCCACTGATCCCTGAATTGCTTGATCAAGTCAAAGATGCCCAAATCTACACAAAACTAGACCTGATGGGGGCATATCACCTTGTTCGCGTAAAACAGGGGGACAAATGGAAAACTGCTTTTCTCACCAAATACGGCTTGTACGAATATCAAGTAATTCCCTTTGGCCTTTGCAACGCGCCTGCAGCATTTCAATACTTCATGAACAATGTCCTACGGGAATTGATTGATGTCTGTGCTCTAGTGTACATCAACGATATTCTAGTATATTCTGCATCAAAGCAGGACCACGTTAAACACGTCCGATCCATATTGGAGAAACTCCATCAACACCAGCTCTACGCCAAGCTCGAAAAGTGCTCATTCCACGTCTCTGAGGTGGAATTCCTGGGCTTTATTCTCAGCCCGAATGGAATCCGAATGGATGTACACAAGGTAGATGCTATCCTGAACTGGCCATGCCCAAATTCATTCAAGGGGGTTCAAAGTATGCTGGGTTTTGCAAACTTCTACCGCTGGTTCATCCCAGGATTTTTGCAAATAGTGCATCCCATCACGTCATTGCTAAGGAAAAGCAACAAAAAGTTCCAGTGGACAATAGAAGCCGAGGAAGCTTTCCAGGAACTCAAAGCAAGATTCACATCTGCCCCAATCTTACGACACCCTCACCTTGATCTCCCATACCTGGTGGAAACTGACGCCTCAAGCATGGCTATGGGAACCGTCCTCTCACAAAAGGATCCCGAAACGGGTCAGTTAGACCCTGGTGCCTTCTGGTCGCGTAAATTCACACCCCCTGAACTCAATTACGCTATCACAGACAAAGAACTCCTGGCCATTGAGTTAGCCTTTCAGGCATGGCAGCACTACCTCTTGGACGCCAGACACACAATCAACGAAATAACTGACCACCGGAACCTCCAGTACCTAAAAATGGCAAAGGCCCAATCCTCACGACAACTACGTTAGGCTCTTTATTTTTGCTGAATATGACTACGTGATTACATTTTGACCAGGGGTGAAAAACGGGAAGGCCGATGCCCTTTCCCGTATGGGGGTGGAAGAGCAAGGGTATCAGACCCCTGACCCAATAGCAATCATCCCGAGTGACAAGCTCCTAGGAATCACAGCAACCATAACTCAGAAAGAATTACATGAAGAAATCCAAAACCTGATGAGTCCGGAGCAATTACAAGTGTGAAGTGCACAAGGAGAACATTAAATGATAAAAGATCAGTTTCCCTACTTCAGGAATCGTTTATTCTTACCAAACCAAGAACTAGGAGAAAAATTCATGTCCGGTTATCATGATTCCTTGATCGAGGGCCACCCCGGAATTTCTAAAACCCTAGCCAAGGTAAAACGAAATTATTGGTGGCCCACGTGGGGTAAAGACATTATCCAATTCAACCTATCTTGTGGAGTGTGTGCTCAAAACAAGTCATCCAAGAAGAAACCAGCTGGGCTAATACAACCATTGGAAATCCCACCAGCACCCTGGCACACGTTGTCCCTCGATTTTATTACTGACTTTCCACCCAGTCAAGGGTTTTACAGTATTCTTGTGGTTGTGGACCTATTTTCAAAAATGGCACATTTCATTCCTCTTAAGGGGCTCCCAAATGATTCCACTCTGGCAAAGGTATTTCTTGAAGGAAACATACGGCTCCATGGGTTTCCTTCAGTTTTGGTCTCAGACTGAGGTACTCAATTTGTATCTAACTTCTGGAGAAAATGCTGCTCCCTGGCACAGATCGACATCCGGCTATCCACCAGTCACCATCCCCAAATGGATGTTCAAACTGAGAGGACAAATCAGACGCTCGAGCAGTATCTGCGTTGCATGTTACACCAAGCTGAAGGAAGCTGGTTCGATCTATTATGGATAGCTGAATATGCTTATAATAATTCCCTACACCCCAGCACTGGGCAGACACCCTTTTGTAGCATGTATGGCAGGCCCCCACGTACTTCTGAGTTGGACGTTCCTACAACCCTGGAAATGCCAGCAGTCAAAACCTTGCACCCAACCATTACTCAAACCTTTAGGTTTAAAGGGCAGCTGAACACCTACTTCAAGCTAAGAATCGCCAAAATAAGTTTGCTGATCAACACCGAGCAAAGGCCCCCAACTACCAAGTGGGAGACAAAGTCTGGCTGTCGTCTAAACACGTGTCCATTAAAGGAACCCAAACTTTCCGTCCAAGATACCTGGGTCCATTCACCATCACCTCCGTGATAAATCCTGTGGCGGTCAGACTAGCTCTGCCGTCAAACATGCAGATTCATCCTGTGTTCCACGTGTCTCTCCTTAAACCTGTTCAACCTGGGACCCGGGTAGCATACCACCGCAGCCAGTAGTAGTCGCCGGGGAGCCAGAATTTGAAGTCAAGGACATCCTGGATTCAAAGTATGTCAGATCCAAATTATGGTACTTAGTAGACTGGAAGGGGTATGGTCCACAAGACAGGACATGGGAGCCTTGTGAGTACATCCATGCACCTCACTTGCTTAGACGATTTCATCAAAACCATCCAAACAAACCAGGACCAGACAGAAGAGCCACCTTGAGAGGGTCCTTGGGGAGGGGGGTGCTGTCATGATTCCTGCCCCTCATGTCCCCAGCCCTCCAAGATGTCAGGCTGGAGCCAGGCCATGATCACTTACATGGCCCTCAAGGGCCTCTCCATCCCTCCAAAGACCCATTTGGAGTCAGACTTGGCGCTTGTGGCACCAGACTCACTCACCCCCATAGGATAACATTGGGGATTGGACTTGTAGTGCATTGATGGGGACAAGATGGATGCCCCCACATATTCCGGTTCCCAGAACTTCATGCGCAGTCTAGTCTTTTGGGTGTGGTTCAGCCCAGAGACACCTGGGATACCCAGAGACTATTTAAACCATGCCCAGGCTGAGAAACATGCTTTGTGTTTTCTGCACCTGGAGTGTGACACTCACTGTGTTCGGATCAGTCTCCAGTAAGCCTGCATCTTTCTTCTGAGTTCAGCTCCTGCAAGAACAAGAACACTGTTAGGAACAGCCTTACCTTGCGGCGCTTCTGCCCATCATTCATCGCTCCTTCTGTTCTGCGGGCATCTTCGGCGGTGTCATTCCCATCCCGGCACGCAGCTTCCTAAGGAAAAGGGAAAAGAACAGAAAAAAAGGCATTAGTAAGCATTCAGCAAATCTTCTCTTATTTTTAAAGACTGTACAAGCTTGAAACGCTTACCTGAATCCCAGCCGCTCTGGGGGAACTCTGTCTCCGGAACTTCACATCCATCTGCAAGAGGGAAAAGACACTCCAGGTTAGCGTGGAAACATCTAGAGGCGCAGCATACCGCGCTTACTCATCGCATTTCTTCGTCATAACCAGCATCCACACTGAAAACGTTGCGGCACCTAAAAGACACAGAAAAATAACTCAGTTCATTGCAAATACGAAATGGTCGCATCGCGCATCGCGCATCGCGCATCGCGCTCTCACTCACCTTCAGCGCTACTCATCTCAGCAGCACGTCGCCATCCCCAGACGCCGGCCATCATCTAAGGAAGGAAAGGAATGAAATTAGAGAACTGTTCAAAAGACTCCTTATACTTACCTGTCAGACTCTTGCCAGTGAAGTAACTAGGCAGCAACGAGCCTGCATCAATTAACACGCCCCTGCACTGAAAGCAGGACTGAGAGCACACTTTCCAAGAAAACAAGGTGAGCTGTGGATCAAAGGGAAGGGTTGGACCCCAGGGAAGAAGGGGTTCAAGCACATGGAGACAATAGGGCGTTAAACTCTACCAATCCTGTGTTTCAGTCCCAGTCTCCAGTCGAGTAGACTCCAGGGAAGGGTTTGAGGTCGTAAGAGGTCAGAACAGGCTAAAGGTAAAGGCACATGGTGGCATAAGGCTCCTACTGTTCAACAGGGGCAATGATGTACACTGTATGCTAAAGTACGCATACCAGCTCACTTATGCTGCTGTACCAAGTCTACGATGTCCTTCACAACCAATGTGTTAAAGTCACCAACTTCAAATGCATGCAGACACCATCATACACACTATGTTTAAATACGGATGCCATGTGCACTGCACTCCCAATCATCAATTGAGCCTGCCATAGTACAGGTTATGGTTAAATGCTCATTTCATGTGCACTGTACTCCCCATCTACAAATCAGCCTGCCAGCTTTCACCTTGGACACATATTTGCATGCATGGCTTCATAACGTTGCTTTGGGTGTGTTGAACGGTATGTAGGAGCCTGTGTTCATTAGCCATAGTTTACATGTGTGCTGCTGAGCACTACCTTTCATACTGCAACATCTTACAGCACTCCAAAAAGCAAGGGGATTATAAGTGCCAAACCATAGGAAATGCACATGGTGGCATGTGGCTCTCTATTGTTCAACAGGGGCAATGATGTACACCGTATGCTAATGTACTCATACCAGCTCACTTCTGCTACTGTACCAAGTCTATAATGTCCTCCACAACCATTGTGTAAAAGTCACAAACTTGAAATGCATGCAGACACCATTGTACACGCTATGTTTAAATGCTCATGCCTGTGCACAGCACTCCCTATCTTCAATTAAGCCTGCCAGCTTTCACCCTGGGCACATATTTGCATCCATGGCTGCATAACGGTCCATTGGGTGTGCTGGAGGGTGCTAGGAGGCCGTATATATTAGCCATAGGTTACATGTGGGCTGCTGAACATGTCCTTTCATGCTGCAATATCTTAAAGCACTCCGTAAAGCAAGGGGCTTATCAGGGGCAAACCATATGAAATGCACATGGTGGCATGGGGCGACCTATTGTGCAACAGGGGCAATGATGTACAACATATGCTAATGTACGCATAGCAGCTCTCTTCCGCTGGTCAACCAAGTGCACAATGTTCCCCACAACCATTGTGTAAAAGTCACCAACTTCAAATGCATGCAGAGTGACAACTGCATGGCTGCAATACGTTGTGGTGGCTGTTATAAAGGCCTACGCTGTTGGGTGCAGGAGTAGTGAACAGTATGCAGAGGCTGTGTGCATTGTCCATGTTTTACATGTGCGCTGCTGAGCATGTCCTTTCATGCTGCCATAACTTACAACACTTCCTAACGCAAGGGACTTCTAACGGCCTAACCGTAGCAAACGCAGATGGTGACATGTGGCTCCCTACTGTGCAACAGGGGCAATGATGTTCACTGTGTCCTAATGTAGCATAGAAACTCACTTCTGCTGCTCTAGCAAGTCTACAATGTCCTCACAACCATTCTGTACAAGTCACCAACCTGACATGCATGCAGACTGACAAGTGTATGACCGCATTACATTGAGATGGCTGTCATGAATGCCTGGCCTGCTGGGTGCATGGCCTACGGCTTTCGGCCATGCACCCAACAGTCTAGGCCTTGCTGACACCCACCACAACATAACAAAGTTATGCAGGCAAACATGTAGGCATGTGCCAGAAATCAGAAAGCCAACACAGGCACCAGCACCTCTTCTACCCAACCTCCGTACCCTAAAGCAGGAATGCATGCACACATGTTCCACTTACCGTAATGCACAAACATATCACAGGCTTTGGCACCGCTACCCACTTCCGTTCAGAAACCATTGTAATAATGCCAAGCCAACAACACAATCATCATGGCATTGGTCCTGCTCTCCACACTGTACTACGTGCACACAAGCAGTACTGCATAGTGCACTGCAACACTTACTAATCCGCGCAATGCACACTACGCAAGCACATGTAAGAACCAGTTGCACCGTAACCTCTTCCATATTTACACTATTCCATTAGTTTACCCAATGGACACAGTACACGACTGGTCACTGCTGCATCTCCACCCATACTCTGACAACTGCACAATGTTCTACCAATCACCACACCCATGCAACCAACATGTGTGCAATGCAGCCAAACCACACACACAAATCGACAATGTGGCTCCGACTTTCAACCAGTGGACATCAATTTTCAACCAGTGGACATACTTTTCTGTGCAAGGGCTGCAGCCATGCATTAAAGGGGCTATGGACTTACCACACACAGCACACCATAGTACACCCTGTCTCTAAAGTGCATGTCTTGTGGAATGCACTCCCCTTTTGCAAATATGCCTGCCACCACTCATCACAGAAAGACATTGCCGCAGCAGCTGCCATGCCATAACGAAGGCTGCCTGCAAGGACCACACAAGATTGTTGCCTGTTAAGATAACCATGTGTTGGCGTACAATGCACGGATACCGCTGGCACACCACCGTCTTCTTCTAATGAGATGTGTCACTTGCAGCACATCTTACTCCCCCACACTTTCCTTACCTTCTTCCCACCACCAGATGCCGTAAACTATGTTTTCCAGGCCCGTTCTCCACCGCACTTCCCTCAATAACAAGATGCTGGCGTTATTGAAAACTATTCATGCACAACACATCACCGTACACTGCAGTGCAATCACATTTTTCACCGTGCAGCAAAAAAGGAAAAGGGATGCCGCAGCGGAGGCAGATATGAGTACTTTTAGTGTCCACACAGTAAAACACAAGAAGCCCAGCCATGACCACAATGTCCTCCGATACACCATGGCGGCGTTTCGCAAAACCTTTGATGCATAGCACGCTTCCCTCCAGCCAACAACCAGCTGTATCCAATGTTTGGCGACAGCACGGCATACCGCAGGCCAATGAGACTTTGGTCTGTGGAGCGAACAGGGAAATGGGTCCGTGGAGCGGACCCAGATATCACTCATTTTTTGGGATGTACATTTCAGTCCTTTTCAACAAAAGTACTGGTCTGATTTCCACCAAACACACAAAAGCAAGCTTCTGACCCAAGCCCCCTCTTCTGTCGCAAATTTGGTGAAAATCCATTGAGCCATGGGAGCTTAATTGACATTGGCTAGACTGAATAACATATCCATCCAAAAAGAAACATAAAACACAAATTCTAATATTGTGCATTTGAATGCAAAGGTTGTAGTAGTATGCCAGTTCCTGGTGGTCAAGCAGTCCAATGGAAACAATGGGATCCTCCCATTTCCCTTGATTAAACACAACTATTCCATTGAGTTTCAAACAGGCAGTGGTTGGGCCTTGACAGGAACAAGAACATCCAAATAAAAACATTGTGCATGAATGCATTTGTTGAAATACAAAATACACTCCAACTCTGCTATAGAGTCCAGGTGCAAGGTTGCTATTTGGGAAATGTGATGATACCTTGTAATAGACAACATTAAAATAATATGTGAACATCGCACAGCACATATGTTCTTGTCTATAGCCCTCATCAGACAGCAATATCACATTTAGCTGCAAACTGCACAGCATGTGAGGCTGGAGTCTGAAGAAAACATCTCTGTGGCATTTAAAGCTTAATCATTAGCCCCCAAACTCACTAAAGCGGCTAGATGCTTTAACTTTATCAAAGAAAGCCCCTCACATTTTTCAGTGGGTGATTTTTACCAATAAGAAGCACATTGATATTGCTTTGTATCCAGTGTCTTTTCTGAGGCTGCTCTATTTTTCTCTTTGTTTAACCAAATTTGGCACCCCTCATTTTGTATGTTGTGATTGTTCTCTACAAATTTGGACACCATTGTGATTTATATATTTGTCTTGCTTTTAAATATTGATAATGCACGTTTGACCAATGAAAAAATAAATACGTATCTTTTCTTTGGTTGCTATGGGAATCGTAAGGAAGATTAATATGTTCTATTGCGAGATCTTTATGCTGTTGGGACTAATCAGACGGGCATTGAAGAAAACAAATGCCCACATACCACCCTGCCTTTAATAGAATAATGAGGATTCATTCCAATGTATAAATAACTTTCTTATTGGGACATAGTTTGATTTAGAATAATGCATTATCCAAGCCTGGCATTTTTCAACTTTAATGCAATGTGCAATTACATATTTCTTTATCCTTCATGAATGAAATCAAATATGTCTTTGAAGCCGTGGTAACATTCCTTGTTCTGTCCTGATTCCTCATGGCATAACTACGATGCGATGCTGAGATTAATCCCAGCTTTGAGTGGGTGAATTTTCATTTAAGTGTCCAATATGTTACAGTGCAGTAATTGATTTAGTAGGACAGCTGGAATGCTATAGAAAACAGATTATTTCATCATTTCAATTGGATGCAGCTGAAGAGTCTGCGCCTCAGGGTGTTCATGGTGTTATTACATATTTGCAAAAGACTCATAAAACATTTAAGATGGGGCAGTGAACAATAATCTCTCTGTTTTCAAAAATAAAATCAAAATATGACAGACAACACATCACAATTGCTAAAATGGCTATTGCACCATACACAGAGTGAGGAAGGCATACTTTTTTCAGTTTTTTAAGGGGGTTGTGCCCCTTTGTTCCCCTTATTTTCTCATTCACTCTCCTTTTCAGCAAATGCCTTCATACACGAACTTGGGCTTCATCACAAGTTGAGCAGAGCCTTAAAATGCAGCAGTAACTCTATTGCTGACTCATTACCACCCCGTCCAACTATGAGTTGGGTGGAATGCTGGGGATTCACCTCCAGCTCTGATCTGGGGGTAAATCTGCCGACTTTCCATCCATTTTTTGGCCCAATTGGTAATTGCACCAAAAACTCCCCATTGGGTTCAATGTACCCAATATAAATGGGGATTTACCGCTGTTCCACAACTCGGGAACCAACGCTAATAGTGCTGGACTGAGTTGCAATAACGCAACTTGCATTGGGCGGTATCCAAGCAGATTTACCGCTGGGATAGCGCCGACTCGTGATGAGACCCCTTGTCTTTTCCACTACATAACTCCAAACACCAAAATCACCCCTAGTTTCTACCTCTAAAAATGCACTAAACTTCTGAGCTTCCAGGCACACTGGTTCCTCTCAGCTGACATGTAACACCCACTTCTCTAACCACCACCACCATGTCGGTTAAAATTCTATTTGGTGCAGGGTGTGATGAAGCTTGAAAGGGTAAACAATGTATTTGTAAGTCATCTTTATTTTGCTTTATTCAAATAATGATTTCTCGAAGGAGAAGTTCTGTTTCATTTTTATATTTTTGATGGAGGTTTTTACTAGAGCCATTTCTACTTAATGTCGCCACCACAAATCTGATACTCTCTCCATAGACCATAGGCTGAATATGTACCTATAAAGCTTCTTTTGCAAATAGTTAAAAGCAGGGACAGTGACCCTCTACGGGTGTAGGGGTGCCACCCTCTGTCCTGAGTGTCAGTCAATACAGTCGCCCTGTGCTACATTTGCACAGGGACTATACTTCCTGCTTGTGAGAAAGGGACTCATCCCTGATATACAATTTCTGCTTTGTTTGCATGCAGACTCCAAAGAAAATGAAGCACATAATAATGAGAGGTGGAGGGTAAAGCAAACATAACAATTGGGTTTGCTTTACCTTTGATGCACAGCTACTGCAATCACATGGCTGCACAGCCGTCATTGAATGTGTATGAAGGGTAAAGAAAACATAACACTTAAGTGTTCCTTCGAGGCAGCCACCGCTGCAGGTATAATTTCATAATTATACAATACCAGCTTTACATTTTAAAACAAGTTTACTTTGGTCATGATTTGCCAGCTTTTAACATCAGATTTTTCCATAGGAAAACAATATATTTTTTCAGCCCAATTATCTCAAAATTCTCGTCGATTTTGACTATTTTTTGAAGACATCTGGAATTGGTGCACTGAAAAAAATAATATTTGGAACATATTTAAAATGTATCTATATATTACTCATGCACAGACTGAATGCACATATTTCATATGAACTGTACAGAGAGTGTATGAGTTTTACAGTTCGTACAGTACACAATTAATAGTTCATACAGTACACAATTAACATCTCCTATAAACCCACATCACAGGGAAGTCAAAGATAAATTTGATGTACATTTTAAGGTGTTGAAATAAATATACACTTTTCATACAAACTGTCCATAGAGCGTACGAGCTTTACAGTTTGTACATTACTCAATTACACAATTACCATTTAAATCTCATATCAAAGGCAAGTGACTGTGATGTCAATTTTATGGTGATGGAATTATTGTACACTTTTCATAAGAAAATGTACAATTTTCATATAAACTGTACACAGTTCATACATGACACAATTAACATCTCCTAAAAACTCACATCAAAGGCAAGTCATAGGTGGCACCTATGACAGCTGCTCTTACATCACATACTGCTAGGACACATGCTCGTACGACATACGCTCTTACCACACACACATTTAGGACCAACACTTATCTCACACTCTTTGACACACACACTCTAATAACACACACTCCTATGACACATGGTTTATGGGTCAGGCAACCACTACAGTGGCACAGTGCCTTCCACAGCTAGGTGGGTTTGTTTCAGTTCTATTAATTTCTTAGTGTGTAATTCCTTAATAATATCTACCGCCAGATAGATTGTTTTCTCACAGGTTGAATGATAGCTCCCAAATTATCATGTTTTTTACATAATATTTCCTGGTTGCTGGTCATGCATTTACTCCAAACTATCTCTATAACGCATACTGCTTAATATACGTTGCTTGAATCCTTGAGTGACAGATCACATGTTGATATTAAGACCTAGGTGTAATGACATGTGCTAATTGTACTTTTTTAAGAAAATGTGGTGTGTACTTTTCTGGTATTGTGTATCTCCTCCCAATTGTAGGGTTGTTGTATATTTCTCTTTTATTTGATCAGTGATGAGTCATGTACCTTCAAATCTTGTATCTCTTTTTATGTGGTTACGTTTTGATGTCTTTCTTGCATTTTATTCTATTTTGGTGTTGTTAATTGTGCAGATGTGCTAGAGTTGAATGTTGAGTGTGGAATGCTGCTAGGTTGAGGTGGTTATTTTGGGTGGTCTCAGTGATACAGTGAGAGATCAGTCTTTTATTTCTATTGGTGGCAATCTTTCTTTGGTGATGAATGATATGATACCCAGAGGTTTCTATGTGCGGACCAGGGGATCGAACCTGTGTTGCTCCATGTCATCTTGCTTCCAAGGCGAGAACGTTGCCGTTGAGCTATCCTCCCAAGAATGCAGTTTGACTGTGTTACAACAAACAACATTCTTGTCAGCAAACCTACTCTGTACTTGAAGAATACATATGTATGTTTCTGCTTCAGGATGCCATGTGCTGCCTGTGCAAAAATAATAATTGTGTACTCTCCATTGTTGCAATCCATTCAGACATGCACATCCCAATATTGAGTTACACATTTACTATCCGTATTATTTAGGCCAGTATTTTCCAGTCTGATTTATGACATTCAAATCTTCATACATTGTGGGCCTGATTCACAGAGAATATTTCAATGGGATTGCGCCATTATAAAATGCTTCGTGAATCAAACCCTAAGTGTCCTTTTTGAACTGTTGTATATTATAACCCATTGTAGCCCATATGGGCAAAGCCTATTTTAAATGATCCTACTTCCATAGGGCTAATGTCTAGAAAAATCTAAAACAATCCTTGGATTCCCCGCCCGAATACCTGTACGAAATGAGGGTTTTTCAAAGGTCAGCATTGTAATCTAGTCACAAAAGTGGCATTGTTTAAAACACAAACCATTACAGCTTCAAGGTTCACAATGTACGCAGCCAGGGCAACTATCTTGAACCATTACAACACCTTGTGTTTCGGCCTATAAAAAGGCATACAAGCCATGTTTGTCCCTCATCTCATTTTTCATGCAGCCTTCATCAGGTCTCTGAGTTTTGAATCTGCCAGCTCCACTTCATTTGTAGACCTAATTTCTCTCTACAGTGATGTGTAGTCTACATTTACATGATTCTGTATTAGATATGTATCTCTGTATTCTCCCAATTGCATTAGTACTGTCTATCACTATTTACTGACCTTTATGCCTAATACATGTGTAGTGGGTGTTCTTGATTGGAACGCACACACCAGCTTGATGTCAATTGATTGTCTCCATTACGATCTATCTGTGAATTAATAATTGCGAATCAATTGTGTGCTCAGTTCAGTTAGTATAAATTCTATACACACATTATTATTACAAGTTATAGTAATACTAGATTAGTCTTGCCACTCTAAAACCACTAATGACTTGATGGAAGGCTTCATGCTTGCTTGTTTGCATGTACTTTAAACCAGCTCTAATTTTTAAACCTCAGCTTAAACACTACCCATTGCATTGTGGTTTTTGTGGATTTCTATAATGTATGTCTCAATACTGCAAAGTTTTTAGGCTAAAGCTGAAGGGCTCTCCACGCCCCCTGGCCCCCAGCCACCATTAACTTGCTTATAACCTCTGCAGTGAAAGTTATTTGGATCACCGGTTGATAAGGTCGTGTAGCATCTAAACATGCTACTGGGGCTCTATCACGTGAGCACCAGCATAACAGTGCACTTAATTATAATGCTGGAGGAGACAAGAACAAAGGGATCAGCTTGCCTCAAACGTCACAGAACCCCATTATTTTTGTTGTTTTAAATGTTGTTCTGACTTGTTAGAGGTCAGTGAAGCCGTCTGCATTACTTCCTTTGCCTGTTTTGCTCATTCTTATGTGGAAACTGATTAATCCTTAAGACAGTCAGTACTAAGAGACTAAATGCGTCATTACAAGTTTGGTGATATTCTGGTGATGGAATCACCATTGCTACCACATGGAGCAGTGACATTACCACTGGATAATATGTGGTGGTATGGTGGTGGTAGACCCCACTTATGGAGTCCTTAGGACTTCATGGGGATTTTGGCAGAATTACCACCGGCGGTAATTCTGACGATTTGGCAGTTTATTTGGCAGAAAAACAGCAGAATACTTCCAGCATTTTGCACAGGTACAACAATATTACAAAAACAGGTAATATCACATAGTTGCCACCAGCTTGTTTAAGGCACATTGTGAAAGTAACCAAAAATCGATGATGTGTAATGTTGTAAGGAAAGACAGTATCCTAATTTAGAGACATAATGGGCCTCATTACAAGTACAGTGGTTTCTGCTGCATTACCACTGCATTACTGCGTTGCCGTACAATACATTTGCTGGTGAGGAGGAGGAAAAACAACCAGCAAAATGCTGGAACTATTCTGCTGTTTTTCTGTCAAAAAAACTGCCAAGTCGTCAGAATTACCGCCGGTGCTAATTCTGCTGAAATCCACATGAAGTCCTATGGACTCCATAAGTGGGGTCTAACACCACCATACCACCACATGTACTAATGAGAGAAACCAGTCTTAAAGCCTGCTCAAAGGATGTGTGCCTTCTGGGCCTTCAGAAGCAACCGTAGACCACCAATGATCTACACGGCTCTCCCTGGGTAACCACACTACATTCACCGTCGTACTGAGCAGAGCCTTGAATCTTTGTAGATCACAGCTTATGTGGCATGCCACCTGCTCCTGTCATAACTCTCACTTCCAGGGAAGCTGGACTGGTCCTGCTTCTGTGTTGACCTCTGTACGCCTGATGCCTGTCACTTCACTACCCTGGTGACCTTTGCTGAAAAGCTCCTGCTTTAAACCCAGGAGGTGTACGGAAGGGGTGTGCATCACAGAAGTCTTCATCTTTCTTCATTTTGGGTCATCCTGTGGAAGCTGAATGAAGCAGTTTTCTGTGCAAAGCCACCAACTCATTAGATTGAAAGTGACCTCTGCGCCTGTGACCCCTGGGCCTTCCTCAGCAGCACCAAGCACATATAATTGCATCCCCAATGGATTCCAGAGGACCTGTAGTGGTATCTGGATGAATCTGAGCCAGGAGGATACATTAACATACCTGTGTCTGCCTCCCCTGTTCTTCTCAAAAGGATTACATTAGTTGTACATTTCTGGCCATACCTCACTCTGCCCTGAAATGTGATGGTGGGACCCGAGTAAAAGTTAATTTGCTATGCCTATACTGGTGAACTGGATTGAGTTGAGTACTCATCTCAACTTTCCTAGTTATCTAATTTTTAAAACATACTTGAAATACCACCACAGCCCACTGCATCCTTCTGAAACAGACTCACATGAAGAAGCTATGATTTGGAAATTGTTGTTTGTGGGCACAAGGCCCCATATCATCTTAGGGTTGGTCATATTTAAGATTGAGGAAAGTGTTCTTGTGTTGGTTCTGCCTATATTTCATCTGAATGCATCTGAATACCCACCTGTTCTGCACTGATAATTGATTCATATGTAGTTCTATTCTCCTAATGGTGAATGTTTATATATGTTATAAGGGTTTGTGCAGCAATTCTAAGCTGTGATTTGTATATGCCTAGTGTGTAACTAAAGGCCTAATAAAGAACTATACTAAAGAACTATTTTTATATACTTAGGGGGTAATTCATAGAATTCAGCGCACAAGTGGCGCACGCGGCTGGCGCACAGTGTGCGCGTGCGAATCCCTGCGCCAGCCGCGTGCGCTAAAATACATTTCCGCGCACAGCGTATTCATGGATTCCAGCCACCAAAACCAGCCGTGGCGCACAGTGGCGCAGTGACCCAGCAGCAGCGCCAGTTACGCCCCCAAGAACGCCTCTCGCGCAGGGAAAAGCCATCAAAATCCCCAACCCAGCGCAAAGGGCAGCAGCAAACGCAGAGCTGGGAGCGTGTATTTCAGGGGTGTGCGGGTGTTTCCATACGCGATTGGCCTGGGTACGTGTATTTCAGGGGTGCGCGAGAAATTCTACACGCGATTGGGCTGGGTACGTGTATTTCAGGGGTGCGCGAGAAAGTCTACACGCGATTGGCCTGGGTACGTGTATTTCAGGGGTACGCGAGAAAGTCTACACGAGATTGGCCTGGGTACGTGTATTTCAGGGGTGCGCGAGAAAGTCTACACACGATTGTCCTGGGGACGTGTATTTCAGGGGTGCGCGAGAAAGTCTACACGAGATTGGCCTGGGTACGTGGATTTCAGGGGTGCGTGAGAAAGTCTACACGCGATTGGCCTGGGTACGTGGATTTCAGGGGTGCGCGAGAAAGTCTACACGCGATTGGCCTGGGTACGTGTATTTCAGGGGTGCGCGAGAAAGTCTACATGCGATTGGCCTGGGTACGTGGATTTCATGGGTGCGCGAGAAAGTCTACACGAGATTGGCCTGGGTACGTGGATTTCAGGGTTGCGCGGGAAGTTCCACACGCGATTGGCCTGGGTACGTAGATTTCAGGGGTGCGCAGGTAGTTCCACACGCGATCGGGCCTGGGGGAGCGGGGTGCGTGGATTTCAGGGGCTCGCGGGTGGTTCCACACGCGAAAGGGCCTGTGCGAGTGGGGTAGTGTATTACGTGGGTGTGCGGGAAGTTCAAGACGTGAATTGGCAGTGTGGGTCCTCCCAGGTCTCCCCTCTACCCCCTCCACGACCTCTGCAGGCAGCCCACACCACAGGGGACTACCCTGCACTCCTGGTCATGACCCGCAGGCAGCCCATCCACCATGGGCATGCCCCCCAGCCAAGCCACATGTCCCCTTGCACCCCCACCCCCAGCAGTGGAGGGCACCTGCCAGCAGGCCCACACTCATGTCCCACTCATGTCCCCTTGCACCCCCACCACCCAGCAGTGCAGGGCACCTGCCAGCAGGCCCCCACCCATGTCCAACCCATGTCTCCCAGCACCCCCACCCCCCAGCACTGTGAGGCACCTGCCAGCAGGCCCCCACCCATGTCCAACCCATGTCTCCCAGCACCCCCACCCCCCAGCACTGTGGGGCACCTGCCAGCAGGCCCCCACCCATGTCTCCCAGCACCCCCACCCCCCAGCACTGTGGGGCACCTGCCAGCAGGCCCCCACCCATGTCCAACTCATGTCTCCCACCACCCCCACCCCCCAGCAGTGCAGGGGCAGCCTCCACCAGGCCCCCACCCATGTATCCCAGCACCCCCACCCCCCAGCAGTGCAGGGCACCTGCCAGCAGGCCCCCACCCATGTCCAACCCATGTCTCCCAGCACCCCCACCCCCCAGCACTGTGGGGCACCTGCCAGCAGGCCCCCACCCATGTCCAACCCATGTCTCCCAGCACCCCCACCCCCCAGCACTGTGGGGCACCTGCCAGCAGGCCCCCACCCATGTCCAACTCATGTCTCCCACCACCCCCACCCCCCAAGCAGTGCAGGGCCAGCCCCCACCATGCAGTACTATATCCTCCATAAAAACAATGGGCCTAATTATAAGTATGGTGGTACGGTAGCAACAGTGATGGTAGCAGTACCGGCACCGTTGCTACCGTACCGCCATATGTAAGTGACTTCAATCCAGAAATCCAACTAAGTCAATGCTTAGGATGGGATGCCCAATGGAAGCCCTTATTTATATATTTTGATGTCAAAGTTCTTTAAATCTGGATGATGAACCCTTATATAACGCCCCTCTCTTTGAATCCCCCTGACATCACTGAGCCAAGAAGTAGGTTTGTTTTGCAAAGTAAAAGGGTTATTTGAAGAATTAAACAATAGATATATCACACTTTTATGAATTAAATAATATTTGAATAGCACACTTATGAATATGCACGGTAATCAACAATGGGTAATATTACAAAATTGACACTCTCTTTAATCACTTAGGAGTATGAACATGGAGGATACTGTAGCAGAGAATACTTTATGTAACTCAAGGAAATGCAATAATGGGAAAGAATGCAACACAGAAATAAACCTTGATATGATTTCAATCAAAAGATAATATGGTCACTTTTTCCCCTGCGACTACTCACTCCCCCCCTATTAAATATGAAGAGATGGAAATAAGGGCACACAGGTTTCAGGAATACAATCAAGAATGCAGTTCAATACCAGTTCCCCCAGCAAGCTTAGAGAAACAGGTATGATTTTAAAACAGGCAAAAATACTTTTAAATGTGATAGCAGTGAAAGTGAGAATATGCTAAATTGATTTTAATTCCCTAAAAGTGATTCAGTGTGAGTGATAGTTATTTGAGATTGGTTCAGGTCAACACTAGCAATGATTCATTAATGATTATCAGATTGAAAACGAAATTCAGCAGTTGCAAACAAGAAACAGCTATTTTTGCAAGTGGTGAAATGGAGCTAAATTGCGATTTGCAGCAATTTGTTCCATGTGTGTAAATGTGATTACAGAAAAACTATAATGAATTGGAAAGTTTAGGATCTTAGCTTTAAAATGACAGCTAAATCTCGCTTCCAGGATGTGTGGGTTAAAAGTTACGGATGTTTTTGTGAGGGTAGATTTTGCAGAAATAAAGTCAAGATTTCAGAAATGACAGATGCGCCTTAGAGATTTACCAACAACAGGATGGACACAAGATTCTATAATGCAGTTCTGGACAGGTTGAAATGGATGGAAGAGGATTACTTTAAACTAAGAGATTGGTTATGGACAGTTCTAGACTAGATACTCACTCCTAGGCTTTGGATGGAATGGGCCTCGTCAAAGATCTGGTCAAGGGGTTTGGCTTCACTCTCGCCACCGGACAGGTCTCAGGCCCACTGGGTTCTGCGTTCAGCACTGCACGGCAGTCTGCGGCCTCTTGAACTGGATCTGACGGGTCTTGGATTACAGCACTGCTTTCTGAGTCCGGATATGGGTTCTAGCACAGGGTTCTTAGCTAGAATAGAACAGCTCAGCCCGGCTGTTAAAGGTGAGAGTCAGGTTGCAAAAGATTCTGAAGAAGAATCTGAGAATAAAGCTGAGAAGAGTTCAGCTTTTAGGATTATGCCTTTCTGCTTCAAATTTCTGGATTCTGGGTTCTGGAGTTTGGTTACAGAGTCTCGTCTCTAGCTCTATCTGGATTCTGGAGTCTTCCAGCAGAGTGCTGCGCAGGAATCGGGGAGTAGTGGAAAAAAGTGTGTCCTATCTGGGTCTCAGCAGTTCCTATTTATGTGTTCCCAAAGGGGGTGGGTAGGTTGATTCTCTATGCCCAACCCCGTAAGGATTTGATAGGTTAGAGGATTCTCTGTCCCCTGACTGGAGAAAAGATCAGCTTGTCAGAATGAGTCATGTTTATGGCTTAACTGAACTCCCTCCCCTTTGCTTTTACTTAGAAAATCAATTTTTCATAACAAACATGTTTCCAAGGTGCACTACTTGTTCATAATACATATGTACATCACAGATTACCTAAGGTGCATTCTTGTCCAACTCTGATCTTCCTAAGAGCTTTAGTTCTGAAATAACAATTTATTTGTGCTTTTGGTGAGTTTTCCAATATTGGTTCTGCACCAAATTTGATACATGCATGCAGCTCCTCTCTGGGCATATTACTCTAAGTTCTTATGTTCATTGCAACAACACTGCAGCTGTGATATTAATAATTCCGGGTTTTGGTCTCAGCTTAGTCTTAAATTGTGAGTGCATTCTTCATCTTAACAATCCCAAAGTTTCATATTTGTGTCAGCTTGGTAAAATTTGTTATACGCAATTTTATAAAACATATATTTGCTGTCAATTCAATTCACATCTCAGTCTGACTCAGAGGTCACATGTCCTGTCTCTCCCAGAGCAGTTGTTAACAAGTCACACCCAAATCAGCATATTCTATTCATCCCAAAGAATCCATTGTCTTGACTGAGAGCAACATGCCAGGGTGCCTTGGCTAGTTCCTGTTCACACAAGTCTGTCAATCTCTTGGCCAAGGGCAGAAGGAAGCTTCTTTTGTCCAGGGAAAAAGTGTGGAATCTGTTTGATCCCAGTGTGGGAACACTTTTTAAATCTGCAACCAATGTCTACAAATTGTCTCTTCTTACAATATAACCCACATTTTTAATACATACATTAAACAATTGCTTCCTTCAAGTCATTTCAGAATATAGTTTTACATTGTCTCCACCCCTCAGCAAGTCTTTCTTTGGAATAGTTTAGGGTTCCCTGTTCAACTTTTACAAAGAAATGGATTAAAACGCCAGCTTCTGGTAGTGGTGATTACCTGTATTGCACCCATTTTTGACAGCTGTCTTTTCATCAGTACCTTTAAAATAGGATTTTGCTTGATCGCATATGAATCTTGCTGACATTGTATTTGTGTTGTGGGATGTTTTTACCCATGCATCCGAGCCCTACCTCAAAAAACTGTGCATTACTGGCATTGAAAACATCATGATGGCCAGAGCTTCCAGGAAAATGCCCAGGGAAGTGCATGAAGAATAGGCTGCCAACCATTTTTGCCGATGTTATGGGCACAGAAGGGCACTGCCTAAAAACCCCATTGGACTACCCACACAGTAGCCTGAAACCATTGGGAATGGCAATGCTGATTGCCAAAAGCAACCTAGAATTGTGGGGAATTCATTTCTTAAATCCCAAAAATGGGTGCATTACCAGTACTCACCACTATCAGAAAGCCGGCGTTTTAAAACAACACCAGATTTTACTTTTTTGTATAAAACTGAATAAATGAACCCAAAACAGGCCAAAGAAAGACTTACTGAGAGGTGGATACAATCTAAAGTTATATTCTGAAGTGACTTGAAGGTTTATAACAAGACTGGCTGAGC
Source organism: Ambystoma mexicanum (assembly GCF_040938575.1). Taxonomy (NCBI): domain Eukaryota; kingdom Metazoa; phylum Chordata; class Amphibia; order Caudata; family Ambystomatidae; genus Ambystoma; species Ambystoma mexicanum. The sequence goes on from NC_090931.1 coordinate 1,351,322,752, forward strand.
TGTGGATTTCAGCAGTTTAAGTAAATTTGGACTGAAAGACACTAAAAATCTAAATGTTTAAAAGAAATGAGTGACCTACTTTTGAGTGTCACATAGGTTGCAATTGTTTAAATGTCATAGTTTTAAACTTAGAATCAGCATTCTAGCTGCATATGTAAAATTGCTAGTTGTATTTGAATGCAGAAAACTGGGGAACAAAAAGTGACATTTTATCTGAAACCTGGCTTGAGAAACTGAATTCTGCCTGACATCTACCCCCACAGGAGTTGAAAACCTGCTCAGCCACTCTTTCCCCTGGCCAAAAGGAGTTGTCAACTCTCTGATTAGATTAGGGGTGGAGCAGCTACAGGGAGTTGAACAAAGCCCTGTCCTGACTCAGGCAAATGTTTTATTATGGGGGTCGTAAATGGAGCTTCCTCCTGGAAGGAAAGGGGAGGGGCACTGCCTGTGAGAGCAAGCTGGCTTGGCAGAACTGGAAAAACCAGAAATTCAACCTTGTGCTGGGGGGAAACCACACCCCTTTGGGGCCAGAACATAACTCTAAAAAGATGGATCATTCATAGAGCGGACTTGTGAAAATTATTTAAATGATAGCATAATTCTTGTGATTTTTCTGCCCACATTTTAAGAGGTTTTTAGAACCGGTGGTATGATCTGGGGGCAGGCTAGCAGTTAAGAGGATATTACTCAAAATGTATGCATGTGAAAAATCTGACACTTCATCAATTAATGTCCATACTCCTTGCGCACATGTGTGTAAATTTGGGTTAATGTCTGATATTGCAAAATCAGTTAAAAAGTGAAATATGTGCCATTTCTGAATGCAAGCCCCCAGGAAGAGCAGAGTTTGAACAGGGGATACCTCCTCTAATATGTGATGGGTGCATGTAATTTTAAACAAATGTCTACCTGTGCAAATATGTTTTTAGGTCAGATGTAGATTGTGTGTAAAGTTGACAGGGGTGGGTTCTCTGTATCATAAACAGACCTCATCATGATGACACTTCATTTCATTCCCCCAATCAAGGGGAAGAGGAGGAAGTGGCCAATGGCAAGTGGAGAGGGGTAGGGTCTAGTGATGCTGCACACACACCCATTTTAAAAACAGATAAAAGCAGATAGACAGGACAGATAGGGACATTCATTTCCATCTGCTGCGGGACGCTCTGCCGGAAAAATCCATACTTTACCTCCATCAAACCTCCAGAGAGCCAAACTAGAGACTTCAATCTATCCAGAACCAGAGACCCAGACCAGACCAGCAGAGCAGAGCTGATCCAGACCGCTGTTAGCAGAACCAGAGAGCTGAACCGGAGTCCAGTCCAAAACCTGACCAGATCCGTGGCGAGGCCCATTCTATTTCTAAATATATTGTGAGTACATAGTAGAACTGTGCAGAACCAATCTCTTAGTTAAAATAATATAATTCAATCTATTTTAATCTAACCAGAACTGTCTCCTAGAAGTTGTACCTTGTCATTTTGCAAAACTGTCACTTGTCACTTTGAACTTTAAAATTTCAAATCTGAAAAACGACCTTTACCAAAGCGCTCATATCTCCGTGACCGTTTGTCTTAGGTCTTTGCAGTGACTTTCATCTGGAAGCTGAGATCCTAGGCTGTCCTAGGACCCCAAAACGATAGTGCTAGTCCTTGTAGTTCCTCCGTAATCGCGCCCGGCGCACTCGGAAAAATCTGCCGCGATTTGACATTTTGCCGCGATTTGCAAGTTTCTCCACGTGTAAATATCTGCTGCTGCTTGCCTTCCGTTAAAGAAAAAATGTGTTTAACCTGCCAATCATCCCTGCATCATTGCTAGAGTGAGCCTGGACTAATATTAACTAGATACCACTCACCCTGATCCTCTAGAGGGAATTAAAAGCATTTTAGCATATTTTTCACTTCATTGCCAGCACATATAAAAGCATTTTGGGCCTGTGTTTCAAACTTCTGTAGTCTAAGCTGCTGGGGTGAACTGAATCACATTTGATTGCATTTCTGAGAACTGTGTGCCTTCCTTCCATTTCCTTGCATTGCATAAAAGGGGGGGGGGGGTGAATTGTCCAAGAAAGTGATTACATTGTCTTTTGCTGAAATCCTATCAAGTTATTTTCTGTACTGCATTTCATTCCACATTGCATCCATTTGAAACCATAAAAGTATTGTTGCTATCTTATCCATCCTATAACCACTCCTTAGTGATTATAAAGAAGTGTGCTAGTGCCAGATTCTCCGTTGTTAATCTTTATCATATCAGATTAAGTGTGATATTCAATAATTAATTTATTATAAAGTGTGATATATATATATTGTTTAAATTATCAAATAAACCTTTTAAACTTGCAAAACAGAACTCCTTCTTGGCTCAGTGGGGTCAGGGGGATTCCAAAAGAGGGGTGTTATATAGGGGTAGTCATCCAGAACGCATGAACTGGACATAAAGATATATCAATAAGGGTTTCCATTCAGTATCCCAGACTAGGCATTGACTTAGCTGTAGTGCGGGATTGAATCCTCTTACAAATTGGGGGCTCGTGCCGGACGTTTGGGTTAGATCTATCACTTGTGCAGATTAATACAGTGTGCCAGCTGACCAGATACACATATCCGGTCGGATCACCACTCTGTGTTACGCTGTAAAGCACTCCTCAAAGGAACGCTCTAAGGAAAAGGTCTGTTTTGCAAAAATAAAATACAAACTTCTGTTAGTCAGGACAGAGACCAATCTCTAGAATGACGACCTTAGTAGACATGAAAATAGCCAGAGAGCACTTCTTACATAAGTTATTTGTGAGAGGTGAGTGGACTCACCAGGACCAAACAGTCTGGTTGCAGGCCATCACGCAACAGGTCACTGAAACAGGGTCAGATATATGGGAAGATCAGGGTCCCCTACATGTGGCCCTGAGTGAACTATACATGGCCCCGAAGGCCAAGGATGAGCACCACAAGATTGCCAGGGTAGCAGCATATTTATATTTACATATGGGAGCCATGCAGGACAAATGTCCTGAAGGCCAAGATCTGGCGAGGAGGCAACTGCTGGCATTACAGAAGGTCCAATCTGACTTGGTCTCTTCTGAGCAGAGGCTGCAGAGGAGCCAGGAGTCAGAAGATGATAGTAGGCAGTACATCATTAAAATAAAAGAGGATATGGACATCCTGCAACAGGAAAAGGTAGAACAGTATACCAGATTTCTGGCCTTGCAGAAGGAATACCAAGAAGGTTTGGACTCCCTACTGCAAAACCAGAAAAAGCTGGAGCAACAACTGGACTTCAACAGGGTATGTGCTGAGCAGGTAGTCACCCTGCAAGGCCACCTAGATAGAGTGAAGGCAGAGAGCAACAAACTAATTCTGAAAGACCTGGATACCCAGGCAGAGTTTGATCAGGAGCGCCAGAAAACTGGTGCCTTCCAAAGGCAAAGGGACGACCTGGCAGCACAAATGCAGGCTCTTGCATTGCAACAGGGAGCAGGGGCGGATAGAGATGAGGTTCGCTGGGAAAGGGAAACTCTGGAGCATAACCTCAGGAGCCCTAGTACCAGAGGCCCTCATACCTCTCAGTCCCTGGACTCTGCCACCCCCATGTCCCTGGCGCACATGAGCACCGGGCCACAGGGATGGCAGACTACTATCCAGACAAAAGTATGGGGCTCATAGGCCAGTACCACCCAGGTATGGAGGGGCGGGCATCCGGGTATGGGCACCCAAGCACAGTGAATTTAGTGGTGAACCCCAGGAGAGTAGGCCCATTAAGGGCATTCTGAAAACCTCTGCCCAGCTAGGTCAGTGGGGGGGGGGGTACCCAGCAAATCCTGGCCGCAAGGAGGGATCTGAAGACTCCTCTGAGCACCACAGGAAACAGGAGACCAGGTCCCCACATTCTGCCAGCCATTCCCAGGCTCCCAGAATCCGGGAAAACCTGGAAGATCTGACGGGAACCTCTGGGAGCAGTGCCTCTGAGTCAGAAGATGAATGGACCAGGGTTACCCGAACCAAAAGGGCCAGTAAGGCAAAAAGGGCCTTGCTTAAGGACCCCTTAAAGCAGATTAAGGCGATCAGGAGCGTCATCACGCCTTACCATAAGAACGCTAAGTATTCTGTTTGGGAGCACTTAGAGTTGTTTGAGCAAATGATGGAGACTTTCCATTTGAAGGACAGCCAAAGCTGTATTCAATATGTAAAGTGGACCTTCTCCCCGGAGTACTCCAGTTTCTTTGTGGGGCTGGAGGACCAAAATCATTCAAGATGGTCCACCTATAAGGCGGCCATCTTGAAACATTTTTCTGTTCACAGAAATCCTCAAGAGGCTCGCAAGGCAGCCTACAATTTGCAATGTGGGGAGGATCAGGCCCCACAAGAATTTGTGCAAGAAATGAAACATGCTTTTGCGCAGACCACCAGAAGGGTGCGCACAGACAGTAGAGAATTCATTAATACATTTTTTCATGCCTTGCCCAAATACATAATGACCCAGCTCGTGAGGGATTTTCACGAGAAAAGATCTTTAGACTGGGTCATTGAACAGGCTACCTGGATCTATGAGGTGCAGAAACCGGTAGATAGCAAAAGTAATGCCCAGAAAAACCCCAAAGCCAACAGCACCCCTGCTGCTGCCAAGGTGGCAGAGGTAAAGGTCACCCCCGTTTTGGATTTGGAGATGGGGGGGCCTAAAAACCTACCTGCACCTAATAATGCTAGGCCCAGAAGGTCCTCGGGCCAGTCACAGACAAGGAGCCAAGGAGGCAGCCCCGCAAATGGGGTCCCTCGCTCTCCTGATTATGTAAGTCCCCGTTACAAGGGAAATCGACCCATCCTGGGTTATGTGTGGTCTCCTAAGTTAGCCCACCAGTTGTCCAAAAATGTGCATTATCTGTGCCCCCTTGAGGAGAAGGAGGGAAGATACTATGCCCCGGTACAAGTACAGGGGCAGGGTACAATTTTGGCAGTGGTGGACACTGGATCTCAAGCTACCCTTCTGTCCAGAAGGGCCTTTGACGAACTGAATGCAGGAAGGGGAGAGAATTACCAAATTCCTCTCACCTCTCTTACTGGACAACTGCAGAACTTTGACGGGAAGGAAATTCCCGTTGAGGGGACTGCAGACTTGGACATTAAAATTGGGCGACACAAGTTGAAACACCCGGTCATAGTTGTGACCCCAGACGGCACCCCTTGTTTACTAGGGAATGACCTCCTGAGAAGGTTGTCACCCCTAATAGATTGCGTAAACAAGGTCCTCTGGACCCAGACTAGCCGACCAATACAATTAAAACAGAGTGTTAACCATGTTAGTTTAAACGGCACCTGCCACATGGTTGAACAAAAATCTGACCAAGTAGAATTTCACTTCCAGAACAACCAAATTCCAGACATGACAGTAATAGCAGTAGGACAACAGACTGGTGATGGGGGGTCCTCTTTATTTCTGAAAATCAACCTTCCTTCCAGTTTAAGGTGGTATTCCACACTGGAAGGAAACACCCTGAAATTCTTTACTAATCCACAATCAGAAACTCCCACTCCTATAGTCCAGAAAGATGTGAAATCAGCTCAGAGCCTGGCTGAGATTCAGCAAATTGGAGAGCAGTTGTTCATCCCTGTTCAGTTAAATGATGGGAAGGACTCTGTTCTCGCTCGAGTGTGTGTGAACAACGGTAAGAGCTTCATCAGCGAAGCCATGTTTTGCCAACTCCAGCCATTCCCACCTTCAAACTGATAGACAAATGGGAAATGGACCTGGAAGTACCTAATTCCAAACATCTCCTGCCAAGCAGGTGTATGCTCAAAATCTCCATTGGCAACAAGAGCATAGTCCACAATTGTTGGGTCGTGCGAGACGTCCCTGCCGCCTTTTACTTAGGAAGTAACATTCTCAATCACTTTGCCATTAGTTTGGACCTAATAAACTTCAAAGCTTGGTCCCGATTAGCGAATAATCCCATGGGCTTTGATGATCCAGAAAAAGCATTTAGGTCAGCTCAATTGCTACCTTATGCAGTTGAAATTCAGGTTAAAGAGGAAGTCACCATCCCAGAAAGGACCCGACAATTCTACCTGGAAGTGAAAGTTAAAAGGGGACAAGAGTTGAAAAACCCTGATGCTTACATACATCTAAATGCTTCTCTCCAACAGCAAGGGTTGGGGGTAAACCCAACTCCATTAGTCAACATAGAACATGACACCATTCCAATAGAGGTGGATAACAGCGACTTAAAGAGTATTACTCTAGCCGCAGGCACCATTATTGGAATGGCGGTTGATGACCGACATTTCTCCATTGATCTTGGAAATGAACTGTTAGGACCAATCCCCAAGGACTGTTTTGACAGTGATGACAACGCAACACCAGACAGGATCTTTACCCGGCATGGTGGGAACTTCCTGGTGTTCACTTCCTGCCCTTATGGTAAGGAAGATGTGACGTGTGACTTCAGGAGGGATGAGGTGATTTTCCAGGTCCATGAGGGCTGCCTTTCCCACCTGAAGCCTCCGTCCAAATCAGCACTCTGACCAGGGACTTCTCCACCCAGCTGGAGGAGGCCGCGGAGATAGCCAAACCAGAAGTCTTTCCAGGCTTCAGGCAGATGGTGGAAGAGAGGGTCAACCTAGCTGATGCCTGTGTGACTCTGGAACAAAAGCAAAAGTTGAAACAAGTTTTCTTGGATTTCCAAGATCTCTTTGCGGTAGACTCATATGACTGTGGTCGCACTGACATCCACACAACAACAATCCCCACGGACCCTGGCATGACTCCTGTGTTTGTGAAGCAATATCGCTTGCCTCTCGCATCAATGGAGTCCCTTACTGAAATAATTAAGAACCTTGAGTCCCGGGGAATAATCTGTCCAGTCCACAGCACCTTCAATAATCCGGTGCTGGGGATATTAAAGCCAAACGGCCAGTGGAGACTCTGCGCTGACCTTAGGGAGCTCAACAAACGGGTCCATACTTCCCGATGGCCTCTTCCCTACATTGACCAAGGGCTGGCCCAGATTCAGGGGTCACAGGTATTCACTGAAATAGACCTGACCAATGGATACTGGACCGTGCCTGTCAGCCGGGAGGACCAATACAAACTGGCTTTTACCTTTGGGGGCCAGCAGTACACGTGGACCCGGACTCCCTTCGGATACCTTAACTCCGGTAATGAGTTCAACATTTTCCTACATAAGGCCATGCCCGACCTGGGTGCGAGGGGTAACCTGGCTTATGTAGATGATGTCCTCATCAAAAGTTCATCTGTGGAGGAACACATAGCGGAGATCCGTTATGTTCTGACCCAGTTGAGGGCCGCCGGAGCAAAACTTTCCTTTCAAAAAGCACAGTGGTGTCGAACCCGTGTTAATTTCTTGGGGCATGAGATTACTCCTCAGGGTCTCTGTCCCCAGGAAAAGAAAGTGGAAGCACTTCAGAAACTGAAAGACCCCACAACTCTGCGGGAACTAAGGAGCCTCCTTGGACTGACTAATTACAGCAGAAAGTTCATTGAGGGCTACGCAGAGATCACCAGACCCCTGATTCATCTCCTGAAGGGGGGGGTCAAGTGGGAATGGGGTCCAGAACAAGCCGAGGCGGTAAAACAACTCAAAAGAAGCCTCTCACAAGCGCCTTGCCTAGCTTACCCTGTCAGAAACAAGGAGTTCTTCCTGGAGACGGGGTTCTCTAATACGTGCTTGACGGCAGTATTATACCAAAAGCATGACAAGGTCAATAAAGTAATCTCCTATGCGAGCAAAACTTTATCCTCTGTGGAGGAAAAATTCAACGATTGTGAGAAAGCACTCCTGGCAACGGTGTGGGCATTGAAGAATTACCGCCCGTTTATCCAGGGGGAACACATCATAGTGGAGACTCCACACCAGCCTCTGCAATATCTCCAAAGTGACAGCATCCGGGCCGGAAATGTGAGTAATTCCCGAATTACGTCCTGGATTCTGTCAATGCAAGGCTTTCCTGTGGAGGTCAGATATGGCCAAAACAAGAAGAGTCCCCTCGCGCAAGGTCTGGCTGACTTGCATGATTGTGCCAGATAAAACTGTCTCGAGGACGAAAGTCTGAAAATCAAGGACAACATGGAGGCATACCTTAATTCCCCACACAAAGTCTTTGAAGAAGACAAGTGTGAGGGAATGCCCACTGTGTATGTGGATGGATGCTCTTACCATGTTGACAACAACGGGGAGAAAGAACTGGTGGCCGGCGTAGGGAATGCATGGGTGAATGAGTCCCCAGAACCCTCCGCTGGATACAAAATTGGTCCCCGAAGTAGTCAGGTGGCAGAATTGATGGCTGTGCATCAGGCCATCCTCACTGCTGTCCAGCATCAACTCCACGAACTGGTCATAATCACAGATTCGGATTATGTACGGAACGGGTTCGTGGAGCACCTGGTTAATTGGAAAACCAGAGGCATGTTATGTGCTAACAACAAACCCTTGAAACATGGGAAGTTGATCCAAAGCATTGATGATCTGGTCACCTCGAATGAGATGACCATCTACTGGAAAAAGATCAAGGGTCATTCCAAAGTAGAGGGACCAGACAAAACTGGATATGACTTAGCTGATCAGCTGGCCAAAACCAGAGCCATCCAAGGGGATCTAATTGAGATTGAGTCCCTGTTGGGGGATATCCGGTCACTGCTATCACTAGGTCCCAGACAAATGCTCACAATGATCTTCCAACTGTACAATGGAGTAAGGAGACCCCTGATGCTGATTTGATTACTGCTCAGAAGGGGGATCCAATAATTGGTACATTTTACCAGCACCTTGAGGACCCTGAGAACTTTCCCCTGACGGATACCGATTATATTGGGAAAGAGGACCTAAGAGTGTTGATGAAATGTCCAAAAATGTTCCCCGTTTTGGTCTACCTCAAAGGATTGAGTCAGACAGAGGTAGCCACTTCACCAGTGAAGTAATGACAAAGATGTGGGAGATACTGGGGGTCAAGAGAAAGCTGCATATTGCTTATAGACCAGCTTCTTCTGGAGCAGTGGAACGCTACAACCGGACAATTGTGAGCATCTTAAAAAAGTTTGTGGCAGATTCTGGGCCAAGTTGGGATATCCGATTACCTCTGGTCCTAATGGCCATCAGATCTACCCCTTCATCTGCAACCAAAATGTCACCATTTGAGTTGATGACTGGGCGCAAGATGGTGCTTCCTCAGCATTTGCTCTACAGGACCCAAGAGCAGACACTGATAAATGCCTCCACAACTCATGAGTATGTCGAGAATTTAAGGAAACACCTTCAACATGCTTTTGCTTATGCTCAGCGGAATCTAGAAAGATCAGCTGATAGCATGAAGACCCACTATGACCTGAAAACTTCCAGGAAGGAATATCAGGTGGGGGACCGGGTCTATCTATACAATTTCCAAAGGAACCAGACAAAACATCGAAAATGTTTGCCTACATGGAAGGGACCCTTTAAGATTATAGACAAAATCTCCCCTGTGGCCTACAAGATCCGCATCCCCAAAGGCGGTTCGGCAGAGGGGGAAGACAAGTGGGTCCACATTAACCAGCTAAAGTGTTGCCATCCCAGGCACACTCTGCAACAACTGGAGGAATCCTCTGGAATCCTAGAGGGTACTGTCTCAGATTAATTCAGTTCTAACTTAAAATATCTTACATATCGCCTATCAAATGCTGAGTTTCTCAATGTGGATGTTTTCGTTTTAAATGCAAAAAGAAATGTGCATGTTCATATGTTTTGACTATAAAATTATATGCCACCCCACTATGTCAATGGTGGGGGAAAAATGTCTATGAATAGGTATTACCTCTCTTCCTTTGTCATCCTAGGAGAAAGAAAACCTGGAGACGGACCAAGGAGGACGATCCGGAGACCGGGAGCAGAGACGCAAGGGGCCCCGTGTACCGCCCAATACTCCCATTAGGACCGGCGAGGAGAACCGATCGATCCGACCGGATGGAGGAAAAGATGCTGAATTGTGCCATCTATTGGAAGAAGATGAGATAACATCCCAGGTCTTGCGAGTCCCATCAGTGAAACAGAATGGCCATCGCAAGAGGGGGTCTTGTGGGATGTTTTTACCCATGCATCCGATCCCTACCTCAACAAACTGTGCATTACTGGCATTGAAAACATCATGATGGCCAGAGCTTCCCAGAAAATGCCCAGGGAAGTGCATGAAGAATAGGCTGCCACCCATTTTTGCCGATGTTATGGGCACAGAAGGGCACTGCCTAAAAACCCCATTGGACTACCCACACAGTAGCCTGAAACCATTGGGAATGGCAATGCTGATTGCCAAAAGCAACCTAGAATTGTGGGGAATTCATTTCTTACATCCCAAAAATGGGTGCATTACCAGTACTCACCACTATCAGAAAGCCGGCGTTTTAAAACAACACCAGATTTTACTTTTTTGTATAAAACTGAATAAATGAACCCAAAACAGGCCAAAGAAAGACTTACTGAGAGGTGGATACAATCTAAAGTTATATTCTGAAGTGACTTGAAGGTTTATAACAAGACTGGCTGAGCTGTGGATTTCAGCAGTTTAAGTAAATTTGGACTGAAAGACACTCAAAATCTAAATGTTTAAAAGAAATGAGTGACCTACTTTTGAGTGTCACATAGGTTGCAATTGTTTAAATGTCATAGTTTTAAACTTATAATCAGCATTCTAGCTGCATATGTAAAATTGTTAGTTGTATTTGAATGCAGAAAACTGGGGAACAAAAAGTGACATTTTATCTGAAACCTGGCTTGAGAAACTGAATTCTGCCTGACATCTACCCCCACAGGAGTTGAAAACCTGCTCAGCCACTCTTCCCCTGGCCAAAAGGAGTTGTCACCTCTCTGATTAGATTAGGGGTGGAGCAGCTACAGGGAGTTGAACAAAGCCCTGTCCTGACTCAGGCAAATGTTTTATTATGGGGGTCGTAAATGGAGCTTCCTCCTGGAAGGAAAGGGGAGGGGCACTGCCTGTGAGAGCAAGCTGGCTTGGCAGAACTGGAAAAACCAGAAATTCAACCTTGTGCTGGGGGGAAACCACACCCCTTTGGGGCCAGAACATAACTCTAAAAAGATGGATCATTCATAGAGCGGACTTGTGAAAATTATTTAAATGATAGCATAATTCTTGTGATTTTTCTGCCCACATTTTAAGAGGTTTTTAGAACCGGTGGTATGATCTGGGGGCAGGCTAGCAGTTAAGAGGATATTACTCAAAATGTATGCATGTGAAAAATCTGACACTTTATCAATTAATGTCCATACTCCTTGCGCACATGTGTGTAAATTTGGGTTAATGTCTGATATTGCAAAATCAGTTAAAAAGTGAAATATGTGCCATTTCTGAATGCAAGCCCCCAGGAAGAGCAGAGTTTGAACAGGGGATACCTCCTCTAATATGTGATGGGTGCATGTAATTTTAAACAAATGTCTACCTGTGCAAATATGTTTTTAGGTCAGATGTAGATTGTGTGTAAAGTTGACAGGGGTGGGTTCTCTGTATCATAAACAGACCTCATCATGATGACACTTCATTTCATTCCCCCAATCAAGGGGAAGAGGAGGAAGTGGCCAATGGCAAGTGGAGAGGGGTAGGGTCTAGTGATGCTGCACACACACCCATTTTAAAAACAGATAAAAGCAGACAGACAGGACAGATAGGGACATTCATTTCCATCTGCTGCGGGACGCTCTGCCGGAAAAATCCATACTTTACCTCCATCAAACCTCCAGAGAGCCAAACTAGAGACTTCAATCTATCCAGAACCAGAGACCCAGACCAGACCAGCAGAGCAGAGCTGATCCAGACCGCTGTTAGCAGAACCAGAGAGCTGAACCGGAGTCCAGTCCAAAACCTGACCAGATCCGTGGCGAGGCCCATTCTATTTCTAAATATATTGTGAGTACATAGTAGAACTGTGCAGAACCAATCTCTTAGTTAAAATAATATAATTCAATCTATTTTAATCTAACCAGAACTGTCTCCTAGAAGTTGTACCTTGTCATTTTGCAAAACTGTCACTTGTCACTTTGAACTTTAAAATTTCAAATCTGAAAAACGACCTTTACCAAATCGCTCATATCTCCGTGACCGTTTGTCTTAGAGACTTGCAGTAACTTTCATCTGGAAGCTGAGATCCTAGGCTGTTCCTCCGTAAACGCGCCCGGCGCACTCGGAAAAATCTGCCGCGATTTGACATTTTGCCGCGATGTGCAAGTTTCTCCACATGTAAATATCTGCTGCTGCTTGCCTTCCGTTAAAGAAAAAAATTGTTTAACCTGTCAATCATCCCTGCATCATTGCTAGAGTGAGCCTGGACTAATATTAACTAGATACCACTCACCCTGATCCTCTAGAGGGAATTAAAAGCATTTTAGCATATTTTTCACTTCATTGCCAGCACATATAAAAGCATTTTGGGCCTATGTTTCAAACTTCTGTAGTCTAAGCTGCTGGGGTGAACTGAATCACATTTGATTGCATTTCTGAGAACTGTATGCCTTCCTTCCATTTCCTTGCATTGCATAAAAGGGGGGGGTGAATTGTCCAAGAAAGTGATTACATTGTCTTTTGCTGAAATCCTATCAAGTTATTTTCTGTACTGCATTTCATTCCACATCGCATCCATTTGAAACCATAAAAGTATTGTTGCTATCTTATCCATCCTATAACCACTCCTTAGTGATTATAAAGAAGTGTGCTAGTGCCAGATTCTCTGTTGTTAATCTTTATCATATCAGATTAAGTGTGATATTCAATTATTAATTTATTATAAAGTGTGATATATATATATTGTTTAAATTATCAAATAAACCTTTTAAACTTGCAAAACAGAACTACTTCTTGGCTCAGTGGGGTCAGGGGGATTCCAAAAGAGGGGTGTTATATAGGGGTAGTCATCCAGAACGCATGAACTGGACATAAAGATATATCAATAAGGGTTTCCATTCAGTATCCCAGACTAGGCATTGACTTAGCTGTAGTGCGGGATTGAATCCTCTTACAATGTGGATTCTTGCAGCAGAGTAATGTGGAACACCCAACAAAGAGGTTGGATCTTTTAGGTGATTTTGTGAGCCATGATTTTAGCAATTTTTGACAATCAAGAAAAGATTTTTTTTGAACCTAGCTCGGTTTCTTTTGCAATCAGCATTGCTATTTCCAAGTGGTTTCAGGCTGCTTTGTGGGTAGCCCAATGGTGGTTTTAGGCATTGATCTCCTGTGCTCACTAATATAGGCAAAAGTGGATGGCCGCCTATTTTTCAGGTTTTCACTGCGCATTTTCTGGTGATTTTGAGCGAGCAGCATGCTTTCCAGTGGCCATTCTGATGTTTCCGCTGCCAGCAATGCTCAGTGATGTTGCAGGGCTTGGATGAGTGGGTTAATGCATCCCACACATACTACAAGCTGGGCTCGCGGGTGCCAGTCAGCAGAGCAGCACCCATGAGCACAGCAAGTCAGATGCACCGGCACCATTGCAAACGGTGCCGGTGCATACAACGTCCCCATTCCCATTGAGCCCTATAGGGACTGACAGGAACTGGCACCCAGCAATGTAGGATTACTGGGTCTGGCAAAGTCGGGATACCCCGGTAATTCCTCATTACCGCAAGGCTACCTCCAACCTCGTAATGAGGCCCAATGTTTTATAACAAGAGACAAGATGGGAAACAGATACTCTGCAGAGTAAAGGAGGGGGTTCAGGGGTGCACTGGCTTGTGCTGTCTCCCATAGGAGAAGAGTTAATGCATCAATTTGGAAACCATACACAACAAAATTCAAAACTTGTCATCAATATATTATAGAGCTTATTTCAGGTGCAGATGGGCTAAAGTCACAAGTCCATTTGGGACAAATATAAACAGCAAAAATACGAAACCATGTATCACTACACAGTAGCCCAAATATGCACTCCTAGGGCGACAACGGTCCCTGTGTTTGTTCAACGATATCAATATCTAAATAACACAAGTTGGTGTGGGTCAGTAAGCAGTATTAATAAGTATTCTTATTCGAAAACGTTCAAAGGTAAAGACCAAACAAACATTTACAATCATCATTAATATCAAAAGAAAATGACTTTAGATCATTAGAACATAGAAAAAGCACATTTATTAGCACTGTTCTATACATAAACCATTATTCATGTTAGCATAAATGTGTTGTAGCCATCAGCACAGGCCAGGCGTTTACAATCTTCACACTTTGATGTTAACAAGAGTCATAACAAAATCAAAGAAACTCCAAAATAGCTCCTTTAGGGTGTCTCAATGACTAACGTGTTTTGGATTCCAGATCCATCTTCAGGGTGGGAGCTATATGTTCCTTTTCAATCTTTCTCATATGTGAGACCCTATGGGGTTACAAAGGATGCATATTAAGTATGGGATACTGATGTAAGTCAACACTAGAACAAACTACCATATTGAGGAGTCAGAATAAGAGTACACTAACCTTCACATTCTTGTCAAAATGTTCTAACAGTTTACCTAAAATGTCAAAGATGAGGTATGTGTGTTATGTTCCAAAATAACATATTTGCACAAAATAAAGGCAGCTGTTTTGCTGGCCACAGGCCAGAAGCAATTAAAGGCTACTCACCCAATCACTTGGGTACAGTCAATAGATAGTAGGAGTTGGCGGTGGCAGAGTCAAACAAGTTGAATCTATAACAGTGAAAAAATGGGAATTGCAACTAGCAGTTGAGACTAGGAAGACCCAAGGGGTCGGGGAACATAAATAAATCTGACACGTAACAATGAAAGGATACCATGGTGAGTCTAGGTGTTAAATCTCTCATAATCTATATCAGCATGCACATAATAGTGAATAGTGTGATTACCCCATTGTGGTATGCTGGCAGGGAGAAAGTGCACATCAAAGTATGCGCCTTTAGTCCCTGTCCCGCTTTGGCTGTATGTCTCTGCTGCACAGGGGCAACATTCAGCGCTCTAGAGTGCATGTTGTCCTCTTGTAAGCTACCATGGAGGTAATAGACCTGACGTGCAGTGGTGGGAAGCAAAGGAACAAGCCTCCTAATGTGTTCAGTGATGTCCGGGAGCAACTTGAAAAGTCATTGCACGCGATGTCCCAAAATCAAGGAGATACTTGATTGAAAGTACAGTGGGGGAGAACAGGACAACAACCTACTCATGTAAACAGTCCCAGTTTACAGAATTACTTGTCGTACGCGTAAGAAAGACAGAGATCATGTAAAGATCACGGTCAGGATAGGGCTTATCTGACTCGCGAGGACCATGGACACACCAGCCGCCTAGTCGCGGCTGACACTGGAGCTGCAATGTTAAGACGGTCGTCAGGGTTTCCGCACGTATGCATGGATCGTAATGAAAACATCCAAGGTGATTAGGGGTATGATCACCCTCTCAGATAACGGAGTGGGTGTGGAGGCACAACCGCAGACAAAATAGAGATATTTATCGGCGGGGTGCCCCCATGCTAAAGACACTCCGTAATGGTGTCTCAAAAAAACAGTCACTAGAGGGAGCTCTACTCAGAATGTATCAACCGGACCTTCTGCCTTTGGACATACTCAGAGGACAGGTCTCTTTACAGGATACAGTAACTATGTATACTTCATTAGCTGACAACAATGCAGAAGTCAGTAGACTAGACCGATAGTAAGCCGATCGGTATGAGGAGAGTGAACAGTCAGCATTTACTAGATTGAATGTAAACACCTTAGGGGCCAGGACCGACAGCTCAAGTATATTAAGGGCAGCATTGGTGACAAAGATTATTTGAATGGCCGCTTAAAAAATTCTCATACCTCATGAAGTGGTACAGAGCATACGATGATGGACACACAAAGTGAACCTGCTATTGACATACAATGCCATAATATTGGAACAAGTAACATAGAGCACCCAACAAGAGTTGGTTCCCTAAAAGCTTGAAAAAATCTTATTACCAATATAATGATACTAAACATACAATGATGAACATACATCTTAAACCAACAGTTTCATAGTTAAATCATGCCCCAGTCTTAAGTACTCTAACTTAACATGTGTAGTCATACGAGCATTATCACATCTCTGTAAGTAGCAGTCGACATGCTCAATTTTCTTGTAAGTTCATAGCCGACTGAACAGATGTCTAAGTTCCTTTAAAAAGAACACATTAGGTCAAACTCATTGTTCATCCCCCTAGGGCTCAGTGAATCCAAAAGGTCAACCCACAAAATTTCTCTCGAACATTTTGTATTGGATATCACCTCCCCTGCTGCCCATTGTCACCTGTTCAAGGATCACACACTTGAGCTGAGCAATCTTATGCCGGGCTTCCAGGAAGTGCATGGATAATCGAGACTTAGGATTTTTGGTCCTAATATTTGACTTGTGTTCTGCCCATCTTGTCTTGACCTTCCTGGTGGTCATACCCACGTAATAAAATCCACATTGGCACTTGAGTGCATAGATCACGTTATTCGAATCACAAGTACATGAATGTTTTAGCAGAATGGGTTTCCCGAGTGTGGATATGAAATACTGTTTCCTAGAATAATATTCCCACAATGTTGACAGGTGTGGCATGGGATTGTCCCTTAAAATCCACGTTTGGTTGGTGGCTGGAGAACTACTGCCTTTACCAAACTGTTGCGTAGAGATCTGCTTTTCTTGGTTGCGAATATAGGAGGTTTATGAAACAGCTGTTGGAGTTGGGGATCCATTGCCAGCACTGGCCAATTCTTTTGTATTATCTTCTTAAATCTCCTGCTCTGTGTTGTGTGTGTACTAACATAGACCAAAGATTCCATCATCTTGGGTGGTTTTGGAATGAGAAGTGTCTCTCGATCAATCCGGCTGACTTTCTCCACAACTTCAGAGATGAGTGTTGGGTTATAACCTCTAGCCGTGAAATTGGCCCACAGCGAGAGGGACTGGCGTGCATACTCAGAGTCCTCAGAGATGTTTTTGCAATAGCGCAGGATTTGACTTAGGGGAACGCTATTGATTGTTCTTTGTGGGTGAAAACTTGTCACAAATAAAAGGCTATTCCGGTCAGTTTGTTTACTATAAATCCGTGTTTCTAAGGACTGCTCCTTTGTGTAGATCTCCACGTCAAGGAAATGTATCGTGTCACTCGTCTCAATGGTGAATTTGATTCTCGGATACATTTATTTTGTGCAAATATGTTATTATGGAAAACAACACTCATACCTCATCTTTGACATTTTAGGTAAACTGTGAAAATTTTGACAAAAATGTGAAGGTTAGTGTACTCTTATTCTGACTCCTCAATATGCTAGTTTGTTCTAGCGTTGACTTACATTAGTATCCCATACTTAATACACATCCTTTGTAACCCCATAGTGTCTTACATATGAGAAAGATTGAAAAGGAACATATAGCTCCCACCCTGAAGATGGATCTTGAATCCGAATCGCGTTGGTCATTGAGACACCCTAAAGGAGCTATGTTGGAGTTTCTGTGATTTTGTCATGACTCTTGTTTAGGTACAAGTGTGAAGATTGTAAACACTGGACTGTGTTTAATTTGCACAGACGCCCGGCCTGTGCCGATGGCTACAACACATTTATGCTAACATGAATAATGGTTTATGTACTGAAATAGTGCTAATAAATGTGATCTTTCTATGTTCAAATTATCTAAAGTAATTTTCTTTTGATGTTAATGGTGATTATAAATGTTTGTTTGGTCTTTACCTTTGAACGTTTTCTAATAAGAATACATATTAATACTGCTTACTGACCCACGCCATACTGTGTTATTTACATATTGATACCTTTGAAGAAACACATGGACCGTTGTCCCCCTAGGAGTGCATATTTGGGCTACTGTGTAGTGATACATGGGGCCTCATTACAACTGAGGTGGAACGGGTTAACGGGCTCTGCTAAAGGAGGAAGACCCGTTAAACCCGTTCAGCCTCATTACAAGCTCCCCTCGCAGGACCCGGTAAAGAACGCCTGGTCAAACCAGACGTCCTCACCGGGTGCCGCGAGAGGAAGAGGGAGAAAACAACAGGCCGCTCGTAATCGGCCTGTTGTTTGATCCCTCTCCCATTCCCATTGAGCCCTATGGGGGCTCAAATGGGAATGGGGAAGGTCCGGGCCCGGGTTCCTGGAGGGAGGAATTACCGGACGCTCCGAACTCGGAATGGCCCGGTAATTCCCCATTCAGGGAACCCGGACCCGATTTTGGCAGCAGCCATGCCGCCAATAGCGGCATGGCTACCGCCAAAGTTGTAATGAGGCCCATTGTCTGCAACGTCAGATCTATTGTGGGCACTGATCGCTCAATAGAGACTAAGGAGTTTTACACTAGGAGGACCATTTCACAAAAACAGCAGCAATTAATTGATGAAACAGTGCTGTGATGTGATATGCCTACCATGAAAAGGAAAATACCTGGGGACAAGTGGGAACATGCACACCCACAGGCCCAGAAGGTTTCTGTGAATCTGAAAATGAACAGGTTCCTCTTTATTACCAAGTGTGAGTCAAAATGCTGCAGAGTATCGCTTTAAAAAAAACGAAACCATGGGCCTCATTACGAGGTT
Organism: Ambystoma mexicanum; assembly: GCF_040938575.1. Taxonomy (NCBI): domain Eukaryota; kingdom Metazoa; phylum Chordata; class Amphibia; order Caudata; family Ambystomatidae; genus Ambystoma; species Ambystoma mexicanum. The sequence continues at coordinate 1,351,341,297 of NC_090931.1, forward strand.
GGAGCTAGCCTTGCCGGTAAGAGCGGCAAGGCTACCTCCTTACCGGCATGAAAGTCCAGCACCCGCAAACGGGAAATTACCGGGGTATTCTGACCCCGCCAGACCCGGTAATTGCCCTTTCATGGGTGCCAGTGCCGGTAGATCCCCATTCCCATTTCAGCCCCATAGGGCTCAATGGGAATGGGGATGCCTGTAGCACTGGCACCATTCATAACCATGCCGGTGCTACAGGCTTGCTGTGCTCGCGGGTGCCTTTCATTCCACCAGGGCAGACCTGGCGGAATGAAAGGCACCCGTTGCACAACTCGGAGTTTGCCGGTCCAGATACAGCGGTAACGGTAAGCTTACCAGTACCGTTGTGTCGGACCAGCAACCTTGTAATGAGGCCCATATAGTGTGTATCTGATAAGTCACAACAGCTAAGTCACAACATGGCTGTCATGTTGGGAGTGGAGTTATGTACGTTCTCCTTTGTAGCAATCTCTGACTTCAATTGACTCCTGGAACTGACATATCGCTGGTAGGAAATTCCAAAGTTCCGAGAATTATAAAAATCATCTACCAATTGTTCGTAAAACGTACACGAAATACAGCACACAGCTCATTTCTGTACAGTGTTGCTACAAGAAAATACCAATATGCATTTTATTTAGACAAACATTTTGAGACACTACTTCATTCATTAAGTAAATTAATCTCTATTGGAGAAGATTACATAGATGTAAGATTATAGTAGCAATTGTGAGATGGTTAAGTCATGTTACTTTTGGGTGAACTTAACATACAGATGATTAGAACAGCAGGCGATCCTTTACCTAAAAACACATCATTCATGTATGTTTAATATATTTTAGATAAAGAGGTATGACTCGGTCTCATATGCTATGTTGCTGTGTCTTCTCAAGTGAAATGATTCTATTTTGAACAATGTATTAAATGTGTGTATTGCATTTTAAAAAATGGGAGTTAATGCGAGTTTTAGTAAATATTCTATCAGACACATAGAGCAGAATAATTTCCATATGTGTTCTGTCTCTCCACATTGTGTTCACCTCTCCCACAGAGCAGAACCATGCCTTAATGTGACTGGATCTCACAGAAGGTGAATTTTCTATCACAGTTTTGGGGGATTACCCATAGAGTTGAGCGCTTCCATAGATTGTCCTGGGTCATCTACAGATTGGCACCACGGCCTCAATTGTTGTTTCTTCCCCATAATGCTGGGCCTCTCCGATGCTGAGCAGAGTCTCTTCCACACATTGTCCATCTCTCTCACAGAGCATGGATACTGGCCCAATTCTTTCATCCCCATAAATATTCAAGCCCCTCAAACAGTCTATCTTGCTCAACCACACAGTGAAAACAATGCCAACATTATGCTGGCTGTCACACACAGAAGACCCTCTCCCACAATCAGCATTGCTATTTCCAAGTGGTTTCAGGCTGCTTTGTGGGTAGCCCAATGGTGGTTTTAGGCATTGATCTCCTGTGCTCACTAATATAGGCAAAAGTGGATGGCCACCTATTTTTCAGGTTTTCACTGCGCATTTTCTGGTGATTTTGAGCGAGCAGCATGCTTTCCAGTGGCCATTCTGATGTTTCCGCTGCCAGCAATGCTCAGTGATGTTGCAGGGCTTGGATGAGTGGGTTAATGCATCCCACACATACTACAAGCTGGGCTCGCGGGTGCCAGTCAGCAGAGCAGCACCCATGAGCACAGCAAGTCAGATGCACCGGCACCATTGCAAACGGTGCCGGTGCATACAACGTCCCCATTCCCATTGAGCCCTATAGGGACTGACAGGAACTGGCACCCAGCAATGTAGGATTACTGGGTCTGGCAAAGTCGGGATACCCCGGTAATTCCTCATTACCGCAAGGCTACCTCCAACCTCGTAATGAGGCCCAATGTTTTATAACAAGAGACAAGATGGGAAACAGATACTCTGCAGAGTAAAGGAGGGGGTTCAGGGGTGCACTGGCTTGTGCTGTCTCCCATAGGAGAAGAGTTAATGCATCAATTTGGAAACCATACACAACAAAATTCAAAACTTGTCATCAATATATTATAGAGCTTATTTCAGGTGCAGATGGGCTAAAGTCACAAGTCCATTTGGGACAAATATAAACAGCAAAAATACGAAACCATGTATCACTACACAGTAGCCCAAATATGCACTCCTAGGGCGACAACGGTCCCTGTGTTTGTTCAACGATATCAATATCTAAATAACACAAGTTGGTGTGGGTCAGTAAGCAGTATTAATAAGTATTCTTATTCGAAAACGTTCAAAGGTAAAGACCAAACAAACATTTACAATCATCATTAATATCAAAAGAAAATGACTTTAGATCATTAGAACATAGAAAAAGCACATTTATTAGCACTGTTCTATACATAAACCATTATTCATGTTAGCATAAATGTGTTGTAGCCATCAGCACAGGCCAGGCGTTTACAATCTTCACACTTTGATGTTAACAAGAGTCATAACAAAATCAAAGAAACTCCAAAATAGCTCCTTTAGGGTGTCTCAATGACTAACGTGTTTTGGATTCCAGATCCATCTTCAGGGTGGGAGCTATATGTTCCTTTTCAATCTTTCTCATATGTGAGACCCTATGGGGTTACAAAGGATGCATATTAAGTATGGGATACTGATGTAAGTCAACACTAGAACAAACTACCATATTGAGGAGTCAGAATAAGAGTACACTAACCTTCACATTCTTGTCAAAATGTTCTAACAGTTTACCTAAAATGTCAAAGATGAGGTATGTGTGTTATGTTCCAAAATAACATATTTGCACAAAATAAAGGCAGCTGTTTTGCTGGCCACAGGCCAGAAGCAATTAAAGGCTACTCACCCAATCACTTGGGTACAGTCAATAGATAGTAGGAGTTGGCGGTGGCAGAGTCAAACAAGTTGAATCTATAACAGTGAAAAAATGGGAATTGCAACTAGCAGTTGAGACTAGGAAGACCCAAGGGGTCGGGGAACATAAATAAATCTGACACGTAACAATGAAAGGATACCATGGTGAGTCTAGGTGTTAAATCTCTCATAATCTATATCAGCATGCACATAATAGTGAATAGTGTGATTACCCCATTGTGGTATGCTGGCAGGGAGAAAGTGCACATCAAAGTATGCGCCTTTAGTCCCTGTCCCGCTTTGGCTGTATGTCTCTGCTGCACAGGGGCAACATTCAGCGCTCTAGAGTGCATGTTGTCCTCTTGTAAGCTACCATGGAGGTAATAGACCTGACGTGCAGTGGTGGGAAGCAAAGGAACAAGCCTCCTAATGTGTTCAGTGATGTCCGGGAGCAACTTGAAAAGTCATTGCACGCGATGTCCCAAAATCAAGGAGATACTTGATTGAAAGTACAGTGGGGGAGAACAGGACAACAACCTACTCATGTAAACAGTCCCAGTTTACAGAATTACTTGTCGTACGCGTAAGAAAGACAGAGATCATGTAAAGATCACGGTCAGGATAGGGCTTATCTGACTCGCGAGGACCATGGACACACCAGCCGCCTAGTCGCGGCTGACACTGGAGCTGCAATGTTAAGACGGTCGTCAGGGTTTCCGCACGTATGCATGGATCGTAATGAAAACATCCAAGGTGATTAGGGGTATCATCACCCTCTCAGATAACGGAGTGGGTGTGGAGGCACAACCGCAGACAAAATAGAGATATTTATCTGCGGGGTGCCCCCATGCTAAAGACACTCCGTAATGGTGTCTCAAAAAAACAGTCACTAGAGGGAGCTCTACTCAGAACGTATCAACCGGACCTTCTGCCTTTGGACATACTCAGAGGACAGGTCTCTTTACAGGATACAGTAACTATGTATACTTCATTAGCTGACAACAATGCAGAAGTCAGTAGACTAGACCGATAGTAAGCCGATCGGTATGAGGAGAGTGAACAGTCAGCATTTACTAGATTGAATGTAAACACCTTAGGGGCCAGGACCGACAGCTCAAGTATATTAAGGGCAGCATTGGTGACAAAGATTATTTGAATGGCCGCTTAAAAAATTCTCATACCTCATGAAGTGGTACAGAGCATACGATGATGGACACACAAAGTGAACCTGCTATTGACATACAATGCCATAATATTGGAACAAGTAACATAGAGCACCCAACAAGAGTTGGTTCCCTAAAAGCTTGAAAAAATCTTATTACCAATATAATGATACTAAACATACAATGATGAACATACATCTTAAACCAACAGTTTCATAGTTAAATCATGCCCCAGTCTTAAGTACTCTAACTTAACATGTGTAGTCATACGAGCATTATCACATCTCTGTAAGTAGCAGTCGACATGCTCAATTTTCTTGTAAGTTCATAGCCGACTGAACAGATGTCTAAGTTCCTTTAAAAAGAACACATTAGGTCAAACTCATTGTTCATCCCCCTAGGGCTCAGTGAATCCAAAAGGTCAACCCACAAAATTTCTCTCGAACATTTTGTATTGGATATCACCTCCCCTGCTGCCCATTGTCACCTGTTCAAGGATCACACACTTGAGCTGAGCAATCTTATGCCGGGCTTCCAGGAAGTGCATGGATAATCGAGACTTAGGATTTTTGGTCCTAATATTTGACTTGTGTTCTGCCCATCTTGTCTTGACCTTCCTGGTGGTCATACCCACGTAATAAAATCCACATTGGCACTTGAGTGCATAGATCACGTTATTCGAATCACAAGTACATGAATGTTTTAGCAGAATGGGTTTCCCGAGTGTGGATATGAAATACTGTTTCCTAGAATAATATTCCCACAATGTTGACAGGTGTGGCATGGGATTGTCCCTTAAAATCCACGTTTGGTTGGTGGCTGGAGAACTACTGCCTTTACCAAACTGTTGCGTAGAGATCTGCTTTTCTTGGTTGCGAATATAGGAGGTTTATGAAACAGCTGTTGGAGTTGGGGATCCATTGCCAGCACTGGCCAATTCTTTTGTATTATCTTCTTAAATCTCCTGCTCTGTGTTGTGTGTGTACTAACATAGACCAAAGATTCCATCATCTTGGGTGGTTTTGGAATGAGAAGTGTCTCTCGATCAATCCGGCTGACTTTCTCCACAACTTCAGAGATGAGTGTTGGGTTATAACCTCTAGCCGTGAAATTGGCCCACAGCGAGAGGGACTGGCGTGCATACTCAGAGTCCTCAGAGATGTTTTTGCAATAGCGCAGGATTTGACTTAGGGGAACGCTATTGATTGTTCTTTGTGGGTGAAAACTTGTCACAAATAAAAGGCTATTCCGGTCAGTTTGTTTACTATAAATCCGTGTTTCTAAGGACTGCTCCTTTGTGTAGATCTCCACGTCAAGGAAATGTATCGTGTCACTCGTCTCAATGGTGAATTTGATTCTCGGATACATTTATTTTGTGCAAATATGTTATTATGGAAAACAACACTCATACCTCATCTTTGACATTTTAGGTAAACTGTGAAAATTTTGACAAAAATGTGAAGGTTAGTGTACTCTTATTCTGACTCCTCAATATGCTAGTTTGTTCTAGCGTTGACTTACATTAGTATCCCATACTTAATACACATCCTTTGTAACCCCATAGTGTCTTACATATGAGAAAGATTGAAAAGGAACATATAGCTCCCACCCTGAAGATGGATCTTGAATCCGAATCGCGTTGGTCATTGAGACACCCTAAAGGAGCTATGTTGGAGTTTCTGTGATTTTGTCATGACTCTTGTTTAGGTACAAGTGTGAAGATTGTAAACACTGGACTGTGTTTAATTTGCACAGACGCCCGGCCTGTGCCGATGGCTACAACACATTTATGCTAACATGAATAATGGTTTATGTACTGAAATAGTGCTAATAAATGTGATCTTTCTATGTTCAAATTATCTAAAGTAATTTTCTTTTGATGTTAATGGTGATTATAAATGTTTGTTTGGTCTTTACCTTTGAACGTTTTCTAATAAGAATACATATTAATACTGCTTACTGACCCACGCCATACTGTGTTATTTACATATTGATACCTTTGAAGAAACACATGGACCGTTGTCCCCCTAGGAGTGCATATTTGGGCTACTGTGTAGTGATACATGGGGCCTCATTACAACTGAGGTGGAACGGGTTAACGGGCTCCGCTAAAGGAGGAAGACCCGTTAAACCCGTTCAGCCTCATTACAAGCTCCCCTCGCAGGACCCGGTAAAGAACGCCTGGTCAAACCAGACGTCCTCACCGGGTGCCGCGAGAGGAAGAGGGAGAAAACAACAGGCCGCTCGTAATCGGCCTGTTGTTTGATCCCTCTCCCATTCCCATTGAGCCCTATGGGGGCTCAAATGGGAATGGGGAAGGTCCGGGCCCGGGTTCCTGGAGGGAGGAATTACCGGACGCTCCGAACTCGGAATGGCCCGGTAATTCCCCATTCAGGGAACCCGGACCCGATTTTGGCAGCAGCCATGCCGCCAATAGCGGCATGGCTACCGCCAAAGTCGTAATGAGGCCCATTGTCTGCAACGTCAGATCTATTGTGGGCACTGATCGCTCAATAGAGACTAAGGAGTTTTACACTAGGAGGACCATTTCACAAAAACAGCAGCAATTAATTGATGAAACAGTGCTGTGATGTGATATGCCTACCATGAAAAGGAAAATACCTGGGGACAAGTGGGAACATGCACACCCACAGGCCCAGAAGGTTTCTGTGAATCTGAAAATGAACAGGTTCCTCTTTATTACCAAGTGTGAGTCAAAATGCTGCAGAGTATCGCTTTAAAAAAAACGAAACCATGGGCCTCATTACGAGGTTGGAGCTAGCCTTGCCGGTAAGAGCGGCAAGGCTACCTCCTTACCGGCATGAAAGTCCAGCACCCGCAAACGGGAAATTACCGGGGTATTCTGACCCCGCCAGACCCGGTAATTGCCCTTTCATGGGTGCCAGTGCCGGTAGATCCCCATTCCCATTTCAGCCCCATAGGGCTCAATGGGAATGGGGATGCCTGTAGCACTGGCACCATTCATAACCATGCCGGTGCTACAGGCTTGCTGTGCTCGCGGGTGCCTTTCATTCCACCAGGGCAGACCTGGCGGAATGAAAGGCACCCGTTGCACAACTCGGAGTTTGCCGGTCCAGATACAGCGGTAACGGTAAGCTTACCAGTACCGTTGTGTCGGACCAGCAACCTTGTAATGAGGCCCATATAGTGTGTATCTGATAAGTCACAACAGCTAAGTCACAACATGGCTGTCATGTTGGGAGTGGAGTTATGTACGTTCTCCTTTGTAGCAATCTCTGACTTCAATTGACTCCTGGAACTGACATATCGCTGGTAGGAAATTCCAAAGTTCCGAGAATTATAAAAATCATCTACCAATTGTTCGTAAAACGTACACGAAATACAGCACACAGCTCATTTCTGTACAGTGTTGCTACAAGAAAATACCAATATGCATTTTATTTAGACAAACATTTTGAGACACTACTTCATTCATTAAGTAAATTAATCTCTATTGGAGAAGATTACATAGATGTAAGATTATAGTAGCAATTGTGAGATGGTTAAGTCATGTTACTTTTGGGTGAACTTAACATACAGATGATTAGAACAGCAGGCGATCCTTTACCTAAAAACACATCATTCATGTATGTTTAATATATTTTAGATAAAGAGGTATGACTCGGTCTCATATGCTATGTTGCTGTGTCTTCTCAAGTGAAATGATTCTATTTTGAACAATGTATTAAATGTGTGTATTGCATTTTAAAAAATGGGAGTTAATGCGAGTTTTAGTAAATATTCTATCAGACACATAGAGCAGAATAATTTCCATATGTGTTCTGTCTCTCCACATTGTGTTCACCTCTCCCACAGAGCAGAACCATGCCTTAATGTGACTGGATCTCACAGAAGGTGAATTTTCTATCACAGTTTTGGGGGATTACCCATAGAGTTGAGCGCTTCCATAGATTGTCCTGGGTCATCTACAGATTGGCACCACGGCCTCAATTGTTGTTTCTTCCCCATAATGCTGGGCCTCTCCGATGCTGAGCAGAGTCTCTTCCACACATTGTCCATCTCTCTCACAGAGCATGGATACTGGCCCAATTCTTTCATCCCCATAAATATTCAAGCCCCTCAAACAGTCTATCTTGCTCAACCACACAGTGAAAACAATGCCAACATTATGCTGGCTGTCACACACAGAAGACCCTCTCCCACAACGTTTCTGGATCTCACACTTAGCAGCTCCTTACTGAACTATGGTTTCTGTGTTTCCTGCTCTACCACAAAGTGGGGCCTCTTCCAAAAAGTGTCCTTCTCCTTCACAGAGCAGAGCCACTCCCAACATTGCTCAGCTTTACTACAGAGTTTCGCCTCTGCCACCACTTCTCCTACAGGTTTTCAAACTCTCTCAAAGGGTGGTCCATCAACTTAATATAATAGTACTTTGCATAGTGCACCTAGAAACACTTGTGTACAGGCACGTTATAAATGCCACATCATATCATATCGTAGTGGAATTGCTTATTCCATTTTTCTGGACTTCCTACATACAGATTTACTTCCAAAAGTTTCCCAGCTCATCAAGCGAGCACAGCCACTGCCTCGAAATCTGTGGCTCTCCTACCGAATAAGGCATTGCTTACAACTGTTTTGCATTTCCTTCAGTATGGTCCTTCTTTCTCAATTTTTCTGGATTCGCGACAGGGCTGTGGCACTTCCACATATTATCCAGCCCTTCTACAAAGTTTCTGTTTCCCCAACTAGTGGAGTCATTCACACATTTTGGATCTGTCACAAAGCAGAACCTCTTCCATAATCTTCTGTTGCTTCCACAAAGTAAAGCCTCTGGCATAGTTGTCCCGCTCTCTCACAGAGTGAAGGAATTGCTTCAGTTGTTCGGTCTTTCCACCAATGATTCTGGCTCTCCCACAGAGCACAGCCTATCTGCCAGGTTGTCTGGCTCTTTCACAGTACGGTTCTGACACATAACAGAGATACTTTCTAATTGACTTTCTATGTATTTTATGGATGACCCACATACAGAGACACTACCATACGTTTCTGAGTTATCTTACAAAACAGAGACATTGCCTACTTTATGTGGCTTTCCCAAAAATGTGTTTCTCGTCTGCTTTGTTTGCTCACCCTCAGAGTTAAACCACTAACTTGATGTTTCTGGATTCCACATACAGAGTCACTCCCACAGTATTTCCAGATCTCCTACACAGTTGAGTCACTGCCTTCAGTTGGCAGGCACTAGCTCAGAGCATAGCATCGCCCACAATTGTGCTTTACAGTTCTCATGCAGATCACTTACTCAATGTGTCTTCCTCTTCCACAGAGTGAAACCACAGTCTCAATGAATCCACTCTCCTACATAGTGGACTACAGTCAACAGTTTTTTCAAGACTCCAACACAGCTGAACTTTGTTGCAATTCTACTGGCCACCCAAGAACAGAGCCACTCACTCAATTTACTTTGTCTCAATCTCCCCTAGGGAGGAAGGTCACCCAACATGGCTGCTCATTTTATTCACTCTTGCCAATTTACTTACAAGAGCAAATGCTAGTTCTGGAGCAGGTACCTCTCAAGAACATCTTCAAAAGTCAGGTGTTCCAGCCCTCTCCCCCTCAACTAACCAGAATCTGACAATGCATGTTCTGTGGGCTTGCATACAGAATCAATATGTCCCACCAAGTCTGCCAACATTGTGCCACACATAGCGTCAATGCATCAATGGCACTATTGCAAGCAGGCTTCAGTGGTGCAAACATTGTCCTGATGCTGGTTGATGCAACCAGCATAGACTATGCCTGGTTGCAGACAGAGTGTGGGGGATGTAGGACATCTTGTGTCAGGATATCTGGTGATGAGCATGCCTATCACCCTGGAAGGAAATTGTGCTCTAGCACCTTGAAGCGTCTTTTGTGCTAGATAGAATTATCAATAAAAGATCTCAGTCCAAATAACCAGTGTGACTAAATAAATATGAGAAAGAACTACTTTATTTTCAGTTTAATGAATCAGGGTCAACTAGCAAACATCAGATGGATGCTTGAACACTCACACACAAACTTGATTACACAGAGGTCTTATACCACAATATGCATCATCTATGATGTCATCCTACATGGCAAACCATAAAACGTATTAGCGCGAGGGATGGCTTACGGGAACAAATCTATTTATAGAATGTATATGGGTTAGTACTTCATTGACTGTCTCTTATCTGTAAAACACAACTCAAATTACCTCTTAATACATATAATACTGATTATAGCGAACAAAATGGCAGCGGATTGGCCTATGCAACATTGTATAGCAGGTTGTCCCATATACCCACTGATTGGTTGGCATTCTGAACCAAACTTGGACTTTCAGCTCGGCTAGCAGCACGTAAGAAAACCGAAACCCAGGTGCCTGAATCACATCAGATTGCTCCATACTTTCCCAATTAGTTCATCATTTCTCATCAGACCGGCCATGAGCCAAAGTTTCCCATCTGTAGTTGACTTTGATCTCTGTTCTAGGACATTCAAGGAAGTGAAAGCACATCACTATCACCATCCGAGGCTTAATGAATAGCCATTGTTTTTTTTTTATTTCTGAGTCACAAGTGAAAAGACCACGAATTTGTCCATGCCAGCCTCTTATTTACTGCTATTTGATTTAATTATACTGAGTGTCATTGCTCTTCTTGGCCCCTAGAGGCCTGCTCACTCTACCTTGTATAGACTTTATACACTTTTAATCGTCAAATACTTGGCTGTTGCAGATGTTTTTTTTCTTCTTTAATCTAAGAGAAATATGTCTCATCCATGGTTTATCCATCTGTCTCCCTTTGTGCTTTGCAGCTATTCCTACAAAACAGCATCCTTGATCCCAAGCCATAGACTCCTCTTTGTTTTGCATACAAAGCTGTTCTTCCAGCGTCTCCTGACTCTGCAACCTTAATCTGTTTCTGAAGTAGTTGAATTGAATATTTAGAAAAGCCAGCATCATGACTAGCACCAACCTCGGAATGAAGCCCATTGTCCCTCTTAAGTATTTTCATATTGTCTCAGTATGGCTTTGTATATCTTCTATATGACACTCTATCAATGTCAGATTTCACTCAGCGCTCCATGATGCCCAATGGTGGATGCTGGCATCTTTCCATATGGCATCCTTCCACACTTTCAGTGCGAGAGTACATTTGATACAGTTGTCTGAGTGCATATCGTCTCTCATACACTCGATGTGGTAAAGGTAAAGGCATAACACATGAAGTCTCACAGAGGGCCCTCAGATAGGGCCCTTCTCCTGCTGTTCCAGTATAACGGTGGTGAGGGGGCGGTAGTTTGGGAAAATGCATCCAACTGCACCTCTACAAATGGAAACTATCTCACCATCATCAACGCTGTCAAAGGGTTCTTAGGTTGTGTTAATGGTGGCAAGTAAGTAAACAAAAAAGTAAGGAAAAGATGTCTTAAGCACAAACAAATATCCCTGACAAGCTAGCATCAAGACTTGGAAAAAGAAAACAAACTGATAACCCATGACACGTGACACATGCAAAATATGTATTGCCAGGAGCCCCAGTCCAATGTGGCTAGCTACACATGGCTGTTGTGCTGAGGTCACAACATTCCACATTAATCTCTACTTGACACCCCTTTGGCAACAGTTGTACACAACTGTTCATCCATCCTCCCTTAAGGCAGGCTTAAGTACTGCCACATCCATGGCCAGGCGAGCACTTTCTTTATTGGGGAGGCCTCCAGACACTTCTGGTATGTACCCCTCTGCAATAGTAGACACTTGTTTAAGTCTTCTTCATCCTTATCCTACTCCTTATGTGCCATCTGTTGTGTAGCCCCACAGGTCTATGCTCTGTCAATTGAGGTTCTTCCTTCACCTCAACCACCACCTCCTCATGACAGAATGGCTGTGGAACAAACTTTGGAGAATGCTCATTCACCAAACCTTCTACACTCTCATAAGCCTCCACCTCTTCTATCCATCATCCAAATCCTCCACTGCTCCCTCCCCATCACATCCTGACCATCACCCTGCTGAGTCCCAACCACCTCATTGTGAACATTGCTGTCACATTCTGAAAAACATGGATATACTATGGCTCAAGGTAGATGCAACCCTTCTCTCTGATACGTCTGTCCAGGAATCAAAAATACCTCCTAGGTCAGAAGATCTGGGAAAGGTCTGAGTAATATTGCCTTACCGCCGGCTTTAAGAGCAGATCAATCATACTTGGTTTTCTGCAAGCACCTAAAAACTCTGCTATTCAACCAGCATTCAAGCCTTGTGGAACTTGTCTTAATGAAACTGTTACATTCTAAAGAACTACCTTATATGTCTTTTTATACAGATGTCCCATTGGTAAATAGCACCTTGATGTGTGGGGGTTTAGCACACTCTATACATGGATAAACAAATAAATGAATAAATAAATAAGGCACTCACATTGCTTTAAAATGAAAGCATAAGAAGTTAGACATAAATGCACAATCAAGCGGGTTGTGTAAAACCAGTGTTGTCTCCATTCTTACCGTACCTTGGAGAGAGTGATTGAAAACATGAAACCTAAGTGGCAGCTCCTACAGACTATTGTCTGAGACCATATACCAAGGCTGACCACCCCACACTAGTTGCCAGAGGATGAAAATGTCTATAGGGTCCACCCGGGTGGGATGAGGTACACAACTAAGAGAGTGGAACAGCAACCACCCAAAGGCAGGAGGAACTAGAACTGCCAGCAAGGCAACTACAGAAAGGAGAAAGGGACAGGTTTCCAGTAAAATCGCAAACAGTACCACCAGGGCGTATTCCAAACAATGTTACAAACAGTACCCTGTGGTCAGATTCCAAAGAAGTCACCAAAAGTATGACTCATAGCATTACCCGAGGGCAATTCAGGAGTAAACTCTGGGGAATTCTGGATCAATTCAGGGCAAGCAGGAGTAGTACCAAAATGAGGATCCAAGAACAAGATCATGGGACAGACCAAGGTCAATTCTGGGAAGGCAATCGCAGTACAAACCAAGAGTCAAATAGCAAGGTAAGGAGAAAGCCCATAGTCAGCAAAAAGCAATAAGCAGTGTCCAAAATAATGCAAAGTGATGCCACCACAGCAAGAAACAAATCCTGTAGTGAAGCAGTTGGTCTGATTCTCAAGTACCTTATATCTTCTATTTTCATGGGCAAACGCTGAAGCAATGAGTGCAGACAATCTTTTCATGCCTGAGTTGCGCACTGCCGGAATTAGTGTATGTGCAATTCATGGCTATGCCCCTTCGGACTTGCAGTCTCTGAATGACCAATCATTTATCCCCTCGGATTACACAACTGTATATGTTGTTTTATTTTATATGGGCTGATCCATTTGTTAAACAGGGATTTGCGGGCAGAATGGCACACTATTCTCCATTTTTCAGCACACAAATTCCATAAATCAGCCCCATAATGTTGAATGAAACAACCAAAGGCAACTCATGTATCTAGTAGTTGCTGAAAAAGTAATGTTTTTCTTTAAGCATGTGATATCTGTTGCTGCTTTTATATATGTGGGGGGAGGTCATTCTAGCTATGTTACAATACACTGCGTTTTTTTCACCAGAATGGAGAATGTGTAAAATAAACAATGTAATACGGTTTAAACAGAGTGGTCTAGTTGGAAGATACAGCTTTAGCTGGCTGAAAACACTAAACCAACTAAAGGGAGTAAACTAATGTTTTTATTTAGTTCATCAAATACCCTGGGGAGGTGGGTGGTCTGCCCTCTGAAGAAAGTAGACGGACAGCATCCATTTGCTTATTCCCTCCACTTGAGCCCTGTACAAATCATATTAAACATACACCATGCCAGAACACAAGTATTTTCCTGCAGATGTTTGAATCCATTAATGGGCAATGGTTGCCACCTTAACCATTATTCTGTCCTAAATGTTTAATCAGTACAGTTATTACACCATGTGAGTGGCATGATATGCATATGTCTAGATAGGTATGATCCTAGCCACATTTATGAATATCCCAAAGACTGTGAATACAACTCTTAGAAGCACTTATGTGCATAACATTAAACTACAGGAGTTTAGACCATAGAATGGCCCTGGCAATGGTGCCTAGATCAGATTGACAAAGGAAGATCCACATTTCCATGAATAATCACAGGTATTAACTAGTTCCACTTACAATCCTGTTGACCAGGGATGACATACCAAGGTGTGACTCTGTCTTCAATTTTGGGAGAATAGGTAGGGGCTAAAAGTCCAATATCAAGGGGGAAGCATGGTTGCCATTAATCTTGGTGGTACTGCGAGATCCAATATGTGAAAACTCGGTTTTTGCACAATTAAGTTCCAACCAATTATTTGGAATCCAGTCTTTGATGACATAAAACATATTATTTAAGTGCTTAGTGTCATGGGTTGGGACTCCAGAAGATTTAAAGACAGCTGTATATCGTCAGCATAACAATGGTATCCCACACCAAGCCTAAGGGGTATCAAGGCTATTTGTCATTAGAGCAATACATTAATCTTGCTAAACACATACAACGGGATTGTAGCTCTATGTTGTTGCATTCCAATGTTGATTAGCATCTGCCAGAATATTTTGCCATTCTTATTATGTATAAGCTTCAGTATTTCTAACTATATGTTTTTGGATTGTTCCTCCCACTAATATTTAAGCCAATTTCTAGATAACTGTGTACATTTTCTTAAGCTTTCTTATCCCACTCCAAGTGGCTGCTTTTTTAAATAAATGCATCATCTAAACTAAGGTCTCATGGTTTATAGACCATGGGCCTCAATACGAGTTTGGAGGTAGCCATGGTGCTATTAGCGCCATGGCTGCCTCCAAACCCGTGTCCGGGTCTGGGTAGTCGGAATGGGGACTTACCGGGTCATTCCAACCTTGGAGGACCCGGTAAGTCCCCATTCTGAAAACCATTCCCCATTCCCATTCGAGCCCCCATAGGGCTCAATGGGAATGGGGAAGGAGCTAATAACAGGCCTGCAAATAGCTGGCCCGCTATTAGCTCCCTTGTCCCTTAGTGGCACCCGCTAAGGGCAGCTGGACCTCGGAATGCGGTGGTAGGGGGTTAATGGCACTGGCATCCTTACCGGCCCCGTTAACCCCCTACCGCCATACTCGTAATGAGGCCCATGTTCTCTTCTTTTTGGCACTGGGACATGTCTCATTTTTCAGATTACAATTGCAACTGTTTACTTGGTTTTTAACCACCATGTACAGCACTATCATAGCGGTCCCAGCAGCCCCAGAGACTTTACCTCGCCTAACGTTTGTCACTATCTGCCCATTAAAAGTTGTTTGCAGAGTAATTCATTATATGGGTAGATCAATTCCATTATAATTTTGGATTTAAATCTAGCTAACCCACATAACATCACAATCATTCATACCTTCTACTAATTCCACATTCCTAGATAGATTGGGCCTCATTACGACCTCGGCGGTAGCCATGCCGCTATTGGCGTCATGGCTGCCGCCGAAATCACATCCGGGTTCCCTGAATGGGGAATTACCGGGCCATTCCGAGTTTGGAGGGCCCGGTAATTCCTCCCTCCAGGAACCCGGGCCCACACCTTCCCCATTCCCATTTCAGCCCCCATGGGGCTGAATGGGAATGGGAGAGGGAGCAAACAACGGGCTGATTACGAGTGGCCTGTTGTTTGCTCCCTCTTCCCCTCGCGGGACCCGGTAACGACGCCTGGTTTTACCAGGCGTCCTTACGGGTCCCGCGAGGGGACCTCGTAATGTGGCGGAACGGGTTTAACGGGTCCACCTCCTTTTGCGGAGCCCGTTAACCCGTTCCACCAGGGTTGTAATGAGGCCCATTGACTTGTAATAGAGGACTCAGTTGTTTAATGTGTTGTATACTACAATTGTACCGATGAGAGGACTATTTTCTAGAAAACTATTAATAATTAGTCCACAATGTCAAGTTGGCAACAAACCACTACCCATTCAAAGACTTAATATAACCTTTGGCAAGCCCCAAAAATTCAGATGCTTACCTAACTATAGCCTCCTTCTTTCTGCTTCATGTCCAGAGGATTCCTGGAACACTGGTGGGGTGAGCTTTTGTCTTAACAGTTACAGCTGGACTGTCAGCATAACTCTGGTGTCTTCACTCATATCACCATGCTGAGGCCCCACTGTACAGCTAAGGAGAGTCAGGAGCTGGGCCTGATATGCATATGGTCTTTCCCCTTCTGTAATGGCTTGGCACGCTGAAAAACAACAGTATGGAGGGTTGCCCAAAGCTGTGCCAATTGTTATAATTTGTTCAAAACCTTCCAGCGATCAGCTTTTGGTTTCTCTTTATTCACCCCGAGTGGGACCCAGATGTGGGTCCTGAGCCTGCTGGGACTAGAGACCCAAGCTACTCCTAACTGATGATGCCCAACAAGGCCTAAACATGTCTGGGGTTGCATGTAGTCTTGTGAAAAAGGGATATGTCCTAGCTGTTTGGGCTGTACTGCCCCTTTGGGGAGGGACCATGTCTGATTTGCATGTGGTCTTTCCCCTTCTGTAATGACTTAGCAGGCTGAAAACCGATGATCTGAGGGGTTGCCCAGATCTGTGCCCCTGGTTATGATTTGTTCAAAACATTCCTGCCATCAACTTTTGGTTTTGCTTTATCCACTGGTCTTAAGCCAGACAGTGAAGAATCACAATTGCTGTCGGGTCCTATCTGCTCCAAGCAGAAATATTGGTAAATAGTTGGGAGGTCCCACAGGTTACATTTCAGAACCCCTTCCCACAGCTGTTTTCAGTCAGTTTTACTCTTCTCCGGCAGAGACAAATTATTGCCCTGACTTCCTCGAAGATTGGAGGTGCTGTGCTCAACCACAGGAAAAGTTGGACTACATCTGAATGCTGCTCAACTAAAATAGGGGGTTGGTTACTTGTAGTCTGTTCAACTGGAATAGAAGACATGCCTTCACCTTCAAGCCCGCTAGGTAACTGCTAAGTCAGGGTTGCACAGTCTTAGACTGAAAGGTCTACCATAACTCCATATTCTGCCATTCTGATCACATAAAGCATCTTTAGGAAACAATGTAAATTATCTCTTCAGCAACCTTTCTATCTGATTACTGATCCTCCTAGCATTTTTATAAATCTGAGCTCAGGTTCAAGAAATGATCCTACAGAATATTTAGAAGTGGCAGATGGGGTCAAGGAGTTTTATTCCTAATTTAGCAATAGGCATAGTGCCTGTCCCTGTATTTGTAACATGTGATAAGCAATACCTCCCTAAGCTAGATTTTCATTAACTCCTGACAGGTACTAATGATCGGTAGCCCCTTAAATGTAAGGGCTTTCTGTCTAAAGGTGATGGCCTGTAGGTACATTATTTTTCTGTCTACACTTCCTCTGGGAACAATCTGGATGACACCTATCAGGGAAACCAGTTGCATAGTGCCTTGTAATCAAGCTGGGCACTTGTCTAGTCTACAACACCCATTTACACATTTCCTTTGATCTTACTGTCTCTTTTTGTTTCCCTTACTACACTATCCTCTTCCCTTCCTATTTCACCTACTGTCAACCCTCTCTCTCCCTACTGCTTTGTCTCCTGTCCCTCCAATGATCCTCTTCCTATTACTCACCTCCACCCTCCACCCTCCAATATTACTCTTTGTTAATCTGCCTCACCACCCTACTGCCTTTTCCCCACAACCCCTATACTATTCTCTCCACACACTCAATACTACTTCCAACTCTACACTGTCAATCTCCCCAAATGTATGCCATTAGTACTTCACTTCCACACTTCTTTAACTCCCAACTCGTTGCTACCACGTCCCTCACGTTCAGGGCACTATTACTCCACTCTACCCTCTCTTTAATCACCCTCTTTCCACTTCCCCAGCCAGCCTTAACTCACATCTTCTCAAACAGACTTCTGCAATGTGGCCCAGTGGACGTATTATAGAAGGCCACCCTAGTTCTGATGAACAGGGGTACTCTGAGAGGTAAGCCAAACCTAATCATGGTACGCATGGAGAGCGGTCAAGGCTTGGTCTCAGCAGAACTTGATTGAGGTCCGTAATGAGTCCACACAGTGAAGTACACCATAATTTAATTTGGACATATAAGTACAAAAATACTCTATTATAGGCCAGGGGCCCAAAAACAAACTGTAAAAATGAAGCAAGCAGGTAATGTTATCAAACAACACTGGGTTATTAAACATATATATAGTCACCTTTGATTTGTAGAAATACATACAATAACATATTCAACTGAAAGAAGGTAAGTAGTGATGCAGTAAGTAAAAACAGTTCACAAGAATGATAGCCTAACTTATTAAAGTCAATCCATATGTTGAATGGGCTTTGTGCCCAAAAGTCACAGAGCTTCTTCTTAGGGGAGGGGACAGGTGTAGGAAGAGTTCTTGTGGTGCTGAGAAATGTTCCAGAAGACTTGTTACCAATATTACAGATAACTACGATTACTTTCCAATGTTTAGAACAGCTTTTGGATCAAATGATCAGAAAACGATGGAATGGGATAAACCAAAGTTAATTCTAATGTTTATTATAGGGGAGATGGGTGGTTGAATGGTTTGTGAGTACTCACCCGTGTGACTTAGATTTTTCCAAAGGACTGGGCAGGTTGACTCGCAGTCGCTTGAGGTAGGTTTTTCCACTGTTGGATCCAGTAGAAGATGCTGAGGAGCTACGGGTGCAACAATATTTCTGGTCGGGTCCAGGAGCTGAGTGCAATCCTTTGCAATGATGAAATTCAGCAGACACTGATGCAAGCCTCTTCAGGACACTCTACCAGACGGGAGAAGGCTGGTTCCAGCGAAGTCACCACACAAAGGTGACAGCAGATGTTTCTCTAGTCGCAGTTGAATCAGACCATTCAGGACAGGACACCTTGATACTGGCAAGCTAAACCTGGCACAAAGGCAATTTTGGACACTATCTAGTGACCACCAAAGTCCCAGACGAAAACACAGAACAGTGACACTTCTGTCGATTTAGCCCACTGGAGAGCTGATCGGTACACTGGGTGGTCTAGGGATGATAATGAGGGCTCAGGACAGCTGTATCTTGAGAAGGTATTGAGACCGGTTGTCCTACCAGTCCAAGGGTTAAAACACTGCACCTTGCCCGAATTTAGAAGTGTGCCTAATAACGTGCCCTAGTTGAATTCAGAAGTATCCCTAATACCCTCTCTGTGCAAATTGAACTCGGACGTATGCCTAATACCCTCTCAGTGTACTTAATATCCCTCTCTCTGCAATAGTGTGCCCCGTAGCGTTGAGTTATTAGCTGAATATAGAAGCATCCCTAATATCCTATCTGTACAAAACTCAAATTTAGAATTGGGCCTAATAGCGCCCCTTGCTCGAATCTAGAAGTGTGCCTAATAGCGTGCCCTGGTTCATAGTCAAAACATCGAAAAACCAAAGGTCGAAAGTCAAAATATCGAGAAAAAAAAGGGTCGGGAAAAAAAGTCGCATTTTTTTTATAACATTTTTTATTCGAAATGGGGGGGTTCCCCCCTAACCCCCCCTTTTTTTTTTTGTTACCTTTTTTTTTACATACGAGTGCCAAAAAACAAATCTAAATAAAAAAATAAATTATTCGACTTTCTTTTTTTCGACTTTTTTTTCTGACTTTTTTGTCTTTCGACATTTTTTTTCCGATATTTTAACTGCACACCACGTGCCCCCATTGAATTTAGAACTACCGTTAGAAAGCCCTCCTAAACTGAATTTAAAAGTACACCTAAAACCATACATGTGGTGTTGCTACATTCAATTTCGTCCTAATAGGTTACCTGTATTCCAGCTTACTAGAAGAAAGCCTACCCAACAGCGCAACTGTGCTGTAGTTGCAACTAAATAGGCCGCCTAATCAGCATATCCTAAGGTCTAGCTACACTTCAAAATGGCCTAATATCTGCAACCTAGCACAACACTAAAACCTAGAATAAATGAATAATACCTCCGGGTTTAGTGAAACCCTGTAACCAAGACGAATCTCACGCAGTGTCCAATAAAGTGTAAGTTGCACCTGAAACTACACCTAATAGCTTGTACTAACCATGAGTGCACCCACTCCACCATGGTTTGCTGAAAACGACCACCATGGACCGCCTCCACTCTCAGGTCTGCCTTGCCTCCCGTCCCCCCCTTCCCAAATCATCCCACCCTCCTTCACATCCCCTACCCTTCCCCTTTCCAAACACCAAGCCAGAGGGGCACGATGGCGAACCAACCATCTTAAGACCACTGCTCCCCCGAACCCCACCACCGACCAGCCTATGTTGATCATGCCCGCTCCCCTCATTATCATACCGGGCACACCCCGCCCTGCAATCATCCACCCCCCGCCTTTCCCACAAACCCCCACCATCTTCCTCCCTCAACCACACCCTTTCCCCTCCCTAAAAACTGCACGCCTAGCCCTAGCAAGAACAGAAGCTTCATCCCTCTCCCCCTCTCACCCCCCTACACTCTCTCACACACCAATCGCAACAAAGACACTAAAGAGGAAACATACCGGGTCCCCCTCAATCTCTCAGCACTCTTCGCCTCCCCTGTCTCGACCTACCACCTCTTTCCCCCAATCACCACCTTCCCCCCTCGCTGCACCCTTCCTGAAACCCCTCTCCTTTGATTTCTCACCACTGCAACTGAAACTCCTAACTGCCCACCCCCCGGGCCAAAGCCAATCATCCTAACACACGCATCCTCCCACTCCCACCCGAAACCCACCAACTTTTCTGCTCGCCCACTTTTCCCATCGATCATCAACCACCCTACCCCTCTCCCTCTCCAGTTTCCACTCTTTCCCCCCACCCCCTTCCGCTCCAGTTCTGACACCAACCTCACCTACCGAAGTGAACTGCATCCTATTTAATGCCCGATCCTTAGCAAAAAACAGACACTGCATCTTTGACCTCATTGCCTCTGACAAACCAGACCTGGTTTTCATCACCGAAACTTGGTTCTCTGATGACTTCGCCCCAATCGATAATGAAGCCTTCCCCCCTGACTACTCCCTCATCCCACTGAACCGTCCCTCTAGAGGTGGGGGAATAGCATTCGTCTTCAAGTCTCACTTCCACGCCTCAATCATCGACAACCAACCTTCCATTCCTTCCTGCGAATCACTCCTCGTTAAACTATCCCTCTCCCCGTCGTTCTCACACAGCTTCCTAATAATCTACAGACCCTGTGACTATGATAGGCAATTCTCAAACTACCTCTGCGACTCTATTGCCACCCTTCAACTAAACCATCCCAACCTCACCCTCCTTAGAGACTTCAACATATGGCTCGACATCCCCACCAATCCTATGACACACTCTCTGGTTGACGGTCTAGACGCAATTAACCTCCAACCCCACATAAACAGCACGACTCACTATAAAGGACACACGCTGGATGCCATCTTTAGCTCCCACAACCGGATACATCTAAACCTCCCCACCCCTATCATCTGGTCCGATCACTTCATTGTGTCTTTTGCCATTCGCTCACCCGACCCCCTTCCCGTACATTAATCTGAACCTCCGAAGCTACGCAAATGCTGGAAAAAACTAATAATTGTTCCTGACCTAGCCGATGCACTCCTCCAGTCTCCACCTCCTACCTGCCAACTCAATAAACAACTAACCCCCGACACCTTTGACTCATGGCTCAACACCTCACTAAGGTGGCTCACACCCTCTTGCAAACCATCAGCCCACCGTGGCCTGTTCCCTAGATGGTTCACACCTGAGCTGAAGACCACTAAACAACTATATAAATACCTAGAATGCAAATGGCAGAAAGACAAAACCCAGGAGAGCTGAGCCACCTTGGCCCGACACCTTCATCAGTACAAGGCCGAAATCCGGAAAGCAAAAAAAGCCCACTACAACTCCCAAATCCTAAACTGCAAAAACCCCAGCAAAGAACTTCACAAATTCATCTCCGAATTCACAAAACCGGCATGCACTACGACCGTCCCGATCCCCTCAAAATCACTGTGCGACTCTCTCTCTCACTCCACTTTTATGCCACGGCTCTCGAGAGAACAAATGCTCTAACCACCAAACTGGCTCTTTTACATACACCAGGCAACACCCCCCATACCGACCAACCAACCGCCTGCGACCACTTTACAACCAACGTTCGAATCCTTTAGTCCAATATCACCAGACCAATTTCTCAAACTTCTATCTGCCCGCAAACCATCCGGCTCTCCGCTAGACCCTTACTCGGCCTCAACCCTCAAAGAAATTTTCGCTTCCACCTGCGCAGGAGAACACGCAAGATCCATCATAAATGACTCCCTTTCCTCGGGTACCTTTCCCGACGCATTCAAAACGGTTCATGTCAAATCTCTAATAAAAAAAACCTATGTCGACCCTCTCGAGCCCAAAAACTACCGCCCCATCTCAAACACCAGATTCCTTGCCAAACTCATTGACCGAACCGCCTACTCCCAACTAAATGCCTTTGTCAAAGCCAACAATCTCGTAAACCCCGCACCATCAGGTTTCAGAGCCCATCACAGAACTGAAACCACCCTAACATCAATCTGGGACGACCTTAAAATGACGGCTGACTCTGCGGTATGCGCTGCATTAATCCTTCTTGACCTATCAGCCGCCTTCGACACAATCAATCACTCAATCCTCCTTGAACGCCTCCACTCCCTAGGAATTTGTGGAACCGCTCTTAAATGGATAGCCTCATTCCTCAAAGATAGGTACCAAATAATGATACTCTCCACCTATTCCTCCCAAGCCCGACCAGTCGACACAGGAGTCCCACAAGGAGCATGCCTATCTGCCCTCCTGTTCAATCTCTACTTGATTACCCTCCCACCAATAATTCGTTCGCACAACATCCTGTGTTACAATTACGCTGATGACACTCAACTAATTCTAAAACTCCTGAACTCAAAACCCAACTGCCGACCTGACCTCGCCTCCTGCCTCCTTGACATGGAGTTCTGGATGACCCAAAGCCACCTCTTGTTAAACCCCTCCAAAACTGAAATCATGGTATGTGGCAATTCCGGACTTCTTCCACACCCACTACCCTGGCCATCCGCCATGGACAACTCACGGACCCCTTCTAACTCAGTGAAAAACCTTGGATGCACCCTTGACTCTGACCTAACACTCTCGCGCCAAGTCAACAACATCTCAAAGTCCTGCCACTACCACCTTAAAACCCTTAGGTGCATCTTTCCATATCTCTCCTTTCCCAACAGACTCTTCGTGGTCCAATCAATTGTTATATCAAGACTGGACTACGCAAACCCCCTCTACCTCGGAGTTCACGCTTACCAACTGAATAAACTTCAAAGGGCACAAAGCGCCGCAGCCAAACTGCTACTTGCGCTTGGCCCAAGAGACCACATCTCCCCAGCCCTTAAGACTCTGCACTGGCTTCCCGTGGCCTGAAGGGTGACTTTCAAAACCTTATGCATCTCCCATCGAGCATTGCATAAAACCGGACCTCAATATCTTCAAGACAAACTAAAACCCTATCACCATCCACGCATGCTAAAATCAAGCTCAGCCGGCCTCCTAGTCATACCTAAGACAAACTCAGTCACGTTAGGTGTATCATCATTCTCAGACTTGGCCCCCACTCTGTGGAACGCACTCCCACCCCACATCTGCCTAACTGAAGATCTAATGTCTTTCCACAAACTACTGAAAACCTGCCTCTTCCCCTAAAACCAACCCGTAGAACGAGTAAAGTAGATCAAAGCAGTGAATTGCATAATAAGAATAAATCGTACGAAAACAGTAACTAGTTTCAAATTAATGAAATGGATGTAATGCATGATGAATGAACTAAGTGAATGGAGTGGATGAAATCTTTAGAATGGATGAAGCATGTGGAACGGATGAATGCGCTGAGCGGATGAATGTGTTGAGCAGATGAGGGTGTAGATCAGATGAGTGTGTAGACTGGATGAGTGTGTAGATCCGATGAGTGTGTAGAACGGATGAGTATGTTGAGCGGATGAGTGTGTAGAGTGGCTGGATGTGTGGAGCGGACGAGTGTGTAGAGCAGATATGTGCGTTAGTGCAGTGAAGTGTGTAGAATGCAGGAGTGCGTAGAGCAGATGAATGGGCAGAACGGATGAGTGCAGAACGGATTAGTGTAGAGCGGATGAGTGTGTAGAGTGGATGAGTGCAGAAGTGCGGAAGAGTCTGTAGAACGTTGGAGCAGATGAATGTGCAGACCGGATGAGTGTATAGAGCGGATGAGTGTATAGAGCGGAATAGTATTTAGAGCGGATGAGTATATAGAGCGGATGAGTACTTAGAGCGGATGAGTATATAGAGCGGATGAGTGTATAGAGCGGGTGAGTGTATAGAGCGGATGGGTGAACAGAGCGGATGGGTGAGCAGAGCAGATGGTTCGGAAGAGTGCACAGAGCGGAAGAGTGCGCCGAGTGGAAGAGTGCGCGATTGGAAGAGTGCGCCAAGCGGAGGAGTGCGCCGAGCGGAGGAGTGGGTAAGAATGGAGGAGTGTGCAGAGCGGATGATTGCGTAGGACAGACTAGTGGGTAGAGCCGACGAGTGTATGGAACAGATGAGTACATATGAGCAAATGAGTGCGTAAGAAAGGAGGGGTGCATAAGAGCGAGTGAGCATGTAGAGCGAGTGAACGCATAGAGCGGGTGAGTGTGTAGAGCGGACGAGTGCCTAGAGCGGACGAGTGCCTAGAGCGGACGAGCGCCTAGAACGTATGAGTGCCTAGAGCGGAGGAGTGACGTAGAGCGGATGACTGGCATAGAGCGGATGACTGGCATAGAGCGGACGAATTGCGTAGAGCGGTTGAGTTGCGTAGAGCGGATGAGTGCTTAGAGCGGATGAGTGCATAGATCATGTAGATCGGATGAGTGCCTAGAACGAAAGAATGCATAGAGCGGATGATTGCGTAGAGCGGATGAGTACGTAGAGCCGCTGAATGCGTACTGCGGTGGGAACGGGTGAAATATGTGGATGGAATGGGTGACATATATGAATAGAACGAGTGATGTATGTGAATAGAACTGATGATGTATGTGGATGGAACGCGTAACGTATGTGGATGAAACGGGTGACGTATGTAGACGGATGACATCTGTGGATGGAACGGGTAACGTATGTGGATGGAATGGGCAATGTATGTGGATCGAATGGGTGACGTATGTGGATGGAATTGGTGACGTATGTGGATGGAACGGGTGACGTATGTGGATGAAATGAGTGATGTATATGGATGGAACCTGTGAAATATGTGGATGGAACGGATGAAGCATGTAGATGATACGGGTGAAATATGCGGATGAAGTGCATAAAACAACTTAGAATACATAGAACGGATCGGAGTAAATAGAACAGATTTGAATGCATGAAACGGATTGGAGTGCGTGGAACGGATTGGAGTGTGTGGAACAGATTGGAGTGCGTAGAGCAGATTGGAGTGCGTGGAGCAGATTGGAGTGTGTGGAGCAGACTGGAAGCGGACTGGACTGCGTGGGGCGGACTGGAGTGCGTGCGGTGGACTGGAGTGAGTGGGGCAGACTAGAGTGCGTGGGGCGGACTGGAGTGCATGGGGCGGACTGGAGAGCATGGAGCGGACTGAGTGCGTGGGGCGACTGGAGTGTGTGGGGCGGACTGGAGTGCATGGGGCAGACTGGAGTGCGTGGGGCGGAATGGAGTGCATGAGCCAGACTAGAGTGCGTGAGTCAGACTGGAGTGCGTGGAGCGGACTGGAGTGCACGGAAAAGACTGGAGTGCATGGAACGGACTGGAGTGCATGGAAAGTTTGAAAGAGCATGTAACCCATCATATCACATCACCACGCTTATTCTCTTCTTTACACCACCATTCAACTAGAACACAGAGATACTATGACACGATTCGGTATAACTTTTCTTATACCAACATCTGCTGCATACCCCCCATCACTCTAAGTAAACACTGCTGGTTACACCCCCCACAGCCAGGCGTTCTCCTCAGGCCTAACGCAGCCACATTCAGTCTGGACAAATCCTGCCAGAACGAACACATACTCCTGATCTCTCAACCACCACACCTACTGCTAAGAAGCAGCTATTACACAAATGCCAAACCAGCTGCACACATATCCGGTGCTCTCACGCACCTTTGACTCTCTCTACTCTCTCTACTGACTCGAACTCCGGTTCCCAAGGGCGTTCAACCTACCAACGCCTTCAGACCATACCAATGGTACATAAGGCGCTATATAAATGCAAAGTAACATAACATAACATAACTGCAGAGGGCATTCGCAGATAAGGTATTCCAGCAGGGCTTCACTGGGCCAAATGCAGGAAGGGGTCCCTGTCCTCTTCAGGAGTCATCCACGGATCTTCAGCCATCTGATCTTTTCCACACTTATCTGAAGAAATGGCTGCAGGAGTCCTCTTCTTATCCCAAATCCTGGCTGGAAGCATGTCCAAGCCAACCAATGGTAAGGATCTTCACCATTCAAACAGCCAGCAGTGGTCCAATCAGGGACCACTGTGAGTTTCACTCATGTACACTCCCAGATTCTCCGTCACCATGGATGTAGAGTGGGGCTAGACAGTCCCACCCACTTCCTATGTCCACACACTATTGGCATGAAGTAGCTCACAAAAACAGCAGATTTCCTGGGTGATTGCCTGACCAGCTATTTATTTATCTCAAAAGTCAGGAACAAGGCCAAGAAACAATATAGCTAAAGAACACATGAAAAATCTGGTGGTATGGCCATTTTAGAGCACTAGGCAAGTTGAATGGCCAGATGCCATGAACGCAAATGTGCACACTAAAAATACTTCAACAACTGTACATTTGTATCTGCTACCACCAGATTGTCTTTAGGCACATATTAAAGGAACCAAAAACCCCAGTGTAAAAGACTAGGCTGATATAAATGTATTCCCACATTCCCACAGCACTGTATTGTAAGATGTTGTATGCACTGTTAAAAGGTTAACAGGTAAAAAGTAAAAAGACAAAAGGGAAAATAGTTTTCCAGTACTGATGGTCGGAGGACTGATCCGTTTCCCCATGACAAGGAGCAAATGGCCAGGGGAGTGAAGCTGAAGGCTACACTTCCCTGTAAAAAAGTCAGCACAGGTTCAAAAACAAAAGCAAAATGTTTGCGGGGCCTTAGACTATGGAGGGAAATTTGCCTAAAAGATAAATAGTCCCTAACAGCATCATACTCTCATTCTTTCAGTCACACACCTTATATATATGTCTCACAATACAGTACCATTTTCTCTTACCAACCAATACATCCCCTTCACTGTAAACCACCTCCACGTTCCTTTCCTTTCCGCCATCCTTCCTCCTTCTGGTCTCTCAAGGGGTGTGCAGACTCTGGGTACCCCTGGGCAGTTTCTTGTGGGCTGTTGTTTCTTTAGCCCATAACAATGGGCTGTTGGTATCTTCAGTTTCCTGAAACAAACAAACAGAAACTGGGCAGCATTTGGAAACGGAGATATAGGGTCATTAAGAGTGGTACCACATAGAGACAGAACAGGGGTGGGGCCATGCCAACTACCACCTTCCCCATCTGGGATAGGACTGTGTCTGGCTTCCCAGCCAATGCTGAGAGTGGTCCCCATGTCCTCTTGACCGTGTTAGGGTACTGAGCCCATCACATTTGCAATGCAGGCACTCTTAAAGTGTAGGATCTGCCTCGCTGGTACATGACCCGGGTGCCTGCCTAGCAGCAAAACATTCACCCCGAATGACAGCCATAGTTTGTTTGGTTGCTTTCTGATGGTCACCATCATGTTTGGTTGTGGGGACTTCATCACAGGTATTTATCACACAGACATATTCCCATTAATTGATCATGGGTGACAACTTAAGCTTAGCTAAAGCTCAACCACGTCTATTTGCACAGTACAGTTATGAATCAGTCATGGCCATTCTTTGTTTGGAATGTTATACTTTTTCGTGAACTAGAAACATTAAGGGGACTCCAGGCAAAGAAATATCCACGCCCGTGCCTGGGAAAAACATATATGTATAGAAAACAACTAGAAGACCGGGAAATATAAACTTGTACAGGTAGCAGACCGATTAGAGGCAATGCTCGCAATGAGCCTATTCTCTTACAGTGCTGTAAAACATATATAAAACGCAGGAAAGTGAAAAAATTCAATTCACTACCATAACATGTATGAAAAAAATAGATATCTTTTAATTGAGAAACATTTCTTACAATATTTCATAATATATCAATCATAAAAACATGATAGAAAAATAGAAATCAGAAAAGTATATATAAATCAGATTTGTACAATAATATTAACTGACCACAAAATGCCACAAGCAACTAAACCAGACCCATTCATATCTCCAAATACTCCATCCATACTGCACTCACACATGCTTAAAATACATTGGTCAAAACTGTCAAAATAAATAGACATAACAAAGCATGAAAACAATTTACATCACGCAAAAAATATATGTAAAAAATCTTTTTAAACACAATTTTCAACACCTAGACAGTAGTCTTACTATACTGCTAGGACCGGAGCGTCCCACAACTGAGAGGCAAAAATTGTCAGCTTAGTTGACAAGAAAATAAGAGACCCATCAAAGAACCAACATGTTTCTCTCCATCTTCGTTGTTGGATAATTGGATAGGAAATTCATCAGGGAAGAGAGAGGTCAGGAGTCTCTGGAGTCAAATGATACTAGAATGTCACAAAGCACTGCATCAAAGTTTTGGTCTGCCACCTAAACAAGAAAGTAAGAATCACAATTCACATTCAAAATGAATAAGAAAGGAACAGTGAAATTATAATGCTGCTCTATCAATGGGATGGATATAGAGGTCCGAGGACCTAAAAGACCACCGAACAAGTAGAGCCACAACCATAAATGGGAGGACCACTGGGGTGAAAGAACTGCAGTAATGGAGTTCTGAGAACAACTGTCCCTGTGAGGGAGTCAAGCAATTGGAAAGGGTCTCAATAAATGGTTTCAAGAATAGAACTAGTCACTCCGTACCTAATCAGTCAAACTATATTCAATAGATGACAAGATCCGAGTGCGGATCCAGACAGGCATCAATTACCACAGGTTCGATTAATAAATGGTATATTGTTCAATCCAACAAAGAAAATACCACATGTTAGCACTTACTCAATCCAGACCGATAGTGGTTCGGTAAAAGTAGGCAACGTGATCAATCTCTAAGTATGTAGCCACGCATGTATCGAAGTATTGTTAGTACTACTGCACCCTACAAGGAGGAGAGGAAAAACAAAAAAATTCAAAAATTCACGTGGGTGCTTCAATTCATAAATAGTGCCAGATCTCACGTCCGTAGGAATATAATCCCCAGTAGATAGAAACGGGATAGGTAAAAAAAAAACTTACATATCAACCTAGTGTAAGCAGAACCATACTGTGTTTACTAATTATGGCCCCACTATGTCGGGCAAAGTTGAATCAGAAGGAGTCATCCAACATATAGAATACCATGTAGGATCGCGTTAGGATGTGATGACCGAAGCCTGTAGAAATAATTAGACAAACAAATGGGCGATCATCAGTTTCATCAGTCACAAGACCGGGAGCACGAAAAGTAAACTACCGAAACCGGCATCGTAATGTGTGTCAATATGTTCGAGGTTAAAGAAATAAACGCACAAGCTCCCGTGTCTGAATAAATAGACTGAGCATGAATACAGCCCATAGTCAGCAGAGAAAATGAAGTCACCCTCGTATCATGAATGAATTCAAATACAAGCCGGTAAACTACGGCTACAAATGTCAAAATCCGGTCTAAAAAGTAATATATCTGTAAAACACTCACCCGGAATAAATGCCAAAATTCTGTCTGTGAGCAAAACAAAGGAGTTGTCCCAAACATGGTAAATGGACTACCAGAAGAGTGGAAGAGGGCTCAATATATGTGATGACACCGTCAGAAAACACATCACATGATGAACACAGCGTGACGGACCGACTGTGCGGCCATAGTGTAGTGGTATAAAAAATAGCACGGACCCGCAAGCAACTGATGTTAAATCGAGAGACTGTGATCGGGTGGCTATAAAAAGTCGACCACGGTAAGGTGCCGCTGATCAAAAACAATAAAATAAAATGCGAATAAGAAGTCGCCAGGATTATGCATAGGACACCTATTACAGAGCCAAATTGAGCTGTTCATTGAGCCCAATAAAATGGCTTTTGGTTATAAAAAATTTGCTTCATTTCCTCTTTCTTTAGGACACTTTTATTTATATTGTCACCAGAATATGAACATATTTTCTTCAGCACTGTCCAATTGAATTCATCGCAGCCATGGTTGTTGCTCAGAAAACAATGCCCAACCATAGGTGCTGCAACATTTTTGGTCCTAATGCGGCTCTTGTGTTCTGTTATTCGGACTTTAATTTTATGTTCTGTTTGTCCAATATATAATTTTGGACACTTGCACCAGGTGGCATATATAACACCACTGGTATTACAGTTATTGAAAGCGTTCTGTTGCCAAGGTTTCCTGAGGCCTATATCCACAGATGTGCTTCTTTTAGTTGAAGAACAACACTTGCACTGGCCACACAGAGCATGGCCTCTAGGTCTATTTAGACCCCATTGTTCAGTGACTGTTTTCTGTGGAATCGATTGTTCAATGATGTCATTCCTCGTGAGCAATTCCTTAAGGTTGTATGTACATTTAAAAGCACACATAGGAGCCGAAATGGGCTTGTTCCCTTTGGATAGGATGTGCCAATGTTTCCTGATTATTCTTTTTTGTGAGACAGAGGATTGTAAGTGCTCACAAACACTAGTCCATCAGAACCTGTTGTAGAAGGTCTTTTTTTATATTCCAACAGTGCCTGTCGATGATTATTGGAAGCCCTTTTAAAAGAGCGTTTAACAATTTTACATGGATAGCCTCTACTGATCAGATTCTCTCCCAAAATTATGGCTGTTTCCACAAAGGTATCCCGATTGGTACTGTTTCTTTTCAACCTTAAAAATTGTCCCGAAGAGTTTTAGGATGGAAACTATCGTATCTTAACAGGGAATTCCGATCAGTGGGTTTATGAAAAGGTTTGACTTGTAAGATATTGTTAGTAGTATCTGCAAACATGTTTAGATCTAAAAAGTCGATCGTATGTTTATCATAGTGGATGGTGAACTTCAAAAAAGGATTAATACCATTAAGCCAAGCAGAAAAGGCCAAAAGTTGTTGTTCACTTCCGTGCCAGATCATAAGCACGTCGTCAATGTATCTTTTCCATAGAGTCTGATGTTGTCGAAAAATGTTTTCTTCACTGTAAATACTCTGTTGTTCCACTGAGTCAACATAAAGATTCGCCAAGGTAGGAGCCACGGCAGAGCCCATGGCTGTACCGTGAATCTGTTGGAAAAACTCCTTGTTGAATTTAAAATAATTCTCAGTTAATGCAACGGAAGTACACCAAAGTATGAACGCATTAGGAGTCATACCTGGTGTACGTTTGGTAAGTAACAGCTCTTCAATCATATCAAGGGTAGATGATTGTGGAATGTTCGTATAGAGCAAAACAATATCAAGAGTAACCAGTATATCTTCCCTGTTGTCAAAAGGAAAATCTTCAATGAGGTTAATAACACTGGTTGAATCTTGTATGTAAGATTGCATCTCTGTCACGGAACTCTTAAGAAAAGAATCTGCAAATTTGGCTAGAGGTTCCAGTAGTGAATTTGTGCCCGATGACCCATGAGCCCTAACATCTGCCCAACCTAGTAGGCTGGGAGATTTAATCCGTAGACGCCTTATCTGCAATATGTCATCATTCGTCAAATAGTATTCAGAATAAAGTGATGTAGAGTATCACCTTCACCTGTGGGCATTGTTCAGCACTCTGCCAGACTTTTGGCGAGGAACACAGAACAGAAATAACGGAACATGGAAAATGATACCTCAGGCCTGTGCCCACCTATGTTCCATCGCAGTAGGCAAACCCTGTGTCCGTGAGCAATGTTTAAATGTATACCACTCCAGAACCTTCACTGGAGACAACGGGCCTCATTACGACCCTGGCGGAAAGGGGTTTGCGGCAGCGTTAGCTGCGCCAACCCCTTTCCGCCAATTCCGAGTTCCCTTTCCGCCATGGCGGTTTTTACACCTGCTTTTAGCAGGTGTAAAATACCATGGCGGTAAGGGTACTTGGTGTTAATTACGCCACCGTAATTTACGGTGGCGTAATTAACGCCTTCCCCACTCCCATTATGCCCTATGGGGCAAAAATGGGAATGGGGAAGGGTAAATGGGGATTGGGGATTTACCGCCCCGCCAAGGTCGGAATGGGGCGGTAAATCCCCTTACCGCCATGGCGTAAACGTAGTTTACGCCATGGCGGTAAAGTCACGGCCCAGGCGGTAACTTACCGCCTGGGTCGTAATGAGGCCCAACAACCTCTTAGTTACAAAGCACAAAGTATGTAGCGCTGTGTTGTATTTCAATCCCTTTCAACAGCTTGACAGGGTGTATTATGTGCATGGGATGAGCACAATTGCTTGGAAAACACCCATGTTGATAAGTGTATTAGCCCAACAATCAGTGCATGATTGTAATTGGGGTTGTGAAAGGTGCCTCAGCGTGGGGCACAAAAGGTTCTATGTCTGTTGGCTGCGTACAAAGGTTGCAATCCTGCGGGTGCAAACGATATCAAAATGCTATACTAATTATGAGTACATTTTGAAAGGTTGATGTTCATCTTTTGCACCAATCAGTTTATCGTTGAGGGGGGAATCCAGCATCCGCAGCTTACCATATCACCACTGAACAGCCTGGTATGGAGCGTGCATGCCCTCCTCAAAGCTTTGCGTTTTACCATTTGCGCTGCAGAGGGCACAAGGTCCGAGCATGTACGTTATAGCTGTATGTGGAGGCAATAAAACGTGGCATTGCCTCATTTGCATGAGTGTTTCCCATGCAAATCAGGGTATCTCAATAGTCCCTTTTGTATGCATTGTATTATCAAACAAGTGCCACCCAAAAGGAGCCCAACAGCAACAAAACCTGACTAGACAGAAACCAACCAGGAAACACACTCTTCTGAATTTCCAAACAAAACTTTCATTTGGTTTTACTTGGCACACAAGAACAGCTTTTAACTGTCCTCCGACAAAGCTTACTAAAGAGAGTGTGAACGGTTCTTGCTTAGAAAATGACATCATTGCACAAGCTGTTGTCTCTGCCCTTTGGGCGTTAAAGCTCCAACACTGGTACATGCATCACATTTTCAAAAATTGCCAATGACACAATGTTAAAAGCAGAGCTCATTATGCAAACACACGCTTGTAAACTGTGTATTAATGCTAATTTAAAATATACAATAATAGACAGAATAGCACCGTTACCTCGCACGGAATGCGCATGCTCGCATCTAATTCAACGTTTAACACTTGGTTTGATTTAGTAAGACACGCACTCCTTTTAACATTACATTTAATTAATTACTGTGTTCCCAATTTCTCCTTGGAAAAAAAGTAAAACAACCGTCCAACTTCGACCTTTATAATTGTTTTACTATTTGAATGGTTTCTTTGCTGAATGCAGGGTCCACATGTCTCCTTCACACATCCATTCTCCTCAGCTTCTTCATAAGAACCAATCTATGGGCCTCATTCCGAGTAGGGCGGTAAGGGTTAACAGTCACCGGTAACGAGACCGGTGCCGTTAAACCCTTACCGCCCTACTACAAGTTCCCTTTGCGGGTCCTTCCTTAACGCCTGCTTTTAGCAGGCGTTAAGGACGGGACCCGCAAAGGGACTCCGGGGTCAATAACCGTACCATAATTTACGGTACCGTTATTGCCGCCTTCCCCCTTCCCATTGAGCCCTATGGGGGCTCAAATGGGAATGGGGAATGGCCCTGGTGAATGGGGAATTACCGGTCCCTCCGACCTCGGAATGGACCGGTTATTGCTCCATTCACCAGGGAGGAGTCGGAAGGGTTTTGGAGGCAGCCATGGAGCTAATAGCTCCATGGCTACCTCCACCCTCGTAATGAGGCCCTGTCCAAGTCTTTATTCATTACTTTACATTTTAAGAAGGGTCCCCTCAAAATACTAAATCAATATTAATAATTTAGCATTTATCGATCACTGACTATTTTCCATTTTAAAAAAAGATGACACTTTTCTTCTGGATTTCTCAATACGTGCACACCATCTGTGTGAGCAAATATCGATTGTTTCGAATCTCCTCTTAATATTATCAAATTATAAATGTATATGGTTGTCTCTCTTGCAAACTAGATCCTGAGTCAGGCATAGACATTCTTAAAATGACATGATTAATATGAACAAATAAATACACAGTAAACCAAATAATGCTAAACCTATATCAGCTATGATTTAATTTGCTAAAGGACCTTCTCTATTGATCAACGCTTTATTTTAAATGACAGGGTTGCATTTCAGCGCACGAGGTGGGATCCAGTAAACACATTGGAAAATGACTTACAGTCCGCTAAATGGCACACTGCCAAATGTGGAGATGTGGTTAAAAAAAGCTGCACGTGTACTGTCTCTTTGATAAAGGGTGCAGCTGAACCAATTAAACACGTGCCTAATTACGAGTTTGGTGGTATAGCGGTAAAACCACAGAGATACCACCAAATTGTATTATTGATATTACAAGCGGTGGCATTGTTAGTCCCCATTAATTGAAGTCCCTAGCACTCCATGGGGATTTCAGCAGTATTACCACTGGTGGTATTACCTCAGGTGGAAATACTGCTGATTTGGCTGTTTTTGGGTGGTAAGGCATTGTGCTGGAGGTGTTTCCTCTGCCTTACCTCTAAACCTGTATTTCATCTGTGTGGTAATGTGGTGGTAATGCAGTGGCAATTCCGTTACCGCTGCATTACCACTGTTTTTACCATACCACCAATCTCGTAATGAGGTAGTGTTGTTACCTTTTTTTTTTAAACTCACTTTGCAATTACTGTTTTCCACACAAGTATATTTTGCAATTTTTTTTCCCTGCAGAACGATTTTGCTAAAATATATTACCCGGGAAATATTTTAGACTTGAACTATCACTTCTCAGGATGATAATGACTGCTGATACGGCTAAAGGTATCTGACAACTCCAACAACCAAGTCAGCCCTTGGCCTGTTTCACGTCTCCATCACTACTCAAAGGTTCTAGAGTATGTCAGATTCAAATGAATCACAGCCTACGTGGACAACAATGGTCCCTCTGACCCCCTCCAATGTGGGCGCGGCAGCCGTTACTCCATTGAAGCGGCACTGATCTAAGCTCAAATCCATACCCCTTCTCCTTGATTTATCTGCTTCCTTCGACATCATTGACAATCCCATTTGCTTATGTATGATTACTTACCTTGGTTCCCAGTATACCAACCTTAACCAGCTCATCCTGCCTGACTTGTCCTTATACATCTCTTGGCACTCTGACACATCGACTGCTACACCTATCTAAGTAGGAAACCCCCACAGGCCAGTAATGGCTCCCTTCCTCTTCGTTATCACATATCATCATGGAACGCCCACTTGGTCCTCTCTTTCTCAGGCCCTTAGCTATTCACTTGCATCTACAACTTTCTTTCCATCTATCACAGGCTCATACTCTGATCCCAGATGCTGATTTTTTCTAAAACAAAAGTGATATTCCTCCCTGTATCCTACATTCTGTCACTGAATCTGCCAAGCCAAAGACAAGGATTGGTTGCATGCACTTTTCATTGCAAATTAACATTTCTGTATGGGACGATCTGCCGATTGAAGGTGGCATATCTGGATTTAGCAGGTGTGCCTAGGGTGCCAACTAATAGTTATATGTAGATGGAACGGATGACTTATATGGATGGAATGGGGACGTACGTGGATGGAATGGGGACGTAAGTGGATGGAATGGGGATGTAGGTGAATGGAATGGAGATGTATGTGGATTGAACGGATGAAGTAAGTGGAAGGTACTGATGTAACATGTGAAAGATACGGGTGAAATATGTGAAAGGTACAGATGAAAATGTGGACGGGGTGCATAAAACAACTTAGAATCCACCGAAGTGATCTAAGTACATGAACCGATCCGAGGGCATGAAATGGACTGGAGTGCGTGGAAAGGACTGGAGTGCGTGGAAAGGACTGGAGTGCATGGAAAAGGACTGGAGTGCGTGGAAAGGACTTGAGTGCGTGGAATGGACTGGAGCGCGTGGAACGGACTGGATTGAGTGGAACGGTTTTGGAATGCGCGGAACGGTTTGGAGTGCATAGAATGGTTTCGGAGTGCGTGGAATGGTTCCCAGTGCGTGGAATGGTGCAGAGTGCGTGGAATGGTTCAGAGTGCGTGGAATGGTGCAGAGTGCGTGGAATGGTTCAGAGTGCGTGGAATGGTCTGGAGTGCGTGGAATGGTCCGGAGTGCGTGGAATGGCTCGGAGTGTGTGGAATGGCTCGAAGTACGTGTTATGGCTCAGAGTGCGTGGTATGGCTCAGAGCACTTGGTATGGCTCAGAGCGCGTGGTATAGCCTGGAGTGCGTGGTATGGCCCGGAGTGCATGGTATGGCCCGGAGTGCGTGGTATGGCTCAGAGTGCGTGGTATAGCTCGGAGTACGTGGAATGGACTAGAGTGCGTGGAATGGACTACAGTGCGTGGAATGGACTACAGTGCGTTGAATGGACTAGAGTGCGTGGAATGGATTAGAGCGCTTGGAATGGACTAGAGTGTGTGGAATGGACTAGATCGCATAGGAGTGCGCGACATACATGAAGGTTTGGAATACATGTAACGTTTGAAAGAGCATGTAAACCATCTTATCAGATCACCATGCTTACTCTCCTCTTTACACCACCATTCAACTAGAACACAGAGATACTATGACACCATTCGGTATAGCTGTTCTCATACCAACATCCGCCTCATACTCCACATCACTCTAACTAATCACTGCTGCTTTCACACCCCCCAGCCAGGCGTTCTCCTCAGGCCTAACGCAGCCAGAACCGGTCTGGATAAAACCTGCCAGAACAAACACATACCCCTGATCTCTCAACCACCACACCTACCGCTATGAAGCAGCTATTACACGAATGCCACACCAGCTGCACACATATCCGGTGCTGACAAGCACCTTTGACTCTCTCTACTCTCCCTACTGACTTGAACTTCGGTTCCCGAGGGCGTTCAACCTACCAGCGCCTTCAGACCATACAATTGGTCCATAAGGCGCTATATAAATGCAAAGTTACATAACATAACATATATGGTCATCTGCATGCTTTACAAATGCCAACATGTATTGTGAAAGGATTCCAGGCAGGTAAGTGAGCAGTACTTTTGAGGCTATGTCATTGCTACTATATGATGAAGGGCTTAGTTAGCAGCAGGTGGATGCACTGTCTATATCTTGGCAGTCCGAATGGACATTAATAAGTGGTTGCATTGCATGCCATCCCCACAGTCCAATGCAAGTGGCTTCCCAGTGCCTTTGCGTCCCTTTCCCCGGCATCCAACCTGGGAAGGTGTGGGGACCATTACTCAGAATAAGGTCAATTATAATTGGTTATTTATAACACGGTTAATACCCAGAGGTTTCTAAACATAGTCGTGGGGATCGAAACTGTGTTGCTCTGCATCCTCTTGTTGCATTGCCCCTGAGCTATCCTCCAGAGCTATCCTCCCGAGATGGGAAGAAGGCGAATGGGGAAAGATTAAAATAAAGTTTAATGCACAAGGGAAGTGGCAAGTTCAGGAATGAGAGTCCCACTTGATTTGGTAGACCCCCAGTGATTCAGGGTATGGGTAGAGGGAACCAGCACGACATTAATGACATGTTGGCAGAGGGGTGGTTCAAACACGGGTACGGGAACATGCTACTCTCCCACTTATGCTGGGCAACTGAGTAGGAACAGGCCATAAATGGGCAGAGTGTTCAGAAGGTCTTTAGGATGCATACCCTGATTCCCAAGATGGAGGTTTGGTAGAACATGTGATATTGGTGAAGGAATGGCTCGAGGTGATGGAATGCGATGTATGTAGTAGTTGCAAGAGAGAGGATAAAAGGCATTTGTAATCCTCCCTCTCCCATTCTGAAATGCTCCAAATTAGACACAGGGTGAAACAGTGCTCATACATCACTTAACATCTGAAGGGGGAGCTTGGAGAAGGTCATGGGGTGGAAATGAAAAGGGGGAGAAGGAATAAGGTCAAACATGTTTGTATTTGGTTAACATAGTTTTAGGGCAGGTTTGGCACCAATCTAATGCTTGAGCTCAAATATGGCGCTGGTGTGCAGGGGCACTCAGACCCATAATGGATATTTGCTCCATGCCTCAGTGTAGTACAATACTTTGTTGCTTTAGAGCTAGATTTGCACAATATAAAATCCTTCTCAAGAATACATACCTGCCCTTTCAGGGATGACTACATCATGTAAAGTGAGGATTGTTTTTTTTTTGTTTTCTTTCATGGTATAGTGTGAAAGGCCAACACATTAACTCCTCTTGCAATTACATGAATACTGTAAGCATAGGAGAAAACCACAGCATAGAGAACCATCTGTGCCCTTACTACGTGTAGGGAAAGGACAATACACTGAGAACCCCACATGTATTTTGTAGGTGGATATGAAGGCAAACACACTGAAACTTCCATTTTGAATTTCGTGGACAGAGGACAGGGGCAGTACACAGAGAACTCCAAATGCAATTACTGGGCTTAGCATCAAGGAGCCCACACCCATTTTGTAGTTGAAGAAGAAGGGAACTGTGATCATGTCTGAGTCAACTGCAGGACCCAAATGTGGTAGAAGAAAGTGTAATTGTCAGGTGAGGAATGTATCTGTTGGGTGTTTTTCACCTGCTACTGCAGCAACTGTTTGTTTAGGAGAACCCTCAATAGAACCCTCAATAGTACATGGGTCTTTGTGCTGGCCACACCCAATAGTCAGACGCTTTAGGTCTCGTCCTCTGCAAAGAATAGGGGTGCCTTTCTCAAAGGAATCTGCTCCATTGGAAAGAAATACTACTGTACATGCATGACCATTGGATAGAATCAGGTTCCAGAAGATGGTATTCAGAAAGAAGGCAGAGCGAGTTGAGCCACCAACAACCAAGGTTTAGTGGAGAGAACATCAGACATCAGTGCAAAAATAAATATACTATTACATGGTAGGAGAGGAGATTGCTGCAAATCTGCCACCTATGATTTAGTTGGAAACAGTTGACTTAAAGCTTAGGCTCCATTACATGATTTTAGAGTGAGTCTTAGATACCTATAATGTGATAATTCCATAGATAGCAAAGTATACCAAGAGAAAGAAGAGAAGGGTGCAGGCATTGATGATCTCACACAATTGGCAAGTACAAGCACTGTACACTCGAAGCAAGCTTCAGACACTTGTCGTGACAAATCAACCTCCGGGGTACCAGTGGTAAAGGGATGCATATCGGTTTCTGAACCATCAATCAGCCCCACATCTACAATACACCAGAAGAAATCCAAACAGATTGCAATAATAAGCACATTATAAACCTCCTTGGCCAATTTTGGTAGTGTATAGAACAGCAGGCTTGTCTCCAAAAGGTTGTTGATCATTGGTTAGTTGCAACTCAGTGAAAAAATACAATTAATACCAAATGATAAAAGGGACTGTACAGTCAAGGTTGTATACAAATAGCTACTTTAAATATCATCACAGCAGACAGTCGAACAACACTATGAAATATAACCCACCCTGTAAAGGAATGCAGATGACATACAGTTTCAAAGAAGGAAAAGGGATGCATTCTGGATACTGACAAGAGCGTAGTCGGCATGGTTAATAACCACAGCAGTTTGTTAAGGTTTCTTGTCTTTAGCACAAAGTTGGAAAGGATCTTAAAATGTCTATAGGAGCATTCTAGGAAGGACAAGAGGGACAGAACCACAATGTACCTTGTGCTGCAGGTGTTCCTGGTGCTCAACAGGGTTCAGTCAGATTCAAGGGGCAAGTTTCTGTAACAGAGTTCAAGATGGGAGTCAGCTGCAGGTTTCAGGCGGCAAGACGGTTCGGTGTGCAAAGCTGGACGAATGGCTCTAGGCTAGCCTACACAGTGGCTCACGGTCAGGAATCGTTGTCTCAGTGCTAATCGGCAGTTCTCAAGCACTGGTCGGGACATCTCAGACGTCTTTAAGCACTGGCAACTTGACAACAGTCAGTGTTGCCATCAATTGCGGAACGCAAAACTTGACTGGATCAAAATGTCCTTTAAAGAGGGCGTCAGTATATGCTCATCGAGGCAGTTCTCCCAGCTTCTTCAATGGGCTTGTGTCGTCCTTTATTGCGGACAGCCCACAGCTGTGGAGTGTGTTGCAGGCAGCTGCTTTCTCCTTGCTTTTAGGTTCAGAGACCTTCTGGCACTCCCTACCCAGGAAGCATGCAGAATAGCCTAGCAGGGCACCGTGTGTGCTCGCTGGTTACCTGTTATGGAGCTGCTGTAGGGTTATCTGAGTTGCGTTCCTCCCCCTGTTCTCTGGAAGCAGTTTAGGGGAGAGATCTTGTTTCCCTATTTGGATGTCCTAGCATTCCGTCACTTGTGGAAGATCTAAGGCAAACTGTACCTTCAGCCAAGGTCCAAGGTTGAGTTCTTCTTTCTTATTTCTTGCAAAGTCTTCAGATGATCTGCCAAAAGAGGGGCTTTTCCCTCTTTTAAAGCCATGTTGGCCACAGTGATTGGTGTAGGCTAAGACTAACTTAGTGAACCAATCTTGGGGTCCCTACCAACAATCGTCTGTATGAGTGAGGTAATAACCAGAGTGTTTTGCAGCAGGAAAGGTAAAGGGGTGGAAACCGAAACAAGGTGTGCCCCAGATCTAAAATGGCTGAACCCTTCTCTCAACCGAAAGAGCTCTGGACCCACTCCCTTGTGCTACTAAGTCCCACCATTCTACCTGTCTGTTGTGTTTACAAGTCTCTCGCATGAATGGTCCTCCCTGTGTGGGCCCTGTTAAAGCAGCAGGCCTCCCTTGAGGTTTCGGCAAGACTAGACTCTCTGGCCTCTGCAAACCACATTCTCGAACCTTATGAATGGGGCCCTCCTAGTGGGGTGGCTTACTGTAAACTACAGACCCAGACATGACAGTTCACTGCCATCAATATTTAGAGGTGGGAGTTGGATTCAGGTTGACACAGTGCATATGATAGGTTGTTGTGCTTCCTGCCTCCTTCGTTATCCTCTGAAGCCACGCCCTGTGTGGGCGTATTTGAAATGCCCCCTGTTGGTATGATAATCACTGCCACCAGCTGCAGGACCTAACACAAGAGCAGAGTAGATCCATGCACGCGTTGTCATTTAATCAGGCTGACCATGGCAGGGAACGGTTGGTGCTCCTCCTATTATCATTATGACTGGGGCAGACAGTGCCTGTAGGCGGTGTCCAGCCTGGTGTATATGGTTCATGATTTTGTTGTGGTGTGAGCCTAGGAAAATGTGTGTGTGGATTAGCCCCACACATTTTCCTGAGGTTGCACTACCATAATTCCATTTCATAAAAAATGTCAAAAAGCCCAGGCAAGAGCATGACCACCATGTAGATGGTTGAATTCCTCACACTAGTAGTGTACCAGTGCACAGACGTTCCCCAAAAAACATTAAAAAACCATGCTAGTAGTATTACAACGTTGCAGTTAGCCAGATCAACAGAATCTATAGAGCCTCTGTCAAGAACGCATACAAGCATATCATTCACTCCAAAGTTCACCAAGCAGATACCAATAAAAAGAAGAGCTAAGGACCTATCTGAGCCCTCTGCATAAATCAAGATTGCAGAGTTATTTCTCATCGGATAAGTAATATGTTCAAAATGTGACTTGCCATATATGTAGGACATCTGTTGTGCGAGGAAAGTCAGGTCCATTTAGGCACCTCTTCCTCTTTGGCTCTGCAGGAAATGGTATCATTGATTGATAGTAAAAGGAAAGGGGTGCAGGGCATTCTCCCAGTACCCTTCAACGGCAGGTCATGGGCAAATGTACGCCAACATCCCACAGCACTACAGCCCTGCCAGAACACCATATTTGCCTGAAGATCTCACAGCAAGCAGATGGGGGGGGGAAGACCCCTAATTACCTTAACCCAAAGCAGCTACACCACCTGAGGAATGAGTGCGCATTTTGTACAAAAAACAAGTTTATTGTACAATCACCTGGGGAGCAGTTAGATGGTGCTGCGGAATTAAACTAACCCAAGCATCAAAGAACCACATAAATTGACACATGTTATACATTTTGCAACAGTTAAAAACACTCCCATATATTTTATTACAATCCACCCCTCCACATGTGATTGGACAAACACTCTTCAAAGAAATCCCATCTTGCTCCAATTCGTACATTCTCATTGGTAGCTATTATCTTAACTACCATCTCCAGATAATATGTAA
The DNA here is from genome assembly GCF_040938575.1 of Ambystoma mexicanum. NCBI lineage: Eukaryota > Metazoa > Chordata > Amphibia > Caudata > Ambystomatidae > Ambystoma > Ambystoma mexicanum. Next base: position 1,351,383,739 of record NC_090931.1, read on the forward strand.
AACACACCTCCTTTTAGGATTTGTCCATTGCAGGTCATTACATCATTAAACAAACTGTAAAACATTTGTGTGCAAACATAATTAATTACAAGTAACAACTGGCCTGATCCCTTTATCCTTAAATGTGATTGCACATGGTCCACATATATATTTTAGCACTATGAGATAAAGCTGAGCAAACAAGTTCTCTTTGAACTGTCGATGGCTATCTCATACGCCCCTGTTTACTGGCCCCATTGACATTCTAATTTATACGACTACCACTTCAGCATATATGGCCTCTAGTTTCACCCTTAGAAAACAATTGAGTATCGGACACCATTGCCTCAGGCACCGTTTGCCTGCATCTGTATTGCTGGCCCAAGCAAATGGCCAAACCTCTCTGCACGACTTCAATGCAATGGAAAAAATGACATCTCTTCTCTGCGGAACTGCCAAGCCATAAACCACTGTGTCCTAGTCTACTGTTGACCTTCTACTGGATTACTAATTGTTTCTCAGTCAAATCCTCAAGCCTGCGAACCAGAACTTCCCAGTTACCTAACATACATCGCACAAACTGCAAGCTGCAAAGTTTGACTGGATTCATAAATAGCCCATTACATACAGATGTATATAAACTCCATTTGTATGTTCCTTAGTCTAATAAATATTTTTTCTTTTTTTACCTTGGGTTTTCGGGACAAGCCTCCTTTCGCATGTGCATTAAATCCTACCCGTCTCCCAGGAACCACGCAGTTTGGCGCACCCCATGTGTAAATCGTGTTCATGTTACATTTGGCGGTTTCAACCTTTCATCTTTCTGCCTGTGTGCAAATCTAAAATGTATCAGTCCTAAACATAAAGTAACACTAAGTGTCATATCCCATCCATAATTAACAACACTGGATACACATGAAATTGCAAGATCATGCTCTGATCGCTGGAGCCCCTTTCATCAATACTGTGCACACAAAATGAACCCCTTGTGCTCGCTTGGACCTTTAATGACCACCCCAACATCAGGGACTACATCAATATCTTTTTCAAATGTAAATATCAGAGCATTTTTAATAATGATATCTTGGATCAACCTCCTCTCCAGCTGAAGGACACTAGAGGCTCCTCTGGGAACACCAATCAGGAAGAAATCACCTCATCCCAGGAACACCAGGGACAACATCAGAGAGAGCAATCACTGATGGAGTAGGCAATCAGGTGACAAGGCCATGTGTCATCCCTTCTGGTTTTTTGATTCACTTTCTGTCTGGAACTTCACTGCTAGCAGCCATCTTGGACTGGTGGCATCTCTTCCTGCAGCCATCTTCGATAGGTGGCATCATGCCCTGTGGCCACCCTGGATCAGTGTCATCAGTGTCTATGAGCCTTTGCTTTTGCCTTTCTCCCTGTGGCACCTGTGATTACGCCAAGCTTCCCAGGTACTGTACTGTATCTTCACAGTGTTCTACTAACCTATAATGCATTCACTCTTGCTCTTCCTACTGCTCCTCCTACTCATCTGTCCCTACGCTTTATTCAATCACGCTACAACTTCCTCCTTTCCTATCCCTGTTATAAAACTCACAACACGAAACTCCCACTACTCCATCTATCTTCCTTCTCCTTCCAACAAACATAGCCAAAGAGCTAACCATATCTCCTCTAACACCTCTCCACCTCGCCTCTCTTCCTCTGAGACTCAACTTCTCTGCTCTTCCTTACTTAATCAACTGAATATTGCACTCTGGAATGCTCAGACTGTATGCAACAAAACCTCCTTCATCACTCTGCTCCCATTGTCCTTCTTGCTATCACTGACATCTGAATTTCTCCATCTGATACTTCCAATCTGGCAGCCCTGTAAGGTGTTGGACACCCACTCTCCTCCCATAACAACGCCTCGCAAAACTACATCCTTTCCAATCTCTTTTGAATTCACCATCTCTACTATTCCTCTGCCTCACTCAGGTCACATCATCTCCATCTATTCCCATCCTGGTGCCACTGGAACATTCTTTGAGGATCGTGGGCTACTCCTTGATTTTCTTACCATCCAACATCGCCTCATTCGCTTACGTGACTTTAACCTTTCCTCTCCAAGCACATCTCAGAAATATAAACTACAGTCTGCTCTTAGTGCTCACACGCTCCACTCCACCCGTAACCTACCTCCCCACGCAGTAACCATTTTGATCACCTATTCATCTCTACCTCTCTCTCAGCCATTACTACTACTGTCACACCACCCTGTGACCTTTCCTCACCACTGGCTTCACCTATTAGTTAAAGGAAATGTAAACCGTCTGCCATTCCCCCCTTTCTCTCTGACCTACAGTTTTCGCCCTCCTCCTTTACACCTTCCACAAAAACTGCCTTCTCTAGTTTCCATTCCCTATTATATGACTCATTACCCTCTCACTACCCACTGTTTACTTTCCCCCTAAATCTCAGCATCCTCCCTCAACCATGAGTCACTCCATTTACACGCTCTCTCCACACAGAAATGCACTGGCTGCTGCGCAAATGGAGGTGTACCCACTCACATGAGGATCTGCAACTACACCTCTCTCACATGAACTCTCTCATTTCCACTATTGACAGAGAGAAAAGGGAATTCTACCTAACCCTCTTAGACTGTTGCCCCAATCCATCCTTGCCAGCTACAGGGCACCCTAAACTCACTCCTCATTCCTCCTAAGTCTATGACTATCAACTCCACTCTCACAGTTAATGACCTATCTAAATTATTTGATGCAAACATTTCCAAAATTAGAGACTCTCTCCTGAATTTCCTCACACTACCTCCTCTCGCATTGTACATTCTGCCTAATCCAACATCATCCTTTGTATCGATCTCCCACTTTAGTCACACCAATACTGACCAAATACTAACTCTATTGATGAAGTCTAGCCCCTCTTGAATCCCATCAGACCCTCTTCCTCATCATCTAGTCAAGCCTACTGCCCCTTTAGTGGCCTTTCACCTCACTGAACTCTTCAACCTGTCCTTCGACTCTTCTTGCTTTGCCTCAGTTTTCAAAACAGCCACAGGGGCAGACTCGTACCTAAAAACAAACTTTTGCCTGGTGTCTCTCTGTCTGTACTACTCTAATGTGCTCAAAAGTGTTTTTTCAACCATCTTACACATTTTCATAGACATCTGCAACCTTCGAGACCCGTACAGGCAGGTTTCTGACTCTCTTTGTGTTAGGCGGAAACCTGTGCAGTTCCCTCTGGGACCACTGCAAAAGATTTAGGACTACAGGTGTTGGCGATGAACCCACTTGGTAGCAGTCTGTACCACACAGATTCAATTGGTAGCTGTGGCTGAGCAGTCAGACTTCTCTCAAGAAAAGTTGGTCAGTATAGGGAGTATACAAAATAGGGCAATTCTTCACAGCAAGGCAAGTAAACACCCAACGAGGCTTAGTGTAAAGATAGTAAGTTATTTATTTATAACAGAACGTCTATGAAAAACACTAAAGCAAAATCACGGCAAACAAATCAAAACACAATTACTCTGCGTAATGGAAAAACGATCAATCCCCCTGAACACAATATCGACAACTCTAGGTTCTACCGGTACCACTTATTTTCAGACAGAGGTGTATACCTCAACCTAGATGACACTCGAATATTTAGTTAGGATAGGAGAGAAAAAGAAAGGCAGGTAATGAAATCAACACGGTTCACTCTGATGCAGATAAAAATGCAAGACGGGAAGGCAATAATCACGATAGGTCATAAAGTTGAGAGGCCAGGCCCACTCGGAGAGAGGCAAGGCACGATGTCCCAAAAAGTCTCTATGGATGATGCCTGCAAGTCTTTGTAGCAAATGTTAACGACAGATAGAACCAGTTCAGAACAAAAGACTGAGTAAAGCTTGGAGGCAACCCCACGGAACGGAGAGGATTAACCCTTTAAGTGCCAAGGACGAGGTATCTCGTCCTTGGAAGTGCACACGCAGTGCCAAGGACGAGATAGCTCGTCCTTTTTGGCACCTTGTTTTGAGCGATCCCTGCAAAGCAGGGATCGCTCAAAACTGTAATCCAACCCCCGGGCTATGTGAGGGGGAGGTCCCCCCTCACTGCCCGGGGGTTGGATTTCCTTCAGTTTCACATCGGCGTGCGTAACGCACGTCGGCGTGAAACGGAAAGTAATTCCAACGCAGCAGCCATTTTCGGCTGCTGCGTTGGAGAGAGAAGGTGAGTGCCCTTCTAGTTCCGCCTCGATCTCCGGCTGTATTTCAAGCCGGAGATCGAGGCGGGTATCGTTGGAAAGGGGAGATCTTCCCCTTTCCAACGATACCCATTGTGTGGCTTTGCTGCCCGCGGATCGGGCGCAGGGCGCCTCGATCCGCGGGCAGCAACGTCACGGATCAAAGAAGATTCTTTTGGTGACGCGTGGGGGAGGGGGGGCTGTTTACTAGGTAAGCGGCCCCCTTCCCCCGTGGCCCCAAAGCATGGGGCCACAGCGCCAGGGACCCCTGGGGGCAGATGATCACTGCCCCCAGGGGTGAAAAAAATAAAAAAAATAAATTCGAGGGAAGGAGGGAGGTGGGAGGGGGTTTTGGGCCCTGGGGCCCACTGGGCCACCAGGGATTGACCTAAAAGTGGTGTCCCTGGAAAGGGGACTTTCTCCCCTTTCCAGGGACACCACTCATATGCCGCATTGCTGGTCACGGATCAGCGCAGAGCGCTGATCCGTGACCAGCAACCCACTGAACCACCATGGATCTGTTTGTGAGTTGGGGGGGGGCTGCTTCAGGTAAGCAGCCCTCTCCCCCCCCCAGCCCCCAAAGCATGGGGACACATGAAAATGAACCCTGGGGGCAGATGGCTGACCATCTGCCCCCAGGGAAATATATAAAAAATAAATAAAAATAATCCGAGGGATGGGGGGAGGTGGGAGGGGGTTTGGGGTCCTGGGGCCCACTAGGCCACCAGGGATTGAACAAAAAGTGGTGTCCCTGGAAAGGGGACTTTCTCCCCTTTCCAAGGACACCACATATGAGGCATTGCTGGTCACGGATCGGCGCAGAGCGCTCGATCCGTGACCAGCAACCCACTAGACCACCATGGATCTCTTTGTGAGGTGAGGGGGGGAAGGGGGCTGCTTCAAGTAAGCAGCCCTCTCCCCCCTCCCGATCCCAAAGCATGGGGGCACATGCATGTGAACCCTGGGGCAGATGGCTGACCATCTGCCCCAAGGGAATGTAAAATAAAAAAAAAAAAAATGAAATGATGGGAAACAGGGGTGGGGGAAGGGGTGGGGGCCACTAGCCACCATGGATTTTTTTACTGAATGAAAGGGGGGGTGTCCCCCCATGGGAGGGTGCCCCCCCAACCGAAGTAGAAAGGGGGCACCCCTTGTAACCCTGCCTGGGGGCAGATATCTGTTCCTAGGAAGGGGCATCTGACCCCAGGGAGGGATGCATGAGGTGGGGCCCCCCCTATCTGCCCCCAGGGAGGGTTGCATGAGGTGCGGTACATCATGTGCTGCCAATTTAGGGTGGCCCTCAGCCCCCCCTAAAAAGCAGCCTGTGATTTTGCATTTTGTTTTTTGTTTACCCAACTTGGCTTGGTGCAGATGGGCCCATTAGTGTGGCTATCTGTACCCAGGGTGCCCAAACCCTACTGCCCCATCTATTGGGGGTCCTGCCCCACCTTTTGGGGTGGCCCTCTCCCCCCTCACCCCAAATGGAGGTGGGGTGTACCTCACGCAGCCGTTTGGAGGAGGCCCAGGGAGGCCTGCATGAGGTGTGTCCCCCAGCCATTGGGCGTGAAGCGGGGGGGCACCCCAAAAGGTGGGGCAGGACCCCCAATAGATGGGGCAGTAGGCTTTGGGCACCCTGGGGGCAGATAGCCACACTAATGGGCCCATCTGCACCAAGCCAAGTTGGCTAAACAAAAAAAAATATACAAAATCACAGGCAGCTTTTTAGGGGGGGCTGAGGGCCACCCTAAATTGGCAGCACATGATGTACCGCAACGGGGGGTGGCCCTCAACCCCCCCCACCCCAAATGGAGGGCCCCACCTCATGCAACCCTCCCTGGGCGCAGATAGGGGGGGCCCCACCTCATGCATCCCTCCCTGGGGTCAGATGCCCCTTCCTAGGAGCAGATATCTGCCCCCAGGGAGGGTTGCATGAGGTGGGGCCCCCCATTTGGGGTGGGGGGGGGGGTGAGGGCCACCCCACATTGCGGTACATCAGGCGCTGCCAATTTAGGGTGGCCCCCAGCCCCCCCTAAAAAGCAGCCTGTGATTTAGCATTTTGTTTTTTGTTTACCCAACTTGGCTTGGTGCAGATGGGCCCATTAGTGTGGCTATCTGTACCCAGGGTGCCCAAACCCTACTGCCCCATCTATTGGGGGTCCTGCCCCACCTTTTGGGGTGGCCCTCTCCCCCCTCACCCCAAATGGAGGTGGGGTGTACCTCACACAGCCGTTTGGAGGAGGCCCAGGGAGGCCTGCATGAGGTGTGTCCCCCAGCCATTGGGGGTGGGGTGGGGGGGCACCCCAAAAGGTGGGGCAGGACCCCCAATAGATGGGGCAGTAAGGTTTGGGCACCATGGGGGCAGATAGCCACACTAATGGGCCCATCTGCACCAAGCCAAGTTGGGTAAACCAAAAAAAATATACAAAATCACAGGCAGCTTTTTAGGGGGGGCTGAGGGCCACCCTAAATTGGCAGCGCATGATGTACCGCAACGGGGGGTGGCCCTCAACCCCCCCCACCCCAAATGGAGGGCCCCACCTCATGCAGCTCTCCCTGGGCGCAGATAGGGGGGGGGCCCACCTCATGCATCCCTCCCTGGGGTCAGATGCCCCTTCCTAGGAGCAGATATCTGCCCCCAGGGAGGGTTGCATGTGGTGGGGCCCTCCATTTGGGGTGGGGGGGGTTGAGGGCCACCCCCCGTTGCGGTACATCAGGCGCTGCCAATTTAGCGTGGCCCCCAGCCCCCCCTAAAAAGCAGCCTGTGATTTTGCATTTTGTTTTTTGTTTACCCAACTTGGCTTGGTGCAGATGGGCCCATTAGTGTGGCTATCTGCCCCCAGGGTGCCCAAACCTTACTGCCCCATCTATTGGGGGTCCTGCCCCACCTTTTGGGGTGGCCCTCTCCCCCCTCACCCCAAATGGAGGCAGGGTGTACCTCACGCAGCCGTTTGGAGGAGGCCCAGGGAGGCCTGCATGAGGTGTGTCCCCCAGCCATTGGGCGTGAAGCGGGGGGGGGGCACCCCAAAAGGTGGGGCAGGACCCCCAATAGATGGGGCAGTAAGGTTTAGGCACCCTGGGGGCAGATAGCCACACTAATGGGCCCATCTGCACCAAGCCAAGTTGGGTAAACAAAAAAAAATATACAAAATCACAGGCTGCTTTTTAGGGGGGGGCTGAGGGCCACCCTAAATTGGCAGCGCATGATGTACCACAACGGGGGGTGGCCCTCAACCCCCCCCACCCCAAATGGAGGGCCCCACCTCATGCAACCCTCCCTGGGGGCAGATAGGGGGGGCCCCACCTCATGCATCCCTCCCTGGGGTCAGATGCCCCTTCCTAGGAGCAGATATCTGCCCCCAGGGAGGGTTGCATGAGGTGGGGCCCTCCATTTGGGGTGGGGGGGGGTTGAAGGCCACCCCCCGTTGCGGTACATCAGGCGCTGCCAATTTAGGGTGGCCCTCAGCCCCCCCTAAAAAGCAGCCTGTGATTTTGCATTTTGTTTTTTGTTTACCCAACTTGGCTTGGTGCAGATGGGCCCATTAGTGTGGCTATCTGCCCACAGGGTGCCCAAACCCTACTGCCCCATCTATTGGGGGTCCTGCCCCACCTTTTGGGGTGGCCCTCTCCCCCCTCACCCCAAATGGAGGTGGGGTGTACCTCACGCAGCCGTTTGGATTCGGCCCAGGGAGGCCTGCATGAGGTGTGTCCCCCAGCCATTGGGCGTGAAGCGGGGGGGGCACCCCAAAAGGTGGGGCAGGACCCCCAATAGATGGGGCAGTAGGCTTTGGGCACCCTGGGGGCAGATAGCCACACTAATGGGCCCATCTGCACCAAGCCAAGTTGGGTAAACAAAAAAAAATATACAAAATCACAGGCAGCTTTTTAGGGGGGGCTGAGGGCCACCCTAAATTGGCAGCACATGATGTACCGCAACGGGGGGTGGCCCTCAACCCCCCCCACCCCAAATGGAGGGCCCCACCTCATGCAACCCTCCCTGGGCGCAGATAGGGGGGGCCCCACCTCATGCATCCCTCCCTGGGGTCAGATGCCCCTTCCTAGGAGCAGATATCTGCCCCCAGGGATGGTTGCATGAGGTGGGGCCCTCCATTTGGGGAGGGGGGGGTTGAGGGCCACCCCCCGTTGCGGTACATCAGGCGCTGCCAATTTAGGGTGGCCCCCAGCCCCCCCTAAAAAGCAGCCTGTGATTTTGCATTTTGTTTTTTGTTTACCCAACTTGGCTTGGTGCAGATGGGCCCATTAGTGTGGCTATCTGCCCCCAGGGTGCCCAAACCATACTGCCCCATCTATTGGGGGTCCTGCCCCACCTTTTGGGGTGGCCCTCTCCCCCCTCACCCCAAATGGAGGTGGGGTGTACCTCACGCAGCCGTTTGGAGGAGGCCCAGGGAGGCCTGCATGAGGTGTGTCCCCCAGCCATTGGGGGTGGGGTGGGGGGCACCCCAAAAGGTGGGGCAGGACCCCCAATAGATGGGGCAGTAAGGTTTGGGCACCCTGGGGGCAGATAGCCACACTAATGGGCCCATCTGCACCAAGCCAAGTTGGGTAAACAAAAAAAAATATACAAAATCACAGGCAGCTTTTTAGGGGGGGCTGAGGGCCACCCTAAATTGGCAGCGCATGATGTACCGCAACGGGGGGTGGCCCTCAACCCCCCCCCCCCACCCCAAATGGAGGGCCCCACCTCATGCAACCCTTCCTGGGTACAGATAGGGGGGGCCCCACCTCATGCATCCCTCACTGGGGTCAGATGCCCCTTCCTAGGAGCAGATATCTGCCCCCAGGGAGGGTTGCATGAGGTGGGGCCCTCCATTTGGGGTGGGAGGGGGTTGAGGGCCACCCCCCGTTGCGGTACATCAGGCGCTGCCAATTTAGGGTGGCCCCCAGCCCCCCCTAAAAAGCAGCCTGTGATTTTGCATTTTGTTTTTTGTTTACCCAACTTGGCTTGGTGCAGATGGGCCCATTAGTGTGGCTATCTGCCCCCAGGGTGCCCAAACCATACTGCCCCATCTATTGGGGGTCCTGCCCCACCTTTTGGGTGGGCCCTCTTCCCCCTCACCCCAAATGGAGGTGGGGTGTACCTCACACAGCCGTTTGGAGGAGGCCCAGGGAGGCCTGCATGAGGTGTGTCCCCCAGCCATTGGGGGTGGGGTGGGGGGGCACCCCAAAAGGTGGGGCAGGACCCCCAATAGATGGGGCAGTAAGGTTTGGGCACCATGGGGGCAGATAGCCACACTAATGGGCCCATCTGCACCAAGCCAAGTTGGGTAAACCAAAAAAAATATACAAAATCACAGGCAGCTTTTTAGGGGGGGCTGAGGGCCACCCTAAATTGGCAGCGCATGATGTACCGCAACGGGGGGTGGCCCTCAACCCCCCCCACCCCAAATGGAGGGCCCCACCTCATGCAGCCCTCCCTGGGCGCAGATAGGGGGGGGCCCCACCTCATGCATCCCTCCCTGGGGTCAGATGCCCCTTCCTAGGAGCAGATATCTGCCCCCAGGGAGGGTTGCATGTGGTGGGGCCCTCCATTTGGGGTGGGGGGGGTTGAGGGCCACCCCCCGTTGCGGTACATCAGGCGCTGCCAATTTAGCGTGGCCCCCAGCCCCCCCTAAAAAGCAGCCTGTGATTTTGCATTTTGTTTTTTGTTTACCCAACTTGGCTTGGTGCAGATGGGCCCATTAGTGTGGCTATCTGCCCCCAGGGTGCCCAAACCCTACTGCCCCATCTATTGGGGGTCCTGCCCCACCTTTTGGGGTGGCCCTCTCCCCCCTCACCGCAAATGGAGGTGGGGGTGTACCTCACGCAGCCGTTTGGAGGAGGCCCAGGGAGGCCTGCATGAGGTGTGTCCCCCAGCCATTGGAGGTGGGGTGGGGGGGCACCCCCAAAAGGTGGGGCAGGACCCCCAATAGATGGGGCAGTAAGGTTTGGGCACCCTGGGGGCAGATAGCCACACTAATGGGCCCATCTGCACCAAGCCAAGTTGGGTAAACAAAAAAAAATATACAAAATCACAGGCAGCTTTTTAGGGGGGGCTGAGGGCCACCCTAAATTGGCAGTGCATGATGTACCGCAACGGGGGGTGGCCCTCAACCCGCCCCCACCCCAAATGGAGGGCCCCACCTCATGCAACCCTCCCTGGGCACAGATAGGGGGGGGCCCACCTCATGCATCCCTCCCTGGGGTCAGATGCCCCTTCCTAGGAGCAGATATCTGCCCCCAGGGAGGGTTGCATGAGGTGGGGCCCTCCATTTGGGGTGGGGGGGGGGGTTGAGGGCCACCCCCCGTTGCGGTACATCAGGCGCTGCCAATTTAGGGTGGCCCCCAGCCCCCCCTAAAAAGCAGCCTGTGATTTTGCATTTTGTTTTTTGTTTACCCAACTTGGCTTGGTGCAGATGGGCCCATTAGTGTGGCTATCTGCCCCCAGGGTGCCCAAACCATACTGCCCCATCTATTGGGGGTCCTGCCCCACCTTTTGGGTTGGCCCTCTTCCCCCTCACCCCAAATGGAGGTGGGGTGTACCTCACACAGCCGTTTGGAGGAGGCCCAGGGAGGCCTGCATGAGGTGTGTCCCCCAGCCATTGGGGGTGGGGTGGGGGGCACCCCAAAAGGTGGGGCAGGACCCCCAATAGATGGGGCAGTAAGGTTTGGGCACCATGGGGGCAGATAGCCACACTAATGGGCCCATCTGCACCAAGCCAAGTTGGGTAAACAAAAAAAAATATACAAAATCACAGGCAGCTTTTTAGGGGGGGCTGAGGGCCACCCTAAATTGGCAGCGCATGATGTACCGCAACGGGGGGTGGCCCTCAACCCCCCCCCCACCCCAAATGGAGGGCCCCACCTCATGCAGCCCTCCCTGGGCGCAGATAGGGGGGGCCCCACCTCATGCATCCCTCCCTGGGGTCAGATGCCCCTTCCTAGGAGCAGATATCTGCCCCCAGGGAGGGTTGCATGTGGTGGGGCCCTCCATTTGGGGTGGGGGGGGTTGAGGGCCACCCCCCGTTGCGGTACATCAGGCGCTGCCAATTTAGGGTGGCCCCCAGCCCCCCCTAAAAAGCAGCCTGTGATTTTGCATTTTGTTTTTTGTTTACCCAACTTGGCTTGGTGCAGATGGGCCCATTAGTGTGGCTATCTGCCCCCAGGGTGCCCAAACCCTACTGCCCCATCTATTGGGGGTCCTGCCCCACCTTTTGGGGTGGCCCTCTCCCCCCTCACCCCAAATGGAGGTGGGGGTGTACCTCACGCAGCCGTTTGGAGGAGGCCCAGGGAGGCCTGCATGAGGTGTGTCCCCCAGCCATTGGGGGTGGGGTGGGGGGGGGCACCCCCAAAAGGTGGGGCAGGACCCCCAATAGATGGGGCAGTAAGGTTTGAGCACCCTGGGGGCAGATAGCCACACTAATGGGCCCATCTGCACCAAGCCAAGTTGGGTAAACAAAAAAAAATATACAAAATCACAGGCTGCTTTTTAGGGGGGGCTGAGGGCCACCCTAAATTGGCAGCGCATGATGTACCGCAACGGGGGGTGGCCCTCAACCCCCCCACCCCAAATGGAGGGCCCCACCTCATGCAACCCTCCCTGGGGGCAGATATCTGCTCCTAGGAAGTGGCATCTGACCCCAGGGAGGGATGCATGAGGTGGGGCCCCCTCTATCTGCCCCCAGGGTGGGTTGCATGAGGTGGGGCCCTCCATTTGGGGTGGGGGGGGTTGAGGGCCACCCCCCGTTGCGGTACATCATGCGCTGCCAATTTAGGGTGGCCCTCAGCCCCCCCAAAAAAGCAGCCTGTGAGTTTGTATTTTGTTTTTTGTTTACCCTACTTTGCTTGGTGCAGATGGCCACATTAGTGTGACTATCTGCCCCCAGGGTGCCCAAACCCTACTGCCCCATCTATTGGGGGTCCTGCCCCACCTTTTGGGGTGGCCCTCTCCCCCCTCACCCCAAATGGAGGTGGGGTGTACCTCACGCAGCCATTTGGAGGAGGCCCAGGGAGGCCTGCATGAGGTGTGTCCCCCAGCCATTGGGGGTGGGGTGGGAGAGGGCCCCCAAAAATGGTGGGACAGGCCCCCCCAGTGGGTGGTGCAGTAAGGTTTGGGCACCCCGGCGCCAGATTGGCACACCAATGTGACCCTCTGCACCAAGGGGAGTTGGGTTACCAAAGGAAAAAAATGAAAATGGTGGAACGGTTTTTAGGGGGGGGGGCGGTGGGGCACCCCAAAGGGTCAGGGAATTTTCTAATGGGATGGGGGGTTGACCCCCTCCCCCCCGCCCGCAATGGAGTGGGTGCCAAGTCATGCAGCCCTTCCTGTGACCAGATATCTGCTCCTAGGAACGGACACCTGAGCCCAGGGAGGGGGTGCAGGACAGCCCCCACCCCCTTATCTGCCCCCGGGGAGGGCTACATTTTGCTGGTGTGACCGTAGGTAACACATGTTCTTTGTTTTGTTTACAGCTTTTTCTACCCGAGCATCTGTAACGTTATGTGAGTACTGTTTTTTATTATTCTATGGTTAGGGCCCACTGTCAGTGGGGTGGGTGAGACTGGGGCTGGATTGTTGGTGGTGTGGGTGGGAATGGCCCGTCTGGGCAAATCACCTCCAACTGTCCTGGAGTTGCGGCTGGGCTGCATTACAGCTTTTCCCTTCGGGGAGGTATTGGCACACTGCCGAGACTCCTTGGTGGGGAGAAGCTGTAACGCAGGGCAGCCAGGGCTCCAGCAAAGTCGGTGGTAATATCCCTGGCCTTGGGCACCCTTCTCCCATGTGGGTCTTTGCTGGTGGTTCTGGGTATTACATTCTGGGCCGATTTGCGTAAGTCAGACCTCTGTGGATTCCCACAGGTGTCCTCTTTTGGGAAATGCATGGGGTTCCCCGTTTCCCTTGCTGGCTGCGACACCCTAGGCCCAAATCTGTAGGTTGCCCACATGAACAACATGGGCAGTGGAGAATGGCTTGGGGTTCCCAGTCGGTTACCCTTTTCCTTTTGCGCCCCCGGTAGGTGCATCCACACATGTGAGGTACCGTGGTCATCGGGACACGTGTGGGGACGCGGGAAGGTAGGCCACGTGTTGTTGGCGGTGTGTTTCGGTGGGTGGCCAGAGCAAAATGTCTGAGAATTGTCTTCATTTCCGGCCAATTTCAGAGACAATTCCCTGTGTCCACTCACCGAAACACGTCGCCAACAGCAGGTATCATACCTTCTCATGTTCCCACAGGTGTCCCGACGAAAACGGTACCTCACATGTGATGGGTGCACCTACCTGGCCGCCAAGGGGAAAGCCTAAAACACAAGTAACCCCAAGTCTGTTTTCAGAGGGAAATGTCAGACATTCTGCCGACCGGCACAACGTACAGATATGGGCCTCGGGTGTCCAAGCCACTGAGGAAAACCGGGAACCCCATGCATTTTCGAAAAGAGGACACCCGTGGGAATCCGCAGAGGTATGATTTGCGCACATCGCCCCAGATTTTTTTACCCAGACAGCCCTGCAAAGTCCGAAATGTGGGGAAAAAAATGCTTTTTCCGCACATTTCGCTCGCCGCACCCATCGAAACACGCCCCCAACAACACATGGCCTACCGTCCCGCGTTCCCACAGGTGTCCCGATGAAAACGGTACCTCACATGTGTGGGTGCACCTACCTGGCCGCCAAGGGGAAAGCCTAAAACACAAGTAACCCCAAGTCTGTTGTCAGAGGGAAATCTCAGACATTCTGCCGACCGGCGCAACTTACAGATATGGGCCTCGGGTGTCCAAGCCACCGAGGAAAACAGCGAACCCCATGCATTTTCGAAAAGAGGACACCCGTGGGAATCCGCAGAGGTGTGATTTGCGCACATCGCCCCAGATTTTTTTACCCAGACAGCCCTGCAAAGTCCGAAATGTGGGGAAAAAACGCTTTTTCCGCACATTTCGCTCGCCGCACCCATCGAAACACGCCCCCAACAACACATGGCCTACCGTCCCTCGTTCCCACAGGTGTCCCGATGAAAACGGTACCTCACATGTGTGGGTGCACCTACCTGGCCGCCAAGGAGAAAGCCTAAAACACAAGTAACCCCAAGTCTGTTGTCAGAGGGAAATCTCAGACATTCTGCCGACCGGCGCAACTTACAGATATGGGCCTCGGGTGCCCAAGCCACCGAGGAAAACAGGGAGCCCCATGCATTTCCGAAAAGAGGACACCCGTGGGAATCCGCAGAGGTATGATTTGCGCACATCGCCCCAGAATTTATTACCCAGACACCCCCGCAAAGTCCGGGGCACATTTCGGACTTTGCGGGGGTGTCTGGGTAATAAATTCTGGGGCGATGTGCGCAAATCACACCTCTGCGGATTCCCACGGGTGTCCTCTTTTCGAAAATGCATGGGGTTCCCTGTTTTCCTCGGTGGCTTGGACACCCGAGGCCCATATCTGTAAGTTGCGCCGGTCGGCAGAATGTCTGAGATTTCCCTCTGACAACAGACTTGGGGTTACTTGTGTTTTAGGCTTTCCCCTTGGCGGCCAGGTAGGTGCACCCACACATGTGAGGTATCGTTTTCATCGGGACACCTGTGGGAACGCGGGACGGTAGGCCATGTGTTGTGGGGGGCGTGTTTCGATGGGTGCGGCGAGCGAAATGTGCGGAAAAAGCATTTTTTTCCCCACATTTCGGACTTTGCAGGGCTGTCTGGGTAAAAAAATCAGGGGCGATGTGCGCAAATCACACCTCTGCGGATTCCCACAGGTGTCCTCTTTTCGAAAATGCATGGGGTTCCCTGTTTTCCTCAGTGGCTTGGACACCCGAGGCCCATATTTGTTTTTTCATAATGCCAAGGTTGATGTGATAGGGGAATGCAATTATTAGAAGAGGCAAACATTGTTATGTACGATAAAAAATGGAGGCACATAGTAAAAATTGGTGCCCTAGTCTCGAAAAACAGGGGTAGACTAGAT
This sequence comes from Ambystoma mexicanum, assembly GCF_040938575.1. NCBI lineage: Eukaryota > Metazoa > Chordata > Amphibia > Caudata > Ambystomatidae > Ambystoma > Ambystoma mexicanum. Next base: position 1,351,398,886 of record NC_090931.1, read on the forward strand.
TAAGTTAAGCAGGGATGGTGTGCAGCGAAACGCCTCTGTTTTGTCTCCCTAGGATGAATGCAAAGCACAAGCAAAGGCCATGGTCCAACCAAGAGAAGAAGAAAAAAGGAAGAATGGCTGCTAAGCAGCAAGTATGTACTGCTTGCTGAGGAAGCACTTGCAGTTAACCAGGAAGCACTTGCAGCTAACCAGGAAGCACGTGCAGCTAAGCTGAGCAAGAGACCAAGCCTAAACGAAGTATCCTGCACCGTGATTGGAAAATAGTTGTTTATGTGCACCAACGAGTAGGGGAGAATGATCCAGAAAATATTTTTGATAGCAGAAAAGGAGGAAAGGGTTGAAGTTAGAAAGAAAACCTGACCCCTTACCAGTTCCCCAGTGACTTTTGTTCCTATTTTAACTTTCTACAGACAACGGGGATCCCCAAGGACGTTTCTGTCATCTACTACGGATGTGCCTAGAAGACCAGAAAAGAAGAAGACGTCTTTCTTTAATTGTTATTTTTGTTTCCTTAGGGTTACATGTGTCACCCTCAAGCGAAAAATGTGTCCCATGAAGGACAAAATAATATTATTTAAAACAAACTCGGGTTCTAGCCGGGTGCCACAGAGCGAAAGATGGGGGTGGAATTTGTTTAGGAGGCAGGAATGATCCATAAAATAAAATGTTTAAATAAAAATGTCTTGTAAGTTTTCTAGGAGGCAGGGGTGTTCAATAAGAAGGAATGTCTTGTAGGTTTTCTAGGAGGTAGGGTATGAGAGCAGGAATGCGAATCAGAGGGGTTATTAAGGAAATGGTTTGATAGGGAATGTAGCAAATAAAAGAGACATAATTATTTTACAAAAGAAACTCATTCAGTTTTATATTTCAGGCATACGTCGAGTGACCTGTATGCCTCAGGAAATTATCGTTGAACCATGTGAGGAAATAAGTCATAGAGAAACCCAGTGGAAGCCCAACAAAAGATGATTATCTGAGTTGTGTCTGCAAAAGACTCCCCCAACCTGTGTCCCCATGCTGAAACATCCCCTCTTTTGGACTCAATTGAACAATGTATTTAATGAAAGAGAGACACTCGAGAAAAAGTGAAGTCTGTGACAAAGGAAAAAAGACAATGGAGTCCTGGTCTAGGCATCAGAGAACCTGGGAGACTGACCATGAAAACAGCTCAAAAGAAAGGACAAAGGCGACAGGACACAGACGGTCCACCGATACCAAACTAAGATGAGTAGAGTGGAAGATACAGAAGAAGAAAACATGTGGAACAAGAGGGGAAGGAATCAGTTTGAAAACATTGTATACATATGCATGGGCAGAAGAAGAAGATCAAGGAGAGATTGTATTTCGTTGGGGTTGGAGTTTCAGACAAGATATGACATATGAAAAGACAGTGGGCTAATGGGTTATCTCAAAGCTTGACCAACCTCTCGAGTCTCACAATGGCTGTGAAATTATCTAAGGGATACAGTTAGTTTAAAGTAAATTGAGAAAGGAAAGTGGGGCATAGATGAAAGAAGACAAAAAAAGTTTAGAGACATGCATTTTTTGTTTTAATAATAGTAATATGTTAGTATTTGACAAATTGTAGAATTGTGATAGAATATTTTTTAGATAAGTATCAAGGAGGATGGACATGGATATGATTGAATGTAATTGTTTTAGCATTTAGCAACCAAGAACTTTCAAGACGGGGAGTGTGAGGAATGTGCCAAAATGAAGATGAGGTACCAGCAACTGAATGCAGTAGGGGACAGCCCCTCCCCCCCACTTAAAGCTAGGCAGAGAACTTTGTATGGAATGATTTATTATTGTAAATTTGTGAAAATAGAACTCATAGGGTTGAAAGACATTAGTATTTTAAATGGTGTTATGTTTATAAAATCAAAAATGCTTTGATCATGGTTTAGTAAGTAGGCAAGGTACAGTATGCATATTATAAAAATTGAGTAGGATAATGATTACGTTTTTTACTATACCCAGACACAAAGAACTCTACCATTGTGTAACTGACAATGCCTTTAACTGAGTAAAATGAGTGTTTTAAATGAAGACACCTTCTGCAGACAGTGGTAGCATGAGTCAGTCCTGGAGTTGAACAATTCAAGGCTGCAGTGCCCTACAGCAACCAAGATAAGCATTCTGAAACCAGACAGTTAACAAGACGATGTCTGAAATTTTAGCCAAGGAACGCAGCTGCGTGACCATATTTGGGAAGTGTGGCTGGGGAAAATCCTAGGATGGGTGCCAGAATGTATTTCAATTTGAAGGTTTAAACAGATAAGAAATAATTGCCATGTTTGCGAGTATAGTCAGCAGAGAGTTATGCCTGGACATGTGTAGAAAAGAGACGGGGTTCGACTCTTTAGCTCTGACAAGTATAAAAGGAAGCTCCTTTTTCAGAAGGGAGCAGGGGTTTGTGTACTTGACAACGATGTTGGTTGTGTCAGTCTGGCATGAAATAAAACCTGATGAACCTGACTCATCCTCCTGCATGCTGCTTGAAATGCTTTTGCTGAAATGCCAGAGGGTCCCAGAGGGTCCCATTGAGCACTAGAGAGCACCAGAGGGCCCCAGAACGTCCAGGAGAGCCTGGTAGAATGGAAGACGTGAAGAAAAGCAAGATCAGGGTCTTAGCACCTCGAGAACAAAACGGATAAGGAGATCCAGTTAGTTTACACATGCACAAATGAAAAAGAAATGCAAGCAGATGAAGTATTCTTAAGGCTGGCTTTATAGTGAATAGATTGCAGCATGTGTCGTTACATACAAATATGCATCAAGGATAAACTATGTATGTTTCCACTATGTGTCATAGCACAGTTGGGCTAAAAACGGAAGGCCTCATCTTCAGTGTGGTGCAGACAGAAAACACATGAATTCAAAGTGAATCTCGGAAAGACGAGACTGAACGAACCATGAAGTCAAGTCAAGAAGCCCAGGTCTTATCAGGATGAAGTTAACTAGCAGTGGATACAAAATCGTGTGAAGGAACAGCTAATGTTCAGAAGGCATGAACAACACATGAAAGACGTCATGGGTCTATTAAAAATAGTATTTTGAAGACAGTTAAAGCTCGAAATCATAGTCTACAGTCACGTGCAAGCATGAAGTTGGATGACCACGATGTTCACACCTATGAATGAGGGCAGAACGTGCTTTCACTCCCCTGATTCTCCACAGTACAGAACAAACTCAAGGCTGAGCTTCAAAGCCTAATTGACTACACTGACCACTGAGGTGACGATAAATTGATTTGCTAATTGGTGGGAAGCTGGGGTAAGATGACCCCTGTAAATCCAATCTGCGTGCTGCTAGACGTAGGTGAAAAAGTCCTGACGAAGGTTAGAGTGCCAACCAATTGTAGGGGACAGCGTAATTAAGGGTTCTATAGTTTGTGTAGCCAATGGGACGTCGTGTATTTAGTGATGTTCATAGTGTCCATTTTGAGGAAAGAACTTAGTTGTCCCACCAAATGTTAAGAAACCTACCACTTTCACTTATTTTCCCATACTAGTATAGATCGTATATGTAGATGTTCACTCTGAGCCTATCATAGTTAGTAATAGGTTCTGTATTTTGCCACGTAGGACGACATTGGTAGTGACGCAGGTCAACGTCAATGATGACACGTTTTGAATATATAGTAGTTTTTTTACGAATTTCATTGAGTAAGAGGATTGAGCGAATTTGTTGATGTTCGTTATGCTCCCTGTTTTAGGAAATTAAAAATAAAACAGTTATCCTTCTTACCGACTAACTGATTAACTGACTTATTGATGTTGAGTAACGTCTGCATCCCCATCCATCTCCAGGGTAATTGCTACTCATCTTAATGTCTGAGGTTATTCAGTTCAGGGGCATGTTAAAGAACCTACACATGTTAAGGAAAACACTTGAGACTGGATTTCCACCCATAATGTACACACCAGTGACCCAGTTGAAAGCAGATGAAGCAGATGAAATCTCCCAGAAACATCCAGAAACTGTCGCTAGAAGTCAGGAAGAAATGGCTTCTGCCATTAGCCTTAAGGGCAGAGAGCTTATATAATGCGGACAAATGAGCAAAGCCATTCAGGGGACATTGCACGAGGCACAAGGCAATTAATTTCTTTGCACCCATGAGAATCAGATTGGTCCCTATTAGGAAATATAATAGTTGGTTCACAACAGAGTTACAAAATCTGAAGTCAAGAAAAAACAAATGTGTTTTTCCATTTTAAACACTCCAGAGTGGAGAAGGACAGCAACGACTATAAGGAAGCCTCTAAAGTTTTTTAAAATGCCATTATAGAAGCTAAGAGAAATATGCTTGTTCATAGGATCCAAGAAGCACAGCACAAGTCCAAAGAACTGTTCAGAATTTTAAAGGAATTAGAAACCTTATATCCATGTTCGCATGAAGGACCTATAAAAAATACTGAATGGTACGTACCTATTGAAGATCTTATGCTTAATAAACTGGACAGGATCAAACAAACCATTGAGGCAAAGAGGACAGGGACGATTATGTTACACCACAGGTTATAACGACGCCTGTTAGAACAGGAGATCCTGTTTTTAATTTCCACCCAGTAACACAAACAGAATGAGATTATTGATAAATGAATACCCACTAATTGTAAGAGGCACTCATGTCCAGCAGAGACATTTAAAGCATGTTTCCATACTATGATTGGAATCCTAACTAATTTTGTTAATACTTCATTTTCCGAAAGTCAGGTTCCTTATCACATGAAAACTGCTTAATTTCTCCCTTTTCGAAGCATTGCACTATAGGCCAATTACCAAAACCCTGTTTTTATTTAAGGTTTTCGATCCTGTCGCCTATATCTCGATTTTAGAGTATTTTAATAACCATAAGGTATGGGCTATCAGGTTTCAGACAGGGCCATGGTAAAGAGACAGCATTGTTGGACATTACGTCCAATTTAATGCGTGCCCTGGACAAGGGCGGCCATCTTGATGCTGTTGGACTTGTCAGCCGCTTTTGACCTGGTGGATCACAGTGTTTTATTTACCATGTTGAAGGAGGTGGCAACCTTTTCCGAAATCGCCATAGCATGGATACAATCCTTTCTGGGGAACAGAATGTGCAGGGTGTGTAGTGACTCGGCTGAAGCATCACCATGTCTTATGCATTTCAAAGTTCCACAGGGCTTATGCCTGTCGTCATCCCTGTATAATGTTTTCACCGTTCCACTTTTCGATCTGTTAGATAAAAAGGTATTGAGTTCACCAACTATGCAGATGACAATCAATGTGTCGTTCCATTATCTGGCAAGTAGGAGCAGGACACCACAAGATTGAATGAGGTTTAGGACATCATTCAAGCATGGATGGTGGAGAATGGTATTGTGTTAAACAAAGAAAAAAACAGAACTAATGGTAGTTGGGACAGCAAATAAAATCAAAAACCTTGGGGACAAATACAAGATTTTCCGGGTGCAGACTGTGATGTGGAAAACAAAACAAAGGCTAAACCCCTGGGAATCCATTTGGGCCAACATCGTAGCATGAAAGCGCAAGTGAGCAGCTCGGTATCATCATCAGCATATTTATTTATTTGTATGTATTTTTACATTTGTAAAGTGCCCAAACCCACAGGCACCAGGGCGTTGTTGTGAGACCAGTTACATGATACAATCTTACCAAACTAAATAGTACATTTCACATTAAAGGATAGAACAGCATGAATAGAAGATTAAGGACAACAAACAGTGTTCAGAGGCCAGAAGGCCAGCGTGGATTCTTATCAGTTAGGTGAAAAGCCATGTTTTTAGAGCTTTGAGGAAATGTCCAATAGGAGCTCTTAGCTCTTAGTCCAGTGGGGAGAGAGTTCCAGTGGTTGACTTTTATTGTTGGGAAGCTTACCTAAATTTGGCCATTTATCTCAAAATCAAATTGTCAGATCATTGTGTCAAAGATAGACTATTGCATCAGTCTCCTTGTGGGCATTAATAAGTCAGATAATGCTAGACTTCAGGTCATACAAAACAGCGCAACAAGAGCAATTGCGGGTCTCAAAAAAAGTGATCATGTAACTAAAACAAGAAGAGATTTATATTGGCTACCTATTGAAGAAAGGATTATGTTCCGTCTTTTAGTCATGGTGTACAAAAGCCTCGGTTGCACTGGGACCTTGTAATTTGAGTAAGGCTTTGTCTGTAAAGACCAATATGAGAATGCTCCTATCAAATATTCCGCAGCAGCAAAAGGAGTTGAGACGTCTGCTCACCCAAGTGAAAAAAGATGCTTTCTATGCAGCAGCCCCTACGGCCTTGAATGCCCTCCCAGAAGAGCTCAGAAAGATCAGTCTGATCGGAAATCTTAAAAAGAAACTGAAGAAATGTCTCTTCAATTAGCTGATAAATACTGTTATGCTGTGGTAGTTTTACTCTATCCCTGTCACCCTACATGTTATGTATGTATTTGTTGTTGCGCCCATAAGCCGCCAGGTCCTGAGGGACGTGGTATACATTTTTAAAGTAAAGTATTTGTCCACTGTCGCAGGTCTGTTAATTAGGGATTTCATCCAGGCCTACTGAATTGGAATAAAGTTATTCTTTGGTCACAACTTAAAATTGTTGTTAAAGTGATACAAAAGAATTTAATATAAACAAATCAAGTCAGTGTATAGCTCTTATGCAACAAATCTTCCATGTTTCTGTCATGACCTGTTTTCAATATTTTGAATGAATAACCAAAAATGTGGTTTGCATCTGCATATATTTTCCCACACATTCAAATATAAAAACAAGTAAACCTTCCTATTAAAAATAACAGAACCATTTATGTTTATTCAGCATCACAGTCAAACAAAATCCACAGTATAATTAAAACAAATATTTTTTTTACAAGCCATAATAATTATGGAAACCTTTGTTGAGTTTCAACTCAATCTCTGTATAATAGAGGAAGTACATTTCCACAATGTTTCTAATTATAACATTAATCTTCACCATACCAAAATAATGTAGAAAACAAAATAACACATGTTTTCTCATTAACATGGCCTTGAATACCTTAAAGGAGTCCTTATTTGAGGATAATGACCCCCCACCAAGTTATGGCCCGAGGCAAAGCTGAGGGCCAGAGTTTGGGGAAGGGTCATTATCACTTTGGACAATGACCCTTCCCATGGTCTTTAAAAGTCCACAATGTTACTTTAACAGTGAGTCAAGTAAATAGATAACTGAGTTAGTTAACTGAATGTGTTTTCATATTGGAGTATTTAAATTAATTAATTAAAAAAATGAATTGTGGAGAATATGTACTGTAATATTGAATGGTTGATTTTTTAAAAACACCTTAATAATATAAAAAAAAATAAACAAAATAATAAATCCTTCATTTTGTCATTTGCATAGCGCCTTTCACCATAATTATGGTCCCAATGCTCTGTTGGTTGAATGCCCTTGGAGTGACCGGAGTCCAAAATTTGGGAGACTTGGGAGGTACTTTTGTGCAATGGGGCATTTCAGCCAATTAAAGCTATGTGAGGGGGCCCAGGACCCTGCTGGTCACCCATGTCTGAATGGCATGCGTATTGGCGCAGCAGAGATATACTATGAAATAAAGGGGGAGGATTGTATGGTTTCAGCAAAGGTATACTATGAACTAGAGGGGGATGATTGTGTTTAAGAAGATACAGCTCGAATGTTCGTCGTTAAAAGTTGATTAATTCTTATGGTAGAGGTGTTGTGCAATAGTGTTTGTGTTATATAGGAGTGGAGGGTGTGTGAAATGGGCCTGTGCCTTCGGCTACGTTGCGAAGGTGCAGTGTGCGAGAGGAGAAATTAGTTAGCTGTACAAACAACAATGTCTACATCTTGAGTTTCATCTGTGCACAAGGAGCGGTGCTACTATTCACAGATGATCTAAGTGATGAATGAATACATAATACTCACCCTCTGGGAGGATCCTGGAGAGAGAGAATTGGCATCCCTAGTTCCTTCTAGTGCAAACAGGTCCCCATTTCATGATTACACGCAGTAGCATGGCCCACCCTCACATTAATTAGGGTTACATCCAGTGCTGACTAGGAGGGAAGGAACTGAAGTGCCTGAAAGTCCTCCTCTCAGAAGATCAGAGTGAAATTCCTAAGGAGCAATTTAAGTGCGAAGCACTGCCCACCCTCCATGCCCATATGAAAGCTATACCCGGTCCACTGTTGGGATTCTTTCAGGTGCAAGTTACTAGAAAGCCTTCAGGATGAGTCCCCTAGGCTCATCCTTCTCCCCCTCCCCTTCCTCCTTTCATTCTTCTTACGCACTGCCACCTCAATCCTTATAACCACCAGAGCCTAATATAAAATAAAAGAAAAGCCCATCCCATCAGTCTTAGTCAAAACACTTTACTCATGTAGCTATCCACCCTTGTTGCTTGGTAAGCATTATGTTCATAGTCCTGGTTGAAGAGGTTTTCGTGGTCTGTTCTCTGTGGTGGTCAGACGTCTGTTTAAGGGTTTTTTCCTCTATGGTCTTCTCTCAGAGTCTCTTTCTTCTTGATTCTCTGTTTTGAGTGAGTCTTCTGTGGGGGTTTTCTGCACTGTCCTCAATCGCTGGTGTATCAGCTTCCCACACCGTTCTGCTTGCATTCATGAGGGGAAGCCTCCTCTCAGGTTTCGATCCAGACTGGAGCCTTTCATAGCAGAACCTTCCAGTGTGTGCATGAGGATTGGGCCTTCCAAGAAAGACCAGAGTCACAGGATGACAAGAAGCTGTCATAGAAACTTGATCCGGTTCTCACTAAGCCTATCACCACCTCTGCAGTTCTCAGCAGCCTGGCTCTTCTGGCACCTAACTCAGCCCCTCTTCCCCCTCAGTTTCTCTCTCACAGTCATGTTCATAAAAGACTCTGCTATAGGCCATACACTGTCACACTCTTTCTTCTAAACTTACCCTGGACTTCCTCAATGTGTCGAAACAAGCAAATACCTCTACCCATTTTAGGAGTATCTTTTTATTTCTTTTTTGGGTAAATCACATTCTCTTCTTCATTGATCTTAAACCTCCCCTCCAATGTAAAGATTTCCTCCTGCTCGTTAACAATGCTCTTTTCCTTCCCCAAATGCCTGTACATCATCTCCCCTTCACCTCCTTGCTCCTCCATTTCTCCCCATCACTTCCTTCTACAACCCCCTTCTCTTTCTGAATGTTTCACCCTTCCTCCACCTCTTTCATCAACTTCTCCACCAATGTCTTATCTTTTTACTCTATCCTCTTCCTTTTTTTGACTACCTCTCTTTGTCTAAAACTCTGCAAATCCATCTGACCTTTTGTCTCTGCTCCTTCTGCATCCCTTTCCTCCTTACATTCTGGGTCTTTCTCCTCCCAGGCCCCTGGGTCTTTCCCCTCACTACATTCTGTTTCCTTCTCATTTTAAGCTTCTGATATCTCCCCTCTCCACCTTCTGAATCACCTTCTGAATATTTCTCTTCCTAGGCCACTCAAGTTTTTTACTCTCTGTTTTCTGGGTCACTTTCCCCACATGTTCTGTTCCCTTCCCTCCCATCTCTCCAGTTGTAATTGTAAATTATAAATTGTAATTGGTTATTGATAACACGCATAATCCCAAGATGTTTTTAGGCGTGGACCAGGGTATCGAACCTGTGTTGCTCCGCTTCTTTGTTGCCTCTGTGCTATCCTCCTGGGTTCTTCCTATCCACAGTGCTCTAGCCGGCCTTAATCCCCAGCTACAAGGTCCATCTTTCACCAGGACTCTGGTCCTCCCCTCCAGCATCCGGTCTGATGCACTCCTGGGCTCAAGGAGCTCTCCTTGTGCCTCCTGTCTTTGGTTCTTGGTCCAGCTCCAGTTCCTGTTACAGTTCTTTCTCACGCTCCTACTCAGACTGTGTCTGAAACTTCTTCTGTTCACATTTCCAACCCGCTCTGCATGAGCTCTTCCTCCTAACTCCCACAGTCCTCTGCAACAAGTCCTGCCTTTTTAGGGGCTTGCATCCAGCCTCCCTCTACCTCTCTCTCTCTCTGGAGTAAGCGAAGCCAGGTGTAGCTTGGATGGGGTTTGGCTATCAGGTTCCACCTCAAGGAGATAGCTTACAGCCCTGTTGTCAGACTTGGGACTTGGATGAACTCTCCCCTTAGTTGGTCCTCTCCCTGACTGCTGCATCATGGCCTACCTTTCAACCTGTATCCAGGGTAAGGGAAGTCACATTTCTCTCTTCAGGAAGCTCGGGTAGGGATTGGCTGTTGAGCCCCACCTATATGATAAGGATGTCTTCTAGCTTTGATTTGGGTCTTGAGGCTGGCTAGTCCCTCCACTTCAGTGGTCCTCTCTGCTTGTCACACCCTGACACTGCCCTCAAAGTGGATTCTCTTGACCTATGTATTCTTAGCTGCATGAGTGTTCAGGTTTTGACTGCCTGACATCCACTCAAATTTACTCTCCTAGGTCAGGTCCCTAGCTTTCTCTCTGTAGATGCACATGACATCTTTGCACTTCTGCAAGGGAAGTCGAGCAGATATGACAGCTGTTACTTAAAGGGGCTTGATCATTCACACTGGCAAGTCCTTGCCATCAGCCCAAAGCATGATGGGCACAGCCCAGGGAACATCCCTACACCACACTGGGCCCAACAACACTTGGCTTGTGGTGGAATCCAGCCCCCATGATGACACCATCATCCATTAGCAGGTTCAGGCTGTGGACTTGGTCACAATTTTCTAGATTGCATAGACACATGGACATAAGCAGTGCTCCTTTCAGATGATCTTGACCAGTACATTGTTTTGTTCAGGGAATAAAGGATACTCAGAGACAATAGGCACCCCGGATCACCATGGGCTATAACCAGGCTCTTAATTATTCTCCCACGTGAATGATTATCCTGATTGCCAATGACCACACGATTGCAGATATATCAGGAATCTAACTGTGCATGTTGTGTTTCTGCACCCCAAAGTTAAATGAAGCTAGCCTCAAAGATTTTGGAAGGAAAACATCTAATCTTGGAACATTGTAATAGATACTGTTACAAGAACTTGTACTACCTTTGGGTTCCAAAAACACAACTCAACCCCAGTCAAACATAATTATGGCTGGGTCAGCTGTATAAATACCCCCCCCCCCCCCCCCCCCATGAATGGATCACTCACCTGTCAATCCACACAGGCTCCTCCCAATGTGCAAATCACAGACCTGCCCTAGCAGGGAAGAATGCATTAGCTCAGGCTCAACAAATAGAAATGGGAACATAAATGAAGTCACTGCAAAACCAGATCGGGGAGAAAATGTAACATTCTACTGTCCAGAAACCGCAACACAAAGAAAGAATAGAGACTCGGACAATAACAGACTTACATGCAGCTACCAGCCAAAGATTTAAGGAGAACATGCAATACTTTAAGTGGGCCCCGCTTGCCGGGGTGGAGCCCACCAGTCTCCAAAACCTTTACACAAGCCAGGGCTTTCTCAGCAATAGGCTCCAGGCACTGTTTTTTCAGAGGGTGAAGAAAGAGCTTGGAAGCAATCACATGAGACATGTGTTAGTTTATAAAAGAGCAACTGTGAAAGTTATAAGCGTAGAGAAGCCAGAAGCTGTTTTCTGCTGAGGCAGTACAGTCAATGCCTCACAGTCAAAGACTGTGGCTCTCCAAATGAATATATATGACTCGTGGTTTGCAAACATTTTATTTGTGTTATCAAAAATGAAATCAGAATCGCAGCCAGAGTGCACAATGTGAGCAGGTGGGTTTCAGGCATAATACGCTGTCACAGACATATTTGCCAAATATAAACTTGCGTGGTCAATCGTATATTTGCACATTTCTATTATTTTGTGGAAGCAAACAGTGGCTTCAATTGTGGCTTTTTGCCCGCCGCCCCTTTCACAAAGTAGAGTTTAGGGCTAGCAAATTACATTTGGTGCCCCCTACGTTGAAACTGTAAGGCATCTGTGTGGTGCAAAGATCATAATAGTGATGCTTCTAATTGGTGATTTTAATTGGGTTTTTCATTAGGGATGCATACCATGAAACCCACCTTGAAATACATGATTCCGCTGCATATTTCCAGCCCCACAATAAAATCCTGAAAACAGGGAAAAACCTATTAGCGATACATTAAAACCTTTTAATGAGGACTGTCTTTGGCCACATTCATAGGCACAGTGTTTTTAGACTGTGAACACTGATGGCTCCTTAGAGAATACGTGTATAAGTTCAGCCACACCGTGTGGCTTTATACCCTGGGGAAATCAGCCAATGGGGAACTGAAACCTAAATGCGCTTAAAGGGCTATCAGAAGGGATGTTTACGTGTGTAATTATGTCTTTATATACTGAGCGAAACAATTATCTATATACAGAGAGAAATCTCTTTACAAATTGGACCTGAAAAAGATGTAGTTGCCATAGAAACCAGACAAAGGGCCTCATTACAACCCAGGCGTTAAGGGTTAACGCCACCATTAACCCTTAACGCCTGATTCTGATTTTAACGCCTGCTTTTAGCAGACGTTAAAATCCATGGCGCTAACCCGCCATGGTGCTAATTACGCCGCCGTAATTTACGGCGGCGTAATTAGTGCCTTCCCCACTCCCATTATGCCCTATGGGGCAAAAATGGGAATGGGGAAGGGAAAATGGGAAATGGGGATTTACCGCCCCACTCACCTTGGAATGGGGCGGTAAATCCGCCATCCACCATGGTGTAAACAGAGTTTACACCATGGTGGTAAAGTTGGTGCACTTAGCACCAAGGTTGTAATGACCTCCATTGTTTGGGGCAAGAGGCCCTAGCATAAGCCACCTGCCTCTCCTTCAGGCCCCTTTTAGTTTCTATATGAAATCACGTGTCCTGCAGCTTATGCATAGCTAAGCAATCTGATTAGTTCAACAAAACATTTGCAGGCCTCTGTATGCAGCCAGGGGTGTAGGAGACACACACAATCTGGGGGGGGGGACACAGGGAACACATTGGGGAATTTTCTACAGACACAACCCAACCCACTCCAAACTGGCATAGGGCAGAGTGCCAATACTTAGATCCTCTATAAAGATGTGTTGTTAGATTAAAAAAGGTGTTCTTGAGGAAGATCCCAGGCATCCGGCTGTCCATGTAGAATTATGCGACTCCTAGGGAATTGGGTTTGGATTGGTTAGGAGAGGAGCTATCTTCAGGATCTTTGGCTGTCACATTCTTACTTTCTAAGATCATTTGTTAGAAGGGGGCAGAGGCAATCCCTTTGCTCAAATATGGGAAATGTCCACTTATTCAGATTAATGATGGCTTGTTTTATTCCTCTTTGTCATTCTCTTTGTCATTCTCTTTGTTATCTTGTTTCACATCCAAAGATGCATCTTCACGTAGGAACTTTCACATTCACTACTCTATGAAATCCATGGAGTTGACCACAATGTCTAACCATTAATATATGGTTGTTGCTTCCTCTAAAATTGAACATGATCTATTATGGGCTAGTCACATGGCAGACAGATGCCTGATTACTAGGTCACATTTTAATTGTATCCAGCTGGGAGCGGTGCTAGCGGTCTGGTCCTGTTCTGAACTTAAACGAAAATGCATAATGTGTTATATATTTTTTTTCTTTTTCTGTCTGTTGTATTTCCCACATTAGACAAAGACCACTAATACAGGTCCTAAGCTTTCTGGTTTCACACAGTGTCACCCCACACTGTATTTATTAAAAGCCGATTATCAGGTATCAACTGGGAACTTATTGTATGTGTGCCAAGCTCGGAGAATTCGTGCTCAACATACACATTATTGAATTGTAGCTGAGGAATTTTTATTGATCATCTTATCCCTAGTGTTTATTAAGTAACATTTGGCATTTTATTTTAATCGTTTTATCTGGAATGGCATTTTAATAACTGTATGGTTTATGGAATTGTACTCTGAATCAACATTTCAGGATACGATATGACATATGTATTAAAAACAACATTGGCAGTTTTAGAAACAGTCATACTTCCAATAATTTGCAGATTTCGCATCTACTGCACAACATTTAAAGATTGTACTTTTGCATTTTCTTTAATTTATAAAGTGCTTCTGCCAAAGTGCTGAGCACAAGAAGGAAACATAGTCAAACGTAGTCAAATAGCAAATAAAGGAACACAGATCCAGTAGATAGGAACGTCAAGGAACATTACAGAGGAAAAGGCTGGAGAAGAGGTTAGGGGTCAGAGTTACGAAAGACGGATTTGAGAAGAACGCAAAATAGATGGAGCGTGAGAGAAGACCTGATGTCAAGGGAGAGGGAGTTCCAATGTTCAGGAGCGAGAATAGACAAAGAGAAAAAGCGGGATTGAGCGAGGGACAGTTTTGAGACAAAGAGGAGGGACAGGGATTCTGATCGGAGGGGACGTGTCGGGGTGTAGAAAGACAGCAAAGAGGAGCAGTGGGGTACTAGACCGTGTGCTTTTGAAGGCAATAAACAGAAAGTAGAAGAGTAAGCAACGTTCAAATGAACAGCCGGAAATAGAGCAGAGGGATGGAGTAATTAAATATGGGGTGAGAGCCAGTAAAGAGTGCAGACAGCCGAGCTGAAGATAGAGAGGTGAGGGGAAAGATGATAAGCAGGAAGAGATTTGAGTACAGAAGAGCATTACCGAAGGTGGGAAAAGAAGCGTGTAGAAATAAGCAGTTTGCCAGTATGGAAAGTGAAGAAAGGCCGAGTTTGCGCGATGCTGTACAGTCGGAATGTAGATGATGGTAAAGAAATGTTCATGAAAGCAGTTTTGGAAATAAAGTATTTGTGCACTACAAGAACAACAGTTCAAACATTTGAGATCTTACAGGAGGGATTTTAATGAAAACACGTTCTCTTAATCCCTTTGAAACTGATATTGTTCAATGGACAATTGTTGAACTTGAAGAATGCTTTTGAGGGTCACAACAACAATTGCTTGTATTTTATATAGAAAAAGTGTAAAATCATTCGATATTTGATTGAGGTTTCTTCAAATTAGGAAATACAGTTGGGACACATGGTTCAACACTGATGGATTCCTGTAATATTGGGTGCAGTAGAGAGAAGCTGATGGTTGGCTATAAAAACGTTTTTGGAGTCTTCTATCATTGACAATACATTGGTGCAGAAAGCCACACTGTCAGTGTCCTATAGTCAGCACAGTTTGAACAAGGTATGTTTTCTGCTCCATTGTCATGCCACTGCTGGCACCCCAGAGCATCAACGGGGCACTAATGTTGGAAGCTCACTGAAAATCTTGGTGATAACAGATGCTAGAGGAGACAAAGACAGGCAAATCCTCAAACCATTCACATGCATTCAACATTGACTCTGGCACACAACAGTCACAGGCAGCATTAAGACAGTGGAGTGGGCTGATGGGTTATTGATGAATAATCTTACATCATAATCAGTAACCTAAACCACAAATTCTGTATTTTGCTATATATTTTACTTTCATACATATATACTTCAAAACATATTGATTTATGTACAAAGGTATGAACAAACTTAAACATGAAATACAAACAATCTGACAAAAAAGATACACATGAAATTCCATCTAGACCGACTGGCCCATTGACCTACCTTGACTGCACTGACTGCACTGATGTTCCCCTCTCTTTCACCATCTCTCTTCAGAGACATAGCCACAAAATAAAAAGGACAAATATTTCATAGTCAGTGTTAATCATGCTCATTTGTTTCAGGAGTCATAATTTATGGTGATCAATACTTTTGCTATTGTTTGTATTTCTTCTACATCTATGATCTATATTGCATACTGCCACAGAATTCAGTTATCAAGACATAGTTGAACAAAGCTAGGTTTCTCAGCCCGGGCAAAGCAGTAATGCTTCTCTCAACCTCACAGGAAGAAGCTGAAACAGCTAAGAGGCCCTGTAGTAGATTATCTGCCTCTGCTCTTTCTGTGGGAAGCATCCTTCCAAAAATGTCTACGAGTTCTAAAACTAAACAATGGCGCTATTAGCACCATGGTTGGTGCCGGTGCTATAACGAGTCCGCCATGGTGGAATGGGGAAATACCGCAGTAATTCCCCATGCCGCCATGGCCCTTCTCCATTCCCATTTTTGTCCCATAGGGCTCAATGGGACTGGGGAAGGCGCTTACGGCACCGTAAATGACGGTGCCGTAATTAGCTCCTAGGTCCCTTTGCGGGTTGGTTTTTTAACGCCTGCTAAAAGCAGGCGTTAAAGTGCCACCCGCAAAGGGACCTCGTAATCAGGCGTTAAGGGTTTAATGGCGCTGACACCTTTTTACGGCGCCGTTAACCCCTTAACGCCTGGGTTGTAATGAGGGCCAATATGTGTTATTCTGCAGAGAGGAGGAAACATTCAGTTCATGTGTATGAGTATTTAACAATCGTTTTGGATCTTCTCTTTGGTTGGTGGAAGAGTGAAATTGAAGAGATTGGAGGTGGGAGTGTAGGGAGAGTGAATGAAGGGAGTCGACAGGAGGAGAGTTCAAAAATTAAAGTGAGCGTTTTGTGTTCGACTTGCAAGTGCCACATTCCAGAACTGGAGCGTGGAACATGGAGGCTGGAGGGGAGAGTAACTTGAGAAGAATGGTTAGATGGAGTGGCTTTGGAGGCTGTAGGATGCCACAGGTGTAAAGCATCAAAGTGAATCAAAGGTTGGACTCACCTTGAACCGCTTGCGGTAGTCTTTTTTCCGCCTGGAGTATTTGGTGATGAGCCATCTGCAGTGAGAACCTGTGCGTTGGTCTGACACCAGAACTGGTGAAGCACTCTTGCAGACCGCCGCATCCTGTAGCTTTTTTATTAAGGTTTAAATAGAGACAATCCGCAAAAATGGAAAAAAAAAAAACATTGGAACGAGATAGAAATCAGAAACGCTCATTACTCACGAAGCAAGTCATCTGACACTCTACATGTAATGTATAGGAGCCAAAATGTCCTCTCCTGATTGTCAATAAAGGAGACAGGTAGGGCAAACGAGGAAAATGAAGAACAGGTAGTCAGTTTGTTACAGGAATCACTGTCGCTAGAGAAGTGGAAGAGAGAAATTATCTAACATACGTTTGTGCTGCAGATTATGGATTAAACCTGGGATTGGCCCAACAAAGTGAGTTTAAGCGAGGACCCGATTCCGTTTTGGGAGGTAAGGGAGGACTTGTAAAAGCAAGCAGGCATGTTAGTGTGAGGACAACATTTAGTGCCTCCAATGCCATTGTGGGAAAGATAGATAAGGTTGAATCATTGGTGGGCAGGAAATGATGTCAGTGTAGCAGCATGGTTCAGAATTGTTGTACATGCCAACATTCAGAAAAAAGCTGCAAGGTGAGGAAGCAAAAGATCACTCCTGTGGAACCTCCTTAGGGACCATGGAGTCAAGTGGGCATTGGCATGCTAGTCCCATATCACAATTTGAAGTGTGAGATGCAGTTCCCTTCAGTCATGGTTGATTATTTTTCGAAATGGCCTTTGGTGAAGTTGATGACTAATGTGAGCATGAATGATATGATATGATATGATATGATATGATATGATATGGCATTTGTAACGCGCCTATACACAAGTGTTTCAAGGCACGACGAGGCAGGGAGGGGGGAACAGGGGGGAAGACAGACAACGATCCTACTAGGCCAGGTGTCATTCAGATCCCGCAAGTGCAGGGGTAGGGGGAAAGGAAAAAGTGCAAGGGGAAGGGGAGAGGGGGAAGTGCTGAACAGGGTAAGTAGAATAAAAATAAATAAATAAATAAATAAATAGGGCCAGCTGGTGGCAAGTGCAAGGTAAGTGCAGACAAGTGCTGGGAGGGTGAGGAGGAATGAGGTGATAAAGTTCTTAGACCAGGTTTTCAGGAAGGATTGGTATCCAGAGTTTATAATACTAATTTTAAATGAAGATAATTAATGGAAAATGTATGACAGTGGGGCATAAAATGGAAATGTTCAGCTAACTACCATCGGAAACACATGGGTTAGTAGGAAGGTTTATTCCTGTCATGGTGGAGGCAATGAAGCAAGCCACAAGGAATGGTTCAGAGGTCAGGAAAGCTCTGGAGGACAGGTTGTGGAGCATGAGGATGTCTCCCAACATGTTAACGGAAGTGTCCTCTTTCTGCATTATGAGGGGGAGAGAACCTAACATGAAACTTAAGCCGGTTTGGGTAAATGCTAAGTCAAAAAATTAGAATGTCTCAGTGGAGGAAGTTAGACAGTGTGGAAAAAGGCATAGAGGAAGTTAGACAGTGTATGAGGGAGAGACCAGCTAAATATTCTAAAGTAGGAAGTACTAAAACACAGATGATATCAAGACGGAATTTGAATGTGGTGAATGGGTGAGAATAAGGAAAGTACATATAGTTAGAAAGGGATTGACTACGTTTTCAGAACCAGTGAATGTGAAAGAGGTGTACTCAAATGCTGTACAAATTTAAGATCAACAGGATAGCTAAATGGAGGGTTCCATGTCCTCACGGGAAATCTGGCGTTATGAAGAGAGACAGTGTGCATATAAAGACAGGCGTTTTGCGTGGGAAGGTGGAATGGTTAGTACGCCGGAACATGAGTCAGAGGGTCCATAGGGAAAGAACAGTATTGAGGGTTACATGTTGAAAATACAAATGTCACAAGCGGAAGGGGCATTTTGTGTTTCAGGAGAGTGCCAAGAAGAAAGGAGAGTGTGCAAGCAACCAGCGTGGGATAAGGAC
This sequence comes from Ambystoma mexicanum, assembly GCF_040938575.1. Lineage (NCBI taxonomy): Eukaryota > Metazoa > Chordata > Amphibia > Caudata > Ambystomatidae > Ambystoma > Ambystoma mexicanum. The sequence continues at coordinate 1,351,417,537 of NC_090931.1, forward strand.
AACTTGATGCATTGAGTAGACATGGGAATAATGCACCTGTGGGCGGTGGCAGTAAGGTATTTAATTTACCCAATTTATTTTATGAGTGATATGTGTTATTTTAGACTATGCTATGCAAGTTGTGCATGACGTTGTTAGGTAGAACTTTTATGATTAATTGTTTTCAACATAGAGAAGAAGATATATTTATAACTTTCTCTGGGAGGTGGACATTTTACTGGTAGGTCACATGTTATGTTGCATGGAGGCTGGAAGGGAGTGGACATCAAAAAGGACAGTTAGATGAAGCAGCTTTGGAGGATGTGGAACGCAGCAGATGTCTATGATCGAAGCAAATAGAAGTTGTGCTTACCTTAAACCACTTGTAGTAGCCTCCTCTCTTCTCCTTGAGATACAACAGAGAGTGGTGGTGAAATAGAAGTTGTGCTTACCTTAAACCACTTGTAGTAGCCTCCTCTCTTCTCCTTGAGATACAACAGAGAGTGGTGGTGAAAGACGATGATCATGGTGGGGGAGCATCTGAAAGGGAGTGCCTGGCATATATATGTACATTATGACCACAATAAAGGTCTTCAGATCCCATTATATTGTGTATGTATATGCATCTTTATAGGCATTGAATGCCTAACTTTAGGTATAGAAGGTAATTGCTAGATATTTTCATCATGAGACCAGAAAGTGCCACAATTTATCGAGTATTGGCATTATGTTCTCTAGCTGGTACTCACACCATGCACCATATATTGGTACCCAATAAAAGAACTGGCACTCCAATTTAAAGGTTGTATTATCAAAATACAGGGTACTCATAGTTTTACTAGGTGTTGTCAGTGCACAATTAACATACAATGAAAGGTGTTCACTCCATTGTCGAGGCTATGAACAGTTAACATTGGGGTATCAGTTTCCACGATGCCCAATTAGGAGACAGTTTCGGTATCCATTAGGTCTGGTTAGCAAAGCAAAGAAGCACCTGGATATACCATGCCCTGTTAGCATTGCAGTGCAAGGTCCCTATGATTAGGACATCACTTGCAGGTTTCATTATGCTCACTTGGCACAGAAGGCCACATTCCATTAGGTGCAGTTATCACAGTGAAGCAAGGCACTGTTATGACCACTATCACAGTAACCCCAAACATTAATATTCACAGTTAGCACTTCATTGACATATTCTGTAGAACCTCTGTGTTTGTGGTGGAGCAAGATTTATGTGTGCGGTGCTGTGTGTGTGTGCAGTGCAGTGCTGTGGCACTGTGTGTACAACAGGTTGGTGTGTGTGAAGAACAGTGCTGGAATGGTATGTGTAGTGCAGTTCTGAGGGTGGCATTTGTGCATTGCAGGGCCAGGGCAGTTTGTGTTTTTTTATTCAGTGCTCTGCTGCAGTGCTGTGCGTTGTGCATTGTGGCAAAAGTGGGAGCCCCTTCCCGTGAGGCCAGGGTGGTGAGACCGATACCCAATAGTCCCCCTGGGGGTGGTACTCAGTGGGTGGATCTCATGGGAGGGGAATCCCCCTTTGGGTCCAGTGACAACAGTATTCCCACCAATCACATGACCAGAGACCACCTTTCCCACAGTTTCCCCCATCTTTCCTTCACCTCATTCCTCTTCAATCGTACCCTCATACCCTATGTACTTTTCTAAAGCAGTACAAATAGAGAGTACTGAGATGAAGAAAAGTCTTAGAGCCTCATTACACGGATGACGGTAATGGTTAACAGTGACCGTTAATGGTAACGGTGACCGTTAACCATTACCGCCTTACTACGAGGTCCCTTAGCGGGTTGGTGCTTTAACGCCTGCTTTTTGCAGGCATTAAAAACCAACCTGCTAAAGGACCTTGGTGCTAATTACGCACCGCAAAATTGCAGTGCCGTAATTAGCACCTTCCCCATTCCCATTATGCCCTATGGGGCAAAAATGGGAATGGGGAAGGGCAGTCGTGGAAGAGGGAATTACCGCCCCGCCAACCTTGGAATGGGGCGGTAATTCCCCTTTCGACCAAGGCGGTGCCGGTATTTTACCAGCATGGACCAAGGTGCTAATAGCATCTTGGTCCATGTGCTAATACCGCCATCCGTTTAATGAGGTCCTTAGTGACTTACCACATCACCACTCAGTACTGAGATGAGGTGGAAGTGTGGGGCAATACCAAATAACCATTGGAACCACTTTTACCACTGTAGTGGTTGTTAGGACAGTTTTTCTAAAGTTCTACCCAACTTCATAAACACCATTCAGCTGAGACAGTACAAGACTCCACTCTTAGTATAAGGCTGCACCACCTGAGTTTGTTGGTAGCATAGACAGAGCAACCAGGCTTGTCTTAGGAGGGAGAGAGAGCTGTAGAATCAGTACAAATGAAATTGTAAATACAAATGGTCCAAAGAAACACTGAAACACTATGGGCCTCATTACGAGTTTGGAGGTAGCCATGCCCTTAATAAGGACATGGCTACCTCCAAACTCGGGTCCGGGTCCAGATTCCCTTAACGGGGAAATACCGGGCCATTCCGACCTTGGAGGGCCCAGTATTTCCCAATTCAGGGAACCCAGACCCGGACCATCCCCATTCCCATTTGAGCCCCCATAGGGCTCAATGGGAATGGGGAGCATGCTAATAACGGGCCCGTTAATGACAGGCCCGTTGTTAGCATGCTGGTCCCCTCGCAGGACCAGCAAAGGACGTCTGGTGAAACCAGGCGTCCAGAGCGGGTCCCGCGAGGGGACCTCGTAATGGGGCGGTACAGGGTTAATGGCTCCGGCACCTATACCGGGGCTGTTAACCCCTTACTGCCCCTCTCGTAATGAGGCTCTATGTATTGTAAAAATACATGGTTTATTTAAATACAGGTAGACCCATAAAAATCTTGGGGGAAATAAGTACTATGAAATTATTTATAACCACCATTCTAAAAATACAACACTTTGCTTGAAGGTACACAGACCAAAGCATATAACCTTATTTGGAACACCTAACAGTAGTTCTAGGGAAGTCAAACCTTTTCATACACATTCAGTATAGGTCACACCTCTCCTCTGGGAGTAAAAAACAATGTTTGCTTTCAGATTATATTCAGTAATTCAAGGGTAGTAGACCCTACCAGTTGTACCATGACGCTCAGCAACAAATCACATAATCAGTCAAGTGGACAGTATTTGTTTTGTGAATAGTGGAACACTTATTCTAGGTACAGTAAAAACCTCTAACTACTTTTGCCATAACACACAGTCATACAAAGTGAGTAAAACCTAAGCATGTAATATTCAATTACAGGTGCTTTTGAGATCAGTGAAACACAGATTGAGATAAGCAGTAACTCTTCTAACTTATTTTTGGATGGCCCACAACTAACTCAAGGTAAGTAAAACCCATTTACATTTTCAACGAGCTATCAGCAATTTAGGGCAGGTATAAACCTAAGACTCTTTTTGTGTCTGTCTAAAACAGACCAGGGAAAGCAAAACCCAATGTTACACTTTATGAATGACTCAAAGTTAGGTCAAACATAATGCACACTTATTCTGGACAGGTGAACAGCAAGTCAGGGGAACCATTACCCAGTTGGAGAACACTCATACAATTATCCTAACAGGAATAATAAAGTGAAACCAACAGCATTACTTTTGGGAAGAGGCACAACCAAATTACAGGTGAGTAAAATACCCTTGCATCTACTTTCTGTTAGAATGGTGAAACAGTTTCTAAGGGAATAAAGATGTTACATATACTTTTCAGAATGGTGCAACACACATTCAAGGTAAGCAAGAACGTGTGTAAATGTTCACTCTCAGAGTTACAGTTACCAACCATCTTCTTTTGCAAGTAAGTAACTTTTAAACACGTATTCTCTTTTCTAGGCAAAAGTCTTTCCCTTATTCTTGGATCATGAGTGTTCTCAGTGGCAGAAGGGGGGTCTCTAGGGTCTAGTGTCCAACAGGCAGTGGTAGGATAGGTTCTTAAGTAGCAAAGGTCAGAGTTCCTAAAGACGACTATTCATACAGGTGAGTATTTTACTTTAGAGTTAGTTGAGGGTCCAGGGGCTTCAAATAAGACGCCCTAGGAGGATTCCCGCAATGAGCCCGGGTGAACTGGATGAGAGGCCTCCAAATCATGGAAAACACCCCAAAACTACGCAGGAATCACAAGTGACTTAAGGTAAGTAAACGCCCAAGCCAGCACAGTACCTCAGCACAGAAGAAGATTTTGGAGCAGGAGGACTTCAGGATCTGCAGCCAAAAACATGGTTGGTGGATTCCTTGTCGTGGTGATTGAAATGAGGACCTTTGAAGGGATTTTGCAGCAGGGATTAATGTGGAAGGCTCTAGGCAAAGTTTTCCTCATGGCTGGATGTGGCTCTGTGGATTTGGCGCCTTTTTCAGGAGCAGAGAAGAAGACAGAATATTGCTAGTCGGATTCTCGTTGTTACAAAGGTCCAGCACTCTGTTGAGGGTACATTTTGGAATTGATTTGTGTCTTTGCAGATCCAACAGGATGTTAATGAAGTTTTAGCAACATTCGGAATTCAGAAGACCATGCACCGCACAATGGCTCGAAGTCCCAGGGTATTGTCTCGGGAGGATAGCTCAGGGGCAACGTGCTCGCCTTGGAAGCAAGGCGACACGGAGCACCACAGGTTCGATCCGCGGGTCCGTGCTTAGAATCCTCTGGGTATTAAGCGTGTTATAAATAACCTATCATATCATATCATTGGGGTATTGCAGCCTTGCAAGGTCGCTACACAGCATGGGATGGCTCAAAATGCAGGTCCTCTTGAGTCTAGTGGGTCTCACCAGGCTCTGGGTCGTCCATTTCAGGATCCCCAGGTCGATTGACAGGAAGGGCTACAGCAGGCTCAGGTTACACAGCAGGCTCTCTTGTTGCAAGAAATCGTCTCAGCTGCTTTTCCTTCATCATCCTTTTCGATTTTGGATCTAGTGGTCGACTTGTCTACAGCTTCCAGGTTCAGGGTAGTTAACAGGAACTACAGCACAATTTCTGCATCCTCTCCCTCCATATTACAACAAGATGGCGGTCTGGTTGCCCAATAAGGACAGCCAGCCCCACCACTGGGATTTGTCCCCATTCAGGGAAGGGGGCAGACAAAGGGCTGTGGAGTTTTGGACTCCTCCCTTGCATCCTGCCTTCACAGACAGACTGGAGCCTGGGAGGGAGGTCCAGGGAACTCCTGCCAAAGAAAGAAATCACACAAAGGGATTTCCCACCGTGGATGTCAGGGGAAGGAAGAAGGAAGGACAAGAAACACAAAAAATTGAGAAGAAAACAAGGCAGGGGCCATTTTGGTAAAATGAGCACCATTGGGTGCCTTTACTGCAGCTGTGAACAAAGCCTGCAGTAAAACTGCATCAAATTAGTAAAAGGTATCACTGCCACCAGCCATTAAAGGTAAGCTTGCCCCTATAATAGAATTGTTACAGTTTTAATGTGAAAGGGGATACAATGTATCTCCCCAGCACTCCACATAAGGTGGGGTGCTGGTTCCACCAAATAACATGCAAAAAAGATCCCAAGATCCTTTCTACCCTTGGGAACTGTTGTCCTCTCAAGGTTAGCCAGAGAAAGTTAAAAGGGGAGCCTCAAGGCAACCCAGCAACAACAGGCACTTATTGCCAAAAGGTTGTCAAAGAGGATACATTTTAAAAGACACTATGGAGAGTCTAAAAACAGACACCCATAAAAAGAGTAAAATATTCTGTGAGTGTGGAAAAAGGTACCCAATAACAGAGTTATAAGGACAAATAATCCACCAGTAAAGCAAAATGTTCGGGGCTTGTCTCAGGTCAGGAAGATTTACCATTACTATGAAAAACTTACCTAACAGTGGTTCATGACAACTGATTGGAATAAGCAAGATAAAGGCCAAAGAAGGACTTGCCAGATCAACAAGCACTCCCTGGAGCAGTGGTCTTCAAACTTTTTTGGCCTGGGCCCCCCATGAGCAAAATTTGGGCAGGCCGGGCCCCACCCAAAAGTGTCAGATGAACTTTTGCGCGCAGCCACTGCACCCTACTCCCAGTACAGACCCTCCCACCACTATCCCAGTGCTCCCGCTCATCCTGCTCCCGCTCATCCTGCTCCCACCACAATCCCATAACACAAGCATACACGCATCCATACACATATTTAAATAAAAAATAAATCACCATAAATGTACCTTCTGCAGGGGCCTGTGCGTGGTTTCTAAAATGCCCCGCTCCAGGTTGCTCTCCCCGTATGTGTGAGGAGGCACACGAGCACCCCCTCGCACATACATACATACATACATGCAGTGCCCCGGCCAGCATTTCCAATGAGCTATGCAAGGCTGGCGAAACAAAACACCCCACCGTTGCATGGCTCAGTGATCATGTGCGGCTAGGGAACTGAACAGTCAAAGGCAAACAGTGTTTCCCTTTGACAGTTCAGCCAGCCCAGGAGCACTCCCTCAGCTGGAAAAAGCAGCTGAAGGAGTGCTCAGTGTTTCACTGGGCTGGCTCCTCGGTTCCTCCATAATGGGTGAGGGGGTCAGTGGATGAATGCCCCCTCACCCATTATGGATGAGCTGCCAGGCTTGGACTGGCCTATAGGGCAATTGGGAGATGACTGTACAAAAATGCAAAATGCTAGTGTAGGCCAGTCAAAATGGGCCACTTTTTTGGCCAATGTGGGACAGTTTGAGGAGTTACATCACTATGCAGCTAGTAGTTTTGACCATTGTTGCTGAATACATTTTCTTTAAATATCACAATTTGTTTACATTTGAACAAAAAACACCCCCTTGGGTACTATTCAAACAGTCTGTGACTAAAGGACTGAATATCCATTTGCAACTGCTGGCCACTTTTTAATTGGTGCATAAGGCCGTTTTATGGGCTAGTCTGACAATGTGAGATGACACTGGCCATTTCCTCCAATCTAAAAAAATAAATAAAAAAATACATTTCATGCTGGGCTCTCGCACCACCCCCCCACCCCTGGGATGCAGCCACGCCCCCCTGGGGGGGAGCTCCCCACAGTTTGAAGACCTCTGCCCTAGAGGAACTGCGAGAGCCAGTACTAGCCCGACGTGCAGGTGGGTGCTAACCGGGATGCCGAGAATAGGGAGAGAGAGTCTGAGGCCGCTCCAGGGCATGAGGACTGCATGTCCCACAGGCAAACTGAGACTCTGGGTACCCCAGAGACCCAGGAAGCACGAGAGTGCAAGACCACACTGTGCCGAAAGTAAAGAAGACAGCAGGGCTGTTGCAGAGCAAGGGAAGCTCTGGGAAGCTACCAGAGTCCTGGAAAAAAGGTCAGCTAGTACAAGGGAGCCAACACTCACACAAACCACACCACAAGTCATGCAGGTTTGAGTGCAGGCTTGAAAGTTTCAATGAGGTGGTCACATGGGCCAGAAAGCTGGGGAAGGAGGGTCTGGAACCCTAACGCAGTGGGAGGAAAGCAGAGAGCTACATGGACTTGTACTAAGGCTTGGCAGGGGAGTAAACAAAACCCCCAGAAAGGAAATCAAAGACTGGAATTGCGAGTCTGGGACTCACACCCAAGAAAAGAGAACTGGAAGTTAATAGAAAGTCCATACGGTACTTGGCAGGTTAGTGAACCAAGTCTGTATGAATCACTACAGCCTGCAAAGTGATTCCAGGCTACTCTTCTTCCTCACAGTACCTTGTGAGAGGGAAGTAGGTCTACACACCGGGGTCAGGGACCCACTACAGCTTGGGAAGTGCATCCAGGCTACTCTTCTTTGTTGCGGTATCTGGTGAGAGGGAAAAACATCAGACCCTACGTCTCTGACGTGAATTGTGCCTCTATTGGTCGAGCCATCGTACCATCACAACTCGACTATTGTAACACCCTTTTTTATCTGGGCCAGGAAGAAAGGCATACACCACTTGCAGCTGCTCCAAAACGATGCAGTTCGGATCATCAAGAGCATCCCTAGACTGGAACATATTCCATCTGGGAGGGAATCCCTACACTGGCTTCCCATACCTGCCCACATTCTCTTCAAAACAGCCACCTGGATGATTAGTGCTTGTACGGAAAGGCCCTGGGGTTGTACGGAAAGGCCCTGGGGTACCTGAAGTCCTGCACTTATCTCTACAACCCTAACCACACTCTTAGGTCAGTTAACACAGGAACAATTTCTTCTTTCAGATTTAAAAAGGCTGGTGCACTTGGTAGAGCTTTCCCCAGGAAGGGGGGGCAGCATAGGTGTGGAAGTCACTCCCAAGCCTGCTCCATCTGGAATTTTTTAAAACCTTTTCTGTATCCAATTGAAAACCTTGCCCTTCAAATGAACTTGCAACTTTGAACTATGAAGTAAGCAGTCAAAGGGTCTGAACTTTTCATGTATGTCCCGTCCTCTCACATGTCCCTTCGTGTTTGCGTTGGCGCTCTGATGCCCGCAGGTTCCTGGCGTGGTATAAATACATACATTGCATGCATTTGGACATTGTGTGAGTTCAGAGCAGTGCTGGAGTTATGTGCATGTCTGCTGTGCAGTTGGCTGGTTTGAGTGCAGATCAGTGTGAGTGTGCAATGGCGTGGGGCATGTGTGCAGTGTTTAGCAGTGCTGGTGTACACTGCAGGGGGGTGGTGTGCTGCCAAACTCCTAATGAGGCATAATGTCTCTCTATACTATCCCGTTAGCAAATTTGTATTCAATATGTCTCCTTTTTGGAGAAGAATGCCTCAATGATTGTATGTTCTGCTAAACTGTGCAGGAAAAAGAAACTAAGAGGCCGATTCATGGAATAATTAGCGCGGCGCAAGTGGCCAAAAACGTGCGAATCGCAGTGGAATAGCGAAAATCGCAGTGCAAGTGCGAAAATCGCACGAAAAGCAGCGCACATCGATTCATGGAAGGCCGTGCGCGAGAAAACCATCGGATGTGCGATAAAAAAGTGCGCGGCGCACGTTGGCGCACAGGCCATCTAACGGCGTGCGCCAGGTTACAGCGAAAATCGCACAGGCCACAGCGAAAATCGCACATAGCGCGGCGCACGCAACAAAAGTAGGCGGAACACGGGGCGTACCACTCGGAATGGGGAACAACTTGCCAAAATGTGGGCGTCACGGGGGAAGTACAGGGTACAAGTGCGCGGAACGCCCACACGCTCGCCTACAACATGTATTCATGGAATAGAATAGGGCAAAAAAGCGCACGCTCAAACCAGCGCACAGGCACAAACACGACCGCCACAAGAAAGCAGGCGGTAGCGTCTCTGCGGCTGTAAGAAATGTGCGCCAAAAGGTGCGCCAACAAATAGCACCCATATACTGCCATGATGAATGTCCTATACTGTGGCCCTCCAGGACAAATGACGTGCAAAGGGGTACCCACAAACACGGACACGCTGACAAAAAATACGTGTGCGTGTATACCGGGGTGCGCGGGAAGTCTCACACGCGATTCGATCAGGGTACGTGGATTTCAGGGGTGCGCGGGAAGGTCCACACGCGATACCATCAGGGTACGTGTATTTCAGGGGTGCGCGGGAAGTTCCACACGCGAATACAGCAGGGTACGTGTATTTCAGGGGTGCGTGGGAACTTCCACACGCGAATAGCCTGGGCGCGTGTATTTCAGGGGTGCGCGGGAAGTTCCACACGCGAATAGCCTGGGCGTGTGTATTTCAGGGGTGCGCGGGAAGGTCCACACGCGATTCCATCAGGGTACGTGTATTTCAGGGGTGCGTGGGAAGTCCCACACGCGATTACAGCAGGGTACGTGTATTTCAGGGGTGCGCGGGAAGTCCCACACGTGATTACAGCAGGGTACGTGTATTTCAGGGGTGCGCGGGAACTTCCACACGCGAATAGCCTGTGCGCGTGTATTTCAGGGGTGCGCGGGAAGTTCCACACGCGAATAGCCTGGGCGCGTGTATTTCAGGGGTGCGCGGGAACTTCCACACGCGAATAGCCTGGGCGCGTGTATTTCAGGGGTGCGCGGGAAGGTCCACACGCGATTCCATCAGGGTACGTGTATTTCAGGGGTGCGCGGGAAGTCCCACACGCGATTACAGCAGGGTACGTGTATTTCAGGGGTGCGCGGGAACTTCCACACGCGAATAGGCCGTGCGCGTGTATTTCAGGGGTGCGCGGGAACTTCCACACGTGAATAGCCCGTGCGCGTGTATTTCAGGGGTGCGCGGGAACTTCCACACGCGAATAGCCTGGGCGTGTGTATTCCAGGGGTGCGCGGGAAGGTCCACACGCGATTCCATCAGGGTATGTGTATTTCAGGGGTGCGTGGGAAGTCCCACAGGCGATTACAGCAGGGTACGTGTATTTCAGGGGTGCGCGGGAACTTCCACACGCGAATAGCCCGTGCGCGTGTATTTCAGGGGTGCGCGGGAACTTCCACACGCGAAAAGCCTGGGCGCGTGTATTTCAGGGGTGCGCAGGAAGGTCCACACGCGATTCCATCAGGGTACGTGTATTTCAGGGGTGCGCGGGAAGTCCCACACGCGATTACAGCAGGGTACGTGTATTTCAGGGGTGCGCAGGAACTTCCACACGTGAATAGCCTGTGCGCGTGTATTTCAGGGGTGCGCGGGAACTTCCACACGTGAATAGCCTGGGCGCGTGTATTTCAGGGGTGCGCGGGAAGTTCCACACGCGAATAGCCTGGGCGCGTGTATTTCAGGGGTGCGCGGGAAGGTCCACACGCGATTCCATCAGGGTACGTGTATTTCAGGGGTGCGCGGGAATTATCACACGCGATTTGGCTTGGTACGTGTATTACAGGGGTGCGTGGGAAGTTACACACGCGATTAGGCTGGGTGGGTCCTCACAGGTGTTCCCTGTACACCCTCCACGGCCCCTGCAGGCAGCCCACAAAACAGGGGACTACCCTGCACACCTGCTCATGTCCCCTTGCACCCCCACCCCCCACCATCCAGGGTCAGCCTCCACCACCCATGTCTCCCACCACCCCCACCCCCAGCAGTGCAGGGTCAGCCTCCACCAGGCCCCCACTCATGTCTCCCACCACCCCCACCACCCAGCAGTGCAGGGTCAGCCTCCACCAGACCCCCACCCATGTCTCCCACCACCCCCACCCCCCAGCACTGTGGGGAACCTGCCAGCAGGCCCCCACACATGTCCCCCTGGCCCCAGGTCCTGACGATACACAATCATGGCAGTAATGGCCAGCATACCCAGCACAAACACCCAGGCAAGGATTGCATGCACCCACATAGTGAATGCAATCACATGACACAACCCCAATGGCAAGTATGCAAAAGAACACATGTCCGTCACACACACATACACAATGGGTGCAAGTGAATGTCAAAACCCATATCATGACATGTAAGAAACCAATGAGAAAATAACACAAGTGTAAGAAAATATAAAAATGTATTAAAAACAAAAAATAAGTTAACTTTTCAAACATACAACTATGTGGCTAAGTAAATAAATGGTCCATGTCCGAGAACAAAAGTGATAAACAAAAAAACAAAGGAATAAAAAAAAAATAGAATTTGTCCAAAGCAATACCATGTAGTAGGAAATCAAAGAAAAACCATTACGTCATGGTGTAAACAATAAGAAATAAAAAAAATGTATCTCCCAAAAAAACAAACTATATACAGGAATGTTCCAGGGTCCATGAGCCCAACACCATAAATGAAACCTACTACTAACTAATGAAAAATATATGTACAAAAAAGTGGCCATTGTCCGAGCGGTCCAAAATAATAAAAATAAATAAAGGAAACCTAGCACTAACTAACTAAATAACTATATACAAAGGCAGCGGGCAAGTCCTGCGGCTCACTTGGTGATGCTGGCCAGGGCATCCTCGAACTCCATGTCGATGTCCTGGAGGCGGGACTCTGTCCTGGCCCCGAGGTCTCGCAGGGACAACCCCATGTCCACCTCAAACTCCCTGCGAGCCTCCTCGAGGCACTCAGCCCGCCTCAATGCCCGACGCATGGAGAACTCCGCCCTGACCATGGCGAGCCGCTCCTCTTCCGCCCGCTGCCGCTCCGCACCTATCCGCTGGCCAAACTCCTCCCACACGGAACACACCGCCATGCCAGGGTTGCCCTGCCCTCCGGCCGATGCCTGCCCCTCTGATCTTGATGGCCCTGAGCCATGATGCCTCCCACGTCGAGCCCGCTGCTGCCTCCGACGCCACTGCCTCTGCCAGCACGACGGCATCCAGGCTGATGGTACCCACCGACGCCGTCGTGCACGTGCCCTGCCCGATGATGCCGTCACATCTTCCATCTGCTGGGGTCCACTTGCTGTGTTGTCCACCCCTGCTGGACCTCCGACTCCCAACTGTGGCAGGGATGGGATCCCCACCGAGCTGGCTGCATTGGTCGGGGCAGGTCCACAGGGGGCCATGGTGGCATCTGGGCCGGAAGACGGCAAGGAGAACGACCGGTGGATAGCCTGCACAGAGGAGGAGAGGGACGTCAGATTGGCCAACACATGCAGGAAACCCCCGAACATGGCCGATCCCAATTGGGCCACGTCGGCACGGTGCACTTCGTGATGACGTGCGTGCTCCTCCCGGGAAGCACGCACGTCATCACGAATCACAGCCGTGCGCATCGCGACCCCAATCAGGACCTTCTCCACGCGGCCAGGGGTTCCCACGTCCGCAGGTGGAGGGGAGTCAGTTGACATGGACATCCCCTCTACCTGCGGACGGGCCTGGGACGGGGCATCCCTGCTGGTGCATGGTGGTGCACTCACAGGGTCAGGGACAGCGACATGCACAGGCCCCTCCACGGTGACCTGTGCTGCCTCCTGCCCCTGGCCCTGGACTGCACCACTTGCACCAGCAGGGATGCTCCCACCAGGCCCCATGTGTGCACCAGTGTCGGCCTCCTCCTCCTCTGTGCAAACCACCAACCTGGATGGCTCCTCACCGTCTCCCGCCGTAGCAGGCCCCTGTGGGGGCTCACCCACCCCTTCCGCTGCAGCCGTGGGGGCATCCCCGCCGCCTTGCTCCACAGCGCCGTCTCCGCCCTCTTCTTCACTAGCCGCTGCGTAGAGGGAGACAAAGGACACAAGCATCAGGCTACTGTACAATGGTCCCCTAGACAGGAAGCAATAGCAGATGAGCACCACTGTCAAAGTACACTTCCATCATGTCCCTCCACAACACATGGGTCAGTCCAGGCAAAACACACACAGTAACAGGCATGGTGCATGCCATGGACATTTCCATGCATGTCCAATGGACTCTTGAAACATTCAATGATATGTAACTCACATGCATCATGGCTCATGCATATCACATGCACACACTTCACCTCAGTCACATCCATCTGGCCCCAAACACACCGAACACAGGCGAAACAAGGGTAAGTTGGGTGCGTCACTGAATCTGTGCATTGTCACACACATGTGTCATGCATCCATGGCATGCACAAGTCACAGACACGCAGGTCAGGCACACAGACATGGCTACCATATATGTACCTGGCATCAGCACCCATCCTTCACCCCCATCCATGTCCAGGTACAGAGACTGGCATGCTCTCATGTCCAAAATCTGCATAGGGCTCCCCATGCCGCATTTCAACACATGCAACAACCATGTGGGTCACACATCACTGGTCGCACATGCATTACCATGATGTCCCTGCACACATACATGCATACATGGCCCATGGCACACATACAGGCAAGTATCATAGAACCAGCACACCGCAACATGCCCTGTCTCACACAGTAATGCTTGGACACTCACCGCTCAACTCCAGACGGGCCTCCCTCTCAAGGACCTGGGCGTGGAGCGCTGGGCGTACGTGTTCCAGGACCCTCTTCTGGATGGAACTCATGCGGCCCCGGCCCCCCTCCACGAGGCGCCGGGCCTTCACAAGGGTCCTGGACCTCAAGTCCTCCCAGCGCTTCTTGATCTTCTGGACGTTGCGGGTTGCCACCCCCTCCGCGTTGATGGCAACCACACAGTCGGCCCAGATCCTCTCCCGTCCTTCCTTGCTGGCGCGGGACGATCCAAAGAGGGCATCATACTGCCCCAGGACATGCTCCACCAGGACACCAACTTCGGTGGCAGTGAAGCTGGTGCCCCTCTGCCCCTCTGGCCTGGGGTTGCCACTGGTGCCAGATGTGGAAGTGCCCGACATGGCAACCCCAGAGGCAGGTGTGGGTGGGCAACTGGGTCCTGGGGCTGGGCTGTGGAGCGATGTAATCCCAGTTGGGAGTCTTCAGTTCCTGCAGGGGTGGACACAGCAACTGGACCCCTGCAGATGGCTGATGTGCAGGCACCAAATGGCAGGGCACGGTGGCAGCAGGCAGGCAGGCAGGCAGCAGCAGATAGCACGTGGGAGGCTGCTCAGGGCACTGGGGGGCAGTAACTCGGCCTCCTGGGCAGGAGCGTGGTGTTCCGTGTGTTTTCGGGTGGCCAGCTTGATACGGAGTGATTTGGCACGTGAAAATCCTGCACGTCAGCGTGAAATCCGAGGAAAGGCCCTTAGCGCGTAAGCCCGTCAGCACGCATACGCGATTCTATTGGACCAGAGTCCCTCAGCGCGTAAGCGCGTCTGACGTGACCCGCACGGGCGTTCCCCACTCAGCACGTGATGACGGAGCACACGTGGAAATACTGCACGTCAGAGTGTCATCGCGTGTAATTGGTCAAAAGTGCGCGTACACGCGTTTGGCCTATGTACGTGTATTTCTGGGGTGCGTCATCGCGTGTAATTGGACAAAAGTGCGCGTACACGCAATTGGCCTATGTACGTGTATTTCAGGGGTGCGCGGGCACTTACACACGCAAGTACGTCAGCGTACCTGTATCCCGTGCTGCGTGGGAATTTCCACACGCTATTGGACTGGGAACTAGATTCCAGGGGTGCGCGGGTTACACGCTCGCCTACAACACGCGCAAAGCATTAATTTGCGCACTTTTCAAATAACAAGCCAGATGCCAGGATGAACATACCGTTCCTAGCAGCAGTGGCAGTGGGCTACCAAAGGAGGAGGAGGAGGAGAGTCAGGCCAGAATATTCACACCCAGAACCAGCCTTTTCGGGATGCCTGATGACCAGGTGTATGGAAGGTACAGGTTTCCACCACACATAATACTGGACCTGGTGAGTGAGTGGGAGGATGACCTCACATCACCCACCCTGTGCTCCCAAGCACTCAGCCCCCTGGAGAAGGTCCTCAATGTACTGCACTTCTTAGCCACTGGATCATTTCAGCGGACAAGTGCCATAGTGGGTGGGGTGTCACAGGCCACCCAGTCACGCTGCCTACACCAGGTCTTGGACATCATCACTGCACGCCCATCAGTCTGCAGGCACATATACCTGCCCAGAACACCTGCTGAAAGGCATGCTGCCGCCCTGGATTTTTACGGTGTGGCACGATTCCCCAAAGTGCTAGGTGCCATCGACTGCACCCATGTGGCTCTACGTCCCCCCAGGGCATCTGAGCACATCTATAGGAACCGCAAGCACTGGCATTCCATCAACGTGCAGGTAGTATGTAATGCCAAGGGAATCATCACCTCAGTATATGCCAACTATCCCGGGTTCACCCACGACAGCTTCATTTACCGAATGTCCACCCTATGCCGGGACATAGATGCTGGCCGGCATGGTGATACATGGCTGCTTGGTGAGTATGTATGCCACTGCACATGCATGCATGTTGGATAGTGAGCAAGGTCACAACCCCACCAATGATACCAATCACCACCTCCACAGGGGACAGTGCCTACCCTCTCAGCCCCCACATGATGACGCCAATTCGGAACCCCACCACGCCACCCGAGGTAAGATTTAACACAGCCCACATTACGACCCGGGGCATAGTGGAGCGCACATTCGGAGTGCTAAAGTCACGCTTTCGCTCCCTTGACCGTTCTGGCGGGCAGCTGTTATACGCTCCCCCAGTAGTGTGCAGGATCATAGTGGCAGCATGTGTCCTGCACAACGTTGCAACACGCCGGGGCCTGCCCGTGGACATGGTGGTGGCCCCACATCCCCAACCACATGCCAGCCGCTGCGCATGGGAGGGGAAAGGGCACGGGGGGAGGCAGCCCGTACACAGCTAGTGGCTAATTACTTCACATAGTATTCACTCCCCTGTGGAGTGCACACTGGCCTGGCACATTCCATCTGACAGTCAATGATGACTCAAGCTGACACTGATCCTGGATGTCTGGAGATTCAACCGTGAAATGCATATCAGCCTGAGATTGTTCACCTGGAAGTGTTACAATGTGTGCATCCCTACCCACACACAACACCAATGCAGTTTTGTGAAGAAACACATTCAAGCAGCCAAAATTAATACCCACTTGCTAAATGCAACAAGAGGACACTGCCATGTCACCCAACCCATCCCCAGCACCGCCACACAACACACCGTGCCATGTCATGCTATGTGCAGGTAAACAAAGTAATCCCCACAACATGACAAGTGTTGCAATGTACAGTGTCCCCAATTGAAACTTCCTACACCTGAAATGCTCACTGTAATGCAGGACCAACAACTAACTTGAGCAGGTACTACCATTAACATGACTACAGTAATGTAATTAATCAGTTGTCTCACCACCTGGATATGCCTGCACTCCCACCACTTCCAACTGAACAGTGTTGGCGCCATGTAGAGTTGTAGGTGCACTGCTGGCAACAAGGACCCCATCTCCAGACTAGAGGGCCTTGTGTAGACATGAGGAAGGGACCTGCAAATTGGGAGGCAGACACAGATGATGAGTTACACATCAATGCAACATGCAGTGCACAACACAACAGCAATATGCACTAGGAATGTATACACAGTATTGACTAGACTACCCACACATGTAGTGGGAGTCCAATGTCACCATGTACTTCAATGTCACTTGGGCACACCCTTTGCAAGCCCATGGAAACGGGAAGCAGGAGGAGTGTGTGTGACTCAAACCCAGGCATCTGAACCTAATACATGACAAGCCTGCATGTGCCCAGCCACAATGCAGCGTATGCCCACAGGAACCACGGAAGCCAACAAATTGTCCCAGAAAATTGGGAAAAATAGAAAAATAAAAAAAAATAAAAAATAAAAATAAAAATAAAAATCAAAAAAAAAAAAAAAAAAAAGAAAATGGCCATTAAAGGGCCCGGGGGGGTTGGGGAGGCCACCCAGGAGGTCCCAGGTCAGGGTGCACACCAGAAACCACCTGTGTGGATCCTGGGGAAAAAAAAACACCTCCATGGGCTCATGGCCCACACGGCTACCCTATTGTGGGAGTATCATTGCTGTCGCTATTATCACCCTGTGCAGCTGCATCCGGAGGTGGTTGCACTATGGGAGGCAGCCCACGCAAGGCCCTACTCTGTTCCTCCATGGCTGCAAGCATGCGGGTGTGGTAGGTCTCGTTCTGGAGGATGAGGGTGCGGAGGTCCCCATGCAACAACTCACGGGATGCCCGGACCTCCGCCCTCGTTGCTTGCATCTCAGCTGAGAGCGTACGGGTGAGACGCTCCAGCTGCTGTTCTGTCCTTTGGTGTGTTGAAGCCTCTAGCTCAACAAGAGTCGTCCTGAGTTGATGTAGCTCCTGCCTCAGGGCTTCCCTGTGGCCCTGGGACTCTATGGAGATGGCCTCCTGCAGAGTCGCCAGTGCCGCCCGCCTGTCCCTGTTGGACGCCAACATGTCCTCCCTGTGTGACTGGCAGATGGAGTCGGTTGCCTGCTCTAGTCGCTCCATCAGCCTTTCAGGGGGGACAATGGAAGTGGCCACCCTATCCATGGCCTGAGCCATCATCTCGGATGATGCTGCCTGTTGGGTGGCCATACCGTAAATGGATTGCTCACATACGGTATTGCCAGGTGGCGTACGGCCACCACGTCGGCGGGCACCACACCTGTCTGGGGCAAGGCGGACTGCGCCTTGCTGTGCCGGCACTGCCTGAGGCTGCAGGACTGCATTCCCCCTCTGATCTGCTGGCCCAGGAACAGGATCAGATGTCGCGGAGTGTGACCCTGCATCCGTAACCACCAAAGGCCTAGCTGCCAACACTGACATCCCCATTGAGGGTTCTGACCCTGGTGCAGGTGGGTGGGACAGAACAGATTCCCTCCCTGGAACACTCACCTGCGACGGCACGTAGGTCTCATCATCCGAGTCAACAGCTGAGTACAGCTCGGGGGAGGTGCAGCCAGAGACACCCCTTGAGAGCACGACCTGCAGCACTTGTGGGTTTTCACCCACCAGCACACCACGTCCCTCACTGGTGGTTGGTCGGCCCTCGGACCCCTCCTGGCTCTGCACCATCTCCACAACCCCAGCAGTACCAGGTGCGTCTTCCCCTGCAATGACATAATGACAAAGAAATGGAAACCCGCATTAGCACCATGGCACACAATGAGGGCTGAGAAGCAAGAGAACCAGTACTTGATTGACACATGTCCCACATGACTAAGACCCTCCCATGCATGCACCCTCACTGCGTATGAAGGGCAGGCAAATGGCACACACTCATTACACAAAGATGGAAGATGAACACATTTCATGCATGCTGCCTGGCAGTGGCATCACACATTGCCCTGTGATTGCCAGGTGACACACACATGCCATCACACTGATGGCATGTGCCATTGCTATTGAGTGTAGATGGAGAGGAGGGCAGCACTTTTTCATTCTGTCCAGTTCCCACATGCTATAGCTTTTCTAATTCAAACAGGTCTGCTTTATCACCTGGAGCTGCCAGTCCAATATGGTCCAATTGCACAGGGACATGTGTGAACATATGATATCCAGGTAACAAAGTCACTCCACTTTACCATGGCCATGCCAGACATGTGACTAGAGGACTGAGGAATGCCTAGTATAAGTGGTGGAATGCATACAATATGTCTGATTGAACATAGGATAATAATCAACAATGTTGTGGCAAGGTGACAATTCAAGGGCAACTGGGGTGCTGTTGGGCTAGATGTCTACTGTTGGCAGAATGGATACTGCAATGGCCAGATGCAGCTGTGCAGGATGTATTGCATGAAGCACATGGCAGACCCATTCGACTCAGGCGCACACACTCTCACCTGGCACACAAACAGATGCCCTCACACACACACCATGCACATGGATGACACACACATGCATGTGCACTCACCGGACAATGCCTCGTAATCAGGCAGATCTCCCACGCCTTGGATCTGTTCCTCCGTGACGTAGGTCCCAGCGACTGACTCATGTGGAGTGAGTTCCATGTCTTCTACTGGAGACCCACCTCCAGTCACTAGAGTTGCGGCATGACTTGAGGCCAGCTTCTTCTTTGCCCTGCGCTTTAGGTCATTCCAGCGCTTGTAGCAATCATTGGCTGTGCGCCTCACGATTCCAAGGGCACTTACGATGTCCGCAACGGTCTGCCAGTGTGCCTGGCGTTGTGCAGGTGTGGTCTTGGATCCTGCAACAATGACCATCTGGTTATCATGTCCGGACACATACTGGACAAGTGCATTCAGTTCGTCATCCGTGAAGCTGGGCTTCCTCGACGGACCGGACTGTGTAGCCATGTCTGGGGCATCAGCCTGTGCCGGACGAGCACTCTTCCTCTTCCGCTTGGAAGGTGGTGGTGATCCTGAGTGTCCTGCGCCGCTCTGGACACTAGGGGCAGGAGCCCTGGTGGGCTCTGTATCAGGTGTGTGGGATTGCACACTCAGCATGGGAGTTGGTGCAGGCATTGGCTCATGTGTAATGGTGTCATGGGGAATCTCAGCAGAATGGACTAGGACGGACACTGTCCTGGCTGGGTGTGTGAGAGCTGGGGTGGATGGAGCCGCAGCTGCCCCTGCAGCCTCTCCGCCCTGTCTACTTGGGGCAGCAGATGACATTGCTGCCCCAGATCCACGTGGCATGATAGCATCAACGTGCACCAGCGCACGTGTTGTAACCCTGCTGACCTGGAAGTCAGCCATGGAGTCAGCCAGGTCTGGTGCCACAATGGGCTGGTCCAACAAGGGCTGAGCATGGATGGTGTCAGCCACATCAGCCTCAACGGGAGGGGGGGAGGGGGGGAGAGGGGGGGGATGATGGGTGCCCTTGACTGGTCCTCCACACATGGGGGGACAGGCTCACCCTGCAAGTTACGACCACGTCCCCTACCGGATCCACCACGGCCACCACTTGTGGCTCTTCCACCTTTGCCACCCTTACGGAGTCCTCGCCTCCCAGCCATGGCACTGATATTAATGTGCGTATGGGAGTGGCTGTAGACAATTGTCCTGGGCAATTGGGGGTCAAAGGGGTTGGGTACCAGATGGTAATTGTACCCTAGTGCTCTAGCACGGCTGATTGTAACCCCTGGGGAAAGATGACGGGTCACGCAACGCACAGGAGGCCCAAAAAAGGGAGATGACGTGCACGCAACCCCTCCTAGACCACGTGTGCAGAAAGAAAAACCTGCACTACGCTGTGGCACCCAGTAACACAAGAATGAACGTATGCGTGTCACACGCAGCCTAGAATGACCTCTGAAGGGGTAGGCTACACACGGGGCAAGCACAGAAGTTAGATACGTGCGTGACTCACCGTCTGCCAGGTAAAGGAGCGTGAAAAATGAGCGCGTTTGGTTGGCAACACCCCCGCCAAAAGAAGATGTGTACGCTGTCTGAGGAGACAGGACAACAGTAGAAGGGGACACTGTTTGAGGGAACAGGCCCAGGTAAACCAGTACAAGAGAAATAAGAGAAAAAGCTGTCAGAGGTAACAGGGAGTACGAACTGGAAACGCCGTGAAGTAAATCGCGTGTGAAACGACAAGAAGTACAGAATTCACCCACTCGCTCTCCACGAAAAGCACATACAAGGAAATGTTGTTCTACACGTACCTTATATACAGGCCCACACGTACAGCGTCACTTAGGCGGCGTGTACGTGCTTGGCCCATGTTCACCAATCACACGCTTTGTCACTTCTGCGTGTAGATCCATTTTCACCAATCACACGCTTTGTCACTCCTGCGTGTGGATCCATTTTCACCAATCACACGCTTTGTCACTCCTGCGTGTAGATCCATTTTCACCAATCACACGCTTTGTCACTCCTGCGTGTAGATCCATTTTCACCAATCACAGGCTTTGTCACTCCTGCGTGTAGATCCATTTTCACCAATCACAGGCTTTGTCACTCCTGCGTGTAGATCCATTTTCACCAATCACACGCTTTGACACTGGGACGTGTCACGCAACATTTTCCTGCACGTGCAGGTAACTATAGACGCGCATATGCTGGTGACAGGTTTACGCGCTAAGGGCCTTTCCTCGATTCACATGCTGACGTGTGGATTTTTCACGTGCAAAATGACTCCCTATCAGGCTGTCCACGCGTTCACACACGTAAGACCACGCTCCTGGCCAGGAGGCCAAATTACTGCCCCCCAGAGCCCTGAGCACGCTCCCACCTGCCATCTGCTGCTGCCTGACTGCCTGCTGGCCACGTGCCCCACAGTGCTGGTGGGTGGGGGTGGTGGGAGACATGGCTGTGTGCCTGGTGGAGGGTGCCCCTGGTGGCTGGTGGGTGGGGGTGTTGGGAGACATGGGTGGGGGACTGGTGGTGGGTGCCCCTGGTGGCTGGGGGGTGGGGGTGGTGGGAGACATGCGTGGGGGCCTGGTGGAGGGTGCCCCTGCACTGCTGGGGGGTGGGGGTGGTGGGAGACATGGGTGGGGGCCTGGTGGAGGGTGCCCCTGGTGGCTGGTGGGTGGGGGTGTTGGGAGACATGGGTGGGGGACTGGTGGTGGGTGCCCCTGGTGGCTGGGGGGTGGGGGTGGTGGGAGACATGGGTGGGGGCCTGGTGGAGGGTGCCCCTGGTGGCTGGTGGGTGGGGGTGTTGGGAGACATGGGTGGGGGACTGGTGGAGGGTGCCCCTGGTGGCTGGGGGGTGGGGGTGGTGGGAGACATGGGTGGGGGCCTGGTGGAGGGTGCCCCTGCACTGCTGGGGGGTGGGGGTGGTGGGAGACATGGGTGGGGGCCTGGTGGAGGGTGCCCCTGGATGGTGGGGGGTGGGGGTGATAGGAGACATGAGTGGGGGCCTGGTGGAGGCTGCACCTGGATGGTGGTGGGTGGGGGTGGTGGGAGACATGGGTGGGGGCCTGGTGGAGGGTGCCCCTGGTGGCGGGGGGGTGGGGGTGGTGGGAGACATGGGTGTGGGCCTGGTGGAGGGTGCACCTGGTGGCTGGGGGGTGGGGGTGGTGGGAGACATGGGTGGGGGCCTGGTGGAGGGTGCCCCTGGTGGCTGGTGGGTGGGGGTGTTGGGAGACATGGGTGGGGGACTGGTGCTGGGTGCCCCTGCAATGCTGGGGGGTGGGGGTGGTGGGAGTCATGGCTGTGGGCCTGGTGGTGGGTGCCCCTGGTGGGTGGGGGTGTTGGGAGACATGGGTGGGGGCCTGGTGGAGGGTGCCCCTGGTGGCTGTGGGTTGGGGGTGGTGGGAGACATGGGTGGGGGCCTGGTGGAGGGTGCCCCTGGTGGCGGGGGGGTAGGGGTGGTGGGAGACATGGGTGGGGGCCTGGTGGAGGGTGCCCCTGGTGGCTGGTGGGTGGGGGTGTTGGGAGACATGGGTGGGGGACTGGTGGTGGGTGCCCCTGCAATGCTGGGGGGTGGGGGTGGTGGGAGTCATGGCTGTGGGCCTGGTGGTGGGTGCCCCTGGTGGGTGGGGGTGTTGGGAGACATGGGTGGGGGACTGGTGGTTGGTGCCCCTGCAATGCTGGGGGGGTGGGGGTGGTGGGAGTCATGGCTGTGGGCCTGGTGGAGGGTGCCCCTGGTGGCTGGGGGGTGGGGGTGGTGGGAGTCATGGCTGTGGGCCTGGTGGTGGGTGCCCCTGGTGGGTGGGGGTGTTGGGAGACATGGGTGGGGGCCTGGTGGAGGGTGCCCCTGGTGGCTGGGGGGTGGGGGTGGTGGGAGACATGGGTGGGGGCCTGGTGGAGGGTGCCCCTGGTGGCTGGTGGGTGGGGGTGTTGGGAGACATGGGTGGGGGACTGGTGGTGGGTGCCCCTGCAATGCTGGGGGGTGGGGGTGGTGGGAGTCATGGCTGTGGGCCTGGTGGTGGGTGCCCCTGGTGGGTGGGGGTGTTGGGAGACATGGGTGGGGGCCTGGTGGAGGGTGCCCCTGGTGGCTGGGGGGTGGGGGTGGTGGGAGACATGGGTGGGGGCCTGGTGGAGGGTGCCCCTGCACTGCTGGGGGGTGGGGGTGGTGGGAGACATGGGTGGGGGCCTGGTGGAGGGTGCCCCTGCACTGCTGGGGGATGGGGGTGGTGGGAGACATGGGTGGGGGCCTGGTGGAGGGTGCCCCTGGTGGCTGGTGGGTGGGGGTGTTGGGAGACATGGGTGGGGGACTGGTGGAGGGTGCCCCTGGTGGCTGGGGGGTGGGGGTGGTGGGAGACATGGGTGGGGGCCTGGTGGAGGGTGCCCCTGCACTGCTGGGGGGTGGGGGTGGTGGGAGACATGGGTGGGGGCCTGGTGGAGGGTGCCCCTGGATGGTGGGGGGTGGGGGTGATAGGAGACATGAGTGGGGGCCTGGTGGAGGCTGCACCTGGATGGTGGGGGGTGGGGGTGGTGGGAGTCATGGCTGTGGGCCTGGTGGAGGGTGCCCCTGGTGGCTGGTGGGTGGGGGTGTTGGGAGACATGGGTGGGGGCCTGGTGGAGGGTGCCCCTGGTGGCTGGGGGGTGGGGGTGTTGGGAGACATGGCTGTGGGCCTGGTGGTGGGTGCCCCTGGTGGCTGGGGGGTGGGGGTGGTGGGAGTCATGGCTGTGGGCCTGGTGGAGGGTGCCCCTGGTGGCTGGTGGGTGGGGGTGTTGGGAGACATGGGTGGGGGACTGGTGGTGAGTGCCCCTGGTGGCTGGGGGGTGGGGGTGGTGGGAGCCATGAGCAGGTGTGCAGGGTAGTCCCCGGTTTTGTGGGCTGCCTGCAGGGGCCGTGGAGGGTGTACAGGGAACACCTGTGAGGGCCCGCCCAGCCTAATCGCGTTTGATAATTCCCACGCACCCCTGTAATACACGTTCCCTGCCCTATCGCGTGTTGTACTTCACGCGTACCCCTGTAATACACGTTCCCTGCCCTATCGCGTGTTGTACTTCACGCGTACCCCTGTAATACACGTTCCCTGGGCAATCGCATGTTGTACTTCACGCGCACCCCTGTAATTCACGTACCTGCCAAATCGCGTGTGATAATTCCCGCGTACCCCTGTAATACACGTTCCCTGCCCTATCGCGTGTTGTACTTCACGCGTACCCCTGTAATACACGTTCCCTGCCCTATCGCGTGTTGTACTTCACGCGTACCCCTGTAATACACGTTCCCTGGGCAATCGCGTGTTGTACTTCACGCGCACCCCTGTAATTCACGTATCTGCCAAATCGCGTGTGATAATTCCCGCGTACCCCTGTAATACACGTTCCCTGGCCTATCGCGTGTTGTACTTCACGCGTACCCCTGTAATACACGTTCCCTGGGCAATCGCGTGTTGTACTTCACGCGTACCCCTGTAATACACGTACCCTGCCTAATCGCGTGTAAAACTTCCCGCGTACTCCTGATTTGAAGGTTGACCGCTTTGCTTTCCTTGTTTGCCTGCCCTGTGAACTGGTCCAGGGTTAGCGCAGCCCTTTGCGATGATTTAGCGATTTTGATGGCTTTTCCTTGCGCGAAGGCGTTCTTGGGGGCGTTACTGGCGCTGCTGCAGCCTCGCTGCGATACTCTGCGCCACGGCTGGTTTGGGAGCATGAAATCCATGAATACGCTGTGCGCGGAAATCGGTTTTAGCGCACGTGCCTGGCGCAGACAATCGCACGCGGACACTCTGCGCCAGCCGCTTGCGACACTTTTCTGCGAAATTCTATGAATTACCCTGTATGTCATGTTGTGTTTCTTAGAAGGTGACATTTTGCACAGTAACATTTTATTACAATGGTATTCATTTGATGTAACAAATTAGAAAATTACAGACATTTTATTTTGTATCTTAAGTTTCTGCTTGGAATCAGAGAGAGTATGATGCAACCTTTTGGTCTTAGCTCTAAAATCTTGTCACTATCTTTGAAAAGATGCTCTGTAGATTGTTTTTGAGTTTTCAGATGTTCCCTCTAGTCTCTGACAGGAAGATTGAAGGGGGTATGACAGATCCAGCTGTGCACCCACTCTCCCCTACTCTGCCAGGACAATGACCTTATGAGCACTTCAAGTGAAGGAAAGCGTTGTCTGCTTATATTTTGACCACTTGGGGAAAAACACACATTTATTAACAAAACAGCTGCGCTTTGTAATTGAAAATGTAAACAACTCTTCTTTCCGTTTGCTCCGATTATGGGGGTGATAAATCATATTGTGTCCCGTGCTTACAATTGTGGGGGGATTTATCAGCCCGTCCTCCCCCATTTCCTATGCCCATGTATGCAGCTTTATTCATTAAAACTTCTGTCCAAACAATTCAGCCATTTTGTCCTTCAGAGTCTGACAATTAAGTACCTTTGATTAGGTAAAGAGTTCACATGTTTCAACACGCATCAGCAAGACTTAGGCAGCAAGAGCTGAACAAAAAAATTAAGTTTTTACTATATCAGAAATGTTTCCTTATTAAAGTCATAAAGTGCTAAGTTTATCTTTCGTTTGGAAATGGTCGCAGGGGGTTCAATCATGCCATAGCCTACTCCAGGCACATCTGGCGCCCTATATTTTATTTAAAATAGAAATTGGATTTTACATTTGTGACATCCACAAAGTTGAAAAAGGTCGGTATGAAATGCGGAATGCGTGGGAGATGCCTTTTAAAGGCCACATAAACGTCCCCTGCTCCTGGCAGTTTAGCATCGGCTCTATCATTCCATTTCCATGGCACACAGGATTTTAAACCAATTTAAATGAGAAATAAAATGCTATTAAAAGCCCACTGTATGGCTGTGATTTCCAAATCATTCAGTACGGTTCTTCTAGATATAAATCACCGTCAGGCACAAGCTAGCCAGCCAAGGTCAGAAATAATCACAAATCCCGAATGCATGGTTATATCCAAACCCCAAAACAAAACACGACTGCTATTTAAGGAAATGTGCACTGAACTGCAAGTTTCAACTTCTTCCTACACTTTTATTTTAAAACTAAACCATTGCGGAACGGTTTCTTTATAAGATGTAGAGGACCAGTAAAACGTTTAAAAAATAAGTAGAGGAGCACCACTTCCAACCGCTCCGGCCCACTTCAACCACTGATTTTAAGACGGTATTGCTGGCACATATAGGAGTCGATGCACAGAGATATAGTGCAATTCGCTGAGGATCACAAAATGTGGTCGAATGGAAAGGCAGGAACTAGTACTCTGGCCTCATCTAGTAACAAACAGCATCTACACAAGACAGATGATTCCCCCATGAGTTTTCTCAGACTAGCTAAACTGGATTACAGGATAACTTTTTGAGATAATAAGCGAAGCGTGTATGGATTTGATCGAGGAAACCCATAGTCGGCAAAGTGTGCAATCACTAAATCTTTGAACACATGTAACAGTCCAAGTTCAGAAAATGTTCCCATCTTACTGCAAACGATTACTGAATCGAGAAACAGAGAAATCCCTAGTAAAGCAACCACCACTTCAACTACCACTTCATCATCATAATCACGCTCACAAAGTAGAGTGACTATGCTAATCGAAGAAATGCAAAGGCCATGAACACAGAAAAGAGTGAACATTGCTTGCCACACTTAATGCAAACACAAGCCCCACATCTTAATTTGGCTACTAACAGATTTACCAAAGTAAGCAGAATAGAAACAAATACATGCTGGCATCAGTAATCCCGAGAGGGACGGGTATGCCCAGACGTGGGTCCCGTGCCTGCTGGGCCTAGATACCCATGCTACTTCTCACTGATGAGGCCCAGCAAGGCTGAAACATGTTTGGGGATGCTTGTGGTCTCGTGCAGAAGGGATGTAATCTAGCAGTTGGGGCTGGACTGCCCCGTTTGGGGTGGGGCCAAGCCTTATTTGCATATGGGCTTTCCCCTTATGGAATGGCTTGGCAGGCGAAGAACAATGGTCTGGAGGGTTGCCCAGAGCAATGACAGTGGTTAAGAGTCATTCTAAACCTTCCAGCCACCACCTCTTTGTTTTTGATCAGTAATCCCTTAACATAATGCACTTCACAAAGAAATACCTACATGAATGATCCACCACGCATACATTCTTGTGGGCTGTCTTTTGGAACTATATTATTTGTGTTCTACTTGTACTATGGAGTCTTTCTGATCCATAGCTCTTAAATGCATCTGTATTCTCCTACTGCAGCACACAAATCTGTATGAGCAGTGTTGCTGGGCGAGCCTTGGTGTCCTTCTTTAATATTCCTTTTTCTGTATCCTCATGTAACTACAGTTCTTAAGGAAAGAGAGCTACTTAGTATCTCTCCCAAAACTCTATGGTCTGAGAGATTGGTACACACCACCTTCAGTGGAGTTCCAAAGGGATACCTAGTTTCCCCCTTATCTCTACTCGTGTGACTTTTTTAGTCACATAGACAATCTCCTAGTTATGACTGGTGGCATTGGACGTGTTCTACCAACTAATGTGTCGTTTCTGTACCAGAGGCTATGTCCATAGCCTTGGTAGTGCACAACAGGGGCACCCAAGTACCAACCTACGGCCTCCCTTCTTTTTTCGCCATTACTAGAATGGTTGTTCTTTGTTAGCCCTTCTTCAACCATTCTGGGAGGGGGAGGTCAGTGTGTGTGTTTTGCCTAGGATCCAGTATGTCAGAATTTTTGAATTTTTTATATTTGAGTCATTTATATCGCTCATTGGACAAACTTAATTGTATTTGGGCGCAGATGGAACCAGTAACATTTGGACTGTCTTTCTCCAATGTGATGAGTTTACTGCCCCTGTCACTATTTCCCGTGGGCAATCCCAGCAAGGGCAGGCATGAAGTGGGAGAGGAGTTTTTACCCCCTCGTCCTTTGTCTGCCAGAGTCAATAGGAACAGCTCACACAGGGGGTCATAAATGTCCCAATTGGTCAGTCAAACGCCCCTTTCTGTAAAATGCTGAGAGAAATTGCAAAAGAGTGTGTGCTGGAACTGTATAAAAGGTGAGACTTCTGAAGTGAAAAGCAAGTCAATCACTTTGAAGTGTATTATCATTTATTTTGAAGTGTAATGGTGTAAACGTCTAAAGTATTTAAAGTAATTCCGAACTATATATAAAACATATATAATTGTATATAAATTCTACGTTTAAGAGTCTTTGGTGTGCATGTCTAACCAGGTGCAGTATACTTAGCTACAGCTCACATCTTCCTCTTAAGATAAGCCTGACTGCTCAGCCACTCTACCAAAGTCCTGAGTTAGTACAGACTGATACTAAGATTTGGAGATCTACAAACCCCTGGGATAGCTTACTAAAGTCTTACTGCCAGTGGGACTTTAGGAAAACACCCCTAACAAATGGCCCTTCCCCATCAAACACAAAGGTGGCAAAATATATAAGTGCCTGAAAGTAAATGTGGTGGAGTTCTCATCAGATATGCACAGGACAGCTGCCAATTCTTCTAAATGCATGTGCAAGGGAATCTGTAAAATTAACAAAAAAAAGCATAAGTAATAATGTTTTAGTATGGGTGCACGTAATCATCTGGTGAAATAAAAGTTCCCTCTATGTAAATACTTCAACACTTATTACAAGCGACACAAAACATCTTAGAAATGTAATTTCAATACTACTCGTAAAATCTGTGTGTGTCACTGTTTCGGCCACCTAAACACATGAGAATTTATTAACAATTTAGTTTAATCTACTCTAGAAAAATGAATTGATATTTTGCTGGCTGTCCCATTGGTCTGAAGATAGCTGCATTTCAGTGCGCGGCCTGAGGATAGCCGCAAATAGATGTGTCAAGCTGCAATTACAGATATCGTAGCCACGGATTCAACCTCCAGCTGAGATTAACCACGCCTCAAAGCTCACCATCTCATTGGATGCTGCAGTAGCCGCGGTTATGAATTTGTGTTAAATATTGTTACATATATATATACATATGTATATCTGTGTGCATTCAGTAGTCCATGTAAGTTCAATTTAGCGATATATAGAGTTTAAGAAATGATGGGCTTAGGGTGAAGAAGCATGAATAGTTTCAGTATTGGTATGGTGCGTGGTTACAGGTCAAGAGCGTGGGGGTAGGCTGAGTGAATGTAGAGAAGGTGGGATACACTAGTCATGGGCACGGTAATATGTGCACAGTGATTATTTAATGAATAGGAACATTGTACATAAAATAATGTTATTTGGCTTACAATTTGTAATAAGCATGATATTAGTTATGGACACTTAGTTAGATATGATGAGAAGGGTATAATGTGTCCTTTTCGGCCTGTAAAAAAAGAAAATGTAATCAGTTGGAGAACTTCCTTTATGAAAAACAATGTGTTCCAGTTGTACACATATGTTTAATTTGTTTGACCCTCATATGTAGTGCATCGTATGCACTATGTCTGATACAACATTTGTGCATACTACACTGTTGTTGTTTTCACGTATAATAATCATAGGGTCAATGAGAAAAAATCCAAGGTGGATTAAAATAAAAACATACACTGTCTTAGACATTTACAAGGGACTTTGATAAGGGGAATGGGTGAGAGTAGAGTGTATGGGATACAGTGACTGGATATGGGTACACAGGGTGCAGTAGGGTATGTGAGAGGTGGGGGAACTGAGACTAGGGTAGGATGGGTTGGAAATAAAGAGTAATTGTGTGGTGTGCAGAGGTACAGATAGTGGGGTACAATGTGTGGGCAAGGAAAGAGGGGCAGAGGGTGGCTGAACAAAGCAAGTGGTGGGTCAACAACTGGAGGTAGAGAGGAAGGGCTGCAGACAGGGTGGGGTAGGATGGGTAGTGTTAAATAGAGTGCAGATAGCACAGGTGGTGGAAGAGAAGATAGGGTGGCTGGACAAACCTTTCACAAGGCCCATGAGCAACACAAAATAAAATCACATTGGCCTAACTCTGTATGGTGTCCAACAGCTGCCATGGTGTCAACCTCTGCAGAGACAACCGGAACTTCAGCATTCAGACATAATAATTGTCCACCTTGTCTCACCACAGCAGTAGCAGCAACAATGTCATCTGAGTCGCAATACCATCCACTGTCTAAAATGTACATGCCAAAGTGAGATCAAAAAAGTCCAGTACAAGTTCTGCAAGAAGGTTGTATGCCGTGGACCTTACAATGTGTAATCACTGAGCTTGGGAACATCTGTCCTCAATCAACAATTAGTCTGGCTCCTCATGTACATTTTTTACTAACTCAAAAACACACATTGCCAAACTTTGCAAGTTCAAATGAGACACGGGTAGAGGTGAGGACATGGAATTAGAAATACATTGAAAATGATGTGATCTAACACCCACAAAATTATATGATTATTGCACAGAAATATATGGCCCAAAGTCCACGGCTGCTTACAGAGCCGCGTGTACAGCAGCAACCAATCAACTGACATGATACATTAAGGCACCTGCGTACTCCTGACTGCATGTATACCAGCACCCAATGGCATTGTTCGTTTCATTGCCATGGCAATCTGGAAAAACTGCGAACAAAGTGCCTTTCTGCTCTCCCAAACCCCGGGTCAAGTGCCCCCAAAATCTATGCCAGCTTCCCCCACTGCCCTGATGGCCTCCTCACCTCGCCGGCCCTCTCCCATTACCCCAATAACACTTGTAATTTCTGTGACACAGTTTTGATAAAAATGTCAGCTAGCCATGAGTATTCCTGAGGCTATAGCCGGCGTGTTGCTCTATATCCGCGCATATGGGAACCCCCAATAAAATGGTCTGTTTCAGTGTGTTGTAGCCGTGGATGTCAGGACAAATGGGGACAAATTATTTCCTGCTCTCTCAGGCCCTCACCAAGTGCCCCACATCTCTACCAGCTTCCACTCATTCCCCTGATGACCTCCAAACCTCCCCTCTCCTATTGCCCCATGACAGTTGTTTCATTTGAGATGTATGGTAGCTGCGGCTGCGCAGTCCACCAAAATATATCCCATTCTATTGGCCTGTAGATTGCCGCAGCTGCACATGCGCCTAGGATAGCTGTGACTATGTGTGCTCTGCATTGATTGTCACTGTCATAGCCGCGGTTACGCACTCCAGTCATTGCTGTGATTAACTGCCAGTGTGTTTGTCCAGTTGCACCTTGCTTGTAACATAGCTGCGGCTATTAAAAATAAAGAAAATGAAAAGTATTTACATATGTATATATGTGTGTATTCAGTAGTTCTTGTAAATTGCATTTTGAGATACATACAGTATAAGAGATAGTGGGAGAACAGTGCAGAAGAATGAAAATATTCTGTAGCGGTAGAGTGGGTGGGTAGGGGTCAAGAGGGTGGGGGTCGGCTGGGAAAAGGTAGAGAGGGTATTGGTGTGTGTAGGGATCAGAGATGTCATCCATTACATTTGTGATATCATCTTCGATGTAATGGGTGTTAGTCTTGGCATTGCACATTGGTGTTGCGAGTTATGGCGGCTTAGCTTAACATAAATGGTGAACTTCTGGGGTTTTCCATTTATTATACTTGTAACCATAATATGGATAGGGTTTTATTAGTGCAAAGTAACTATAACGTCCCTTTAACAATGTTTTTGCGCTGAATTTCATAGGTTTTTTATTAGCGCAACTTAACCCTAACGTCCATTTAACAACGTTTTTCACTGAATTTCATAGGTGTTTACCAGAATACCCTTAATTTGTATAGATTTACGATACAACATACTGAACCTCCTGGCCCCAAGCTGATAACCAAAGGGTCCGGGGACTGTGCAAATGTTTGCGGACCTCAGGTAGCATCCAAACTGCACAAAATATCAGTGGTGTTTTACATTATGATAGCGTGCAGCAAAGACACTGAACATGTTTAAAGAGCAACACATAAGTGAATTATAAGGAAAAATTAAGTAGATCTACAAACTCTGTACTTATAAAAGCAGCAGTGCAATTGCATAGGATGTGCAACATAATGGAATGCACCAAGGAGAAAAATAACCTGCAGTATTACCTCACTGCTGCTTTACATACAAACTGAGAGGCAACTGTAGTGACAGCAGAACCGTACTAGAAAGTACACCATATTTTGTTTTCTATAACTGTGCAGTTTATTCTGAGTACATGACTAAAAACCGTGTTTTGGTTTTTTTTTTACACAGAAATGGCAAGTATCCTGGAGTTGCTTTTGAGAATTTCCCTCTTGGTGAAATGAGTGAAGATAGTAACTTCAATGGTAGTTTGAAAAATAAGAGAATTAATACACATTGCTTCACATGTAACTGAAACATGTTTTTTTGTTTAACAGTACATACAGGAAATGAAGGGAATGGCCCACATGGACCAGCTACTACACAAGTGCATGAGCACATAGAAACCCAAATGCGGCCAATGAACTAGTGAGCCTGGGGGCAAAAATTGAACAAATGAATGACAGTTTTGCAGATTTAAAGCTACTTGTTCGAAGGCATATTATGGAATATATAAAGTACCACTGTCCCACTTGCACCTGTACCCCTTGCTCCTCTCCCAGCCTGCCATCCCCACAATTTCCCTGTAAGCAAAGACATTATGATGAGACCTTCCTCCCCTGATGACCAGCCTGTACAAAATCCCAATTCCCCTGTATATGTTTCCATTTCTGCTACCACCTTCCTTTCCTAATTGGATTGCTGTGTTTTTTGTTTTCTTTTTAAAAGCCCCGCTAGGACTCCACGGAGGGCACGACTGTCTGGCCTGTCTGTAATCAAAATGGAGGTATCCTATGGACACTGCGCCTGTCCGGGCTGTCCGCAATCAAAATGGAGGTGTCCGTAGGACACTGCGCCTGTCCTGACATGGCCACAAAGTTGCGAATTACCTCTAATTAGTTCGGGACCCCACGTCTGTCCTGCGGACACCTGGGCGCATGTGCATCACATTCACTGTGTCCTAAGGACAATGTGCCTGTCCGGCTTTTCCGCATAGTTTGGCATACTTTAAATTAGTTCGGGCAGCCGACCTCTGTCCGGCAGACACCTGGGCACATGCGCACCTCGTTCCCCTGGTCCTACAAACAACAGGCCTGTCCGGCATGTCCACAAAGCAGTGATGTATGTTAATTAGTCCGGGGAGCCCACCCATTTCTGGCAGACACCTGGGTGCATGTGCATCATGCCCCATGGGTCCTACGAACACTGTGCCTATCCGGCACATCAGCAAAGCAGTGACACACTTAAATTAGTTTGGGGAGCCCACCACTGTCCGGTGGATACCTGGGCACATGCACACAATGGATCCCATGCAATAGGTGTCCTACGGACAGCCATCCCATTCTTGAACATTCGTAACATCACCATGTGACTGCACCCACTCTGAGCATCAGCCCTTATTCACGGAGAGGGTCCAGGCACCCGGACAGCAGAAAAGTGATTTTTTGAGCAATCCAAGGCATTTTACTATGAAACCTCACCCTTGCAGAGGTCCCAGACCATGCCCCTGGTGATCTAGAGACTTTTTGGTACTTTTTGAGCCCAGCTCGGGGTTCAAAGTGTCCGTGGAGCATGCAACTGTTCACAGACACTCCCCAGCACCCCTAAAAGAGGCCACACCTAGTTCTGACCCTCATTCTGTTTTTGGATTTCCTGAACAGAGCACTCTGCCAGACTGCTGGATTGCTGAATTACTGCTCCACATTGCTGGATTGCTGCATTAATGTTCCACATTGCTGTATTGCTGGGCTGCTGAGTTGCTTCCTTAGCTGGATTACCTTAATAATGGCATCCACTGTTGTTGCATCTGCTGCCTCTGCCTTATCACCACCCACAGCACCTTCCCAAGGGCCTGTAGAGGGGAACAGGTGTGATGATGCAGAGGGGGAATAAGAAGAAGAAGAGGATGAGGTAGTGGAAGTCCCCACTACCAGCTGCCGACGTGAGTTTTGGGTGTGGAGGCTTTTTACCACCATTGTGGTGGTAGCCAAGGCTCAAGCAGCCAAGGTTTGCTGCAACGAGGTACTCAGTCAGGACAAAACTGGGCTGTACAGTTATGGCACCACCTCCATGCAGCGACAACTGAGATCCAACCACAAAGCAGCAGTTTGGAAGGTTGTCCCCTTCAAACAGGGTAATAGGTTGAGTTACATTGCAGCATCCTCAATATCTGCTCCTGTCACGACAAGGGACACTCCTGTGGGGCAGCGGATCCCTGACTCACCCTTGCAGGCCATACGCACCACAGTAGATCCTTACCTTCAAAAGTCACTGTATTGTATGTGTATGGGGTGAGCAGTTCCAGAGGGGTTTCAAGGCGGAGGTCGATGAGGCCCACACAACATCTTCCTCTCTCCATCTGCCCTTTCTTATCCCTGTGGTTGGTGTCCCTTCCCTTCCCTTCCTTGTGTGTCTCATTCAAAAAATACAAAAACGAAAATAAAACAAGAAAACACAAAAATAAAAACAGCTCTTTTCAGAGCCACCTTTCACAGTCTAAAAATACAAGTACCAATGAAATGGTGCAGGCCCCTGTGCAGTCCAGGAAGTCTCCGTACAGCACAGTAGTCTGCGAACTTCCAAAGCATGCAGGTGGTGGCAGCATGTAAACCATTGCATTCTTTTCCGAGAGAAAGTGGTGGCTCTGAAAAGAGCCTTTTGGGGAGATTTTTATGTTCTTGGAAGTTTTGAAGTGTCCAACACCTACTGCACAAATGCTTGCTATACTTTCAAGAACAGCTGCAAAGCATTTTGGATATTGTACAAAAAAAAGGTGATTGCCAGCATTAGTAAGATGGATGCCATCTCTGCGGAAAATGTTGGTGCTACGAAATATCATAATTTGATTGTAGAAGGAAGACATGCCAACATCTCAGAAAAATGCACAAACAGCATTGTTGACATTGCACCTGGCTTTGTCCATTAGTGGACCAAATAAGGAAGAACATAACCACATTTGTCTCTGAGCATTTTGTGAAAAAATTACTTGAGAGTTTGGATACATGTCCATGACTTTCCCAAGTGCCTCCTTCATCGCAAACTGCAGAGAAATTCCAGTAACGTGGCCTAAACTGTTCCCTACACAATGAACAATAATAATGGCTGGATGATGTTGCGTCACCTAAGTGGCCCAATGGGGAAGCAAATCCAGCTACTTCATGTCACACACTCCATACCAGTGCATATCCACATGAGGGAATCCAAGATGTGCAGCCACTCCACAGTGCCCTGCATACACCTGCAAACAATGTATACAAGAATCCCCCAAAATCCAGACACTCTGCCTCCTGAAATACACAGCCATAGGCATAGACACAGCCATCTGCATTCCTCTCAGCAAAAAGAGTGTCTGCCACACTCTCACCTTGCAAACCACACCTAGGGAACCTTATTGACTAATCACCTGGCCTCCACAATCCCATTTCCATGCCTGCCATCCTTAAAAGTCCTGGATGTGGCACGTGCGATCTGAAAACTACTGCAGAGTTTGCGGATAAATCGGCCAATTCAAGGGGGTGAGGAGAGACATATAACCCAGGGCAGGAGATTTCATCTATTGTGGCGGCTCTGAAAAGAGCCTTTTTTTTTGTTTTTTTTTGTTTACTGATGTACTGAACAAACACCTTTTGTTTTCTATTGTTCTGGGGGAGAGGGGGTTTCTTCTGTTCCTCCTTACTGCCTTACATAAATCTCTGCAAAGCATCCCTTGATTGTGAAAAAAACAGGAATTTCCAAGAATGGACAGCAAAATGCTGTCTGAAGTTAAATAGTGCACACTAAAGGAGTCAATGTTGTCATTGGAGAAAACAGACATCTCATCACGTCGCAAAACTATACCCATGCCTCTATTAATGAGGCACCTACCAACATTTTGCTGGGGATTAAAGACATTGGGGTTGTTCCATTGTGCTCTAGGTGGTATTTCAGAAAAAAACACCTTTGCAGTAGGGAAAAACAGCATCAGTTTTTCAGTATAGGAACCAAACTTGGAGCACTGATATAGCACAAATTCTCTCCTCCACAGTTCACCACCAAAACATCAGGACTAGCAAAAGTCCCCTTGTTTCTGCAAAGAGCAAGCAGTGCCTACAAATTGCAGCTAGGCACACTATACCACAAAGCATGCAGGCCTGGAAAACCAAGATCAGCAGAAACACCTCTTGCCTTTGCATACCTCTCCAGATCACATACAATGGAATCTCCCACTAGCCGTACAGTAACTCCAGCCATCTTCATTACACAACCAACACAGCAATGAAAAAAATATTACCGTGCCTTCTTGTAAAGCACATCCTGAACACCTGATTGGCAAATCCCCACAGTCCCATCTCCATGCTAGGCATGCTGAGAATCCCTGGATGTGGCACGTAACACAGGGGCAGCCCTTCTTCCCTTTCCACTTCACTCCTAGCAGCCCTCTCTCATTGGCTACTGGTATGCAGTCACACACCCATCCTCCAATCACATCCAGGATCTCTACATCTAACTCTGCCAACTCAGTACAACACTGCAGATGTACTGTTCTACACACACTATATATATATATTCCAATGAAAGAATGGATCTCAGGTTCACCACTAGAAAAACTCCCCTTATCAACATTGACAGCAACAAAAAACATAACCATGCTAACCAATATTACTGTAATAATAATACCTTGCATGGGGAGTTGGGAGTGACTGTTATGGTAACAGATAACTTTGCTAGGAGTAAACATTGTGACTTTTTTACATACTCTTTGTAAAGTGTGTTAGACCTCATCATACATAATTTGCACGATATGGGTCTGCTTGACTATATTTCTGTGTTTGGGACAACAGTTCTAATAGGCTATGAAACATTAAGTCCTAAAGATGTCCAGTCTTTAGGGTTGTTCAGTAGGCCAGTAAATAGTATATATTGCACTTTGATTAGTCAGTGTTATCATTAGCTTCAACACATGTATTTGCTTCCGGAGAAAACCTACAAGATACAACTTCCAAGCAGGCATGTTTACAATGTCAATACTTGACCTGATCTGAGATGCTCTCTTCACTAAAGCTGGGGTGGCTCCATAAGACACAGTGGGCCTCATTACGACCCTGGCGGAAAGGGGTTAACGCCAGCGTTAGCTGCGCCAACCCCTTTCCGCCAATTACGAGTTCCGTTACCGCCATGGCGGTTTTCCGCCTGCTTTTCGCAGGCGGAGGAAACCATGGCGGTAAGGGACCCAACCATGGCGGTAAGGGACCCTCGCGTTAATTACGCCACCGTAATTTACGGTGGCGTAATTAACGCCTTCCCCACTCCCATTATGTCCTATGGGACAGAATGGGAATGGGGAAGGGCAGAATGGGGATTGGCGGATTTACCGCTCCACTCCACTCGGAATGGGGCGGTAAGTCCGCCATCCGCCATGGCGTAAGGGGACTTTGCGCCATGGCGGAAAAGTCCGTCGATGGCGGAAAAATTCCGCCAGGGTCGTAATGAGGCCCAGTATCCATTCAGTTCCTACTCCTATCCAGACATCATGAGTAACTCTTGGGGTAATGATGACAAAGCTGATTGGTTCACCAGGAGTCTCAATCTTTCATCCATCAAATGGATGATACATTCCCAGTTCGAACCTACCCAAGTATCAGACAGGAACTCATAGTTGGCTGCCGATATTCCATGAATGGGGAGATATGAATGACATGAGCACTGAGGCAGCTTTTACTGCCATCCAAAGAACTTCCAGAAGTTTTGTTATGTACAAAGGTCAGATAGCACTTTAGCAGTTTTTGCAACGTAACTTGGGCAGGGTTGCTGTGTGATGACATCACAGATAGTTCTCAGCTGAGCATTTAAAAGGTCTTGCACCTCCAAATAGGCAAAGTCGCAATCCAATTGCTGTGTTGCATAAGTGATGATAGAGATCTAACCTGTTACAAATTTCTGACTTACAGAGTTAGGTTCACTTGTTATCCATAGCTCTCAATTGATAGACAGTACATTAGTCATCGGCAGACACCCATCATTATTCCAGTGGCCTTTCACAACTGTTTTAGCTTTTCATTGTGAACATGTTATTTGTTAATGCTCCATACCAAAGCTGCAGTTCTAGCACCTTCCTTATACTTCTTTCTAAATCTCTTCTTAGTTATTTATATCTTATAGTGTTCTGCAACTATAAGCCCCCTTTAATCAATTTGAGAACTGGGATGTTAGCCAATAACTTGACACAATATGATTATTCTTAAAGAAGAATCTAAGATTGTACACCTGTCTGGTAATTACATTTCCCTAGTGAATCACCCATCCAAAGCTGCTGCTCTCCTAAAATATGTTTTTCTTAGACTAGAATAAGCTGCATGTTAGACCAAATTGCAGGAAACATTGGATATTGTTCGGAATTCAAGAGATTATATTTTGACTGTGTCATTACAGAATGTCTCAACATTAGTATCGTTATGAGATAGTTCAGTGACCCTAAAGCAGTTAGATCCCTGTTCACCTTCTTGCATACAGAGGTGCACAAGTGCATCCCATCGCTTGTGCCCCAAATAAGTTTAGAAAGTCTGTTCAAACCCTGTTTACAATCCATATGGATAGTAAAACATGTGTTTAACCCAAATTGGAAATGTACTTGCTCCGACTGATTCAACATGGAACCATCTATATGGAGACGTAAGTGGCTCAAGCCGACGCAAACCTTTTCGTCATAGGTTTGAACCAGCATTTTATGCAAGCACTTTAAGGCTTACTCTTCCTTAATTAGTGGGGATATCAAAGACTTCTGCTTATAACGACTGCAGTGCAATGAATGAGCCTTTGGTTTTTCTTCCCTTGATCTGAAAAA
Source organism: Ambystoma mexicanum (assembly GCF_040938575.1). NCBI lineage: Eukaryota > Metazoa > Chordata > Amphibia > Caudata > Ambystomatidae > Ambystoma > Ambystoma mexicanum. Next base: position 1,351,456,348 of record NC_090931.1, read on the forward strand.
TAAAGGTTATTAGAACAATATACTACGGTCAAATTAGTTATGCTTGAGGGCCTACCCAGTTTCTTCCTTCTACATGAGACAAACATATCTGAGGGGTAGTATTCATATTTACAAGTGTAAATAACATGTGGCTAGTCACTTTGGCATTGTTTTAAAATACCTTCTGCTTCTTTTTCATTAGATCGCCAGCTTGGAAGGCCATAACACCATAACACCCAATGGGCATCCAAAGGAGAACTGGTCTGAATGTACGAGCTGGTGCTTTGTGGATAAAGCCTAAATAATACTGACTCCCACACTCTCAGGAGCCCGATCCACGGGTGCCCAACTCCTGATCACTAGAAAGCAGCCTGTCCACTATGGCAACACACTGACCTGTTCTGTAAAAAAACATTTAAAAATCGCCAGGCTTCAGGGAATTACACAGTTGTTATGGCATCTTTGTGAGTGCTTCCTTGACTTGGGAATGAATAAACTGGATGTGTTTGATAAGAGCTTTACAATACTGTAAACCACAATAGCCACCCTACGGTTAAGGTGATAGCCTTGAGTCATAGGAAATCCGAAAATTCTATTGCTAATAACTTTTGACATGCAGGAACAATATGTCTCATATTTTACAAACAAGAAGTTTGTTATTGGGTCCCCAGATGACATTTTGAACGTTATTAAGACACTGCTTTTGGGCTTCTCCCATTAATTTTCCCACAGAGAACCAGTCCAGATATCATCAAGCCGAATCACAAAAGCCGCTGGAGGGAATGGTATCAGATAAGAAACAACTTGTGCATGAAGCGTTGACTTAAATTAAAGGACAGTTTTGGTGTTATTTCATTCAGTAGTTCTTAAAATATGTGACAGAGAACGTTGTGCCCTCTTCTTTCAAAAATATAGCTGTATCTCGCCTGGTGCTTTGAAGCGCAGAGGCTTTGCAGAAATGAAAAACTGCATTTTTTTTTCTGACTCGATGCAAGCAATTACTGCTGAAATATCAAGGGATTGTGAAAACTAAAAAGTGCAAACTAGTGGCTATTCAATAAACTATGGTATAACAAAACCCTGCAAATTGATTGAAATGTGTTTAGTTAAGGGATAGTTAAGGTTATCAGAAAGAACACAATTCAGCAGAAGTAATGATCCTCTTAACTTGGCACCCCCATGTTGCAAAGCCCTTAGCACATACATAACAGATGGGATTTACAATGACAAAAAAAAATGAGAGAATGGCAAGATAGCTCAGTGGGTTGAACACATCTTGCTGTGATCTGGCTGTGAGCTGCACATTGCTGGTTCAAATTTCGACAAGGCAAACTCAGCCTTTAATCTTTCCAAGGTCGATAAAAGAGTACCAACTCTAGCTGCGTGATGTTGTATGTATACGTGCTGCATGTAAAGTGTTTAGGAGTAAGTGCCTTATAAAAAACACATCATTAGATCCTAGGGGTCATCAAGTGGGGGACACTGAGTTAAGATGATCATTAATTTCCACATCTGCTAAATTTCAAAGGTTTTGTTGCATTAATTCTGATCACCTTAACTGTCTCTTAAATGAAGTTTTTTCAATTAATATATTACACGGCCTGCAGTAGCAGAAGTGTAGTTATGGTTTAGTTGCTAAACTCATAGGAAGAGCACTTTTTCGCTCCCCCTGAACGAATCCTCACCAAACTTTGCAAAAAACTATATGGACGGCTCTGAATATATTCGCCAAGTTGGGCGAGGTATCGTGCGGGGGAGGAAAGTTGTAGGGGGGACCCAAAATATATTTTCTCCCATAGACTGAATGGGGAGAAACTTTGCGCACGGCTACAGGTCGAACGGCTGGACGGATTTTCAGCAAATTTGCACCAGGCGCGGGGGTTTGACCCAGAAAGCCTGCTTTTGTGTGTTCGGTGGACATTGGACAGGTACATTTTTTACAAAACACTGAAATGTACATCCCAAAAAATGTGTGATATCTGGGTCCGCTCGCTGACCCATTTCCCTGTTGGCTCCGCAGACAGAAGTGTCATTGGATTGAGGTACAGTGTGGTGTCAGAGAAGTTTGGACACGGCTGGTGGTTGGCTGGAGGGAAGTGTGCTGTGCGTCAATATTTTTGGGGAAAGCCACCATTGTGTTTCAGAGGACAGAGCAGCGTGGCAGGGTCAGCAGAGTCTGCAAAATGTACTGTACACATTGTGTCGTCGGCCATAAAGGAAGGAATGGCTGGGGGAGTGAGAAGTGGTCCATGTGACATACGTAGGCTACTATTTTCTATGGTGATTGGAGGCAGCTGCAGTAACGGTCCCTTAGTTTCTGCTGTGAATTGTTTGCGGGGAACTGCTTTTGTGGTGAGTGGTGGCAGCCTCATTTGCAGATGAGGAGTGCATTGCACATGAGATAGGTTGGGTGGGAGCGCGGGTGGGTGTGCGCTGTGGATGGAAAGCAGTAGTTGGGCACATGGAGGCATGCATGGGTGAATAAAGGTGTGGTGGGTCTGTGGAAGGATTACATTATTGGGTGCATGGTCGAAGGCCAGAGCCCATATGCTGTAGGGCATGCACTGAGGAGCGTAGGGCAACATCACACACATCGCAGGAAGGCTTGTTTCAGTCTGCATCTGGTGCAGGGTGGTGATTGCAAAGTGCGGTGTAGGCCGATTGGTTGCAGTATTGTTAGTGCTGCAAACTGATTGTGGTTAGGTTGGCAGTGACACAGTACTTTGTGCATGGCTGTGCGGAGAGGTGGTGGATAATGTGGTATGTTTGTGCATTCTGGTAAGTGCTACCTATGTTTGTGATTGCTTGTTTTATAGTGTGGGGGAGTTGAGTTGAAGTGCTGCTACCTACGTGTGTACGTTTGTGCAAAATGGTTGCTTCCCACATGGCCGTCATATTAACTTTTGCCATTTTCTGCTGCGTAGCGCCATGACAGTGTACAGGTTGGGTAGGAGTGTTGGTGGCAGTGGTTTCTATGTGGAGTGTCACAGAAGCTGACATGGAGACATGCATGGTGGCATTACATTGGCGTGAGTTTGTTCAAGGCCTAGACTATTGGATGCATGGACGCAAGGCTGTAGGCTGTAGGCCATGCATTCAAGAGCCTAGGCCTTGAGGACATGCACGCCAGTAAGACATTTTTCAACGTGCATGAGTTAGAGGGTGCAGACATGTAAGGAATAGGTATGGAGCCCATTTCAGCTGTTATAGGATCCTGTTGCAAATAGATTGTGGGTAGGTTGGCAGTGGCACAATAGTTTGTGAATGGTAGTGGGTAAGGCTGTAGTATGTGATTGAAAGTGTACAGGGATGCAGGAGAGAGTGTCTTGTTTGTACATTATGGCAACTGTTGCAATTATTACTACATACCTCCATGGCGGTGCTCTGTGGTTGGAGTTGCTGCAAAGAAAAGTCACGCTGTGTGAGCACTGGGTGCAATGCTTGTGGCAGTGGTGCATATGTGTATAGTTGTAGATGGCGATATGCTGACATGTATTGTTCAATTATGGTGGGGGGAATGTGTACAAGGAGCAGACCCACTGGAGCAATGCAGGTTTGGCAGTGCATGCGGTACAGGGTGGTCATGTTTGGAAAATGCGTGTGAAGTACATTGTCGACATGCTACCGCAGACCAAGTGAGTTACAAAACATAAATTGTGCATTCTATGGTTGTGGTGATAGTTGGAACATTCTGCTGTATTTGGTGTGCAGCAGGAGATGGTGCAGTGAGAAGTTGGGTAGTGCCGCCACAGGATGCAGTGCATACATAATGTGACTATAGAAGTGGGTATGGTTGAAGGGCAGTTTATATGTGGTTGGTTACTCTGCTATGTGCACATTTATTGAAGTAGGCCCAATGTTGTGAAGGTGGTGTGTATAGGTTGGCAGTGACACAATAGCATGTGATCGGTAGTGCATAGGGGTGGTGCAGGCTGCACTATTGTTGTGGCTTCTGCTAAGTGTGACACCTTTTTGTGCATGGGTGCTTTATGGTTTGAGGGAGATGGGTAGAACTGGTGCTACGTATGTAACGTTTGTGCATAAGGTTGGGTGCCCACATGTTCACTTGCTTGGATGTGCATTGTGCGGTGGGTGTGGAAAAGGGCTTCACAAACAAATGCAACGTGTACTGAGAGTGTTGAACAGTAAAAAAGGAGAGCTGTACAGAAATGACAGTATGCAATGCAGAGGTTTTGTATGCGATTGGTGCATGCATGTTTTGAAATGTGACAGCACCCAATTTGGGGAGTGCTGCAAAAAGTTACAGTGCAAAGGGAAGAAGTATTGGCACAGCTTTATTGGGCTGTGGCCCTGAATGTAGATGGGAAAGCAGATGTGCACATCCTCCCATTATGAGCTGGGTGGAAATGGAAATGGAATTGTGGGAAATAGACAATAAGGAGTTTAGGGCATTGCTCATAGGAAGGGGCGTTACCATTTAGTCACAATACTGTGATGTGAGGGTGGTTGACATGGAGAGATGGACTGTGCTTATCGTCAGTGATATATTTGTGTGCCATCTGCACAGGTGTTGCGTGCAAAGGGGTGTTGCTGGTAATTTTCAGTTGGAAGGAGTGGACGCTTTCTGGGTCTGTCAGGGTGACTGCAGTTTCGCTGGGATGGTTCACCTTTGCAGAAATGTGGCATCCGTCACAAATGTGGACTGGGTCGTGGTACACTATGGAAGTACACATTTAGTTTACATGTCATGTGGTCGATTAATCCGTCTCCTGATGAGGTTGCTGACCGCAGTGATGCATATTTTTCGTACTGCCATGGTGGTTTTCTCATGCATCACACCAAGAGAAGTGTGGGTCCATGACGGTGTAATTTGTCCCTAGCCAGCGGTTGGTAGGTGTGTCATGAAAATATTTATGCATCGGTTTATGCAGACTACTGGCATGTTCTCCACCCACTATGAGATCATGAGGTTGCAAAATATGCAGTGGCTCTGTAGAAATGGCATTTATTTGAGCGCCATTGGCAATGCCGTTTTCTTCAGCACTGTGCAGGAAGCATTGACCAAAAATGTGAGGACAGGCAAACAGAAACGCATACAAAGAGAAAATACATGTTAAAAAAAACATTCACACATATACACTGGAAGACTGAATCCCCTGCCTAGTTTCATATTGGGAGGTGCATGTGGAAAAATCTGCCCTTTGCACCACCTTGCCGAATTGCCATGGCAGTGTGGGGATTAGCCAATCAAGTAGAGTGGGTGTGGATTACAGGAAGGGGAGGTAAAACTGTTGCACATTACACTCTGCATACTGAGTGTGGCTGACATGGCAAAACATATTGTGTTGCCTGGAGGTGCTCCCTTTGTAATAGATGTGCACAACAGTGCTCTGCAAAGAAACTTTGACGGCAATGCTGGTTTGGAAGGAGTGGACGCATTGTGGTACGGTGCGTATAAGTGCCATTTCGTCAATATGCATGTACTTTGCAAAGACCTTACCACGTTTCCAGTTGTAGATGTTACCGTCATTTCTTACTGCAGCATGCATATGGGTTACCTGCCTTGATTACATTTTTCCCGTAGACTGAGGAGGTTGTTGGGTGTCGTGAGGATGCTTTTTCCCACTGCCAAGGTGCTTCTCTCATCTACATTACCGCAAAGAGCATGGCCTACTGCTCATGGATGTTGTGCCGAGCCAGGCGAATGAAGGTGTCACATCACCAGAAGCATACACACTTTTTTGTCTGCTCGTGGAATATTCTTCTACAACAGTGACCTTATTACTTGTAGACATGAAGAGTGTTTCCAAGAAAATGGCATTTTGTCGTCCTCCGTTGGTAAAGCAGTTTCATTTGCTCGTCCGCAGGATGCAGTGAAGAGTTTACTGAACTAATGTGCGTAGAAGAAACCTCAAAAGGTACTGAAAACAGACAAAAAGGTGTTTTTGTAGAAGGACCTAAAAAAACAAGACTCTTTTAAGAGTCACCCCTTACTACGAACTCCCCCTGCCCTGGATGCAAGTCATTCCCCCTTTGGCCGCACACAGCACAAAAGTCACATGCAGGGATTTTCTGGGTAGCAACCATGAAAATTGAACTGTTGGGATTGTCCAAAGAATTGCTTAGAATGTGCAGCAATAGGAAAATGGACTCCTGCTGCACTGGGGACCCGCCCTTGACATACTTGGGGACTTACACGTGCCACATTCGACGCTCCTCACCATGTTGGACTATGGAAATGGGACTGTTGCGATTGCCCTATCATGTGCTTCTCAGGGTGCGCATCAGAGGAACGCGTGCCAACAGGAAGTAGGACTCCTCTGGCTTTACTGGGGTGTGGCCCTGGTGGTACTTGGAGAAAGGCACAGGCCACATTCTGTGTTTGTGAGCCAGCTGGCCAATGGAAACTGTACTATGCCCTTTGGCCAATGAGGTGCTCAGGGTGTATGTTACAGAAAAGTGCACCAATAGGGCAAAGACGTTATCCTGCTTCACCAGGGCACCTCCATCGCGGTGATAGGGGAAAGGCACGTGCAACATTTTGGAAATGGGACTATGGCCTTTGGCCAATCAGTTGCTCTGGGTGTGTGTCACAGGAAAGGAAGGCATTCACTTTTCCAGAACTTTGTGTACTGCAGCTGGGAAACATCTCAAGGCACACAGTTTTCATCGTGGGTCATTACTTTGTGAAAGATCTGTGAGTGTATGCCCTCCAAGAAGACTTGTCTAGCAATTTCAGTTTGGAGGGAATGTACAATTTGTGGAGTGGTATGGAATCGTGCTGTGTCGCAGACTTCTTCTAGAATATCGATGATTGGCCTCTTCGGCAACTGTACACGTTGTGATCGTGCATTTTGGAGGCTTCTTTTTGGGTTCCATGCCTTGTTCTCGTGTGTTCAGTCACCTGAAGGTTTTGATGAAAGCAGTGCAGCGCATTATTTCTACTGCAAAGGTGCTGTTCTCATGTATACTGCCAAGAATCGCCTGGCATTATTCTAATGCTTCCTTTCCACAGCCAGGGGTCGGAAGTGGTCTCATCACCAGAAGCATGTGTGACTTCTTGAGTGCTGCTGGGAGATTCTCCTGTGAGAATGAAAACATTGCTTCCCAATACATACACCTTTTCAAGGGAAATAGCATGTCTTTGTCGGCCAGTGGCAATGAAATGTTTATGCACAAACTGCAGACTGTGCTGAAGACCCTACTGTAAGATTGTGAGCTGCAGTTCAAAACACACATTCACGTATGAAAACTGCAAACAAATTGTTTCTAGGAAAGAACCTTTAAAAAAAAAACACAAACAAACAAAGGTTCTTTTAAGGGCCATCACACCCAATGACGTGCGCTCCCCTGGTACAAAGTTATTCCCCCATTCCCGCGCATGTGCAGCACGAAAAGTCTGCAAATATCACAATAGTTGCAGGTCGCATGTGGTACATTCGCCCATTTTGCAGATGACACCCATAAGAATGGGCCTGCAGAGGTTACAGGATTGGGCAATGAAGTTTATGGGTGTGGTGTGTACGGGCCGACAGAGCTACACTATGTATTTGTTCACTGAAATGCAGAGGGTGCCACTATGCGTGTTTGTTTTACAAGGCACAGCGTGCAGATTTCAGGGTATGCTGAGATAAATTCAGTGAAAGTTAATGCAAAACACTGTGGACTCGGTACTCATTTACCAATCTATGATGTACATGTGTACTTCTATGGACTAGGTACAATGAAGTGCCTGATTTTGGTTTGTGTGTGTGATAAGCAAACATGCCAACATTTTGTTGTTCATTCTGCAGGGAACATTACACAGCATGTTACAGGAGTTCCAGTGCCGTTTGCTGTGAAGGAGGCACCTGCCCAGTTCATGTGTTTCTTTCCGATCTCTTGCATAACTTTCTATCGCAGTATGCAGCTACCGATGTGGCAGCATTGTTTTCTATTTGGTCCGTCAAATGAAACAGCGCGGAACATTGCAAAGAATTGTATTTGTGCATTTCTTTGTCATGTGCCAATGGCATACTTCGCCCATGCATTTATGATGTTTCGCAGCACGAGTACTTTTCCCTTCCTACTGTGATGTCAGTGATGTCATGAATGAGATTTGTGATGGCATCTTTGATGTCATGGGTGTTAGTTCTTGCAGTGCACACTGGTGGAACGAGTTATGGATGCTTAGCTTACCATAACTGTCAAATTTTCCATTTTTTTTCGGTTTTACCTGTAACAATAATGTCCCTGTAACAATGTATTGTCCATTGTATATATATTACATGGCCACTGTATTGGCCATGTAGTTATAGTTAAGTTGCTGTTTCCATAGGAAGAGCACTTTTTGGATGGCTTATAACTCCGCTCCCCCTGGACGAATCCTCACCAATCTTTGCAAGAAAAGTATATGGGCCACTCTGAATTTTTTTGCAAAGTTTGGTGATGTTTGGTTAAGGGGGGAAAAGTTATAGCGAGGGGTCCCTAAACTGCTTTTTTCCCATAGACTGAATGGGGGAAAAAGTTTGCCCAAGTCTACAGCCCAAACGGCTGGACGGATGTTCACCAAATTTGCAGCAGGAGCTTGGTCCCAAAAGTGTGCATTTGTAAATGTGGTGCCAATTTGTCCAGTACTTTTCTTTAAAACGACCAAAAAGTATGTCTGAGTAAATGAGTGATATCTATGTCCGCTCCGCGGACACACTTCCTTGTTCGCTCCGCGGACAAGATACCCATTGGCTAATCCGTAGCGTTATATTCGTGGACATATGGTGCATTCACTGATTCAGGTTTTGAACGGCGTGAAGTGAGGTAAGATTCTGTCGCTACGCCTGCCATGTTTTATTCATGTTTTGGTGTACGCAGACATCGGCGGTAACACATATAAAACAACACAACAATGCACTTGTTCAACTTATGAAATATTGTATCGGAGGGTGAAAGTTAATGATGCTGGGATGGGATGTGGAGCTGGAAGGCAAAAAGTGGTGTTTTCTTGTCATCTAAGTCATACAGTAAATAGCGTTGTAGAGTTTGAAATCTGAGGCAGCCACCTGCAGTGTTTGATGAAAAGAGCGGGTTTGCAAGTGTATGGGATTACCACTTCCCATGAATGCGTTGACACATGTTGTTGAAAAGTCAGAATGTATTTGCTGTCTGAGCGAAGGTCACTTGCTTTGCTTTTGTGGTTGCGAGCTCAGTAGGCCCACGCATCCGAGCTGAACCCATAAGGGTCAATTGTTTTTTGACCTTGAGCAAAAAGGAAAAATTCAGTAAGAATGCAGAGAGTGCAAGTTTGGGAAAAATACCATTTGATAAGGTTATGTATTCAAAACGTTTGTAAAACACATGTAATATCAGTTGAAGAAGATTCTTTGCTGCAAGTACCTCGCTGTCTGGGTTATAACGAAGGCAATGGAGATGGTAAATATTGTGTAAATTTACTTTTGACGACTCTACACCGGAACACGTTTTAATTTGTTATTACCAGAACAGTAATTTTGGCATTATAACTGAGGCACTATCTTTCTGTGTAGCTGTCATTTTTTTTTAAAGTTATGGAGAATACAGATTGTCACCATTTGTAGACTATGATTAGGTTTACCCATGTGCAACGCTATTATTTCTTTAAAATGTCCTGTATGACCACATCGATTTGTGTATCAGTTTCCACGTTCTTTTTGTGTTTTTTGCAATTGTTTGGTAAAGGTTGGGTATTGATACATATTTTCTCTTACGTTTTCCAAACAGCTACATTCTGCCGTACTGTGATTGCCATGGATTCCAGATGCCAAGTGATGGGTTCTTTTGATGCCACATGCACGTACTCGTGACCGGCTGCCTAACCGTGACTGTATTGTGGGACGACCGGCCCGGCCCCATTTGTCCATACGCTGGAGTGGCCATTAGGAGTAACATAACATCTTTTATGGTGGTGTAGTCCAAAGTTCATGCCAACGTCTTGGAAATCACTGTGCGACCGAAGCAGTTTCTTTATCGAAAGCGAATACTTTGTGTATGCGAAAAGATCAATGTGTGGCTCAGGATTAACATTTTCAATGATGACGGAACAGACCAAGTTAATATTTCATTGAAAATGGGAATAGTCCGATGGTCTCAGAGAGTTTAATGTGAAATTAAAGTACTTTACAAATTCTAAAATTGTGAATGTTTTCCTTTAAAAAACAGTTTATTTTTTCAAAACGTAACGTGGTACGTTCTACGTCACGGTGTTTTCATTTGCATGTTCTGTGTCATGGCACGTGGGTGCTTATGGGTGCATTTGGCTACGCTGGAGAGGAACGTCATCCAGAAAGGTATTGGATATCACTAGGGTTGGTTATGTGACGAGATGTGGGAGTGTTTTCGTATTACACAAGTTTCGTAATGTAGTTAAAAAATGCTGCACTATACGTTTATTGACTGAGGGGCAGGCTCCAGCCATGGGGACTGGGCAGAATGCCATGGTCATGGTATAAGGTCATGATCCGCACAATGTGTCTACTGGTCATGACCAGAAGGGAGAAAAGATAGGATTACAGTGGCCATGTCCACCTGGGACTGGCTTTGTGGTAAAGTTGATCGACATTACGATACATTTGAAAGGGAGGAAAAAAAGTGCTGGTGGTAATTTGTTAACAGCGTTTCCTTTGTGCTATTTGCAGGCTGCCATGGAAAGCGAAGAGGGACCATGTATGGAACAACCGCCTTTCCTTTCTATGGTGACCATGTTGGAAAAGGATTTTGTTGTGTATGCGATTTTATTTTTACTATTCTTAAACTGTGAAAGGTGGTTCTTACAGGAACATTTAATTTGTTTACAGATGGCTTTTTTTTTAAGGACAGCTAAGAAGGAAAGTTGCGGATGGAAATGAGCAAAGAGGCACCAAACAGTAATATGGGAGGCTAGGCGGACGGGGTAAAATGTTGTGTGTGTGTTCTTTCTAAGGTAGGGGCAGTGTTTCTCATGCTCCTTCATTATAGCAGTGCTGCTGTTTCTTGGGGAGGAGGGATGGCCTTAGCTCATGTCGTTTTCAGATAAATACTATTTTTGCTAAAAGTATGTACTGTGTGCTACATTGTTAATGGCTCACTATGAATAGGCGTTGGAGCTGTGCAAGGGAAATGTTCAAGGTGACAGTTCCTACATCAGTAAAAAATGTACTTACACACTGTCCATGCAGGATAGATCTTATTATTAAGTGTGTACGGATTCTCGGACACGTCACCGTGCTGTGCGCCAGTATATGGTCATGTGCTGGGCCGGCCTTAGGGGCAAAAGCGGCCTCGGCGAATTGGCGCCCCCCCCACGCAACCCTGGTCAACAGGGGCCGTGGCTACGGAGTGTATTTTTCCTTTCTTTTCTTTTTTTAAACCTCCTCGCTCCGGCAAGGAGGTAATTTTATTAATAGGGTGCATTAGCATCCTATTGTTCCTAAATGCCTCCGGCTGCCGCGGATGCATTGACTAACAATGAGGCGCCTGCCGCCACTATGCCAGCTCGGGGGAGCCATTCAAAGTCTCCCCCGAGCTGGCGTGGGGCTAACGGTCCCTTTTCTTGGTTAAGGTGCCTGTGGCAGATGGGCGCATCTAGTGTCAATCAGGTGCTAAGCACCCGATTGACATTGAATGTGCCCACCTGCTGCGCGTTCTGCCGCTACGCCAGCTTCACGGAGCACTTGAAAGAGTGCCCCGAGCTGGCGTGGCGGGGGGCTAATGGCGCCCTGGGGAGCGTGGCGCCCCGGCCGGTCGGCTGGCTCACCCCCCGAACCTACAACCAGTTCTGGTCATGTGGCCTTCTCTGCAAGGTGTGCAATGAAGTCAGATGTTACTTTATATTATGGTTACGTGCCACTACTAGAAATGGAGGACCTTTAGTAAAAAAAGTTGTTAAATGGACGTTATAGGTAAGTTGCGCTACTTAAAACCTATCAAATTCAGTAAAAAATGTTATTAAAGGGACGTTATGGTTAATTTGCACAACTAAAAACCTATTAAATTCACTAAAAAAAAACGTTGTTACCGGAACGTTATGGTTCAACGTAAAACCAGAAAAAACCTGAAATCAGTTATGGTAAGCTAAGCAACCATAACTCACACCACCACTGTGCACTGCTAAGACTAACACCCAAGACATCAAACATGACATCACAAATGTCATTGATGACATCACTGATGACATCACATGTCTGGCTCCCTCTTTTTTCCTTTACTGACATATCTAGGCCGCATGGTTTTCTTCATTAACAGTCAAGAATTAAAAATTGAAAAGGTACTATATTTGTACACTTATCCTTCAAGTATGTTCTTACAATAATTCCCTTATGGTCCAGTCAAATCATGTGAAACATATGCATAGGGTAAGTAGCAGCTTTGAGACAGAGCAATCAATTCTCTGCATAAAGGTAATCAGGTTATGAACACTTTCTGCTACTACTGCTGCTGCTTTTTTTCCCTACTTCATTTTCCATGTATATACTCATATTTGTATGTGTTGTTGTCTCTTTGTGTTTTGTCTGTAATAATGCAATTATGTAGTAAGTGATATGATATGATATGATATTTTATTTGTAACGCACTCGTACACAAGTGTTTCAGAGCACGACAAGGCTAGGGAGGGGAAACAGTGGAGATAACAGAACAACGATCTTACTAGGCCCAGTGACATTGAGAACGTGCAAGTGCATGGGAAAGGGAAAGGGGAAAAGTGCATGGAAGGGGGAGAGTGGAAAGTGCGGAGCAGAGGGGAGACAGATAAATACTAAAAACAAATAAAATAGATAATGGAGAAATAAATAGGGGTAGTGCAGCCAACACGTGGCAAGTGCTGTGCTTACGCCAGCAGAACTGGGTACGTTGATTAAGTGCATGAAAGAAGAAAAAGGGGGATTTGGGGACTGTATGGGTACAGATATAATCCCCAGTGCAAGGGCTGGCCAGGAGGCAGTGCAGAAAAGGTGGCAAGGTGAGCAGGTACATGGGCCCAGGGGACAGAGGGTGGCCAGGTGCACAGTGCCAGGATTAAGCAGATCAGCAAGGGAGAGGGGGAGCAAAGGCAGAAGCAAAGAGGAAAGTCTTGAGGTGCTTCCGGAACCGGAGATGGTTCTCCTCAAGTTTTAGAGTGGCCGGGAGGCTGTTTCAGAGGGAGGCCCCCGCCGAAGACAGAGATCTACTCCCAGCTTGTTTCTTTGAAAAACGACTGATCCTGAGGGAGTTAGCAGTAGAGGAGCGAAGAGCTCGAGAGGGGAGGTATGTGCGGAGGGGTTGCTAAAGGTATTTTGGACCCAGGCCCCACAAAGCCTTCTGGACAATGCATAGGGTTTATAATTTAATCCTTGCATCCACTGGGAGCCAATGGAGAGATTTCAGAGCTGGAGAGATACAATCCCAGGGCTTGAGGCCGAGGACAAATCTCGCAGTCCTGTTCTGGATTAGTTGCAGAGGGCGGAGAGTAGAGGCAGGATGATTTAGAAAGAGGCTGTTACAATAGTCCAGCTAGGAGAGAACCAGAGCTTGGGAGACAGTGAGCTTCTGGGGAAGGAGAGGAAAGGAAGAGTACCTCTGAGGAGGTGCAGAAGGAAGTTTGACTTTTTAGAGACCTCAGAGATGTGGGCGGAGAAGGAGAGTGTGGAGTCAAAGATGACCCCGAGGTTCTTAGCCTCACAAGTGGGGATAGGAGGAGGGCCAAGCGAGGCCAGCCAGAGAGAGATCGGAAATGATGGGGAAGGTGTGCCAATGAGGAGGATCTCTGTCTTGCTGGCATTCAGACAAAGTTCATTTGCAGCACACCAAACTTTAATCGCAGTTAGGCAGTCGGAGATGAGAGAGGGAGAGGAGGTGGCTGAGGGCAGCCTGAAAATGAGTTGAGTGTCATCAGCGTAGCACTGGAAATTTGAGCATAGTGTGGCAATGCAGTGGCCGAGAGTTGCCTGGTATTGGTTGAAAAGCCAGGGTGAGAAGTTAGACCCCTGGGGAACACCACAGTTAGAGAGGAAGATAGAAGATAGGAAGGACCCAAGTTGGACCTGGGAGGGTCAATCAGAGAGGAAAGAGGTCAGCCAGGCCCTTTAGTAAAGTGAAACGACCCTTTAGTAAAGTTAAACGTCCCTTTAGTAAAGTGTTTTTACTGAATATATATCACATGGCCACAGTAGTGACCATGTAGTTATGGTTAAGTTGCTGTTTCCATAGGAAGAATACTTTTTGGGCGGCTTATAACTTCGCTCCACCTGGACGAATCCTCACCAAACTTTGCAAAAAAAAGTATATGGGCCACTCTGAATTTTTTGCAAAGTTTGGTGAGGATTCGTCCAGGTGGAGCGAAGTTATAGGGGGGTCCCAAAACTGAATGGGAAAAAATGTTTGCTCGCGCCTACAGCCCAAACCGCTGGACGGATTTTCACCAAATGAAAAGGTGAAAATTCGTCCAGTAGTTTTTTTGAAAATGACCAAAAAGTAGGTAAAAAAAAATGTGTGATATCTGTGTTCGGTCCGCGAACACACTTCCCTGCGACGTGTTCACTGATTGGACGGTGTTAAGCGTGAAGCACATCAGATTTTCGGTAGCGCCCGCCATCTTGGATTCGCGCACGTCCACGGACAGCGCAGTGAAAGTTTGTTCTGAATGTGTATTTAGTAGAGTGTGCTGGTGTGTAGGAGTGCTTGGGGAGGATGGAAGGGTATGAGATAGGTGAAATGTTGTGCTTTTTTATGTGGTAGACATACTTTTTCTGTTCGATTTATCTGCGGACATCACGGGTGTCCTGAAATGTTCTAAATAAACTGAATGGGGGGTGTTCTGAGGACTCAATATGTGTCCGTTTTGTTCGCAAGTAAGCTGAAACTGTTCTAAGAACACTCGCAGTGTCCTGAAATGTTCGCAAATAAACAAAATGGGGGTGTTCTGGGGACGCTGTCTGTATTGTTCTGTGGCAGGTTGAATGTGTTCTAAGAACTCTCGCGATGTCCTGAAATGTTCGCAGGGGGTGTTCTGAAGACGCTGTCCGTATTGTTTGATGGCAAGTTGAAAGTGTTCTAAGAAAACTTGGGGTGTCCTGAAATGTTCGCAAATAAATAAAATGGGGGTGTTCTGGGGACGCTGTCCGTATTGTTCTGTGGCAAGTTGAATGTGTTCTAAGAACACTCGGGAGTCCTGAAATGTTCGCAAATAAACAAAATGGGGTGTTCTGAGGACGCTGTCCGTATTGTTCGTTGTTAAGTTGAAAGTGTTCTAGGAACTCTCGCGTTGTCCTGAAATGTTCATACATAAACAAAATGGGGGTGTGTTCTAAGAACACACGCGTTGTCTTGAAGTGTTCTAAGAACTCTTGCGGTGGCCTAAAATGTTCATTGGGGGTGTCCTGAACACGCTCTAAGAACACTCGTGGTGTCCCGAAATGTTCGCAAATAAACAAAATGAGGGTGTTCTGAGGACGCTGTCCGTATTGTTCGTTGTCAAGTTGAAAGTGTTCTAAGAACTCTCATGTTGTCCTGAAATGTTCGCACATAAACAAAATGGGGGTGTGTTTTAAGAACACACGCGTTGTCCTGAAGTGTTCTTCAAACTCTTGCGGTGTCCTGAAATGTTCGTAGGGGGTGTCCTGATGACGCTGTCCGTATTGTTCAATGGCAAGTTGAAAGTGTTCTAAGAAATGTCTCGGTGTCCTGAAATGTTCGTAAATAAACAAAATGGGGGTGTGTTCTAAGAACTCACGTGTTGTCCTGAAATGTTCGTAGAGGTTGTCCTGAAGACCCTGTCCGTATTGGTCGATAGCAAGTTGAAAGTGTTCTAAGAACTGTTTCGGTGTCCTGAAATGTTCGCAAATAAACAAAATGGGGGTGTGTTCTAAGAACACACGCGTTGTACTGAAATGTTCGTAGGGGGTGTCCTGAGGACGCTGTCCGTATTGTTCGTTGTCGAGTTGAAAGTGTTCTAAGAACTCTAGTGATGTCCTGATTTGTTCGCAGGGGGTGTACTGAAGATGCTGTCCGTATTGTTCAATGGCAAGTTGAAAGTGTTCTAAGAACACTCGGGGTGTCCTGAAATGTTCGCAAATTAACAAAATGGGGGTATTCTGAGGACGCTGTCCGTATTGTTCGTTGTCAAGTTGAAAGTGTTCTAAGAGCTCTCAGGTTGTCCTGAAATGTTCGCAAATAAATAAAATGGGGGTGTGTTCTAAGAACACACACGTTGTCCTGAAATGTTCGTAGGGGTTGTCCTGAGGACGCTGTCAGTATTGTTCGTTGTCGAGTTGAAAGTGTTCCAAGAACTTTCGCGTTGTCCTGAAATGTTTGTAGGGGGTGTTCTGAAGACGCTGTCTGTATTGTTCGCTGGCAAATTGAAAGTGTTCTAAGAACACTGGTAATGTCCGCGGACATTAAAAGTTTCCATAGGCCATAGTTGAAATGTTTTACTCTATGGGTGTGATATGCTGCGGTGGTTGTGGACAGGGCATAGAGTGTTGGGTGCATGGCCATTTGGCCATTTGTACAAGAGCGGAAAGACGCAGGAAAACTCTATCCCCTGGACCAGAGTATTATCATAAAGCGAGAAACTGAAGAAATGTCCAGAGAGCAAAATGGTGTTGCTTACAAAAGTATCAAAATGTTTTTATTTACCATGATACAAAAAATTTGAAAAAGTCAATTAATGACATTTTACTTTGTAAAGCATCAATTAACCACATAACACGACAGCATAGGTGAACAAAATACTTGGCTAAAATACATCCATCTCAACAAACATTCATAGTGCAGCATCCAAACCATACATCATACATAGTGACATTCAACCAACCAACAATGGCTAAAAATGACTGAATTAATTAACATTGCTTGCCAGTTGGGAGTGGGACAAACATTCATCACATCCCATTTGATTATTTTAATGTTTAAAATGTATTTAACAAACAGCAATAGAACTCATTAAAAACAATCTATCACAAGGGTGGATCTGAGAAGAAGAATGTTATGTAGATCACATCCCTAAAAGAGTAAGCTCAACCGGTTTCGACGTAGAGTGTGTAATGGACAACGTCTTCATCAGGAGATACAAGGCGAGAAGCTTGTATAAGTAGCCATTAATATGCAGAATGGAAAAGAAGGGTCGTATGCTGGAGTCATACTGACAGTTTACGTGTTACGTTTATGAGGAGTTCTGCGGCAACATACACATACATGGTTTGGTACTTCAGCTTATGTACTTTTAAATTTTAGTATTTCTTTTTTGTATGTGTTTAGCAAAAGGTTGCCATGTGTAGAATTGTTGCTAATTTGGTTTAAAGCTATTTCATTCTGTAAATGGCTTTCACTTCCAAAATATTTTTTCTGGATATAGTCAATTTCTTGAAGTAGGTCTTTTGCTGTACCATGTAGAAGAATGTTATTTAAATTTGCTAGTGCTAAAGCAGGACTTTTAGCATAGTACAGTTTATAGACTAGATTTCTTATAGTTGAATGATGTGTTGATATTCTTTTGATATCATGGAAGGTGGTTTTACAAGTAAGTCCTGTAATGCAGGCCAATGAATGTCCTTGTAGTCCTGTATATTTGCGCACTGGACAGGTATCCATATTTTGTAGTAGTTTAATTTTGATTTTGTCTTTGGTTTTTACATATTGATTTAGGAATTGGCATAAAGACTTGAAAAATTGTTTAGGAATGTTACATATTGACATGCATGGCCATTTGTACACTAGACGTTCTGATTCAGTTGAATGGAGGGGTAATTCTAAGTTTTCAGGGAATATTTTTGTAAGGAGTACTTCTTGTTCTTATGGTATTATTAACTTTTTCATAACCTCGACCACTGCTATGTATGACAATTGTATTTGTTTGTTTTTGTTTGTACGTATGGTTCTGTGCTCGTAGTGTGACTCCATTCACCTCCGCAGATACTTAAGAAGTTCTTTCTGTTGACATTTTGTTTATTGAGAAGTCTTTTTTGTAATTTAGTTATTAGTTTTGTTAGTGGTTTCATTTTGATTAAGACTAAAATAAATAACTTTCTTTTGAGCAGAATTGCTTCTAAAATAATGGGGGTAATTCATAGAATTCAGCACCAAGTGGCGCACGCGGCTGGTACACAGTGTGCGCGTGCGAATCCCTGCGCCAGCCGCGTGCGCTAAAATCCATTTCCCCGCACAGCGTATTCATGGATTCCAGCCACCAAAACCAGCCGTGGCGCACAGTGGCATAGCGACCCTGCAGCAGCGCCACTTACGCCCCCAAGAACGCCTCTCGCGCAGGGAAAAGCCATCAAAATCCCCAATCCAGCGCAAAGGGCTGCGCTAACCCTGTACCAGCACGGCAAGCGGGCTACGTGTATCACTGGGGTGCGCAGAATGTATCTCACGCGATTGGCCCCGTGCGAGCAGGGTACGCATATTTCAGGGGTGCGTGGGAAGTTCCACACGCGATTGCCGCAGGGTACGTGTATTTCACGGGTGCGCGGGAAGTTCCACACGCGATTTCAGTAGGGTACGTGTATTTCAGGGGTGCGCGGGAAGTTCCACACGCGACTGGCCCCGTGTGAGCAGGGTACGCGTATTTCAGGGGTGCGCAGGAAGTTCCACACGCGATTGCCACAGGGTACGTGTATTTCAGGGGTGCGCGGGAAGTTCCACACACGATTTCAGCAGGGTATGTGTATTTCTGGGGTGAGCGGGAAGTTCCACACGCGATTGGCCCAGTGCGAGCAGGGTACGCGTATTTCAGGGGTGCGCGGGAAGTTCCACACGCGATTCCAGCAGGGTACGTGTATTTCAGGGGTGCGCGGGAAGTTCCACACGTGATTTCAGCAGGGTACGTGTATTTCAGGGGTGCGCGGGAAGTTCCACACGTGATTTCAGCAGGGTACGTGTATTTCAGGGTGCGGGGGAAGTTTCACACGCGACATCAGCAGGGTACGTGTATTTCAGGGGTGCGCGGGAAGTTCCACACGTGATTTCAGCAGGGTACGTGTATTTCAGGGGTGCGCGGGAAGTTCCACACGTGATTTCAGCAGGGTACGTGTATTTTGGGGTGCGGGGGAAGTTTCACACGCGACATCAGCAGGGTACGTGTATTTCAGTGGTGCGTGGGAAGTTCCACACGCGATTTCAGCAGGGTACGTGTATTTCAGGGTGCGGGGGAAGTTTCACACGCGACATCAGCAGGGTACGTGTATTTCAGGGGTGCGCGGGAAGTTCCACATGCAATCTTATCAGGGTACGTGTACTTCGGGGTGCGGGGGAAGTATCACACGCAACATCAGCAGGGTACGTGTATTCCAGGGGTGCGCAGGAAGTTCCACACGCGATTCCATCAGGGTACGTGTATTACAGGGGTGTGCGGGGAGCACCACACGTGAATTGCACTTGTGGGTCCTCCCAGGTGTTCCCTCTACATCCTCCACGGCCCCTGCAGGTGGCTCACCCCACAGGGGCCTACCCTGCACATGTCCTGCAGGCACTCCATCCACCATGGCCATGCCCCCCAGCCAACCCACATGTCAACTTGCACTACTGCCCACCAACGCATGTCCCCCTGCACCCCCAGCCACCAGGGGCACCCTCCACCAGGCCCCCACCCATGTCTCCCACCACCCCCACCCCCCAGCACTGTGGGGCACCTGCCAGCAGGCCCCCACCCATGTCCAACTCATGTTCCCCACCACCCCCACCCCCAGCAGTGCAGGGGCACCCTCCACCAGGCCCCCACCCATGTTTCCCACCCCCCCACCCCCAGCAGTGCAGGGGCACCCTCCACCAGGCCCCCACCCATGTCTGCCACCTCCCCCACCCCCCAGCAGTGCAGGGGCACCCGCCACCAGGCCCCCACCCATGTCCAACTCATGTTCCCCACCCCCCAGCACTGTGGGGCACCTGCCAGCAGGCCCCCACCCATGTCCAACTCATGTTTCCCACCCCCCCACCCCCCAGCACTGTGGGGTACCTGCCAGCAGGCCCCCACCCATGTCCAACTCATGTTCCCCACCCCCCCACCCCCGAGCACTGTGGGGCACCTGCCAGCAGGTCCCCACCCATGTCCAACTCATGTTCCCCAACCCCCCACCCCCAGCACTGTAAGAGCACCTGCCAGCAGGCCCCACCCATGTCTAACACCCCCCCACCCCCCAGCACTGTGGGGCACCTGCCAGCAGGCCCCCACCCATGTCTCCCACCCCCCCACCCCCCAGCAGTGCAGGGGCACCCTCCACCAGGCCCCCACCCATGTCTCCCACCCCCCCACCCCCCAGCAGTGCAGGGGCACCCTCCACCAGGCCCCCATGCATGTCTCCCACCCCCCCCACCCCCCAGCAGTGCAGGGGCACCCACCACCAGGCCCCCACCCATGTCCAAATCAAGTTCCCCACCCCCCCACCCCCAGCACTGTGGGGCACCTGCCAGTAGGCCCCCACCCATGTCTTCCCACCCCCCCCACCCCCCAGCAGTGCAGGGGCACCCTCCACCAGGCCCCCACCCATGTCTCCCACCCCCCCACCCCACAGCAGTGCAGGGGCACCCTCCACCAGGCCCCACCCATGTCGACCACCCCCCCACCCCCCAGCAGTGCAGGGGCACCCTCCACCAGGCCCCCACCCATGTCTCCCACCACCCCCACCCCCCACTACTGTGGGGCACCTGCCAGCAGGCCCCCACCCATGTCCAACTCATGTTCCCCACCCCCCCACCCCCCAGCAGTGCAGGGGCACCCTCCACCAGGCCCCCACCCATGTCTCCCACCACCCCCACCCCCCAGCAGTGCAGGGGCACCCTCCACCAGGCCCCCACCCATGTCTCCCACCCCCCCACCCCCCAGCAGTGCAGGGGCACCCACCACCAGGCCCCCACCCATGTCCAACTCATGTTCCACACCCCCCCACCCCCCAGCACTGTGGGGCACCTGCCAGCAGGCCCCCACCCATGTCTCCCACCCCCCAGCACTGTGGAGCACCTGCCAGCAGGCCCCCACCCATGTCCAACTCATGTTCCCCAGCCAACATGTCATCACAATCTAGATCCCTGGTCCCTATGGTCAGCCTCCAAATGCAAAACACCCACCCGAGTATTGCATCCACCCACTCATAATTGGCAATTACATGACAGAACACCAATTGCAAGTTCTGAAACAAACACATTTCCCTCACATACACCCAATGGTGTCAGTGAATCTCAAAACCCATATCATGATATGCATGAAACCAATGAGATGATACTACACATTGAAGTTTGATAAAAAAATATGTATTAAAGGAAACATAAATAGAATCAAAAATAAAGAAACATAAATGGGAATGTACAAAAATGAAAAGAAGCATGTCCGTGAAAAAAAGCAAAACCAAAAATCAAAATCCAAAGTAATGGTGTCCAAAGTCACTGTCCACAAAACAAAATCCAATGGGAAATAAAAAAGAAAGCCATTGCTCCATGGTTAAAATGTGAAAGACAAATACAATCCAACAGTGAACTATGTACATACGAACAAGCCAGGGTCCATTATTCCAACAAAAGAAAGGAAACCTATCTAACTACACTAACTAATAAAATAAACTATATACAAAAATGTGGCCAATGTCCAAAAGGTCCAAAATAAATCCCCAAAAAATGAAACCTAACACTACCTACATAACTATGTACAAGGGCAGCGGGCTAGTTTGACGGCTCACTTTTGGATGTCCCGGGCCAGGGCATCATCGAACTCCTGCTCAATGTCCCGGAGGCGGTCCTCCTCCATGGCCCCGAGGGTCCGCAGGGCCGTCGACGTGTCCACCTCCAAACCCCTGCGGATTGCCTCGAGGCACTCGGCCCGCCTTAGGGCCCTCCGCATGGAGTTCTCCGCCCTGACCATTGTGAGCCGTGCCTCTTCCGCCCGCTGCCGCTCCGCATCTATGGCGTGGCCCAACCGCTGCCACACGGAAGACACTCTCTGTCCTGGGTACTCCTGCCCTCCGGCCGATGCCTGCCCCTCCGATGTTGAAGGCCCCGAGCCTTCATGGCTCCCACCACTTTGCTGCTGCTGCTGTGCCTCTGCCCATGCACTGCCTCCTGCTGCCTGCACATCCTCCGCCGGCTGGGGTGCAGTCGTTGATGTGGCCACCCCTGCTGGACGTCCGACTCCCGACTGTGGCAGGGATGCCTCCTCCACCAGCCTGGCTGCACCGTCAGAGGCAGCTCCACAGGGCACCCAGGTGACTGATGGGTGGGAAGATGGCACGGAGGACGACTGGTGCGTAGGGGGTTCAGTTGAGGAGGGGGTCGTAGCAAGCCCCATCATACGGAGGAATCCGGCCTGGTTGACCTGTCCCAGCAGGCTGACGTGGTCAACGAGCCATTCGAGATGACGTGCAGTCTCCTCATGAAAAGACTGCAGGTCAGCTCGCATGGCCCGTTGACGCAACGCCACACCACTCAGAACAGGCTCAACCCGGACCCGGATAGCCACGTCCGCAGGCAGAGGAAGGCCAGTTGTTGTGAGCTCATCCCCTGCCTGAAAACAGGTCTGGACGTAGGCATCCCTGCTGGTGCAAGATGATGCAGGGACAGGATCAGGGACAGGATTGCACACAGGCACCTCCGGGGCGGCCTGTGCTGCCTCCTGTCCCTGGGCCTGCACTGCACCACTAGCACCAGTGGGACCCCCACCTCCAGACCCCGTCTCTGTTGCTTGCACGGCCTCCTCCTCCACCAAACCCCCCACCAACCTGGATGACTCCGTGCCATCTTCCCCTGTTGGGCCCTGTGGGGTCCCAGCTGCCCCTTCTGCTGCCGAGGAGTCCAACTCCAACCTCCGCCTCTTGGACCTCCCCCCGGCAGCTGCGGCCTGGGACGCGTATCCGGACTCCTCACTCCCCGACGAGATGACAACATGGGAGGGAATCCGGGCCTTGCGTCTCCGGCTGGTGGTGGGATCCCCGCCGCTGTGCTCCACAGCACCTTCTCCGCCCTCTTCATCAGTTGACGCTGCAGACAGGGATAAATAAAACACAGGCATCAGGGCACTGTACAATGGACACATACACACATGACAGTTGTACATGAGTGGCATTGGCAAACCTCAGACATGTCATCACAATCCCCAACACACATGTCATTTCAACTCGCACACATGAGCCATACCACAGCCATATCGCAACTGCCAGCACCATCCATACACATACAACAGCATGAGTAGGCAAAGGTGAGCCAGACATCACATGCAACACAGGAAGTGCACCACACATGTACACACACCACCACACTTGCATGCATGTGTACACATCTGCCAAGTGTCGCAGTGTTCAGATGGGCATCCATGTCACATCTGCCGATCAGGCTTCCACATACCGCTGTCACATGCATCCATGTTGCATCACTGTTGCACCCTTGTCAAATACACACAGATGCACATGTACACAGTGCTGATACATGCAGCTGAAAACAACATACATGCATGACATCACGGACATGTCTACTTACATACACATTCATCCAAACATGTGTGCCCACACAACTGCATTTGGCATGCAAGCCTACACACACAAGCACCATCCATGTCTCACACATTCCAGCCCTCGCATGTGTTAGCCCCACGGCCCTGTACACCCCCACCCATACTCGACCCCATACAAACAGATGTGCAACCTGCACACTACTGAAAAATCTCCACACGCACATCTCACAATCAGGATGCATGTTCACTTACCGCTCGACTCCAGACGGGTCTGCCTCTCAAGGACCTGGACGTGGAGCGCTGGGGATATGCGTTCCACGACCCTCATCTGTTCTTCCGAAAAGTGGCCCCGGCGCCCCTTGGCATCCGCTGCCTTCAAGAGGCGCCGGGCCTTGTTCAGGGTCCTGGACCTGAAGTCCTCCCAGCGCTTCATGACATGTTGTAAGTCGCGGACTGCCACCCCCTTCGCATTGATGGCAGTCACGATGTCAGTCCAGATCCGAGTCTGTCCTTCCTTGTCGGCGCGGGAACTTCCGAAGAGGGCATCATACTGCCCCAGGACTTGCTCCACCAGGACACCAACTTCGGTGGCACTGAAGCTGGTGCCCCTCTGCCTCTCTGGCCGGGGGTTGTCAGTGGTCTCAGATGGTGTTTGCCCCGACATGACAACCCCAGAGGCAGGAGTGGGTGGGCAACTGGGTCCTGGGGCTGGGCTGTGGAGCGATGGAATCCCAGTCGGGAGTCTTCGTTTCCAGCAGGGGTGGTCACAGCAACAGCACCCCTGGCTGATGTGCAGGCAGCAAATGGCAGGGCACGTGGGCAGCAGGCAGTCAGGCAGCAGCAGATGGCAGGTGGGAGCGTGCTCGGGGCTCTGGGGGGGCAGTAGTTCGGCCTTCTGGGCAGGAGCGTGGTCTTCCGTGTGCTTACGCGTGGCCAGCTTGATACGGAGTGATTTGGCACGTGAACATTTGGCACGTCAGCGTGTAATTCGAGGAAAGGACCTTAGCACGTAAGCACGTCTGCACGCATACGCATTTTCATTGGACAGAAGGCCCCTCAAGAGCAAGCGCGCCTGTGACGTGACGCGTACAGGCGTGCATGGGCATTTCTGCGCGCGTGAAAAACTGCACATCCGCGTGTAATACGAGGAAAGGGCCCATGCGCGTAAGTGACGTGACGCGTGCGTGCGTTTCCCTAAGCACGGGTTAAAGGTGAGCGGGCCCAGCAGTTCGCTGTACGTGCCTTTCGTGGAGACCGACGTGTGTTGCGGCTTCCTGTTGTTTCGCGCGCCATCACAACTTCACAGCTATCAAGGACGTATCTCTTCTTTTGGCGGGGGTATCGGCTACGCTAGTCAGACGGTGAGTCGCACATGCTCTTTTTCCAACTGCGGGTGCCCCTGTGTATCGCACCCATTTTCGATGTCATAGTAGCCTGCGTGTCCCACGCGTACGCGTTATTCGTGTTACTGGGTGCCACCGCGTACTGCGGGAGGTTGAATCCACGCACGTAGGCTGCAGGGTTGTGTGCATGGTTTTACTGCAGTTTTGGGGTGCCTGAGCGTTGCGTGACCCGTCACTACATCACTGGGGTCACTTACAGCCTTGCAGGTGCAGGGGGGCTGTTAACATCTTGCTTCCCACCCCCTTCGCCCCAATTGCCCATGTCAATTGTGGTGTACACCTCCCATTGGCACCACTCCATCTGTGCCAGCACTTCTACATCAGTGCCATGGTTGGGAGGCCACCAAAGGTGAGGGGCGCCTCAGCTGGGCGTCCTCCTCGTGGCGGGCGTGGTCGGGGATGTGGCCGTGGTGACCAGGGAGTAGGGGGACTCCAGGGTGTCCAGGGCGGCCACAGAGGGGGAAGAGGCAGGGGTGCGCCACTTGAGCACAATGTTGTGCCATGTGTCGGTGCAGTCATGCCACCACCCCCTGTGGTTCCGGGGGATGCAGCTCCTGCATCTGGCACTGGCACCCGTTTGACCTGGCAGTCCGTTCCATCGACTGCCACGGGCCCAAGGGTAGTGGTAGCAGCAGGTGCAGCTGTGGACACCGCCACCCAGGCTCAGGGTCTGCCAGCGCAGGCTGCGTTGGCACTTGAAGAGCCCTTGGCCAACAGGCCAGAGGGAAAACCATAGGGGCAGGCCGGGCTGCTCAGACCAAGACACGTGTCCCTGGGGCAGTCATGTCATCTGCTGCCCCGAACAGCCGGGTGTTGGCAAGTGCAGGGGCAGATGCACCCAACAGCACCCCAGTTGTGAGTCTGCCAACCAGGACCGTTGAGGTCAATGACCCTGCCACAGCTGATGTTGCTGCGCAGGGTCCATTAGTGGGCACCCAGCTACCACTGACACGAGTAAGGCCTTTGGTCATCCCTCCACCTGCCACTCCCTTGGCTCTATCCACCGAACCCACTGGCCATACTGGTCAGGGCGGCATTAGCCAGCCAGGGTCTGCGCCACAGTTCAAGAGGAGGAAGGTTGTACCTGCAGCACAGGCTGGGACCCCACACACAGCCATGACCTCCTGCACGTCGAGGAAGAAGCCTTTCTGTAAGCAGGAACTGGACTTCCTCGTGGACTACGTGCGGGGCCACAGCGTGACATGCTAGTGGATGCCAATAGTCAGACTACGGCTGCCCAACGTGACACCCACTGGAAGCATGTTGCGGAACATGTCAGTTCATTCGGCCATGAGGTGCGCACGGCGCAAGAGTGCAAAAAGCGTTGGAATGACATCAAGCGCAGCACTAAGGCTAAGCGTGCCTCTAATTACAACTTGACTCTGGTGACTGGCGGTGGGCCTGCACCAGAGGAGGAAGAGCTCACTGAGCATGAGGCTCTCGTTGCGGAGTTCATACCACCTGAATTGGTCGAAGGAGTGGGAGAGACTGGACTTTGATGCGCAGTCCAGTGAGTGTTGATGCGTGTTTGTTGAGGACGTGTGTGTTTCACTTGTGGGATGTGTTGTGCATGATTGCTGCTACATGTGATGTGTACATGGTTCTGATGTGTAAGTAATGCAATGCTTCCGTCATGCATGTCTCCTCTGCCTGCATGCGGGACTCCATGTAGGCATACTCCCTTGCCCGTCCTCCGCCGCTCTGCACCCCAGTTCCACATTTGCACTGGTCTGCTTCAATCTTGCCAATGTGTAGTTTCTTGTTCATGTGTCCTGTGTAGATGCTAACTTCCATTGTAGAATCTGCCAGACATATGCCGTGTGGTACAACCTTAGTACTCGATGCAGGGTATCTCACTTGTACTGTGCATGTGTCAGATGTCCCGCAGGGACATGAGTGCCCATTCATGCTCCATGTGCATTGCACGCATGCCCCTATGTGTCCTTGACTGGATGATCACTGTAATATAAGTCCTTGGTTACATACATTGCCTGCCATCTCATCAGCCTTCCCATATCAACTGTGGCTCAGTCCTGCGTTGCACACATGTTTAGGCTCTGACAATCTGTGTGGCTCACAGGCCTCAGCCTGTTCAATGGCCAATGACTCTGTCCAACTCTTGTTGTGTCTTCTTCACACGTGGGCGGCCTCCGGAGTTTTCATCATGTGTCCTGCCTACTGTCCCAGCATCATTTGCAGTGTTGTCATTTGAATCACATTAAGCTGTTGATGCCAGTCAACACTGACTGTCAATACACAGGTGTATGGTCAGCCTTTTGATACCATGCTAGGCATCCCTGCTTTGGTACTGGGGTGGAGGGGTGCTTGGCTTCTAGATATGGTACACATTGAATGCACAATGCACGTGATGTCTGAATTTGACATTGCACTGCCTTCACATTTCCTGGCACATACCATGTAGTGCTTGTACATGTAGGTAGTGAGTGGCGTACACATTTTCTGCACTGCATAGACCCACTTCCATGGAAACTGCCACCTTTCAACAGGTCTGATCACAGAAGTTATTCAAAGTTGACCCAGCATGCATGCCAGGTTATATGTTGTGTGTCACATGTCTGCCGGATGCGTTTGCTCTCGGTGTGTGTGTGTGTCGTGTGCTTCTGACATGTGTAGTGACCTTTTTTCTCTATATTTTTCAGGTGATGACACAATGGAGGTGGAGGATGGTGTTGTCATGCCAGACACAGGGTTGGTAACACCACATCAACCCGGCACTAGTGGGGGTCGTGGGGTGGTAGGCCACGACAACCCCCAAGTGCTGCAGTCCATCTTGTCTCTGGCTGCCTATGAGTCCAGCCTTGATGGTGACTCTGACGTCCATGTTGAGTTGGATGAGCATCAAGTCCATGTGTCAGGGGTGAGTGATTCTGATGTGGACACTCCTCTGTCTGCGACCCCTGCACTGAGGGATCAGACAGTCTTGGTTCCTCTGCCCGTGGTGGATCGGGACGCAGGGTCACCCTCCACACCAGTCACTGATGTGCCTGGGACATCACGTCGACGGGGGCATGTAGTCGTGCAGCCGCGGGAGGTGCCAACACAGCGAGGACCCCGGTCCTTGGGTCACGCAGGGGTCAAGCCCGGCAACGCGATCGCCGCGCGCAACCGCTGTATACTGAGTGGGAGCAAGACATGACTGCCAATTCCGAACGGCAGGGGGCAGCAATGGAGAACATCGCTGAGAGCATGGAGCGTGTGGCCCGATCTGTGCTCCCCAGTGCTAGGCAGGTGCTTCTCCAGCAGTAGGCGGCACGGTCCACGGCCCGCTCGCTCAGGCTGGGCATGGCGGCCTCAGACAGGGCACGCCAGGCTGAAATGTCATCTCTGCGTCAAGCAATTGCTGCTCACGCAGAGGCGCACATGGATGCCCTGAGGGAGGAGTATGCTTCCCTCAGATCCACTCTGGGTGTCCTTATGATGTCCCAGAGGCAGCAGGCAGAGGAGAGGTTTGCACAGCTTGAGCGTACCATCTCAGCTGAGCTACAGGCTTGCCGGGAGGTGCAGCGGTTGTCCAGCCAGGCCTTGCAGGAGGAACTCTGTATTACACGTGCTACCTTGCAAGAGGAAGCACGTGTATCACGTGAGGTTCTGCATGCAGACCTATGTCACATCGCCACACAGAACCAGGCTCACCCGTCCGGCAGACTTGCTGCCGATGAGGGGCAAGCTGCGGCTAGGCGTGGCCAGGCTACTGTGCCACGTCCTCCTTTCCGGGATGAGCCAAACTCGGACGACCATCTATCTCCCACATAGGTCAGGCTGTGCAGGCGTTGAGCCCATGGAGGTTTTTTTCTTTGGCTCAGCATCATCGCATGTGGATGTTGAGCAGCACCCTGTACCTCCCCCTTCCTGGGTGCCTCCCCTCCGCCCCGGGTCGTATGTGGCCATTTTTGATTCTTCTTTTAGTTTAGTTAGTTAAGTTTCTGTTTGATGCTTAGTTTAATTAGGTAATGTAGGTTTTCCATTGTTAGTGTAATTAGTTAATAGTTGATTTAGTTTAAAATTGCTAGTCTATTGTGCTTTCATGTGACGGTGCGGTGCTTTGTGGCTTTTGAATGCATCCACTGTCTGTTCCAGCTGGGCCCTTCAGGCTTGTCTTGTGTATGTGTTTGCTGCTTGGGGTCCTTGACTGACATATGCCACTCCTGCCTCCCTTATCCATGGGCTCGCAAGGATGGTTCGGTGTTACAGAATATTACACAAGGGCTTTGGACTGTCATATCTGTGGCATGTCTGGTGCTGTGTGACTTGTGTTGAGACCCCTAGTGGGGATGATTTTGGTGTTATTGTCCACTGTTCAGCTTTTGCTAGATGGGGTGTGTCATGATTAATGTGTACATTGATTGCTATGCATTGTGTAGTATGTCTCATATCTTTCCTGTACACGTGCTTGTTGCAATTCATGCTGTAGATAGTGTTCCACACTTTGGATGTGAAAGACGGACTGATGGTGTGATTTGTGATGTGACTCTCTGACATGGTCAAGTAATGAGATGCCTGATGAGACACACACAGATGACTTTCAAGCATTAATCATGTGTTTCATGCCCTTTCTGCAGGGGGATGAGCCTCCAGAGCACCTTTGCCATCAGACATGGCCCATTGGACGACGGAATTCTGGATCCGTTTGTTGGTGCCCACATGCACATGTGTGCACAAGCAGAGGCACAGGGATTGCAGACCCACATCCTAGAACTGCTGACATGTTCCAAGGAACTCCAGGCAAGGTGAGCAGCACAGGGGGCCACGACACAGCAAAGCTTGCACCAGGCGAGTTGCACATGCAGGCTTAGTCACAGCACTGAGGGTGAGCTTAGACGAATATTGGTGTTGAAGCACACAATGCAGCTCAGATGTGTTGGTGGACTGATGGCTGTTGATAGTAGGGTTGTCTGGGACACATGCAGGGGCAGTGGCACATACCCTCCGGTACACCAAGGTCCATTGAGGCACTTGTATCAACCATGTAGCCTTCCGAGACATGGACAGGGGCAGCTCACAGGGACATACAGCAAGGGACATACTCGGGTGCAGTGCATGTCTTTTCCATGTACCTTATGATAAATGCACTGCCAACTTTGTTTCGGTCATGGTGGTACGCAACTTGCTCTGAAGTCATGGCTTGCTATATGGGTCTATTTGCTTACCCAGGGAACATTGCATGTTGTGTGAATTGTGACACATTGGTGTTCCATTTGCCACACACCCACCGGCGGCTGACTTACTGCATTGACTGTGTATGACCCGTCACAGGGGTGATGTTATATATGGGTACGAAGCATCTACACCAGATTGTCTGTTTGTAGAGTAGTTTGTTGCTATGGGGCATGTTTGGTTTTGTGTTTTTGTGTAATTGGCACGTACAGGTTGTTGACTGTGGCTCTCTTTGCAGCATTGCAGTGCTCCTGTAACCGGACCTGAGAGTGCGCAGGCAGGAGGCCAGCACTCAAAACCAGAGCTAAGTGTCTTGTTGTTTTTCTTTCGAACTGCTCTGCATAGGCTTGCTGGGGAGTGTACTAATGCATGGATGTATGTGTGGTTCAATTTGGTATGTTTTTTCTTCCTAATCACCCGTGATCCTATGCAATTTTGAACCCTGTACCCTCTACCCGGTGTTCCTGCTTCCCGTACCTATCCAAGCAACGTTCCCTGACCCTCTTGCCCCGCTGGGGTTGCGGATGCCTGTGTAAGCCCCGAACTTGCAGGCGCCAAACCCTAGAGGGGGTGGTTGGTTCGTACCACTCCTGAGCCTGGACTACAGAAGGCCATGACAATGATGTCCAAGTTTGTTTGGATTGTGTATGTGTTCATGCAGGGAGTACATTTTCGTGCATTCCCTAGTTTCATGTGTCATTCATCCTCCCCTCTCCTGCCACTCATTCCAGTCATCCAGTGTGTCAACACCTGTCCCAACTGCATATCCCTGAACCTCCTTCCCCACCAGGGTCTCAGGGGCCTGTGTGAGTTTGACCTTGCAGGCACCCGGGACATGGTGGGGGTGGTTGTTTCGTGACACTCCCGCGCCTGTACAGGGGACCTGTGACAGTACACATCCGTTCATGGTGCATCATCCTATGTCATGTACCACACATGTTTCACATCCTGTCGTGACATTGTTTTACTGTGCTACCTTGGTTGTTGCATCATTGTGGTAGTACTTGGCCTTTGTGAGGTACTGCTACGTCAAGTCATCTACTGGAGGGTGTTCTGGTTCGTTTTCCTGGCTTGGATTTTGTGATTTTGGACATTGATTATGAGGGTGCAGGCACCTTTTTACACTCAAGGTGGGAGATGGTGATGAAGGGTAAAGGTGATCCTGTGGCCAGGTAGAATTGAGGTTTGAAGGCTCCATGACCCAGGTGCAGTTGTTCAGTGGGTCATGGTCATTTGTGAGGGAGGGGGGGGTTGTTGTTGATAGTTGCCTTGCCCTGCAGTGTGATGGGAACTCTGACATTGTAATGGTGGTATCCTATGTACATGTTGTGTTCTGCTGATCAATGCCTGTTCATGTGTTGTGTTTACCTTTCAGGTGCGAGGGGATAGTTGTGGTTTGACATGCTGGGGTGTACACATGGTGAATGTTCACATGTGATGTGTAGAGAACACTAATGGTCACTTGAGTGCACATGCATATGTGGAGTGCATGTCCTTGCAGAACCACACACTTGCACTCTGATGCACTACATGTACTCCCACCCTTGCATATCCACGTGTACACTGTTTGCCTTCTGGTGCCCACTGTGTCCCTGCAGCACATGTTCTGTGACCGATTATGGATCCTGTACATGCCTAATTTGCTGTTTGATGTGGTCTGTCACTTAGATGTGATGCTCAGGTGCATGTGGTGCATCACACACAATGGCTGTTCACTGTGCTGTGTGCTGAGCAGTGTGTTGCAGGAGTAGGACACTGCACACATGAGCTGCAGTGTTGATTTTGCAATGCACAATGTGCATGTAGACAGGCATTCATTGTTATGTTACGTCTACGACTCTTGTAATGCATTTGGAAATGACTTATTTTGGGTGGGAGATTTTGTTGGTCTGTCATTTCATCTGATTCCGGGTCAGGCATCATTGTCTGATGCCACTGTACATTTAGGACATGGCAATGTGTACATTATCGTTACTGTATTGGTGTATGGGTATTGCTTGCCATGTCATGTTGTGGTTTGGGAAGGTTTGAGTGACATGACAGTGATGGCCATGGCCTGTTTTGCAGGTGTGTGTGATCCACACCTTGCATGTCAGGGTCATCCGCTTCTCAGAGCAACTAGCTGGGGGTAGATCTCTCTCCGCGGCAGGGCCCTCCCTCTGGAACAGCCTTCCTGCCTCACTTGAACTTGAGGGGAACCATCTCCAGTTCTGGAAGCACCTCAAGACCTTCCTCTTTGCTTCTGCTTTCTCTCTGCCTCTCCCTTGCAGAATTCTTCACTGGAACTGCACTGGAGCTGCAACTGGGCCACTCTCACTGACCTCGGTCCCTGGCCCAGCCACTCTCCACTTGCACTGCCTCCCTGGCAACCCCTGCACTGCGGTACTGTCTCTCTATCCCTACAGCCCACCCTTCCCAGCACTTGTCTGCACTTACCTTTGCAGTTGCCACCAGCTGACCTATGTATTTTTTTTGTTGGGGTACTTCCCCTGTACTGCACTCTCCCCCCTTCCCCTTGCACTTTTCCCTTCCCCCTACCCCTGCACTTGCACAATCTCAATGACACCTGGCCTAGTAGTACCGTTGTCTGTCTTCCCTTGTTCCCCCCTCCCTGCCTCATCGCACCTTGAAATACTTGTGTATAGGCCATATCATGTCATATGTCATATGTGTGCCTTTTGGCACACAGGATAGCTTGTGTTTAAGTAGCTAGGGATGCAGACGATGTGGCACTTCCATGGCAACTATCTCAGGGTGGTAGGGTTGTGACAGTTGACTGTCTCTTTGTCTTCATCGATTGTCACCTGGTATGTGCCAGGCCTGTGTGCACTCCGCAGGGGTGGGAGTTTAGGTCAAAAATGTTGCCACAAGCTGGGTCCGGGCTTCCTCGCCACGTGCCCTGTCCCCTCCCATGGGCAGCGCCTGTGCCTGTGGTTGGGGATGTGGGGGCACCACCATGTCCACCGGGACGCCCTGCCGTGTTGCAACATTGTGCAGGACACATGCTGCCACAATGATCCTGCACACTACTGGTGGTGCATAGAGTAGTTGCCCACCAGAGCGGTCAAGGGAGCGGAAACGTGACTTGAGCTCTCCAAATGTGCGCTCCACTATGCCCCTGGTTGCAATATGGGCGGCGTTGTATCTTACCTGGGGTTTGGTGGTGGGGTTCCGGATTGGCGTCATCATGTGGTTGCTCAGAGGGTAGGCACTGTCCCCTGGGGAGGTGATAATAGCTGAGATTATTAGGGTTTGGATATTTGTCTGTGTGTGACTTGCATGCATGTGCAAGGGCATTTGTACTGACCTAGGAGCCATGTGTTGCCATGCTGCCCAGCTGCCAGGGCCCGGCTCAGGCCGGACATTATGTATATGAAACTGTCATGGGTGGAGCCAGGGTAGTTTGCATAGACAGAGTTGATGATTCCCTTTGCATCGCATACCACCTGTACATTGATGAAATGCCAGTGCTTGCGGTTTCGGCAGACGTGCTCAGTGGCCCTAGGTGGACGTAGGGCCACATGGGTGCAATCTATGGCACCGAGCACTTTGGGGAAGTGTGCCACCCTGAAAAAATCCAGGACAACGGCCTGCCTTTCTGTGGGTGTTCTGGGCATGTATATGTGCCTGCGGACTGAGGGGCGCGCTGTTATGATTGCCAGTACCTGGTGTAGGCAGCGTGACTGCGTGGCCTGTGAGACCCCCCCCACTATGGCAGTGGTCCGCTGAAATGACCCAGTGGCCAAAAAATGCAGGACATTGAGCAGCTTCTCCAAGGGGCTCAATGCTTGGGAGCAAAGGGTGGGGGATGTAAGGTCATCTTCCCACTCCCTGACCAGGTCTAGGATGATATGGGGTGGAAACCTATACCTGCCATAGACCTGGTCGTCAGGCATCCCAAAAAGGCTTGTCCGTGGCGTGAAAATGCGTGCCCTGGCTATTCTCCTCCTCCTGCGGTGTCCCACGATCAGTGCTGCGACAAATGGGGCATTAATCGTAGCTGTTTATACGCGTTTGTTGTTTGCGCGCACTTTTATGCTGTGCGCAGGGACGCTTCCGCCTGCCTTTGTGTGGCGGACGCGTTGATGCCTGTGCGCGTCTTTTGCCGTGCACGGGTTTCCCGTATTCGGATCCATGAATACGGGTTGTTCGCGTGCGTGTGGGAGTTCCGTGTAGTTCCCTGCAGTACTTCCCCAGTTACGCCTTCTTTTTCACGCGTTGTTCCCCATTCCGCGTGTTACGCCCACTGTTCCACCCACTTTGGTTGTGTGCGCCGCGCTATGTGCGCTTTTGCTGTGCGCGTAGCGTACGCCGTGTATGCCTGCGTGCGCCATGGCTGGATTGGGCGCACGGACAGCGGGAAACGCGCAGCGTCTTCCTTGAATCGCACGCGTGCGCGTGCGCGTGCGCTGCGTTTCTCACGCTTGCGCTCCCTTGCGCCTGCTTGCGCATGGATTTTCGGTGCACGTTTTTTCCATGAATCGGCCCCTAATTTCCTACGATAGGTTTTACACATTGAACCTGATTTCTCTCCTGTTTTTATAAGATTTTGAAGGACTTTGTGACGGAACATTTTGGCTAAATTACTTTTCTTGGTATGCTTACTTTGCACTATATTAAAATTTAAAGAAGTAGTTTTATATGAAGTGATAGCTGATTTCTTGTTAATTGTTTTTTGGTTTTTTTACATTTTGATAGAGAAGGCAAAGATTTTGTACTTGAAACTTCTTGTGTTTCACTAAATGACTGTATTAGCTGTTTTGTTTGAACTTTTTTTACAAATTCTGCTAGAGATGGATGCTTATGTTGAACACTTTTATTTTCATTTGCTCTACTTCTGTGTTGCTTTCTACGGACTTGACTTTTGGTAGGCATTCTTTAGGGTCTGTTGAAAAAAAGAAAGAAGGTATGGGTTGGGGTGTTCTGCAATGTATGTGTGCTGTGTGCATGAGTGTTTGAGTAAGATGATGTATGTAATGGTGTCTGATTGTGCGTTGGGAACTACAACTAGTAGGGATGTGTATTCTTCAATTAATATGTTACTAAACTCGGGTTCAGATGACAGAAAAGAATAAGCTAGTGGTGTGGAGAAGTACAAATAGTAAATCTAATGTATAAAATAAAAACAGTTGTTTGTTCTGTAATATGAAAATTCTACCGGTTGAGTTGGGTAATTTGTGTGTCCAAAAGTAGGAATTTGAGCACCATTGTGGCTGTAAATCGCTGTTTAAGACATGGGGATTTTTGGAGAGAATGGTGCACAATCTCTATTTTTAGGCACAGAAATAGCATGAATTAACTTTACAGTATGTTTGAGTAATAATACAAATATTATGGTTATATTCTACTTACTTTTTTACTAAAATGAGCAGTTTTATTCTTAGTTCTTCTTTGTTCTTGAAATTCGGCTGCTTCTTTTCAGGAGAATGGTCTTCACTGCAATTGTAAAAGAAACAAATTAGTAATTTTGTTTGTATATAGCATTGTTTTTAATTTAGATATTGATTTTTTTAATTGAAATCCTCAGCGCCTTCCTTAAAACCATTAAAACTATCATAATCACATAAGATACGTCACACCAGTTCAATACATATGATATGTTCTTAATGAACAAATTGTATTGCAATGAGTAACTGTAACAAACAACATATCTTTAGTATGTCTTGTGAAATTCATAATGTACCACTGAATACCACCATTTCTGTAACTAAGCTGTTCTAGGTAATAGTGACTTAATGTCATGCTTAAATTAAAGTAATCAAATAAATAAATAAATAAAAATGTAATTGTATAAGTATTATTTTTTGAGATTGGAACATAGAGTGTGCATGCATGCAATTTTGTGTCAATATATGTGGTCTATAAATTTCATTTAAAAAATGTTAGTTTAACATGATTTGATAGTGTGTGTATTAAGAAAGTAAACAGTATAAAGGTTTATAAGTGATAGTTGATTTTAGGAAATTGGAAAAAAAGACAGTAGATCCATTTTACAGATTACACAAGCTAAAACATGTGTTCATGTACTGTACAGAAAATATGCATACCTGTAGTTTGTGTTCATGCATATGGATATGCATGGAGCTGCAAGTAGAAATCTTGGAGACTTGTACAGTATTTCTTGTAGATGGTACTTGCCAATGATATGACACTTGTACTCAGAGAGATTCACAGTACATTTGCAGTGCTGATCTCTGATGATGCAGTTAGATGTAGAGGTCTTGAATGTGATTGGTGCATGGTCATGTGATTTCTTAGCCACATCCAATGAGGGAATGGCACAGAGAGTGAAGTGGAAATGGTAGAAGGGCTGTTCATGTAACGATATGTCCGCGGACATGGCGGTAGTTCGCGGACATCGGAAGTTACATCCGGGGATTTTTGGGTTCAGAAGTCATGCAAATGAGAATGAGCAGTGAAAGGGATTGGTCAGGAAAGTTTAGTGGGTGTGTTGTGCCAGGAGAGAATTTCTCAGATACTCTTTTTGCTGAGAGAAGAACAGATAGCTATGGCTTTGTGTTTCAGAAAACAGATTGTTTGAATTTTGGGAGATTCGTGGATACATTGGTTGAAGGTGCATGCAGGAAGCTGTGTAGTAGCTGTAGATCTTGGATTTCCACATGTGGAAGTACACTGGCATGGAGTACGTGGAATTAAGTGGTTGGACTTGCTACCTCTCTGTGCTACTTTGGAAACAAAGCAACATCCAGACATAATTGTAATTCATTGTGGAGGGAACAGTTTAGGACATGTGTCTGGAATTTCTTTGCAATTTGCTATGAAAGAAGGACTTGGGATAGTCATGGACATGTTTCCTAATTCTCAAGTAATATTTTCACGGATTGTGCAGAGACAAATGTGGCTTCGTTCTTCTTCATTTGGTCCACAAATGGAAAAAGCAAGGTGCAATGTTAATAAGGCTGTTTGTGCATTTCTAAGAGATTTTGGCATGTCCTCTTTTCACAATGAAAATATTATGTTTCGTAGTACATACATTTTTCGCAGAGTCCATCTTACTTATGCTGGCAATCAGATTTTTCTGAGAAATGTACAAAATGCATTGCGACCTTTTTTAGAAATACAGCATCCATTTTGAAATAGGTGTTAAGTATTTGTAATTTTTGACATACAAACACCTCCCAAAGGCTCTTTTCAGAGCCACCACTTCCTCCCAGAGAAAAATGCAATGGTAACAATAGGGTAGCACCCCAATTTTTTGAATGTTCGCGAACTGTCCGCGGACTTTTAAGAAATACAAAGGGCCCTGCTTTATTTATCTTCACTTCTATTTTTTAACTGTGAAAGGCGGCTCTGAAAAGAGCCTTGTATTTTTTTTTTTTTAGACATGACACACTAGGAGAGGAGGGGAAAGGAGGGTAAAGGGCACCAACCACAGGGATAAGAAAGTGTGAGCTGAGAGAGGAAGATGTAGAGTAGGTTTTATTTGGGTAGTGAGCAGGTCTTCTCGTACTCTGAGAGGATAGT
The DNA here is from genome assembly GCF_040938575.1 of Ambystoma mexicanum. Taxonomy (NCBI): domain Eukaryota; kingdom Metazoa; phylum Chordata; class Amphibia; order Caudata; family Ambystomatidae; genus Ambystoma; species Ambystoma mexicanum. The sequence continues at coordinate 1,351,493,743 of NC_090931.1, forward strand.
CTCAAAAGCACTCCGAAGTCGCTCCCCCCTGCAGAGTACTGTGTCACAGTACATACATACAACTGTGACCCTCGAAAGGTAAGGGTCATCAGAATGCTGTATGGCCTGTGAGGCAGCTTGAGGAAGACACTGTCCCACAGAGGTGGTCCTTGTGGTGACAGGATCAGAAACGGAGGATGAAGTAGAGGAAATCAACCTACAACGTTTTTCGCAAGGTACAACCTTGTAAATAGCCCCAGCGTGAAATGACGTCAGGTGTTGCTTCATGGTCATGGTCCCAAAGCTGTACGAACCGTGCTTCCCGCGAGTGAGTATCATTTTGCACTCATTGCAGATAACACGGTTCACACAAGCCTAAGGACCATTTCCATAAATGGAAAATAACCGCCACACCCAAGACTCACGTCTAGTGCGGGTAGTAGGGATTTCCTCTACCTCATTCTCGTCATCCTTTTCTTCCTCCTCTGCATCCTCACTCCTGTTCCCCTCTTCAGGCCCTTGGGAAAGTGGTGGTGCTGGAGGGGGTGGGGTGGTGCTGAAGGAGGTGCAGCACCAGGTGGCAGTTCTGCAGCCAGGGATGCCATCTCGATGGTGTAATCAGCAAGTTGCTGGAGAAATAGCTGTTCTCTGAAGAATAGCCAGAAACACAATGAGAATAAACTCTTGGGCGTGGTCTTTTATAGGGGTGCTTCTACGCGGTTCGCGGACATGCGCGCTGTCTGCGGACAGATCAAACACAAAAAAGGGTTCAAAAAGTTTCAAAAGATATGTAGAAACTCAGGATTACTATGTGGGACTTGTGCCATGATGGGTTTTCATGGAAAAATATTGTGGATTACTTGAAAATGTACTTTTAAATTGTTCGGGGACACGAACAGTGTCCGCATTCAGTACACGCGATCAGCATGGGCGCGGTCACATGATCCCTTCGCGAACAGGTCCGCGAAGGAAGCTTCTGTCCGCAGGACACCAAATGCATGGACATTGGTTTGCGCATGCGCGTTGATGTTCTACGGACAGTGTTCGGGTCCTGAATTAATTAAAAGTGCGTCACACATCAAACGAACATTTCTGGACATCGCATATGTTCTAGAACAGTTTAAACTAGCTAGCGAACACTATGGACAAATATAGTGTTCTTTTGGACACTTCCATTTTCGTTTGATTACGAACTTTTCAGGACATCAATTGTGTTCTTAGAACATTTAACTTGCTAGCGAACATTACGGACAGGTATAGTGTTCTTTAGGACACCTCATTTTCGTTTAATTAAGAACATTTCAGGACACCAATTGGGTTCTTAGAACAGTTTGAACTTGCTAGCGAACAGTACGGACAGGTATAGTGTTCTTTAGGACAGCTCCATTTTTGTTTAATTACGAACATTTCAGGACACCGCTTGTGTTCTTAGAACAGTTTCAACTTGCTAGCGAACAGTATGGACAGGTATAGTGTTCTTTAGGACACCTCCATTTTCGTTTAATTACGAACATTTCAGGACACCGCTTGTGTTCTTAGAACAGTTTCAACTTGGTAGCGAACAGTACGGACATGTATAGTGTTCTTTAATAGGACACCTCCATTTTCGTTTAATTATGAACATTTCAGGACACCGCTTGTGTTCTTAGAACAGTTTCAACTTGGTAGCGAACAGTACAGACAGGTATAGTGTTCTTTATTAGGACACCTCCATTTTCGTTTAATTAAGAACATTTCAGGACACCAATTGGGTTCTTAGAACAGTTTCAACTTGCTAGCGAACAATACGGACAGGTATAGTGTTCTTCAGGACACCTCCATTTTCGTTTATTTATGAACATTTCAGAACACCCTCGCTGTCCGCGGACATCTGCATTGTTTTTAAAAAAATAAAAAATGGGAAGTAATTACAACACAATATCAAAATGTAACTTTATTTCACATATATTAATAATTTATGACAGAGAAGGTGAGGCAGAAAAAGAAACAAAAACAGGAGAATTAGGGGTTTCAACATGATTGATATCGGTTGAAGAAGGGATGGAAGTCTCATTAAAACGTTTTGGATTATGGAGAGGGTTTGGGGATAATTGACTGGGATATGGTGAGGGGTGACAAGTACATGTGGGACAATGGTATGAGGTTTTCATTTTAAAATGATCCTCAACAAAAGTTTTCAAATTATTAAAATTGCTCAATAGTAAATCAATTTTTTCTTTTAAGCTGTCAAGCGTGTTTTCCATAACAGTTTCTTCAGACATATTTTCTATTTTGGTATGTACTAGAAATTTCTGTGAGAAAAAGAAAAAAATATAATATTTGATTTTTAATCTAATACAGAAAATGTATAAAGATATGAGTAAAATGATGTACACTTACTATTTCAGGTAAAATATGTTCTGAGTAGTCTGTAGGTCTGGTCTTGGTCTTAGTTGTGGAGTGGCTGTCAGGTAATTATGTTGGAAGCCTATTTATCTTCTCTTGGTATATTCCATGTTATAATATGTTGTATTTAAATGAATGGTTAGTGTGGTACGTATATGGGTTACATTTCTTATGTATTACTACATATAATATGTATGTGTACTACTTTGTGAATTTTTAAATGTGATCATGTTGTAATATAACAATGTAACATGCCCCCCCCCAGACTTTTTAGGTAGTGGTACTGTTGTCCGAAAATGTTCGCGGACATCAAAAATGTTCGCGGACATTACATTCAGTAGAAGTGGTTCAGTATGTTCCATATTACATGTACATAAAGTCAAAGTTACTATTGTTAAGCTTTGCCACTAAAAACCTATAACATTCAGTTAAAAAACTATGTTAAAAGGACATTATGGTTAAGTTGTGCTACTAAAAACCTATGAAATCCAGTGAAAAAAACTTTGTTAAAGGGACGTTATGGTTAAGTTGTGCTACTAAAAACCTATGAAATTCAGTGAAAAAAAAATTGTTGGTTAAGTTGCGCCACTAAAAACCTATGAAATTCAGTGAAAAACTTTGTTAAAGGGACGTTATGGTTAAGTTTTGCTACAAAAAAACCTATGAAATTTAGTGAAAAAACTTTGTTAAAGGGACGTTATGGTTCCAAGTAAAACTGAAAAACCCTTGAAATTCGCCAGTTATGGTAAGCTAAGCAACCATAACTCGCGCCACCACCGTGCACTGCTAAGACTAACACCCAGGACATCAAAGATGACATCACAAATGTCATTGCTGACATAACTGATGACATCACATGTGCATTTATCTTTCATGAAAAGTCTGTACAAGGGTTTCTTGTTGTAATTTTAATTAAAAAAAAGTGTCAAGGATCATTGGAATAAATATTAAGTGCTAATTCGTCCATCCAGTATACTAAAGTGCTCATGTAGAAACATAGGCATTGTGTGCAGCATACATGACGGAGGTGCAATATTCATAAACTTGCCATGTTGAATAGTGAAATGATAACTGTTTTCTTATTAGACTTTTGCATACTGTGAAACATGTGATAAGTAGATAATAAAACCCACTTACTACATAATTGCATTATTATAGACAAAACACAAAGAGACAACACCACATACAAATATGAGTATGTACAAGGAAATTGAAGTAATAAAAAAACAGCAGTAGTAGCAAAACGTGTTCATAACAGATTACCTTTATGCAGAGAAATGATTGCTCTGTTTCAAACGTGCAACTTACCCTATGTATATATATATGTATGTATATATATATCACATGATGTGCCTGGACTCTAAGGAAAGTAGTGTGAATACAAGATATAAAAATAGGAACATATACAGGGAAAGTACAGTAATAAAAAAACAACAGAACTATCAGAAAGTGCTGACAACTCTACTGATTATTTTAATGCACAGAAAGGATTGCTGTCTTTCAAGCTTGTGTCTTCCCCTATGTATATTTTTCATATGATATCACTGGAACCTAAGGGAATTATTATAAGAACATACTTGAAGGATAAGTCTACAAATATACTACCTTTTCCAATTTTAATTCCTGACTGTTACTGAAGAAAACCATGTGGCCTAGATATGTCAGTAAAGGAAAAAAGGGGAGTCAGACATTTGATGCCATCAGTGATGTCATCAATGACATTTGTGATGTCATCTTTGATGTCCTGGTGGTTAGTCTTAGCAGTGCACGGTGGTGGCGCGAGTTATGGTTGCTTAGCTTACCATAACTGGCGAATTTCAAGGGTTTTTCGGTTTTACTTGGAACCATAACATCCCTTTAACAAAGTTTTTTTGTTTTTTCACTGAATATATATATATATATATATATATATATATATATATATATTTAGTGGCCCTTTCATTTCTCTATATATTTTAATATGTATATATAGAGAGAGAGAAGAAAGAAGAGAGAGAAAGTGAGAGAGCAAAAAAGAGAGAAAGAGAGAGAGAGAGAGAGAGAATTAAATATTATGCTATTCAGGGGACCAGTACCTGGCACAGTCTGTTGCATTTCAAATGCATTGCATCTACAGGACTTGGTTAAAATCTTGTTATTCTTGGAAGGTTCAGCCGGATAACACAGGAACCCATGTTGTGTTGGCTGTGTGTTATTGCTTTACTTTTCAAATCTAACTGACAAGCATAACAAGCCAGTGCAGATTATATCACACATAGTGCCCTATGTAGTATAACGTACACTAGGAAGATTCATCCTGGTACCATCATTATGGGCTTTCTTTTCACATGGATTGTATATTGCTCATGTGTCCTTCTGTTATTCCCAATAGAGCATATGTTCTTTCCTGGGATTGAAACATATAGTAGAACTTTCTACTTTCCCCGTACAAAATTATCAATGTCCTACTGTGTTGAGCTTAGCACTGATTGCAAAAATGGATTGAGTTGTCCTGTTGCATTCACTAATGAACACACCGCTATATTGGTGTAGTGCTGATAATGACTAAGGGCCCAATTCATGGAAAAGTGCACATTTGTCCCGCAATTGATGCACACACTGAACAACACTGTGCGGGCCTTTGCACAGAATAAAACATGCGCAACCCGTGTATTCATGGCATTTACGGCGCTAAGTAACTTTATTTGCAAGTCGCGCCCAGAACGCTCCTGACAAGCCCCCATGCAAGGCATAAACAGCAAGAACAGCTACATTTGCGCACTCACCCTGGCACAAATACACGCACCCTTCAAACAGTGCATGTGGTCCCCCGCAAGCAGGCCTGCATCTCAGGGACTCTGCGCAGGGTCCCCCATAACTGATGCCTGCACCCCAGCAACATGCATATGACATTTTTATAAATCAGGCAAATCTTGGAAAATCTGAACCCATTCAAACCAGCCCAGCACCCCACTATGCAGCATAGGCACACCCCTAAGTCCGACTGGACACATCAGTGAGCACACATCCATAAATCTGACATACAAACTCACCACTGCGCTGCAAATTCTATGCACATGGGTCCTTATGCTTCCCATCGGTTGGTGGAGCGATTAAGGGATTTGTGTGGCCATTTTAAAAGTGAGAGGATGCGCGGTCACATCCATGAATACGCTTTGCACTGCACATTTGTGGGCGTGCTATGGACTGCCTCTGGCCCATCCCTCGTAAAGCCCACTTTTTCCCTTGTTCCTCCTCAATGTCTGAGTCCTGCCCCCTCTGCGCAGGCCTAACCAATGCTCTATGTGGAGTCTCGCGGCTTGCAGAGTCATGCCGAGCATGCGCGTAATCCACACAAGTCCAAGAAATATCCTGTGCATTCGATACCAGGAATCGATGAACGGGATTATGCACGCAGTTTGGCACACAAGTACCCCATTTTACGCACACATATTTCCATGAATCGGGCCCCAAGTGTCTCATACCTCAAGGTCAGTCTTAGTGTGGGTGCAACAGGCATCACAATGGAAGGCAGCCCCCTGTGTAAGGTCCTGTCCAAGCATCCCAGAGACACTCTTTTCCAACTCCAAAATAGGTGATCTTATGAAGTGAGTTTCTGCCAGATGTGATTCCCTGTGCACGTGCACATGCTTTGGTAGTGCACAGAGGCAAAAGGTTATCCTCAACTGGATGGAATTAACTCTCACACAATGACCCTATCTATGGAGCCTTTCTGTTTCCCCTGACCTAAATTCTGAAGCCCACTCTTAACTTGATCCAGTGGCCCTTCACCTTTCTCGAGACATACACCTGGTCATTTTTGAGAATACAATACGGTTATACCGTGTTATAAATGGGATAGAGACCTGCTACCATGCCTTGTAAAGATATTGCAAGTCACACAAGAATTATGTGACAACCCAGAGGAACAATTCCAAAGGCCACGCTCCCCACGGGCCTGCAACCTATGGCTCTACTGATGTTTGGACTGTGACTCATTGACTGTGCTGGCTAGGGGGTGATAGGAACTGTAGTCCGAAACCTCTGGTGAGCCAATTGTTGCAGACTCATGCTATATAAGTTCATGGAACTCTGAGGGTAACTTGCAATTTCACATTTACTTATAGTAGGGTATATTGTATTCCTTACAACAGATAGTCAAACGGTTATGGACTTTAATACAGTTGAAAGGCATGTTCCAATTGTTCCTATAGATGCAGACACTGTTAAGGCTGGCAAATTACCGGCCACCCCACAATACAAAACGAACACACACTGCAGTGCGTTGCACGCAAATGTGGAAAAAAGATTTTTGAAAATGCATTCAAAAGTCGTAATTTGGTTTAAAATAGGTGATTGCACATAGATAGTTGACAACTTGTATGTACTAAATTCAAGATACACACCATCATCTTATAAACTAATGATTGTTTGTTTGTTTGTTTGTTTATTTTATTTAGTATAGCGCTCCAGACCCAGGGGTAAATGGGCGCTTAAGGACAGGTTACATGGTTACAGTATTACAGTATATATAGAAAATGATTGCAATTATACAATTGTGGCGGTAATATGCCATATGCAGTATGTACAAGCAGGTAGTTAGATTTCACGGTTAAACATTTCAGGGTATGTACAATATATACAGTTAGTAATAGGCTTAGTCTATCTGAGGGTTGCCTTCTCCAGAAGCCAACTAATGAGTAATTTTCTGAACAATTGGAAGGTTTTGGCCAATTTAATATTCAGCAGCAAGGTGTTCCAAAGTTGAGGGCTAAGGACAGTGAAATTCTAGCCCCGCTCTTTTGTTGGTGAATCTGGGCACGGTGAGGCAGAGAGTATTAAAGGATCTAGTGATTCTTGTGTTTGGTTTTAAGGTGAGTTTGTTGGTGAGGTACGGGCAGGCTAGGTGGTTTAGGGCTTTATAGGTAAGGCAGAGGGTTTTTAAGTCGATTTTTTGTTGAATGGATAGCCATTTTCAGGATATTCTTATGTGGGAGATGTGCTCTCTCCTGGGAATATTTAATGCTGCTCTCAGTGCATTATTTTGGAGGATCTGAAGTTTCTTGATTATAGCTTGGCTGGCACCAAGGTAGAGGCTATTGCACCTGATTGAGACAGGCTGCAACACTGTGACGATACATGCAACTGTAATACTCTATAAGAGAAGTCAATCATGGAACTTTCCTATTACTAATGATTGAGACAGATTGCAAACCTGTGACGATACATGCAACTGTAATACTCTATTAGAGAAGTCAATCATGGAACTTTCTATTACAGGTGAGTGATGTTGGCCCAACTAAACTATACAAAGTCCATTATTTGTTTGTGTTTCATGGACATTGCAGGTTTACACGTCCTGCATTACAACTATATTGCTGTTCAATAAATCACAAAGAATGAAATATTGAAGTTTGCTGAAAGGAAACGGTCTGCTCGAGCGTTTCCAAACGTAACAAAAAAAGAAAGAAAGTTGAATACTGCAAACACAATTTGATTCACTAATTGTAATCACTGCACACATGCATTTTCCACTTAGCAGACACTCAAAGCTTTTAGCCAAATTACTGCAAACATCATTTAAATGTTCAGAGCAAATCAGCAGATGCTTGCCGAAGCACACAGGTTTTTTTTTTTCTCAAATGTTTATTTGCTTATTTTTTTTTTTTTTTAAGCTGCATCTGTCTGAAATTATTTTATTCTGACTTTCATCTCATACCCAGGGGGATGTTGTCTGTTTAATGGGACGTTCTCAAACATACTGAATATGTTTTTCAAGTTCTCTGTAATCAAACACAGTTTTAAAACAAATGCTTACAGTGATATGCACATTATGGTATATCCCAATGCCCCAATGCAATGTGGTGGGTGGAAGATTATGAACGAATCACTCACTGCCCTTGCTCTGGACAAGGCTCCACACCATTGCTTCTAGCCCGACTGTACCATTGAAGTAGTGGACCAGCCGTATGGAAACAAAGAGTCTGGGTCAGTCCTGCCACCAATTGGATCAGTCCAGGGAGAACTGTCTGCCAGGAAACGTCCGGCGTGAACCGAAAACACCTGCAACGTCATTACAGTGTACAGTGTAAAGTTTAAATCAATGACCAATTTCAGCATACGAGCGGAAGCTGAGAAGGTGGAGTTCCGTGGTTGGTCTTTAGGAGCCAAATCCACGTCATGTTTTCAGTATTTCCATACACAGTACATTTGAATAGAGTGGAGTCATTTACATACTCGCAAGTTATCCTGACCGGGGGTCAAGTCCTAAAAATTAAAGTGGGGCGATTCATCAACAAAAGCAGTGGGATGTGACATCACCAGAAATTAGCATATCGAGGTGTAATATGCACATTTCATTAAATTGGCTTTGCATAACCACCCAAATTGAACACGACGAATAGCATTTAACGTTCATAAAATCAAGAAACACACACTACCAACTACCAAGACAGGATATTTTCTTCTAATAGTGTTTTACAAAGCGTTAAAAGGTGTGCATTTTTTAAACTTCAAGAACCAATACAAATGTTTTCCCTGGGACTGACAGTACCGAAATGCGACATTTCACCTTTAGTTTTTTTATTAAAGTTTTTTTGTTTACTCAGGTTATATAGTGCAGTGGTGAAGTGACCAGCCTACACAAATGATGTCTGCGGTTTGATCCCCGGGGTCAGGCTTCAATTCATAAATTTAAAAAGGACATCCAATGTTTCCCTTTTAGCTGGGTGGGGGCACTGAGTCCACCCTCTGAATAAAGTTGGTGGACTCCGTCCCAGGCGTGTACCCTCGACTTGAGCCCAACAACCTGGTGTGGATGCGGTACCAGAAATGCAGACACTTGAAACTGTACTAGAAATGTAATATTGTTGATAATGTAGAATACAAGGGACACCTCAAGTTTCTACACTAGCATAAATGTGAGCAATCTTCTAAAAGCAAGGCGTATTAGACTCTTTTCCCTATGGAATGGCTCCATGGTAGTGTCTGGGAAATAAAAATCTCCATCACAAGTATAATCTTGGTAAAAGCGTATCCCACGTTCAATCTCATTTCAGTCATCACTGCAGCGCGTTCGGGTTGTCTTGGTACTCATGTACATCTCTCCACCATAAGTCAATACAGTGCAAAACATTAACCTTGATATGGGGCCTGATTCATGGAACGTTTTCCTATGGGATTGCGCCAAAACACTTCCATGAATCAGGCCCATGGTGTTTTAAGGGATATACAGTGAGAAGCAATTAGCCTCAGAGCATTTGGAGCAAATTGAAGAGAAAGCCAATTCTCTGCATTGCATACTTCAAGCGATGAAATGAACTTACATTGGCAGCCTTTTTTGTCCCCCCTTACCAATAGCGTATATTTATGACCTCACATGATGAAAAGAAAAATGCAAATAAAGGGCGAGCTACTCGAATTTCACATGCTTGTAAAATGGCTATAAAATAGAATATTTCCAATGCATCTTTGAAAGTGGCCTGTTTAATAATGAATGCACTATCTGGCCACGTGACTTGAGCAGAACACTCTTTCTATCTGCACTAATGGGAATCAATGCAACCCAGTAGCCGAAGGAAAATATATCCACGTGAGGTTACCGAGATCTCTAGATCCAAAGTGCACCACTGCATTGCCGTCCTCCAAATGACCATTAAGAGGCCTGAGTGCAGTGATCTCTGTTCTTTTGTTGCTCACTGTTTACCAAACCACACATGGGGCCTCATTACGACCCAGGCGGAAAACCACGGTGCTAATAGCATCATGGTCCATGGCGGTAACTTACCGACTCCGCCATGGATTAAGGGGGAATTACCACCCCATTACAAGGTTGGCGGGGCGGTAATTCCCCCTTCCTCCATGGCCCTTCCCCATTCCCATTTTTGCCCCATAGGGCTCAATGGGAATGGGGAAGGCGCTAAGTACGGTACTGCAAATTGCGGTACCATACTTAGCACCAAGGTCCCTTAGCGGGTCCCTATTTTAACGGCTGGTGTAGACCAGCCGTTAAGGTCGGGTCCCGCAAAGGGACCTCGTAAACAGGCACTAATGGGTTAACGGCGCCGCAGCCTTTTATGGCGCCGTTAACCCATTAGCGCCAGGGTCGTAATGAAGCCCATGGTCCCTAACTCTTTCCTTCAGATTGTTATTGATATTCAAAACCAAGCGTTATTCTCAGCAAATTCGTGAAATTCAAAACCCAAAGGTACATTTTGAAAATTGTACAAAAAAGCATGGCACTCAGGTTGCGGTATACTGTTCCAATTCACCATGTCACTAAACATTTATTTGTGGGCAGAAAGGACAGACCAAAAGTCTACAACGAGTAAGATAAAGTGGAGAAATGAAGCCTTTGCTTTTAACACTGTGCTTTAGGCCAATGGAACATGCATTTGTAATGGATGAGATTACACCAGAATAATTCTGAGCCCAAATAACCAGACAAACTCAAGAAGGTGGTAAGTTACTGTTTTATTAACAATTTATCTGAAACAGAGGGGTTACAATGAACAACAACGGATGTACACTCAGGCTCTCAATGATTTCCACAGAAATACTCTTCATATATTCCTTTATGCGTCAGAGTGAGATCATACTATGTAGCAATAGTGAAAAACCTATCAAGGGTCGGTATTGGCTAAGGGAAACATCTAGATATACAATCAAATAGGAGCTAGGACTGTTATTGGCTGTCCTTTATCAGGTGGACAACTTATGCCTACCTCTTCAAGCATGTAATTTAAGAAAAAATAGTTACATCATGTTTCATTGGTCTTTTAAGCTATAAAGTCCTTTATTATACAAACTAATAAAATTGGATGTCACACTTGTGCCATGTCTGGAACATTTGGATCTTTTAGCAGCACGTAAGCCCGGACCCAGGTGCAGGGAGATAGGACATAAAGCTACCTCACCACCCAATTAGCCCAACATGTCTCATCACCCATGACTTCTGCCATGAAATTGTATTTGTACTTTGCCTTGCAGAGTATTCTCGTCCTGGGAATGCACGGGAGTGAGGGCACTCGCTATTGTGCCTGGAACTCCAAATTCAAACTCTATTTCCATTCTTGGCTCACGTGGCAAGAGACCATGATTTGGTTCATGTTGTAGCTTTTGAAATGCTTTAAATGAATTAAACTTGGCCTCCTTTGTGTTCTTTCTTGCACCTTAATTTGAGAGGATTCATCCTCCACACACTCGTTCTTCTTCAGAGTAGATAGCTGGCCTCGATTCCCAGGATCTTGACTTCTGGCCAGACAACCTTACCAAGCAGTTTAAGCTACCTGTTTTTCTACTGTGACACAGCTTTTCATTCCCCTTTCAAGGCTTTTGGCCTATTTATTTCATGATTCCAATGTCTAGTTTCTATGCAATGGTGTCTTCATCTGCATTCTATTCACTACTCATAGCTAGCCTATACGATGACTTGATCTACCTTGCATTTCAGCGTCTGTACATTCATTGAACTTTTGTTTCCTGCAGCACTTGGTTAATGTGTAATCTTCTTCTTTTCCACTTTGATAGTCTACTCGATTCTTTACTTCATTATTTGTCTTCTAGGATCGATACATCATCTTCATTCATTCTCTCGGGGCGTTGTGCACAATTTCTTATGATGTCATCAGTTCATTTTCTGAGCTCTTTCTCATATTCCTTCAGGGAGTTTCTCCTGTAGGTTGTCATCTAATTGAGGGTACCTTTGAAAGGGTTGTTTCAATGGATATCTTCACCCAAATGCTTGCTGCAGCATTGGCATGACAGCTGGTGTTAGGCAAGGTATGGGGCCTCATTACACGGTAGGCGGTAAGGGTTTACCGGTACCGGTAAGGGCACCGGTACCGGTAAACCCTTACCGCCTTACTACGAGGTCCCTTTGCGGGTCCTCCCTTAACGCCTGGTTTTTCCAGGCGTTAAGGACGGGACCCGCAAAGGGACCTCAGAGCTAATTACGGTACCGCAATTTGCGGTACCGTAATTAGCACCTTCCCCATTCCCATTATGCCCTATGGGGCAAAAATGGGAATGGGGAAGGGTAACTGGGGATTGGGGAATTACCGCCCCCGCTCACCTTGGAGTAGGGCGGTAATTCCGCCATCCACCAAGGCGGACTCGGTACGGTACCGGCGGCAACCATGGCGCTAATAGCGCCATGGTTACCGCCTACCGTGTAATGAGGCCCATGGTCTCATGTCTCCAGTACAAAGTAGGTAGGGAGGGTGGGATCTCCAGCGGATGTATACATTTGCTCCTCTGCAACTCTGTGAAGTGTGTAAATGCATTACTTCTGGATAGATTATCTCCTACTTAAAATTCAGCAGTTGATATTGTGGTTCTATGCCCCCGATCTGAGGCCTCTGAGGCCTGGAATGACGGATTAACGGGCCAGCAGCCCAAGATAAAGGCCATTAAAGAGGACTCTGGCCCATTACCCCCATGCCAGCACTTGGAATAGGGTCTTAAGGCCATTAGCACCAAATGCTAAAAAAGTGGTAACCCGGGGTGCAAAAAAAGAAGAATTTCCTTCCTTCAACAGGATGCTGCACACGTCCCATTGAACCATGGAAAATCATGTACAAAGATGGCCTGCTCTGGATTATGGAAATTGTTGTGGATTATAGCCTGGTAAAACAGTTGGTCACACATCAGGTCGACTTTATAGATAAAAGCAGTCAATAGCAACAGCAAGAAGCTAGGAATGTTCTTTGAATACAAGGCACACGCTTCCACATAATGCAAGGGCTGTTGACAAGGGACAAAAGAAGTCACTTGCTCCAGATAATATAGTTCAGTGAATAGATAACGCACATGTTTTTAGCAAAGAACACATGCATACAATTGCTGTTTAGCTGTAGTGAAAGGATATGCTCAGGAAAGAGTAGCTTCCCCTCCAGCAGAGAAACCTAACCGCAACTGGCACTTCATGTCTTAAACTGCACGTAGCAAGGATCTACATGATCCAACTGCGGCTGATTTTGCCGCGGTCGGAAAGTTTGCATGAGAAAGGTGCAAACTACCAAAAGTTTGCACCTTTCTCATGCAAACACATGTACATACTACGGGGGCTGCAGGGATTTCCCCCGCAACCCCCGCTCACTATACTGTAAAGTATAGTGAGCGGGGTCTCGCAGGTACACCCCCGCAGTCCGTTTTTTTCTTGGTGGGTGTGCTGCGGGGGTGTCTCCTGCAACATCCCGCTCACTATACCACACAGTATAGTGAGCCGGGTGTTGCGGGGGACACCCCCGCAGCCCCGTAGTCTTTTCTTTTTTTTACTTACCTGCAATGCTACCACCAAAGGTTCAAACTTTGGTGTTCAAACCTTTGGTGGTAGCATTTCTAGAACTGTTGGTGCTTACGGACCTTTATTTTCCCTAAAAAGGAACAATCCCCCGTAGCAAGGTCAAGAGTTGCTTTTTATAACATTTAGATCTGATAAGCAGTCAAAGGGCAGGAAACACCAATAGACCGTCCTCACCAAGAAGCAGATGACAGGCTATAGTCCTGAGCTGAACCAAAAACCATAGAATGCAACTGAATAGTCATTGAACAACATACACTAGATGTCTTTAGAGTGTACATATCGAATACTGTATGATCAAGCGAAGCAAAGGAACACTCTTAAGAGTAAGGAACACTCTTAAGCCTTAGGCCTTAACCTTCCAGGTGGCGAAAACTATGCACATCTTAGACAGACTAAGTCCTGTTGTAGAGATAAAATGCAAGCTGGATGGGAGAAGGGGCAGAAGGTTCACACAGCAATCAGCAGACTCAAGTCCTGGGGGCTGGGGAGAGATCAATCATCACAGATCCCCACATGCAGAGGCAAGAGAGAGAGATAAGCAGATCCCTCCGAACAGGAAGCTGTGGTCAATTCGTATGCAGCACATCTTTTCCTAAAGCATGAGTTAAATGTAAAAGTCTTGCTTTGTGTATTTTGGGAATAGAGGTGTTTGGTATGGTATACCACTCAATAGCACAGCATAGCATAGTATAAATCCCAGGTCACTCAAGCTGCTAAACTAAAATGATCACTTGTACTTTTATAGGTACATGTTAACCATGCTCTTTGCTTGCATAGCAGTCCTTTTCATATGTACGGTAATGTGCTATTTTGCAGTTGTTTTTCTTACAGTTTGTGCAATGCAAATCAGAGCTTGTAGAAGATAGATGTGATATTAAAAATATATGAACTTACTACCCTCAGTGTCAATTGCATATTTCTGAGTAATGCTTCCGAATGGTGTCTCTTTGAGTCAAAAGAACTTCACTCATTTCCTGGCTGTATTTTGTTAAATTATGCTAATGAGCGCAAATAGTCAGGAACGCTTTCCAAAGCACTAGGTCAACCCCTGGGGTAGATATTATCATAAAACATGACTTCTGATTCCGTGTCCACTTCTCACATCCTCAACTGAGGTGGAGAGAAGGGGGCAAGAATCAAGTTTGACCACAGGCAATTAAGTCAGGCCACCACGGAAAGGGAAGTGGGGTTCTATAAGGCGCCCCTCTTCCCTTTCGATGGCAGCCTGCAGGATGCAAGGTGAAGGAGCAGATTTGGTGGCAGCACCAGCCACCACCAAAAAAAGATAGGTAAGAGAGTGGGGGGAGGTAAAAAAAGGAAGGACGGAAGAAGCGGTGGGGGAGATGATCATCAGGCGGTGGAATGCAGGCTTTCACCAGCAGTTCAAGCCTGCATTCCTAGCCACCTGATTGGCTGGCACCCCCCAATAGGGTGCTAATGTCCATTCATTTTCATGACCTAACTTGCTGGTCAGATGCTATGATGTACTAAAATAAGCACAATTCTGGCTCAATGGTGATTCTTGATGATGTGGTGCATGTTTAGGGGTCATTGGCTGTCTGCTGTACCATACTGTGGGTTTCTTCTTTATGGAGCGAGGTATCAGACGGTTGGTTGGACCTGGTGTGGGTGTTAGTGTGGAATGCAAATGTCTCCAAGTGCCTTAGCTCCAGTCACCTCCTTTCATTCCCTACTTTGGGTGGGTTCTGAAATGATGTTGCTTGTGTGGTGTGGGGAAGAGAAGGGGTATGGTTTGCTGGGCGTTGTGTTGGGTACAAGAAGGATCTCACTAGAGTTTCTATGTAATGTGCCCCCTTGGCTCTTCTTGGGCTTCTTTTTTCATTTCCTTTGCAATGTTCTTAAATTGAAACTGTATGCCAGTAGGCGATTCATCTGCACTACACTATACTACACTGATGGGTATAAGCTAAAGGACTGTGATGTATTTCCAGTTTTAGCCACTTATCAAAAATGCATTCACGATACCTTTCTGATTTTTTACAATGATTGGCAGGCATTGGAAAGAGTGAATTTGGGAGGGTATACAACTATCATTTTGGAGATATAAGCGGATGATTTTATATTTTGGGTACATTTGAGATGACGACTAATCTGGATCCACATCATCTCTGTTACACACTACACCAACACTCTGTGAAGCTGGTTATGTTTTCACCACAATGCAGCTCCTTGTAATTTTATGGGGATTAAACAATACACAGAGCAAGAATCGGGGGATGGAACCACTGTGTAGTTGCAATTATGCCACTTGTTCAAAATAGATTCTAAATTAAGATTAGAAAATACTTGTAGCCAATACCGACTACAAAGGAACACATAAACAATTAATGTGTTTGGGTGATGTCTTATTGAACCACTCACTTAGTCCTTTCTTGTTACATTCATTGATTAAATAAAGCACATTTTGTTGAATCCAACAATCAAACTGAAGCAATTGTGCTGATAGTTACAGTATCTATCCATCTTCATACTTATGAGTACAATCCCCATTATTAACATAGCAAAAGACAATTTTACATTTGCACAATTATTTCTCTCTTTCACCACACTATTGAAAAAAGCAATCATATTTCCTCATTTGCATACAGTAGATTCTCTTTTCCATCAATGTCTCTTGGCACGTTATGGTTATAAGTAGAACGAAAAAACCTAAGAACATTTCCAGTTATGGTAAGCTAAGCAACCGTAACTTGGAGACCTCTGTGCCCTTCTAAGACTAACAACCAGGACACGAAAGATGACATTACAAATGGCATTGATGACATCACTAATGACATCACATATCCAGGCCACTTGTTGTTGTTTATTGACATTAATTGGCAAATGCAATGTTTCTACTGACAATGAGAATTTCCAAAATGTAAAACGTGATATATACCATCACATTAACCTTTTATATGTTCTAAAATCACTTTGCTTAGAGTTTTATCTGAGCTCACAGTGTACATAAATGGGGCAATAAGCACACCTCAAACACACAAATAATGTGTGTACATGTTGATCAACTCTAATGCTATTGTCATGTTTTGGTGCTGTTGTTTCTTTCTTCCTTACTTTAGTTTCCCTCTATGTGCTTCTAGTTTGTATGCACTGTGCGATTTATGTATAGTTTTTTTTTTTCTACTAACACAACGGTGGTGTAAGTTTTCAGTTGTTACCTATTTATTCCATGTTTAACATTACTCAAAACTCTCATAAGGTAGCTTTTGTTATTTTACTATCGTAAATTACTAGATAAAAAATATTGTACTTCTATGGTGCATGATGCAAACATTACCTATATATATGTTTGATTAGGTTTCTGTATTAACAACAACACTAGTATATAAGGATTTGTTTACATGAGTACATTCTATAATACATTAAGTATTTAATGATAGTTCTCCCAATCGCCCCTAACATCATGTTTCCAGCATTATAAACTGAACCGCTTGTAGGGACTGTTTATTAAAATGACTATAACAGGTGATGCCCTTAATGACATTTGTAATGTCATCTTTCATTTCCAGCGTGTTAGTCTTAGTGAGCGGTGGTGGTGCAAGTTATGCCTGTTTTTACTTGTAACCATAATGTCCCTTTAACAACGTTTTTTGTGTGATTTTCTGAGATTCTCACCCGTGCACCCTTAATTTCCTACCTGTTTTTCAATGTTCGCAAACATCTGACATCATCGGAGACATTTCAGACAGTGTCAAGTGAACACGTGCTCGCGGCATGATGATGTGTCGGCGAATGCATCTGCGCTTTGCGAACAGGTCCGTGCTTTGAGAACGGTTTGGAACTGCATTTTATGCTGCTCTAGGAGCTTTCAAGCTCAAAATTCACCTTTGCACAGCTCCTTCACTTATTCTTACTCATCATCCATTAACAGTCTAGCACACAGCACATACTTGGAAGAATATTAGCAAAACTGCTATTTATCTTAAAATGGCATCAGCTATTACCATCCCTCCTCACCAAGAGCCACCATCACCACCATCACCAGCTGGAGGACCTACACATCAAAAAAAGTGCAGTACTTCAAAAGACAATTATGGGGACCAAGAAGATAAGGTAGAGGAAGTGCCTACCTCTAGCTCCCAGAGAGAATTTGTGGTGTGACAGTTCTTTACCACTGTTGGGAATGTACCAACAGCTAAAGCTACCAAAGTGAAATGCACTGAGTGCAATGTTGTACTCAGTTGCAGACTACTTGGACAGTACTTCTACAGGACCACGTCCATGTACTCCCACACCAAATCCAACCACTGCAATGCTCGCAGAAAGGTTGTTCCTTTCTTGGCAAGTAATAGGCTGTCTTCCTCATCCAATACTGTAACCACACAGACTACTTCTGTGGGACACAAAATCCCGCCAGCTACCTTGCAAGCGATCAAAGAGGTTGTTGGTCCATATCTTTTGAAGACAACAGTACTCTGTATATTCTGCAACATACCACTCTGCAGGGGTGAGTGCAAACATGTGTGCAGATTCGTCAAATGTCACCACATTTATTTTGGGACCCCATCCAATTTTGTTCCCTCTTGACAAAACAGCAGCACACTTTGCAGAACCATTCAGGTCTAGAATGAAATTCCAGAATGTCATGCAGTTTCATTGAGTTATGCCAACGTTATAGCCATCCAGAAACTGCTTTTCACCAACCCACTAATGCAGAAATAGGCATAGATGTCCCCCAACATCGCAGATGTTCGTGAACATCACCGGAATGCGCCAGGGAATCCGGACTGTTCGCGGTCATCAGAGTTGAAAAACACCTGTTTTGGGGGCATTTAAAGCCATATCCCATTCCATCCTCATCATTCCTCACCTCCTTAGAGATTGTTTCATTAGTTTGACAAGTGCAATGTAGTGTTTTTTTATATGTTTTTACTGTAATATTCACGGACAATGGGTGCTGTCCACGAATCCATCATGGCAGGTGTTTCCAAAAATCTGACACACCTCACGCTTTTAAACATCCAATCGGAAGGGCGCATCTGATGGTCCAATCGGAGGTCTGTCTGCCGACCGAACCCAGATAGAACAATTTCTTTTGTACCAACTTTTGGCACATTTAAAAAGAAAATACTAGACCGATTTACACCATATTTACCAAAAGCAGGGTTTCGGGACATAGCTGATGCTCCTGCTGCAAATTTGGTGAAAATCCGTCCAATGGTTTGGACTGTAGGCATGAGCAAATTTCTTTTACGTTGCGTCTGTGGGAAAATCCCCAGATTTTGCAACCCCCTATAACTTGTCCCCACCTGGACAAAACCTCACCAAACTGTGCAGGATCAATCTGATGGGGTTATATACTTTTTTGCAAAGTTTTGTGAGGATTTGTCTAGGGAGGGTGAAGTTATAAGACGCCCAAATAGTTCTCTTCCTATGGGTTGACCAACTTAACCATAACTACATGCCCGCTACTGCAGGCCCTGTAATTTACGACACCCAAATATACCTTTTTGTACAAATCATCATTTGGAAATGTCCAAATTATTTTTTCACTTAGAATACAATATGAAGGAATGTGCCAAGCACAAACCATAACTGTACACCTCATATTATCACTTCAGTACAACTCTTCATACAGACTCACATACACCAGGCACTCATTTAAAAACAACCTCTTACCAAATAGTAAGTACACTGAATGTATTTCTCTATTATTACCATTCATTATATAAACATTTCTTATAAGCAAAAAAAAAAAACATATCTTTTATTTTAACAGAAATGGCAAAGCCAATTGAGTGGTTGAAAGAAAACTTACCAAAAGAAGAAATGAGTGATGATAACATCTCTAATGGTAAACTATATATATTTGTCAATATAAACAAATATAAAAAATGTAATTTATACAGAGCTAAGTGAAATCATAATTTCTTCTTTTCTTATAGTACATACCTTACATGAAGAAGCAACACCCCAACTGTACATAATGAAATCATGATCTTGTCTGCAGAATTGAATGAACTTTGTAATGACGTTAAGGAATTTTTAAATTATGTTAAAAATCATGTTATTAGACGTGTTGATTATCACTGTCCTTCTTGTAACTCCCCCATCAAATTGCCAAAATATAAATGAAAGACACTTTCATGAAACTTCACTCCCTCCCTCTCCTGATGAACGTTGTATACAAAATTCCATATTCTCCCACTTATGTTTCCCATTCTGATACATATAATCAACAAAGGGAAGGACATACAACACATTAATGACACAATGGGCCTCATTACAAGGTGGGCGCAAAGGGATACCGGGCACCATTAAGGACATCGCTCTGGTAATCCCTTTGCTCCCTATTCCGTGATCCCTTTGCAGCTCCCGCTAAGGGCGCCTCGTTTCAGCAGGAGCCGCAAAGGGACCAGGGAGCAAATAACGGTACCACAAATTGCGGTACCATTATTAGCTCCCTCCCCATTCCCATTCATCCCTATGGGGCTCAAATGGGAATGGGGATTGCCTTTTTCAATGGGGACGTACCGGTCCCTCCAAGGTCGGAATGGACCGGTAAGTCCCTATTGAACAAGGGCGGACTCTGTACCAGTATGGGAGGTAGTCATGGTGCAAATAGCGCCATGATTACCTCCATACTCGGAATGAGGCCCAATGTTTACCCTGCAATAGAAACCTCCTTACACAACCTCTTAACAAATGTGGGCTGCACACCATGTACTCAAATACAGAAAAGGTGTTTCATAAAATATAATTTTTAATTCATCTTCTTATCAAAGCACAAGTATCAAAACATTAAAAAACACATATACACAACAAAGCAGTATATAATCATAACATTTTTCCACCTCACAAAATCAAGTCCAGAATACTCGATAGGACACAGTGGCAACTCAATTTTTCCTATTCCCCACATGCTAACAAAGCCCGATTTATATAAATGTGTGTCCTAGGTGTTAGAAATAACTGGACATTCTTCAGGGGCAGAAATCTTTCTTGTGCTTAAGGTAGATCTTGTTCATTCCGTCATATACCGGCTCCCTATATCTAAGGGTACACAAACGAGACATACATATTACTATACGGGCATCCAAGGTCTCATTAGTAAACCTAGCCTAAACCCTAATCACCACTAGGGTGGAACGGTATAAACTCAATAATGCACCTGAACCAATAGTCTGTAGAGATGAATGTCTTCAAACTTAAAGCAATTTCAAATCTTGCTCTTTACTTTTATCGCAGAACGTAGGATTCTCTCAACAGAAAGGCACCTGAAGGCAGTATCAAAAAACTCTCCTTAGCCAAAATGGTACTGCATTATCCACACCCTCAATAGGGTGGACAAGTACAAGGGACAAGAAAATACAAGACGCACTCTGCGCTTACCCATAGAAGTTAATACGCCTATTCCCTTGGTAAACCTGAGCGGGGAGTCTTCAGATGTATGATACTCTCCCTCAATGATAGATACATTGTTTCTAGAAAGGGTGTACACAAAGGAGCTGGTTAGAATTAATCTCCCAGAGTGATCCTACACCACCAGACACCAGCACACAAATCTCCTCTTACCTTCCTCTGACTAGCTGATGTATTCCAGTCAGTAAACAATGAGCCACTCGGGGACCCCTAGTCTCCATGGCCTTCCACTCCACATAAGACTCTACATGAAAAAATCCTGATTTGAAAAGTTTGTGTCCCAAACCTAAAAACATAATAGGAAACACAAAGGGCAAAATTAGCCCTAACATGGCAAAATAGAGAAAAGGCCCCTCTAATGTGAAGCGGCCGCCATGATTTAGCAGCTAACCAGTACCTCTCTTACCTCAAAATGCTAGAAACGGACGCTCTAACTTTACAATGCGTCCACAGTTAATCCGGATGTCACTATGTTTAATAAACACCTGCGATCTAGAAACGGCAATATGCGTCACGTCACCACGTTGCGTGATGACATCATCCGCCATTCGCTGCGCGATGATGTTACGCGTCATCCGCTGTAATGTTACCAAGGCGACCTGGCTCATTGCTAGGAATGAAAAAATAGCTGAAATGGCCTCATGGAAGGCTGATCCTCCTTAAAGGGCCGGAGATTGAATTTATGAATGGGAACACAATGACCATCACTACCTACTTTGGCCTTGGTGGATATTCCTTATAACGCCATATGAGTGTTCCTAATGAATTAAATATGTACCACACCCTCTTTCAAACTAAGGCTTCATCTGGGTGGTGGAGATTGAATATACCAATGGAAACAGATTCCTCCCTACTTTAGCTTCAGTCAGTAATCATTCTAACACCAGCATCATATGAGTATTCCCAATGGAATAAATGTATACCAAGCCCTCTTTTCTAACAGACACACCATCTGAGTGTTCCTAATGGAAGTGAATGCTAAGAGAAAAGAATATGTATCACACCTCATGTTTACACAAATGCAGTTTGCCGAGTACATAGTTTACCGAGTACATAGTTTGCCCCAATCAAAAGCATAAGTGCCATCACAATGTTGGTACGCACCTCAGGTTGATTTATGAAATTCATAGTACTTCAATCCAGAGTATAGTTTTATCATACTATACCGACTAGCATCCAACCACATATCTTACTTAGATGGCATGGCAATGTTGTCTTCTGGACTATACTATAATAACTGCGAGTGCAAAACTCAAGCATCAAAGGGCACGAAGCAGAAAATTAACAGCGTTTATTTGATATTATGCCACTATGGGGGCCATTACGACCCAGGCGGTAAGTACGCCAACTTTACCACCATGGTGTAAACTATGTTTACACCATGGTGGATGGCGGATTTACCGCCCCATTCCAAGGTGAGTGGGGCGGTAAATCCCCATTTCCCATTTACCCTTCCCCATTCCCATTTTTGCCCCATAGGGCATAATGGGAGTGGGGAAGGTGCTAATTACGCCACTGTAAATTACGGTGGCGTAATTAGCACCAAGGCGGTTTAGCGCCATGGATTTTAATGGCTGCTAAAAGCAGCCGTTAAAATCGGAATCAGGCGTTAAGGGTTAACGACAGCGTTAACCCTTAACGCCTGAGTTGTAATGAGGCCCAATGTGTTTTCATTCAGCCCTATCACATGCCTGTTTGTTAAGATACTATGTTTCTGTTCCAAATTAATCAGTTTTCTATTGATTTTTCCTGGGATCTCCCTTTAACTTTTTTTAGGATACTCCATTCAAATTCCATAAATTAATTACCCATCTCATCAAAATGTTTGACTAAGGGAGCTTTATCAATATGATTCTTTATACAGCTCTTTTGCTCAATCATGTGGGTCTTGTACTTCCTGTTGGTCTTTCCTATATATAACAAAGCACAAGGACATTTAATCATGTAAATTACATTTTCTGTTTTTTTCAATGTGTGTCTTCTTTCAATGTCCATTCATAATGCAAACCTAGATTTACAGAAGTCATCTTACGTGTCAATGAGCACATTAACATTCCCCACACGGATGATGTACCACTACTCGGGGCAAACCCCATAGTGTACATTGTGTTGCCACAGGATTGGTAATCTGGTGTATATCATTTTTCATTACAAGATTTTGAATATCAGTGTTTTTTTTTTTTTTTTAATGCTACCAAGGGTGGAGGAATACTCATGATCTTTTTCCAATTCCTACAAATAATATTCTTAACTTTGTAAGACAGGTTACTGAAGGTGTTAACAAACACCAAAAGGGTCTCATATTTATCTTTACTTTTCTTTTTGAAGAGCGCTTCACGGTTATTATTAAATGCACGTTTAGTCGATTGTTTCACAACTTTAACAGGGTAGCCTCTATTAATCAATTTACCCATTAGCATATTAGCTCCTTCTTCATAGTTATGTCTCGTGCTACTGTTGCGCTTAAGTCATAGAAATTGCCCAAAATGCAAGTTATCACGTACATACTTTGCATGATGGCTCTTGTAGTGGAGGAGTACATTCCTATCTGAACTTTTCAGAAAGGGTTTGACCCATAGCTGCTGGTCTTTGTGGTAGATAGTAAGATCCAAATAATTATATAGAGACGATAGATGCCGCAAAATGTAAGTATTTATTTTGATTATTCAACCACATCAAGAAATTGTTCGTTGCATCAATAGTACCATGCCACACCATAAAAACATTGTCAATATACCTCAACCATTGTACTATTTGTTTTTTGAATGGATTAACAACAGAGTAAATCACAGTTTGTTCCACCATATCGACGTATACATTTGCCAAATTTGGGCCCATTGCTGCACCCATGGCAGTGCCTTCAACTTGTATGTAAAATTTCCCAAAAAATTGAAAAACGTTGTTGACCAAAGCTGTTTCAGCACACCATAAAATAAAGGTGTTGCTCACAGGATGATTATCTTCATGTTTTAGAAGAGTTTCCTCAACAACTTCCCAGGTTGTTCATTGAGGGATATTTGTGTATAAAGATTGTATATCGAAGCAAATTAGTACATCTCTGGTAGGATCAAAACTTAGTCCTTCAATGGGTGTAGGTAGAAGTCCACATATTTAGACAGGGGTTCCAGAATAGAATTTACCCCTGAAACTATTAGTCTGCAGGGAGGTTTCTCCATGTTTTTGTGAATTTGGGGAAAAAGTAAACAATCAGAATTCTCCCTGTTTCTCTAGTCAAATACTTTTCTTCTTGTTTGTTGATAATCTGTAGATCTACTGCTTTGTCAACTTTCTCCCTTATAAGTCTAATAAGTCTAGGACTGGGCTCTTGATCGATTTTCCGACAGCTGATGTTATCTGCTAATAGTCTGTGACAATCCTCAATGTAATCTTTTTTATTCAAAATGACAATTGCGCCTCCTTTTTCCACCTGACACCCATGTGTTCACCAGAGGATCATTCTGGATGCCCATTAAGGATTCAATCCCCTTATCAACAATCTTTGCATGTAGGATTCAATTCCCTCAGCTTATTCCTGCATCCTCTCCCCATTAGAGAGGGCCCTGATTCCCAACTCGGGTGTTCTCTCCTCAACACTTTCCTCTTGGACCAGTGTCATTACTTTCAGTAAACATTTACTCCTACAAAAACAATGTCACACCAGATAAGACAACTGGCAAATTTTCAGTCTCAACTTGTGAAGGAAGCCTAGTAAAATGTATGAAACCCAGCCCAATTAACCATATAAAGTTAACATTTAAATCTCTCCAACATGGAAAAGTGTATTACATAGCCCTGCTTCAACCTTTTCAACCTTGGAGAAAAGAAGAAGAATTATAAGCTTGCCATGACTAATTTGAAGCTGCATTCAAAGCAAGTGAACGCCGACAAGAGGAAAAAATGGAAGCTATCTTAGATAAAGACACACCTGAGGGCAATCAAACTTCCCTTATAGGAGGCCAAGAACAACTTGGAGAACCACTCATATGAAATGAAGTAGAAATGGCTATAACTCAAGTAAACAATACCATGTATCAATCTAAACAATCTGAAGAAGACTTGTCAGTGCTCAAATCACAGCTTAATGATGAACAACTCACCAATAATCTAGATATCACTAAAGAAATTGAACATGCTCTTAAACATGAAACTAAAACTTGCAGCTCTAAAAATGATAAAAATCTGCACCTATATGGAAGTGGTGAAGCTGATTCTGGTAAAACATTATGGATTAGAATAATTTGTACATTTCAACAAGACTTAACAAACATCAACTTTTCAGCTGCTGTAACTGCCCCCACGGGTTTAGCTGCCTACACTTTAGGAGGTGTAACTGTACACTGACTACTACTCCTCCCAGTAGAACACCAAAACAAATTAGAATACTACACATTTTTGAAGTATGAAGAATTCTAATGCAAATGAAAGTGCTCCTGATAGATGAAGCAAGCATGGTTTTAAACCTTATATTGGCTTAAATTCATCTCAGAATACAAGAAGTCCTACAAACCGACTACAAAAAACTGTTTGGTGGAATCCATGTCATTGTTTTTGGATACCTCCTACAGTTAACACCAGTTATAGGTCAACCTATTTTTTATAAAAATCAGGACACAAACAATGCCATAACACACTTGGCACCATTGGAAATGTAAATCTCTGGCAATATTTTCACTATGGAGAAATGTAAGGAACTCATGGTGGCAACAGTAACGACAGACACAAGTGAGCACCGTTCAAGGGTGTTTATTGAACTGTATAAAGGGGTAATCTAAACCTAAATCTAAGATGGGAGCAAGATAAAACCATTAAATAATAATAAGGAAGTCCTAGCGGCATCTTGTCAAATAAAAAGGGCCTATACTAAAAAAGAAAACTTTTGCCAATCCTTACCGCTAAGTTAAAAAATAGTGTGGTCTAATGTTCACCAGAAAAGAAAGAAGTGTTCTCAAAATAATAAGTCAGGATGGTGTAACTGGGATCTCCCTTCCCCACGTTTTTAGCATGGGAAAACAAAGGACTCTCGAGCACAAAACACTCATGGGATTCTCCAGCACAAGCTAACAATTTGTGTCCAAAATATCAGGCCCTTCTGTGGACAAGAATCTTTTACCCCAAGTCTCTTGCCACAGAGGGCCTGATGTACTATAAGCAACAAATCAAAAGTTCCTTTCCATAATCTTCCCGTCTGGGGATTTCCTTTCATCTGTGGATCCCCCTCAACTGGACTCTGTTTTTGTTTGCAACAGTGGCTTCCCTCGGTCGAGTTCATATTTGCCAGTTTAACACAGTCCACTTAGTTGTAACACCTTGCAGGATTCACTTCCCTCAGCTTTTTCCAGCCCCCAGTCAGGCTTTCTCTTAATCCCCCACTCATGCTTTCTCTGAATCCCTCAGTCAGGTTTCACACATTTACAGTTCACACAGCGTTTCCCTCAGCCGGGCGCACATGCCTGTTTCACAATGTCAAAAATGTGGCAATGGGTTAAGGACAAGTGATTTTGACTCGACCCTTGTTTCACCACCTTCACTCTCAATGTCAGCCTTTCTTATGGCCTCTTGGTACTATAATGTTGACAAGAAAAGGGGACCATCCAGAGTCTTTCAAATGGGCACCTGCATCGCACCGTACCACTCTGCAACTGGTCTTTCCCTGGGCTTTAAATGTTCATTAGCACACAAGTTCTTTGTTCATATCATGTTGCCGTTTGCAATCTTCGCTCAACACCGTCCGGTTTACTATTGGTTTTCCCTCCGACTCACCGGCTCTGCTGAACTCTTTGTTGTTTATTGTCCCTGGAGTCAAGGATGGTACCATGGTAGGAAGCGTATCTACCTGACTTGTTTATCAGTGCAGGAGGGCCCCATGCACTGTTGACATCTGTTACACCACACGTCACCTGCAGTTTCTGGTCTTATGGTTCCTTTCACTGAGGCTTTGTGGGCCTGGGTCGTAAAGGGCAAGGGCGCTTACCTCCTTGTTGTCCTTTCCAGTCTCGCTGACTTTCTTCTCCGTTTGAACTGCCATCCTCGAATAGCTGCCTCATTGTGTGTTTGTCCTTGCTCAAAATGTGCTCTCGTGATCTGCCTTTAATCCCTGCGGGGAAAGGAAAAGGCTGACAGATGTTTGTTGGATCATGTCAGGTAAACGGCTCTGGTGTAAGTCCATTGTCTTTCACAGTGGAAGAAAGTATTTGTGTCAGAAAGGGCGGGAGTAGAGCTTCTAAGTATCCAATGGGATAGGATGGGGAAAAGGTGTTATAAGGATGGAGTACTGTGTCTCACTTGTCAGTGTTTATCTTCCACTCTGCGAGGACCCCCCATCCAGGTGATCCTCTCCCCATTACTAAACTTTTAAAGGACTGTTTTTTTTTTAAAACAGAGGATAGGACTGTGCCTCTTATAACAAATATAAGCTACAGAAAGGTCCTAACACCTCTGAACTCCTACCTTTAGAACTGTCAGAACCGCTTTGAAAGTACCTAGAGAACTACCAACCCTGGTCGGCATGCAAATTACAACAAAACCTGTTTTTATTTTAAAATATATATATTTATTTTATTACAACAAGTTCTCTAAAACTCTAAAATACATATCTATGGTAATAGTATGTACTCTTTTCTCAAAAGGAAAATCAGGAAAAAATATAAAATGAAACAATGATCCTGGAGTAGGACTCAAATAGAATATGTAATGTACAATTTTACGGCTACACATATACTGCAAAAAACAACAGATTTCGTGAAGGGAAAACAAGTAATATTAATCAAAAATCAGTATAGGTGGAATTACAATAAATACAAAAGATGACTATAAATCCGTCAAGAAACAAATGAAAACAACAATCAATGAATCCTTCAAAATAACACTAAACAAATCGGATGACACCATTTGCATTACTAGCATTACATGATAGATGTAAAGTTCTAATGTCTAGTGTGGAATCTCTTATATTAATAATAGGATTCTTTAGTAACACTAAGTAGTATCCAGCTTTTAGTGCTCAATTTTCACTGTGACAACATTCCCACGGTATCATTGTCCCAACATGTTTCAATCCCATTGTCTGTAAAGTTTTTTGAAGGGAAATTCTTCAGGGGCCCACTTTTAACTGTGGTTAACGTGTTTATGACCAAACTTGTTCAGTGTCTGTTCTGTGCAATTTGATGCAACCGGTTTGGCAGTTCTCATATGCTTGCTTCCTGTTATTGTTAAGCAATAGCCTAAGGGAGGAGCAACAACATGAAAAATCAGTTTTACTACTCATGGGAAATGCTGGAGCAGTCTTCCCACCTAAAGGATTTAATTCGCAAGGGGAGGCTTACCTCACTGCAGTCTTTTAATTAGTAACAGGGGTAATTAGAATTGCTTCTTGTGCTAGGATTCTTGTTCCCTAGAGGTTAAATAAGAAAGAGAACACACCATCTCAGCGGATGACTCTGGCAATCCACCAGCTCTAAAACCAATCTTTTCACCTGATTTATATCAATATATATAAACAGGCTTCTATTTGCCAAATTGGGCTGGATACCTTAACGCGGAAGTATGCATCATGTAACCCATCCAGTTACAAGCGATTTAAAACTCTAAAAGATGTTTATGTTACATATCACACATCACCACTGTCCATATTGGTCCCCCCTTATATGTGCATTGGTCCCAAGGTTTACGTGGATGGGCTGTAAAGTCTCATTTGGGTTGTGCTAGCCATGGGGGAGCTCTTACCATTCAATATGTGGTTCTTCAAAACAAAAACGGGGTCCTGTTATCGGCGGGCCGGCTTTGGCATGCTCAGTCAGCTTGCTTTCTTTATACTGTCTCTCTGCATATGTGCTGCTTCTCTTTCTCTTCTGTAGAAACAGTGAGGAGAGAATTAAATATTGTATTTAGGTTGGACATGTTTGTATGAGTGTGCTAATAAGCACTTTTGTTATTGAACACTCGTCATGACTTTTGGTTCTTGTATGTGCTGCCCTAAACTTTTTTTAAAACAAAGAAAAAACAAACCGTTCCATGAACGCTTTACTAGATGCATCGCTTATGGTTTAGATATAGTATCTACGCCTGTACTTACCCGTTTTTTTACAGTGCAAAGTTCTGAGGGCTGCTCTCTAACCCATGTCGGGTGGTTGCTACTTGTCCGGTCGCGTCTCTTGTTTCCACAGTGTCTGGCAATGCCAACGTGTAATCCGTGACATATAACAACACGGAAAAGCTGGCAGCCATTCTACAACACACTAGACTGTTCTTTCTAGTCTATAGTGTGGTTAACAGAAGCCAACATGTTGGATGAGGGATTTCCTTCCTAAATCAAACATTTTCCAATTAAAGCTGGCCTCTGAACGTGTAACACCCGTATTTGTGGAGATAATTTTTGTTTCTTCCTAGTACACGTTTGTATGGTCTGGAAGTGTATATTTATCTCTACCCTATGTCATTTTTATAGTTGCCATTAGGATTTGGCATTTTCTGCTATATTGTAGAGCCTGCAGGATTTTACATTTACTGCTATATGGGGGATCTTACCGTGCCCAAAATACCGCGGCCCCAGGCTACTTGACTGGTTACATATCAATGAGGTAACCTTCTTGACCCTGTATATGGTAAACCTACTTAACTTCATTCAAGATGGTGCCATAAGTTAAAACGAGACAAAAGGCGGCAGAGGTGGAACAGCAACTAAAACCATGAAACACCTTAAAAGTGGATGTCATCCTGTAGCATCCTCCGCATCTTAGTGCTCATTGGTCTATGTAATATTGGAATTCACCTCTACTCTAACTTAAAGGGCCTCATTACATGTTGTGCGGTAAAATCCACAAATTACCGGCATGGCGCCCTTAACGTGTCCGCCCTCGTAGAAGGGCACTAATAGCGTACCATTACGAGTAGGCGGACACGAGCTTTGCGCCATGCAGGTAATGCCACTCCAGCCTTGCCGCTAATCTCCCCAAAAAGTCACTTACCGCCTTCCACGACAGTGCAGATAGCAACTCCGCTTTGATGCATCCTGCAAATAGCGGCCACCACTAATAGCGGTGACCGTTAAATACCGGAACCTGAAATAGCATCATCGCACAGGAACGGGAAAGAGCACGGCGGCCATCTTTAAAAACACAATCCATTGCCATCCTCTGCCCCCTGGACCTGTTTGTGTTACCTTGCTGCCTGAGATCCATTGCTACACGGTTACCATGCCCAAGGCACTAAAAAAAACCACAGACCGCCAGCGAAAGGAAAAGTTCTCCACTGAGGAGTTAGTGATGCTGACTCAGACCTTAGCGGACAATGCAGAAGTGGTCTTCGCAAATGACATGTGGCGGGAGACCCTCCTACAGAAGAAAGCAATCTGGGCTGAAGTGGCAACAAAAGTGAGTGCTGTAGGCACCAGCACGCGCACTGTACGCGAGTGCAGAAAACGATGGGACGACCTGAGACTCCGGGTCAGGATGATCCTGGCCGAGAACCACAAGACTGCCACCGCTGGAGGATCAGGGTCACCGATCAAGTTGAAGGAGTGGGAGGAGACATGCGCAAACCTCATCGGGTAGAATGTATTGAGGGAGCCGGGATGATGGAGCACGGCGTGCCAGACACTTCAGATGGAGGTAAGTGCACTGATGCAAGCATGCAATGTGAATGTACAAGTCCCCACAAATGGCAGCCCTGGATCACTGCATAGATGGCCCAGGATCCACACATGCATCCTACCCTGCGCATGTCAGCGCCAGACCCCAACACACACACATGCATACATCAACAGAGCCAAGTGCCACACACAACACTGCATGGATGAGGCACTGAAATGACACCTCACCTGCTTCCTCCACAATGAGGTTGAAAGGGCCCCAAATGAATTTATGATGTAGCCTGCATTGAGTACATGCGACCATAACCAATGACATCCCCCTTCTTGTCCCCGACAGGGTCGCATATAGACAGCGAGGGAGCATCCCAGGCACCCCCTGTGCAAAAGAAGAAAAGGCCACAGCCCAGCGAGGACGAACCAACAACATCAAGGGGAAAAAGGCCAAGGCCCCTATTGCAGCGTCCAAAACAACTCCTGCGCGCCACTGCCAGTGCCATGCAAAACCCTACTGCCCCGCCTCTGGAGGTCCACTCCCCCCCCCCAAATCACCACCACCGAGGGTCCACCCTCAGCTGCTGCCAGTTCGGCAGGGGAGGCGACAGCCATTGCCCCATTGTCTGACGTGGATGAGCCCACAGATCTCGATCTGCCTATGCACACCCCAAGCCCTGCTGTAATCCCGAGCAATCACCCCTACACACACCTGGCTCGCACGTCACTGTTCACGAGTCCATGGAGGCCTTCAGTAGCCCCCCAGAGGCGGCATCTGCACACCAGCCAGCATCAGGATGCGCAGCAGACACACCACCACATGCCGCCACTGCCCTTGACCTGGCCAGCGTCATCCAGTGCCAGCAGGCTCTCACAGACCTCGTAGGTCAACATGTGGAGGAGGTTGCCCGTCTCAGGGCTGACCTCGGGGAGACATCCAGGCACTCCAGGGAGGGAATGGAGTCGTGCACAGACAGGCTGTGTGGGGAGCTGATACGCGTCCGGGAGGTGCTAACACGCATCGCAGATGCAATGGAGTGCCAATTTCCACCAGGACAGTCTGCCACCTCTTCGACCACCAGTTCGCGGCAGACAAGCCCAATCAGACGCTCTTCACGCACCACCAGGCGCACCTCCAGCCAGCCCCCAAATGCTGGCCCTGACAATGAACAATAGGGCGTGAATGTCCATGGACCTCTGTGCATGCTTGGACACATACATTGTTGGAGACTCATGAGGGACAGTGTGGGGGGTGGGGGGAAGGGTGTGATGGGACAGTTGTGGGGGGTGGGGGGAAGGGTGTGATGGGACAGTTGTGGGAGGTGGGGGGAAGGGTGTGATGGGACAGTTGTGGGGGGTGGGGGAAGGGTGTGATGGGACAGTTGTGCGGGGTGGGGGGAAGGGTGTGATGGGACAGTTGTGGGGGGTGGGGGGAACGGTGTGATGGGACAGTTGTGGGGGGTGGGGGGAAGGGTGTGATGGGACAGTTGTGTGGGGTGGGGGGAAGGGTGTGATGGGACAGTTGTGGGGGGTGTGGGGAAGGGTGTGATGGGACAGTTGTGGGGGGTGGGGGGAAGGGTGTGATGGGACAGTTGTGGGGGGTGGGGGGAAGGGTGTGATGGGGCAGTTGTGGGGGGTGGGGGGAAGGGTGGTGGGATGGTTGGGGACTTGCAAATTTTTCTGTTTCTGTTAATACACTGTTGTTTGAGCAAAATACAGGCCTTGACTCCTTCATTGTGTATGATCAATTTATTGACGCCAAGGTCCATTGTGAGCTAACAAACAGACACCAGTGCATCACCAGCCATATACAGGTGACAGTATGACTACATGTTACTCAGAATATTTGGTTGATCAAATGCTGTCTCACAGCACGTCCCTCCTGGCCATCCCCTCTTGCATGACCTGCATCCCCTTCACCTCCATCCTCATCCCTGTCATCATCCTCATCAGGTGCCTCCATTTCAACATCAGGGGGCAGTGGCACATTCCGTCTCATACACATATTGTGCAGCATGACACATGCCGTGGTGATCTTTGCCACCTTCTCATGGCCATACAGGAGGGCGCCACCAGACCTGCTAATGCACCTAAACCGTGACTTCAGAAGTCCAAAAGTCTGCTCGATGACGAGGCGGGTACGGGTATGTGCATGATTGTATTCTTCTTCGTGTCTGTTCTGTGGGTTCCGTACCGGTGTGAGGAGCCACCTCTTCAGGGGATAGCCGGCATCACCTACATGGGGGGAGGAATGGGTTCCTGTTACTTTTTGACACATGTGTGGCCTGTTCATGTCACATACTTTGGCCTATCATTGTGATTCATGTATACATTCAACTGCATCATTGAATATGGTCTGTGTGACTGCTTTGTGCAAAGGTGAGCGCAAGCATGCAAGTAGACATGCCCCATTGATGCCTCCAATAGTGACTGCCATGTCCTGGGTGAGGCCAGGTCAATGCTGTCCCTGTGGGCAGGCACATTTGCTACCACACTGGTGGTGTACTGTCCTTCCGACATTGCTGTTGCCATGCTGAGAGGCAACACTTCAGTGGTGCCATGGGTTTGTGGTGCATTGCCATAGCTAGGGGGTATCCCTTTGCATGCATCCAAGGGCACAATGCATTGTTGATGTTGTGCTGTAGGAATGCTGCATGACTATGTTGATGGCATGGATGACATTTGTGTATTTCGTGGCATGGAGTGTCGTGCAATGTGGATGAGGATTGATGTTTGATATCACTAGATTTGGATTGTCAGCTGTGTCATGTGGCATATACTTGCATGTCCGTTCATCCCAAGTGCGTTGCTGCCCTCACAGATGCCCATTAGCGTACATCTGTATGTGCATTTGGCCGACGGACTACAGGCTACACCCAGTTGGAGTATCTATCTACCCCCCCAATGCACACCAAGTTGGAGTATCTATCTACCCCCCAATGCACACCCAGTTGGAGTATCTATCTACCCCCCAAAGCACACCCAGTTGGAGTATCTATCTACCCCCCCAATGCACACCCAGTTGGAGTATCTATCTACCCCCCAATGCACACCCAGTTGGAGTATCTATCTACCACCCCCCAATGCACACCCAGTTGGAGTATCTGTTTCGGTAGACTACTTCATTGTGATGTGGGACGACCAATTCCACATGTGTACAGTCGATGGCCCCAATGCAACTTGGGATGCCTGCCAGTGAATAGAAGCCAACTTTGGTGTTTGCCATCTCCTGGGCAGTCCGTGGCATGGATATGTGTTTGGGTGCATGCTTCAGGAGGGCATCGAGTACCTGGTTCAGTATGCGTGAGAATACTGGTTGGGAGATGCCATGCATCTGCCCCACTGTATGCTGGTAGGTTCCTGTGGCCAGGAAGTGGAGCACTGTCACCACCTTGAGTAGAGGGGGGATGGCAGTTTGGATATCTATGAGGCTCACAATGTCGTTGTGTATCATGTCCACGATGTTGGTGATGGTGTCCCGGTCCAGACGGTACAGGGTGTGTATCTGCTCAGGTGTTAGATTAAATAGACTGGCTCTGATCCGGGGAATTGGTGGGTGCCTCTGTGGTATGATTAAGTAGCGTGGTGGTGCTTGCTGTGCCTGTCTGGCCCTCCTCCTCCTCCTGCCTCTCCTCTGTGTGGCCTGTTGTTGTAGCAGCGCTGCAATCAGGTCCTCCAGGCCATGTAATGCTGCCAGTATTGGAACCATATTGGTGTGGGAAGGGGTGTGGGAAGGGGTGTGGTGTGCTTCTTTTGAGCAGCCACAGTCTCCATTGCCTCCACCTGCGCTGATTTTGGCCAACTGTGGCAGGTGTTGACACTGCTTAGTTCTTTTAACGGGTGGTTCGCGATGGCGGTATTGCTGACATGCCGGTAAGGGGTTTTGGGGTATTTACCATGGCGCTATTGCTGTGTGCACTAGCCTTGTGATGGTGTGCTATTAGCAGCATGTCGTTATTTACGGGTTGGCGGGTCGCTCGCACGCGGACTGACCGCTATTAGTGGCACCGTAATTAGCGGTGCCGCTAATGGCGGTGAGCCGGGTCGTAATCCGCATGGGCATTTAACGTTACCGGTATTCCATTACCGGTAACGTTAAATACCTACCGCCCTCCATGTAATGAGGCCCAAAGTAATTTCCAATCAATTGACTCGTTCATCCCCATCTCTACAGAATTGCAAAGGTAAATTAGTCTTTGTTTTTTGTTAAATAGTTTTTTTCTATTGGATGTCGTATCTTCCGTTTGGTTCATCTGTGTTAGCACGCTCCACATAAGGGACTCTGGTGTGTGGTTCATAGCCAGAAAATGACCTACCAACCGGGCAGTTATGTTCTTATTTCTTATACAGCTCTTATGTTCTATGATCCTTTTTTTGACTTTTCTTTCTGTCATCCCAATGTATATTTTCCGGCAGGGGCACCAAATAACATAACTAACCATTTTCAAATTGCAATTTGTGAAGTGTCGCTGTTGCCAAGGTCTTTTAAAGCCCAAATCTACTTCCTTAGTGCGTTTGGTGCTGGAACAGCAACTGCATCTGCTGCAAGGTGTGTGGCCCGTTGGCTTTTCCAAACTTTTGTTTGTTACTTTTAAGGACATCGCTGTGCACCATACAATAAAGCTGTTAGGGCAATCTCCTTCTGTTCTCTTAGTCAAGAGGACTTCCTCTAAAACTTCAAGAGTTAAATCTTTGGGAATACACGTATGTGGAGATCCGACCAGCAGTTGTCTCTTGCCATCGAATGGGTAATTATCAATGAGGGTTACAACTTCTGTAGTGTCCTATATATAAGAATATATTTCTAATACAAAGGGCTTGAGGTAAGTGTCAGCAAATTTAGACAATGGTTCTAGCAAGGATCCTAACCCGGACACAATAGGACGGCCTGGAGGGTTGGATAATGATTTATGAATTTTAGGTAAGATATAGAACTTGGGTATAACTGTTTTTTTTTTTTAAAGTAAAAATGCATGTTCTTATTTGAAAATCCAACCTCTTTCCAATGCTTTCCTTGCCTTTTCTTCTATAATTAATTTTAGGCGTGGTGTTGGATCTTCTTTTATTTTATTTTAAAATGACGTGTCTTCTATTTGTCTTGTGCATTCAGAGATATAAAAATCTCAATCTAGTAACACTATCACTCCGCCTTTGTCTGCTTTCCTCATTACAATTTGCTCATTGTTCTTTAGTTGTATGGCTTGCCGTTCTCCTCGTGTCAGATTTTGAAAATACTGGGTAGTGATATTATTCTTTTCTAACAGTTTTAATTCTCTTAGAACCCGTTTTTCAAACATTATCGCTTCAGGTGACAGGCTTGTTAAAGGAGGACAAAAACTTGAGGGGTTCTTTAAACCACTATTGTTCTTTCCTTCGTCATAGTATTTATCTTGAAAAAACTGTTTTAGGTGGATTTTGCGAAACTATTGATGAATTTAGGCTTCTTGCATCTTAAACCCATCATAACTTGTGGTGGGCACAAACCCTAAACCTTTATTCAATACATGTTTTTCGGTCTTAGTAGGGATGTATCTAGACAGATTGACTAATAGCCCCTGGTGCTCCTGGTGTGACGTGGAGCATAGTCCCAATCCTTGTTCCGCGCTTTGTCTTCTAAAAAAGATTGCCTTTGTGGTTGTGGGCCAGGTCTTCCTCTGGTGGATCTGTTGTAGTTGGGTCCTCCACCATTATTCCATCTGCCTTTACCCTGTTGTCTTGTGGGGCGATTGCTATTCCTCTCCTTATCTCCCCATTGGTCCACCCCCATGAACTGTATCCAATAGCGATGGCTGTGTCCTGGACACCTGGATTACAGATCTCTGGGGACTAGCTGGTGAGACACCTTCTGGTTTCTCACAGATCTAACTCAAAACATGTGTCAGTCTGCAGATCTCCCTAATGGTAACATTTTAAAAAGCATTAGAACTGGTCTGCTTACTAAAGATTGAAAATACATCGTAATAATTAGACTAATCTTTGAACTATATAGGCAAAACATATCTGCCTCTGATGTCATGAAACAATGAACTCAACAAAATATAAAATGCATGTCCTTATTGCCACCCTTGAAATCTGTAGTCAATTCAATGATAAAATAAAAAAAGAAATGCAACCCATAGTACATATTAGCTCACAGATAAACTAGAAATGCACAGCATGACACTGTCTATGTGTCAACAAGCAACAGCATAACTAGCTTAGAAAAATGTATCTCCAACTCATCTGGATTAGAAAATGTATTAACTCTGTGTCTAAGCTGCAGAGAAATCCCAAACGATAGCCTTGACTTTGAACAAGGTTTAGTCAATGGAACAATTGGTACATTTGTGGGTTTCCAAACATATCCCCATGAGAACAAAATTCAGTTTGTCAACATCCACTTTGAAAAAAATTGCAGAAGTTAAAAAAATAGGCTGCACTATAGTAGGGGTCTTTCTTTTCAAAAACATGTATGTACTGTAAGGAACTCATGGTGACAACAGTAAAGACACACACAAGTGATCGCATTCAATGGTGTTTATTAAACTGTAAGTGCAGGATGGAAAAAAAAAAACGCCTACCCTAAACTTAAATCTATGATGGGAGCAAGCGTTGACCATCAAATGAAGGATAAGGCAGTCCTTGTGGAGTCTTGTCAAAGTAAAAAGCCTATAAAAAAAATATTGCCAATTCCTTACAACTAATTACAGAAAGAGTGTGGGAAAGGGTATTCAAATAAAGGAAAAGGTGTTAAAAAAATAAGTCAGGATGTGATTGCCCTGGGGTCTCCCTTCCCCACATTTTTAGCACAGGACAAGGTGGGACTTTGGAGCACAGCCCACGCTCAAGCTTTCCTGGCACACGCTAACAGTTTGGTATTAGCTATCAGGTTCTTCATTGGTTACGTCTCTCGCCTTTGAGTCATGCTGCTCTCAACAAACAAAGACAATAGTTCTGTTCTACAAACACTTTTGGTGATGGCTTCACGTCTGGGTCCCACTCTGCTGGGTGCAGACCCACTCAGAAATTGTATTCAACACATTCACAAGACTGTTCCCTTCTCATTGAACTTTGGATGATAGCTTTCCACCCCTGGATCTCCTTATGCAAGGTTCAGATCCCAGATGACAAGGGGGACACTTCCTTCCCCTTGTCTTACAATTCTTCTTGTTTTCACAAATCTTAATATCTATTTAAACAGGATTTAGGACTTTGCCCCTCTCTGTCTGTTTCACTCTCACTGACCTTTCGGATATACAGTCCATGTACTCCTTTTTACCATGCAGGATTCATTTCCCTAGCTTTTGTAATCAGCTGCTGGTCAAAAACCTTAGATGTACAGAGGATTTTACAAGACCCCTGTATGACCACTTTGACTTTTCTTCACCTCTTCGCAAGGCCTTCTGGTTACGGTAGTCTTTACCGTTGGGTAATCGCTCAGGGTTTCCTGCAAGAGCACCCACGTGGTGCCAGACTCCTCTGTTGCTGGTTTTCCCCCTTGTTCGTTACTAGTATGGCTTGCTTTTCAAAGTGCAGTTTAGACTTTGGCTACTTTTTGTTCAACATTGTTTCATATCTTATCGACACTCCCCTTGTCTCAAAGGCTGTGATGAACCACGTGGCTTTCTTCCTCCTAGGAGTCAAGGTTGGTACCACAGAGACACACGTCTCTCCCGACTTGGTAATCAATGGGGGAGGGTCTTGTGTGCCATTGACATCTGCTGCAACACATGTTGGCTATTGTTCGCAGACTTATCATTCCCTCTGTGGAGGCTTCATGGGTCGGAAAGGGCAAGGTCGACTCTCTCCTTGTCACCCTCTCGATCTGCGCCATCTTTCTCCTCTTCTTGAGATGCCGAGCTGAGTTAGCTCTTATGTTGTGTGTTCTGCCTTGCTCCTCCTGTGCTTTTGTGCTACACCTTGTATCCCTGTGGGGAAGGAAAAGGGCTATCAGGTGTGTGTGATCCTAGTCTATTGCCTGACTTTGCCTGACACTGGTATTGGGACACGTCAGGTGAACAGCTCTGGTGTTAGTCTGTTGTCTATCATGTTGTGTGAAAGTCTTTATGTGGGGAAAAAAGAGGGTGCAGTGTTTTGGAATATTCTACATGGTAGAATGGGTAAAAAGTGTTGAAAGGAGGGGGATTGTGTTTCACTCACCGGTGTCCCACTCCCACTCCCCAAGGACACCCCCATCCAGGTGATCCTCCCTCACTATCCTCCCTCACTGGTCCACCACCAGAAACTGGATCCAATAGCGATGGCCGTGTCCTGGCCAACTGCATGACAGATCCCCGGGGACTAGCTAGGAAGACACATGCAGGTTTATCACAGTACAAAGAGAACAATTTTCTCTGTCTCTTGCATATGATGTCACTATTCACAAACCGCAAGGTCTAACCCTAGATCACACATTGATTGAAATTGGCAGCACAGTCTTCAAAGAAAGTATAAGTTACATAGCACTTTCACATCTCTGTTCAATCAATGGTCTATTCCTAGTTAACTTTGATGCAAATAAATTCAACACTGACATTCCTTGGATCCTAGAATTCAACAGGCTATGTGCACTGTACACCCCCACCTACCTATCTACCTTGCACCTAAAACTAAACAACCGTTAAAAAGAAAATGAACACAAACAGAACCCACAGCAGATCTCCCAGCAAAACTGCAGAACAAAGAAAGAACTACCACTACTCCATCACATAATACAACCTCAAAATGTTCTAGTCCACAAAGAACAGCACATGCATCCGAAAACAAACAGAGTCTCTTGTCAAAAAACAACTCCAGGCCCATCAAAGAATACAGAAGGAAAATCCTCTGGCCTATTAAAATTAAAAAGCACAACTGGAGTAAATTGCTATGAAAATGTAGCAATTAATCTTCTCTTCCAAATGCCACCAATTGTTCACAACATTTACTTAAATGGCTCGGACCAGTTGTTTTTGCAAATGCTTGTACTTCATGAAAATACCACAAATAATCCTGACACGGGTTATAGTGTCTTAGCTAGAAGGCAAGAATTAGACTGCTGCGCAGGAATGGTAATATTTACCATAAACACACAGGAAGAGCCATAAGAATATTCCTAATGTACTTACTACAAAAACTAGAAACCAAAAACATCCCTATAAAGGAAATCTTCCAGATTTCATACACGTGGAAACATACATGCACTCTCTGCAACCATGTTTCACAAGACCACCTCCCTAATGAAAAATGTGAGTATGTATTCATACCAAATTCTGAATCCATTCCATTTCATCAGCTTCTCCAGAATGCAAATGATGGATGCCCTTTTTGCTATTGAGACAATTGTTCCAGCATTCAAATAAACGTACATGGCCAAAATGTCATACTAATGTTTCTAAGGTACAATGCGAATGGTACCAAAAATAACTGTAAGCTCCATAGCAAGTATCTCTTGGCAAGAACACATTCGAAACAGTAGGCATAATCTACCACACTGGAGCCACAACCACATCATGCCACCACACTCCATATGTCAAAAAGAAAAGTGGTTGGTTTGAATGGAACAACACATTTGTTACTCCAAAACATAGGTTGCCTAACAAATGCCTACTTAATATTTCTTCAACCCCAATTGGCTCACTAAAGTATAGTACAATAAACAGTTAGAATATGCCAGCGGGTGTCTATCTACATCCATAGTACCAGAATAGTAATTTTAATATCCAACACAGAATATGCCAACCGGTATCTAACTACTTTAAAAATCCCTTTGATTCTAATACACTTCAAATATGCCAAACACGTATTGTTACTCTTACTGCAATACTTCATCTAAAATCTGATATAGTTAATACACCAACAGGTAACTACTTTAAAAATGTCCTTTCTTAGAACACACTTCAAACAAACAACGTAATACACTTACACTTACAACATATATCAATGCTAGCACACACATGTACTGTGTAACATGTATATACTTTATAATGTGGTGTTTTTTTTCTAATCTGCTATGGATTTTTTTTCCAATAACCCAATGATTATGTCAAGTCAATACAACAACAGTGTAATGCATACTAATGTTGTTACAAACATAGTACTTACAATTTACTGTGTATGGGGGTCTAAAAAGTAAATGTGCATGTACAATTGTTTCAAACTATTTTGTTTAACAAATTATACAGTTTTGTTCCCCAGAAAAAATGAACCAGAAATTCCAACTTTATTTCCATATGCAACCAAGTATCCATACCCAGTGTTATCTTCCTTTTTTTCTTCAACTACAGATATCATAAGCACTATACTTAATTCTACTACAATCATAAATATAAACTATATACCAGATCAGCGCACTACACAAATGCCAAAATAAATCAATTAATTACAAATAATTTACACCATATTACAAATACTGTAAACTCTCCCTACAGTACCTAGTGGGTGTGACCAGTGGCCAGGACCCCAAGAATCTGTCCACTGGTCACAACCATCAAAATACTAGTAAAGCATACACGTATGTACAGTACACCTTCAAATAGCAAGAACCTCCCAATTCCACTGCCATCGCGAACATGTGTTTGCGTCTGCTGACATGGCGGCAGCAGCAGCGCCATTTTTTTTCCAACTATTCAAACACCTCCCTATCAACTTTGTACCACTCCCACAATCTTTCCAGCCCCTCTTTCGTCAAAAGGCAATGGACCAGTGGAATGGGAAGACGCAACAGATTATTAACTTTCATACAAATTGTTTATTATTTCATTAATATAAATCTTTCTTCATTAATGTATGTATAATAAAATCATAAAACCACCAAATGTATATTATAAATTCAACATTCGTAACTCACACATTCATTCATTACCCCATACTTTCAACGGTAAAACCAAATTGGCATATCACGGCAATATAAACTATACTTATTGCTCTTATTTTCCTATATTTATGACCCAGCCTATAATTTCAGGTGTCACAAAAAGGGAAAAACTCTAGTGTTCCAGTTATTCCAGAGGTACACTGTAGGTCGTCGACACGTGTTTCGGTCACAAAGACCTTCTTCAGGACGTAGGGCTCCCGATAATAATTCAGCCCTTCTTGGAACCATAAAAGCCAATGTTCATTCTAAAAAAACATACATACGAAGTCATCAGATGAGCGTCAACCCTCTTCATTTAATACAAGACAATCTATTGTCAAAAAGTGTCTCATTGCTGTAGACACATGCCTACTCACCCCCAATGATGTATTCACAGTAGGGCGAGTTAGCCAATGGAATAAATCCACAACAGAACTCTATCACAATAGAGATATCAGTCACTGTCGACAATTCCAGTGAAGTCGCACACCTCCAATGAAGTCCACAATGTTGATGCCATCAGCATCCCAAATGCAGTCCACTGTGTTGTTGCTCACAGACCCACATGTGGTCTACACCCCTCTACCAAAAAAAGGGAAATAAAATCATAATAAGTAGCTGTCCTCTACATAAAATATACACACTCAGCATCATAATAATCACAACCGTGACACAGTGTGTTGTTGTTCACAAACCCAAATGTAATCTTCACCCCTCTATCAAAAAGGGGGGTAAAATCATAGTGGGTAACTGTCCTCTGTACAAAATGTAAACACTCGGCATCATAATAGTCACAACCGTGACACCGTGCATAATCGCATTCCCACACACGGGGGTGTTACTATAAAGTAGTACAACACATCTCTCCGTGTAGATCCACCTAAAAGCTACCAACCGGATACATTACATCTCAAATTACCACCCGGTCAATAAATACTCTTACCAGCGTAATTGGGGCAAAGCATCCACCGACAATTCACTTATTGGTCTGTCAGTATCACCTTCGTAAGCGCGTCTCTCATTCAATTACCAAACGCAGCGCGACACAAACCTCCTCCTTATAAGCGCGCGAAC
The DNA here is from genome assembly GCF_040938575.1 of Ambystoma mexicanum. NCBI lineage: Eukaryota > Metazoa > Chordata > Amphibia > Caudata > Ambystomatidae > Ambystoma > Ambystoma mexicanum. The sequence goes on from NC_090931.1 coordinate 1,351,536,238, forward strand.
ATCACTAGCTCAGCTGTCCGCCTCAAGGACCCAAATCGGCTATAAACATAGAAAAAGGGCTCCAGTCCCAGCCAGGTGTATGTTTTTTCTTTGTGGTGTTCTTCAACTGGCGCACCCAGCGGAGCGTCGCTCATCCGCCTGTCAGTCTAGAAAACGGCCTGACAACCCGAGCAGGGCTGTAGACACAAACAAGGGACCAAATCCCGACTATACCAAAAAACGTCTATCCACTGTATCTTCTCGTGTATAGACATACACAGTACTTCACACGGTAGGATACCTTATTGATATTTACCTAAGTACATTGGTGTTTCTCTAGATAGGTGCATTATACTCGCAACCCATTTCAGCAACGAGGCTACTACCTAATCTTATAAACTGGGTCATCACTACATTGTAAAATGCCAGTTTCATACATATTATAATTAGCCCCACAATTATTCATAGAGAGAGACACAGAGAAAAATAGTCAATACATCACAGTTCAATGGAGCCTACGAAAATCTTTGTAATATTGGCCATAAATTCGGGCCCATTCAGGCACATTCAAGCTGAAAAATTGATACCTACTCTTATAAACTAGGTAGCCATTGCATTGATAAAATGCTAATTCCATACATATTGTAAATGACCCCACACTTATTTATAAAGAATGACAATCAGTATATCAGTGGGTCATCACTACATTGGCAAAATGCCAGTTTCGTACACATTATAATTAGCCCCATCACTGTTCACAGAGAGAGACATAGAAAGGAACAGACAATATATCACAATTCAATGAAACATACGTGAATTTTTGTAATATTGACGGCACATTCAGGCGGAAAGTACTGCCTGTTCTTATAGACTAAGTAACCATAACATTAATAAAATGCTAGTTCCATATATCGTAATCGACCCCACAATTATTCATAAAGAAGAATCAGTGTACCATGATTTCATGGAGCATAAACACTAAGGAGCGTAACCCCAAATGTGATTTCCAGACTCTTTTACCACTGCACTGTCCACGGTCAGCAGCCATGTCCGCGAGTGCAGCGGCACCTGCAGACCTTTTTTTACCTATAAAAACAGCTTAATATCAACCTTATTACACTCCTGCACCCCAAATGTGTTTTCCAGACTTTTTTTCACTCCAGGGTTGACAGTCAGCATCAGCTGTCCTCGGATCAAACATGGCACACATTTTCAAAAATGGTGATGCACCTCAAATTTTCCACCATCCAATCAGTTTTTGGTTTCCGCAGACAATGAGCCACCCCTGATTGGTCCAGAGGTGTCTGCAGTCTTCGAATCAGGAGTCGTTTTACCGGACACAGAGATCACTAAACCTTCTTGGACATTTAAAAAAAATACTGGGCAGATTTTCCACAAATTTACAAAATCATTCTTTTGGGACCAAGCCGCCGCTTCTGTCACAAGTTTGGTGAAAATCCATCCAGAAAGTTTGGGCTTTAGGTGTGAGCACATTTCGGTCCCATTGTGCTTATGAGGATTTCACGAACTCGCACCAGACTTCGCAGAATCATTCCGAGGTGGCAATATACTTTTTTTGGAGGATTCTTCCAGGGTGTGGGGTGTTAGGCAGAATCATATGCAGTACCCATTTGGGAACACCACACACAATTAAGACTACAAGTGTAAGTACAAATTCACCTTTGGTGCAAGCCTATACCACACAGTAAAGTGGTAGCGATGGCTGAGCAGCCAGACTTATCTCACGAGTAAAGTGACCAGTATCAGAAGTTACACAAAGGACAACAATTGCTATGGTTCAAACAAACACTGACACAATGTTTCTGAGTAAAATAATATACATTTATTTACACCATCAGTTATAAAATAGTTCACTAATATAAAGCAGCAGAAAATCACAAGCTTAATACACTAAACACCACCCAATGAATTCTGGACAAGTTAAGCTCAAAATGAAGTGTGAGCAAAATGGAACTCCAGCAATTGAATGAGGGAAGTAAATACAAGGTTATTCAAAATCAAGCAGCACCAACAAGTAAGTAGGCAGGGCAATCTAGAAAAGGCTTACTACAACTAGGATTCAAATCAATGGGCCTGGGCCAATGTTAATGGGGCACAGTCTTTGCAGAGGATCACACAGTTCAGAGTAGTTTGCGGTTAAGTCTTTGCCAAGAGTTCTGAACAAAGTTGGTCGGAAGAAAAATGTATTTAAAAGAGTAGAGAAGGACAAGCCCTCGGATTATCGAAAGATTTCAAAAACTTTCACCGCGGTCGGACTGAACGAACGACCAGATTTGACCAGTACCTTAGTAGAAGAAGAATGCAGTAGCTGAGGCAGACGTTCCTGGCAGGTCCTGTAGGCTCACGGTTCCTGAAGCGCGTCTGTGCAGAAGCCCACCAAAGGACAGCGAACAAAGGAACCAAACCTGGTTTGATATGATATGATATGATATGATTGTTTATTTATATAGCACCTATAAACAATGTGTTTAAAAGCGCTTCAAGGCAAGGGAGGGAATAAGGGAAAATACAACCACATTCTTACAGGCCATGAACAGTAAGGATGTGAAATTAACTATCGTACTCGGCCTGACGACATTTCAGATAGTGCAAGAGCTAAGACATAGATAAGGAAGGGAGGGGGAGAGTGGGAAGGAAATGGAAACAGACAGGCGACTACCGTACTAGGCCTGACGACATTTCTGGTAGAGCCGGAGGGGGTGTTTTCACACATTCAAATGTGTATCCCATATTCACAAAACAGGAAGACAATTGGAATGCATATGAAAAAAGCAGGACCTTCGACCTGTTTACGATGTCGAGGAATGCACAGATCATAGGGATGCATTTTCTGATCTGTCTCTCCATTGTGTTTGATTCAAGTCATCAGTGGTAGAAACCAGTGTTATCCTGCCTATATTGTTATTGCCTGGATACAATTTTATGACAAGTTCTTTAAGGGTCTGCAATGATCAAATGTGTTCATACGTGTGAAGTGGGTGATGGAAACCAAGCATACGCTAGTTTTGGGCCTCATCAAATGGCGGATAACCTTTGTTGATGTGATGACCTCTACACGTCACAGAATTGTGAATCTGAGGAAAGGACTCCTTTGAGATTTTTTTAGATACCTAATTATTTGTGACATCCATGTTTACATTAGCTATATTTTGAGGTGCTGTTAGAGTACTTCATATGCATGTACTCTGATTATGCTCTGCCAACAGGTCAATGATTGCAAGGGAAGAACGCATCATTTGCACGCTTAGGGCCCGATTCATGGGATATTTTGCACGGTTCAGAATTGCTTTGCTCTGCTGAAAAGTGCCTTTGCACTGCCGACACAAACACTGATTCATGGAACTGTGCAAAGTGTACTCTGGCAGTACTAATCAGTGGGCAGTTCTTTTTGTACTGCAAACATGACTTCGTACTGCAAACAGGTCTTTTTCAGCAGTGCAAAGTCATGTTGAACCGTACAAATAAGTCCATGAATCGGACCCTACCGTTGCTTAATTCTCTGTCCATCATGATTTACCCTATCTTCTTAGTAGTCAACTCTGTAATTCTTCAATGCAGGTCTTTGGCTGTTAGAATCCAGTCGTTCAAGTGCAGCCTTTTTCGAGTAGCCTAATCTGTAAGTGTCCCTTGCACTTTGTATCAGTGGCAAAACGTTCCCATGCGGCTTTGACAATGATTGATGGCCTGCAATGTATTTTCTGCATTCCCATTATGTCGCTTCACTCTTCCCTTTCCGGTGGTGCTCCTTCACAGCACACCTCCCTTTTGATATTAGAGCATTTAGGAAGTGTTCTAATTCATATGAGATTATGCAACTACAATTGAATTAACATTTGCTGTGATTTATGAGCTATGACTTTTGCTTAAATTGATGTTTGCTTTTGTAATAAGATGTGCTTCTCTTTCTAGTCACAGTCTGATTGAAACAAGTTTTTCTCTGGAACTTCAAATGATCTCATTGATAGAAAACTGAGTTGTCAAATAATGTATATTTTTTGTAAAGATAATATTGTCTCTTATCGATGCTGCCGAACACCCAATCAGTCGTGTTTCTATAGATCATTTTATTTTGGCTGGAAATGGTCATAAGGAATCGAGTCAAAACTAAATGTAGGAGCTTTAAGGCTTTAATGTATTTTAAGAACCGTGTCAGCATGTAAAGCAGCTGGCAACGTGTCTGTGCATTAAGCCATCCATCAACGCTGCTGTTCCACGGTGATAATTCAGGACAGAAGGACGTTCGGATTAATAGAAATGTTTAATCCTCATGCCTCCGAACTAAGAGCGGAAACATTTATGATCTCAAGGGCAGTGATGGAATTTAGTAAATGCCCAATAGGACACGGACTGGGGCCACACACAACTCACAAGCCCAAGCAGTGGTGATTCAAGATTAGATTAGTGTGTGTTCCTGCAGCTTTTTGAAGGATACATGTTTATATCTCCAATGTTAGGCTGCTTCCTTTTCTTTCTGGATCATCAGAGAAGAGACGCCGCAACATTAGGACCTTAAAAGAGTATATATATTTCGTTAAGTACAAGGAGGTGAGTCTTGCAGAGACGCATCCATTCCCAGCTCAATAGCTGAGAATGATTAACCTGCGTTCCTTGCAGGTTAGAGCTTGGCAGTCAGCTGTGCCTATGGCAACCCTTTTTCAGCAGCACCCACCTCAGTGGACAATCTGTGCTGTATTCACCTTTCCACAGTCCAGTAACTAAGTGAGTTTACTGAAACACTTGCTTGGTGGCACTCACAGGTACACAAGCCATATTTGGGGTGTATTTTTCAATGTCTGAAATATATAAAGTGTTGTCTCACTCATGGATATGGGAGAGCTGTACAAACAAAATCCACATAATAAATATTAAGCACCCCCAATGCAAACATTAAAAAATACAAAGATTTAAAATGAAATACCAGAAATATAACATTTCATACCTTACACAGCACAACAAAATAGCAATATACATAAACGAGTTAATTTAGAGTGTGGAGTGAAGACCACCATAGTTCTGCTGATCAAGACTTCTGCTATCTGCCGACAGAGTACTACCGGATCATGACCTTTGTGCCACCGTCATGGTATTGCAGCATTGCCACAATGGCTGAGCCATGTCTGATGGTGGACATTCCAACTCGACTCATGGAGCCCCTACTGCCATTGACCCAAGTGACATCAAACCCCTTCCAGCGTTGGGCAAACCGCAGGTGGGAGTGATGAGAAACACCTTATGCATTGGTCAGACTGCCGGCAGAAGTGATGTCAAACACCTCCCAGCATTGGTCAGACCACCGGAGGACATCACACCGCCACAACCGCTGCTACAGATCTCAAACAAGAAATCCCTGATAGGCAGTGACATAAATCCATCACATCTGTAGACATTGAACTTGGGTATCCGACGCAGCCCTTTTAAGACGAGGCAGCAATACTTAGAGCAAGATGAAGATGCAGAATATTACTCAAACATTTATGCAACACATAAAAAAGCAGGTTATGTACTAAAAACTTGTCATTATTGACATTAATCTGTGTTGCCAATTTCAAAAACCTATTTGGGATGGTGATAGGCTTACAGGGAACATCTAGGTATATGTTCCATATTTGTCAGGGAAGGTGATTGGGTGTCTAACATCAGGTGGGACAACTAAGCCATCCTCTAGTGTAGGTTTCTATGAATGTCATTAAATACACAACGTCCCATTCGTTATACAAACTATAGGGCTCTCTATTACGTGTGCCTCTATAATTGACCGGCACCCGCTGTAATATTCCACCTACGCAAGCAGCACGCAGGCTGGCACACAGTTACTGGTGGGCTGTTCATAACAATAGCTTCCCACTAATCAGCCTGCCATCAATCATGATATGATATGATGTGGCATTTATAACGCGCCTATACACAAGTGTTTCATGGTGCGACGAGGCAAGGGAGGGGGAACAAAGGGAGGACAGACAACGATCCTACTAGTCAGGGTGTCATTCAGATCGTGCAAGAGCATGGGATGGGGGAAAGGGGAAAGTGTGGGGGACAGTGCAGTACATGGGAATATAAGAATAACAATAAGTAAAAGTAACGGCCAGCAGGTGGCAAGGGCAAAGGTAAGTGCAGACATCAGGTGTTAAGTGCTGCTAGTGGGACTGTAGGGATACAGAAACAGTCCCCAAGTGCAGGGAGTTGCCAGGAAGGCAGTGCAGGTGAGTGTGACTGGCAGGGGAGGGACCTGGGCCCAAGATCAGAGGGTGGCCAGGTTACCAGTGCAGTTTCAGTTTCAGCCAGAAGGTAAGAAGGGGAGAGGAGGAGAAAAAGCAGAAGCAAACTGAAAGGTTTTGAGGTGCTTCTGGAACCGGAGATGGTTCTCCTCAAGTTTCAGGGAGGCAGGGAAGCTGTTCCAGAGGGAAGCCCCAGCCGAAGAAAGAGATCTGCCACCAACTCGTTGCTTGGAGAAGCAACTGACCCTGAGGGAGTTGGAGGCGGATGAGAGAAGAGCTCGAGAAGGAAGATTTAGGAAGAGAGAGTTGAAGGTATTGAGGCCCCAGGCCACAGAAGGCCTTGTCATCACACTTGCAGTCACAAAAAACAGCAACATTTGTCCCCACAGGAAGTGGTATAGGGGAAATGTGGAATATGATAAATAGTTGAGTAAGCCTGAACAAGAACGTTCAAGCAAAAAGAAAGAGAGCCTGCAAACACACAAGTTGTGAAACAGACTGACTAAAATAAGCTCTAGAAAGTTAAAGGCACAGGTACCCTGAATGTGGCACTAAGCCACGAGGTGGCGGGCCAATACCACCCCAGGTAATGCCCCCGGGGCGAGTTATAGGCCATTAGACTGGGGTACTAATTGCTTTTTTTTCTATTCTGAAACACGTTTCGGAACAGAAAAAAAAGGGCTAAAAAATGGCCGCCGCCATGGAAAGGGAAAACGTAGTCCATTTTCCCTTTCCATGGCGGCCATCGGGAGCGGACGCGCTGGGAACAGAAGTGTTCCCAGCGTGTTTGCTTCCAAGACCAGCCGTGTGGAGGCTTGGAGCGAGTCTCCACACGGCTGGAGGTTTCCATCGTCCCCTACCCGAGACCGCGGTATAGAAGGTAAGTGGGGTGGGGAGAGAGGAGGGAGGAGGGAGGAAAGGCTGGGCAAAAAAAAATAATCTTACCTGAGTCCCCGGCGGGGCACGAAGGAAGTCTCCAGCCATGGGGAGGCTCGGAGCAGGGCCCCGCTTCGAGCCTCCTCATTGGCTGAGGGGCTGTCACGCCCCCCGCCGAGGACAAGGTGGCTGGAATCCTGGCCGAGAATCGAAGGATTCTCGGTCGGGTAATGACCCGGCGAGAGCCAATCAGAATGCTTGTTGCATTCTGATTGTCTCTCGCCGGGTACTAATGTGTATTAGTACCCTCTGCCTAATGGAACCCTAGATTCAGCCTAGACTGACATAAAGCTTATATCTACTGAAGGGTAGCTTCCCTACTCTGTGCGGGACTTGGAAAACAACTACAAAAAACAGCAACATTTGTCCCCACAGGAAGTGGTATAGGGCAAATATGGTATATGATAAATAGTTTAGTAAGCCTGAACAAGAACGTTCAAGCAAAAAGAAAGAGAGCCTGTAAACACACAAGTTGTGAAACAGACTGACTAAAATAAACTCTAGAAAGTTAAAGGCACCGATACCCCATCCCTTTCCTCAATAAATCTGTATTTTTTATACTATAAATATCTAGTATTTTATTCTGTGATACATTCCTTTTTATTAAAAAAAAACCAATTAGTTGTCTGCGGACTATAAGACTGTTCGGGATGTCCGTTTACAAAAAGGGACGTCTGCGGATATGGCACCATGGGCATGTCTGGTGAAAAGATCTGTGACTACCAATATATTCTGAATCCCAATGCTGTCTAATTCAATACTCAGGAAGTCAACACAGAAATAATCCATTGGCCCAGAGTGCTGCAGATGATGAAATGCTGCAGCATGATGAATGAGCGACTTCCTGGGGATGCAACATGCACAAGTCCAGCAATAGTTGTCCTCATCTGGGCCCATCCAGGGCCAACAGAACCGATTTCTTATTATATCAAGTGTGCATTCACTGCCCAGATGCCCATGCTGGTCATGAAGTGCTTGCAGTGCCACTTGATGGAGTTTGCGAGGGAGCAACATGCAATGAATAAGACGGTCCTAAAAATGGCTTTCCTCGAACATCACGCCACCCTTGATCATTAACGTCTTCCATTCTTCCATTCTTTGCTGTAACCCTGCATGTCAGCCACATCACTTAAATTTAGCAGTCATTCAGCCCCATTCTCTTTCAACTTTTCACATATGTTGCAGTCATGAAGATGAGCCTGAATCTTCTCGGGACAGGTGTAGACATTCAGGGGAAATCAGACTAGCCAAATCACAGTAGCTGGCCAGCCCTCTGTCAGAAGTGCCTCCTAAATAGTCTATTATTCACGGTTGGTCGGCATGACTGAAAGATCCATTCACACAGAGCACCCTCACTGCAGCCACAGAGACCGTTCCTTGGAGTTTTGCTTCCTCTTCTTCACTGAGGGTGAACTTCTTGACAATTTATCCACATCAATATTGTTGATTCCTGGACGATATTTCAACTGGAAATTGCAAGCTTATAATACAGCCAGTCATCGATGACCTGCGGCATCTCATTTAGCAGATTTGAGAATGTATGTGAGTTGATTATTGTCTGTCCGCACAGGGAATTGGGCACCATAGAAATAGTCATGTCGTTTTTAAGTCACTGCCCACTTGAGGGCCAGAAATTCGAACATGTGTGCTAGATAACTCACTTCAGGTGGACTGAGTCGGCATCTAGCAAACGTTACAGGTCTGGTACTTCCCTGGTTGTCTTGATGCAATACTGCACCAAATCCGTTGAGGCAAGCAACTATGTGTAGGATATATGGTAGTAGTGGGTCGGCATAAGCCAGTACTGGTGCTTCCATGATTGTCTTCTTCGAATGGGCAAAGGCAGTCACTCTCAGTGGTCCACCACTGCCCAAACACCTCCTTGAAATTATAGGATGCACCACAGTTGGTTTTCATTATCGGACTCGTCTTCTGTGGTTCAGGGTACCGTTTGGTAAGGTGAATCAGAAGACATGCAATATAGGCAAAACCAGGCTTGAACCACCGGGAATAACACAGAACACTTCAGATCTCTCTCAAATTCTGAGGCTTTGGCCATGTACGGAGTACTTCCTTTTTGGCAGGATCCACACTGCCTCCATCTGCTGAAACTACATGGCCAATATATTTCACACAAGCTCTTCAGGACTAGCATATTTCTAGTGTTACCTTCAAACATTGTTGGCGAAGATGATCCAGGACCTTCAATAGCCACTGATGATGTTCTTCAATCATCTTAACAAAGACAATGACACTGTGCAGGTAGCCAAGTACTTCCAGCAAGTTCATATTGCCAACAGTGCATTCCCTGAAGCACTGGAAGGTGGCTGGGACCACAGCGAACCCCTTTGTCATCCGGGTGAACTGATAGAATCCCAGTTGACAAATGAAAGCAGTGTTCTCTTGTTCTTAGGGCATCATGGGAATCTGATAATACCTGCTTCGTAAATCAAGAGCTAAGAACCACCAGATCCCTGTGAGGCAATCAAGCACCTCATCCACTCATGGCGTAGTGTATTCATCTGGGACAGTACTACTATTCTGCCTCCAATAATGTATGCGCAGCTGGACATCATTGTTCTTCTTTCTGGCTACTACTATAAGCAAATCATATGGACTTCTGGACTCCTGAATGACTCCGACATTCAATAGCTCCCCTAGATGGTGTCTGACATCTTGCACATCAGCAGGAGCCAATCTCCTCAATCTTTCTCTGAAAGGAGTGTTGTCACTGAGACTTATGTAGTGCTCCACTCAATGTGCTTCACCCAGATCCCAATCGCTGGTGGAGAAGACTTCAGCCCTTAGCATCAGCTGCCGGTGCAGGTGATCTTAATCTTGTTGACACAGTGAGGAGTCCCCAAAGTTGACCTTGTGAGCATCAAATGGAGGATGGACGCTCTGTGTAGCGTTAGTCTGAGACACAGAGTCAGTGAGATAGAATTGTGCAATCTTCAACCCTCCAGGGATTTGCATGATTGTATCTGTGATATTCGTAATAGGATTCTTAATTTGTTTCAGCCCACGGCCATCATCAGTGACTTGACTTCGTTGTACCAACACACCTTCAGGCATATCTTCGCCCTCTGGAGCCTCCCTCACCAATGTTCTGTAACTGTTATGTTCCCAGAGGCATAGGTAGCCAGGCACCATCAAAGTCTGTCTGGGGGGGTATGTTAGCTTGACCATGATTGGTGGTTGTCACGTTGTCCCAGAGGCCCTTCAGGTCAACCAAGTTTCTGCATGCCTCTCTTGAGGTAAGTCTGTTGGGAGGCTGGATGTATCTTCAGTGCCTGTGTGTACTGAGGGCCAGCCCTCTTCTTATAAAGCTTTGCCAGTGTACTGAACATTGCAGAGTTGTTGCCCATGATCAGTAGCACTTTGGGATTTTGGTTCTTCGTGATGCATACCAATGCCAATGTGTTCAAGGTAGTGCTCACTCCAGCCACTTCTTGTGTCAGATGGATTTTCACGCAGAGATACTGGAAACCCATTAGATGTAACCCTTATAAGGGTTCCAGAAGTAGATGTGTCATATGCTGTCAATACTATGGTTTGTACACTATAGAGACTTGGGATACACTGTCCAATAGGCATGTGGTTCTTAGCCCTTCAAGGTCAACTGGGACGATCATGGTGGGCCCAATAATGCCATCTGGGATGCCTTGGTTGGTATACTAGCACATTTTCAGCCTGAACCAGTTTGCTGGCTGTTCCCCCTTGTTGTTACAGCACTCATGTACCTGCTTCAGATAATCAAACGTTGGACCTGACTCACCCTTAGTTGGACATCAACTACAATTGTTGTCAGAATTCAGTGTCATCGTCAAATTGTCTTGGCTGGTCATGGTGGACCTTAATCCTGCTGCTGAGGTTCTAACTACTCCTCCCTTAGACCCTCCTGAGCATATCCCGACATGGCCCTGATAGGAGTAGATTTCGGAGCATGAAACCGGGCAGCTACCTGGGCATAAACTGGATCTCTCTCGCACAAGCGAGTTGACTGATCGTCAGTGCCACACCGGTGACAAAATCTCTGTAGTGGTGCAGGAGCTCGGATGGGTACTTCTCTGGGCTCTTGTGCCCGATGGTATGCCTGATTCTCTCACTCATGGGATGGTGGAAAGGCACCTCTCCCTCGGTCCATGGATGGCAATGGATGTTCCCTGGACGCCAATTGTATTTGGAGCTTCTTGAATATCTTCTGTAGCTTCTCTATCTGCCTTTGCTGAGCAGAAGCAGTATCTGTGACCGGCATCCAGCCGTGTACTGGATGACTCTGTGGTAGAACATCACTGGATTCCTCTTCAAGTACACTAATTGACCTCAGAATGTCTTTATTGGAAGGCAGATCATGCAATTCCTCATGCAGTCTCAGTTACAGTCACCGAATTGACTCTTCTTTAGCCCCTCGCAGTGCTTGCTTCAATAAGCACTTATTCAATTTGGATGTTTCCACCCCTCTTCTTTGGTGAGACAGACGCAGGATTTGTTAGATCCTCACCACATAGTCAGGCAGCTCCACTCCTGACCGCAGAGTAATGGCATGGAACTTCATCATCAGGTCATCTCCTGGTTCGGTGGTTCAAAAAGCACTGTCCAAAGCTCCCATCCCTTGCTGTGATGTAGGATCTGGACACAAAGCATTGAGTGACTGTAAAGTTTGTAGAGCAGGGCCCATCTATCCTTCCACTACTCACCTCCTCTTCTCATGATCCAACACCTTCGAATCTTGCAGCATGATTCTGGTGAGAGCATCCCATAGCTCGTATGCCTCTTTGCCTTTTGGACCAGGGTGCTATCCAGAAAATCATTGCAGTCGGGTTTAGGTCCCATGTTTAGGTGGGAAGGATGGGGTGTGCTGTTTTTTTTATTGCTGGTCTGACAGCCTGCCCCACAGCAGCACCAATGACAATAGCTTCTTTTGTTGACTATGTAGAATCAGGTTGAGGTGGCATACCTGGCCAGGTGTCTAGCGACCAAACAGGGCAAACAAAGAGCGCTTCCCACCATGGATTTCGGAGGGCAGCATCTTCGCTGAACTAACTTTCGCCCATATCACAGCAAATGACAACTGGTGTCCTGGCCAGGAAGGCACCCCAAACTCTTTACTTTTCCAGTGATGGGTTCCAGGAGACCTGTCATGGCCAGTATTTCATCAATACTGACATGTAATGGGATCATTCCCACCAAAAACCTGACTCCAGGACTTCAGCATGCACCCAATGCTGCACATTTTTGTGCGCCATCCGGACCAAAGTTAGGTGATGTATTCAGTATACTTCACAAATGACCTTTTTGGTAAACAGAACCCCGCCCAGGCTGGTTTATTTCCCTGGACCTCAGCAGTGCCTCCAAAGTGTAAAATGCTCTTCACCCACCTTACCGCACGCATGTGGGTATCAGGCGATTCTCCAGGGATATTGAGAGAATACACCAAAACCAAGAGTAGAGGGTAAGAATCTATAGCGTCAGCAGTAAAAGAGGGTAAACAATAAATAAATCCAATGACATGCAAGAAAATGTGTTTACATCTTGTGGTCGGGTAGTTGTTTTATATAAAGGAATATGAGCATTAATTACAGGCCAGTAGATATTTTACATGCGTTTTACCTGCATTAGAAAATGGCACTGGTGACAGATGACTGAAGAATAAATAATTGAGTATTAATGCTTTTCATACATTAGCAAATTGGCCCTGGTAATACATCAGTATTAATGCTTTCGATACATTAGCAAAAATCAACACGGTTCACATGAAACATTCGTTCAATAAAATTGCATGTGTCATTACTACATGTTGCTGTGGCATATTCAGCGTTTCTCTCTTTAACAATAAACAAGCCTTTCAGGTCTCTGTGAGCAACTTTTTTTTATCTATCTTTGTTCCACATGGTAACATTGTATTTAATTGGGCTAGCCCATAAGAAGGCCTTTGGAACCCTGCAAGTAGCTGCAGTATGATGTTGGGATAATTAGTGCACACATTTCAACCAATTCCAGCAAGGTCACTGATCTCTATAGAGGTTGTGCATGCCACTGCAGAAATGCTGCTAATGTTGCAGTACATGCTAGGTGTGTGACTTAGTGCTGATGTGAGGCACTAAAGGGGTGATTTGGGATTTAGCTTAGCACAGTGTAGTGTAGGATACTAACAATTAACACAACTATATTAACCCTACTAATAACTAATCTTAACAAGACTAATGTTAGTGATTATTAGTAATTAGAATGGGGTTGCTTAGGCCATAGTCCACAATACAGGCAGTGGGTGCAAAGGCATTCACCCCACGATTTTGGCTTAGAAAATACATGCAAACAATTGAAAGCCGAACTGCAGTGTGCATGGACGTGAGGTTCAGAGCCCAATGAGATATCCAAATGTATTCTTGCAAAGACAGCTTGTTTGTTCGAACAGGAAAAACGCAGAGGATGTCAGGATGCTCTGCAGCACATACCATTTGGGCAGGAGAAGAGTGTTTTACAAAGGTCTTAGAGGAAGGAGAATCACACGAACTGGAAAGTTACTGGGTGTGTGCTAAAGATGGGCCGTGTGTGTCTATTCATGACATCACGATCTATGCGGGAATGAGGAAAGAAAACAGTAAAGGATCTGTAGGAAGATACAGGCAAGGGGGTGATGATGAAAAAAAAGGATTATAAACCAGAGGAGGGAGAAAGAAAGGGTATGGTGATAGAAGGAGTGACAAGAGACAGAAGGGTAGAGAGAGAAAAAGGGAAAAGAGGAGAAATTCATTGGGAGTGCTGGCTGAGGTGAGCTGTGAAACAGCAGTCCTGCAGGAAGCTATGCGTGAGCTGGATGGGAACTGGTTGCAGTACCGGAGGCAGCTTGGAGTGGGAGAGATCATGCACATGAAATGAAAGGCATATCTCATGCAGGCTGGATCCCCACCTTACGAAGCTCTTGGTGAGTATGAGTTTAAAACATAAAAGAATGAATGAAACAATTAATTAGGATACCCCCAGGCCTGATCTGGAAAGTCCCAAATCGGGATAAAACAAATACAAGGACACACAAACAGATGTGTCCTTAATTACCGAAGAACAGCTGTGTTCTCCTGTGTGCAAAGATATATTCATGAGAACGGAGTATTGTGCAGGAGTGCTAACGGCTGTCACTTTTACTTCCAACGTTACAGATAAAACACACTTGTCTTCTGCCAAGTTCTGTTGTATAAATAGTTTTGCTTGAAGAAAAGAGAAATCATTGCATGGGTTAGGGGTGTATAACATGCAAAGGATAGAGTTATTTTCTGACCCAGTGGTAAAAAGTGAAATTGCATATTGTGTTTTCATTTCTTTAAGAATGTGTTGGTATATCTTTTGGTTGTTGTGACCTTAGCTGAGAACAGGGAACAAGTGGAGTTGGTGGGAAGGCTCTTCACATGGACAAGATACTAGACAGGCTCTCAGATTGTGTTGCCTTGCAAACAATATTATTCTCTCCCAAGGCAAATTGCTTTTCTTTTTCACATATTCAGTGTGAAGGTAACTGCTTTCTATGCATCTTTTCAGGATTTGCTGAACGTTTAGAAAGTGCTTCAGGACATAGCTGTAGACACTGTGTGTGTTTTTATCATTATAAAAGGCTCATCCAGGCTGATGTTTTCCTAATGTTTTCTCATACCATGTGCATGTAAATGTCTGATTGTGTGCTGGAGTTTTCAAGTGAGCATATACATGTACATGATTATGAAAGTTTATTTCCTGGTCTTTTCTTAGTGTGATTTGTTGATTTGATGATCAGTATTACCAATGTACAAATTAGTGTTCCTGGCATGAAACCAAGCCTGGTACTTCCCTAACCAAGTATCCCATATATAAAAAAAAGTATAATGGTGAGCAAGTTTCCCATGCTATAGCAAACGAAAATCAGAGAAACACATACCCCTGCAAAGAGTGAGAGTGATTTGGGTATATTTCCCAACACGACCTCACTGAATTATTACACTCAAATATGAAATACCGACAAGCACACTAGGCAACCAAACAAAATACATGTAAGGGCAAATACATGGTCCACTCAATCTGGTCAGAGTCCTGGGTCTTAATGTATAGGATAAGAGTACCGCTGCCATTGTACTATGGAACCAAATTGAACCAAACCGCTGATGAAGACCTGCAAATCTTAATGAGCACCAATAATATACAATGGCTCAATACACAAGGGATGTGTATCGGTGCAATAAATAGAGAGCCGGCACAGACACTAGAATTACCATGGCATTTCTTAAAAAGAATACACTGAAAAAATAAAAACAAACCCCCTCCAAACCCAGAGGTTCCTCAGGTGACTGCCAATCGGTACCCTCACCCTACACAGCTGAAAGCCTGACCACCTGCTCACCAGCTGCATGCTTCTTTGGATGTGCAAAATGTGTTTCCCAATTTTCTTCTCTGTTATGGAGTTTGAAACCCCCTTCATGCCACGACCAGACGGGTGTTCACAAATTGAAAAGTTGAGCAGACAAAATTGTGTTTGCTTTATTCCCAATCCCTCAAAATGTCAAGGTCACTGCCTACCTCATGTGGGAAAACCCTTGACCCAACTCTCCTCTCTATAAGTATGCTGACTGATTAAGTTGGAATCACCACAACACCAAAGTACTCAGCGCTGTATCTTGGCGACTAAAACAAACGCTGCCAACCTTGCATGAATACCTAGTCCCCTTCTATGAATTGATTGCCAACACGTTAGAATATAATTTGGATTTTTCTTGAAACCCGTTTTTTTCAAACCCCAAAACTTTCCTCTCGGTCACACGTTAAACGATTCTCACTTGGAGTCAGAAATACAATGAACCGGGCAAACAGATCCTCTGCCCCAACTGCTACCCCACTGCTACTGCTCAAATGCACTAACAGGGAATAGGGAAATGGCTTATAGCCCTGCAGCCACATAGCTGTGCCTGATGGGCCGTGACGAAACCCTGGTTCATAGTCAGCAGGCTCCCTCTTCACACGCTCCAGCTGTTGCTTAACCAGAGGCAAATTACCTTCTGTCTCAGGCCAGATCGGCCTGAAAATCACAAATGGGGATGATAGAGCAAAAGAAGGGAACACCAATCCCCCTGGCTGCCTCACACCCCGTCCTGCACTACTCACTCTTCTCACATATATCATGCATTTTTCACCTTCTCATCCTGCAGGGGAAACCGACTGTAAACACAACATCTCCTCCGTAGATAAAAAACACACACTGCTGGGCGACACACCATTACCTCCCATTTAATAGACTCCCAGCTAAAAGAGTTAAAAAGGAAACAAAATGGAGAGACCAAGCATTTAGAATACCCCCTCGACATTGAAAGACACCACATACCCTGGAACACTAGCAAGAACATAGACTAACGAACCACACAAACAGCTGAGAGGATATCCCAATATGTATTCCAAGAGACTAGGTGGAAACGTTGACAAGACACACAAACCCTGTGAGGAATCTGAGGGTGTCCCCACTTGTTTCCCCAACACATCCTCCTCCCAGGTGGCCAGTGAGAGACTGTCACTATGAGATCCTGACCCTGGGGGTGGATATGCAAGGGAGGATCACCTGGCTGGAGGAGACTTGGGAGGGGGTGTGGGGCTTGATTGGGTGAGACATGGTATGCCCCAGTTCCCTTTTCCAATTAATCCAATGTCCCCCTGGCCTTTGTAGGTTATTACCAGTCCCTTCCCTATCCGTTGCATGACTTATCTCCCAGAGAACACCACTGTGGTACTGGGACAAGGAAGAGACACACCAGAGCCATGCATCACACACACAAACACCACTTTGGTAGTGGGACGAGAAAGATGCAACAAAGAATGACAACAGACTGTAGAATGAACACTGTGCAGTCTAGTGGTCAAGTGCCTAATCCAGCTGGTGAGATATTTAAAGGTTAGTCCTGGATGCAGAGGTTGGTGGAGTAGGAGAGAGCAGTCATGTGGAAGTGAGACCCCTAGAAGTCCAGAGAAGCCAGAGAGGGATGCAGAGCAAGCGCAGCGGAAGGCCAGGTGGAAAGCAGACAGGCACAAGAAAGTTCTGCAGAGGAAAGCTGGAGCTTCCCTCTGACCTGGAGAAGCAGCTGGAGAGGCTGGGTGAGAGCAGGAGAAGCACTGTTGAATGGGCCACAGCAGACAAGAAGCTGTTGGTGTCACAAAGGCAGTAAGGTGAATCGGCTATGCCGGCGGGCAAGAGAGAGGCTGTCCCCAAAGCTGCGGGAGGACCAGCATGACAGAGAATGCTTCCAAGAGACACAACAAGCATTGCATCCTCACAATACCCATCGGATACTCCAAGCCAAACCAGTGAGTCTGCCCAGAAATGCTGGGAGCCCCGGGGTGTACCAACGCGGTTGTTAAGGGGATATTTGCTATATATGAAAAGCGGCTAAAGAGAACAAGACGGTAAATATGTCAAATCCCTCATTGAAGTCATGTTGGAGAAACTACAGAATAAGTACAATATTGAAGCAATGAAATGTGAGAAAATCAGGGAAAGTATGAATAACAGTGAAGTGAATTGGCAATAAGGTGACCTGAAAGTAGAGCTAAGAAGCAAAGATAAGTATGGGAGCTTCAGTGAAGGATTGGGATTAACATTGCCAATAGTCAAGCCCATATTGTCCACATTATTGAGATAAATTAATGGTTAAGAAAAGTAAACCTATATGCAAGATGGTTGCTGCAAAAAGGACCATAAACTGAGTTTCCTAGCAGGAGAGTGTACTGAGAAACATATGGTGGTCATTGCAAGTGAAAGCTAATATACCAGCGAATGGTGCGAAAAGGAGAAACAATAAAGCTTCAAGGGCAAGTGAAAGAAATCAGACAAGCCTTATTGTGAAGCTAGAACTGTGGCAAAATATTTATGAAGCAGATGTTAGTAAGTTGTGTCGGTTGCGTGACCTGTTATGGGTGGACCATGTGGTCCGACAACTGCACCCAGACCAAATACACCCACATAAAGGAAAAGCCACTTTGTGATTGAATAAAAGGAAAAGCTATGCGAATTGCAACTAAGGAATTGGACTTTATGAACTGGTGGAAGGTAACCAAACTAAAGAGCTTGGATGTGTACAAAGGAATTGTGTTATTTTGGAACATTCAGTATCTTGAAGAATTGTGTTGTTTTGGAACTTTGATAGACCTGAAAGCTTGGGGAAGGGAACCCCTCTTTTGGAAAGAGAACTGTTTAAACCTTGGGCAAGGGAATACCCTTATACCCTTAGCCATCTGAAAGTTGGAAGAAGCTCTGAGCTTTCATTTGACCCATTCCTATTTGATGCTGACATCCCTACACATGGTACACAGTTAGATGTGAGGGCAAGTATAGGTTTTGGACAGAAACAGATATTTGCTTAAGATTTCCAAACATAGGGCCTCATTACGACCTTGGCGTTAACCATGCTGGTATTTTACCAACTCCACCATGGTGAATGGAGGAATTACCGCCCCATTCCATAGGGCTCAATGGGAATGGGGAAGGCGGTAATTACGGTACCGCAAATTGCGGTACCGTAATTACCTCGAAAGTCCCTTCGTGGGTTCCTTCCTTAACGGCTGGTAAAACCAGCTGTTAAAGTCGGGACCCGCAAAGGGACCTCGTAATTAGGCGGTAAGTGTTTAACGGGGCCAACAGCTTTTAAGGTGCCGTTAACCCCTTACTGCCTGGGTCGTAATGTGGCCCATAGACTATCATTAGTTTTATTCAAGTAGGGAAATCACACCTTAGCATAGGGAAAGTTGGGCCATTTTCCAAGCTTCTTATTTTAGATTAATTTCTTAACTTTTTACATATTACATAAACCATTTCACAGTGTATTTTGACCCAGCATTAAATGCAGGGTTACCCTTGAAAGTAACAGAAGAAGTACTGTTACCATATGCAGTAAGCATATTGTAATTTGAAGGGTCCACATGATGAGGATTCATGTAGATTCTTTAGTCATTCGCTATATGCAAGTCCCATAGGATGCCATGTGGAAATGCCATATCACTGCATGCGGTCTTACCACATGCAGGATTATCACATGCAGTACTGCTTTTTTGTAGTAGTAATTATCCCTTCACAAAAGCAGGCAGAAAAGAACAGTTTTGAAATCTGAGAATAAGAGAATGAATAGTGCCACATGAATGCTGATGTGTGTGTCTGAATGTGAGAATGAATTAAGAATGAAAAATGAATGATGCCATATCAATGCTGATGATTGTGTGTGAATGTGAGAATACATAAAGAATGAATGATGCTGTATGAATGCCGATGCCTGATTCAATGCTGCAACTACCAGTCATGTTCATTACTCCTATTCCCCCTCTTCCTCAACCAGTACCTATATGTGAGGTAAGCTTACCGTACAAATAAGTACTTGGATGAGGAAGGGGGACATGGAGGTAATGCTGGGATTACTTACCAGTGATCATCATTACACCTATTCATAGGGGGTCATTCCGAGTTTCGAGGTAAGTAACGGACCTTACCGACATGGCGCAAACAGCGTGTCTGTGTAGTCAATAGCCCGCTAATAGAGGGCTATTACGACTTCACGGGCACGAGCTTTGTGCCATGCCAGTAAGGGCATTACTGCCATGCCGTTAAAGGCACAAAAAATGTCCTTAGCGGCATCATGCATAGCGCAGATAGCACTACCGGCATGAACCAACGTGGCATTAGCGGTGACCGCTAATATCGGTGACCGCTATTAGCAGACACTGCTAATAATGGTCACTGTAAATAAGCGGAACCAGGAGTAGCGTCATCGCACAGGAACGGGAAGGAGCACAGCGGCCATCTTTAAAAACACAATCCATTGCTATGCTCAGCACACAGGACCTGTGGGAATCTGCTGTTTCTCAAAAACCTTAATCCAACACACCACAATGCCCAAGGCCCTTAAGAAGGGATCTGCCCGCCAGCGCAAGGAGCGCTTCAACGAGGACGAGTTGGAGATGCTAGCAGGGACACTGCAGGAACATGCTGGGATTGTGTTTGCCAACAGCATGAAGAGGGAGGCCATCTTAAAGAAAAAAGAGATCTGGCCACTTGTGGCACAGAAAGTTAGTGCAGTTGGAAACACCCCACGCACCACTAAAGGTAAGTGCTGTGACGACTTGCGGCTCAGAGTAAGGAACATACTCTCTGTCAACAGGAGCCAGGCAATGGCAACAGGAGGAGGTCCCAGCTCACCCATCAAGCTGGCCCCATGGGAGGACATCTGCGCCTGCATGATTGGATTAGAGGGGATTGAAGGTGTCGGCGAGATGGAGTGTGGCGCAATAACATCGGCCGATGGAGGTGAGTGTCCTAAGGAAACACTGTAATGCAGAGTCTGATGAAAGTCAACCAACATGTCAGTCCAAAGAGGCAAGCCATGGCCCAAAACACACACACTCCAAGCAAAGTAGCCAGATGCATCACAGACACATGCAGATGCCTGCAGCAAGGCAATGCAGTACCTGACACATAGCACACAAAGATGTAAATGTCATAGGTCACACAGCATGCAGGCCCCAACAAATATGCATGTCACATAGCATAGGTATTGGCCAACATGAGTGACCCCGAAGTATGCCTGCATAACCCACCCATGTATCAAACAACATGATCATCCAAACTTAAATGCCAATTACCCTCGATGGTGTGGATGATCAATTGTCTGAATGTTTGTATGATGCCTATCAAAACATCACTCATGCCATCCCTCTCTTTGACCCCCACATGCTCTGACCATGACAGCGATGGCCAGGACTCAACCCCCGTGAAGACCACAACCCGGAAGAAGTCCCGAGATGACGCCAACTGCCCTTCCACCTCAAAGGGCCGACCCAGGGGCCGCCGTGCACCACCAGTCAAGACACCCCAGTTTGCCAGTGCACCAGTGCTGCCAAAGGCCGTAGAGGCAGAAGCACCAACACCCATTGACCAGCCTGAGGAATCAGCCGAGGCATCACACTCGGAGGAGTCAAGTGTGGCTGGGGAGGTGGCAGCAACAGCACCCCAGGCTGTGGAGGAGCCACAGGATGAGGTATGGGTGCCCGTTGAGGACGATTCATCAGAACCGACCCACATGCTCAGTCCCCTGGCCCCTGCCAAATCTCATACCTTGAGACAGACCACGCCACCACCCTGGAGCAATCTGGGTGGGAGCAAATTGAATGGCACTTTAGTCCGATAGTGGCCAGTATTGAGGCTGAGCAGGACACCCAGGAACCATCCACCTTCACAGGTGCACCCGCAGGGTCGCAGCGTGCAGAGCTGCTGACTGCCCTTGTGCGGCAGTTCGTTAAGGACAACACACAGGCTAGGCAGGAGTGGCGGGAGAATATCGCCTCTCTAGGCAAGACCATCTCTGAGAACACCGCCTCCATGGGCAAAATATTTGCTGAGAACACTAGCCGCCTCTGCAAGGAGGTCTCCACCCTGCGCAGGTACTAGGCCGCATAGCCGATGCCTTGGAGGCAGGGCGCCGGCAACCCAATTTGAGCAGGCAGCCACACCGTCACCGTCTAGCTCGACCCAGATGAGCCCGCTCCGCAGGTCATCACGTACCCTGCACCGGCCAGACATGCCCCCACGTGGTCCAGAGAGTGCAAATTAATAGTCTCGGTAGCCTGATGTAGGCATTAGAGACTTGATGCGAAATGCGTGGGGGAGTTGTGGGGGGAGGGGGCTGAGGGTGTGTGGTGGAGTTGTGGGGGGAGGAGGAGGGGGTGAGGGTGTGTGGGGGAGTTGTGGGGGGATGGGGAAGGGCGTGAGGGTGTGTGGGGGAGTTGTTGGGGGAGGGGGAGGGGAGTGGGAGGGGTGAGGGTGGTGGAGGGTTTCTTCAAGACCTGAGTGGACATTCATCATTGCACATGTGTCATTTAGTCATATACAGTGCATAGTGTGCATGTACCCACACACCCAGTAGCCTCTGTCAGAATATCATGTCACCCTCTGTAGCCATGTCTGTCAGTAATATTGTGCAATCACTGACTGACGCACAGCACGTCCCTCCTGTGCATCAGCACCGCATTGATGTGCAGCCACTTCTTCTTCATCCCCTTAATCATCACCAGGTGGTAGCAGTTCAATGTCAGGGGTGAGGGGCACGTTGCGTCGGATACAAATGTTGTGCAGCATAACACATGCCTTTGAGGTCTTGGCCACATCCCCATGCCTGTAGAGGAGTGCCCCACCTGACGGGCTAAGGCAGCAAAACCATGCCTTCAACAGGCCAAAGGTCTGGTCAATGACCACACGGGTAAGGGTGTGGGATCGATTGTAGTCCTCCTCATGCCTGTTCTGTGTGTTTCGGACAGGGGTGATGAGCCAAGGCAACAAGGGATAGCCGCTGTCAACTGCATGGGAGGCATAAAAAGCTATATGTCAGTCGATTGATGATGGACCACCGTACTAGTCACACATGTCGGCAGATTATTGTTGGTCACATGTACATGTCCCTGGTTGTATGCACGTCATTTTTATGCCCTCAATGTGTCCTGTGCCATGGAATAATGTTGTGGGTTGCATCTTCAAGATGAAACATGGGGTGCTCTGCCGTCTTGTAGCTCATGCACTGTGTACGCATACAGCTGTGTTTGTGTAAATTTAGTGATGTGTTGTTTTCTGTAGGATTTTCTGATGGGGAGCGTTGGCAGTAGGCTCTGCAATGTTAGACATTCTGCGCTGATTTTTCCCATGGTAACATGCAGCATTCCTGTGGTTGATCCGGGATATCAGGCACAACAATGTGTGATGATCTTGCTTGCGTCGCCTTCCATCTGCACCTGTTTGTATTGGTATTGCTTGCGATTGCATTAAACCACCTCCATGGCATAGAGGCCACCTTTTGTTTGAGGAATCTCCTCGGGAGTCCGTGGTAGGGATATGTGTTCCGTTGTGTGCTTGAGGAGGACATCCAGCACTTGCTTCAGGATGCGAGTGAATAAGGGTGGTGATCTGTCATGCATGTACCCCACTATGTGCTGGTAGGTGGCTGTGGAAAGGAAGTGGAGCACCGACACTACCTTCAGTAGAGGGGGGGGTGGCGGTGCATATTTCAATGAGGCTGACAATCTTGCATCATGTCCATGATGGTGTTGATGATGTCCCGGTCCAGACGGTACAGGGTGTGGTTGTGCTCTGGGGTTGGGTTGGATGGACTGGCTATGATGTTTGGGTAGTGGTTATGCTGGCTGCACTGGTGGGGCATGCTGGGCCTGTCTCACACTCCTTCTCCTGCTGCGTCTCCTCTTTGGTGCCTGCTGTTGGTGTTGATGTTGTTGCTGGTGTTGCAAGCATGCATGTCCTCCTGCTGAAGTGTTGATGCTACTATTGGATTGATCTTGGTTTGGAAAGGGGTGTGGTGTGTGGCTGTGCTCCTTTTGGTCAGGCCCAGACTCCATTGCCTCTACCTGTGCTGATGGTGTGCACCTGTGGCAGTTGGGAACACTGCACATGGCATGTTACGGTTGGTCAGGGATGCCAGTATTTACGTGCCGGTATTTGCGTGTCCGCTTCACTTGTGATCTGCTCCAGTGTACCGCATGCCGCTATTGCCGGTATGATGGCCCGCGTGCCGGCGCCCATGTCGCTATTAGAGGCATTGTTATTTACGGTGCCGTTAATAGCGGTTTGGCTGGTCAGAATAGCCCAGAGCAGTAAGCGATGCCGGTAATCCTTTACTGGCATCATTTATCCCTTACCTCCAACCTCGGAATAACCCCCATAGCCTTCCTCGTCCCAGTACTCAGGTATGAGGTAGGTTATCACACAAGTGAGCACTTGAATAAGGAACATGGTCCTGGAGGTAATGTGGGAGTGAATGAAGAATGAATGATACTGTGGGAATGCTGATGGGTGCGTGAATTTGAGAGTGAATTAAGAATTAATGATGCCATATGAATGATCATGCATGTGTGTGAATGTGAGGGTGGATGAAGAATGAATGATGCTGTAGTAAAGTTGTCAGGTGTGTTTGAATGTGAGAGGGAATGAAGAATTAATTCCATGTGTAGAGTGAATTAAGAATGAATGATGCCTTATGAATGCTGATGCATGTCTGTGAATGTGAGAGTGAACGAAGAATTAATGATGCTTATATATGTGTGAGAATGTGAGAGTGATTGAAGAATGGTCGATGCTGTATGAATGCTGATGAGTGTGTGTAAAATAACAAATGAATGATGCAATATGAATTCTGATGTGTGTGTGTGTGAATGAAGAGAATGAATGATGTACTATGAATGCTGATGCATGTGTGTGTTAATGTGAGGGTGAATGAAGAATGAATGTTGTATGGATGATCATTGATGAATGAAGATGTCTGTATGTCAGCTGGGCAGCAGGCCACAAGAGGAGGAGGGCAGTCAGTAGGATGTTTTATTATAATTGTTGGTGAGGTGAATATTTGTCCAACCTGGACACACCAAGTTGGTGTGACCAGCTTGGAAAAATATTCACAGTGTGTTAGGCAGAATCATATGCAGTACGCTTTGGGAACACCACACTCAATTAAGACTACAAGTGACAGTACAAATTCACCTTTGGTACAAGCCTGTACTACCTAGTAAAGTGGATGTGATGGCTAAACAGCCAGACTTTTCTCAAGAGTAAAGTGAGCAGTACCAATAGTTACACAAAGGACAGCAATTACTATGGTTCAAACAAACACTGACCCAAGGTTTCTGAGTAAAATAATATACATTTATTTACACATCAGTTATAAAACATTTCACTATTATCAAGCAGTTGAAACATCACTATCTTAAAACACTACGCCACACCCAATAGATTCTGGACAAGTTATGCTCAAAATGAAGTGTGAGCAAAATGGTTCTCCAGTAATTTAAAAGGGAGGGAAAGACAAAGTTAGACAAACGTTGAACAGCACCAACAAGTAAGTAAGCAAGGCAATCTAGAAAGAGTGAGGAAATCAAATCAAGAGGACAGGGCCAAAGTCAATGGACCAAAGTCTTTGCAGAGGATCACAGAGTTCAGAGTTGTTCGCGATTAAGTCTTTGCCAAGAGTTCAGAACGAAGTTGGTCAGACAAAAAGTTACTTTAAAGAATAGAGAAGTACAAGCCCTCGGATTGGCAAAAGATTTCAAACACTTTTACTGAGGTCGGACGGAACGAGCGACCGAATGTGACCAGTACCTTAAATGGAGAAGAAGGCTGTAGCTGAGGCAGACGTTCCTGGCAGGTCCTGCAGGCTCACGGTTCCTGAAGCGACTGTCGGACTAACATGAAGTAGGAAGACTGGAGGGTCCTACACTGCCCAGGGAATAAGCCATCAGCAGAGCAAAGCAATGAATAAAAGGTGTGCTCCTTAAAACCCAAGCAGGGTCTGATGCTCCTGGCTATCCGGTTCTCTGTAGCTGTGCACAGCAAATTTGACCAGAGGAGGAAGGCCTGGCTTTCAGTTTGGCGAACTGGTTGTTCCCACCAACTCAAGGGGAGAACATTCCTTGCAGATCTACCCTGTCGTCAAGGTTTGAAGATTCGGACCCGCAGCAGGGCTTCACTGGGAGGTTCAGTCATGGTAGAGGTCCTCTTCTGTCAGCTTCTCTTCAGTTCTCTCGATCCAGTGGCGAGTCTGCCTTCTCAGTCCGAGGGACCTGCTTTTTATGCAGTTTTGTACACATCCTGGCTGTCAATCACACAGCAGGGTGGCTGTCCCGGCGGGACAGTCACCACAGCCAATCACACAAAGTGCAACATGGGTCTCCGAGGATACCCTGTGCAGGGAGTCTCAAACCCCTCCCTCACATCCTGTCCCCCTCAGACATTCAGGTGCCTAAGGAGGGCTTCTGTGCAGAAGCCCGCCAAAGGTCTGCGAACAAAGGAACCAAATCTGGTTTGGCACGCAGAGTAAAACACGAGAAAGACTTTTACAAAAAGAAATGGCAAATAAACCCAGCCGGAACCAAATAAATGTAAATATGGTCCAGCGTGTTTAAGTTCGAGGCTACTAAGATAGCCTAAAACAATACCAAGGC
Source organism: Ambystoma mexicanum (assembly GCF_040938575.1). Classification (NCBI taxonomy): domain Eukaryota; kingdom Metazoa; phylum Chordata; class Amphibia; order Caudata; family Ambystomatidae; genus Ambystoma; species Ambystoma mexicanum. The sequence continues at coordinate 1,351,562,376 of NC_090931.1, forward strand.
TATTTCAAATATCCGCGATACGAAAAATAGGGTAGATACCTCTGCCACCAGCCAAATCTTAATAAAAAGGGAATGAAATAATGTTCCAGGAGAAACAGACTGCCACTATTAACTATTAACCCTTTCCAGAACTCTATGTAAGATAGTTTGTACTGGGTCTGTGGATTTAAAAAGACTAATAAAGTCAATGGCAACTTTACATGTTCTGGGAGACAGTAGTCAGTCCCAGAAAATTGAGTTTAAAGTGGGAAGTCTGAAAAAGACAACCCTGTGTCACTGCACTAAAGGTGCTGTGTAACACACAGTAAAAAGATGATGCCTATGGAGTAGGTGAGGCTCCACAGTCTATGAACACAAAAATGTTAAACACACACAGTAAAACACATGTAAGAGTGGGAAAAAAGGCTCACACTCTTACCAGGTGAAAAAACATAAATCCTTGAAATCCAGCAAAGCTGCTGAGGGACTCAGAAGGTAAGGGAAATTAGCCATTTTGGAGAATTCTCCCTAACACAGTGGCATGACATTTTCTACTGGGCGGCAAGAGGGAAGGCAGCATAATGAGGGTTCTTATTGGTACTGGGCCACATTGGTGGAGCCAGTATGGACATGTTGCTTTAATGTGGGATGGTACCTTTTACTGCGCATCAGGGATGAAGGCAGCATGATGAGTGTTCCTATGTGGTACAGACCCACATTGGTGGCTCCAGTCTATACAACTCTTCACTGTGGCCTGGCACTTTTCTGGGGTTCAAGGGTGAAGGCAGCATGATGAGTATCCCTACATGGTACTAGACCACTAGCCCACATTGGTGAGTCCAATAAGGACATATTTCCTTACTGTGGCAAGACATGAGTTACTGGTAAAACCAGCAGAAGTATGTTCTTATATGGTAACACAGGCATATATTGGTGCAGTCTCAATGGACATGTATGGGCACAGATCACTTGAACATTGTTGTTTATGCTTTCATATATTGTGGGAAAAGGTATCATGCAAATAGGTGGAAAATGCTCGTGTGCAATGTTGATGCTTTGATCATGTGTTACCCTAGACAACCAATTGCAAACTATTGCTTTCACCCAATTTGTTACCGAAAGTTTGCTGAAAATGGATGATTTTTACTTAATATTTGAAAAATGATTACAGGAGGAGCACACCCCTGAACCATCTTTGCTTGGTTTGAGCTCCACTGCTACGCTCGCCCACTCCTGTCTATTTGGTGGAAACATTTACGCCCCTCCAATTAGAAAATTCACGAGCAGCCACTGATTAGTTCTTCTGTATTTCCTTATCAGGTGGAACTGCCTGACACTATATTGGTTGCATTGTGAGGTGATGAGCCTTTTAATGGTTGCTGTGTGCTGATGTCCTGCACTGTTCTCTTGATGCTAAAACTCAGGTCCGTACCTTATTCTCTCCCTGGAAGCTGCTGAACCCCACTGCTCCCCGCGCATCGCTCTGAACCCAGAGCATATGAGCACTTCTGAGTACAGGTTGTCTCGAAGGGAAAGGAATAGAGGATAAAATAACAAACAACACAGGTTCAACTTCTCTTCTGGAATGGAAGACCTGTTAGAACAAGTAAGGAGCACCAATTAGATTTCTTACAGACTCTATGCTTCACTATGACCCAACTAACACTCCACCTCCAGATTTATCTAATCATACCTGTGGCTCATCTGCTCGAAGATGTCCAAGGCATATTGTAGATTAACAATTTTGCACGTCTTAACAAGTTGAATAGCAACAATTTATAGTTCGTGCTTCTTAACTAAAAAATAAATATGTACAACTGTTTCTCATTGCAAATGACATGGCTTGCATATACTCTGTTTGTGCCTCTATTATGATGTCTGAAGTTTTGCGCTTGTTGTTTCGATTCGCTCACTTTTATAAGAAATTCTGTTAAAGTGTCTGCACTATTGTCTCCTGTTGCTTTCACAGAGCTCTCCACAAGCTTGTGTCCTTCACCGCTGTTCCCTTCAACTTCCTGATGTTATGCGCACGTTCTCTTTAAGTGAGCGCTAGACACATGTCAACGTCGCCTTCATTGCCAGCATGAAAGCACAAAAGGCCTTTGATCCACTCCGGCTCCTAAATGTGGACGCGGCTGGCCTTTTGTGCATTTCTGCCAACAACACACGCCACACTCTCTTCCTCTTCAGAAATAGTGCTATGCGTTTTGCCCAGAGATAAAATTGATCAAGGAGCTCCTGTGCACTTCACCGTGGCCATGTAACTGAGTCAGAAGGTTCCATGCTGACAATATCCTCCATCAGAAATGCCTTATTTAAACTGAGTCTATTTACTTTACTTTTGCGCCTGCTCTAACTGAACATCCAAGAACTGTTATTTATTACACAGCAACGTTAGTGGCCGTGTAGTTATGGTTAAGTTGCTGTTTCGGGAAGAGCACTTTCTGGGCGGCTTATAACTTCACTCCCCTGGACGAATCCTCACCAAACTTTGCAAGAAGAGTATATGGCCCAATCTGAATATTTTCGCAAAGTTTGGTGAGGTTTGGTCCAGGGCGGGCAAAGTTATAGGGGGGCGTCCCAAAACTTCTGTTTTTCCCATAGACATAATGGGAAAAAACATTGCTCACGCCTACAGCCCAAACTGCTGGACGGATTTACACCAAATTTGCGGCAGGGGCGGCGGCTTAGTCCCGAAAGCGTGCTTTTGTTAATTTGGTGTAAATCCGTCCAGTAGTTTTTTTTCGAAATGACTAAAACGTAAGGCAAAAAATGTAGTGATATCTATGTCCGCTCTGTGGACACACTTCCCTGTTCGCTCCGCGGACAGGGTCCTGATTGGCTGGGCGATCCACGTCATGTCCATGGACATTGGACGTGCTCGCTGATTGGGTGGTTGAGAGCGTGTGGTGCGTCAGATTTTCTGGGCACGAGCGCCATCTTGTATCTGCGGACCTCCGCGGACAGCGCGGTGAAACTTGGTGGAAAAATACTATTTAATCAAGTGTGTTGGCGTGTAAGACTGTTTGGGGAGGGTGGGGGAGTAAGAGATGAGTCAAATGTTGTATTTATTTAGGTGGCAGGCACCCCTGTTGTGTTCGTTCTGACCGCGGACAGCAGCGCTGTCCTTAATGTCCATAGTTAATGAAAATGGGGTGTCCTAGGGACACAGTACCTGTCAGTATAGTTCGCATGCAAGTCGAAACTGTTCTAAGAATACATCAAGTGTTCTAGGATGTTCGTAAATAAACAAAATGGTGGTGTCCTGAGGACACCATGCCTGTCCCTATTATTCGTAGGCAAGTTGAAACTGTTCTCAGAACACATCAAGTGTCCTGGGATGTTCGTAAATAAACAAAATGGGGGTGTCCTGAGGACACTATACCTGTCTGTACTGTTCATAGGCAAGTTGAAACTGTTCTAAGAACACATCAAGTGTCCTGGGATTTTCGTAAATAAACAAAATGGCGGTGTCCTGAGGACAATACGCCTGTCCCTATTGTTCGTGGGTAAGTTGAAACTGTTCTAAGAACACATCAAGTGTCCTGGGATGTTCGTAAATAAACAAAATGGGGGTGTCCTGAGGACGCTACGCCTGTCCGTATTGTTCGTAGGCAAGTTGAAACTGTTCTAAGAACACACGGGGTGTCCTGAAATGTTCGTAAATAAACGAAATGGGGGTGTCCTGAGGACACTATACCTGTCCGTACTGTTCGTAGGCAAGTTGAAACTGTTCTAAGAACACATCAAGTGTGCTGGGATTTTCATAAATAAACAAAATGGGGGTGTCCTGAGGATGCTATTCCTGTCCGTATTGTTCGTAGGCAAGTTGAAACTGTTCTAAGAACACATCAAGTGTCCTGGGATGTTGGTAAATAAACAAAATGGGGGTGTCCTGTGGACGCTACGCCTGTCCGTACTGTTCGTAGGCAAGTTGAAACTGTTCTAAGAACACACGCGGTGACCTGAAATGTTCGTAAATAAACGAAATGGGGTTGTCCTGAGGACACTATACCTGTCCGTACTGTTCGTAGGCAAGTTGAAACTGTTCTAAGAACACATCAAGTGTCCTGGGATGTTCGTAAATAAACAAAATGGGGGTGTCCTGAGGATGCTGTTCCTGTCCGTATTGTTCGTAGGCAAGTTGAAACTGTTCTAAGAACACATCAATTGTCCTGGGATGTTCGTAAATAAACAAAATGGGGGTGTCCTGAGGACGCTATGCTTGTCCGTATTGTTCGTAGGCAAGTTGAAACTGTTCTAAGAACACACGCGGTGTCCTGAAATGTTCGTTAATAAACAAATGGGAATGACCTAAGGACACTATAACTGTCCGTACTGTTCGTAGGCAAGTTAAAACTGTTCTAAGAACACTCATATTGTTCACAGACATAAAAAGTACCCATATGGCATAGTTAAAATGTTTGATTCTATGGGTATGATCTATGGGTGTGATATGCTGCGGTGGTTGTGGCCAGGGCCTAGAGTATTGGGTGCATGGCCGTAGGCCGTAGGCCATACACCCAAGACTCTAGGGCCTGGCCACAACCACCGCAGCATATCACACCCATAGTGGTTTGTACTTTGGCACCCAAGACCTGAAGGCCATGCACCCAAGACCAAATTTAAAAGCACCAAAGTTATAAGCCACTATGGGAGTGATATGCTGTAGTGGTTGTGGCCAGGACCTAGAGTCTTGGGTGCATGGTCAAGACCAAATTTATAAGCACCAAAGTTATAAGTCACTATGGGTGTTGTATGCTGCGGTGGTTGTAGCCAGGGCCTAGAGTCTTGGGTGCATGGCCAAAGGCCATGCACCCAAGACCTAATTTATAAGCACCGAAGTTATAAGCCACTATGGGTGTGATATGCTGCAGTGGTTGTACTTATTATAATATACTTACTGTTTGGTTTGGTAACTGGAGTACATATATTCCTTGTCAATTTCTGTGATAAAAGAAAAGATCATGTTAGTATTGGTAGTTTGTAACAACTTATAACATTGAATAATAGACATTTTTTTATTTTGACCCTCATATTTAGTATATTACATACCAGTGTACTGTGCAAATTGCTAAGTTTCTGTGTGTGTTGCTAAAATCATTGGGTCTGTGAAAAAATAAATCCATGTCAGATTAAAAAAAAACTTTTTTTTGTTATGCTACAGTCTATTAGTTTGTTTGTTTTCAGTGTTCACTTGGTGTTTCTGGCTAATGTTCTATCTATTGGCTTGTTGCAGATTTTTGAAGCAGTTAGATACCTGTTGGCAAATTCTAACTGTCTATTTTTTGTTATAATGTAGTGGTATTGATTTATCTGTTTGGTTATTGCAAAATCTTGGGGCAGTTAGATACCAGTTGGCGTATTCTAACTGTTTATTTTTTTATCTAATTTTGTGCTATTCATTTATCTGCTTAGTTGTTGTAGAATCTTGGGGCAGTTTGATACTTGTTGGCATATTCTAACAGTTTATAGTTTTTTAATTGAAGTTTTGTTAATTTAGTACAGATTAGTTATTAAATTTTGGTTTTAAGAAGATTGAATAAGCTTTTGTAAGATTTGCTGGTAATCTCTGCTTTAGAGTAATGGTACTATCATTACATTCGAACCATCCACATTGTTTGTTATATATATGCACTGTAGTGACCTGCATTGGTTGTGGCTCCACTGTGGTAGATTATACCTATTGTTGTGAAGGTTTTCTTACCAAGTGATACTTGAACATGTGTGAATCCACTCAGTTTGCAGTTGTTTTTGGTTCCATCTGCATTGTAACGTAGAAGCATTAGTATTACGTATTTAATATGTGTTTGTATCAGTAAGGTGGAGCGATTATCTGAATTGCAGGTAGTACATAATCTACCATGGTTTGCATTTTGTACAAGTTGCTGAAATGGAACGGATTCACAATTAGGTATGGATACATACACGAAGCGCTCATTAGGGATTTGTTCCTGTGTACATTGTTGCAGAGAGTGCATGTATGTTTCCACATGTATGAAATCTGAAGATTCATTTATAGGTATGTTTTTATTTTCCAGTACTTGTAGTAAGTACATTAGAAATTATTGTGGATCTTCCTGTGAGTTTATAGTGAATTTCACCATTCCAGCACAATAGTCCAATTCTTGTCTTATTCCATGAACACTATAAGTGTTGTCAGGATTGTTTGTTGCGTTTCCATGAAGTACTAACATTTGCAAACACAATTGGTCTGTACTGTGTAAGTAAATGTTGTCAACAATGGGTGGCAATTGAAATAGAATATTAATTGCTACATTTGCGTAGCAACTTACACCAGTTATATTTGAACATTTAAATTGACCAGATAGGTCTGTGTCCAAGTCATTTATTCGGAATGTGTGGTGTTTCTTTGAAGAAGTACCCGAGTTACTTTGAGTAATAGGTTCTTCTTTGGTTGTGGTAATTTATGAAGTATTAGCTTCTTTTACTCTCTTTGGAGGATTTGCAGTGACATCCTGTTGCATTTCTGTTTGAATTAGTTTTCTTTTACAACGTTTTACTTTTTGTGGAACAGGATATGTTTTTGGCTGAAAAATGCTACGCTGCTCATTGTTTATTGAGCGTAGTCTATTGTATTCTAAAATGCAAGGAATATCAGCGTTTACTTTACTTGCATCAAAGTTGATGAGAAATAGACTGTCAAGTGTACGTAAGCGTGATAGTGCTACATAGCTCATGCCTTCTTTAAAGACTGTATTACCAATATCTATCAATGCTTTGTCTAGGGTAAGACCTTGTGATTTATGAATGGTGACTGAGTATGCAAGAGTTATAGAAAATTGTACTCTGCGTACATACATGTATTTGAAGAGAAGGAATCAAGCTGTTGAGCGTCCTATCCTTTTCACTTCTTAAAGGATGTCAAAGAGAATATTGACAAACTGAATGTTGTTGTCACGTGGGTATGTTTGAAAGCCAACAACTGTACCCAGTGCTCCATTAACTAGTCCTTGATTCACGTCAAGGTTACGTTTAAGCATTACGCTACAATATTTTAATATTTTTTCCAACCCAGCTATGTTGGAGATTGAATTTTCTAAACTATTTAGTCTTGTTGTGACTTGCTCACACATGGGTAGTGTACCATGCACGTCTAGTTTGTCTGTGGCGCTAATTTCCATTATTGGTTGCATTTATTTATTTAACATTGTTTCATTGAATTTGAAACAGCTTGCAAGATACATGTGGAACCATGCATGCACTCTCTGCAACAATGTAACACAGGAACAAATCCCTAATGAGCGTTTTGTGTATGTAGCCATACCTAATTGTGAATCCGTTCCATTTCAGCAACTTGTACAAAATGCAAACCGTGGTAGATTATGTACTACCTGCAATTCGGATAATCGCTCCACCTTACTGATACAAACACATAGGGCCTCATTACACGGACGGCGGTGGACCAAGGTGCTATTAGCACCTTGGTCCATGCCGGTAAAATACCGGCACCGCCTTGGTGGAAAGGGGAATTACCGCCCTATTCCAAGGTTGCTGGGGCGGTAATTCCCCCTTCCCCCATTGCCCTTCCCCATTCCCATTTTTGCCCCATAGGGCATAATGGGAATAAGGAAGGTGCTAATTACGGCACCGCAAATTGAGGTACCGTAATTAGCTCCCTGGTCCCTTTGCGGGTTGGTTTTTAACACCTGCAAAAAGCAGGCGTTACATTCTCCAACCCGCAAAGGGACCTCGTAGGAAGGCAGTAAGGATTTACCGGTACCGGTAAAATACTGGTACCGGTAAACCCTTACCGCCTACCGTGTAATGAGGCCCATAGTAAATACGTAATACTAATGCTTCTACGTTACAATGCAGATGGTACCAAAAACAACTGCAAGCTGACTGGATTCACACATGTTCAAGTATCAGCTGGTTTTTCGATAAACTGTAACACAGTGGCATCATTGTCATGACCAAATTTATAAGCATCTGTAATACATAAAAGCATGTGGATATGTGGTGCTCCTCTGGCTTGGTATTCTTTTCACCAAAAGAAGTGTTGCACTTCTCCTAGGGGAGGAACAGTTTTATTACAAATAAAGTGTAGCATAGCAATGAAGCGATGATGAAAATATCTTGAAACATTAACAGGATCTAGAGAACAAAGTTCTCCAGGTGTTAGTATATCTATGTTTGTTTTGTTTTTGTTTGATATGCATAAGAAATCATGTAAATCTTCCCATGCATATTCTGCACAACTTAATGTAACAAACCAAGTGGGTGGGCCAAGGTTTCTTATCATACAACGTACATCTCGATGACGTCGGAACCAGTTCTCTTTGGAACCACGCATGTTTGCTAATATATTTGTAATACTTGATTGTAAAACCTCATCTTTTTCTTGCACTTTTTGTAATAATTGCGTAGCTGACATATTTTGAAATTGGGTTCCTGATTTCAATGTGTGTGCAACTCCGTAACATAGAGTTGCTAGTTCACTTTCAAAGAGTAGGTGGAATATGTATTCTACATTTTTTTCTAAATCTGGGATCTTCAGATTACATCCGTAACGAGCGGTATTCTGATGCTGGGATTTGAATAGGCCGATCATCGTACCTTGCACCTTTGCCAGTAGGAAAGAGTGGAGGAAAAGCACGTGCTTCTATTCTTTTTTCCCATATGCTGATTGGTGATCCTTTCGTTTGTCGCATTTGGTACGTTTCTAGTGCATCTTCTATGGTGTCATTAGAGTGCAATGGATGAATTGTATAATGGTATAAATATTGGATACTGTAGCAGGATCTAGAAGCTCAAATTGACAAGTTTCTGTTGACTCTTGCATTATTTCAGTGGGTTCTTTCAAGTTTTCTTCAATATTCATTTCTTTGTAGTATTCATTATTGTCTTTTAGATGTTGCAAGGCGTGTCTAACTTTATGTAAGTCTACCAGTTGTTGCCAATTTCTTTTTTCTTTTGTAGGTACACCATTTACTAAGATAATTAAAGATTGCTCTATTGGACGTTGAACTCCCAGAGTGTGCACATTTTGTTTTAGATCTAATGGTAAATACACTACTTTGCCACGAATGCCTTTCACCAATTCAGAGGGAGGTAATTTTGCTGTTTTTGGTTGAAGGCGTATTATTGCTTGAAAGGGGTGCACTGTTTGAATTATGATGCTCTCATATAAATTGAGTTGTTGTAGGGGTTTTGTTAGTGGGAATAATTCCAAATTGTTTGTGATAGCACGTGAAGGAGTTTGGTTGTTGTCAAGTTGTATAGTGCAGTAACTGAAAAGTATTAAGAAGTCAGTTATTTCGTATTTGTTTTCTGCTATAAGGTAGAGAGCTAATTCAAACCATTTAGAATCTTCATTGTGTTCTATTTTGTATGTTAGGTCTACAGTTTTTTTGTTACTTTTATAAAAAGTTCTGCGGCAACACACACATACATGGTTTGGTATTTCAGCAGATGTACTTTTAAATTTCAGTATTTCTTTTTTGTATGTGTGTAGTAGAAGGTTGCCATGTGTAGAATTGTTGCTAGTCCTTTGTAAAGCTATTGCATTTTGTAAGTGGCTTTCACTTCCAAAATATTTTTTCTGGATATAGTCGATTTCTTCGTGTAGGTATTTGGCTGTACCATGTAGAAGAATGTTATTTAAATTGGCCAGTGCTAAAGCAGGACTTTTAGCATAGTACAGTTTGTAGACTAGATTTCTTATAGTTGAATGATGTGTTGATATCATTTTGATATGATGGAAGGTGGTTTTGCAAATAGGTCCTGAAATTCAGGCTAATGAATGTCCTTGTAGTCCTGTGTATTTGCGCACTGGACAGGTATCCATATTTTGCAGTAGTTTCATTTTGATTTTATCTTTGCCTTTCACATACTGATTGAGGAATTGGAAGATTTTTTGGGAATGTTACACATTGACGTGCATGGCCATTTGTATACTGGACATACTGGTTCAGTCGAATGGAGAGGTAATTCTGAGTTTTCTGGGGATATTTTTGTAAGTAGTATTTCTTGTTCCATTACGGTATTATTACATTTTTCATAACCTCATCCACTGCTATGTATGGCAATTATTTTTGTTTGCTTTTGTTTGTATGCTTCTTCATTAAAATAAGGTTCTGTGCTTGTGGTGTGACTCCATTCACCTCCACAGATATTAAAGAAGTTATTTTTGTTGACATTACATTTATTGAGAAGTCTTTTTTTGTAATTTAGTCGTTCGTTTTGTTAGTGGTTTCATTTTGTTTAACACTAAAATAAATAACTTTCTTTTGAGAAGGATTGCACTATCAAAGCTTCTAAGATTAATTTTCTATGGTAGGTTTTAAGAGTTGTGCATGATTTCTCTCTTGTTTTTATAAGATTTTAAAGGACTCTGTGGTGGAACGTTTTTGCTAAAAATACTTTTTTTGGTATGCTTACTTGGCACTATATCAAGTTTTATAAGAGCAGTTTTAGCAGTAGTGGTAGCTGAATTCTTGTTAATTGTTTTCTGTTTCATTTTACATTTTGATAGAGGAGGCAACGTTTCTGTACTTGAAGCTTGTTTTGTTTCGCTAAATGACTGTATTAGCTGTTTTGTTTGAACTTTTTGTACAAATTCTGCTAGAGATGGATGCTTATTTTGGAGACTTCTATTTTCATTTGCTCTACTTCTGCGTTAGCTTTCTAGGGACTTGCTTTTTGGTAGGCATTCTTTGGGGTCTGTTGAAAAAAAATGAAGAAGGTATGGGTTGGGCTGTTCTGCAATGTATGTGTGCTGTGTGCATGAGTGTCTGAGTATGATGGTAAAGATGTATGTGATTGTGCATTGTGCAACTACAATTAGTTGGGAAGGCTATTCTTGAATTTGCTTGTTACTATACTGGGGTTCAGATGACAGTAGAAAGTAAGCTAGTGGTGAGGAGAAGCACAAATAATAAATCTAATGGTATAGAATTAAAACAGTTCTTTGTTCTACAATACTAACATTCTAGGGGCTGAGTTATGTCATTTGTGCACCGAAAAATGGGAATTTGTGTGCCATTCTGCCTGCAAATCCCTGTTTAACAAATGGGGATTTGTGGGCAGAATGGTTCACAATCTCTGTCTCTTGGCGTAGAAATACCATGAATGAACCCCACAGTGTGTTTGAGTAACAGTAAAAATATTATGGTGGTATTTAACTTACTTTTTTATGTGGAATGAGCAGGTTTCTTCTGAGTTGTTGTTTGTACTTCAGATTCTGCTGCTGCTTTTCAGAAGAGTGGTCTTCACTGCAATTGTAAAGGAAAGAAGTTAGTAATTTTGTGTGTTTATAGCACTGATGTTAATTTAGACATTGATTTTTATGTTTTTGTAGAAGTATTTTTGTTTGATATCTGAACATAGTGTGTGCGTGCAATTTTGTTTGACTATGTGCAGTCTTTATATTTTACTTTAAATATGTTAGTTCAACATGCTTTGCAAATGTGTGTAAAAAGAAATTAAATAGCAGATGGGTTTGGAAGTGACATTTGATTATAGCAGATGGGAAAAATGACAATACATTTGTTTTAGAGGTTATACAGGTTAAAAGGCAGTTAATCTGTTTATATGCATTTATAAGAATTGTACATGTACTATACAGAAAATATGCATACCTGTAGTCTGTGTTCATGCATATGGATATGCATGCAGTTGCAAGTAGAAATTGTGGAGACTTGTACAGTAGTTCTTGTAATAGGTGCTTTCCAATGATATGACACTTGTACTCAGAGTGATTAACAGTACATTTGAAGTGCTGATCTATGATGATGGAGTTAGATGTAGAGGTCTTGGATCTGATTGGTGGATGGGTGTGTGTCTGTTTAGCTGTATCCAATCAGGGAATGGTTCAGAGAGTGAAGTGGAAATGGTAGAAGGGCTGTCCATGTTACGATATGTACGCGGACATGGCGGTAGTCCGCGGACATCGCATGTTATATACAGGGATTTTGGGGTGGGGAGGTATTCAAATGAGAATAAGCAGAGCAAGGGATTGGTCAGTAAAGTTTATTGGGTGTGTTGTGTCAGGAGAGAGTTTGTCAGAAAGTCTTTTTTCCTGAGAGAAGAACAGATAGCTATGGCTGTGTTTTTCAGAAAACAGATTGTCTGGATTTTGGGAGATTCATGGATACATTGGTTGAAGGTGCATGCAGAAAGCTGTGGAGTAGCTGTAGATCTTGGATTCCCACATATGGAAGTGCACTGGCATGGAGTGAGTGGAATGAAGTGGCTGGACTTGGTACCTCTCTGTGCTACTTTGGAGACAGACCATCATCCAGACATAATGATAATTCATTGTGGAGGGAATAGTTTAGGACATGTGTCTGGAATTTCTTTGCAATTGGCAATGAAAGAAGGATTTGGAAAGGTCATGGACATGTTTCCAACTTCTCAAGTAATTTTTTCTCGGATTGCGCAGAGACAAATGTGGTTGCGCTCTTCTTCATTTGGTCCACAAATGGAGAAAGTGAGGCGAAATGTCAATAAGGCTGTTTGTGCCTTTCTAAGAGATGTTGGCATGTCCTCTTTCACAATGAAAATATTATGTTTCGTAGCACATACATTTTTCGCAGAGATGGAGTCCATCTTACTTATGCTGGCAATCAGATTTTTCTGAGAAATGTACAAAATACATTGCGTCCTTTTTTGGAATTAAAGCCATCCATTTTGCAGTAGGTGTTGACCATTTCAAGTTTTTCAAACACAAACAAACACCATCAAAGGCTCTTTTCAGAGCCACCACTTCATCCCAGAGAAAAGTGCAATGGTTACGATAGGGCAGCACCCCAACATTTTAGATGTCTGCGAACTTCTAAAAAATACACAGGGCCCTGCTCCATTTATTTGCCACTTTTATTTTTAAACTATGAAAGGCGGCTCTGAAAAGAGCCTTTTTTATTATTTTTGTTGTTTTATATTTATTTTGTTTTTTTTACACACAACACACTAGGAGAGGAGGGGAAAGGAGGGTAGGGGGTGACACCAACAATGGGGATAAGAAAGGGCAGGTGGAGAGAGGAAGATGTAGGGTGGGCCTTACTTAGGAAGTGGGCAGGTCTTCTCGTGCTCTGAGACCGTAGTCTTGAAAGCACTACAAAGTCTTTCCCCCCTGCACCCTGCAGAGTACTGTGTCACAGTACATACACACAAATGTGACCCTCGAAAGGTAAGGGTCATCAGCATTGCGAATGGCCTGTGAGGCAGCTGGAGGGATACGCTCTCCCACAGGAGTGTTCCTTGAGGGGACAGGATCGGAAACGGAGGATGTAGTAGAGGAAGTCAACCTACTATGGTCCTCGCAAGGTACAACCTTGCGAATGGCCCCACCGTGGAGCAACCTTAGGTGTCGCTTCATAGTTGTCGTACCAAAGCTGTACGAACCAAGCCTCCTGTGACTGAGCACCATTTTGCACTCTTTTCAGGTGACTTTGTCCGCACGCGCCTTGGGTACGTTACCATGAATGGTAAATAACCGCCACACCCAAGAGTCACGGCTTGTTCCCCTCTTCAGGCCCTTGAGGATGTGGTGGTGGTGGAGGGGGTGGGGTGGTGCTGAGGCAGATGTAGCACCAGGTGGACCAGGTGGAAGCTGAGGATCCATGGTTTCCATCAGGTTTCTGAAAAATCAGGAAGTTTGGCAGCCATAGTACAGTGTTCTGTCAGGTAGCCAGAAACACCATGAGGATTAGCTTTGCGGTGTGGCCTTTTATAGGGGTGCTGGTGCACGCTTCTCAGACACCCGCGCTGTCCGCGTACAGATCAAACACCAAAAAAAGGCTAAAAAAGTCCCAAAAAGTATGTAGAAAGTCAGGATCATTGTCTGGGACATGTGCTATGGTGATTTATTATTATAAAATATTGTAGATTGCCTGAAAAGGTACTTTTAAATTGTTCGTGGACACAAACAGTGTCCGCAATCAGAACACATGCTTAGCGTGGCTTGGTCACTTGATGGCGTCGCGAACATGTCCGCGAAGGGAACGGGTGTCCACAGGACACCAAATGCATGGGAACTGTTTTGCGCATGCGCGTTGGTGTTATACGGACAGTGTTCGGGTCCTCAAACTAATTAAAAGTGCGACACAAGTGTGCCGGACAGCTACGGACAGGCGCAGTGTTTCTAGGACTTATGGGTGTGGTGTGCATGTGCGTAGATATTCTACGGACACTGTTCGGGTCCTGAAACTAATTAAAAGTGCGACACAAATGAAACGAACAGTTGTTCTTAGAACAGGTGGTTGTTCTTAGAACAGTTTCAACTTGCCTACAAACAATATGGACAGTCATAGCGTCCTCAGGACACCCCCATTTTGTTTATTAACGAACATCCCAGGAAACTTGATGTGTTCTTGGAATAGTTTCAACCTGCCTACGAACAGTACGGACATGTATAGTGTCCTCAGGACACCCCTATTATGTTTACTTACAAACATTTCAGGACAACGCTTGAGTTCTTAGAACAGTTTTGAATTGCCTGCGGACATATGGACAGGCGTAGTGTTCTCAGGACATCCATATTTTGTTTATTTACGAACATTCCGGACACCAGTGTTGTTCGCGGACACCAAAACTAACTTTTAAAAAAGCACAAAGGACTAAATTAACACACACATAATATTATTTTTCAATATATTATATATATATGTACAATTTATGATAGAGAAGGGGAAGCAGAAACTGACACAAACACAGGGGATTTGGGGTTTTCAAGAGGATGGACAGGAGAAGATGAAGGGATGTAAGTCTCATCAAAAAATGTTCTATGTGGGGAGGGTTTGGAGATGATTGACTGGGACATGGAGAGTGGGGACAGGTACATGTTGCACAATGGTATATAATTTTTTTCTTTTATATGGTCCTCCACAAAATCTTTCAAAAGGTGGACATTTTTCGTGAGCTTGTTCATTTTTTCTTCCATGCGCTGGAGAGTTTGTTGTATACTGTTTTCAATGTTTGTATGGTCTGTAAAAAATGTAAATAAATATATATATATACATATTACTTTATGTGCACTTAACATATATATATATATATATATATATATATATATATATATATATATATATATATATATATTAAGTGCACATAAAGTAATGCTTATTAATTTGGTTATATAGAGAAGTGTCTACCATTAGTTTCACTATCTTCAGACATTTCACCATGTGGGAAATTCTCCTCAAGCCATTCTAAAGTATTGGACATTTCTGTGAAGAAAAAAAAAACATATATTACTTTTATTGTATCTAATATAGACATTTTAGAAATATATAAGAAAAAAGAAATGTACTTACTAGATTCTGGTAAATTGTCTTTTCACTGTTCTATATGTCTGCTGTTGCTCCTAGTTGTGCAGTTTCTGTCAAGTAATTATGTTAGAAGCATATCTTTCTTGTTTTGGTACATTCCATTTTAGTATATATGGTATTTAAATGGATGGTTGATGTGTTATATATATATATATAGGTTCCACTTCTTATTTATTACTACATAAAATGTGTTTGTGTGTTGTTTTTCAACTTGTGCAGTGTTCATATGGCATGATATAACAATTTTAGATACCCCTGAGTTTTTGGGTAGTCTTGCTGTTGTCCGCGGACATTCTCACAGTCCGCGGACATCAACATTTCTAGCTGGGGTTTCAGTATGTTCTATATTACATATATATAAAGTGAGGGATATTATGGTTAAGTTGCCCTTCTAAAAACCTATGAAATTCAGTAAAAAAACGTTGTTAAAGGGACATTATGGTTAAGTTGTGCTACCAAAAACCTATCAAATTCAGTAAAAAAAACTTTGTTAAAGGGACATTATGGTTCAAAGTAAAACCCGAAAAACCATTGAAATTCACCAGTTATGGTAAGCTAAGCAACCATAACTCGCGCCACTTTGCACTGCTAAGACTAACACCCAGGACATCAAAGATGACATCACAAATGCCAGCTAGTTCAGATGACTTGCTGAAAGGCGGTTTAGAATTTGTAATCACTTGTATCTCCCTATCCCAGATTCCAATTTCGAAATGCTTCCAGAATGTGTAGAGTCCCAGTGGGGACCATATTATTAAAAAAAGAAACAAGGTAAAAAGGCGGCCAATACAGAAGCCAAACTGGATGAGGGAATAAATGGTATTACTGATTTTTAAAACCTGTGGATTCCCCCCATGCAGTAAATGGGCTTTCTCTAGAATTAAGTATCACGGCTGTTCATTTTAGTGGAGGAGGTTGAATGTTCAGAGGCCTATTCTTATACCTCGTGTGGCCTCCCCCTCACCTGTTACTTTGGTAGTCTAGGCAAAGTCTAAGAACCAGTTGCCTGTTCAACAGCCGTTTAATAACACAAGTCTTCCTACCTCTCTGTCATTTTTAACTATAGTACAAAGAAGGTTAAAATTGTTGGATAAGGGTGTGAGTAAACTGGATGATGACAGGGTGGTCACACGCTACGGAGATGAAGAGCGATGTTAAGCTAGCACCCAATATGGATACACTTAGGCTGTTCTAACTATGCCAGCTTTTCTGACAATAGAGCCAAACGTGTGAGAAGCAATATTGGCTGTGAATGTTCCTGTGCTGAGGCCTATTATGCATGCTGATCATTTGCATGTTGCTTATTTGGAATTTTTATTTAAAAAGGACATGTTACTCCCTCTTAACAGACAACATGTATTGGCCCTAATCTATGAGATTCCTAGACTGCACTTGATTAGTTTGGCGGATATAGCGCATGTGGAAATTGTATGGGATGACTGGGTCAAAGTGATGCGCCTTTATTCTACCTCCAATATGGTGAGAAATGCCCTGTTGGAAATAGCTTCTATGCTTTTGTCCTTGCAATATGATGTTTTTAAGACTTTAGATTGCTTTGAGTTTGAAAATTTCAGATGTGGGCCAATAGGAATGTTTAACACATCTATTTGATCTGCAGTGAATTAAGGTCAGGGGTTCCGTTCAAAGTCTCTGCACGGTAACTGATCTATCTTCAAAACTCCCCCATAATAACTGCATAACCAACTGTGCCCCATTGCTAAATACTTTGCACAGTCCTGACAAGAGCAGGCTGGGGAATAATTCAGAAGAGATATAAAAAAATCGCCTCATCGAAAACAAGGGTTTTTTCCCATCTTTTAGATTCCTCGTTTGATACATTTTGCAGTGAGATGTTTGTGATATTTTGTTTCCAAGAAACATGGCTGGAAGATATCCCAATCATTGATGGGTTCTTGATGTGTTGCACAAAGGCACCGAGGGGCACTACGGGAGATGTGGAGGCTTGTTAGTTGCTCTAAGAAATAACATTGGAATATCTATGATTAAATGGGACCTAGACCGCAAAGATATACTGTGTGGTAAATGAACAATGAATTTCCAAAATTGGTTGTTAATAAATGTGTATTTTAATCCACAGACAGCTAATTTAGATAATTTTTTAAACTCCTTGTCTGACATTTTATTAGAGTGATTCTCTGACTACGGGTGTCAAGTTGTTATTTTAGGAGATTTTAATTGCAAATGTCTAGATCCCGAATGATATTCGCCTACACCTTACACAAAAGCAGGTCACAAAGAAACAGAGCAGGGGGATCTTCTAGGGTGGGAAATTGATTCTTGGGACCTCACTCTAGAAAATGGAAACATTCGGGGGATAGGCCCCGAGTATTACCTGGCACACCATTTCGCATGTATCAACAATTGAGGCCTTGATTTGTTAAGTGCTGTGCAGCTTCAAGTATTGAATGTTATTACCTTAGACCTGGAGGTTCAGCCCAGAGATTCTTCCTTGATCTGCAGCTTAACCCATTGTTTTAACAATTGTATTAGTGAGCAATTGGGTGAAGGGAGAAGGTAGAGTATTGATCTTTTTAATTATGTGTCAACTGTTCATAATGTCATGCATGGCCTGAAGACCAGTAAACAACGGGAGTGTTTAAATCTTGGTAAGAATTTGCCCCATGCTTTTATGTTGCAAACAAACAAAAAAATATTTTGGTGAGATATTCCGGCTCATAGAGGTAGGCAGATGGATACTTATGCAACTGAGGTTCATAAATTAAAACAGGGTTATAATAACTGGGTGAAAAATCACAAGATCCTAATGTTTCACTGAGATACAGAAGCCATGTTGGAATGTTTAGAACATGAATATAATGGTTTCTTTTGGTCTTCAGTCAAACAATCTAATGTTGAAGTCACTCTCCAAGTACAACCTATAACTGAGGATCTTTGGGTGGCTCTTTTCACAACATTGTTTGGCTGTGATCATACGTTTTCCACATGGGGCCAGGCAGAGGCACAGTGTATCTGGCAACTAGATTTTGATGTGGATGAGTTTACTACGTATATTAATAGATGTAAACCTTTGCGGGCTTTGGCCAGCCAGGATGTCTAATGCTTCATTTAAATCTGACACATACCTCTGCACAGAGATTAATTGGGGTTTACTACATAATATTGTCTTGTCCAAGTCTATTCCTATCTCTTGGCAATGTGCCATTATCAACCCAGTTTTTAAAAATGGTGGTAGAAGATGAAGGGGCCCCTGAGGGACCCTCGTTTGTGGAAACAAGGCACAATCACCACACACAAACTGATACGCCAGACACAAGGTTGTATTCCCAAAATCTAGGGTTTATTGCAAAGCAAATAGTCTCAGTTGGCCACTGGTCCCACACCCCGCGACGTGTGTCTACCAGACCTCGGGGGACGCAAGAGAGCGAAATTCGTACAACATTTACATATATACAAAACAAGCATCTAGTAATCAGTAGTGTCACAATTTATAATGCCCCTATCACATTTCCTTTGAACTAGGCACGATGATTGACAATGGTGATGAGTATGACACCTTCAAACATTCATTTAGTAACAGTTTGCAATTTTGTAAGCCCACAGACATAAGTCTTTGTTTTAAAGAACACGATGCTTCTGTTTCTGCAAGCAAGCTGTGCATAGGGAGAGACACATTCCAGGCCTTTCTATCTGCTAGTTTCTATTTGTGTGCTGGGGGGTCAACTTGCTCTCCAGATGTCTACCGGGCTCAGGAAAGGGGGGCCACAAAGAAGAGCATAATTGAAGTCATTTAATGCTCGGTCTAGCATTTCTACTGTGCTACCGAGACTAGCAGATAGAGGCTGTACTGATTAGAATGCCTTGCTGCTCACTCTCCAAGGATATGTGAGGGAAGAGATCGGGCATTTCTGTCTGGGTTACTGCGTTATGTTTCAACATGCCTCTCGCGGTCTAACATTATGCACCAGTGAAGCAGAATAATATTTCAGCAAAGCAGTTTTACATGAAGCAAAAAGCAACGTTACAGAAAACAAGAAGGAAACAAAATGGCGATTTTGGTCACCTTAAAATGGCCGCACCATGGTTAAGCTTTCACTACACCTTTCTAATACTAAAACACATGAGGTGGTTGGTCTTCGGCCAACAAAGTATATTGCCTTATGATCGAGGGGGTGTCTACTCTTTCTGGACTGACAAAGCGGCTGCTGTCAAGAATGCAGTGTATTATACTGGGTTACTGTGCCTTTTATCCATATATTAGCCATTGGGAGGCGTGGAGTCCTGCAGTCCAGTCATTTGTCAGCCAACTGCCACCGACAGAGCATCCGTGGTGAGGTGGTAGAATTTACAGCTACCTTGATATGGGGAAAAGAAAAGAGAGTGCAGACACAGAGACTGTCAATCTAGACAATGGCCCCCGATGGCTCAGATGCTCCGGCTCGCACACTTCAGACAAAGTTGATACTGTCACCATTCAGACGGCGGGTAAGATCACCATAGACGTCCCTTTGGCACCTCATTTTCATTTCACAAATCGAAAATGCTTGTCAAACATTGAGCCTATTGTGCTAGACCAGTGGCAAGACTTAAACCCCTTAAGTGCCAGGCTATTATGCAAGTCGATGCAAAGAAGACAAGCACACTCGTCCTTAATCAGCACCCTACCTTAACTACATTGGCGTCAGTACAGGTGTCATTGGAGGGGTTGGATCCGCCCGAGGTAGCAAAGGCTCAACCTCTTCTTGAAGATGTATTCAGTGCAGTGCATACCCAGGAGCAGCAACAGCAATACAGCAACTTAAATAAATAGTGTGTCAGTGTCAGTGTTGGGGAGTACCCTCCCATCATATTGTTGGTACCAACTATGATTCTGACCCCTATACAGGTACACTGAAAATGGACTTTATTAGCAGTAATTGAACAATTTCAAACATGCTTGAAGCTCTTATCCATGTTGTCCGAGGAGGGTCCAGGGGGCCTGTGTTAAATTCAAACAGCTTACTAGCCCATAGAGGCGAGGAAGGCGTCTCTCAAGCTAATTCACATTTTTGCCCTGCTGCTGCCTCTAATTATGCCCCGGGCATAAGCAGTGAACCAGTGGATGGAAATGCAGAGAGTGGGACCTTGCAGCTACTACATTTTCGGACATCCAGCTGTAACTCTTGCTCAGTGTCTTGCTCTTGCAGTCCGCCAAGTATCTTGCCTAATGTTAATGCTATTGCTGAGCAAATTAATCACTTGTGAGTGATGCCTGGCATAACTTTATCAGCAGATCAAGAATCTGAACATTTTATATTTCTTAACGGCCATGTGACAACCATTTTAGGTGAAGGGAATCTAATAGGTCTGAGTCTCCCTTTAAAACGTAACATTCTAAACAAAACTTGTCAAGCACTCCTCAATTCAAGGAGAGGTGAGAGAGGCTTGAGCGATCTAACAGATGCCAAACTTATAGAGGGTTCACGGAGAATGGAAATATCATAAGATCCCTTCCTAACCCAATGCAATGACCAAGATCACACAAGAAAGATGAAGTTGTGTAAAGGGGTTCACCTAAAACGACATCTAGGGTCCAACGTTAATTTGACGGGTGGTGGTCTGGTGAATAGTAGTCCCTACCAACAGATCTTACAGTGAAAAACTGCACAAACCCCACATCTGGTAGGGGCATCAGCTCTACCAGACACAATGGGGATGGAGTATTCGTTGAAGAGAGATATTGTGAGAGTAAAGAAGATCATTGAACTGATTGATTTGGGTGCCCCTAACTTGATGAACATAAGTAGTGCTAAGGTGAGCATGTCAAATGAAGGCAACAATGAAAACCATGAAAAACTTGGAAACTGCTCCGGTTGACCATGAAAACCACTCTGCTTCTATTCTGTAAGCATTGAGAGCAAACCAAACTGAGTTAGGCAACAAACTTCAATGATCAAATCACTTGGATTCCATCGAGGAGAGAAGGAATCAACCAGTCAGGATAGTACAGAACTCACCAGAGAGACGGAATGCTACCCTTACTATAAGCTCAACAAGCTCCCCTGACCCCAGGAAGAGGAGAGTAAGGTTGGGTGAAACCTAATTCATAAAGAAGAAGGTGACACATATAAAACAATATCTATGCTAACAATGACCATGGCACCCTTTAAGGAATTATATGAATCAATTAATTACACACTAAAAGATCAAAATACTCTTGTTTCTATGATGCACTCTAAATTGAATTTCCTGGAAGGTTACATAACTTGTTAAGAACATTCAGATGGGTTACATACCGGGAGTACGAGAGATACTGGAACTCTTACAATGGAGCTTGATATTTCCAATCTGGTGCCATTGAATGAGACACCAAGTACGGCTCTTGATCCCCACAGAGAGAGCTCTATATTAAGTCATATAAACTAAACTCAATTGGTGTCTTGAAATGGACAAGTTGACCACTGGGACCCAATGTGAAGCTACAGCAATGTCAAACCAGTCCTTTGAAGAAGACCAAGGCAAATTAATTTCAAACTCACCCATCACGATTAATGTTATGAAGACCCAAGTAGTGGCCGACTCTATTAAGAAAATGACAACCAGAGAATTGTATCCAGTGTTTGCTCAAAAATGGAAAAAATGAACTACGCAGCTTGCTCTGGCCAAAGGTACTAAAAATGTGCCTATGGTCACATCCAAGGATTCAAGATCTTTTTTTAGAAAAAATTTGATCTCTTAGGCAGAAAATCCAACGGAAAATGGACATTGCTCCAAACAGCAACATAACCCTAGACAGAACTCCTCTGCTCAACAAAACATAAATGTGAAAGAAGATTCATTGTAAAATTACAGCATAACCATCTTGTTGAACCTTTTTGACTTATTCAGTAGAGGAAGAAGGAGTTGATGAGATTGCTGCAGTGCTCTGTTTTCCCAGCCAGAAACTGACAAAGACGAAGGGTCCATAGTGCCAAACTGCATGAACAGGGTCCAGCTGCTGTTGCAGTAAAAACTTCAACGGATGTAACTGGGCATTGGCCCCCATTTCTGACTTTAGCAGACAAAAGAATCATAGCAGAAAAGAAACACTGGGCTGAGAGCAATTGGGATAGTGCTCAAGAAAATCAATTCAATAATCCTTTGTCGCAGGGCCCTTGTCCGGTTACCTCTGACAGAAAAAAACGACTGCTCCTAACACCACGGCACAACTGACTTGCCAAGGAACAAGCATGTACTCCTCGAAAGTGAAATATTTGATCGTAACAGAAAATAAGAGTGCAGGTGCTTCCAATTTGAAGAGTAACAGACACTCTGGCTTCCAGTAAGAAAATGTGGGCTATGTAGTATAGGCCTAAGGAGG
This sequence comes from Ambystoma mexicanum, assembly GCF_040938575.1. Classification (NCBI taxonomy): domain Eukaryota; kingdom Metazoa; phylum Chordata; class Amphibia; order Caudata; family Ambystomatidae; genus Ambystoma; species Ambystoma mexicanum. The sequence continues at coordinate 1,351,584,966 of NC_090931.1, forward strand.
GGGAGGATGTATCCCTGGTGTTGACCTTGTGTGACATTGAGCTGTCTCTCATGTCACAAAAGCTGGGGAAATCCCCTGGGCCGGACATGGTCCCCATTGACTGGTACTGAAAGGAGGTGGCTCTCATATCTGGTAAAACATTGTAATGCCTTGTTGAAAGCAAATAAAGTTCCTTATTCTTGGACTCAAGCAATACATGTCCCCATACACAAGAAGGGATATAGGGGTTTCCCGGCTAATTATTGGCCTATCTCCCTCCTTGATGCAGGGGAAAGGTTTTTGACAAGTCGGTTCTGGGACATGTGGATGCATGGAATCAGAAGGTGAGGGCTTTGCACCACCTTCAGGCTGGAGTTCAGTCCAATATTAGCACAGCGGACCAAGTTTTAAGACTGTATATGATCTTGGAATAATATATTGCGCTGCAGACCATGAACATCTATGCAGTCTTTGTTGACCTATAGATTGATAGCGTACCTAGAACAGGATTGTGGAATACATTTATTAATTTGGGTGTGCCGTTTGCTATCCTATGAACAATCCAATCACTGTACACCAACAATGGGGCAGAAATTAGGTATGGTCGAATGACCAAACCACAACTAGAGTAAAACATTGATGCTGGAGTTAGACACGTCTGTGTTCATGCACATAGTCTGTTTTGCCTTTTTATCAATGGGGTCATTGACTTATTGGTGGCTGGGTGTACTGACGCCCCATCGTTGGCAGATGAGTGAATTCCAATACTTCGGTGCAGACAATGCAGTCCTCCTCTAACTGACCCCGAAGGGCTTACAGAGGTAATTCACAATTTTTGAGAGTCTGTGTGATAAATGCTCAATAAATGCAGTCAATGGTGTTCAGCAGAAAAAGGGTTAAGAAAACACCACAGCTCGAAATCAGCTTAAGAGGTGAGGTTTTTGAGCATGTTATGAGCTATGACAATTTAGGGGTTTGTCTAGTGGCCAATTGTGCATGGAAAGGTCAGGCGAATCGGGCTGGACTAAAGTTAACTAGGAACTGTGGGGCTATATGCAGATTCACTCAGGCCCATAGGGCGGGCCCGGTAAATCTCATCTTGCAGATCTACAAGAGTCAGGCCAGACATGGAGCTGAACTGTGGAGTATCTGTAATCCAGGCATGCTCCAGGTTGTGGAACGTACATTCCTCAAAGCAGCACTGGTCCTGCATGTGAATGTGCCAAATGCTCCGTTTGTTTGGGAGCTGGGCCTGCAAAGTATCAGCTTCATATGTCAAATGAGGCCAGTGTTTCTTTGGACTAGACTCTGGACAAATGGCAATTTGGGTCATTATAGAAGAGCTGTTAGGGATGGTTTATCCCAGTGGGGAGGACCTAACTTAACCTTTACTCTCTGCAACCAGACAAGTGTCTTCTGGAATGTAACAGCGCCACGATGCTCTCGGGCTGATCGCGCGCTTTAAAAATCTGAATAAAAAAAAAAAAAAAAACCTGGCTATCAGCCATTTGAAATTAGTTTTTTGCCCTGTGGATGGATATGTATTGGTCCCACCCTGAAACAATCCCAGGGAACTTCAAAATGCTATTAAAAAAAGCCTGTGAAAGCATGTGGGAGAGAGAAACCCGAGAAAAATGCGTAAGTTCAGCAAGCCTAGATTCTTACCTGTCCAGGAAAGAATATCCTTGTTTTGAATGTTACCTGCACATAATGCAGCTGAAATTAATGAAAACTGTTTATGTGAAGCTGCATATCAGGATTCATCCCCTAGCTACTTCAAAGCGTAACTGGAACCTGAGTAATTCAGCTGCCTGTCCTTTTTGACCAAATTACACTGAAAGCATTGTGCATTTTATCCTGTATTGTCTAGAGTACTTTTATACTAGAAAAATGAGGCGCTTCGCCTTTGTTTGGCAGGGGACTGTGAAAAAGCAACCACCTTATGGGGAACTACTTACTCCAGGCTTAGAGCAAGTGAAATAAACATGTTACCCCAGTGACGAAAAATGTTCTAGTGCCTGATGTTTAGCTGAGTGTTTTATATATATTTTTTATAATTTTATCTTCTATTTGCAGTGTTACAGCGCAATGTAGATATTGGATTATATAAAGTTTTATTAACAACACCTAATATTTATTGTGATTTATATTGTGATTTATAATGTTTGGACATTTTTGTATGTAACTTTTATCATCTGGGTTGGATCGAAATAAAGTTGTAACACAGTTTATGCTGTGCAACATCTATGGCAAATCTACCAACAATTGGGTATGAAAAAAAACATGTATATGAACAATATAAGAATAAGGCCACAACGCTTTCTGCGCCATTTTACTTCTTTAAGTTTATTCACTGGTTCATTACAGTGTAGTCATAGGGAGTGTCCATTATGCGACACGTGTTTCGGCCGATGGCCTTCTTCAAAGCTAGACAATAGGTGAACATTCCATGTCCTCTTAAGGTTTAATTAAATTAAACACAAAACAAATGGCCCAATATATACAAAAATAATACAATATACACTGCTGTGATTTAACCATAGAGACAGAGATTTGAGAGTTTGGATCTGGGTAGATTATGTTCAGTAGTTTGGTGAGAACAACAAACAAAGAAAAAAAGAAACAATCATAAGTAAATAAGGTTTTGATATTGTGAGCAGTAGGTCATCGGTCAGTTGCTGCATGTTATTTTTTCAAGTATACATAAAATCAGATAAAAAAATATACATAGTTGGGGGGAATGTCCCACTTATTCTGGTATTCCTGCTTGCATATTAATAGACTTGATGCAAATATTGCCGTTCATAATCTTTACTTAATGTTTCACCATTCAAAAATTAATCCACTTGACCTGGTCCTGCGTTCCAGTGTACATACAATCAGATAAGAATTGGTTACTATTTTGATATTCCTCCTGATGTATTGTTTAGCTTGGTGCAAGTCCTGCTATTAATAATCGTTACTTTGTGTAACAACATTCTACAAACTGCTCAACTTGGCCTTGTCCTGCGTTCAATAGCGCATATTAACCATGCTAATTTATAAACTTAAATGGTGGGACTTACCAATCAAGTTTTAATGGTTACCTCCCATTGTGAGTGCCTTAGTCGATGTACTGGTGTAAAATCACCATACCTGTGGATAGTAACACAAATAAAGGCAGCTTCTTATCATTTGTCTGGGTGCTTGTGCTGTTATGTCTGAGTGTTTGCTGGTGCTTTTACGTGATAACAGACACCATGATGTACAGCTTATACACTTAAATAATAATATTGTGAGGATTTGCTTGAGAATTCATTGTTTTGGTAATGCTACAGATGCAATGCTGCTTGGATTTGGCGAACTGACAGAATCATCCGATAGGATTTATATAGTGTTTGGGTTGGGAAAAGATGTGCGCTGGATTACGCCGCCGTGCTTGTAGTGCAGCAAAACATTGTACTGTAACTAGTGTGTTGCATGATTACTGGGCGCGAGTAAGTAAAAGGAAGTTTGGGCTTGCCATAGACAGCCATGTTGCAGGCAAGAATTGTTGTCCAGTAGGAAATAAATAATGTTTACGTTGTGAAATTGTGTGCGCCATTTAGGCTGCTGGACTCAGGCCACAATGTGCCTGCATATTGTTGCTATATTGTGTGATTTTCGGCCGCAAGTTCATGCTAAATGTTTTGATTTTGTCAAAACACATACCACCCTTTTATTTGGATCATGAAACCGTGAAATAAAAGCTAATAAGTACTTCTGGGGTTCCAGATAATGTGTTTAGGGTCATCGATTTAGGGGTTTAGTAATATGTTTAAAGTAACTGACCTGGTCCACAGAGTTCCGCTCTCTTCGATAGTGTTCGGAAAAATGGAATTGTGGCAGCTTGTGCGACGGGTAAGATCACACCTTCATTTTGATTGGTTGCTTGCTCATCCAATCAATGACCTTGTAGAGGCACACCCCTGTTAGTAGAGAGTGTGTCGTAATGGCTAAATGGTTAGTGGTTTGAATAAGTTTCCCTTACACCTTCTGTGTGTTTTCGGCTTGGTAAAGTGTAGCTATAAACCATCATCAGAGTTTACAAAATTATAAGTAAATTATTAACGAGCTCCATGATATTTACCAGTATTTAGCGGGCACAAGCGCTCATTGGGCCACGTTATTCGGCATAATAAGTGTAAATTAGAAATCTGTCCACCCAACATTATCAAAGACTGTTCTGACTGCCTGGCTCTGCTCATCACAGCATTCATCAAAGCTTCATTTACCACAGGTACCGTCCCGTCCAGCCTAAAAGAAACCTGAGACTGCCCTTTGCAAAAAACCTTCCCTAGATCCTTCATCCACTAATAACTACCTCCCTATCACCACCGTCCCATTCCTCCTTAAAATCCTAGATAAAGCTGCCCACAATCAGATCCAACACTTCTTAGCGTCCAACGCCATCCTAGGCAAAAGGCAATCAGGATTCCGCAAAGGCCATGGCACTGAAACTGCCCTTCTGGACCTTAAAAATCAAATAACCGAGATAATGGATAAAGGCAAACCGGCCCTATTATTGCTATTGGTCATGTCAGCCGCGTTTGATCTCATGGATTATACATTTCCTACCTCCCACCTAACCAATGCAGCCCACTTTTCTAAACAGGCCTCCTCTTGGATAACTTACTTCCTAGAAGGGAGAGCCATGAAAGTCTTCTCGAATCTTGCAAGTGCACCTCCTACCACCATCCACTGCGGTGTCCCCCAGGGCTCGTGCACTGCCCCTCTTCGAAAAACTGGACTCCCTCGGCATAGCCTACACCAACTATGCAGATGATACACAAGTCCTCCTCCCTCTCAGTGGCTTGTATGACCATGATTCTGCAGCCCTTCTCCAAATATATTGCACCATCCAAGCCTGGATGGCAGCCAATGGACTATGCCTTAATGGAGATAAAACAGAGATCATTCTCCTAGGTCCCATAGAAATACTATCCAAACTTAACCATAAATACGGCAACTTCATCATTGACAGCACCACCATCCCCGTCACCTCTTCAGTGAAGACCCTTGGGATTATCTAGATTCCACCCTGTCTATGAGCCGACAGGTCAATGCCATTGCCTCCGCCTCTGCCCACACAATTCCTCTCTAACCAAAACTGCCTCTCCATCGCCTGAGACACTATTGGAGATAAACTAGACTACTTCAATGCTCTTCTTGCAGGTACCTCATCTAAAAACCTGAATCGGCTCCAAACAGTCCAGAAAAACGCACTCAGAGCAGAAATCAATATCAATAAAAAAAAAACACATCACAAAGCACAGACGGGCTGCCCACTGGCTCCTGGTTAAGGAGGGAATCACTTTTAAGACTCTCACCTTAACACATAAATGCTTAAGCCACTCGCCCCCCTACCCATCCAAAACTATCATCAGGGATACCTCCTCGCTTGCCAAGAGAACTCACTACGCCAACCAACCGCATATCCCACCCCTCAAAAGGGCCAAAGCACCCAATTTTTGGAACGGACTGCCCAACACTCTCCGAGCAGAGACATCCCTTACAGCTTTCTGCAAAGGCCTCAAAACCACACTGTTCAACTAACACGCCTCCTCATGCATGTTGAATACTGTTTCTCCTAAGTACTGCCCGCAACTAAGTATGTATATCCAAACACACTGTCATCTAATTAAGTATGCTTGTTTCTGTAAACAGTTTTTGTCTCTGCAACCAGTTATGATTACCTGTAACAAGCGAGACAATGCCCCAGGACGGCTGTGTGCTACATAAATGTTAATAAATGAAAAATAAAAATAATTATTATTTGTAATGTTTGCTAGTATAATATCTATTTGCGAGGTGTTTAATCTCAAATGTTGAGATGTTAGCTTCTTTATTTGCCATGATGTGTCCTCAGAATGTCAATTTGACCTATCTTTACGAAATTATCTGTTCTCGGATGTTGGTGTAATACAGATTAGATAGCTGAGAGAATGATTGTGAGAATTGGTAATAATACCAGGTCATAATATTTAAATACATCTACTTGGCGTTTAGTACCCATTGGAGCTTGACTGGGGCTTGATATTCAAAAATGACTAGCATGTCATTTTCTCTATTGGTGAAATGCTCCATGGCTGTGTGTGCTGCCACCTAGTGGTTGAAGTGAAAAATTACACGTTTCACTTATTTGAAAAGGGTTGGTGAATATGTAGGTCTCAGAACAAGCAAATGTCATGTGTAGTCTCGAATTAAGCATGTGCCATGAATTGATGGACTTAGACTATGTTGACTGTGCCTCCAGCTTTGAATGTAAAGTATAATTAACATGATTGTTGGTTTACTATACCACTCTTGCTAGTCTGCAGTACCAATAGTTATCCGTGAGGACATATTATGCTAGCACTGTTAGCCCTTACTTACTATTGAAACCATATTTCTATTTTGAACGTATGTCATTTTAGTACAAACACTCAGGTGTGTCTGAACTCTCCTGTGACCCATTTCAGTAACATTTATACATTCCCAAAAGGTCTTAAAATGTATACAATTATAATTTAAAATAGATACCATTTATAAGATGCCTGTGTGTAAAAATGTAAGCTTTGTGTCTTTTTAGCAAGTTTTTATATCGTTGGGATAAGTATAATATGTTCTCCTTACACAGAGCTTTCGTAAAATTAGGGGTTTTCAGAAGATTCCTAATTTTCTGTTACAAGTCTTTTTTCCATATTCATAACTTAATTATTGAAAGAATGTCTATTTATTACAAAGTTCTTTGGGGTTAAGTCAGCTCTACTAAATTGTATTGTATCCATCAATATTAAAACCTATATTTTATTTGTTCTTGAGTCATGAAGAATCACTATCCGGGAATTTGATTTCACCCTACATCCCAAAGGCCCAGTAAATCTTTTACCTTGGGCCTTCGACTCAAGTTTTGTGAGACCCAAGGCTACTGACAGCATGGGCAGTGCAAATTGGAGCAACAACCACAAAAGTCAATGATCACACTTGTTGGAATCTAATACCTCCACAAGACTCCACTAATAAATTGAGGTCATTTGATGTAAACATAAAATCTATTATTGATTGATAATGACCACCTTTTCAGATTGGGTTGGGAGGTATATCCCCTCACACATGACCATTTAACATCTGAAGCATTCCCTTAGCCTCCCACATGCCTTGCCACTAACTTCTTTGCCGTCGCCAGTGTGTGAGCTGTAGTAGGTTGTATGTGAAAAAATGGAGATGCTACGCCTGCAATCAAGGTCCCCTGCTATCAATATTTGGTCAGATGATTGTGAGGAGTCAGCATGGGAGACATACACATAGGTGGAGTTTTGTCACAAATCGCCATTTATTAAATAATAATGGGTGAGACAAACACCTATCATTCCCTAACCTAACAAAAACTTGACTAAAGGAATGTGACCTTTTGTCAAAACGATGTCTGTCCCTCACACAAATACATACAACACAATAACAAATGAACCATTTGGCAGTTTCCGCTTAACATATATTCAAAGGTAAAGAAACAGTAACTCGTGATCAGGGTTGATCCTCTAAGAGATACAACTGGTGCAATTTTTAACTAGGCCAAGAATGTTGTCAAAAACTCAGACACCTATTAAAGGGGTAAGCCTGTGTACAAAATATTGCATACAGTGTGTCGTGTGATTTTAACATTCATTTGAGACACTGATGAGAATGTATTCAAACCAAAGAAAGGGTGGCTTGGAGCAGTTGAATAGAATACCATAGCATAGCGTACCATAGGACCGCATTGTAATATAGGGACAAATACCTTAACAATAATCCCTAACATACTAATCATTATTCTGTAACCCACTAATATAACTAGTGATTAGAATGGGACAGCTCAGTCCAAAGCAAATGGTGCAAACTATGGGTGCAAACTGGGGGATGTAAATGGGGCTGGAGGCACAGATCCTGCGATGTTGCTTAGAAAATAAAAGGCATGAATCAAAACTGTTTTACAGTGGGGATGTGAATATCAGAGTATGATTAATTTTCAAAATCATTCTGCCCAAAGTAGGCCCATTGTCTAAGCTGGCAGTGAAGGAAACTGAAAGGGAAATGTGTCAACTAGTGATCCAGAGGTTCACTGAGCTGATTCCTGTACAAAGGTAATAGCTAAAAGCATGGCAGATCTATCTCCTCAGCTGGCCTCTGGAACAGCCTCCCTGCCTCTTTCAAACTCTCTCAAACTTGAGCAGCACCACCTCCAGTTCTGAAGCAACTCAAGACCTTCCTTTTTGCTCATGCTTTCTCTCTTCCTCACCCCTGCTGATGCACCTGACTTTTCCGCGAACTGGTCACCTGGTCACCCACTGAACTCGGGCCCAAACTCCTGCATGTTCAATTGCCCTTGCACTGCCTCCAGGCTCCACAGCATTTAAGGGTTTGTATTTGCAACCCTACAGTCCCTTCCCTATGCACTTATGAGCCACCCGCTGGCTGCACTTGTGAGTTAACTGCACGTTCCCCTCTTGCTCCCCCCTGGCACTTCTCTTCCCTGCACTTGTGTATTCTGAATGGCACAAGGCCTAGTAAGATCATTATTTTGTCCTCCCTTGGTTTCCCCCTCCTTGTCTTGTTGTGCCTAGAAACACTTGTGTGCTGGCGTGTTATTAATGCCACATCATATCATATCATATCATATCACGTGTTAGCTTCTGGAAAATTACATCAAGTGCACTTCAGGCACAAGTTTTGCTGATGGATGACGTGATGAACCAGGGCTGGAATATAGTATGTTTTCTCTAGGGTGCCATATGTAAGGAGGAGGGAAGCATAAATGGATTTTAAAAGGTGGGGAAGGAGGAGCCTGTGGGGCCTTTTGCCACGAGTCCGGGAACCAAGAGGACAAAAAAGAAAATTCAGAGTATTCTTGCAGTGTTGTGCTAAGCTAAGCTGTCATGTAGATGCCCAGAGCAGAGACAGGGCCTGTGTGCCTTGGAGAAGGGGATGCTTCACTGAAGGGCAGCTGCCAAGAGCAGAGACAGGGCCTGTGTGCCTTGGAGAAGGGGATGCTTCACTGAAGGGCAGCTGCCAAGAGCAGAGACAGGGCCTGTGTGCCTTGGAGAAGGGGATGCTTCACTGAAGGGCAGCTGCCAAGAGCAGAAACAGGACCTGTGTGCTTTGGAGAAGGGGTTGCTGTTTGTAATCCGCAGGCTCAGAGCACCATAAAGCTCTTGTTGAGCTTATTTTCAGAATGTGCAGAGAATTTGGTGCAACCATTACTGCAAATGCATGATAAAATTTAGAGTGACCTGCACAATACAAAGTCTGGTGGTGACCTTAGACAGAACCCGGATAAAAGGATACATTTTGCAGTGAACTGATCTCCACGCTAGGAATCAGAGAAACACATAAGACAGGGTATGATATTTTAGAGGCATAGACATAAAAATATATGACATATTTTTGGAGTCCCTGGATGGGCGGGCTCAGCTTCGAGCACTGGAGAGTAGCCAGCCTACTCAGAGCAGAGCAAAAGGGGGAAAAGTGACCCATTATGCAATGCTTCATGCAATGCACTAAAAATATTGAAGGTATATCAAGACATTAATCAAACCATTCAAAAAGGACCCAGGCATTTCCATCGAAGATCGCCTACAGAGTGTAACAGACATGTTTCAGACACTTGAGATTCCCAGGGCCCAATAATGTAGGTTGTTCAATCTTATCATGGACCCTACTGCTGCTAGCTTAATTCAAGGTTTAAATGAGCAGAACAATGTATTATGGGAGGACTTTGAAATAGAGATTATGAATGATTTTCTCCATATAATTATATCCAAAATGCTAAGAAGGCTGCATACAGCATGACTATTTAAATGAGTCGCCATGCCTGTTTTTGCAAAATATGAACAGAGCATTCTCACGTTTTGATGTGGCATGTGACCCCAATTCAATAGAATTCAAAACAATGTTTTTCTATGGACTGAAACGAGGCATAGTTTCTCAGCTTGCCCATGAATTTAATTGAGATAACACCTTAAATGGATCATTGAACATGCCACTAAAATCTATGAAATAAGGATCCCACTAAACAAAAAACTAAAGAATCTGCTCCTGCAATTCCCAGAGGTAAAATCTGGGAAGATGTCATTATAGACAGTTCAAATTCAACTAAGACATGATGTACCACATAATCAGAGGGGTGTGGCCATGTAAGGGAAGGCAGCAACACCCCAAACATCTGTGTTCCAATCCATAGATCCCAGTGACAAAAGTTCTTACATTAGTCTTGGTTACTTGAACACTCGCAAAAGGTGGGATTTTGCTATGATATGCTGGGGCCAAATAATACCCAGAATCAGATGTGTAATGGGCCATACCAGGCCTTTCGGGCCCAGAGTAGATTTGACCCAGCCACAATGGTAAATAGAAATCAGGCAAGGCCAGGTTATCTAGATAGATTCATTGAAAAAGGAAGCCAACAGAGGGAACAATTTCAGCCAAGTGAGAGACAGAATGCTGTCACTATGCTCCATCATCCCCACAGGTTGACCGTTTAAAAAGGGTAGGCAATGTGAAACAACTGAAGTGGTTAGATGAAGCTATAATAAACAAATGAGGAGGTTGCATTGCCTGACTGTTCTAACAGTGATCGTGTCCTCACAGAAACAAAAACATTGCAAAGACTATCTCCTGAAGAGTATTTTTCGAGCCACAGATGTTTCATGAGGCAGAAATAACAGGTACAATACAAAAAAAAACTGGTAAATGTCACAAATTAGAAACTCGTATTCTGGCACATGACACATCTGAAAATACAGAACAACTGGGCTCCAGAGTGGAGGTAAGTGGGAGAGATCCAGACACTGGGGAAAAAGCAGAAGAGGAATCGGGGATGAACACTGGTGGTCCTGAGACAGAAGAACAGTCGGTGGCAATGCTCCAGATGAATTCTCAGAAAAGAAAAATAAAGAAAGAAATTTAAAGAGAGATGGGCAAGCAATTAATATGCCCCTTGCTTAACAAGAAGCAAGACAGGCTTAAGAAAGATAAGCCTTAAAATCAGTAACAATTCAGATGTCCTGCGTGTACTTGAAGAATGTGAGGGTAGATATGCCCCTATTACTATTGAAGAGAGGTGTAAAATGTTTACTCTGACAGACATGGTGCGCAGGAAACCGTGATGTCAAGGAAATGAATGCAAAGCATAAATGAAGGGAGATCCACAAAAGACATACTGAAGCTGATGCAGAGTGAAGGCCCCTTGCATAATTTCAATGGGGAAGAAATACCTGTTGATGGTGTCACTGAAGTTGACATCAAGATAGGGAGGCTTGGAATGTGACAGGAAGTGTTGGTCACACCTATTGAAGTACTACCATTCTTTGTGGGAACAAATCGGCTTAAGAAACTGTCAAGTGTATCTCGCAATAGCCACTCCTATGCTGATGTCAGCATAAGGGCAATGGAGGCTTCCCCGCTAGTGCGTGAGCAAGTGGTCTGTTTTGTGTAGAATGTATGAGGGGGGCCCAAACAGCCCTTCAATCCCACACATTCCCCCCTTTCATTACATCTAAAGTAACAAACTAATCCTTACGATTATTTTCATTCCGATAGTACTCTGCTTCTTGCACTGCTTCGTCCTATGCGGGTGTCCCTTTTATTGGCATCCAAGCCCTACAAACGCTTTGTACGCTCTGGCCTCTTCTGGCATATTCATCAGGTGTACATGTCATGTATATTGCCCCATCTCCAACCAGGTCCACCCAGACCTGACTCCCCAGTTTGGATCTGTGCATCATATTGTGTACCCTTGTCAATTTGCCCATTGTTATCATCATCATTGCAGAACTAGGCATTGATTTTGCACAACATCGAATTCCCACCTGGCACACACAGAAAAATAGCAACAGGAAATTGATGAATGGGACAAAAATGTTCATCATCACGCTGAACCAGGACGGTATCCAATTGAAGATGTCGTCTAACCAGTTTCTTGGCTCTATCCCTCCTTCCTTCTGCATTCCTTCCCCCAAACTATGCACAGCCAAGATGACGTGGGAAAGGGTCCCATTGTCCTCGTCTTCAGAAGGTACGAATGTACAGCAGGCACTCCCAATTTTTCGGCAAACACCACCATCCATTGCTGTGAGGAGATCCAGGATGTACTGGTTCTGCATGGTCATCAACCGCAGGGAGCAGAGTTCCACATTTATCGCATTAAATCCTTCATCAGTGTTGTTGGCCAGTTGGATCAGCTCCCATCGGACGATCTCCAGCCATTTGGTTTTTGTTTGCGCCTGAAGTCCTGGCACCAGGAGCGAAGCAAAGAATGTTTCGGCAGAGTTGAAGAGCTTGTATTTATCTGGAAACTCAGCCAGGAGGTCTGAGGATTTACTGGAGATGTAGTTGAATGACCTTCTTTTGTGGGACACTCAGTCTTTTAATTTGTTTTCAGACAGAATGTATGTTGTTGTTGGCTGGGGTGCTGCCAATATGTCAGCCGAATTTCTCCCCCCTTGGATATGGCTTTCTGGAATCACCATCAATGCTGAATGCAGTGTGGCCATGGCACAGGTACCCCTTCATGACGGCAGGAGATGCAGGTATGATTGCTTGCCACATACCCAATATGTGTCCATGACTGCTACTGTACCCTTTTTCATGTCCAGGATGATGATCGTTTTGTTGCATTGTCTGTTCGAGCCCATCTGTACCTTCCATTCGCCATGGAAACAAAGTTCATGTACAATTTCTTTCTGTGTTTTGATGGGTTTCTCGAGAGCTGTAACCCACGTGAGTTTTGCGATGTGCTGGGACCAGACCGGAGTACATGTCTCTTTCCCCCATTAAAAGCTATCTTTCGTTAGACCTCTCAATGCCTCTGCTTTGCAATTGATTGACTGGTCATGCCACTTGTTTTCTGTGATCCGTGTTCCTTTGATAACAAAAAAAATGGTTCCTCGATGCAGTTCACTCCTTGTGGCTTACTCGTGCAGGTTTTTTTTCATTTTGCAGCATTCTATTGTAACTTAGTGTGATTGGAAGGTGCTTCAAATCCTACACAATACTAGATGAACCAAATATTGTGCATTTGACAAGGGCACTTCTTGAGGTATAAGACCTTTGGCTTTGCCAGAGGCATAAGGAATGAGAGAGAAAACATAGCAGCTCTCATTCGTTGCTTGTTTGGCTGTTGCGCTCATGTCTGAGTACCATTTGTTAGATTGATCCGGGTCGTGGGTGTCTTCAATCTCGTCTAATCCCAGGCCATGGTATGCATCATAACTCTTCCCTCCCTCCATTCATTTTCACCTCCTGCTCCCCCCTTGACAATTATATAGCATTTCTACCCTCTGATAATTTATAGGAAAAATGTTTTCCCATGTTGCATCACTCCGTTCATTAGCATTTTCCTAGGACTGTGCTACTGAATGATCTTGGGTGGTTGGGGCATTGGGTACTAAAGTGCATATCAGTGACATATGAGGTAGGTTCTTTAGTTGCATGTGTGTTTGTATATGTCAGGTCAGGCATACCGAACAGGGAATAATCACCATCATATTCATTGATTTCATCATCACTATCGAAACACATAGCAACGTATGTAAGAACAGGGGTTTTTACAGTTCGGTTTTTATACAACGTTGTAAGATTATCATTTAGGGAGGCATTATGTGACCAAATTGTCTTGACTCCAGCCCATATAAGGCTTGATCCTTCTTGTATTAGGTGTACCCCACTCCCCCCCTCTTTCATATCCCCAATTATGAAAGTCAAGTTCCAGTAAATACCCAGGCAAAATAACATCACAGATAACACTATTGATACAAAGTACAAACCACAGCTGTGGTTGTAATATCTATTAACTCTATTATCTACCCTATCACTATCTATATTGGAGTCGGTGTTAGTGAGGGCCCTCCTCTCCATCATATTTCTACAATTTCTACCTGAAGGGGCGATATAAAAGGGTTAAGTACACAAAAAAACGATATATATATACATATATATATATATATATATATATATATTACATGGACGCGCTAGCGTCCATGTAGTTATGGTTAAGTTGGTGTTTCCATAGGAAGAGCACTTTTTGGGTGGCTTATAACTTTGCTCCCTCTGGACGAATCCTCACCAAACTTTGCAAAAACAGTATATGGGCCATTCTGAATTGTTTATTTTTTTGCAAAGTTTGGAGAGGTTTGGTCCAGGGTGGGCAATGTTATAGGGGCGGGGGGTCCCAAAACTTTTGTTTTTTCCCATAGACATAATGGGAAAAAACTTTGCGCATGGCTACAGCCCGAACCGCTGGACAGATTTACACCAAATTTGCGGCAGGAGGGGCGGCTTGGTCCAGAAAGCGTGCTTTTGCAAATTTGGTGTAAATCCATCCTTTAGTTTTTTTAAAAATGACCAAAATGTAAGGCAAAAAAATTAGTGATATCTTTGTTCGCTTTGCGGACGGACTTCCCTGTTTGCTCCGCGGACAGCACCCCGATTGGCCTATGGGCTTGCGTCATGTCCGCGGACATGCAACGTGTTCGCTGATTGGACGGCGTGGGGCATGGAGCGCGTCAGATTTTCTGTGGCGCCCGCCATCTTGTATTTGCCGTTGACCGCGTACAGCGCGGTGAAACTTGGATTAAAATTTTTATTTAGCGGAGTGTGTTGGTGTGTAAGAGTGTTTGGGGAGGGTGGGGGAGTATGAGATAGGTTCAATGTTTTGTTTTTTTATGTGCTATACACTTTTGTTGTGTTCAATTTGTTCGCGGAGAACACGGCTGTTCTGACATTTTGTAAATAAACTAAATGGTGGGGTGTTCAGTGGACGGAGTATGTATCCTATTTGTTCGCAAGGAAGATAAAATTGAGCTAAAACCACTCACGGTGTATTTAAATGTTTGTAAATACACAAACTGGGGGTGTCCTGAGGACGCTGTCCGTATTGTAATCTGTCAAGTTGAATGTGTTCTAAGAACACTCGTGGTGTCCCGAAATGGTTGCAATTACACAAAATGGGGGTGTTCTGAGAACGTTGTTTGTATTGTTCATTGTCAGGTTGAAAGTGTTCTACGAACCCTCCTTTTGTCCGTTGATAGTACAATTTCCTATGGAGCTCACCCGACTTTTTGTCCACTAAAGAAACGATAAATCAGGCTGGTGTACGCCGACATTATGTGATAATCCTATGACTGGCGCTATTGACCTGGCTGACTTGCTTTTGCGACACTAAATCATATCTCCCGCCCCTAAGCCTGACATTATGAAAGCATTCATATTCCCCGCCTCTCTCTGTGATGTTACAGGGTGCGTCATCAAACGCACCCAGTCGTCTCCAGTCCTACGCGACTTTACACAGAACCCGGAAGACAACACACATTATGTCACAACACAGCGCGCCACAATTCGGAATATGAAACTGTGATTTAAAAGCAAACAGCAAGATTGTAAATTTTGTAAAGTACATTTATTTGACATCAAATGTTTAGAGAATATTCAGCGATTTGCATTTGTCTTTGTTGTCAATCCGCAAAAGTTCATGTTGAGCCACGCGATGTTCCTTTGCAGTACAGAGGGTGTTAGATCAGCTTAGAACACAGTGCGCCACAATTCGGAATATGAAACTGTGGTTTAAAAGTAAACAGCAGGATTGTACATTTGGTAAAGTACATTTATTTCACATGAAATGTTTAGTGAATATTCAGCGATTTGCAATTGTCTCTGCTGTCGATCAGCAAAAGTTTATTTTGAGCCACGTGCTGTTCCTTTGCGGTAGATAGGCTGTTGGTTTATAATAAAAGCAGTAAATGGTCGCACTGATAATCGGAAGGTTGGTCCAACAACTAGGAATTAGACCACTATAATGGTTGGTATGTTGCTTCTAGCCGCTACTACTGCGTAAGGGCACATTGGTCCTTGGCGATTGTCCCATAAAATGGTGAGGGTCATGAAGTTGCTTACATGGAGCTGCACCTGGCAGTTGAAAAATCCATCCACTGGAGTCTGAAAATCATGACATTGGCAAAATGGGGCAACATACCTGTTTTAAAAAACATAAATAAGTCTCACCAGCCGATCTTTATAAAAAATATTCATTTTATTTATTAGGGTGTGAAACTATTTGCTAGTGAAGATAGTGCAACGGAGTATGTTAATAATAAAATAATAATATTTTCGCATTTATATAGCGCTAAGAACCGTCAGGTATCTCAGCGCTGCTTATTATTACCCACGGTGTGTGGTGCTCATTTATCGACCACGGAAGGATGAAAGGCTGAGTTTGGCCGTGCCGGGATTGGAACCTGCGTTAGCAAGCTGTGCACAGATGTCAAAGCGAGCGCTCTACTCGCTGTGCCACTTGACCGGCTACAGTGAAGTGGCACAGCGAGTAGAGCACTTGACCGGCTACATACCGGTTACATTATTTCTATTAACCCACCCTGTGTCGTCTGCCTTTTTCAGAGCCCTCTAAACGACAGGGGATCAATTTGGCGGTGATAGTGCGCGGTAGAAAACAATATGTCACATTGAACGAACAAGTACAACTTGACCGGGCTTTAATGCCAGGCTATTGTTATTATATTCCGGTATAAAATAATCTAAAGGGTTACTTACATTATAATTGCATTTTCCATTGTCCAAGTGTAGTGCAGTCCCAAAATACGACTCTGCATGTGCCAACGATCTTTCTCAAAGTGATATAATATACAAAAGTGGTTTTGTTTCAGAAATGTCATCTTTATCGTGTCCTACGTTTTTGCTACACTTCTTCAAAAGAAGTCTTTCAGCACAATCTCTGTCTGTCAAGGTAAAAACAAAATAGAACCTTATACTGGGAGTCGTGGGCCTCTCTGAGCCGCGAGAAAAAAATGTAAGCAGCTGACCTTCACTGTGAACGAGCATAAATGCTTACTTTGCAACATTCTGTGTAAAGCCATCTGTGAGAAGTTGCTTTTTATTGTTTGCGTGCTAATAAAAAAAGTTTGTTTAAGGGACGTTATGGTTCCAAGTAAAGCCGAAAAACCCCTGAAATTCGCCAGGTATGGTAAGCTAAGCAACCATAACTCGCCCCACCACCGTGCACTGCTAAGACTAACACCCAGGACATCAAAGATGTCATCACAAATGTCATTGATGACATCACTGATGACATCACATGTGTATGTACTTTTCATGGAATTTGTGTACTAGTGATTTTTATTATAATGTTGCGAAAAAAGTGTCAAGGATCATTGCAATAAATATCATCCCGTAATTAGTGCTTTGAACGATGCATTGATATAAATAGCATTGTATTATGGGGTTCTATCTAGTATACTGAGCTACTAATGGAGAAACATAGCATTGTGTGCAGCGTACAAGATGAAAGTATAATATTTGTAATGTTAATATGTTGAATAATGAAATGATAATTGTCCTGAAATGTTCAAAAATAAACAAAATGGGGGTGTTCTGAGGACGTTCTCCGTATTGTGTGACTGCTTAGCTGTATGCAATGAGGGAATGGCACAGAGATTAAAGTGGAAATGGTAGAAGGGGTGTCGAAGAGTTACGCGGTCCGCGGACACCGTGGCTGTCCATGGACAGGGCGTGCTACATCCGGGGTTTTCCACCAAATCCAACATGAAAGAAGACTATACGGATTAGCCAATCAGATGTCGAGGTTGTGGATTTGTGTTGAAAGAGACTGTGTGTGGTGAAGATGGCATAAGTAGAGAAAGTCAGAGTGTTGGTGCTCGGAGATATGTTTGTGCATGGTTTACAACAGTACGCTCGATGCAGGCATGTTGAAAAGAACTTTGATGTGAAAGGAGTGGAGGTGGTGTGGAGCACTGTGCCTGATTGCAATGTACAGGGAATTGTACAAGTTTGTGAGGATATGGCCACGATGAACAGTACACTGTGTGTACACTGTAATAGTACGGGTGTCATATACATTTATCGAATGTGTATTCTGAACACTCAAAGAGAAAAGTTGCGGTAAAGCATTGAACAAATCAATCAGTTCATAATTTTAACAATTTTAACAACATAACATATGTATTTGCACGAGCAGTGTAATTCCTTCTGCTCTATGTTTTGTCCTAAAACACTCCTAAAGGTGCCAACGCGTTTCAGATTCCGTTGAATCCATCTTCAGGGCAGGATGTGTCAAGTTTCCTAAGGTACTACCTACAAATAACAAAGATACACTAATTAGCTCTGTGATGTATACCATTCTCTCAATAGAGTGAATATTGAAATAAGTCACTAACCTTATAATTCAAGACGTGAAAACGCCCCAACCTGCATTAAGAGCAAAAAATGACATTTCTCAGCTCTTAGTTGCATATATTTCTAGGCTCTGGGGAAGTCAAAAGGTACATATGACAAGAACTCACCCGGTCCAAAGGCAAAAGCAGCGTCCCGGGTCTGGGTAAGCTGTTGAGAGGTTAGTCACGAAAAAATCCGCACTGTAAGGGTCAGAGAAAGGACACCGTACTAAGTTTGTTGGAAAGGGAAGGTCGTATCTATTAAAGTCAAAAAATTAACTGGGCAGAGTGTGCAAATATAGATATAATCACTAAGTCTTATATATCACATGTGTGCACCCAGGGGGCATGAGTATTCATGTCAGAACAGCGGCGCCACCCGCGACTGTGATTAAGCGGGAGATAATTTTCTATGAGTGAGCCGTGGCGTGCCGCCTAGTGCTCGGTTGTCGCTAGTGGTAAGTTTATGATCACTTCCAGTGCACAATCATCTCATGTGGTGCGTATGCTACTGCGAAAAACAAGCTCATCAAGGAAACACTAGATGATGCAGAAGAAAGAGAATTCATCTCTGAGAAAACCCGGAAATTTCTGGAGAATAACCACCCGATCACACCTGTGATATACATTCTTCCCAAGATACATAAAAGGCTACTGGATCCACCGGGACGACCGATCATAGCGGCAACGGACAGTTTACTCGAACCACTTGCTAGATACCTCGACAAGATCCTACAGCCCCTTATACAAGAAACTCCTACATATATTAAGGATACAAGACACTTTCTCCAAAAGCTTAAAGAGGTACAGTTTGTGAATGGAAGGGACAAATATGCATCCTAGGATTAAATTTACCACTGAGACCAGAAAATCTAGGATCAATTTCCTGGATGTGGAAATCTACGTTAAAGGAACAAATCTTGAAACCAGGATATTCACCAAATCAACGGATAGGAACAGTCTCCTATTGGCGACGAGCTTCCATCCACATCGTACAATAGAGAGTGTGCCTTTAAGTCAGTTTTTGCGCTATCGGAGGAATATATCAGAGGAGTCTGAATTTGCAAGACAATCAGTGACCCTGCGGCAGAAATTCAGAAAGAGGGGATACGATCCAGCCTCCATTTTGAGAATTGAAGAAAAGGTGGCCAACACTGAAAGAGATACCTTGCTTACCCCCAAGGTCAAGAACAAGGACAACTGTATGGTATATGTGACCACGCATTCCAACCAAAGTAGAAAGATCAGGAGCATTATCCAGAGGAACTGGCCTATGTTACAGATGGACCCTGAAACACAAATTCTCTTCAAAGAGACACCTATCTTTGCATATCGGAATAGTAGCTCCCTGAGAAACAGCTTGATTCGAGCAGAAACACCAGCTGACAATGCAGTGGCCGCACGGTACAGAGGTACGCAACCCTGTCACAACTGCCAGCACTGCAGTAACATTCTACCAGGAAATACAATCTCACATCCGCATACAGGGAAACCCATTACACTCAAACACTCTTGTGATTCGACCAATGTGGTTTATGCTCTCAAATGCCCTTGTGGTCTCTACTATGTAGGGATCACTATGAGGAAAGCAAAACTAAGATGGACTGAGCATAAGTCGAACATTCGGACTAAAAGTTTGAGATCACCAGTATCTTTGCATTTTGTGGAAGCAAGACATTCAATTGCACAATTGAGATGCATCATTTTAGAACATGTACAAGAAGGTTCGAGAGGTGGTGATATACACAAACGGCTGTTACAGAGGGAAATCTTCTGGATCGACCTATTGGACTGTTTGAGCCCAAGAGGCATGAACTGCGAGTTTGATCTCATGTGCTTTGTATAAAAGTTATATATGTTCTTCCACTCTGCTGTTTTTAAATTGTTTCAAATTGTGAAATAGTGGTCAGAGGAAGGTACTGTCTAGTTTGTTGAGGGGTATATACACTATGGAATCACTGCTGTCATGATCAGGTTGTATCCTGTGAAATGGAGAACTACAGATTCACTTGGTTGTATTATCCGGATCCAAAAATGTACAATTTACAGCATGTACCATGGGGGAGATAGTGTATCTACTGAGGAAAGATGAGGTTCCAACATGGCACTATTGAACACTATAGGCCTGATCAGGCTGCTATGCTTTATTTATATGTTCTTTTAGGCGAATATGGCTGTATATGAGCACATGACTTGTTATTGTATTGCTGAAATATGTATTCACCAATTTACGAAGGAGGAGATCAATTATATCCTTCTTGTAATATATTGATGGGCAAACGCTAGAGATATTGCATTGCTTGCAGGTGGATCAAGGATTCATTAAGGTCTGCGATACAGGAATATGTAGAACACATTGTTTACACACATCCCTATTTGAGGTCACACTATACCGGCTAGGACGTAGGGGTCTCCCCCTTTGCATGTCCAGCTCCGGTTCAGTTGACACACTGAATGGTCAGTGAGGGGTGGGACACCGCGCGGTCTGCTTCGGGGCCCCGCCTCACACTGTTGTCACACCTTTTACTTACGGTATTACTCCGGCCATAATATGACCTAGTGATCCATGTGTAACACAAATATACAACTCAGGGGACAGCCACAGCAATATGCACACTGACGATAATTGACATCCAATCCAAGTTATGCCCACACCAATATGGCGCAGATACAGGTAGTGCGCATTCGCGCCGCCGCCATGACAACACAATAACATTTCACAGTCCCGAGCCGCACGTCCTCCTGACTGGCGTCTCGTGAGCTGTGCTCTGTCCCAGACTACAGGTTTGTTTTTCGCAGTAGCATACGCACCACATGAGATGATTGTGCACTGGAAGTGATCATAAACTTACCACTAGCGACAACCGAGCACTAGGCGGCACGCCACGGCTCACTCATAGAAAATTATCTCCCGCTTAATCACAGTCGCGGGTGGCGCCGCTGTTCTGACATGAATACTCATGCCCCCTGGGTGCACACATGTGATATATAAGACTTAGTGATTATATCTATATTTGCACACTCTGCCCAGTTAATTTTTTGACTTTAATAGATACGACCTCCCCTTTCCAACAAACTTAGTACGGTGTCCTTTCTCTGACCCTTACAGTGTGGATTTTTTCGTGACTAACCTCTCAACAGCTTACCCAGACCCGGGACGCTGCTTTTGCCTTTGGACCGGGTGAGATCTTGTCATATGTACCTTTTGACTTCCCCAGAGCCTAGAAATATATGCAACTAAGAGCTGAGAAATGTCATTTTTTGCTCTTAATGCAGGTTGGGGCGTTTTCACGTCTTGAATTATAAGGTTAGTGACTTATTTCAATATTCACTCTATTGAGAGAATGGTCTACATCACAGAGCTAATTAGTGTATCTTTGTTATTTGTAGGTAGTACCTTAGGAAACTTGACACATCCTGCCCTGAAGATGGATTCAACGGAATCCGAAACGGGTTGGCACCTTTAGGAGTGTTTTAGGACAAAACATAGAGCAGAAGGAATTACACTGCTCGTGCAAATACATATGTTATGTTGTTAAAATTGTTACAATTATGAACTGATTGATTTGTTCAATGCTTTACCGCAACTTTTCTCTTTGAGTGTTCAGAATACACATTCGATAAATGTATATGACACCCGTACTATTACAGTGTACACACACTGGGACTATACAGTGTGTTTGTTAGTTGTTTACTATTTAATGTCTACTTTTTGCTACACAAATATATCTGCTGTCTACCCACATTCGGTATGGTCTTGATGGCTTCTTGATTGTACTAAGGTTGGTGGGCATCACCTCCTAATTAAGGGAAAAATACAGTATATATCTACATATGTACCCCACTGGGTGAGCTTTGAAACAATTTAAATACCTGGGATCTTATCCCAAGAGGAGTGCAGCATAGGGCGATCGGGTGACTGCACCCGGTGTGTGTTCTGTGTTCATTTTGCTTAGGACCTCGATTGGCCTCGAGGTTTACCCTGCTGCACCTGAAATGTAACTAAGATTAGCACTGTTAAGGATAGATTCCTATTTACACATTGACCTGATTTTTTACCAACTGTTGTGCCTCCTGTCCCCCCTCTTGTCTCTTCAGGCATTACATGAGTAGACCATGTCAGAGACGTACATCAGAAATCACATCAGTCCATCTTTCACAGCAACAGTGTGAAACACACTATCTACGGCATGATTTTCAACAAGCACATGTTCATTAAAGATAAGAAACATACTACACAATGCATAGCAATGAATGTACACATGAATCATTAAACACCCCATCAAGCAAAATACGAACAGTGGACAATTACAACCCCTTCATCCCCACTAGGGGTGCTAACACAAGTTCCACAGCAGCAGACATGCCACAGATATTGCAGTCCATTGCCCTTGTGTAATAGGCTGTCACACCTAACCATCCTTGAGAGCCCATGGATAAGGGAAGCAGGAGTGGCATATGTGAGTCAAGGACCCCAAGCAGCAAACACATACACAAGACAAGCTTGAAGGGCCTAGCTTGAACAGACAGTGGATGCTTTCAAAAGCCACAAAGCACCACACCGTCACATGAAAGCACAATAGACTAGCAATTTTAAACTATATTAAATAATTACACTAACTATGAAAAACCTACTTTACATATTTAAACTAACTATCAAACAGAAACTTAACTAACTAAGCTAAAAGAAAAATCAAAAATGGCCTCATACGACCCGGGGGGGTGGCACCCAGGAGGGGGGAGGTACAGGGTGCTGCTCAACACCCACATACGATGATGCTGAGGAAAAAAAAAACTCCATGGGCTCAATGCCTGCACAGCCCGACCTATGTGGGAGATAGATTGTCGTCTGAGTCTGGCTCTTCCAGGAAAGGAGGACGTGGCACAGGAGCATGACCATGCCTAGCCGCAGCTTGCCCCTCGTCAGCAGCAGGTCTGCCAGACGGGTGAGCCTGGTTCTGTGTGGCGATGACATGTAGGTCTGTATGCAGAACCGCCCGTGATGCACGTGCTTCCTCTTGCAAGGTAGCACGTGTAACACAGAGTTCCTCCTGCAAGGTCTGGCTGGACAATCGCTGTACCTCCCAGCAAGCATGTAGCTCAGCCGAGATGGTACGCTCAAGCTGTGCAAACCTCTCCTCTACCCGCTCCCTCTGGGACATCAGAAGGACACCCAGAGTGGATCTGAGGGAAGCATGCTCCTCCCTCAGGGCCTTCATGTGTGCCTCTGTGTGAGCAGCAATTGCTTGATGCAGAGACGACATTTCAGCCTGGCGTGCCCCGTCTGAGGCTGCCATGCCCAGCCTGAGCGAGCGGGCCATGGACCGTGCCGCCTGCTGCTGGAGAAGCACCTGCCTAGCAGGGGGGAGCACAGATTGGGCCACACACTCCATGCTCTCAGCGATGTTCTCCATTGCTGCCCCCTGCCATTGAGAATTGGCAGTCATGTCTTGCTCCCTCTCAGTATACTGTGGTTGCGCGCGGCAACCACGTTGCTGGGCTTGACCCATGCGGGACCCAAGGACCGTGTGTCCTTGTTGTGTTGGCACCGCCCGCTGCTGCACGACTACATGCCTCCGTCGACATGATGTCCCAGGCACATCAGTGGCTGGTGTGGAGGGTGAACCTGTGTCCCGATCCACCACGGGTGGAGGTTCCAAGACTGTCTGACCCCTCAGTACCGGTGTCACGGACAGAGGAGTGTCCTCATCAGAATCACTCACCCCTGACATATGGACATGATGCTCATCCAACTCGACATGGTCGTCAGAGTGTTCATCAGGGCTGGACTCATAGGCAGCCAGAGACAAGATGGACTGTAGCACTTGGGGATTTTCGTTGCCTACCACCCCACTACCCCCACTTGTGCTGGGTTGATGTAGTGATAACAACCCTGTGCCTGGCATGACAACACCATCCTCTGGCTCCATTGCGTCATCATCTGAAAAATAGAGAGAAAAAAGGTCACTACACATGTTAGAAGCACACAACACACACCGAAAACAAATACATCAGGCAGATATGTGACACACAAAATAGAACCTGGCATTCATGCTGGGCCAACTTGGAATTGCTTCTGTGATCAGACCTGTTGAAAGGTGGCAGTCTGCATTGAAGTGGGTCTATGCAGTGCAGCAAATATGTATGTTACTCACTACCTATATGTACAAGGACTTCATGGTGTGTGTCAGAAAATGTGAAAGCAGTGCAAGGTCAACTTCAGGCATCACATGCAATGTGCATTCAATGGGTAGCATATCTACAAGCAAAGCACCCCTCCACCCAAGTGCAGAAGCAGGTTTGCCTAGAATGGTATAAAAAGGCTGACCATAGACCTGTGTATTGAAAGACAGTGTTGACTAGCATCAACAGCTTCATGTGAGTCAAGTGACAACACTGCAAATGATGATGGGACAGTAAGCAGGACACATGATGAAACCTCTGGAGTCCAACCACATGTGAAGAAGACACTACACCAGTTGGACAGAGTCATTGGCCATTAAACAGGCTGAGGCCTGTGACCCTCACAGATTGTCAGACCCTAAACATGTGTGCAACGCAGTACTGAGCCACAGTTGACATGGGAAGGCAGATGAAATGCCATGCAATTTGGGTCATCATGGACTTGTGTAACAGTGATCATCCAGTCATGGACACATATGGGCATGCGTAGAATGCACATGGAGCATGCATGGGCACTCATGTCCCTGCGGGGCATCTGACCTCTGCACAGTCCAAGTGAGACACCCTGCATCAAGTACTAATGATGTACCACAAAGGATATGTCTGGCAAATTGGCCGCTGGATGTTAGAATGTACACAGGAGGCATGACCAGGGAAGTAACCAACGGCAATATTGTAGCAGACCAGTGCTAAAATGGAATTGGGGTGCAGAGCAGGGGGTTGAGGGGCAAGGGAGCATGCCTACATTGGCTACCCCCTTGCAGGCAGAGGACACATGCATGTCAGTCATGCTATGCATAGTTCCTAGGCTGAGAGGAAGCTCACCCCACGCTACATGCAGAAGTGCCAGTGAGCTGGAGCATGGACCGGAGGGGCATACTGGTAACCAGCATGTGACTAGGGTGCAAAAGTGGTGATGCGGACAGTCCCCGTGTGCTCCACATGTCCACCATCCAGCAGAGTAGACATGCATCAGGGAAGCATTGCATTACTCAAACATCATAACCATGTACACGTGACATGTAGTGGCAGTCATGCACAACACATCGCACAAGTAAAGCACACATGTCCTCGACAAACACGCATCAACACTCACTGGACTGGGCATCAAAGTCCGGCATCTCTCTCACTCCTTCAACAGATTCAGATGGTATGAACTCCGCAACGAGTGACTCATGCGGAGTCAAGTTGTAATTTGAGGCATGCTTAGCCTTAGCGCTGCGTTTGTGGTCATTCCAACGCTTTTTGCACTCTTGCGCCGTGCGCACCTCATGGCCGACTGCACTCACATGATTCCGCAACTTTTTTCCAGTGGGTATCACAGTTGCCAGCCGTAGTCTGACAATAAGCACCCACTAGCATGTCACGGCTGTGTTTCTGCACGTAGCCCACGAGGAAGTCCAGTTCCTGGTTGCAGAAAGGCTTCTTCCTCGATGTGCAGGAGGTCGTGGCTGTGTGTGGGGTCCCAGCCTGTGGTGCAGGTGCAACCTTCCTCCTCTTGGATTGTGGCGCAGACCATGGCTGGCTGATGCTGCCCTGATCATTATGGCCAGTGGGACTGGTGGATTGAGCCAAGGGAGTGGCAGGTGGAGGGACGACCAAAGGGCTGACTTGTGTCAGTGGCAGCTGGGTGCCCTCTAATGGACCCAGTGCATCAACATCCACTGTGGCAGGGCCATTGACTGCAACTGTCCTGGTTGGCAGACTCACAACCGGGGTGTTGTTGGCTACATCTGCCCCTGCATCCCTCCTCCCCTGTCTCCTCTCTCCCTGTCTATCTCTCTGACCACGCATTACTCTCATTCTCCCTTTCTCCTCGCTCTTCTTCCACTATTAATAATCCCTCAGTTCCAATCTACTCACGTCGTGACCTGCGTGATTTCGACACTACCCTCTTCTCTTACACCTGCTCTTCGTCTCTTCCATCTCACCATGACTTTAGACTACTCTCTCCTGATGATGCTCTCTCTTCCCTCTCATCTTCCATCTCCACTGCCCTTGACCATCTCTATCCTCTTTCTCTCTTCCGCCCCACTCAGAAACCTCCTCAACCCTGGCTTACCTCCCATCTTCATTCTAGACTTTGAAAGACTTTGGCTCAAAACTCCCTCGCTCTCTAATCAAACCACCTACTTCTCCTACCATGCACTTTACAACGCTTGCCTTGCTACGGCCAAATCCACCTACTACTCTAACCTTCTACAGTCTCAAGCCTCACAACCTCGTTGGATTTTTCAAACTCTTTTCCGCCTCCTCTCTCCTCCCTCTCCTGACTCCTCATCTAATTCCACACTTTCTCCCTCTGACTTTGCCAACTACTTTTCCTCCAAAATCATCACACTCAGACAAAAAATGTACTCCCTCTCTGACTCCCTCTCTTCTCCTCCCCCCTATCCTCCTTCTTCCAGCATGTCTGTTTTCTCATCTGTTTTCCCTTCCAAAGTATCCTCCCTTCTATCCAAAGCCCACCCCACAGCCGCCCCCTCTGACCCTCTCCCCTCCGTTCTCATCCCAAAAATGCACCCTCTTCTTATCCCTTACCTTACCACTTTCTTCAACTCCTGCCTCTCCTCATCAGCTTTCAAACATACAACGATCATTCCTATTCTTAAGAAACCCTCTGCTGATCCACTGCTCACTGCCAGCTACAGACCTATCTCTCTTCTGCCTTTACTTTCTAAACTCCTTGAACGCCTCGCCTACTCTCAGCTCTCTTCCTTTGTCTGGTCTTCCTCCTTTCCAATCTGGCTTCCGTCCCAAACATTCCACTGAAACTGCTCTCACCTCGATTCTCAACTCGCTCCTCTCTGCTCGCCATGCAAAGCAATCCTCCATACTTATTCTCCCTGATCTCTCTGCCGCTTTTGACACTGTCGATCATCCTCTCCTGCTCCACACTCTCTCCTCCTTCGGGTTCAAAGGCCCTGTTCTAAAATGGCTCTCCTCTTACCTTTCCTCTCGTTCCTTTGCTGTTTCATGGGGAGGCCAGACCTCTCCTTCCTTCCCTCTGATTTACGGTGTTCCTCAAAGCTCTGTAGTTGGCCCTTTCGTCTTCTCTCTCTATACCTCCCTCATTGCCCCTGTCATCTCCTCCTTTGGCATCTCCCATCATTTCTATGCGGATGACACCCAACTCTTTCTCTCTTTCTCCTCCTTCACACCTGACCTCCACCTTAAACTCTACTCTTGTCTCACTGCCATCAAGAACTGGATGTCCTCACGCTTTCTCTCACTTAACACAGATAAAACTGAAGTCCTTTTCTTCCCCGCTAACTCTCCTCTCCCTCCCTCTCCTCCCCCATTCATCCACTTTCCTCCTTCCAATCTGCCTATCTCCACTCATGCTTGCAACCTAGGTGTTCTTTTTGACTCTTCTCTCACCTTCTCGCAACACATTTCGCTCACCTCCCGCTCCTGCAGATACCACCTTTACAATATTCGCAAAATCCGTCCCTCCCTCACATTCCATGCTACCAAGCTCCTTACCTCCTCACTCATCTTTTCCCGCCTCTTCTACTGTTCCTCTATAATTGTTGGTCTTCCCTCATCTCAGCTTGCCCCTCTTAAATCTATATACCACTCTGCCATTCAAACCCTCTGTCTCCTTACCTCCCGTGACTCCATTTCCTCTTCACTCTCTCAACTAGGCTGGCTACCTTTCCACCTACAACTAAAATTCCACTTTCTCTGCCTTGTTTTCAAATCCCTTCATGGTCTTGCCCCTCCTTATCTCTCCTCCCTTCTCTCCTTCTACTCCCCCTCTCGCTCTCTTCGTTCTGCTGACCACTTCCTGCTCTCTGTACCTCCTTCCCCTTGCGCTTCCTCCAGGTTCCGCTCTTTACAACTTCTTGCTCCTCTGCATTGGAACTCTCTCCCCCTCTCAATCCGCTCTTCCACTACCCTCATCTCATTTCGCACTTCCCTTAAATCCTTCCTCCTCCATTCCCCACCTTGAAGCCCCCCTGCCCTCTCTACTCCCCCCGTCTTTCCCCTCTTATAATCCCTCCCCTCCCGTTCCACCTTCCGTTTTCTATTTTACACTCTCTCTCCCTTCCTTCTACTCTCACTCAATCCTTCCCCGCCCCTCCCTTTACTCTCCTGTTCGCACTCCACTTCTCCCCCCTCTCAGTCAATTGCTCTTTGCACTGTTTTGTTGTTGAATGATTCAAGTTGCCACTTTGCTCACATTGGGCCTCATTACGACCCTGGCGGAAATGGAAAAACGATGGCGGAAATGCAATACCGCCATCGAATACCGCTCGTTGCGATTATGACCCGTCACCGTAAAGTACGATGCCATTAGCGACACCGCAGTGAACGGCAACGCTAACTGCACCAAGTACGCGCACGCGCGCCTTGCAAAACCGGAATCACCGCCATGGCGCAACGGTACGCGAATTCTGACCCTAGCGGACATGTACTGAACGCCATCAAGCACGGCGGAAAGTACCATTCCGCCATGGCGAGAAATACGGCATCGTGAACCAACCATAAATGGCCCACTGAGTGCCTGTACTCCACTCCCTGGCCACATTGCACAACTCCTGGCAGGCGCAATGCACTCACACTATGCAACCAGTGAAATCTACAATTCACCCATGCATGCCAACGTAGAAATGCATGCAGGGGCTCAAAGCGCCCCGTGAGTGGGCATCCATGTACGGCATGTCATCATAGCCGTACTGATGCAGCACAGGCATGTGAAGGTACAAGGACATCAAAATGAAAATCAAGAACACATGACACAAAACAACAGTAGTCCCCCATCGCTTGCCACCAGCGCAAGGCAACATCCAAAGCAGTATCCTGAGGGAGATTGCACCAGCCCTGTACTCTTGCCAGTAAACAAACCAACCATCAGCAGAAGCATGTACCACACAAGTTGGCAGAGTGACTGAGCAGCCAGGCCATCTCAAGAGGGGCCGATGGGAGCTGCAGGGCACAGATGGCACGAATACAGAAGCTATCCCAATGGACATGACCCCAGTCCCCCTCCAACAAACGCACGCAAACACAGGCACCTGTGACCAGCCACATTCTGAACATCCCATCATTCCACCAATCGACCTGGCTGACCGGCATCTGTTGCACAAAAGCTAATCCCCCGGCCCTGAGCAGCACATCATGAAAACAGTCACAATGGCAGCCCCTATCCGTGACCATACTGTGCTACGTAGGCAAACGCGGCCAGTACAGTACCACACAACTCAACTCAGAAGGCGGAACACAATGCAGATCATCTCACAATACATACCGCCACAAATTGAAAATCGCTACATCACCTGCAAAGAATAACGCAACACGCCAAATATCGGAATACATTTTAAATGTACATCCAAATGACAAAGGCCTAACAGCAATTTGCACAATAACACCAAAACATCCATCATCACCGAGGGCTGCATCCGCAATAATTGACCAGCTTCCACTTGTGTGACGCCCTGTACCTTCATGGCACACAGGGCCTACACCAACGTTCCAAAAGGCAACATGGAAGCGGCAAGAACCGCAGGTCCGTCCCATGAGGCAGGCACTAGTCCAGCTGAAAGGCCGAAATGTTGCACCTAGCCACCAGTACTGCGTAAGGGCATGTGGCCCATTGGCGATCGTCCCATAAGATCGTAATGGTGCTCCACTGATTTACCCGAAGCTGCAGGTGTCGAGAGTAAAACCCATCTGGAGGAGTGGCGTACAGATGGCATCTGCAAAAGGGCAGGAGATACCTGTCACCCAAATGAAACACAAATTAACCGATTGCATTACGGGACTCATGATGCATTACACACTTCATCCAACACACCAAATCCACACCCATATGCATGCTAGCCCACTCCAAAGGAATATATACACCCCTAAATCAGTAGCGAATCATAACGAAATCAATCTGGGTAAATACACCATTGCCAACGTCTGTTACTGTGCATGCGTCCGTCAAGACAGAACCCATGACATGGGATTAGTAACGTGCCTAGACACAAGTGTAAGAAGGCGCGTCGAGACAGGGAGGATCCGACAAGGGCAGATAGACGTTGGTCCCACTATGGCAGCTTTGCATCACATAGCGCAGGGGAAGGGGATCGATTAAAAAAACCCATGTACATGGCAGACCCTAAATAAAATCATCTGTCCATGCATCCATTCATCATTCCCTCATCCCGCCATGAAAACGCATGAAGATTCACTCACATAATATTTGAAACTTCCATCGCGTCTGTGCGTAATGCAGTCTGCAAAAACCACTGTGCTCCTGGCCGGATCTGTAGTGTTGAGAAGGAACATGGATGTGGGAACGTCCTGCCTTATCGTCCACCACGCTATTGCGCATCACATTCAATTCCTATCATTCATTGCTTGCTCGTTATGGGCCCTGTCCCAAGGACATTCTACAATAGAACGTCACATTTCCAGGCCGACCTGTGGGCGTATCCTCGCCGCTACTTCAAAACCAAAAACGCTGTCCTTCGAATTCCTCACTTGCAACATTACGGCGAAAAGGCATCTGTGAACGCTTGCATTCACAATTACATCAATGTAGTGCGGCTGTGTTATAATGCTAACTGGCTACAATCACGAATGGGACGCCACGCCCGTCGGTGAAGTTCGTTACTGTGCTGCATGAGGGTCCGCCGTCGATCGAGCCCTACATACCACTGACTCTTCACAGGTATGTACGCGACTGCAAATATAGCATGTGTAACAATGGGAGCATAGCATGAAAATCAGTGAAAGTACATTACACTGCCATCGGGATTTGATACATGATTGCAATTGCAAGATGCCATGCGGCCAAATGCAGCGTTTCGTGCGGGTCGTGCTCGGCCAGAAGGGATTGCAGCTGCCACAGATTAAATCAATCAGCACAGGTGGAGCCCATACAGGCCGACAGCACATAAATAGCAGACCCAAACCCCTCCCACAACCACACCCACTCCAATATGCTACCGGCAGGACTAGCGATGTTGGGCCTGGGGGACCAGATAGCACTGCAAGTACTACAACTACAAGAAGACGACGAACAACAACAGCTACAACAACCGGCCGCACAGAGGAGACGCAGGAGGAGAAGGAGGAGAAGGAGGGCAAGGCAGGGTCAGCAAGGCCCACAAGCACTGCCACTACCACCACGCAGGCAGCCCGCAATCCCACGCCTCCGAGCCAATCCGTTCAACCTCAGTGCTGAGCAGATCCACACCCTCTACCGTTTGGACCGGGACACCATAATCGCCATTGTGGACATGACACACGCTGACCTTGTGAGCAAGATAGATAGCCCAACCGCCATCCCACCCCTACTGAAGGTGGTGTCTGTACTGCACTTCCTGGCCACAGGCACCTACCAGCACACAGTCGGACAGTTGCATGGCATTTCACAGCCACTGTTCTCACGGACACTCTTCCAAGTGCTCGATGCCCTCCTGAAGCACGCCGACGACCACATCACACTACCACGCACGTACCAGGAGATTACCAACGCAAAAGTGGGATTCCATGCACTTGGCGGCATCCCGGGTTGCATTGGTGCCATCGACTGCACCCATGTTGAATTGGTTGTCCCACATGCCATGGAGGTCCAGTACCGCAACCGGAAACAATATCATTCAATCAATGTGCAAATGGTGTGTGACTCCAGCAAGATCTTTACGCATTGTTGTGCCCGATTTCCAGGGTCTACCCATGATTCTATGGTCCTGAGGAACACAAGAATACCACGCTACATGGAGCGACACGCAGGGCACAGATCCTGGCTACTCGGTTAGTCTCATTCCATGCATGACATCGTGGCCCATTTGATGCGTCAATGAGCTCGCAGGAAGGGGGGGGGGCTACTTAGCACTCACATTCCACTGACACCCTTTATTTGTCACATACAGGTGATGCCGGGTATCCACTGAAGAGATGGCTCCTTACACCAATCCGGAACCCACAGAACCAGCATGAGGAGGACTACAACCATGCACACTCACGTACCCGTGTAGTGATAGAACAGGCATTCGGCCTACTGAAGGCTCGTTTCCGCTGCCTCAGCAGGTCTGGCGGGGCACTCATGTACAGCCATGAGAAGGTTTCTAAGATGGTCATGGCATGTGTCATGCTGCACAACATGTGCGTACGTAGGAATGTGCCCATGCCCCCTGACGCTGAACTGCATGCACCTGAAGATGATCATGATGAGGGTGGGGATGTGGAGGCACCTCAAGGAGTCCATGAGGCACAGGATGCACGTGAAATCCGACAGAGCGTCATAGATGCATGCTTCTAGCAACCACGCATGGTGCCTATTACATGGAAAGGGGACCTGTGGCACTGTGTGTGTGTGTAGTACAGGCACATTGTGGACTGTACGCCTATGAAGGCCTCGTACGCAAAGATCAATGTCCACACATCTCATTGGATGATAATGATGTACTGTATTGCTAATGTGATTTGATTTATACACCCTATGGACCCGCCACCCAGTGAAGCCCAACACACCCCCTCCACCCTACTACCTCCCCCCCCAACTCCAGTGTCCAAATATGCATGCTGTCCGTGGGTAGACGCTATTGCAAGCCCCCTCTATGGGCATCAGGGGCACCCCTGCCCGTGGAGCGCAGGTTCCTGGCAGATCTGCGTTGGGGGCTGCCCTGGACGGAACTTGCCACGGATGATGTCTCTGCCTGCTCGCGTCCATGCATGTCTCTGAGGGTTTGTGAGAGCTCCATGAGCACACGCCGCACAGCGGCAAGTTCAGCACATACGTCTTTGGACGTTGCATGCAGTTCCCCCCTCAGGCTCTCGGTGCTTTTCTCCATTTGTGCTCTCAGGCTCTCGGTGCTTCTCTCCATTTGTGCTCTCAGGCTCTCGGTGCTTCTCTCCATTTCTCCCCTAAGGCTCTCACTACTTTTCTCTATTTGTGCCCTGAGTGTCTCAGTGGATGTTTCCATGGCTGCCCTGGAACCCCCGCATTCATTTGCATGGTCCTTGAGTAGCGTGGCCACTTCCTGCTGTTGCTCGATCAGCTGGTCGAGGGACTGTTGCCTCTGCTGGGCCATGGACATTTGCGGTGGTGTGACAGGGGGGCTGCTCAACACATGTTGCCTTGGCACAGGTCTTGTGGGGGTTGGCCAGTCGTCGTCTTCAGGGTGCCCCTGTGTGGTTTCGTCATGGTGTAGGGGATGGAACATGCAGGGGGATTGGGACAGGTCATGGATGGTGCCTACGTCGCCAGCACTGTTTTCCGTGTCGGAGCATGCTGGCATGACAGCTGTGTCACCTATGGTGCTGCTACCACCAGAAGCAGTGCCATCAGATACGTCCTTTGGGGGGACCTGTGGTGCTGGTGTTGTGGACTTGCTGGCTGCTGGGGTGCCTGTTGCAGTCCCCTCCAGTGTGCTGCCACTTGATTCCTGCTGCTGCCGTGTCTTGATCCTTGCACCTGAGGTGGAGGCTCTTGGGACGTTGGTCCTGGCCCTCTTTGCAGGTGTGCTGGTAGGGGTGTCCTGCAGCTCGTCGTTGGAATCGGACCCTGTGGTGGAGTAAAGAGGGGCGAGCGTTAGTTATGGGTCTGTGGGAATTGGAATGGCAACGTATCACATGCATTGGGGTGGTACATGAGGGTGATTTGGGTCAGGGCCTTGGAGGTGGTCTCATTTTTGTGTGGATTGAGGATGCATTCATTTGGCTGCCTGCAGTTAGGGGGTGCATGCTGCACATGTAGGGGGTGTTTTTGGCATTTTGATTAATTTGTTTATTTATTCTGACTTTTAGAGGGCGCTGTCAGGGCAAAGTATGTATTGCACTATGGGGTCACATGGTACTGCACATGTTCGTGCTTTGTGGATTTGGCATTGTTTCTCTTGGCCAACCTACCTGATTCTCCGGATGTCGGCACTCCTTTCTCCATCCCTCCGACTCCCTCTATGCTCTCCATTCCTATGGTGGAGGCGCAGATTTCCTCCCAGGGGGTCAACTTGATGGGCGATTCTGATCCTCCCCCGGTAGCTGTGGCGATGTTCCTGTTCGCAGAAAGTATGCTGCCTACGCGGATCCGCAGGTCGTCCCACCGCTTGCGACATTGCTGTGGCGTGCGGGGTGTTGTCCCCACCGCACTTACGCGCTGTGCCACCAGGGCCCATATGGCCTTCTTGTTGGCAAGGGCCGTCCTGGTCATTTGACTGGAGAAGACGACGGCGGCATTCTCCTGGAGGGTCTCGGTGAGCACGGTCAGTTCCTCACGGGAGAAGTGGACCTGCCGCTTGCGATCACACGCTTTCTTGGCTACCTTTCCCATATTTATTTTTTTAACTGGGGTTGCTAACGGGTTAGGATGTGTGTCAGGGTCGGATTTTTAATGGTTGTGTTGGGATTCGGATTTTATAGTTGTGCGGCGTGCTGTTTCCCGTTCCGGCCACATGCTTTTACTTCCGTTTCCGTATATTTACGGTGGCCGTAATTTGCGGTGCCCGCTCATTACGGTGACCGCTCATTACGGTGACCGCTAAGATGGGTGGCGGTATTGCACCTGGTGCAGCGTACGGCGGCGGTAAGGGCCGTTTTGTGGTCATTTCCGCCATCGCAGCCTTTCGGATTCCGCCATGGCGTAATGCTCGTGCCCGATGGGTCGGAATTAGCCGCACTTTGCTCCATCGTGCAATGGCGGAAACGCTATTTACGCTATGGCGGTCCGGTCTGTTGATTTCCGCAAGGGTCGTAATGAGGCCCTCTGTATTTTATTGTTCCATTGTACAGCGCCTTGGTGTAAAGCGCTCTATAAATAAATAAATCAATCAATCAATCAATCACTTGCCAACACCCGGCTGTTCGGGGCAGCAGATGACATTACTGCCCCAGGGACGGTGTCTTGGTCAGGGCAGCCCTGCGTGCCCCTACGGTTTTCCTCCGGTCCTGTTGGAAATCTTCCAAGGGCTCTTCAATTGTCAACGCAGCCTGCGCTGGCAGACCCTGAGCCTTGGTGGTGGTGTCCACAGCTGCAACTGCAGCTACCACTACCCTTGGGCCCATGGTAGTCGATGAAACGGACTGCCGAGTCACACGGGCGCCAGTGCCAGATGCAGAAGCTGCATCTACCAGAACCACAGGGGGTGGTGGCATGACTGCACCGACACATGGCACAATATCGTGCTCAAGTGGCGCACCCCTGCCTCTTCCCCCTCTGCGGCCACCTTGGACACCCTGGAGTCCCCCGACTCCCTGGTCACCCCGGCCACGTCCCTGACCACGCCCACCATGAGGAGTACGCCCAGCTGAGGCGCCCCTCACCTTTGGTGGCCTCCCAACCACGGCACAGATGTAGTAGTGCCAGCACAGATGGAGTAGTGCCAATGGGAGTTGTACACCACAATTGACCTGGGCAATTGGGGTGAAAGGGGTGGGATGCAAGATGTTAACAGACCCCCTGCACCTGCAAGACTGTATATGACCCCGGTGATGTAGTGACGGGTCACGCTACGCTCAGGCACACCAAAACTGCAGTAAAACCGTGCACGCAACCTACAGCCTACTTGCGTGGAATCAACCTCCCGCAGTATGCGGTGGCACCCAGTAACACGAAAAACGCGTAAGCTTGGGACACGCAGGCTACTATGACCTCTAAAACAGGTGCGATACACAGGGGCACCCGCAGTGGGAAAAATAGCGTGCGCGACTCACCGTCTGACTAGCGTGATAATGAAAAACACGCGTAGCCAATACCCCCGCCAAAAGAAGAGATACGTCCTCGATCGCTGTGAAGATGTGATGGCGCGCGAAACAACACAAAGCAGCTACACACGTCGGTCTCCACGAAAGGCACGTAAAGCGAACTTCTGGCCCCGCTCACCTTTAACCCGTGCTGAGGGAAACACCTGCGCGCGTCACGTCACTTATGCGCGTAGGCCCTTTCCTCGGATTACACGCATTCACACGCCGACGTGCAGTTTTTTCACGCGCGCTGAACCACTAGGCCCACGTCATGAGGGAAACACCCACGGGCATAACGCCAGAGAAGCGCTTACGCGCTAAGGGCCTTTGGTCCAATGAAAACGTGTATGTGTGCTGACGCGCTTACACGCTAAGGGCCTTTCCTCCAATTACACGCTGACGTGCAATTTCTTCACGTGCCAAATCACTCCGTATCAAGCTGACCACGCGAAAACACACAGAAGACCACGCTCCTGCCTAGAAGGCCGAATTACTGCCCCCCAGATCCCCGAGCATTCTCCCACCTGCAATCTGCTGCTGCCTGCTGCCCACGTGCCTTGCCATTTGCTGCCTGCACGTCAGCCAGTGGTGCAGTTGCTGTGACCGCCCCTGCTGGAATGGAAGACTCCCGACTGGGATTCCATCGCTCCACATCCCAGCCCCAGGACCCAGTTGCCAACCCACTCCTGCCTCTGGGGTTGCCATGTCCAGCACAACACCATCTGGCATCACTGGATACCCCCAGCCAGAGAGGCAGAGGGCCACCAGCTTCAGTGCCAGGGAAGTTGGTGTCCTGGTGGAGCAAGTCCTGGGGCAGTATGATGCCCTCTTTTGAAGTTTGCGCACCGACAATGAAGGACGGACCAGGATCTGGATGGACATCATGACTGCCATCAACGCAGAGGGGGTGGCAGTCTGCGATTTACATTATGTCAAGAAGCGCTAGGAGGACTTCAGGTCCAGGACCCTCAACAAGGCCCAGCGCCTCCCGAAGGCAGCGGATGCCAAGGGGCGCCGGGGCCAGCTGTCGGACCACCAAATGAGGGTCCTGGAACGCATATGCCCAACGCTCCACGTCCAGATCCCTGAGAGGCAGACCTGTCTGGAGTCGAGCGGTAAGTGTACATGCAGGGTGATTGGATGCTGTGCGTGTCATGGTGTGCCAGTAGTGTGCAGGTTGCACATGTGTTTTTGTAGGGCCATATAGGGATGTGTATGAACATGGGCGTGAGGCTGCCACATGTGTGTCCTCTCAGGTGTGAGACACATTGATGGTGTATGTGTTGGTAAGCATGCTGGACAAATGCAGGTGTGGAAGCACACATGTTTGAATTTCTGTGTATGTACATTGGCATGGTTGTGGCATGGATGGTGGTTCCTAATGCATGTATCTGCACTGTGTACATGTGCATGTGAGTGTATTTGACAAGTGTGCAACTGTGATGCAACATGGAAGCATGTGACACTGATATGTAGAAGGCTGAATGGCAGATCTGACATGTATGGCGATCTCATCACTGCAACAGTTGGAGGAGATGTAGACATGCATGTAAGTGTGGTGGTGTGTGTGCATGTCTACTGCACTCCCTGTGTTTCATGTGATGTCTGGCTCACCTTTGGATGCTCATGCTGTTGTATGTGTATGGATGGTGCTGGCTGTTGTGATATGGCTGTGGAATTGCTCATGTCTGTGAGTTGAAATGACATGTGTGTTGGGGATTGTGATGCCATGTCTGAAGTTTGACACTGCCACTCATGTGCAACTGTCATGTGTGTATCAGTCCATTGTACAGTGCCCTGATGCCTGTGTCCTATCTCTCCCTGTCTGCAGCGTCAACTGATGAAGAGGGCGGAGAGGGTGCTGTGGAGCACAGCGGCAGGGATCACACCATCAGCCGGAGATGCAAGGCCCGGCTCCCCTCCCAGCTTGTCATCTCGTCAGGGAGTGGGGAGTCCGGTGCCGCGTCCCAGGCCGCAGCTGCCAAAGGTAGGTCCAAGAGGCGGAGGTCAGAGTTGGACTCCTCGGCAGCAGAAGGGGCAGCTGAGACCCCACAGGGTCCGACAGAGGAAGATGGCACGGAGTCATCCAGGGGGGCAATAGGGAAGGGCCAATGTTCAATGGGGAATTACTGCCCCGCCAACCTTGGAATGGGGTGGTAATTCCCCATTGAACATTGGCGGACTCGTTACGATACCGGCACCAACCATGGTGCTAATAGCGCCATGGTTTAGCGCCAGTATCGTAATGAGGGCCTTTGTATTTACTTTACAGTACTTTCGATAAGCACGAGAGTAATAGACAAACGAACAGGAGTGATTATGTTTGGTGGTAATACAAGGTGAGTAATGACCTGACTACCAACACGAATATGCAGCCGTCACATTTCGATCATGCTTAAGAAAAATGTATACACCTCGTTGTAAGCATGCATCATTCATGTTTTCTTTTTGAGTAAGAAAAATGCATGCACATTGTTGTAAGTACAACCATGCAACCGTCATGTTTTAATTATGTGTAAGCACGAATATATGTACCGCTCTAGTACACTGGTTGGTTGGCCACACAAGTGACATCTGCAGTATGTAAAACAAGTTTCTACCTGTCTGGTTCCCCAGACATTATCTCTGACACACCAACCAGACCTGTGCTGGCACACCAACCAGCCCTGTGGAAGCATTTGCCTCCACGATCATCCACGTGCTCTCATTGGCTCCCTCACATCCAATGAGTGTACTTCTCACCTTACAGCAACCACTTCACACTGAGGACCCCGCAGTGACGCTTGCACCAGTCCTTTCACTGTTAGTTTCGCCCAGTGGACCGCCGCTCGATCCTTTCTTTTTGTGCAGCACTTATCTCGCCCTGGAGGGTCTTGCACTATGCGGCCTCTTTAGACTTGCAAACCGATCTTTTGAATCACAATACTTTTAGAATTAGACCTCGAGGCACCATCACTCATGGCTGCATTTCTGAGCCTTTTGTTTTGATACAACAATCAGACCTCGAGGCACCCTCACGCTAAATACATCCACACGATCCCACCAGATTGCGGTTACCTCAATATGCTTGGACAGCTCACTACGCGCCCTCGAACATTAGCAAAAACGTGCCACTGTACCCAATAATGTGTCACAACCACTCTGCGACCAAAATCAAATGATTTAGCATGACAGCCCTGTTCAAATGGATACTCGTAGATATATTCGGATACATTCTTGCACGTCATCAGCCGGGCATCACCACTCAGCCCACTTTTGACCATGAACCACGCACAGTATTATCTCTATGTTGTTTCATAGTGCACCAGACACTACACCTCCAGGCACCCTGCCTCACTCCATCAGTGGCAGACCACCACCCAAAGCCTGCACCTTACCAACCAATGGATTGTGCTTTCTTTATGGACACCTCAGCGGTATTTGAGCCCATCGAGATGTCGTCCCGCGCAACACACCGTGTTGAGGCACAACATCTTTCACACCACCAACCATCAGCACAAGAACCCACTAATGAGTCCGCTCGTCCAATGGGTACCTTGACCCCGTTCTGGTTTTGTTCCATTTGACGACTGGAACCACGACCAATTGAGACCACCAACGTATCGGACCGCCATTATGCCTCATGGTCCATACTTGTTTCCCCTTAGATTTGGGACCTACATAGGCTCACTCTCCGGCTCGCAGGACCCTGAGACTACACCGGCCTACAGGAATCTGCAGCCTTTTCTTAGTGCATTACACACCCACAATCCAGAAACCATACAGGATTGTTTACAGCACCCTACTGCTACTGCAACAACAGGTAAGCTGTCCACTGATACACAATGTGATGTATAATCATGGCACCACCAAGCCGTATTCAGTATTTTTCTTGAATCACTCAACAATTTCCCGAGATCCTTACAGCCCTTATCTCTTCCACAGACAATACGGACAACACCGCTACCGGTGTCTATCCTGATGAAGGCCAACACACAGACAGGCTCCAATCAAGCCTGAATTGGCCGAAACACACCCGTGTTGATCCCCTGTGACACAACTGTGAAACCCCCTTCTCGTGTATGTCCTGTAGAAACTGTTGTGTACACCCTGTGTTAACCACGCCCTGGACTACTCCCCGTCCCGGGTGCACCGTGTTCAACTGTAGGTCTTTCCTACCATCATATGTGACTGTGCCCTTATGTGGACATTTTGTACCTCAACATCACAGAGGTTGATACTCACCTTGTATTACCACCAAATATAATCACTCCTGTTTGTTTGTCTATTACTCTTGTGCTTATCAAAAGTACTGTAAAGTAAATACAAAGTCACCAAAAATATTCTGTGTTGTTTTGAAATAAATGTGTATGTTCAGAACCACACAACTGCTTATAGGATCTCTCATCCTGATTATTTTTGATATTTATACATGTGCCCACCTGGGTATATCAGGACCCCGCCAGGGACCCTAATTTTTTCTTGTGTGTGTAAAAAGAAATTAAATAGCAGATAGGTTTGGAAGCGACAGTTGATTATAGCAGATGGGAAAAATGACAGTAAGTTTATTTTATAAGTTATACAAGCTAAACGTCAGTTAATCTGTTTATATGAATGTATAAGAATTGTACATGTACTATAGAGAAAATATGCACACCTGTAGTGTGTGTTCATGCATATGGATATGCATGCAGCTGCAAGTAGGAATCTTGGAGACGTGTACAGTATTTCTTGTAGAAGGTGCTTTCCAATGATATGACACTTGTACTCAGAGTGATTAACAGTACATATGAAGTGCTGATCTATGATGACAGAGTTAGATGTAGAGGTCTTGGATGTGATTGGTTGTGTGACTGCTTAGCTATATCCAATGAGGGAATGGCACAGAGAGTGAAATGGAAATGGTAGGACTGTCCATGTTACGATATGTCCACGGACATGGCGGTAGCCCGCGGACATTGCGTGTTACATCCAGGGATTTTGGGGTGGGGAGGCATGCAAATGAGAAAGAGCAGAGCAAGGGATTGGTCAGTAAAGTTTAGTGGGTGTGTTGTACCAGGAGAGAGTTTGTCAGATATTATTTTTCCTGAGGGAAGAACAGATAGCAATAGCTGTGTGTTTCAGAAAACAGATTGTTTGGATTTTGGGAGACTCATCGATACATTGGTTGAAGGTGCATGCAGAAAGCTGTGGAGTAGCTGTAGATCTTGGATTCCCACATGTAGAAGTGCCCTGGCATGGAGTACTTGGAATGAAGTGGTTGGACTTGCTACCTCTCTGTGCTACTTTGGAGACAGAGCATCATCCAGACATAATTGTAATTCATTGTGGAGAGAACAGTTTAGGACATGTGTCTGGAATTCCTTTGAAATTTGAAATGAAAGAAGGACTTGGGAAGGTCATGGACATGTTTCCAAATTCTCAAGTAATTTTTTCTCGGATTGCGCAGAGACAAATCTGGCTGCGTTCTTCTTCATTTGGTCCACAAATGGAGAAAGCGAGGTGCAATGTAAATAAGGCTGTTCGTGCCTTTCTAAGAGATGTTGGCATGTCCTCCTTTCACAATGAAAATATTATGTTTCGTAGCACATACATTTTTCGCAGAGATGGAGTCCATCTTACTTATGCTGGCAATCAGATTTTTCTGAGAAATGTACAAAATGCATTGCAACCTTTTTTGGAATTACAGCATCCATTTTGTAGTAGGTGTTGAGCATTTCAAGTTTTTCAAACACAAACAAACACCACCAAAAGGCTCTTTTCAGAACCATCACTTCCTCCCAGACAAAACTGCAATGGTTATGATAGGGCAGCACCCCAAAATTTTAGAGGTTCGCGGGACTGTCCGCAGACTTCTAAAAAATACACAAGGCCCTGCTTCCTTTATTTTCACTTCTATTTTTAAACTGTGAAAGGCGGCTCTGAAAAGAGCCTTTTTTATTTTTGTTTTTTTATATATTTTTTGTTTTTTTACACAAGACACACTAGGAGAGGAGGGAAAAGGAGGGTAAGGGGGGACACCAACCACGGGGATAAGAAAGGGCGGGTGGAGAGAGGAAGATGTAGGGTGGGCCTTACTTAGATAGTGAGCAGGTCTTCTTGTGCTCTGAGACCAGAGTCTCAAAAGCACTTCGAAGTCTCTCCCCCTGCAGAGTACTGCTTCACAGTACATACACACAACTGTGACCCTCGAAAGGTAAGGGTCATCAGCATTGTGAATGGCCTGTGAGGCAGCTGGAGGAATACGCTGTCCCACAGGAGTGTCCCTTGTGGTGACAAGATCGGAAACGGAGGATGTAGTAGAGGAAGTCCACCTACTACACTCTTCGCAAGGTACAACCTTGCGAATGGCCCCAGCGTGAAACGACCTTGACCTTAGGTGATGCTTCATAGTAGTTGTACCAAAGCTGTACGAACCAAGCCACCCATGACTGAGCACCATTTTGCACTCTTTGCAGGTGACTTGATTCACACGCGCCTTAGGTCCGTTACCATGAATGGTAAATAACCGCCACACCCAAGACTCACGGCGAGTGCTGGTAGCAGGGACTTCCACTACCTCATTCTCATCATCTTCTTCATCCTCCACTGCATCCTCACTCCTGTTCCCCTCTTCAGGACCTTAGGGAGGTGGTGGTGGTGGAGGGGGTGGGGGTGGTGCTGAGGCAGATGTAGCACCAGGTGGCAGTAGTGCAGCACTGGATGCCATCAGGTTTCAGAAATAAATCTGGAAAATTGGCAGCAGAAAAGCACTATGTTCTGTAAGATAGCCAGAAACACAATGAGGATGAGGTCTGGGGTGTGGCCTTTTATAGGGGTGCTTGTGCGTAGTTCGCAGCCACCCGTGCTGTCCGTGGACAGATCGAACACCAATAAAAGGTTCAAAAAGTCCCCAAAAAAGTTTGTAGAAAGTCAAGATTACTGTCTGGGACTTGCTATGGTGATTTATTATTGAAAAATATTGTGGATTGCCTGAAAAGGTAGTTTTAAATTGTTCGGGGACATGAACAGTGCCCACAGTCAGAACACACGCTCAGCGTGGGCGCAGTCACATGATAGATTCGCGAACATGTCCACGAAGGGAAGCGGTGTCCGCAGGACACCAAATGCATGGGAACTGTTTTGCACATCCGCGTTGGTGTTCTACAGACACTGTTCGGGTCCTGAAACTAATTAAAAGTATGACACAAAAGTGAAACAAACAGTTACGAACAGGCGTTTGTTCTTAGAACAGTTTCAATCCGCTTGCAAACAATACGGACAGGCATAGCGTCCACAGAACACCCTCATTTTGTTGATTTACAAACATGTCAGGACACCGCGTGTGTTCTTAGAATGGTTTCAACTTGCTTGTGAACAATATGGACAGCGTCCTCAGGACACTCCCATTTTGATTATTTACGAACATTTCAGGATATTGCCTGTGTTCTTAGAACAGTTTCAACTCGCCTGTGAACAATACCGACAGCGTCCTCAGGACACCCCCATTTTGATTATTTACGAACAATTCAGGATATTGCCTGTGTTCTTAGAACAGTTTCAACTCGCCTACGAACAATAAGGATAGACATAGTGTCCTGAGGACACCCCCATTTTGTTTATTTACGAACATCCCGGAACACTTGATGTGTTCTTAGAACAGTTTCATCCTGCCTACGAACAGCACAGACAAGTCTAGCGTCCTCAGGACACCCTCATTTCATTTATTTATGAACTTTTCAGGATACCGCGTGTGTAGGTTTGATTATGGACATCCCGGACACCGAATGTGTTCTTAGAACAGTTTGGACCTGTTTGCGAACATTACCGACAGGCATAATGTTCTTAGAACATGTCCATTTTGGTTAATTGTGGATATCCCGGACATCTCGTGTGTTCTTATAACAGTTTCAACTTGTTAGCCAACAGTACGGACAGGTATAGTTTTCTTAGGACACCTCCATTTTCGTTTCTTCAGGGACATTCCGGAAATCTGCGCTGTCCGCGGACACCTCAACTGCTTTAAAAAAAAATTAAAAAACAAGAAATGAATTAGGGCACAGTATAATAATTTTACTTTATTATATATGGATGTTAAATTTATGACAGAGAAAGTGAAGCAGAAACTGAGACAAACACAGGAGAATTGGGGGTTTCAAGAGGATTAATATGAGGTGAAGAAGGGATGGAAGTTTCATCAAAACCTTTTTGTTCATGGAGAGGGTTTGGGGATAATTGACTAGGATATGGTGAGGGAGGACAGGTACATGTGGAACAATGGTATCTAGTTTTTTGTTTCAAGTGATCCTCCACAAAGTTTTTTAAACTGTTGACATTTTCCATGAGTAGGTCCATTTTTTCTTCCATGTACTGGAGAGTCTTATCCAATATTTCTTTTTGTTTACTATTTTCAATGTTTGTATGGTCTGTACAAAAAGAAAATGTATATGTTAAATGTACATAAAATAATATTTATTAATTGGTTTATATATAAAATTGTCTACCATTAGGTTCACTATCTTCAGACATTTCCTCATGTGGGAAATCCTCATCTAGCCATTTCAGAGTACTAGACATTTCTGAGAGAAAAAAAAAAATAATATCACTTTCTTTGTATCTAATACAGAAATTTTAGAAATATATGAGTAAACTGAAGTACACTTACTAGCTTCTGGTAAGGTGTGTTCTTACTGTTCTGTAGATCTGCTGTTGCTCTTAGTTGTGGAGTTTCTGTGAGGTAATCATGTTGGAAGCCTATCTTTTTTCTTTTGGTATATTCCATTTTAGAACATGTTGTATTTAAATGAATGGTTGATGTGTTATATATATGGTTTAAACTTCTTATTTATTACTACATATAATGTGTATGTCTGCTTGTTTGTGAATTTGTAAAATGTTCATATGTTATGATATAACAATAAAACATACCCCCCAGACTTTTTGGGTAGTGCTGCTGTTGTCCGCACATGTCCGCAGACA
This sequence comes from Ambystoma mexicanum, assembly GCF_040938575.1. Taxonomy (NCBI): domain Eukaryota; kingdom Metazoa; phylum Chordata; class Amphibia; order Caudata; family Ambystomatidae; genus Ambystoma; species Ambystoma mexicanum. The sequence continues at coordinate 1,351,629,962 of NC_090931.1, forward strand.
TTAGAAGAGTTTGCGGACATCAAATTCAGTACAGGGGTTCAGTATGTTCCATGTTACATGTACATAAAGTCAGAGATATTATGGTTAAGTTGCGCTACTAAACGGTGGTCAGTCATAATCCCGAATTCAGAATCCCGAGAAAAAAAAATCTCGAATATAAAAGGCCGAAGAAAAAAAATATCGAATGTTCGTATCTTTTTTTTGGGCTCTAGTTATATAAATAAAATAAGTAAAAACGTCATTAAAAAAATTTGATATTTTTTTTTTCGGCCTTTTTTATTCGAGATTTTTTTTCTCAGGATTTCTAAATTCAGGATTATGACTATAAACCCTACTAAACAACTATGAAATTCATTAAAAAAAAAACGTTGTTAAAGGGACGTTATGGTTCCAAGTAAAACCGAAAAACCCCTGAAATTCGCCAGTTATGGTAAGTTAAACAACCATAACTCGCGCCACCACTGTGCACTGCTAAGACTAACACCCAGGACATCAAAGATTACATCACAAATGTCATTGATGAGATCACTGATGACATCACATGTGCATTTACTTTTCATAAAAAAGTCTGTGCAATGCATTCTTATTATAATGTTCACAAAAAAGTGTCAAGAATCATTTGCATAAATATCATGAGCTACTTAGTGCATTAATCATTACATTGATATAAATACATTCTATTATAAATTCTATCAAGTATACTAACATACTCATGTAGAAACATACACATTGTTTGCAACATACATGATGGAAGTGTAATATACATAATTTTTGCGATATTCAATACTGAAATGATAACTACTTTCTTATTACAGTTTTGCATACTATTACACATGTAATGAGTAGCTAATAAAACCTACTTACTACAGACAAAACAAAAATAAATAACAACACATACAAATATGAGTATATACATGGAAAGTGACATAAGCAAAAAAACAATAGCAGTAGCAGAAAGTGTTCATAACCTAACTAATTATCTTTTTGTAGAGAAATGATTATTCTGTTTCAAAGGTGCAACTTACCCTATGTATCACATGATGTGACTGCACCCTAAAGAAAGTAGTGTGAGTAAACTGTGTACAAATATGAATATATACAGGGAAAGTATAGTAATAAAAAGAAAAAATATCAAAAGTTCTGATAACCCAAATGATTATCTTAATGCCCAGAAGTAATTGCAGTCTTTCAAGCCTATGTCTTCCATTATGTATATGTTTCATATGATATGACTGGACACTAAGAGAATTACTGTAAAAAAAAAAAAAAACTTGAGGGATAACTCTACTAATATAGTACCTTTTTAATTGTTATTTCCTGCCTCCTACTGAAGAAAACCATGTGTCCTAGTTATGTCAGTATAGGAATGAAGGGGGAGCCAGACATGTGATGTCATCAGTGATGTCATCAATAACATTTGTGATGTCATCTTTGATGTCCTGGGTGTTAGTCTTAGCAGTGCACAGTGGTGGCGCGAGTTATGGTTGTTTAAGTTACCATAACTGGCGAATTTCAGGGGTTTTTCGGTTTTACTTGGAACCATAACGTCCCTTTAACAAAGTTTTTTAAATTAAATATATATATATATATATTTATATATATATATATATATATATATATATATATATATATATATATATATATACATATATATACACACATTTTCTTTGCCATTAAAACACACATTAGCATTTACACATTTCTTACTGATAGCCTTTCAATTAATTCCTTTAATAAAACCTTTTAGTAGGTATAGACCTAATTTTTCTGACATTCACTTTTCTAATTTTATTCTTTTAACTCGTATTATAATGCAGCAAGATAATCGGAAAAGATAAGTGGAGAGAAAGACATGGAAAGATAGTAAGAGACAGAAAGAGAGACATACATCGCACACTTCTTTAAAATCATTTTATGTACATTGCTCATTTGTGTATATTTTCTTTTTTCATGCTCTTTTCAATCTTTTCATTTTGCCTGTTTTCCACTTTCTCATTTTGTGCTTTATGTTCCTCTTCTCTATTTTAGGGAATTGAGGCTTCTTGGCTCGGCTGTTGTTCACTTTGGGGTGTTGTACTATTGTCTACCCTCCTCACATCTCAGAGATGCACCCACTACTTCAACCCCTTAACATTTACAGCAGTGGGGGTGCAATAAATTACCTTGTATTGGCCATTAATTTTCTCAAGGCATTAACTGTCCTGTGGGGCTTTCTTGTGCTGGCAGTGTTTTATCTGTTTCATTATCCTGTGTAAATGGGGGTGCTATTTGCTTTGCTATACTTCGCACTGCACGTGTCAGTTGGGTAAGGTATTCCTTAAATTTATCCCCTAGCACTGTAGCTCTTCTCACTGGGGATAGTGGCGTATGTATGCGCCGTCCCGTCGCTATTTCGTGCGGCCTGAAATGATGATCCTTACTCGGTTGTGTTCTGAGTCGGAATAGTGCTAGGGGCAAGCAATACATCCAGTTCTTTTTAAGTGTGTTGCATAATTTTGACAATTTACTCCTGAGCAGGCTGTTGATTTTTTTACCACCCCATTAGCTTGCAGGTGATAAATCAAACACCATTTGTGTTTTACCCCTAACAAAGTGGTCACCTCCTTGAAGAGGTTGTTTACAAAATGGGTGCTGTTATCTGACCTGATCACATCGCATATACCGCACCTGGAGAAAACTTCACCTACCAAGAACTTTGCTGTGCATTTTGCGTCGGGGTGGGTACATAGTCCAGCTTTGACCCACCGTGAGAAGGGGCAAACTATTCCAATGAGTTTTCTTGCCCTGTTATATATTTCTCCCATATCTGCATAGTCAATGTGGAGCTCTCTGTAAGGTTCTACAGGGCGTGGCAGTGTTCCTCGTAATGTCCTGAGTGTCATACCTGAATTGTATGTTTGGCATATCGTGCATTCTATTGTTAATTTGGATAAGTGCTCCTGTAAATTGTGGACAAACAATTGTTCCTGAATGTCTTCTGCAATATGATGTTTTGTTATATGCGTCGGAATATGTAGTTGTTGAAAAGTTATTTGTAATAATACCACGGGCATGACTACTTTTCCTGTCATTTCCTGTCGCCATATTAAATCTGTGGGTGACTGTCTGCATCCTCTTTTTCCCCATAATTCTTGCTCTTCTGGTGGTGCACGTCTTTGTAACACTATTATTTTTAGTGTGCGGGTGCAGTAGTACCCTGCCCCTTGCGCTTCTTGGTTTTGTGTTTTTACAATGCAATCTAGCTGTTGGGGGACATTAAAGTAGGCTACTTCTTTCATGGCTGTGTCCGCTGGCGCGTTCCTGAGGGAGATTACGTCCATGTTGTTAGTGTGTGCCTGGCACTTTACCAACGCTACCACTGACGGTTCCACTAGTGCCTCAATCAAACCATTCAATAGTGCTGCATATTGTACAGGCGAGCCATCTGCCCTCCTGAACCCTCTTCTTCGCCATTGTGATGTACGAGGATTCAATTCAGCACTACCGCTAAGTTGACGCCTAGTCTAAAATACTGAATGAAAACCCTTATTGATATATCTTTAGGTCCAGTTCATGCGTTCTGGATGACGACCCTTGTATAACACCCCTCTCTTGGAATCCCCCTGACCCCACTGAGCCAAGAAGGAGTTCTGTTTTGCAAGTTTAAAAGGTTTATTTGATAAATTAAAATATAGATATCACACTTTATAATAAATTAATAATTGAATATCACACTTAATCTGATATGGTAGATATTAACAACGGAGAATCTGGCACTAGCACACTTCTTTATAATGACTAATGAGTTGACATGAAATGGATAAGGTAGCACACTGGTAAATAGGAACCAAAAGTATAATGTGGTAGAGGATGCTTTATGTAAGCTCAGGTGGATGCAATATTCAATGAATGCAGTACAGAAAATAATCAATATGATTTCAACCAAACAATGTAATCACTTTTCTCTGGCTATTCCCTCCCCCCCTTGATGCAAGGCAAGGAAATGGAAGGAAAACACACAGTTCTCAAAGATGCAATCAACTGTAATTAGTTCAATCCCCCCCCAAGCTTAGGCAACAGAAAACAGATAGGAGTTTTGAAATCACAGGCCCAAATTACTTTGATATGTGCTAGCAATGGATGAGAAATATGCTGGAAACGCTTTGAATTCCCTTTCAGAGGTTCAGGATGAGTGGTATCTAGTTAATATTAGTCCAGGCTCACACTAGCAATGATGCAGGAATGATTAGCAGGTGAAACAAATTTCTGGCAAATGAAATCAGGCAGCAGCAGTTTTTTTTACATGTGAAGAAATTTGCAAATCGCGGCAAAATTCGCGGATGCGCCGAGCGCTATTACAGAGGAATCCTAGGGTCCTAGGAAAGCCTGGGATCTCAGCTTCCAAATAAAAGTTATTGCAAGTCTCTAGCCCAAACGGTTGCGGAGATATGAGCAAATTAGTAAAGGTCGTTTTTGGTTTTGTAAATTTTAAACGCACACTTTTTCAAAATGACAAGTGACAAAGTTTTGCAGCTAGAATGACAGGTGACAGCTAGGAGGCAGTTCTACTTAGGTTAAATAAATTGAATTAGATGAATTTAAACTAAGAGATTGGTTCTACACAGTTCTGCTGGGTACTCACACTATATTCTTGAATTAAATGGGCCTCCTCACGGATCTGGTCAGGGTTTTAGACTGGACTCTGGTCTGGTCTGGTCTGGCCTCTGCTCTGGATAGATTGAAGTCTCTAGTTTGGCTTTCTGGAGTTTGATGGAGGTAAGTATGGATTTTTCCGGCAGGGCTTCCAGCGGCAGATGAAATTGAATGTCTCTATGTGTCCTGACTCTCTGCTTTTATCTGTTTCTTGAGAATGGGTGTGTGTGTTGCATCACTAGACTTGCCCCTCTCACCTGTCATTGGTCAAATTTTCATTCCTTACTTGATTGGGGGAATGAAATGAAGTGTCATCATGATGAGGTCTGTTTATGATACAGAGAACCCACCCCTGTCAACTTTACACACAATCTATATCTGACCTAAAAACATATTTGCACAGGTACACATTTGTTTAAAATTACATATACATGGTGTGGCTGAATTTAGCCATGTCTATGTCCAAATCTGCTCATTCTAGGAGCTCGCATTCAAAGAGTGTACATAATTGACTTTTTAACTGCTTTTTCAATTTCCGACATGGACCCAACTTTACATACATGTGTGCAGGGGGTAGGGACATTAACTGATGAAGTTTCAGATTTTTAACATGCACACATTTAGAGTAATATCCACTTTTCCGCTAAAACCCCCCTGAACATACCACCGGTTCCTACCACGTCTTAAACTGTGGGCAGAAAAATCACAAGAATTATGGTATCATTTATAAAATTTTCACATGTCCGCACTATGAGTTATCCACCTTTTTATAAAACCATATCCTTGCTGCAGGGGTGTGTCTTTTCAGGTCACATGGTACAGAAACCAGTCTTTCCAGTTTCTGCCAAGCCAGCTTGCTTCTCACAGGCAGTGCCCCTCCCAGCTTCTCCAGGAGGAAGCCACTTTTTACGACGTCTGTAATAAAAACCTTTGCCTGAGTGGAGAGGGCTTTGTTCAGTCTCTGGCAGAGCACAGGAAATTCAATTATCAGATAGGTGGCATATCCTTAGTGTGGGCAGCAAAAGGAACATTGGCCTGGGAACATAGTTGTGACTCAAGTTTCACTCCTGATGAAGTTTAGTTGCTAGGCAAAATCAAGTTCCTTAAGCCAGACCTTCAGCTAACTTTTTGTTGCTTTTAAAATAACTTGTAATTTTACACATGCAGCTAGAATGCTGATTCTAAGTGCAAAACTATGACATTTCAACAGTTACAAAGGCATGTGACACCAAGCATAGGTCACTCATTTAATTTAACATTTTCGATTTTGGTGGTTTTAAATCCAGTTTCATTTAGGCTTAAGCTGCTGACTCCATAGCATTTTTGTTATAAGCATTGTTTTTGGGCTCTTCATTTCCCAGATTTTGTAGGCCCACAAAACTCCATTCTGCCAAATGTCTGCTGGTGTTCAGTAAATATTTTGCACATGTTGCAAGGTTTGAAATAGGCATTTCGGCTTGCCTTCAGAAAAACACACAGTGGGTTTTAAAACGCCGGCTTTTGGATAGTGGTGAGTACTGGTACTGCACCCATTTTTGGGATTTTCTTGGATTAATGCATTCTAAACAGGAATGGTTCTTACATGGTAGTAAATCCTTGCTTAACATTGTTTTGATGGGGCTCCTTACAGTAAGATGGTTATGTGGAACCCCACAAAAAGGGTTGAATCTTTAAAGTGGTCCAATGAGTCACGATTTCAGCAACTTTTGACATCAGTAACAGTGGATTTTGTTAACAAAGACCTTCCTTTACACTGGTGGGTGGCAAGTTAGGTAACCATTTTGGTGTGCGCACAACTGCGCAGCTTCCCTGGATTTCGGCGCACATGTGGGTTTTCCGCCATCTTGAATTTCCTAAGCCCACAGCACCAAATGTTGTAGCAGGGTAGCTTAAACGTGGGTCAGGACACCCTACAGTGACAACCCGGAATGTACCGTCATTGTCACGTATGCCGAGTCAGAATAGATTGTCACTGCACATCCTTTAGCTGTACGTAATGCCTCAATTAGTGCAATCAATTCCGCTGCTTCTATATCATCCTCCAAGCCCTGCCCCTTGCCTTCTGAATTAGGTAAATCGCTGTATTGCAAGGTGAATTTGATGGCAATATTATACCTTGTTGTAATAATGCATTTATAGTTTCTTTTACTCCTTCCTCTGCTTCTCTTGATAATGGGATTGCTTCACTCTAGGTTGGATTGCACCGGGTTTCAGCATTATTTTTATGGGCGTGACCTCTTGCAAAAACCCTACATCGTATGGGCCTCTCGTGCATAGTTCTGGCAGTACTTTTTCCATATCGTTATCAAATATTGTGTGTGGTGCACTAACGCTGGCCATGAGGGGGTTGTGTATTTTGCTGTGCTGAATCATAATGTCACAAGGTACACTAATTTCAATTATAATTTCCCCATCATTATCATTGTCAGTGAACAATTCCTCATCAGTCTAAACACGCAAAGCTACATGTGGATTTATGCACAGCACTGTTCTCCATTCGCATCCAAGTGTGTCCAGTCCCATTACCACAATACGTTTGCTTGAAACTTGCACCCCTTCAAAATCAATAGACATTATTGTACTCGGTACAACATCTGAGTTCACAAAGGGGCGGAACACAAAATCAGATGGCACTCTCCATTCTTTTTGTTTTATCTCGGGCACCTCTCTAGCAAGTACCCGTATTCCATAAATTAACATGGCTATATCTATGGGCACTCCCCTCACTGCTATTTCATTTGTCATAGTACTTATCATTAACATAGCTCCTACTGGGCATACCCCTGGTGTGGAGAACACTATCCCTCTTTCTGTGAAGGAGAGGGTCAAATTCAATTTGCTCAGGAGGTCCCGTCCTAACAAATTTATTGGTGAGTCTTCATGATATAGTAGAGGTGCTTGCATGGTCTTTCCCCCCGTTATATCTAAACCTTTTGTGTAAGGAACTTTCAAAATAGCCCCAGAAAACCCCTGCATTTCCAAAAATGTTCCTGAGAGCAGGAACTGGCCTTCCTTGGTTTACGATTTTTCAGCTCCCGAATCCACCATGAAGATGAACTGTTTGCTACCTATCTCTGCACCCACCATAGATAGGTAATAAACAGATAGAGATAGAAGTGGTTCCTCTTCTGCACGTAGGGTAGTTGATAGGACTGGACAGGCAAGTGCTTTCTGTGGGCTGTCCTAGTCTGGGTATGTCTCTGTTCTGGGTACTGAGAAGATATTGTCTCCTACCACTGCTGTGCCACGGAATGGTGCCGGTGCACCATTGGCAGTTGTTGCAAAAATGTTAGTGTTTACGTTTCCCATCGTGTTCTGGCGTGCTGTCTGTTGTTGCATACCTTGCTGCTGAGGTTGCTGTCTGGGTGGCATTTGTTGTGCTCTCTGCGGTTACTCATTATAGCACTGTACATGTTGCCCACTCCCACCCATTGGTAACCCATAGGGACTTCCTATATGGGGGTGACCAAATTGTTGCTCATTTCCCATGGGAAGCGGCCCTTGGTAATATCCCATCGGTGGCATCTGGAATTCTCTGGAAAAATGTCCCCACCTCCCACAATTCCAGCATAACCCTTGGTGTCCTCCCCTCATTCCTTCTCCTCCAAACCCTCTATTTCCCTTCCCCCAAATCCTCTTCTCTCTCCCCGATATGCACTTCGTCCTCTTGCGGGTCTGCCCTGCCATTGGTGTCCTTCGTATTGCTCCTCTCCCACCCATTGCTCTTGTCCGTTTGCAGACCAAGTTGATGCCATCCTTGCTGGTGTATTTCCTGACCCCTCCTCTACTTCCCCCTGACTTTCAGTGGGTAGTGCTGAATTGATTGCCACAACCTTCACTAATTTATTCTGAACCAACTTTGCTTCATCTGCCAACCTTCCCTGTACTATCTCCTTTTCTCTCTCTTTGATCCTCCTACAATGCTGTACTATTATTCTCTGAATCTTGGGCCACCCTTTGGCTGCTATTTTATCCAAGGCCTTCTGTACCTACTTTGGGATGCCTTGCTTAATTATAAAGTAAAAAAGGGCGGTGGATTGGTCCCATGCCATGCCTGTTTCTGATCTCCACATGTCCTGCACTCGAAGGATGAATTGCGTAGACTCTTCCTCCTCTCCCATCGTGCATTGCATTACTAAATGCAAGTCTGGGGTGTCTGGGAAGGTTCTCGGCAATGCATCCCACACTTGCTCCCTCACATTGTTAAATGACGATACATCATGGCAGTTACAGTTTATTGATACTCCCGGGAAAATGGCCTTCACCCACACCCCATCTGCTTGAACTCCAACGGCAGACACTAATGAACTTTTTACATCCCGTATAGCCAAGGATACTCCTGCTGTGTTCTTTTTGAATGCATGTGTCCACTTCCCCGCCCCACCCGAAAGTGGAGCGAGCAGTTTCAACAAGTTATTTCAGTCCATCTGTGCCCATGGTATATAGTGGGGTCTCCCTGCTCCCTTGTATCAGAGGCATCTGTAGTTTGGCCTTAACTCCTTTTTTACTTACCGTTACCTTCTTTGCTTTGCCTAACAACATGTTTCCTACTCTTTGCCTCAGTTTCCCTTGCCATCTTGGGAGCCCTCCCCATCCTCTGGGTCCTCCAATGATGGAAGTGAAAATCCTGCTTCTGCTACCCCTTCTGAATATACCTCTAGATCCCTCCATACTTCATCTATCTCCCTATCTGAATCTTTCTCTCCTTGTCCCTCTCCTGCCTGGGCATCTGCGGTTTCTGCTCGCACTATTCTTATTGGTTTGTCATTTAAATGGAAGAAGAACTCTCCTGATTGCCACTCATTTTCTGGTCACTTAGGCACATTTCCCTGTGGTGGCGGGGAGGGTGTAGACCCCCTGCCATGCTGAGTGGAGGCGTCAAATCACTAGCTACACTGGGTGGTACCTCTCCTCCCCCAGGCAACATCTTTCCCCTATCACACAGTGCTCGTAGTAGTGCTATTTCCATTTGTGAACTGGCAAGTTGTCTTTCTAAATCCCCAGTAAGCTGTGCTATGTCTACCAGAGGGGCACTATTGGGCCTGTATATCCTTCTTGGATCATAAGGTGGTGGGGCCATGGCAGCTGGAGTTGTCAGGGCACTCGGTGCAGGCACATACCTGGGATCACTGTATCCAGCAGCGGTCCTCGTTAATAATGGGTAAAGCCTGGTGAGGTCATTTTCTCCTGTTTTTACTGTACACTCCTCCGCGGTTACTCCCTCCTCTCCCGTCGGGGATGTAGGCCCTTCCGAGGACACTTCCTTATTTGCGTCACTGCTCGGGGATGTTTCTTCAAACATCCTCCATAAATCTAGAATTTCACATCTGTTTTGCAGTTGCTTACCTCGGTACTTTGCTAACAAGCGGGTTGCTACAAGATCTATCACTCTTTTCTCGAGCGACCATCCTTCCGGCCATATTTGGGACGAGCCCACTACTTTTATCTCTGTAAGCCATTGTTCATGGTATTTCTTTATTTTTTCACTGTACATTGGGAGGTGTTGAAAAACATGTGCTAATGGTGTATTCCCTCCCATGACGTCTTGTCCCAATTGTCTGTGTTTCTCACTCTTATACTTGGTGTATTACACAATGCAACTTAAAAAAAAACCTTTTCAGTACCCTTTTCAATACCTTTTGACCCGCACCAAGTTGAATGTCAGTAACCTTTTTTATTTACTTACACCTTGTTTCAGGAACCTCAAAACACATTTTTCATCAATGCTTATTTTATAAATAACATAGACACATACTTGCTTTGTTGACAGTCCAACACAATTCACTTCAACAACATTGAACATGTAACATGTACTAGCCTCTGGTGTGAATCGTCCCTTTATTCTGTTTTAGTCTCTTATTTCTTATTCTTATTTTCTCATTCACTCCCCATCTCTGAGCCCCTTTAGGCTGCCTCCTTGAAGAATTCTGCTCACACGGAAAAAGAATATTCTAAATTACTACACAGAGCCTACTAAATATATGAGACTCCTACATTTTTTTCTGTATATCTACTTATATCCTACACTGGTCGAGACAATGCTACGTGGTGCCGCCTTCTACCCACCTTTGGAGCTAGGATCCCGTATTCCTTTTTATATTTTAATCCACAACAACCTAATGGCCATATAAAGGATAGAGAAGAAAAGCCTAACAGTTTCACTCACACAGTCCCTAACACCCACATTTCAATTCCCCCTATTCTCTCGCCCTTATCTTTACACCAACTATTTTGAAATTTTGCCCCTCACTTGAGAATCTCACAACCAGTACCCACGTGTCCGAGGTGGTCCAAGAGCCTCTGTTCATGGTCTATCTACAATTGGGCTGCACCCCAACCAAGTTGTGACCCGCCTCAGCGAGCAGTTGGGTATTTGCAAAGATGACCGGGACCCTTGGAACCTTTCTGTTTGTGCGCACACTTGTCGACCGCAGAGGCAATGGTTTTGCTGGGGACATCCCGGATCTCGCCGCACGGCACAGGGGCCTCTCTCAGCACACCCTTCTCAATCATGTCACAGGGTCACCAAATGTAAAGGCTCACTCCCCGACTTACCAATACAAACTTATAAGGTATAACACATCCCAGTAGGGAGTGAGACTAGGAGAACAGGTTGGAAGATTAATAGGTCTTTGTATAAAGTTGGCATCGAGAGAACGCTGCTGCCTCGAGAGTGCTCTGGCAAACATTACACGTACATGGAATTATAAAGTAGAACAGCCTCATTGATGAGGTCATTAACATAGGGTACAACATTAGTACAGGAGGAGCGATGTTACATATATTCCTGTAGACTGCCCAGTTGGCGGGGGGTGAGTGTCACGAGGTCCAGCTGCCTGTGTCCAGGAGGGGTGAGGGTTAAGTCACGGCGAGGTAGAGTTGATACTAACTAAGCTTGCATGAGAAACTACCACTAGACATGTAATAAATGACAATCCTTAATTCACCTTTGAGTAAATCTTTGCAAACCTATAAATTGCATTCACGTGATTATATCATCTTTCATTGAAACTTTTATGAGACACAGGGTTTAGGGGTTTTGTCCCTCGTGATAACCTGGTTGACTGGATGGGTCTTAGCACATCAAAGTAAGTGGGGAGTATAATGAAATACGTTAGTTTTATGACACAATATACTGTGACAGAGGTCTGAATTTAGTGGCGGCACTCTAGGGTGGGCCGCACAGCAGGGACACACGTCTGGTACATCAAGAGAATACCTTAGGAGGGCACAGGGTTACATTGGCAGTAATTTTCCAACAGCGGGGGTAAGAGGGTAGGAGCAGGTTTGTGGAGATGAATGAGCTACAAGTAATGGTTCGAGCCGGTTCACACACAGGACAGTGATCACAGAGGAAGAGCAATAGGATACAATTTACTATTTGTTTCAATTATTCCTGGCGCATCCATGAGAAAGGGATTTGTGAAGCTTTCAGACAGTGAAAGAAAAGGTGGAGGCCATGAGCGTGTTGTGTGCAGTGCTGCAGAGGGGAGAGAAGCCTTTTCTTAGTATCATAGTGCGGCCTAGTCCAAAGATGGAGTCGGGGGCACACAAAATGGAAAGCAAGTGTATCTCTCAATAGCCCCACCTATTCTCATGTTAGCATAAGGGCAATGGATGCATCCCCCGCTAGTGCGTGAGCAAGCGGTCTGTTTCGTGTGGAATGTATGAGGGGGGCCCAAACAGCCCTTCACTCTCACACAGAGGTTAAAAGTAAGGGTACATATGAGTTGTCTAGAACTAGGAGGCCATTAACCAAGGAAGAGAAGGTTATGAGATTTTGAAAATAATCTTTGTTTTGTACTGTGGAAGGAGTGGCCATTTTCTTGGTAAGTGCCCTTAGACCCCGAAGAGGTTCCCAGCACCACTGACCAAGGTACATCAGGTTGCCAACACCTTGCAAGCAGCGGTACCACATATTACAGTATATGTATCCTTGTTTTCTGAAGCCAAGTTGAAGGAATCAAGTTCTGTTGTAATTGATTCTGGTGCGACAGGCAATTTTATGGATTGGGACTAGTAAAGTCTTTAGAAATTCCCATTTTGAGAAAGGAGATTGTGGATCAGGTTTTGCGGTGGATGGTACTTCCCTCTCCGCAGGTCCTATTGCACATGATACTAATTCTCTATTCATGGAGTTGGCTAGCAGGCATAGGGAGGAGTTTTCTGTTGAACTGATTGATGCCCCACAACTGATGTTAATTTTGGGGATGCCTTGGCTCATGATGCACAAACCTAGAACTGACTAGAGTAGGCCGGTAGTGGAATTAAAATCTGGGTTTTGTGTAGAATTGCTTTCAGGGACAGGTTCAGAAAGACTTTTCAGAACAGGTGGGGTCAGTATCCTGTTTTCTGTCTGAAGAAGGAGCATCAAGTCGTCCCATTGGAGCGATTTTAAGGGAATTACTGGAGTGTTATTCAGATTTTTGGGATGTATTTGATGAGAGGATCACCAGGGAATTACCACTGCATATGACTTTTTTTATTGTAAGATTGAATTAGAACCTGGAGCAGTGTTGCCTAGTAGTATAGAAAAAGAAAATTATTATTTGAAAGAATATTTAGCTGAAAATCTGACAAAAGGGTTCATTGATCATTCCCAGTCACCAGCAGTTTCTCCTTTTTTTTCGTTCCAAAATCTGATGGAACTCTGAGAAATTGTATTGATTATAGAGCAGTTAACACGAGGACAGTAAAAACATGGTATGCTCTCCCTTTAATCTCTGAAATGTTGAATCAGATCGAGGGGGTGACAGTTTTTCCAAACTCGATCTGCGTGGAGTATATCATCTGGTCAGGTTACAGGAGGGGGACAAGTGGAAGGCAGCTTTCAAGAAAAGGTATGGATTGTGCGAGTACCAGGTGATGCCTTTTGGTCCTTGCAATGCTCCTGCGGCTTTCCAATTTTTTATTTTATAGTGCTTCTTGGGTATCTTGATTTATTTGTCATTGTGTACATAGATGATACATTCATTTTCTGTAAGGACTTGGTTAAACACCAGGTGCATGTGCGATTGGTGCTGCAGAAGCTTTGAGAAAATCACCTGTTTGCCAAATTAAAGAGGCAGTTCCATACAGACTCAGTTGGATTCTTGGGATTTGTTATTTCTCCTAATGGTCTGGAAATGAATCCTCAAGAAGTACAAGCAGTTAGAGACTGGCCATCGCCAACTAAGGTCAAGGAAGTGCAGAGTTTTCTAGGCTTTGGTTATTTTTACCAGAGGTTTATTGAGGGATTTTCTCGATTTATCACACCCATAACAAGACTGTTAAATAAGGGTGTAACATTTGTCTGGGATTCCGAAGCAGAGGAGGCATTTCAGTCCTTAAAAGAAGGTTTCATCTCTAGTCCAATTCTAATTCATCCGGACCCTTCAAAACCTTACTTTGTAGAGGCAGATGCTGCAAATTTAGCGATGGAAGTGGTGCTTTCTCAGAGATATGAAGTTATCAGTCAGTTACACCCAGTGTCTTTATTTTCTAAGAAGTGTTCTCTAACCGAAGAGAATTACACGATTTCGGATCGCAAACTCCTGGCAATCCAATTTGCATTCGAAGATTGGCAACATCTTGTTATAGGAGCCAGACATACAGTGACCGTGTTCACTGACCATTGTAACTTGTTATTCTTAAAATCTGCAAAAGCCCTTACACCTCGATAACTCAGATGGTCCTTGCTTTTTGCTGATTATGACTTCGTAGTGACTTTTAAACCAGGAAGCTTGAATGAAAAGGCAGGTGCATTGTCTGATCAGTTCCCGGGCAGAGAATTGAACTTGAGTAATGAACCTAAGTCCCTAATAGCTTCTGAATGTTTTTTCCTACCAGGCCCACAGAGGGAAGGAGAGATTCCGAGTGAAGTCGGCAAAGGAATGACTCCTGTTCCGATGAAGGATTGGATACGTCAGGACCCAAATCAAAACATATGGAATGGCCTACCCTTTAGAGATGACATGGTTTATTTGCATACAGTGGAACTTAGGGTCCTAAGGGAGTTCCATGATTTGGTTTTGTCTCGACATCCAGGTTTCTGGAAAACTTTGGAACTGGTGAGAAGAGAGTTTTGGTGGGAGATGAATTGGAAGGACACTCTGAACTTTGTGAAAACCTGTGCGGTGTGTGCGCGAGCGAAGTGTCAAGTTGGGAAAGCCGTTGGGGCTATTGGAGCCATGTGCCACTGTGTCCCTGGCATACCGTTTCTATGGATTTCATTTCTGACCTTCCACAGTATAAGGGGATAAGGGCTGTTCGTCCATTCTGGTTGTGGTGCATCTTCTGACAAAGGACGCTCATTTCATTCCGATTGAGGGAGAGGTTGCAGCAGAGAATTTGACCCATAACTTTCTGCAGGGTGTAGTTAGGTACCATGGCTTGCCTAGTCAAGTAATTTCTGACCGAGGCTCTCAATTAATTTCCAAGTTCTGGAGAGCTTTTTGATGGACACTGGAAACGGACGTTAGTTTTACTTCAGGTTAACATCCTGAGACTAATGCACAGGTGAAGAGTGTCAACCAAGAATTGGAAAAATACCACAGATGTTACCTTCAAAATGGGGATGAGTGGGTGATTTGGTTGGCAGAGTTTGCTTATAACAATTGTTGTAAAAATGCCTCTTCTATGTCCCCTTTTTATTTGGGGTGAGGGTTCCATCCTCGTTTTTTAAGTATTGAGGGTATGAGAGATTCTGATAATCCATCTGTAGAAGATCATTTGCAGGTTAGGAGGTCAAATTTGGAAAGAGCACAAAGAGTTTTGTCGAAAAGTAAGTTTAAGTACAAGAAATATACTAATGTGAAAAGGAAATCAGGGCCAGAATATAAGGTGGGATATGTTGTATGGCTTTCTACAAAAGAATATGAGAATTAAGGGCAGAAGTAAATCCAGTTCTTGATTTGTCAGCCCTTTTGAGATTGAGAGAATAATTCATCCGGTGGCTGTCAGGCTAAATTTGCCTGCAAGTTTAAAGGTTCATCCAACCTTTCATGTAAGTCTCTTAAAACCAGTGTGTTGGGGAACCAGGTGAGATGTGTCCTCTGCTGCCATTGTGCTGGAAGATTTGACTGAAGAATTTAAGGTTAAGGGAATCTTGGACTCCAGGAAGGTTAACGGAAGGTTTCAGTATCTGGTAGACTGAAAGGGGTATGGGCCGGAGGAGCATACTTGGGAAGATGTTTCAGATGTGCATGGACCTCAGCTAGTAGCTAGATTCCAGAGAAGATATCCTTGCAAGCCAAGCCCTAAGTCACATCTTCAGAGAGGGTACTGTCAGGGTTTTCCTGGATTCCTGTAATATATGTTGTTTTCTCTGTGGTTGGGTTTGGTTTTTTTGGCCTTAACTTTTATCTGCAGTGTGCGGACTGTCTCCCAAGCCAAGGTGGCGGTTCGTGTCTGGCACCCTGATTGGCTGCGGAGAGACAAAGGGCAGTCGTTGGGCATTCTAAACTGTATTTCATTGTCATCAGCCCAGCTGAGAAGACCTAGTGTTCACGAGGTCAATTACTTTAGACCAAATCACTTTGGGGCATCTTTTGCAATTAAGCAGTTAGAGTCTTTGGGCCTCATTAAGACCCAGGCGGTCCGGAAATAACGGTGGCGGTAAAACTGCCGCCACCGTTGTTTCCGGACCGCCTGAGTCCGACCCCTGCAGGCAGGAGGTGATGTTCCCGCCAGGTCTGACCTGGCGGGTTTAACACCTCCCGCATGCAGGCGGACAAGGAAACACCGGCAGCATTACGAGATGCTGCCGGTGTTTCCATGATCCCCATTTCCATCGAGTCCCATAGGACTCAATGGGAATGGGGATTTACACCATTCCGCCTCCGTGATTCCTGGAAAACTGGGGTTGTAATGCCCCGGTAATTCCGGGAATCACGGAGGCGGAATGGTAATACAAGTCTGGCGTTAACCGAGGCGGTTTTACCGCCTCGGTTAACGCCGGACTCGTAATGAGGCCCTTTGTGTCTGGAGCAGAGGAGAGAAGCTACAGCTGTTTCAGCCATCAAGTTTTCAGCATAAGCTAAGTATTCTACAGCCAATTTTCTGGATAGACTTTTTAATTCAGTTTGTGGAAAGCTTGCCTTTATTTTAAACAAATACTTGGAACTGCCTTTGTAAATAAATTCAGCTTGGGTTTAGTATCATTTTAGCACAGAAGAGTTATCTGAATAGTGTGCGAGTGAAAATAAACTGCCTTTCATGTTTGTTACGTTACGTTGGTGTTTTTGAAGAAAACAAACGCATTAAGGGAAAGTCAGCTCTGTGCCACAATCTGCTGTTAAGCAATGTGCGCATTGGGAGTCTGCCTTTCTACACAGGAGGTTTCAATTTTCTTCAGGAAACCATTAAGCGGTTTCCAGGACTGGCGCCAGCACATTCTTGACAGCACTCGCTCGCCGTCAGGAAAAAAGTGTATATTTCCATTCATTTTTTCATTGTGTGGCAGCTTTCCCAGCGCATATTTTGATTCTTTTCCAAAATATTGTTTCATTTTGGAAAAAGATTATGACTGCCAGAATGGTTTGCACAGAGATGTGACAGTTGACATTCATGTGTGCATCGTTTAAAGCGTGGATTGCGCAGAGTCTTTGCTTCAGTAATTGTTTCATTTGAGACAGCAGGGCGCGGGTAGCGCAGCGACTGGCATTATAGGTTTTTGAAACAGGGAACTTCTTCAAGCAACTCAGGTTCACTTCAAACCCACAACTAAAGCCTCAGGAGGATTTCAGAGACAGTGCTTATGGAGTACTTCATATGAATGATTTGTTCAGTTTAAAACTAAGCCACAAGCTCAAGTAGAGTTGAACTAAATTACATTAGTGAATAAGCCAACTCTTTTCTAGGTTTTTCTAGAACCTCAGACAGTCATGGTAAGTTAAAAAGTTACAAGTTTATTAAAATGAACAGACCAGAAATAAAGACTTCCTCTGGGCAGTTTGCATAGGAGTACCAGGTGTTTAATTTCAAATTATTTTCTAAGGGGTCAGGGGAAGTAGGGAGCAGGAATGTGTGTATGAGTGTTGTAATTAGAAAGACATGATCTCTTTTCTTTCTTTCCTCTACCGATCCACAAGAAGTAGTTGAAGGAGATCTGGGATTGTATTATGTTATCCTCTTCCCCTTTCCCCCTTGATTGTGCCATGTTCAGCTGTTAGTTTGGAAGTTGAGTGCGTGACACTCTGGAGGGACTGTTGGGGTTCAGCAGCTTCTGCTGACACCTTTTCAAGTCTAAGCCTGACAACATTATAGCTGGAAAAAGGTTTCATTAAGGAAAACATGTTTAAACAAACGCTTGACACAGAGGGTATACCAAGTTTAAAATGAAAAAAATCAACAAATCTTTGGCTTGGATCGTCCTGAATTGGTGCAGAGGATTGTGCAAAGATGCATGTTGAGAATCACAATTGGGTCTGAAAGCATTCCTCACAATGTATGGATTGTAAGCAGGACCAACAATACATTATTTTTGGAAATTACATCATGCACAGAATGTGTACAGTTTTAGATTTCTTGAACTTAAAGGTTTGGTCTAGGCTGGATGGAGAAGCAGCTGGAATTCAGAACAAAAGACAAGTGTATTATTGTGCCCAAATTATGCCATATGCAATTGAGCTTCAAGTAAAGAAGGATGTCACTATTACTGCTTTGACCAGGCAAGTTGCTAATGCATTAAAATACTGAAAGGGACAACAAATGAAAGGGCCAATGCATTTGTGTGTTTCAATAAATCCATGAGACAGTAATGTGAATATACACCATTAGTAGAAATTGGTGATGGCCCCATTCAAATAGTGGTGTATAATAAGGGGTGCCAAGATGTTGATTTGGAAGAAAATACAGCATTAGGGATGGCAGTACAGGAATCACACTAGATTGCCCAGCTGAATAATACAATTATTGGAAACATAACCTAATGCTATGTCACTTCACAGGGTGAATTGCCTGAGTCATTAGATTCTAAACCAAAAGGGATTTTCAGGATTCAGTCTTTTTAGCCTTATGAATCAAAAGATGTGATTTGATGTCACCAGGACAATTGCATCCTAATTAAGGTGGGTGCATTTGAAAAAGAAAAACAGCTAAAAGAAAAACAGCAAACTGAAATGGAAGCTGATGTTCCAAGAAATGTGAGGGTAGCGATTCACCAAAGAGACACAGCCATACAGCTAGAGGAAAGCACAGTAGTCCCTCCTTTATAGGATTTCCCAGAATTCTCTAAAATGGTAGAGGGCAAATTCAAGCTGCAAGTGCTTGCACAAGTGACGATGAAAGAGATCAATTGAGGAAGATAATCACATATTTCAAAGAGATATTTGCCAACGACTCCTATGATTGCAGGCTTACTGATTTGCATGTTGCTACATTGCCAGAAGGATATGGTAGCAAGCCGATATGTGTGCAACAATATAGGCTACCCTTGGCCTTTCTGGAGTCCCTAGCAGAAATAATTAAACATTTGGAATCCATAGAAATCATTAGGCCGATCCACAGTACTTCAAATACTCCCATTTTAGGTGTTCTAAATCCCAATGGTTAATGGTGTTTGTGTGCAGTCTTGAGAGAATTAAAGAAGAGAGTACCTGTGTCGAGATGGCCACTATCATTTATTGATCAAGGCCTCACTATCAACGTTAACAGGCTGACCCACTACCTTATCAGGGTGTTCGGTAATATCCTCCTCTTCGGTGGAACACAGATCGTCTACCGGTTCCCTTTCCTCCTCACCTGACGTTGAAGAGTAGCTCAGTTTCTTTCTCCTGGTGTGCAGAGCAGGTAATCTCTTCTTCTCAAGAAGGTAAGGTCGGCCTCGAAAGGAAGCCACCACGGCTCCTAAACTGGAGTCTCGGTGACCCCCTCTGCGACGGACAAAACGGAGTGAGGGGAAAAGCCAACGGCAGAAAACCCCTCCGGAGCACAGAAGCACACTGATCCAGAACCAAGAAACGATGGAAGTAACACTGCAGATCCACTTGAGGTAAGTGAGGATGGTGAGCGTAATGAGACAAGCCGAAGGGAATGAACGACTGCCGCACAGGTAGCTATGGAGAAGGGGAATCAGCAAGAACGAGGGAGAGAGAGCCAGGGAGCGAACTGAGAGCGGGGAGAAACAGAGAAGGGAAGACAGAATGCCAGGGAAAGAGGGGACGAACCAGAATACGAGAAAAGGAGGATAGCGGGCGGATCACCGCCAAAAGGAGAAGGTGAACGGAGCGAGAGCAACAGAGGGAAATCCGAAGTTGCAACGCGGCGAGCCGCCTAGTACGGAGTGGATATATACTAGGCAGCGGCCATGTTCAGGAAGACTAGACCGTAAACGTCGTACATGAAGAAACGTGACAGCACCGATCAATGGTGGCCAAGTTTCCACCTTTTCCATATTCGCCAACTACCTGTGGTCGTGACAGTATGCCCCCCTCTAAGGTGACATCCCCCCGGCTTACCGGGATGCAGATTGTGGAACTGGCGTAACAAACGGGGTGCATGAACGTAAGACCGTGGTTCCCATGAATCTTCGGACGAAGGGAAGCCTTTCCAATGTATGAGATATTCTAGACGTCCCCGGTGATAACGGGAATCCAGGATGCAGGAGACTTCGTATTCATCGTTGTTTGGGTTGGGCAATAGGCAAAGTCTAGGTGCGTCCTGCTTCCTATCGTCAGACACATAGGACCGTAGCTGGGAGGTATGAAATGTCGGATGAATCCGACTGAGCAGCTTAGGTAACTTAAGACGATAAGCAACTGGGTTGATCATAGACAGTATCTCAAAGAGCCTGATGTACCGGGGGTACAGCTTGAATGGTCGGACCCAGCGAGGTAAAAACTTTGTAGGTAACCTGACCTTGGTACTCTCTTCCCAAGCGGGTACTTGCCTTCGATGTCGATCTGCTTGTACTTTGTACTGACTGCTAGCCCTTTGAAGACTCTGTCTGGCTGTTACATGAGCTTCTCTTAGTCGAGCCAGATTGGAGTCTATCGATGGAATGGAGGTGTCCTTCCAGAAAGTGGGTATGATAGATTGGGGGTGGTACCCGTAAGTACAATAGAAAGGGCTCATACCTAGAGAAGCATGAATCGAGTTGTTGTAAGTGAATTCCGCAGTAGAGAGAAGAGATACCCAGTTGTCTTGTGACCGATTTACAAAACACCTCAAGTACTGCTCAAGGGTTCAATTTAACTGCTCAGTTTGGCCATTGGTTTGAGGATGAAATCCTGAAGAGAGAGCTCTCTCAATCCCCAATAACTTGCACAACGCCGACCAAAACTTAGAGGTGAATTGACTGCCACGATCGGATACGATCTTTTGTGGAAGGCTGTGTAATCTGAATATGTCCATTAGGAAGACTTCGACCAAAACCGAGGCCGAGGGTACTCTGGACAAAGGAGAAAAATGTGCCAATTTAGAATAGGCATCTACAGTTACCATGATACACGTACAACCTTGGGATGCCGGTAGGTCTATGATGAAATCCATAGAAATGTTTACCCAAGGACCTGGAGGGATCGGGTTAGGTTGTAGCAACCCCAAAGGTTTCTGAGTGGAATGCTTGTTTTGTAGACAGGTCCGGATGTATGTCTGAGTGTCTGCCTTCTTATTAGGCCAATAGAAGTATCTTTGGAGCAACTCAAGGGTACCGCGTAAACCCTGATGACCCGCCGCCTTCGAGTCATGTCACCACCGAAGGGCTTGCATCTGGAGATTGTGTGTAGGAAGAATCAACCTCCCTCGAGTGAAGTATAGTCCGTCCGTTATCTCGACAGGTGATCTCCCTAGGCTTGGAGTGGGTCTTTCAAAGGAAGATGAAGCTCCCCTAACCTCCTCCAGAAACGATGACACCGCCAGGATTATCCTAGTGTGGGGGAACATCAGTTCTTTCTGATACGTAGGACTGACTTCTTCTCTACGGGATAGAGCGGCAGCGACTTGCTTTTGAGATCCTGGAATGTACGTGATGGAGAAATGGAATTGAGCAAAGAAATGTGCCCATGTAGCCTGTCGAGTGTTGTAGCACTCCTGTTGTCTCAAGATTTGTAGGTTTTTGTGATCGGTGCGGATCAGAAAAGGATGCATAGTCCCTTGGAGCAGGTGTCTCCATTCCAAACAAGCCAATTTCATGGCCAAGAGTTCTTTCTCGATGACGGAGTAGTTCAGTTGACTGGCAGTCAAGGTCTTTGAGAAATAAGCTACTGGATGTTCTATATCGTGATTGGTTTTCAGGAGAACAGCACCTACGGCTGCAGCAGAGGCGTCGGTCTCCAATATAAAGGGCTTCTGTTGGTCTGGCTGTCTGAGAATGGGAGCCGTGCAAAATCGGTTCTTAAGACTGATAAAGCTGTCTTCAGCTTCCTTAGTCCAGAAAAAGGGCGTAGAGGACTTCCTCAGCAGGGAAGTGATGGGAAGCGTAAGTCTCGAGAACTCTGGGATGAATTTTCGATAAAAATGTGCTAGCCCTAGAAACCTTTGGATCTCCTTCACAGATGAGGGAGATGGCCATGCAAGTATGGTTTTCTACTTTCTTGGAATCCATGGTAACTCCCTTTTCAGAGAGAATAAATCCTAGATAGGATATGGATGACTGGGCGAAAAGCACATTTCTCCGGTTTAACCAATAGGTGATGTGACTGGAGCCTGTGTAACACTTCAGAAACCTGGGAAATATACTCTTCCTTCTTGCGGGAGTAAATCAATATGTCATTAAGGTATACCACTGTGTTGAGACCCAACAGATCAGAGAAGATACGATCCATGAACCTCTGAAAAATTGAGGGGGCATTTACCAGTCCAAAAGGCATCACTCGATATTCATAAAGCCCATATGGAGTGCGGAAAGCCGTCTTCCATTCATCGCCGGCCCTTACACGAAGTAGATGATATGCCTTCCGCAAATCCAATTTTGTGAAAATCACTGATCCGTGGACGGCTTCTAGAATCTCCGAGATGATGGGCATGGGATATCGATCCTTAATGGTCACCTGATTTAGACCCCTGTAGTCGATGCAAGGCCTTAACTCCTTAGAGTCTCTCTTTGGTATAAAAAACAAAAAGGCGCCTGCCGGGGATCTTGATGGTTGAATAAGTCCGTTGGCAAGATTGTCATCCTAGTAACGACTGAGCACTTCCTTTTCGGACATAGAAAGGGGGTACATTCTCCCAAAGGGAACCAAGGCCTGAGGCATTAGGTCTATGCTGCAGTCCTCCGGCCTATGAGGAGGGAGCACTATGGGTTGTTGTTCCTGGAAGATAGCTGAGAATTCCTCGAAGTGCCTGGGAATACAATGGATAGAGCTCTTTTCGACAGCGCATACCGTCTTGACCTTTTCAAACACTGGTCCCGGCAGACACTTCTCTTGGCAATAAGTTGAGCAAAAACTCAGTAGGTTGTCTGTCCAGTTTATAGTCGGATTATGCTTACGGAGCCATCCAATTCCCAATATAACAGGAAAATGAGCTGCTCTGATGATATCAAACTTTATCATCTCTGAGTGTTGGTGGATGGAAAGACGCACTTCCTCCGTAGTGTGGGTGATAAGTCCGGAACATAAAGGAGTGCAATCCACTCCTTCTACCTTCTGGTCTTCCTTTTTGGGAACTCGGATCGTGCCCACCTTATCTGCCCATAAGGTGTCAAGAAAGTTCCCTGCAGCTCCACAGTCGAGTAAGGCTTGGGTCTCCATCTCCTTTCCTCTGAACTGGAGTAGGACGGTGATAACCATTAAACGATGGTCTTCGGAGGATTCGGCCGAGGTCACAGAAAGAGTAGTGTAGGAACAGAAGGACGCCCCTCGATAGTCTGTCCTACCAACTACTGAGGGCGTTCGTTTCCCGACCTCCTAGGGGGTACGTCGGGACAGTCTCGCAAGAGGTGAGTGGCAGAGCCACAATACAGGCAAAGACTACTCTCTCGTCTCTTCTTCTTCTCTTCTGCTGTCAAGGGAGCACGGGTGGTTCCAATCTTCATTGGTTCTTCCTTCGGCAGTGGACAGATAGTAGGTGAGGAGGCCGAATGGTGAGGATCAGGGAAGGAACCGGAAGAGCGAGCCTTCTTCTTCTCATTCGTCCTTTCGGTTATGCGTAAATCGATCCTGATGACGGCCTTTATGAGATCGGAGAAGGTATCAGGGCAGGGAATCCTGGGAAGTTTGTCCTTTAAGTCCTCCCGCAAGCCTCTTCGAAAAATTGTACATTGGGCTTCTTCCTGCCAACCGGCCTCTGCCGCTATTCTTTTGAAAGATGACAGGTAAGAAAGTAGGTCTGAATTGCCTTGACGCACATCAAGCAGGTCTTCACTTGCGGCGTAAGCATTTTCGGTATGAAGGAATGTCAGTTTGAGGAGATCCTTGAATGCAGCAAAGTCCTGTAGTACCGGATCGGACTGAGATACCAAGGGAGTCGCCCATGCCAGGGCGTTACCCGTCATGTGGGTAATCATAAACCCTACCTTGGCATGATCAGTCGAGAAGGTGCCTTTCCTGAAAGCAAAGTGAATGTTGCATGCATCCAATAATTCCTTTACCTTTCTTTCGGTACCATCAAATGTTCCTGATACTAAAGGTAGGGGGGGGATCAGTCTTAAGCTGTTCTCGAGCAGCAACCCTCTGTTGGAGAGCGGCATTATCTGTCTTTAAAGTCTGTACTTCCAGACTCAGATTCTGTACCGCGGCGACAAGCTCCTGGAGCTGTTGTGGGGTTGCCATATCAGTACTCTGGCGTTGCAAGCTATCAACGTTAACAGGCTTACCCACTACCTTATCAGGCTGGTCGGTAATGTCCTCCTCTTCGGTGGAACACAGATTGTCTCCCGGTTCCCTTTCCTCCTCACCTGACGTTGAAGAGTAGTTCAGTTTCTTTCTCCTGGTGTGCAGAGCAGGTAATCTCTTCTTCTCAAGAAGGTAAGGTCGGCCTCGAAAGAAAGGCACCGTGTCTCCTAAACTGGAGTCTCGGTGACCCCCCTTCACGACGGACAAAACAGAGTGAGGGGAAAAGCCAACGGCAGAAAAACCCCTCCGGAGCACAGAAGCACACTGATCCGGAACCAAGAAACGATGGAAGTAACAATGCAGATCCACTTGAGGTAAGTGAGGATGGTGAGTGTAATGAGACAAGACATGAACGGCTGCCGCACAGGTAGCTATGGAGAAGGGGAATCAGCAAGAATGAGGGAGAGAGAGCCAGGGAGCGAACTGAGAGCGGGGAGAAACAGAGAAGGGAAGACAGAATGCCAGGGAAAGAGGGGGCGAACCAGAATAGGAGAAAAGGAGGATAGCGGGCGGATCACCGCCAAGAGGAAAACGTGAACAAAGTGAGAGCAACAGAGGGAAATCCGAAGTTGCAATGTGGCGAGCCGCCTAGTACGGAGTGGATATATACTAGGCAGCGGCCATGTTCAGGAAGACTAGACCGTAAACGCTGTACACGAAGAAACGTGACGGCGCAGATCAATGGCAGCCAAGTTTCCACCTTTTCCATATCCGCCAACTACCTGTGGTCGTGACACTCACAAAGGTTCAAGGGTCAAAGGAATTTACCACTTCAGATCTTACATCAGGGTGCTGGTGTGTGCCACTAGCAGAAGATATTCAACATCTATTTGCCTTCTTGTTTAACCGATTATCGTATTCATGGAATCATACTCCCTTTGGGTATATCAATTGTGGGGGCGAGTTTGAGATATTCCTGAGAAAAGCACTCCCAGATGCAGCCAAGAAGGAACTGTGATTATGCGGGTGATGTACTAATCAAGAGTAAAGACTTAAAAAGTCACCTCAATAAATTAGACATGAACTCGGTCAATTATAAAAGGCTGAGGCAAACGTATTCTTACAGAAAGCACAGTGGTGTAGAAAGAGGGGGAACTTTCTAGAGCATGAAATAAGAAGGGCAAGGGTTAAACCCACAAATGAAAATGGTTGAGGCTATTGAGAAATTAAATTATCCCACCAATCTGAAGGCTCTAAAGAGTTTGGTAGGAGTGACAAGTTATAACAGAAAATGTTTAGAAGATTATGCAGAAATGACACAGCTATTGACTAAATTAATGAAGCAGGGAGTACCCTGGAAAATGGAAAAGAACAATGTGAGGCAGTGGCCAAGTTAAAAAAGCGGTTTAATAAAATCCCCATGCTTATCTTATCCAATAAAGAACCAGGATGTATTCATAGAGATAGGATTCACAGATCAATGTATGTCAACGTGACTAAACTAAAAACAAGATGCAAATGACAAAACCATTGCATATGCCAGCAATGCATTATCACAGGTAGAAACAAACTTTAGTGAATGTGAAAAGGCACTATTTACATGCATTGCAAAGTTTATGTGGCATTATTCAAGGGGAGCGGGTAATTATTGAACCAAATAATCAGTCTCTGTAATTTTTACATAGTAAAAAAGACTCAGATCAAAAATTTTAGCTCAGTCAAGAATCACATCATGGACATTGGCACTTCAGGGTTTCCCAGTGGACGTGAGATATGGACAGAATAAAATTAGCCCAGTTGCTAAAGGGCCGACAGATTTACATGATTGTGCAACTGTCTGTGCGTGCATCTGATGACAAAGAGTTAGAAACATATTTAACTAAATTTGAACAATCTCCACGCAAGGCATTCAATGAAGAGACATGTAGTGATTTCCCAACCGTGAATAAAGATGGATGTGCATACCACATGTGGGGTGATTCTGAAACAAAATGTGTGGCAGGGAAAATGAATTTGTGGGTCAAGTGTAATGGCATTCCCAGTGTAAGCATTAGGTTAGGTTCTAAAAGCAGTCAAATTGTAGAGTTGGCTGCCATCTATAAAGCAATATACACAGCAGTAGAAATTAAATCAAATAAATTGTTTTAGTAACTGATTCTGATTATGCCAGAAATTTCGAGAGGAATGGTCACATATAATAAGAAGCCACTCAAACATGGTAAAATGATTCAACCCATAGATAAGATGGTTTCGGAGAATGACATGATCATTCATTAGAGGAAAATATGAGGTCATCTAAAAACACCAGGACAAGATAAAGAGAGGAATGACGGGGGAGATCAGTTAGCCAAGATTGGGCAGTGATAGGGGAGTTTTTTCCTTTTGAGTACCTTCTGGGTGAAATCCAATTAGATGATATGATATGATATGATATGGCATTTATAACGTGCCTAAACACAAGTGTTTCAAGGCATGACAAGGCAAGGGGAGGGGGAAACAAAGGGAGGACAGACAACGATCTTACTAGTCCAGGTGTCATTCAGATTGCGCAAGTGCATGGGAAGGGGGGAAAGGAAAGTGCGCGGGGGGAAGGGAGAGGGGAAAGTGTAGTACATGAGAAAGTGGAATAAATAAGATAAAACAAATAAACCAGCCAGCTAGTGGCAAGTGCAAGGAAGTGCAGACATAAGTGCTGGTATGGGGACTGTAGGGATTCAGAAAACGGTCCCCAGGTGCAGGGGTTCAGGGAGGCAATAACACACTCCAAATCTCATGAATTTGTAATAGTGGATCAGCCTGTGGCACAGTGGAGTTTTGATACCCCTGATCAGGATTTGATCAAGGCACAAAAAGTGGATCCTATTTTGGGTCTACTCAATAAGTATCTAAAAGATACAGAGCAAAATCCTCTAACTGAGAAGGATAGTAAGGGGAGAGTAGAGGTTAGGGTGTTAAACAATAGAAAGAGAATTTAATTATAGGATGGGCTGATGATTCAGGAATCCATGTCAGGCCAAATCCAGTGGGTGGTACCTTTGTCATTAGGGGATTGATGCTACATCATGCCCAAGATGCCAAAACTGCGGGTCACACAGGGTCCCAGAAAACATTAGACATTTTTAAAGACTATGCTTATTGGTCACACATGTCCCATGATGTAAAGCTACATACTAAAGGATGTTTGGTGTGTACACAGTTCCAACCTGCTCTCCAACACATAGAGCACCATTAATGAAAAGAGGCCTGACACTTCCATGGTCAGATTTGCAAATCAGCTTCATTGGTCATGTATAAAGATCAGCACAGGGAAACAGATATATGATGACAGTCACTTATTTAATGTTCAAATAGTTGGAGTGCATTTCAACACCCTATTGCAGTGCTCAAACAGCAGCCACATTGCTAGTGAATAATATTTTCTCTAGGTTTGGATTTCTTCAAAGATATTGGGGGTGAAAAGGAAACTACACATTTCCTAAAGGCCTTCTTCTTCTGGAGGTGTGCAACGGTGCAATAAATAAATCATTGATATTTTGAAAAGAATTGTAGCTGAAACAGGATCTAGTTGGGATGTGTGACTCTCTTTGGTGCGAATGGATATTAGGTCAACTCCGTCAAAGTCCACAAATCTCAGTCCATGCAAAATTATGACATGTGTTATGCCTGACCATTGACATGTACTGGTATAAGTCATAAATATGTGGAAGAGCTGAAAAACCATTTGCAGCATGCATTCGCATTTGTGCAGCAGAATTTAGATAACGTTTTCACATTTGATTTTACAAAAGGTAAACACAACAATTACCCATTTCTAGCATCCAAGTGCTAAACCCCTGCAAAGGGTTCACCTGTTGTCTACAGAATTGTGATGAAGGAAGGAGTTCTGACAGTGGAAAAATGTGTCCATGTTGACCAAATAAAGCCATTTCACCTAAAATATGAGGTGAAAAGGATAGAACAAGCTGTAGATTCACTGTAATAGGTAAGTAGATGCACCATAGCAGGTAAGTAGATGTGAATGGAATGATTAGGTTAAGTGGTAAAAATGAGGAATACGTCAGGTAAGTAGGTGTGTGTGAGAATATGGATATGAGGTGTGAAAAAAAGAAAGGAAATTAAAAAGAAAATAGTAAAAGTATTTAGGCTTGTAATATTGGATTTATAGGTTAATGATAGATAGTATGCATTTTGGCTTCCAAATAGGTGCAACAAATGGGGGATGTGTTTGAATTATATGTTTTTGTTACATGGCGAACTGTAAAAGTGATTAGTGTGATTATTTTGTTGGAGCTCAGCGGACGTTTTGAAAGAAGCTTACCCTGGTTTGGTGAACAAACTGTTTTGTTAATGAAAAAACGTGCAACCGACATAAAAGCCTCTTGCAGGAGCTTAGTGTGGCAAAGAGGGCATAGTGATTAGTGTGATCAGTGGGAGCAGGTGGGTGGCAGCAGTTCCTGCCATGCACATTGGTCTAGGTAGAATCTGCTCCTAAAGTTTGGTGTCACACAAGTGTGCAGTGAGAATAGAAGAAAGGAGAAAAAAAAGAAAGGGGGGAAAGAAATGGTTAGTGGAATCCATATGGAGTAATCGTGGAACTAGCCAAAATTGTGGAAAGTAAAAGCATTTCAGAGGTGACTGTGGGGTTTGACCCTTTAAGCCTCTGCTTCTGACTTTTTGAATGAGAGTATATAGAGGCGGTGTCATATGGGTGCCATAGCCGATTGTGGGCGGTACTGGAGTGCACCTTGTTGCTTCATCTGTGTGTTACAATTGTTTGTGGAGTAACCCATTGGCTACCTGTTTGTGCAACTAGGCTTCTGTGCATTGAATTTCTGACTGGACCTTATGGCCTCGCGTGCAGGTTTTCAAAGTCAAATCGGATTGACCCCTGCTAAATCATTGGACATGAAAGCAAGTATATTAAGCATGGATGACACAATGAGTATGGGGTGGCTAAGGAAACAATGGGGGGTCCCTGGAAGGAACTTGGTATTGTGACAGAGCTGATGAGTAATCTAGACAATAAGCTCCTCTGTATGCAGGGATCTTTGAATGAAGACGCAAAATCCATGGAATAGGACATTTGTCTGGGCATGCATCCGAAACATGGGAGCGCTGCAGTACATATATCTGCAGGTTTCAAAGGTCATAGTTTGTCCCTGCATCTGGCTATTTGCCCTATTGCACGGAATACTATTAAGGACTTCCTTAAAGTTTTAGACATTTTAAATAAACTGGTGGGGGTTGAAACAACAGCAATATTAGACAGGACCACACAAATGACCTTAATGACCTTAGCCTAATTGAGCATGCAGATTATATTTTTGCAAAGCAGTAAGAGACTTTGGTAACACTGTCGTTAATCACACCTGTGGGCCCTCAATTCAAGATTCACCCACTGAACCTACTAATATCTTGGATAAAGAGGGTAGGGGTAATTTGACCGATGTGCAGATAGGCACTAATTTTTAGGGGTCTAGTAACATCCACCACACCGTAAGAGAGGTGGGCAACTGCATACGTTTGACCTCACCAACCCTTTCAGCTTTAAATATGGTGCTGAATTTGTACGTCACATTATATGACATTATATGACATTATATGGGATGATGTCAGGGTGCAAATCCATTATGTTGGCTAATATCAGTGATAGGGTGGAGGAATTGTCTGCGTTACATCAGCCTATGAAACAAAAACTGAAAGAACATATTGAAGAATCATATATCTGGTCTCAGAAAGAAAAAGGGGTCCTTTCTCCTATTTTGATCACCTCTGATTCGGATGAGAAGTGTGATACAGGATGTAGCCAATTGTGGAATGGTAAGCGCTAAACAAGATGTACTGAATAAACAAAAAAGGGTTTGGAATGAAATACACAGCCTAGTTCCTCCAAAAAAGGGAATAGGCAAGCTTGTATAGGGGGTCTAAAAATGAACAAACAAAAAAAAATCTAAGGTGGTCAAAATGGCCTTCCTGGGCCATATGGGTGTAGGAAAAGGTGGGGAGTAGCTTCATTGGAACTTTACCGGAATCTGATATACAAAACTTTCTTCAGTTTTTTCGGGTACGAACGGTCGTGTTGGTGGACTTTCCTAGGTTTTTTGGGGATACCAATGTATTCTCCATTTGTTGATTTTTCAGGGTTCTCTCCAGTATTTTCAGCAGTTTTTTTGTGATTAGGCATGATTCCTTTGACTTTCCTAGATTTCATTTTGAATGTTTCCCATATCAGATTGGATTATGTGTTTTTTGATGTTTCTGGATGCCTATTTTTCAATTTATTTCAGAACTTTTTTTCAATGCACTTTCATTTGGATTTGTTTTATGCATTCTTGAAGCCTACATTTGTAAGTCATATTTATTTTCTTATTTCTTATTTTTCTTGGTGTCTGGTTTCCTATTGTTTCCATTTTAAAGCTGTTTATTTGTTTCTTTTGGTTTAGTACTTTAAGTTAAAAGCCACTCTTCGTAGATAATACATTGTTTCCAACTTTTCAAAGTTAAACACGCTTTCTTTTTATCTACTTGCCGAATCTCTATATTTTTTTTCTGTAAATTTCAGTTTTTTTCTCCTGATACCGCTTGTGCAATCAGCAATTGGGTAAATGAATGTTAATTTCTAATATGTTTAATGAAGCTCTATAGTGCCGGATTTATTGTTCTGAATGTGTGGCGTAGACTATTGTGCCCGCCTTCCGTTGAATTATTTGTTTTGGGGTTTTTGTCGATGCTTGCTGAATAGCTATTTCAAATACTTTTGTGAAATTGTGGCTTTCTTTTCCACTTTTCATTAGTACATCAATCCAATTTGTCTCAAAATAATCGAGCACTAGATGAGTGCCTAGTGGGGATGAGTGCCTACAGGGGAGGAGTGCCTACAGGGGATGAGTGCCTAGAGGGGATGAGTGCCTAGAGGGGATGAGTGCATGAGGGGATGAGTGCGTAGATGGGATGAGTGCGTGGAGGGGATGAGTGTGTGGAGGGGATGAGTGCCTATAGGAGATGAGTGCCCAGAGGGGATGAGTGCCCAGAAGGAATGAGTGCCCAGAGGGAATGAGTGCCTAGATGGAATGAGTGCTTAGAAGGGTTGAGTGCGTAGAGCAGCCGAATGCGTAGAGCATGTGGCACACAGGAGTGCATGCATGGGGCAGGCAGGAGTGCATGCGTGGGGCAGGCAGGAGTGCATGCGTGGAGCAGACAAGAGTGCATGCGTGGACCAGACAAGAGTGCTTGTGTAGGGCTGACTGGAGTACACATGGTGGACTGGAGCGCGCGGAGCGGACTCGAGTGCGCGGGGCGAGCAGGAAAGCATGGATGCATGGAGTGGATAAGAGTGCATGGAACGAACTGGAGTGCACATAGTATAGTATGGTTTGGAGTGGTTTGGAATGCAGAGAACATTTGAAAGAGCATATAAACCCATCATATCTCACCACCACGCTTACTTTCTCCTTTACATCACGACTCAACTAGATCACAGAGATACTATGACACCATTCGGTATAGCTGTTCTCATACCAACATCCGCCGCTCACTCCACATCATTCTAAGTAAACACTGCTGGTTACACACCCCCCAGCCAGGCGTTCTCCTCCGGCCTAACGCAGCCACACCCGGTCTGGGTAAATCCTGCCAGAACGAACACATACTCCTGATCTCTCAACCACCACACCTACCGCTAAGAAGCAGCTATTACACAGATACCGCACGAGCTGCACACATACCCGGTGCTCACACGCACCCTTTGACTCCTCCTCTACTCTCTCTACTGATCTGAACTTTGGTTCCCAAGGGTGTTGAACCTACCAGTACCTTCAGACCATACCAATGGTATATAAGGCGCTAAATAAATGCAAAATAACAATAACAATAACAATGGTTTCAATAATTCCTCATTGTTCTTGAAATAGTCTGTTTGAATTCATTTCTCTTAATATACTTCCACGTTTTGTTCTGGTACAAATGCTCATGAAAACAGTAGCTTTATATTGAATTTGAACTCTGTATCCTCTGCACAGCATGCTTGTAGACCACTCATTTAGATTGTCCTCCATATAGCCTGGGTAAAGTGGGAAAAACAACCCTGTATCTTTGTGTGTGCAAAGGTTTCTCTCACACTTTTTATTTGCTGTATTTCAAAATCCATTAAATTGCAATCTTAATGTATTTAAAAAATTCAAGGTATGTCTCGTAATTTTTATTTGGCATTAAACTGTGTACTAATAGAACTGTTGTTGATGTGTCCATGTACAGGATAAAACTGACTAAATGACTAAATGACCTTGGGCGCACTTCGAAAGTTCCATCAACCTGTAATTCTATGGCATTTTTTCATATAATTCAAAACTTGCTCTGTTCTGAATACGATTAATCTCCCTTCTGTTTGTTTATTATCATATAGAATAAATGGTTCCTTCTTCTGCGTAAACTGCAATTCTATGGGTATTTTTATTTCCTCACACGACTGTGGATTGGGTGGTAGATGTTCTTTTTTCTGTCTTTTACTACAGATTCTCAGTTGTAGTAGTTTAACATTCAGCATTTGTCCCATAATGTGAAATGGTACACTTTTACATACTTCCCTAATGATAGACCCACTTGCTTGTTCATTATCATGTTCTGCCATTTCTTTTATTTCGGCATTTAATTTTTTTGTTTTCCACATTAGTTCCGTCCGTAATGTGATTATATTCGCCCTCATACAACAATTAATTTCCATTTGTTCTGACTCTACCACAATTGTCATGAGTAAAGTATTCCTTCTCATTTTCCATCTCAATAATTAATCCTGTGTATGTACAAAAACATGTAAAAAGTCTGAAATGATAATTATTTTTAACCTTCCTTTTTCGTTTTTTTGCTATCTTTAAACCATTTTCTTGTATTTTTATTTACTTACCTTTTTCTCCCGTATTTATTGTTCATATAAATGATAAATATTCTCTTTTGTCTGTTTCTCTAACTAATCGCTATTGCTGTTTCCTCAGTCTGTCAACCGTTTCTGAAAATTACCTCCAGTGTCAACAAATCCACTGCCGTCCTTGATTCCATTTGTCATGATTGACATTTGTTGTTTTAGATTTGTTATTTTTTTCACCTTCACATTGGCATCCATTCAAATCGATTTTATTTCATTAGTTGTTTTAGATTTGTACAGGATTTATTTATTTATTACAGTGCACATAACCCTGAAGTATATAGGCGCTAGTTACAGAAAGTGCGTACAAAGATTACGGTAGGTGCATGAATACAGTCTGGCAAAGCAGATCCTCGTGTTACAGGGAGCTACATCAGGATGCATATATAGGTCATAATAAGGTGCATAACACAGTCTGGCAAAGCTACTCCTCTTGTTATGGGGAGTTACATCAGGATGCATATATTCATCATAGCAAGGTGTATAACACAATCTGGCAACACTACTCCTCTTGTTATGGGGAGCTACATCAGGATGCTTATATAGGTCAGAGTAAGGTACATAACATAGTCTGGTAAAGCTACCCATCTTGTTGTGGGGAGCTACATCAGGATGCATATATAAGTCAGAATAAGGTGCATAACACAGTCTGGCAAGGCTACTATTCTTGTTACGGGGAGCTACATCAGTATGCAAATATAGGTCAGATTAAGGTACACAACTCAACCTTGCAAGGCTACACCACGTGTTGCCAGATGCATACATGGGACATGGTATAAGGTTAATGCAGGTAGCACAACTCGTTAAGTGAGTGGTACAACATATGTATTTACCACTGTAACCCTCACTGCATATAACTGCACTTGT
The DNA here is from genome assembly GCF_040938575.1 of Ambystoma mexicanum. Taxonomy (NCBI): domain Eukaryota; kingdom Metazoa; phylum Chordata; class Amphibia; order Caudata; family Ambystomatidae; genus Ambystoma; species Ambystoma mexicanum. Next base: position 1,351,664,072 of record NC_090931.1, read on the forward strand.
TATTTATTGTACTTGTAAATGATTCTCATGTAAGTAGTGCGCCCAGATGCCTCAGGGCTTTGTGCGCTCTATAAATAAACAAAATTCAAATTCAAATAGATATGCAGGTATGATGTGGTGAGTAATGTGTCTTTCAATAGGAGTCAAGATATTCCTTAGCAGCTGGTTGGCAAGATCTAGGACAGGATCAGGAGTTGATGTGGTGGCAGGGGGTGGGGAGTAGAGGATGTAAACATGCCCAGGTGAAGGTACAAGGCAGGTATTAGTAAATGAGACATTGGATGCAGCAGGGAGTCGTTGAGTTGGGATGAGGTCAAGTGGGAGATGGAGTAATGGAGGATAGGCCTTGCAGGTCGACCAACTTAGAGACGACAATTCAGTGAGGGTAGAGGAAGAGGTAGCAAATCCAAGGTATACAGGTTGAAGTAGGGGATAACATAGCGTTGTACTACATTCGATATCTGCATTGTCAGGTGGTGGTAGTCTTACCAGCGTAGAGCAAATAATCAAGAAACAAACAGGTGTTCAGGCTCTTCTAAGTTGCAGGAGGTGGTATGGGGCCACCAGGGTCCTCAAGGGCCTGTACAGGCCCAGACAGGCTTCATCATGTCCCTTTGGTGTGGCCCTTGAGTGGAGGCCACCGTTCACCATCTGGCTCCATTGGCTGCCGGGTATAACGAGTAAGCACACCAATCACATCAGTCTCCAAGCACAATGCATGCAGACAAGGTCAGGCAGTGATGGCCATCATGGAAACGGCCTTGACGGGCCTGAGTGCACTCCATGCGGTCTAGGGGCTGTAGGTAAGAGGAATGTGCATTGCACCTAGGAGGAGAAGGAAAAGGGGGTTTAAATCACATGCAACGGTCATGAAGATATGGTTTTGCCGCTGATGGAAGATATTGTGGGAAATCCTACAGGGAACTTAGATCTGCTGTTGACCCTGAACAGTGTTACTGAACAGAAACTGGAAGGAGGGACTGTGGCAGTGCAAATGATAACCCTCAAACACTTTGGGACATGCTGTGGAAATTGAGAAATGGAGGGCATGTGAAAGTGGGATTGCACGTAAAGATTGCTTAACTACATGCACTTCTACATAAACGGGTCTAGATCTTTTAGGCTTTAGTGGCCCGTATAGAATTACAAGTAACCTTATCACACCAGAAAGTGGTAATGTGCCCATGTGTTTGGTGGAAGGAAAGAGTTGATTTACAGGGTCGAAAATGGGAAGGGGTTTTTTCACCCTAGAGAAACAATGTTGGGAAATCAGTCTGGGCACTTGATGGAAAATACAAACACCATGGACCTTCCTCGTGATGGGGGGCAACCAAAATGTTGGGAGGGCAGCTGATTTGGGTTCAAATGTGGACGTCCAGAGGTATGTGGAGAAAAGGGACCTGACGGTACAAGTTCAGAGAAAGGATTGCTCCACCCAGGTGTCTGGCTGTGCAATAGAGCAGAATTAGGGCATTCAGGGTGATGTACCCCAAGAACAACCACCAAAAGAGTGGGGGAAGAAAGATAAAGGGAGATCCCCACAAAGTGAGAAGTGATGTTAACCTACAGACGCAGGGGGGGACAAGGATCTCAGGAGTGTTTGAACCTGGGTGCCTTGTTGGATTCCATGTATAAACCACCTTGCCAGGGGCATAACAACCCACAATCGTTGGGCCTGCATGATGCCAACAATTTCAGTACTTATGGGAAGTGACACGCCCTGGGCAAGAAGGAAAATTGGGAAAATGGGCCATGGTGAGTTTCTCTTATTACCAGAAACGTTAAAGCCATGGAAATAGAGGAAGGAAATTATAAGTGTTCTATGCAAAGTAATTGCTTGGGATAAATAGTGGAGAGGAGGCAACAGACTGGCAGGGGTCTCCAAAAGATGCTTACACATTCATGTGGGAGTGGCAGAAATAATTTTTGAACAGAAGCAATGTTCTTTTGATATTGGCTCAAAAACTGAACGCAAGGGCATTTTGTATCATGGGCATTGAGAGGGTTGTATGGCCAGATAAAGCAGACCCTAATTGTTCAATTGTTTATGTCAAATCGAAATTGGTGTCCTGGGGGTTCTTTTGGAACTGAACTTAGACTCAACTTATAAATCTGTCTTAGTAATTAATGTGTATTGACGTTCTTCCCATTGTGAAATTATGTATATGCTTGCATTATTGGATGAACTGATGGGGTTGTTTAAAATGGAGCATCCTGAGTCAGAAGTCTTAATTGTGGGGGACTTCAACTTGCATTGTTTGCCACACACCTTGGAGTTGGGCAGAGAATGGAATTTAACAAGCCCTTACACATCCCGTCAAATTGAACAAGGTAATCATCGGAGGGAATTCGGGGAAGGGAGGGGTCTGTTAATATTAAATGGGCATATACATGGAGACATACCTGCAAACCCCACTTGGCATAGGAATGAATACTACTCTTGGTTGGATTATGTGCTGGAAACAGAGAACCTATGTCGAGATGCACACTGTCTGGAGGTAATTAGTAGTCAAGTGAGTGATCATGATAAAATTAGTCTAACCTTTAACTTGAAGAAACTAAACCTGAAAAGACAAGTTGTAAAACTATTTTTTTTAAATTACAAGAAGAATAGATTTGGCTGGAACCAAAAGAGTATGGAGTTTATGAATTGGTTTATCAGGAATTTTTGTGAGACAACTACACTCCAGATTAAGATCAAGGAACTTGCTGTCGAATCATTTTCTATGTGTATTATGAAAAAGACTGCTTTGTGCACTAAAAACAGAGAGAGGGGCTTTCACCCTAATCAACCCCATGTATGTGGAGGAGATCCAAGTAAGGAAAATGAAGATGCTCGTAGCAAGATTAAGGAAATTTAAAATAGTCATCTAAGAGAGATAATTAAGATCACTCTTCAAAAAAAAGATAAACAGACACTCAAAAATGGGCTTAAAAGTAATAGGTATCCCCTTCTCCCAAGATACAGTGAGGCAATGCTGGAAACAGTAGTGAAAAAAAACACCAGAAATGTTTGTAATATAATTAACTACAAGGGTATGGCTGAGTTGGTGATGGTGAATCCGATACCGCTAGATGCTTTGGTGAGTCACTTTCTAAATCTCTACGGAAGGGCTCACTCAGAACTTACTAGCGAGTCTACTAGGAGGTGGGATTTGGACATCTTGGTACAAAATCTTCAAGAAATTATGAAGGCAGGATCAAACTCACGTGCCCCAGGCCGAATGGTTTATGTAACGTGACCCTGAAACAGGAACACTTAGTTTGGGACAACTTGCTGCACATTCTCTTCCTAAATGTAGTTCAAACAAAAACAATTTCTTGGGCTACATCTATATTTGTTGCGATTTACAAAAAGGGAAGCCGTATGGAGCCATCAAGCTATAGGCCTATTGCCCTAATGGATATTGAAAGCAACATTTGTGCAAGATGTGTATTAAAGGAAATTGAAGTTTTGCTGTAGAAATACGGAGATACTTTCAAAATTCCAGATGGGTTTTGGGCAGGGAACCGATACTGATGCAAGTGGATTGCTTATTCAAGCATTAATTGAACAAGCGTGTTTGCTGGGGAAGGACCCTTTATATGTTGCATAGACCTGAGTTCTGAATTTGATAGCATGGACAGAGCAAGACATTGGGAGAAGATCTCGAATTGGGGTATACCACCTTACATTTTGGAAATCCTCATTTTGTTGCATAAGGTTACAAATGTAACAATAAGGCTGAACTTGAAGGTGGAGGTCTCAATGCCAACATGTACAAAGCACGGACTAAGGCAGGGGTGCGCACTGGCCACGTGCATCTTCAAACCTTATTTGGCAGATCTGGTGGACTTCTTGAAGGATGCCTCCTTCGTTGCTCTAAGAATAAATGAGGAAAGATGCTTTTGTGTGGGTTACGCTGATGACATTTTGCTGTTAGATTGAATGCTCCTTTCTCATTTTGAAGAATTTTCCAAATTAAATGGTGTGACCGTCAACGCAAAGAAATCTAACATCAATTCTGCCTGTGGTTCTGACGTCGAAATATCTGGGGTTTGGCTCATCAGGCCTAAAGAAATCAAGAATTAAAAAAAGGATTTGTGGACCAGAGGTCGTCAGCTAGCCGCACCGATGTCATTTATTGCGAAACAATATTGCTGCTTCACTATCCAACCTCTTATGTTATTTTATAGATCTTAGGTGATCCCAGTGTTTGTATATGGGCTGGAAATTATGTCTAGGACTGATAACCTGGAATTAGATAAACTAGAAGCCCTTATACTGGGAACAGCATTAATGTTACCCAATTGTGTACCCTTGACGATGATTCGTTTTGAATTAGGCTTGAATTCCTTGCCTGCAATAACCCACTTGATCCATTTTTTTTATATGGGAAAACATTGGTTGGCACAAAAAAGTTTCTCTATTCCCTATTGGGAAGGCATATGAACAACACAATGGGGGGAGGGGGGGCATCCTTGCGAAGTTTAAAGGAAACTGTAAAGTGACTGAAGGACGAAAGGAAAATGCCCACTGGAAGCCCTAAAACATGTAATGATTTTCTTTCCAGCATTGCAAGGATAAGGAAGAATTGTTTGGTAGATGAAAGCACGAATTTAATTCTCCGAAAATGGATCATTTTTGGAGATATATCTTGCAAGGTTCACCTTCCACCCTTTTGATCAGTGTAGTTACATTTTTAAAGCATGTAAAGATGATATGATTGCGTAAGGGGAAACGTTATGAACGGCTTAAATGGAAGAGCATCTGCGAAATTCGTTTGGGATATTAAATCTATGAACTGATTCCTTGTGCATCGTATGTTTTGTTTTTTAGCTTTTATTGAAAAAATGCGCTCCCGCTCTGGCACTGTAATCACTGCAGAAAATCCCTCCTGTCACAATCCCGCAGTCACAACAGCAATCGTTTGAATGTCCCAGCAGAGAAATGCAGCCGCCAGAACACAGGAACTATGCAGGATCTAGATGGGAGCTTGGTGAGTTCACAGCTTCACCCCATGGGCTCAGGCCACAACCCCCATTGCAAAGCCAGTTATATGGGCTATAACTTGTGATCACCTGGGTGTGGACCAGGTCAGGCTTTGGCCAGTGCAAGATAACATGCACACCAGATGCCGGTCTATGATTGCAGCCTTGTAGGGCACATTTCTTTCAGGAAGATAAACATATTTGCAACACTGTTGTAACATTGAATGATCTTTATGGCAGTTGGGGGTGTGAGTTGTCCTCATGGGAGCTTGGGCATGACTGGAAGTTTCCCTCCTCTCTCAATTAGGGCCTAGTGCATGAATTGCTGCATTTGTCGCAGAATGTTGACAAACTGACAGATGTGTCTCCTAACTGTGATTATCAACATCTACGTAAAAATGCACTAACATCTACACAGAATGGCAGTCTTATTCGTGTCTATGTGGGTTGATTACATTGGGGTGGAGCCTACCACTGCCCCCCGATAGTGTTTGAATGCAGCTCATCTTACTCTAAAGCGCTTAGGCAGGTGGGACGTGGTCACTTCCCACCCAACTACTCATTAGCAAAAAGTAAAATTAGGCATCAGGAAAACCCCTTTATTCTTCACTCGCTGGATATCCAATGTATTTTCCTATGCAAAGCTTGCTGCTGCGAAAAAGAAGTGAGTTATCGTGCTCTCAAAGCTGTAAGTGCAACACTTATTTCTTAAGGTTGATATAAAAAAAAAGTGGGTTCTGTCTAGTTTTAAAAATTTGCGAACATCTTTGCTGCTCGTGGAGGAGAACTTTTTGCTTGGTGTGAGACCGGCCAGGAAAAAGTGCTGGAATTGTCATTGACATAAATGCATTACATCATTTTTGCAGATTGTTTAACCGTAGAAGCAGATAAACTGGAATGTGTTTCTTTCTTTTCAGTTTGTTTTCAATGTTGCAGGTGCCCAATGATCACATTTAGGGTTTATTTCTCTGTGTTTTTATTATGATCTGCGGACAATCTATAAAGTGTAATCATCTGGTCCAGTGGCTCCTTTATTGTTTAACATTATTAATCATTAAACTGATCACCCTTCTTCTGTCATCCCACAATGCCGCTAATAGTATCTGAAAGGTATGACATATTTTACAGGTAGGCAGTCTTCCTATGTGTAACACGTTTTATCATTTTATTACTACCCAATAAATGTAACTAGGATTTTGCCAATTATATAAGTTAGGTTACTCACCCATATATCTTTGATTGAGTGCCCTGTTTAAGGTGCAGTGTGCTGTATTTGCAGCATTAAACTGCCGCCATTTTGTTTAATTTGTATTTAAATTAACAATGTGACATCATACGTGCATAACGCGTGACGTCACCTCCTATGAGCATATGTAAACATACATGCGCTTTTGCCGTGATCACAATCGTGTTTGTGGCAATCCTTTAAACATAGTTATTGCTTTAATGTCTGTCTGGTACTTATACTGATTCTAAGGAATATACGGATGGTATAATCCATCACTAATTTGTTAAATAAATTGGTTTTAATAAAAGGGATTTTTGTTATCAATCCCCAACGATCATTACAGACCTCCTCTTCTTGTAAGGTCAATAGTCTCTTATTGGCGGGCAAGTGTCAACTAATACTCCTTATATTGGTCAGACTTACCATATTCCTCTGGCCTATACTAGATAGGAATTTCACCTGCTGACTAGTTATAATGGCAAGTGAGAATGTTGACAAACTGACAGATGTGTACAAGTTGTGTACACTTAACAGCAATGTAATTGATATTGGTTGGTTAGTTCCCTGTCGAATGGTCTGTAACAGAACTGGGTTAATTCTGTGTAAAGACGTAAAAATGAAAAGGGGTACACACTTGCATGGGCGAGTAGATTTTTGAAGGGTGAGTACCAATTGCCTGGTACTCAACATCGTTGTCGAGTATGGGGATGTTTGAAACTATTATTTGACATTTACTGCAAAAAATGTTATCTGGCAAAAAAAATGTTCACTGTGCATAGCTGGCCTTTTTAGTGGCAGCCTTGCCCCAAATATGAAATGTGCTTAAGGTGACATGCTTCATTTTACAGAAAACACTGGTAAATATGTTGTCACCCGTCACCATGGGGCAAGTGCATTTCTCTTAGCTTGAGTAAGTAAATTAAGGAACAGGCCCTGCAGGTCCAGTGGGATGTTTACAAATTTGCAATGCCTGAAATATTCTTCAGTTGGCAAAGTGACTTCTTAGTTCAAAAGGTTTTCTCAATCTTAGGACAATTGTCAATGCTTCTACTTGACAAATCAAAAAGCCCCTTCCTTCAAACATCAAATAGAAAAGTTAATGAGAAATATATTCTCTTCTCAGGAGACCAATCACTTTTCATCGCATTATGCTTCTTCACAACTAACACCTTAATCATGAAAAATCATTCAGAAGTTTACTTCAGTCAGGATGGTTATTCAACAGTTCATCAAACACAAGAGTGAAATTGCCAATTCTTGGCCACCATCATCTTCACAACCTTCTACCACATTTACCGTACTTAAACTTCTCTTCTTCCTGGTCCACTTGTCTTCCAGGACTAACCACTATTTGTCCCATTGCTATAATACTCGCCTGCAAGGATACAACTCCTACTACTACTGTTCGTACTCAGTGGTGAGGTTTGTTTCCAACTTTCCACACTTAACTCCTCGATGAGAAAAGTTAAACCAACAACAGCATCTAGTATAAGTCTTTGGACTTGTAACACCATCAGTTTACAACTTCTTTCATAAACATTCCGCACAGAAGGACTATAATTTGTACATGGATTTATTTGCCATTGGCAATGTAGGTTAAAATTCTCTCTTATATGATTCTTTCTGCAAGGAATGCATGTCTCCTGTGTTCTCTTACTTGTTTCCACAAAACCTATTGGCTGTTGACAATGTGATTTACAACTCCTGTAACTGATACATTCAAACTGTCTTAATATCTTTTGGCTTTGGCAATCCAAGTAATAATGTTCCTTGTATAAATATCCCTCTTTGAGAAAATGGTATCCCCTTTGTTTTATATTTGCCCTTCTTTGGCTTGGGCAATGCTGGTTAGAAGGTTCTCTTGTTTGGTCTCTTCTTTTCAGGGAAGTCACATTCACTTTGTTTAACAATTGCCACGTTTTGGCTTGGGCAATGTGGGCTACAATTTCCTTCTGTTTGCCCATCCCCTTACATTCAGTCTATTTGATTTTAAATGTTCGGTATTCAAAATGTGCTTTCTTGCACAGCAGTCTATTTTGCAGCACCCTGGGGTTACCTATCTCAGTCTAACTCACCGGTTTCTCTTGACCTGTCCTCCAGACCTGCGTCTTACACTTTGTTGCTCAGAGGGTGTTCACTTTGGCAGCTATGGGCAGCCTCTTGCTCCTCTTGCTGCCCGCACTTTCTGTCACTGGCACTCACATGGCTCCACAAGTGCTCCGGTGAAGTCCTCACACAGAGTGAGATGCAGGACATGGAGAGCGATTCTCTCCTTCAGGACAGATGGCATCTATACTGCTTCCTGCTGATGTCTTCTGCATCTCCAAGGCACCACAACCTCAGCCATATCTCCTTTGCGTCCTGCAAATGTCAAAGCTGCACACCAACCTTAGCTTTCTCCTGCTGCTTCTGATATTCCTGCTGCTCCTGTTGTCCCTGCTGCTTCTGTTCTATGGCTCTCACCAGAAGGGAATTGTTATATTTAAAGTGATGGGAGTACAAAAGATCTGGAGGCCCTTTTCACTGTTGTCAGGGTGTATAGCAGTCTTTTACCATTCTTTTACCATTCTTTTACTGTGAGGGTCACATCCAGGCCACCACAAGTCAGTGCAATGTATTGTTTGTAATTGGTTATGTATTGCATGCTTAATACTTAGAGGTTTCTAAGCGCTGACTTGGGATTGAACATGTGTTGCTCGGCATCATCTTGCTTTCAAAGCGAGCATGTTGCCCCTGAGCTATGCTCCCGTTTGGGTTTTCTTACACCTTGGTGGCCCACATGTGCTATTGTCCCAGTTTGTTATATTACTTAATTGAATGAGGGATATGAACACCACTTATTGGCCATAACACATCTAGCCCTACTGTTTTTAGGCCAGCTTTGTTTAATACCCTTATATCTTTGTTGCGCTGTTCATCATCTTCCATACTCGTGTACCAATCTTGTTATACAGCCTCCTGCTCTGCTGAAACTACCTCACACAACCCAATTATTCATTAAGTGTCATGGGACAAGGCTGCCGATGGTCACTTTGGCAACGCAGGAGGCATGTTGCTGTGCTATTCCGTTTTTCCCCCAAGATGACGGCCGGTGGTGTGAGACTCGCTCCAGTTTTCTAGGCTCACTGTGTGCATTGGACTCAGCCCCCTGGAGCAGCCAGGACTCAAACAAAACACTTTGTGTAGCTACCCCCTTTAGCAGGCGCTTCTTGAGTTTGTTTCTAGGCATTCAACTTTGCTTACCTTCAGCCTTGTGTTCTGACTTCCTACCAATTCCTTTTTCTATTCTAGATCCAGTCTGTCATTTCGTATGGCCCGCGTGCTTTCCAGCGACTCCAGACAGAGACTCTAGTTCTTTGTAGGAATCTGCTTCCTTGTTACCTAGGTTATCCAACACAAGAGCCAGTGATTAACACTTTCTGCATTCTCTCTCCTGACATTAACCCTCCGTATCATTTCACCGTCCGCGCTGAGCATTACAAGCCCTCGAGCATTCATGATAAAGACAGCGCTGCCGGCCTCCTGAGCCATTCCTTGTCACACCGAATGGCTCTCTCTCCCGCAGACCTGTGTATCATAGGAATTGGTAGGATATCTGGCTTCATGCATGGTGCAGCTCCTTGCTTACATTCTTTTCTATCCTTCTCTGTTCCTCTAAAGTTCTTTCATAATTGTCAACTACTAGTCATACAGAATGCTGCTGCTCCTCTAAAAGCTGAACTACGACCATCCCTTTTTACTAGCATTGAAGTCGTGTCTACAGACGTTTTGGCTATCTCCATAAGGAATCCAGGGTAATCCGATTATTTACTGGCCCAAGTCTGAAGTAAGGGTACTGACTCCTATGACCCACGACCTTCTTGTTACAGTTTTCTAGTTCCTTCTGCATATTGAAGACATCATCCAGACAGACAACGACCCCACTGAGGAAGGCATTCGAGGTGGAGAGATTCCTGTACTCGGAGGCGTCGCAGGGTTTTATTCCCTAGAGGGTTTTCCTGGAACTCTGCCCCTTCCTAGCTTTCTCCAGCAGGACGGTGCAGGGTGGCCAGGAGGATTCTCAATACATCACTTGCCGCATTTGTCCAGGTTATTGCAATAACCCTTACTCATTATTGTTGTAGCCAACATTATATTACATTAGGTGAGAGACTTGAAAGACAATCTGCTGGTAAATGTAATTTTCCTCTGACATTTTCTCCACTAAAAGTATATCCATAGAAACATGTAAACCATTGACTGATTCTGGAGGATATTTCGCCCAACTCTTTTGACACTAAAGTTTCTTTCATCGGTTTTTTGATATGTATGAACATACAAACTGTATAACCCACAAAATGTTCCACATTCTTCAATGGTCCTCTTGACCACTAACTGTTCCTTTCCTCTGGTGGAGTATGTTGCCTCTGCTTCCTTGAGTAATGGGAAGCAAATTCTATTATCAATTCCTCTCTGTCATCTGTTTGTGAGATCACCACTCCTAAACCCACATTAGTAACAGTGCTTGAACATATGGGTTTCGTGTCCATTTGAAGCTTTTGGGAGATGAAGCTTGATTTAATAATTGTTTTATAATTTCAACTTTCTGTAACACAAATCAGTCCATTCTAATTGGGTTTCTTTACTAAATAGAAATCTCGGGTTAATTGTCTCGTGTGAAACATTTGGAATACGTCATGAATAATCCTCAGCCATTTCTAAGAACAAATTAAGTTCTTCCCTGTTTTTAGGCTTGGGAGTGTTTTCTTATTGCATTGATCAGATAATTCCTATGTTGAATACCTTCAGTCAATATCCCGTGGCTTAAATATTCAAGGTTTTCTTTGTGGAACTGGCATTTTTCTGTACTCATGTTCATACCAATATCTCTCAGTCAGTGCAGTACTTGTGACAACCGTCTGTCCAGAATATCATTCTGGAATCAGAGAACATCTGATTTGGATTGTAAAAAGTGATGTGCATTATACGTTGGAACACCAACGCTGCAAATAATAGACCAAATGGCATTCTAACAATCGGTGATGATCTTCTGATGTGATGCAAGCTGTCAGTTTATGGGAGCTTGGGTGGAGTCTTACTTGCTGATGTGAGGTCACTTGCTGAGAATATGCACGCGTCACCTGTAGTAGACAATACTTCTGAGCTATTAGAGAGTGGATGCCAATCTGGAATTACAATGCGACTTAATGCTTTTAAGTCAATATGAAGGTGTAACTTGCCACTGGGTTTTACTCCTGTAACCAATGGCAACACCCAGTCCCACTCTTCCATCATTGTGATGATCCCTTGCGCTTACTTCACTTTTTACATCTCTCCTCACTGTAATTGCCATGTTTTGCAGTTTGTGTTCAAAGCGCTTGGATCCATGTTGTAGTCAGATCTGGTGCACAAATACGGCCTGATCACGACTTGGCCGTTACCGCCGGTGGTATTACCGCCGGCGGTAATAGCCTTACCGCCTAACTCCCCGGCGCTAGTAGCGCCGGATCACGAGTTTGACGGTAAAGTAATTCCCCATTCCCCATTGAGCCCATTCGGGAATGCCCCATTCCCCATTGGGCTCAATGGGGAATTTTTGCGCTCTTACCGCCGGCGGATTTCCCGCCGGCAGTAATAGTGCGGATTTTCGGCGGATTTCCCCCCAGCTCAGAGCTGGGGCAAAGCCCTGATTCGGCAGACCCTTAAATCCAGCGGTATTATCGCTATCGCCAGATTTAAGGGTTACTGCTGAAGTCCTCTCTGATCATCCATTTCACCTCCAACCGGCAAACTTGTAATGAGGCCCAATGTATTAAAGTTTCTTTTGGATAAACTTGAAATCCAAGATTGTTTTAGGAAAAGGGCATATTTTGCAGCGAATCGTTTATCATCTGGACCAGTTAATTTTCCTTGTAATGGTATGATGTCCATTTAAATCCTGTGAAGATCTTTGTATGTTTTACATTTAAACTAAAGGTATGTCAATGGGGTGACATGGATAATTTCATGTCCTATTGATATATAGGATATACAGTCCACCCCATCATTCTGAGTAAGAAACCAGACAGGAAGTCACCAACATGTTAATGTCACCGCCAGGGAAGTCACCTATCTGTTCTTTCTCTGATTGATACTCCCTTTCTCCTGGAACCGGTAGTGTTTCCTCAATGGACATAGGCAAGCGCCCCGCACGGGGACACAACGGACATGACCAATGACCCTGCATGGAGACACTATTCTTTGGAGATGGTGAAGTGTCCTGGTGTTTGGCATGCTCCTCAAAAAAGCCCTGAGAAAGTGTTCAAAGTTTCGGTGCCAGTAGTGTCCCAGGTCTGGGCATGAACAAGGGACTTGATCAGGACCACGCTGCTGCTGAGTGCTGATCAAATACTCTTGTAAGGAGCAGTGAAGAGGCACAATCGTCCTCCTGCTTGGAATCTAATAGATGCAGTTTCATCACAGGAGAGCAAGGATTTTGAGAGGTTACCTCACGCTCACCTTTCACATTTCTGGCACTTGCCCCCTTGCTGCATGGCCTCATTGTTAAATCGATTCCATTTATAAGGGCTACATGTGAGCGGGTCAAGTCAGACACAACAGAAGTATCTATCCTCACATTCACTCCCAAATACCCGACACCTCTTCTGTACTCCTGATACAAAACCCCTCTAATAGCAGTGCCTGGCAAAACTTAAAACGTATGCAGAAGCCAAAAATATTGGCTTTGCCACAGATTGGGTAAACAGGAATTCAGTGGCTTAGCTAATGCTTGTTTTTAACAGGACGTCAGTGAAGGACTGCAGAGTGCTTATAAATTGAGTGGCTGAAGGCAGGCTGGTAAGACATTTTGTTTTTTACAGCAAATACGTATTTACAACTCCAGTGTAGTCATCATATCTGGGAAGACTGCTTTGAACAAACACTGGCAGACCCTTTGAATGCAAAGGTTTATAGTAATACATGATTAAAGTGAGCTCAAAGACTTCTCATGAGATGGTGTTTTGGGCGTGCATAGGCAGGAACGGGTGGGAATGGCCATAGGGGCTAGCATGGCCAGGGGCAGGAAACGTGTGGTCACATAACCAAACAGCACTTACAGACTCTGTGTCCCACCTCATATGCCATTCCTCTTTATCTGTACTTCAATGTCCATCCCTCCCTATCTGTAGTCCAATACAATAGTTCCAGCACCTAATAGCCCAAACAAAAACGGATAACCGAAAATTAATATTTGATATTAACAAATTAACATATTAAAAATCGTTTTGCGAAGTGCTTAAAACATTAATCGCTGAAATACTGTAGAAATAAGTATGTCCCATTACCAGAACCTAGGGAATGGTTTAGCCAATGACAAATGCATAATTTATACGTAGCATGAATAAAGCCAGTAGCAACACTTGTGAACTGCAAAACTAAGACAGTATTGCTTCAACATGAGACAGGCAGGGGCGAGTTTTCAACAGGTCACTGTGCAAAAAGCATTGCTACCTCAGAAGAAGTCAACTCAAGGTAACAAAGATGATTATATCATTTTGTAGCAGAAAGGAAATAGGAATGCATTTGGATACGTATATTTTAGTAAAATCAAGACACTTGGTATTTGAAAGAAAACACCCATTGGACGATATGGAGTGTTAATCGATAGTGTAGTGTGACTATGAAAACCCCCCTCCAACCCCCACTCCTTACTAGCCCTGTCCCAAGGTCAGGCTCAATAAGCTTCTTCTTGTGGACCAAAACCCTCCTAATCCACCAAACTTTGAATCTAGTCTCACAAAGCAAAAGACTTCAGTGATCCACAGGAGCTGGATATCCCTCTAGTTCCCCAGAACCCTCTATGGCCACCATCAAATGATACACTGTGGCCTGGAAAGGGAAAGCTGATAAAATAACACACTCTAAGTTATCAGGTACCATGTCACAGGCATGGAAGACAAAAGAAAAACTCTGATTAATCAGTCATCTTCAATTTGTGCAGAGGTAGCAGTCACTGAAATTGCTCTCCCTGAAATTATATTCACCTGACGACCTCTGCTAAAGTGTCGAGAGGTTGTAATGTTTTGATCTTCTTAGAGGTCCAGCTTTTTTCAAAATGTCCTTCTTACTTTCTGAATATGTTTTCATTGTGTTGCCTAAAACTGCTTTTTCTTAAAAACCATAAAGCCTTGACTAAATACTACTAGACTACACACTCCCCCCTAACACACAATCCTAACTGTTAGCTGCCCCTATTTTAGATAAGGACCACTCTCTATGATACTTTTCTAAGAAGCCCTGACAGACACACAGGAGAAAATGCACCCCTAAAACATCCTATGTTATCATAAAGGTCATGGTGAATACTGTGGCCATTTTGATGATTCCTTCATGTTAAAGGGAAAAAAACTCTATTGGCTTCTGACCATTAAGCTGTTCAGTCTTGTTTCTTTGTAATAATTCAAACATCCAAGAACGAGCGCAATACACAGACCTCTTCAAACATATCGATAAACTGGCAAAGTCATCCAGCTGTTGGCCCTCCTTCCCTCATTCTGGGAAAGGGGACAGTTTCCACACCAGGAAATGCCCCAGAACCCTCCATGGAGAGACTATTCCTTGTAGATGGCCTGGAGGTGTCTCTTCACCAGGTGTTGTTCCACCCCAAAGCTCCAAGACACTTTCCATATGTTCTGGCAGGCAGTGTCTCAGCAATGGCATGAACAAGGGACACAGTCAGGACTAGGCCACTACTGAGTGCTAATCCCAAGTGATGTTATTATGGCCACTGGTGGGGTGCCCCTTACTTACTCTTCTTGCTCCTCTTGGAGTCATGCTCTCCAAATGAACACGTTTTAGTTTTAGTTTTTATTTAAGATGAGCCAGACATACATAAGCCATGGACTAGCAAAACTTCCTCCATAATTTTGAGATGGCATGATAGCTGTTTTTGGGAGGGTACAGCCGAAAAAAAACACATTGAAAAATATGGGGTGAAGTTAAGGGGATATAAGTCATGGGGGGTGTGGGGAATAGGAACGAGATAATAGCAAAGGAGGAGTTTTGGGGTGAAACACCCAAATTTGAAAAATAATATTCGATACGTTTCTTTGGGCAAATACTGTCAGCAAAAAACTCAGCGAAAATACCTTTGCGATGCAAGCACTTAGAACCATTTGGGTGGTGGAGCAGAAAGAAATGTGATTGGTTGGAATGCACATACAATCCATAGGTCTGTGTGAGCATGAAGTTAGCCTCTGAGGTCTGTGCGAGCATGAAGTTAGCCTCTGAGGTCTGTGCTGTGTGAGCATGAAGTTAGCCTCTGTCTGAGGCAAAGGAACACCCAGCAGCATTCCCCACATCATCCTTTGAAGGCAAACTGCCACCTGAGAATCAAAATGGAGAAAACAGGGGTGTCACATACCGGAACAGGTCTTACTACATTTAATTTAATGATCCACTAGAGACAATTGTCTGAGTCACGCGAGTAGGCCAAGTGGAATCATGCAAGTCTCAAGTGTTAATCCAAATCAAATGTATCCTGTCCAAGGTCATGGAATGCTATCTTAGAAAGTTCAGTGCTGATGTAACTGACTGAATGCCAGTTACATACTAACTGTGCTGTATAAGGATCATTGTTAAACTCTATGAAAAGCCTGAGTTTTCTGTGTTTGGAGGCCACATTGTTGGTTTTTCCTCTTTATTTCTGCACTGCTGTATGGAAATACATCATGTCTCTACCTTTGCTGCTTGAAGGTACCTATTGGATTACATGGCGATGGGGGTTGGGCTTATACAATGTGGAACTGAGACTGAGATTAACTAAATCCAGCTTAAACCTTAACAGGAGTAGCTGACCATGAACCCTGCATGCACACAAAGAATATTCAAAAGGCCCAATTGAACACTATACAAGGCCTTTCAAAGGAGGGCTGCCCTTGCAGTTTTATATGTCTACTTGGGCTATACAAAAAACCTACATTATTCAATTAAAGGGGCAGCATGGGTAGACACAAGAAGGGTAGGACAAACTTTGGTTAAACAAGAAAACGAGGGAGACACAGAATAATGTATGGAAAGAAAAAAAAAACACAACACAGACATAATAAGTTGCGGATCTTTGACCAAATCGGGGAAACAGATAGAAGTCAGTGAGTGGGAAGCCAGAGAAAAGGAAATGCAGGGGGTGAGCATCATTAGATTAAAGCAAATCCTCTACAATTTCATTCTGTCCACACTTGATAGAAAGGGAGTATTTCTGTAAGATAAATGCTGTAGATTAGATTTGAAAAAGCATGTAAAGAGGTGGTTCAAGTAAGGAAGAAAATGGGGAAGAATGAGTCTTGCACTCCAGAAAAGGGTAGAGCTGTGTCCTTTTCATAAATTAATTATTGGCTAAACACGTGTAAGCACTTCGAATAGAGCTCTGTGACAAAAGGAAGGCAGCCAATCACAGTTCCCAGAAGGTGGGACTTTGGGCTTGATAATAGGAAAGTGTGAAATAGAGGAGTGTAGCATAACGCATCTTCCCCATGGAGCCCAATTTCACCAATATTCCAACAAATATTAAAGACAAATAAAATTGGGGAGGAGGATAGGGAGGAGGAAGAAGTAGATATCATTGAGTCACATGGCGCCTCAAACTTAACTCACAATCACAATGTAGCACATGTGCCAATTAAGGAAGTGCAAGAGCAACACAGAAACTTCCAGCAAGCACAGCTCCAGAAGGTGGTGAGTACAAATATTCATCATCAGCCTCAATTCCTGTCAGGCCAAGCAACTGGTTCTTCCAACTCCGTAAGTTTATCCCACACCTGCACAGGTTTGATTCATGACACAGCATTTGTGTACTGAGAAAGTTACTTGGAGTGGGTGCTAATGGTCCTATCAGTCTGTTACTGGTAAATGTCCAATGGACAAGTGGCAATTTGAGGAACTTGTCTAAAGAATTTCCAAATGGAAGAACAGAGGATTTTACTGAGGAATTGAGGAAAATGATTCAGTGTTATTACCAGTCTTTGACTGATAGAAACCAGCTCATGAGGTGATCATTTTGGCTGAGTGAGGTCATGGGAATTGATGTTGAATTGGTTCAAGTGAGAGATGTTTTGATTCAGACAATTGCAACAGTGTGCCCAATAAAGACAGAATGAGGCACAAAGCAAAACTATAAAAGAAGAAGATTGAGTGACCTGATGATTATCTCAACCAATTGAAGCTTGTTTTCATG
The DNA here is from genome assembly GCF_040938575.1 of Ambystoma mexicanum. Classification (NCBI taxonomy): domain Eukaryota; kingdom Metazoa; phylum Chordata; class Amphibia; order Caudata; family Ambystomatidae; genus Ambystoma; species Ambystoma mexicanum. The sequence continues at coordinate 1,351,681,462 of NC_090931.1, forward strand.
CATAATTCTGGCATATTACCACGCTTCTCGGGCACCAGAGGAAAGTATTGGTGACTGTTTTTCATCAGGGAATGTCACTTTCGGTCCAAAATCAATTGCAAATTATTTGGGGTGGGTGAAAAACAAATTCCTTCTCTGATCTGTTTTTGGTAGCGAATCACAGTGTTTTGTGAAAAACAAAACAAAAATAGAAGCTGAGAGAGTGTAAATTAGCAATGGTTCAATTGCAGAATTTGAACCAGCAAAGGCAGTAGCAGGAGTGGGGTCAAGCATTGCTCGTGAATACGAGTGTTGGGGAGCCAGCAGCAGTGTGAGAGTTCAGAAGACGTAAAGGTTATGGAGGTGGTGCCCCAACCCACACATCACTGTGGCTTTGTGGCAATACTGCATATCGCTATTGTAAGCAGAATGGTCGTTTGAAGTTTGAGAACCAACATCAGACTGAACACGAAGCTATGGGAGCTGTTAATACCGTTGACCCCCATTTTCCAAAATTGAATGCAGAATATATTCAAGCAAAGGTTTAACAACAGAATAATGGTTCAGTATACCAAAGGGACAATAAAAACACTCTGCCTCCATTAATTAACACCAGTAGATCAAGAAGGTTCCTTCATGAAATAAATAGCAAAAATATCCCATGTCTAATAGATAAATCGATCAGAAACAAATCGATCAGAAATGGGCAAGGGCAACTTGATCAGAAATGTCACAGAAACCAAGTTCAAGCATGACCAGACATAGGCAGCTTTCGTTGTCTTGCAAGCCAAGGAAAACCAAATCCAATGTCTAATGGGAACTGACCGCTCTAACACGACCCACCCTCTAGACTCCTCACCTATGTAGATCACTGGTCACCTGACAGAACCAAAAGAGACATCAAAAGGGCTTCTGGCACTCATAGCTCACATCCTGCCAAGAACAATCAACCCTTTCATTAGTCCAGAGTCCTTTATATATCATTATGATATTAGCCTACCTCCCTAGTGAGAAAGGAGCTTCCAAAGGAAGATTACACAATAAATGGCTACACAGTTTCTTATTTGAACATCTGAAGCAGCATGTAACATTTGTAACTGAAAAGTTACCATTTCAACTTCCAAGTTCAACTTCTTGTGAGTTTTTGAATTTTGCACCCTAGAAGTATAAATGGTTGCACTATACGGATGGCAAGGGTTGTATGAACCACTCACTGACTGTGCCTGAGGTCAGCTCACAAGTAACCACTAATATGACTGTTTATCCACAAGCTATGTAAGATTAAGTGCCTTTTAGTAGAACACACTTTCGTTTGCAGAGAAAACGCTTTCACTTTAAGTTAAAAAATAGCCACCACTTAGAGAATATCTTTGTAAACAGAATTGACAATATTGAAAGGTGAACTGAGGCATGAGAGATGTTTGTTGAAGTAAGTACACACATACATGAGATTTTTCTTATGAAAATTGTGGTAAGGGATATGTAATATAATGTTGGTCTAAAAAGACGAATTACATCAAAATGGTCTTCGATGATGTAAATATAAATTATACAGCTATGTGTTATTATTCTTGCTGTATTCACTGTGGTTTTGAGTTATAAATAAAGGATTTAACCCAAAAGAAAATAAGCTGGAAAAAGATTGTTTATCATTAGATTGTGCATGATTGTAAATATAAATACACCTAGATGCATGCCATTCAGTCAAATCATCTAATGCAGGGGTGAACAACTGGTTTCACTGGAGGGACGAATGTTCCAAGAAGCCCCAGACAGCGGGTCAAACTAACCATGGGAATGATCCTATGGTAGGGGCATTGGTGAAAACATGTGAGTGAAAAAAAACATGGATTTTAGTGTGTTTTTTTATTTTTCTTTGGTTTACTATAACACATGATACATACCCTTTTAATGGCATTACAACTTTGATTTAGTTGTATCATGCGACTGAAGCCACGTTTCTAAATAGAAGTAAACATGCACATATCATGAGGAAAAGACAAAGACTGGACCACAGAGGCTTCACACACCTTCCATGGCAGACTTATTGACTGACTTTATGCAAGGCAACACTGCATCATTACACTCCTGTGAAATGGAGGGCCATCAATTATGCCTTGAAGGGCCGCATGGAGAATGCATCTTACATCACAAGTTTTAACTAATGTCCAGTGCTGACCAAGTGAGTAGAAATAACTCAATATAAAATGGGCAAAATGTAAAAGTCCCTTTAAAAAGAATCAAACACGCCAAGAAACATGTTTTGGATGGTTCCCACTCATGAAGGTCTATCATGTTTTAGATAACCATACCAAGGACAGTACAGCACCAACATGCAAGGGGAGTCTACTCTGAATAAGACAAATGTCGGACAGTATAAAAATATGGGCACCTTTATTCAGTTCTCCAAACCTGCATGGAAACAAAAGCTCTTAATATCCCTATGAAACAACATATAGCAAAGAAGCAAGCAGCCCCTTTTAGTGAAAGGTATTCCACGCATGCCCAATAAGGCCTGGCAACAACATTTTAGTTAGGCTATAAAATACATTTGTAATAGTAGCCAGTGGACTATTAACAGCCTCCTGATCTATATGCGAGAGGAAATCCCCTGCATCAGGAACGGAACGCCCAGCCATAGGACTGGGATTGCAGAATGAACAACGTAACATTCTCTACATGCTCTCAGTGTCTAGCTGATTGTCACCCATTTTTTGTCAGTGCGTGACATCACAAAATGTGGTTACATCCCAAAAGCCTAACGGGGAAAGGGATTGGTTATATAGGTGAACTAAATATATTTTATATAAGGGATTAGTACATTCATTGGGTAAACCATATCCGAGGGCTCCTCCTGAGACCACCTCCAAATATATCCATTGCAAAGTTACAGGTTAGTGACAGGTGGTTGGCCAATGCAACATAGTGTAAGATTAGCATGTATGGTGGACTGGGATTGGACAGACAGGGTCTATTTAGCCTTTGAGCTTTAGATAGATACCAGGCCAAGTGCAACACCTCAAGGTACTGGAAATGATCCAAAAGTTGCTGCATGTTCCCAATAAATTACCTTCCCCAATCTTCTAGCTGTGAGAAAGGACATTCGCCTTTGAATCTGTGTTACATTTCTTTCAGTTTGATGGAAACAGGCATCTCCATCTGGCTCGAATAAATATGCACTGTCTGGCAGGTGTAAGTCATGTGTATGGGGACCACAACATGGATTTCTCTTGCCTGTAATTATGAGGATTTTAAGCTTGGGTTTCTTGCAAGTGCCCTGTCCCTTCTGCTTATCTGCAAACAGGGCCGGACTGGGAACCAAAAGAGGCCCTGGAAAATGTTGTCAAAGTGGCCCAATAATTTGCTGAACGAGCGAGCATAGCGCGTGAGCCCAACACACTGTGCATTAGACAGGCCACGAGACACCCGGTCCCGCACCAAAAGGGTGTTAGGAAACCTGCTATTATTAAGAGTAGGAGATTGAAATTAACAGGAAGAAGGAACACCTGCCCTCCCCTGCTTCCAAGATGGTGCCAACTGAAGGGTATTTCTAGGCACTTTAAAAGGGCTAGGGTCAATCCCCAGGCCATGAATGAGTCCGGTGTTGTCTTCCCCCGGACCTTCCTCTGATTCTGTGTTAACTGACTCGTAGCTTGGGTCCTTTGTTGGGCCAAAGCACAGGTAGGCAAATACGAGCTGAGGCTGTTAGGGAAAATGGGCACCGTGAAATCAATGCCAACTGCTTAGTGCTTCTGGGGCCCCTGACCATGGCACGGTTGTCCCCCATCCCCTCTCCAAGCATAGCCCTGGGCTCTGGCAGATGTAGGCCCCCAGGGTGTGTGGTAGTCACTAGTCACATTCTGTGAAGATTTTCATTGGATCTGCTATTTGCTCTCACTCTAACTGGCTTTGTGAGGGAAGATGAAAACTCTGTACACTTGTCCCTGCACATGCTTTCTGTGCCCGAATGTGTGCAAACAGATAGGAACTATGTGAACATGATTCTGAGGGCCCTCTCAATGGGTTAACGTGTGCAGGGGATAGGAGCTATGTGTAAAGGCTTCTGAGAGTGCTATCAATAGCACAGGGTGTGCACAGAGGTAGAGGCTGTGTGTACAGGCCCCCGAGAGCACACATACAACAGTACCATGTGTACAGGGTGATGGGGGCTATGTGTAGGCGTCTGAGAGCACTCTCAATAGCCCTGGGTTAGTAGGGAGGTAAGCGCTATGTGTGCTCCCCTGAGAATGCTCTCAATGGCCGTGTGTCTTTATAGAGGTAGGTGCTATGTTCACAGGCATGAGAGAGAGCTCTCAAGTGATCTGTATGAATGTAGGAGCTATGCATACATGTAAGTGCTCTTGTGGGTGAAGGGAGGTAGTGGACATGCATAGAGGTGTGGGACTGCTTGCATGGGGTCTGGGTATGAAGGGATGTAAACAGAGTCCTGGGGTGTTCCTAGTGACCCTGTTTGTGCACGCTTGTAGGAGTCATGTGCACAGGCCACTAATAACTCTTTGTTGTGGGGTATGCATGGCAGTAGGTGCTATGTACACAGCAGGACAGCTGCTTGAACACATTGTACCCTAGAGGCAGGCAGGCCAAGGGCCAGTGCCACGCCTGTTTGCCCACAATCCACAGTGCACAACGTGCAGGAAACTGGTATGAAACACACATGACGTGATTTAGGCTTGGTGCCCCAGCCAGCTCCTGAGGGTGTTTGGGGGGAGCTTCTGTGCTATTAATTCCCACCAGGCTTTGTGGATGTGCTGCAGAGGCAGGGCACTGGGCAGGTGCATTAGACAGGTCCCTGGATTTGAAACACAGCAGGCAAAGTTTGTGTGACAGGGCAGTGTGCAAAGAACAGGCAGACAATGTGCACAAAGGCCTGCCTCAGGGCATGCAATGCAAAGTGCATGGGAGGGAAACTTAAGTGCAATTATGCAATCCTCACTGTGCGAGGATTGGTCAAAGAGATCACACTGTGGAAAGAAAGATGTAGGGACACTGAGTAGGTCATTGGTACAGGAAACGTAACCAAATGTGTAAAGTGCATCCTCTGCATACATACTATGTTCAAGGGCCAAGAACAATTTGGGCCTGTACCCATTAAAAAACGTTTTGTGATGAATCATTCCCATTGCGTAATAAACAGACTTTGGGACACTGGGTAATGCTAATGCCCACCCATTACTTAGTTATGTGATGCCAACGCATGAATTGCAAAATATACACGCAGGGGGCGCGTCTCCCGTGATTTGCACCATGCACACAGTGGAAATACACTCCTCCCATATAATTTGCAAAATGTGCATTTCGGAAACACACTTAGTAAGTGCATATGATATGACTGGTGATATACACGGACTTCAGGAATACACAGACTCCACACCCTCATGGCCAGTTGCACCCACGTGCCCTAGTTTCACTGGACCAAGTTGGTACATTTTACTGTTGGCTCTAGAAAATAGACTGTGGGGGCATTGGAAGGATCCAGAAGAGAGGAGGGCAGGTAAGCCTGGAGAGGAGAGGAAAGAAGGAGGTAAAAGTACCAGAGAAGAACTAGCAAGTGATGGCCACTCAGCGGTGTTACCCAAAATACTCATGCGAGTCTATCTGTCCTCCCCACTGCGACCTTGGCATGAACAGGTGTGTGCTCCTTCAAGGAGCTGACTTTGACACTCTCTTCTGACAGCTGTGGCTCTCCTCTGCCCCATTTCAAAATGTGCTCTGCGGAAACTCTTTCAATAACTCTAACAACTCAAGGACACCACTACAACACGTGGCTGTGTGGATTGCAAGTTAGAGCCACGGAAATTGTCTACCAAACCCCGACTAACAATATAACATTATGTCAAAAAACGAAAGTCAGGAAAACACAGCCAAAATGTGCACATCAGTGAAAACCACAAACAAGTAAAAATGAACCTACAAGTACGTTTCAACTATTATTTTACATTGGATAACATGGCAATGCACCCATTCATTTAACAAAGAATGTATGCGAGGATCAATCTAACCTGGTGTGATACCTCAGTCAAGCAAATGGTGGCCTGATTCGAATCGGTGTCAGTGAATTGGCCATTGTGGATACAGGTGGTGTATCCACAATTGATGCTGAAGCAAGATAAGCAGATATTATGCATATTTCAAGCTCGTTAACATGTCTCCACGAATAACAGCAGCTGTACACTTATGTTTCCCATGTGCTTAGGTTTGTGTTAAGTGTAAATGGTCTGGGTATTCAATGTACTTGTGTTGTAGGTTCTTTTGTGAAGGGTGTGGTTGATTACTTTTCTCCATGTGGAAAGTAGGTCTTGTTTAAAGTGTTCTTAATGTGACACTAGCCTTGTATCAATCAGTGGCATCGTCGGGGGGCTTCATTGAACTCTCAACCTTAATTACACTCGTCCAGAGTTCGAAAATGTAACGTCCAGTCACTTATGTGAAGTATTGACTCGGATTAGTGTTTTTTAGATTTAAGTTTTTTTTTCTTCCCTTTTTTAGCCAGTGCTTCAGTGAAAAGTGCCATTCAGTAAGTTACACTACATCCATACCTTAATATGAGGATAGACCCCGCATTAAGCCTGCGGGCAGTGGCATTACATTGCCCCTTGTGCGCAACTACACTCAGCAGAAGATACAATGGGAGAGTGGGGCACTCAGCACGCAAAAATAATTCTTACCTTTCAGTCGGCAGTCTGGCTGCTGCCCTCAGCCTCAGCCACAGCCTCCCTCGAGTCGCCTCCTGCTTCTGCTGTCTGCTGATGGATTAGGGTGACCAGATTTCCAAAACGAAAAACTGGGACGACCAACAACATAAAAGAGGGAGTAACACGTTGCAGCCCACCAATTACCGCCCCTCCCCAACCAGTGGTGTAGCACATGGTCTGGGGGCCTCCCTGCAAGCCATGCTGAGGGCCCCCCCCAACTCGGCAACAAATCACGGGTCGCTCCACACGCTGGGCCGGCCTAGATTACCACGCTTGCGCAATACGCACAAACGTGTTGATGAAGGGGTATACCACACACTGCACTAGAAGAAAGATATAAATATGTGTTTTAATGCTATATACACCACACTTTCTGAGAAAAATTGGCTAAAAAGCCACAGTGTTTGGTATTGTTGTGTAGGGTAACAGCAATCCAATACATGCAAGTCACCAACAGTGTACATGAACATTAATGCTTTGCTATTAAAAATGCCATGCCACAATGAAAACATGTCCAACTGGCTGCACAATGTAGACCAGTGTAGACACATAATAACATTACAGTAAAGCATGCCAGGCAACATTAAGACATGCCTAGACTGGTTGCACCAAAATGCCAGTCGAAGCAATAAGACTCATAAAGAAGAGAGCACACATTCAAGCCTGCGTCTCTGCGGCCTCTAACAAGACAGCCAAACTCTTTAAAATCTGCAAGGAACTGGCCAATCCTGTTGCGGTTTCTACCTCTCCTGTTCCCTGACAGGTCCTCTGTACAGCTTTGGCCTCTCGCTTCTCTGCTAAAACTCAGAACATCCTGTCCACTATCTCCTCTTCCTCTCCCTCTTCCTCTCTCGGCCCTCTTTGGCCATCTCTCCCTCTCCTCCTCCTTTCTCCTCTTTCTCTCTAACACCTGACTAGGTTTCTAGACAAGTCCCACCTATGGAAGTGTCGGCAAAACAGGTGCTCGCCTGCTCCTCCAGAACCATTAAGGACCACATTGACACCCTTGATCCATTTCTGTAATCATACTTTTGCCACTGGAACTTTCCCCTCTCCCAAACTCTTGGAAAAGCTGGCCAACTGCCAGCTTACACTCCAAACTGAATCTGTTGGTTGTCTCCATGACCATCAGTCTGGCTTAAGAGCTGCCAGAGGCACTGAAACTGCTCTCCTGAACACCTGTGAAGATCTGATCTCTAACCTTGATTCCAGCATTCCTTCTGTCCTCATTATCCTGGAACTTTCCTCTGCTTTCGACACGGTCAACCATGCCATCCTGATCAATTGACTCTGTGAGAACCTGGGCATCATGGATCAGGCCCTGGAGTGGCTGACCTCCTTCCTTTTGGACCGCCCCTCCCAGGTCCAACTTGGTCCCTTTCACTCCGTCACCTCTCTCTACATGTAGCGTTCTACAGGGCTTTATCCTCTCACCCTGGTTTTTCAACCTCTACTTGGCCCCTTTGACCCACCTAATCACTACCATGTCCTCTAATTTACAGTGTTATGCGGATGACACTCAGCTTTCCTTCAGGCTCCCCTCAGCCTCTCCTCTCTCGCTCATTCCTGGTGTCATCTTCAACTCCACTCTCTCTCTCTCCTCACATCTCGGACGTAGCCATGAAATCCCACTACAAGCTGCACCACCTCAACGGGACTGTTACATTTTTCACTTTCCCCCAGAAGCTCACTGTCTCCAGAGCTCTGGTTCTCTCTAGGGTGGACTACTGCAACAGCCACTTTCTCAATCTGCCTTCCTCTACTCTCCGCCCTCTGCAACTAATCCAGAACAGGACTGCGAGACTTATCCTTGGCCTCAAGCCCAGGGACTGTATCTCTCCAGCCATGAAATCTCTCCACTGGCTCTCGGTGGCTGCAAGGATCAAGTTCAAGACCCTTTTCATTGTCCACAAGGCTTTCTGGGGCTGGGATATGCACTACATCCAACGCTATCTGCCAAAATACCTTCCTTCTCGAGGAGCCCTAAGGGTTAGATGCTTCTGCAGGCAGAGAGTGGGGGTGGGGGGAGTAGATCCTTCTCCCCTGCAGGTGTCTCCCTCTGAAATGGCCTCCCTGACCCTCCCAAACTTGAGCCGGACCACCTGACGCTCTGGAAGCAGCTCAAAACATTCCTCTTCTCCTCTGCTTTCTCTCTATGCCTCCCCTGCTGACCTCCCTGTCCGCTGTACCAACTGGTTGCTTGGCTACCCTCTGTCTCACTGAGTCCAGGCTCTTTCTTGATCAGTCACCCTTGCACTGCCTCCAGGCCTAGCACGCATTTAGGGGCTGTAACTGTAACCCTACAGTCCCTTGTTCTCCTTGCACTACCCAGAGCCACGCTGCCCTGGCGGCACTTACTCAGAGCATTGCTGCCGTGTTTTCCCCTCCCCTCTTCCTTGCACTTCCCCCCTCCCTTTCCCCTTGCACTTCTCGTTCTCACACTTGCACGATCTGAATGACACAAGGCTTAGTAAGATCATTTTTCTTGTCCTCCCTCAGTTTTCCTTCCCTTGTCTTGTCGTGCCTAAAACACTTGTGTACAGGTGTGTTATATATGACTTATCATATCATTACATATCATTTTATCACAGATGCCCAGAAAAATATACAGTGCCGCAGTAAGAAACGGCTAGACTGGCAGAACCCAAATGTCAGTCTAGCCAGGAATTACACTTAGCAGGACTGCTCTATCAGAAATGGCCAGTTAAAAAAAAGTCATACCAAACTGAGGAATGACTAGACTGGCTGCACCAAAATGCCTCTCTAGCCACTAATACCACATATCATGCCTGCATAGCATGGACATGGGCGACCATTATGATTTATTGCACAACCCCACGCCCCACACATCCCTTCTCCCTCCCATCCCCTACCCCAACCTTCAAAATCAGCTCATTGGCCCAGAATTGCCTGCATGTCCCTCTTCCTTGTCCCAGTGCTTACGTATGAGGCTCCTTGCCTCACTGGTAAGTACTGGGATGGGGCAGAGTGGGACTAGGAGTAATGAAGATTACAGGTAGCTAAGTCAGGCATTACCTTCATGTACCTCTACCTTATCCCAGTACTTGTGCATGAGGCATAGTGCCTCATACACAAGTACTGGAATGAGGAAGAATAGGCATAGGTGAAAGATGATTACCAATAATTAATTAATTAATCAAGGCATTAAACACAAGTAGTGGTGCAACACCATTGAGCTGACTGGGTTTCAGCACTCCCTCCCCCCACTGAAATTGTGGGCTATGTTGACTTGACCTGGCTGACCTACAGAGCAGTTGCCGGACAGAAAAGGACACAGATGTTAAACGGCACCTGGGTTTTGCCGTTAACAAGGACCCGGCCCAGCAATTACTAATGTACAGCATTTCACTGTTAGTACCTGCATTCAAATACCACATTTTTTAAGCAATTGAAATTGCGATGTGGGTTTAGTACTTGCTTGCCAGGGGAGTGATTGGAAGGGTAGAGAGGAAACAGGAGACCAGTCATTCTCACAGCAGCCCATAAGTGGGTGCTTTCAGACCTAAAGGAGAGATTTAACTGCTTGTAACATTGAAGCTGCACTAGAATAGTCTCATTAAAATGTGTAAAGAGGTTAGATGCCGCCACATAAATACGTTTTCTCCTCCCCACCACACGTGAAGTTAGCGCCTCTCCCAACATTTGAAGGGTTAGCCTCCCTGAAATGTAGGTTTTGTTGTGCCCCTGAACACAAGCACACACACCATTCACCATATATACACACACACACACCCAGCCATCCATATATTTAAGAGTGCACTCTTTCACCATACAAGCACACCGAGGCAGCCACCCGTACATTTAAGTGTTCTCCCTTTCACCACACAGCCACACACACCCAGCCACCTGCCCATACATTTAAGTGTGCACCCTTTCACCATACAGGCACACCCAGGCAGCCACCCATACATTTAAGTGTAAGTTTGCATCCTTTCACCATACATGCACACCCAGCCACCCATACATTTGTGTGCACCCTTTCACCATACACTCACACATGCAGCTACCTATACATTTAAGTGTGCACCCTTTCAGCATACCCTCACACAGTCAACTATACATTTAAGTGTGGACACTTTCACCATACAGGCACACCCAGGCAGCCAACCATACATTTAAGTGTACATACTTTCACTGTACACACACACACACACACGCATAACCAGCCACATACATTTGTGTGCACTCTTTCACCATACACTCACACATGCACACGTCATGGGTTGAGGGGAGCCATAATGCTTCAAAAATTCATTTGGCCTCATTAGGACCCTGGCGGTGACGGTATGAACGGTGGCGGTAGGGCACCGGCACCGTTCATACTGTCCCGCCGCATTATGAGTTCTGCTCGCAGGTTCCCGACCTGTGTGGCACCAGCGAGCATAACTCGTAATTGCGCCGTCACCGTTAACAACGGTGCCGGCACAACCATGCTCCCCACCCCCATTCTGCCCTATAGGGGGATCGTGAGCCCGGCAATACCGCCACCCGCGAATGGGAAATTACCGGCCCATTCAGCTTGTAATGGACCGGTTATTGCCTATTCGCAGGAGGCGGTGCCATGCTCGTAATGAGGCCGATTGTTTCTTTTTGAAGTCACTCTGACTTCATAAAGAAATTATTTCTGTTAAGGACTTAACCATAATGGAAATAATTTCTTTATGAAGGCAGAGTGACTTCAAAAATAAACTATTTTTGAAGTCATAGGCTTTCCCCACCCCATGACATGGAGGCCGCCAGCCTAGGGTCTTCATGTCATGGGGTGGGGGTAGCCACCAGACTTTTTGTATTCACTCTACCCTTCATGCAGAGTGAATTAAAAAGAAAATGTTAAAAAAAAAAGTAAAAAGAAAAAAAGGTAGACATTTTTTTTTTTTTTTTACATAAGTGGGGCCCCCTTCCAGAACATGTGGTCGTGGGGCCCCACACACCGCGGGGGTTGCGGGGGCCCCTGTTACGCCAGTGTCCCCAACAACCCCCACAACCACCACCCATATTTCCAGCACTTCTCGTTTTTATAAACTGTATATGATCTAATTTGTGCCGTTCTGTCTGTGCATCTTGGCATGTTAATTCAAAACAAGCGTCTGCTCTCATTCATATTATATCGCTTGCTGTACAGCTGTTTTCAATGCAGTCTCTGTGGCACAGTTAATAAGTGCTGTGACTTATACCTGAAAGGTTGGGGGTTCGAGTCAAACCTCCAGCTCCAACATTTTGAACGTGTTAGGCGCATCATATTTCCAGAACTTCTTTTCATAAACTGTATATGATCTAATTTGTGCTGTTTTGTCTGTGAATCTTGGCATGTTAATTCGAAACAAGCGTTTGCTCTCATTGATATTATATGGCTTTCTGTAGAGCCATTTCCAAAGCAGTCTCCGTGGCACAGTCAATAAGTGCTGTGACTTGTACCTAAATGTTTGGGGGTTCGAGCCAATCCTCCTGCTCCAACATTCTGAATTGTTAACTACAATTTTAATTACCATAGTCGCGGCACTTCCGCGCAAAGAGGCCCTGCAGACAGAGGCCTACCGGGGGATGTCCCGGTGTCCCGGTGGGGCAGTCCAGCCCTGTCTGCAAACCTTCCTTCACTCAGTGTTCTTGGCCATCTGTGCCTGGTAACCGCATTGGAAGCCTGTCCTGCCAGCTTCGACTGAATCAGCCTGTTGTCTTTCTCTGTGTCTCAAACTCTCAACACTTCTCTCATCCACTCCAGCGTACCTGTGGCATCCATCTTTATTTGCATGTCTTTCTCAGTTAGTGGTGTTAAGGGTCAGCAAGCTGTTCATATGTTTTCTTGTGCGTCTTGCGGTTTTCTGCTCAGCAAACGGTGTAGGTGTGTTCGTTCTCTAACTATGTGAGTCATAAGCAGATCCTTTGTGTCTATCTGCAATAAACTAAAATGTCTGTGTAGCTTCAATCTCTATGTCATGATGTCAGTCTTGATGTCATCTGCTCTCTGTGGCTGCAGTCAGTTGACTTGCTGTATCGATTGCAGGCTCGTCTCTACTGTGATGTCATCTGGGTATAGTTTGAATTGCTGTCTGAGTGAATAAAGACTCTCACACCTGCAATACATCAACAATGAAGGAGAGAAGGGGGCCATGAACGATGCACGTCTCTTGTTTCTCTGTCGATGGGCTGAGAGTGGGATAGGTGCAATAGGGGCTATGTTTATGTACCCTCTTCTCCTTTTAAAGGCAAGCTCATACATACTTTTTAACCCAAAACAGCATCAGTTTGCATCAATTTGTAAAATGTAGAAAACGTGTTTATAGTGATAAATAGAAGGTCGCCACCAGTTTACATTAGCAGAATGCTTTACATGCATGCTTCTAGATTTAGTTAGCATCTCAGGAAAAAAAAATACAAACATTCCCACACCCCTCAGCACAGAACATCAGAAAGTTCCTCGTAGAAAGAGTGTTTATATTGACAAATTACATGATCACCAGTATTTTACATTAGCTGAATGCACTACGCGTAGGCTTCACGATGTAGAAAACCATCCTCGCACCATGAGATTATCCCCCATAATCCCACAGCAGATTTCAGCATTCAGAATTTTGCTGAAAGGCACACATTCCAAAATTGCAACATGTTACACGGGCACAGGCCAGATGCCGTGCAGGAACGAAAAGCTTCCCAGAGTTTAATATTCGAATTGATCAGACCACGTAAGGTTTGCTGAGTTCTCAAAGCCATGTTTCAGATGAAATATACCAACTTGTGTTCCTAGGCCAAACACCCAAACGTAAATTAATGAAGGTCACACCTTGGCAGAAATTAAACAGTCAGACACGGAAAAAGAATGTTCATAGAGATATAATGAATGCAGCGCAACACTGCCAGCTGTAGGGCAAATATCACTTACAGAGCTCTCTTTATCAAACAGTTATACTGAAATCTCATCTTGCATAAGCAAATTTGCCTATTTAACAGAATTTACATAGAAACTAATGAATTGGTATAGCTTCATAAAACTCATGTTAAACTGCCTGAAATACATTAACAAAATAAATACAGTTTTATGGCAATATGCACTGCACAACCACATTCATGCCATTATGAATGAGCAAAGTTTGTCAGGAAGAAAGGTCCCAGCCCAAAATTTTTGAATTTGAACAAAGAGGAACTCATGCAGGAAGGACATACTAGTAACCTTTCCCACCTTGCAATGTTACAAAATGAACTGATAATACACAGTTCTTAGAGCATGTGAACAGAATTTTACTTTATTTATTTACTTGTGTGGCACATATACAAAAGTGTTTCCAGGTGGCACAATACAAGAAGGGGGTGTACTGGCCTTGTCACAATCCTCATGGGCGAGTGCATGTAAAGGAAGTAAGTTCCTGGGGGAGGGGATAGAGGGAGAAGTGCAGGAGTTGTGTGCATGCAAGGAAGGGGGTGGGCAAGTGCTGGGAGGGCCAAAGTGTCAAGAGCAAGTCCTTTAAAAATATTATTTTTTTTATTACCATGTCTGTCTTTACGTGGACCAGACTAATTGAATTACAAACCTTTGCCATGGAGGAAACCACAGACATGTCCAACATCCTAATGGTGAAGACAAGCAACTTGCACACAAACTTTCTTTAATCATTTTTGATGTAGTCTACATTATAACACTAATGTCCATTCTCTATTGAACAATGGTATGAATATATACATCGATCAGAAGACCGTGATGCTAAATCGACCACTTTTACGGAGTCAACAGCAACCTCACTCACCTTTCAAGTAATTTTTTTAGAATATTCCTCCAGATGCAACTATACAAAATATTTATTTGTTCAAGTTCAATTTAAAACATATTGATTATTGTTATTCATCATATTAGCTTTTGATACAAACTGGTTTACATGCTTCTTTGTCAATATCGACCATTTTTAGATGCAATTTGCTTTTTTGATGGTAAATCTTTATTTTTACAATTACTGTTACATATGCGGAGCCTGGAAATGCAATGCAATACTGACTGAGTTGACTCTTGCAGACAAATCTCGAGTAGTGCACTCGACAAAAGATCATAGTACGCTTTTTAAGAGAGTTAATGTATGTGTTTTTGTTTAAGTAATAATGAAAGAGTTTGTAATTAAACTAAATCATTTAAATAAAAAATATTAAAATAATAACTTACTATTCTTCTTCTTCAACCCGTCTGGAAGATGTGGTATGCTAAGTGATAATGGGGGTCATTCCGAGGTTGGAGGTAAGGGATTACCGGCGCCTGTAATGGTGCCTATGCCGGTAATCCCTTACCTCAGTATTCCGAGTTCCCTTTGCAGGTCCCACTTTACCTCTTGCTTTTAGCAGGAGTAAATTACGGGACCCACAAAGTGACCTTGGAGTAAATTACGGCACCGTAATTTACTCCTTCCCCATTCCCATTGAGCCCTATGGGGCTGAAATGGGAATGGGGAAGGGCAAAAGGTGAATGGGGAATTTCCGGTCCCTCCAACCCTGGAATGGACCGGAAATTACTCCATTCACCATGGAGGAGTCGGAGCGGTATTGGAGGCAACCATGGAGTAATTTACTCCATGGTTTCCTCCAACCTCGGAATGACCCCCAATGTATTGATTTATACATATAGTTATTGATTAACAATATCTTTTTACATTTAAGATAACACATATTTTTGATAATTTGCAATGCTGTCAGCAAATTGCAAAGCATTAGATCAACAACATTGATGTCATTTGGGACTTGCCACGGGTCGCACCTGCAACCCCTGAAGTCTCCTTTGCTACTCCTGTGGTCTCCCTTGTTACCCGTAAAATAATAACATGGCCATGTAGTTATGGTTAAGTTGCTAAACTTATAGGAAGAGCACTTTTTTTGGCGGCTTATAACTTCACACCCCCTGGACGAATCCTCACCCAACTTTGTAAAAAAAGTATATGGCCCGCTCTAGATTTCTCTGGTTTGATTGGTGAGGTTTGGTGAAGGAGGGGGCAAAGTTATAACAGACTGAATGGAAAAAGACTTTGCTCATGCTTGCAGCCCAAACCGCTTAATGGATTTTCAGTAAATTTGCAGCAGGAGCGGTAGCTTGGCTAGAAAGTGTGCTTTTGTAAAACATGCAAAATGTAGGTGCTAAAAAATTATTGATATCTGGCTCCACTCCATGGACCCATTTCCCGGGTTTGCTCCGGGGAATGGACCCTGATTGGCCCACAGGGCCGCGTCATGTCCGTGGACATCAAACGCACCGGCTGATTGGCTGAAGGGAAGCGTGATGGGTGTCAAATCTTCCCAAAAACCCACCATGTTGTATCCACAGATATTCGCCGATAGCACAGCGGCGGCCATGCCTGGAAAACATGTTTTGGGCCATTTCATGTTGGGGAAAGGGGTTGGAAAGGGAGGGGGAGTGAAAGAGGGTTCCTATGCTTCATTTGTTTAGGTGGAAGAAGACTGTGTTGTGTCCGCGGTGTCCGCAGACACTGCAGCAGTTCGCAGGTAGGTCCTTAGGTGAACAGCTTCTGTGGTAACTGCAGACAGGCATTATTAGGGTAGGGGAGTGGAATGTAGATGATGCAAGGATTTGTGTATTGGCTGTAATATGATGTGGTAGTTTTGACAAGCTCCTGTACTCTAGGGTGCATTGCAGGTGTCTGCCCACTGGTTGAAGTACTGCAATCGTATGTGTAGAGAAGTGTAGAGGGCTGCAAGCAGTGGAATGTGAATGTTGTAAGTACTGCAATAGTATGTGTAGAGAAGTGGACAGGGCCTCTGGTGGTTGTTGTGTGTGTGTGGGTTGTGGCCAGTGTCCAGATTTGTGGGTGCAGATCAAGGTCACCTGGCCTAAGCCCTGCCCACCTTCTTAGCAAGTATAACTGCCCTGCCTCTTCCTTCCTGCTGTTAACTATTAGATCAAGGACGTCTCTCACCCGGGCGTCCTAAGCGAAGGGCAGATGAAGAAAAGGGCCATTCCTGTTTTGACCTGTTCGGACCAGCAGGACCCAGGGCCCGACCCCCTGCTCAGACAGCAGGTAAGCATGCACCAACATGTGTTACTCCCTCTGTCCCCACAGGCCATCCCCACCCCCTCTGGTCCCCCCGTGATGTTCCCTTGTGCCCCCACCATTCTCGCACACAGGTGTTGCCTGTTTTGCTTAATTCTTCTACCCTGCTCCCCCTCACGCCCCTCAAGCATACTTCTGCTGGAGTCTGTCCTGATACATTATGGTTTGACCATCACCGTCTTGTGGCCAATGCTGGATTGGACTTCATTCATTGACGGTGCGTTACCCTTTCTCAACTCTCATGCTGGACTTCCTTTGCATCTTGTACTCATGGTGGCCCTGAACCATGCTGTTCCCATCTGCATCTTGTATCCTGGCTTGCGACATTATGTGCTACTTCTGACTTCTGCAATTGTATCCCCCTCCCCTCTTGCTTCTCCACTCTTTTGACTGCTAACTCTCTGTTTCCCTTCTCCCTTTTTCTATCGCCCCCCCGTACTTTCTTCTATGCACTTACTCTATCAGAATTATCCCTGGACCTAGTATGGTAGCAACCTCGTCTGTCTCCTCCCCCGTCCCCTTACTGGTTTTTTCCTCCCCACACCCCCATCCAGCACTATCTAAAATGTTGTCAAGGCTAGTATGATAGTCACTTGTTTTGTTCCTCCTCTACCTTTCAGTACCCCTCTCGCTCACCTTTTGTTTTTCTCCAGCTCTACCACAAATGTCATCAGGCCTAGTACGGTAGTAGCTTGTCTGTTTCCTTTTCCTTCCCACTCTCCCCCTCCCTTCCTTATCTATGTCTTAGCTCTTGCACTATCTGAAATGTTGTCAGGCCGAGTATGATAGTTAATTTCACATCCTTACTGTTCAGGCCTGTAAGAATGTCATTGAATTTTCCCTTGTTCCCTCCCTTGCCTTTAAGCACTTTGAAACACATTGTGTATAGGCGCTATATAAATAAACTATCATATCATATCATATCATGTCTTTATTATGCTGTGGTGATTGTGGCCAACTACTAGTCTCTTGGGTGCATGGCTAGAGGCCATGCACCCAAGAGTATGCCCACTGGCTCCAAGTAGTGTAATAGTAGGTGTACAGAAGTGGACAGAGTGTGTGGAAGCTGGGTTAGTGGACTGCCCCGAGGGTTGTGGCCACTGGGCAGATTCTTGGGTGCATGGCTGCTTTATACTGTAGTAATTGTGGGTAGCTACCAGAGTCTTGGGTGCATGGCCTGAGGTCATGCACCCAAAAATCTGCCCACTGGCTGCAAGTAGTGCCAAAGTATGTGTTCAGAGGTGAATAGGGTGTGTGGCAGGTGGCTTTTTGGACGGGCCCGAGATTCTTGGGTGTATGAGAGTCTGTGCAGTGGGTGGAAGTAGTGTAATAGTACATGAATGGGTAGGTCCTCAGGTGAGCAGCGTGTCTGGTGACTGCAGGCAAGCTTTATTAGGGTAGGGGAGTGGAATGTAGATGATATGAGGATGTTTCTATAGGTTGTGTTATGCTCTGGTGTTTGTGGCCAGCTACTAGACTCTTGGGTGCATGGCCAGATACTTACAATCATACACTCACTATATATATTGTTGAGACACTGTACACCTTTTTTGAAGTCATTGTAGAATACCGTTGATGTGGCAATTGCAGATTTGAATATCGTGGCATGTGGAAGTGCAGGAGAAATCTGTGTTTCATTGTCTGTGATAAAAGAAAACATAACATGTTAGGGTAGGTACTTGATAATGAAGTATTGCATTCCATTTCAGACATTTATGTACTTTGTGGATCCACATAATTAGTATGTTAAAGGTACTATGCTTTAATCAAGTGTACTGTGCATTGTGCTCAGTTCCTGTGTTTGTATGCATAATCATTGGGTCTGTGCGGAAAGAAAATTCCATGCAGGGTTAAAACAAAA
This sequence comes from Ambystoma mexicanum, assembly GCF_040938575.1. NCBI lineage: Eukaryota > Metazoa > Chordata > Amphibia > Caudata > Ambystomatidae > Ambystoma > Ambystoma mexicanum. The sequence goes on from NC_090931.1 coordinate 1,351,700,070, forward strand.
CCTTCTACATTCATTTGTTGTTATGTGGCACACTCTGTTTCATTGACGTGTGCACTACTTACAGGAATGTTTAAGGAACAAATGTATGTGGTGCTGCTGTTATAAGCACAGTTGCAGTAGGAGCAATTGCAATGGTGTATGATGTTCCTTTTGGAAGTGGTGGTAATATGGTTGTAGTTAGATATCAGTTGGTGTATTCTAACTGTTTATCAGTTTCCTCTTTTCAGCAGTACCTGTTTATGTGTTTGATGGAGGTCAGTGTTTTCTAAGTACTGTAGTATTGCAACTTAATATTGCGGGATTGTGGGGGGGTTAGATACCTGTTGGCGTATTCTCACTGTTGGTAGTTTGAAAGTTGTTGAGGGTAGGTTTGTAGCACTGTGATAACTGTAGTTTGATTTTGGCAGTTTGCCTGCTGGAAGTAATATTCTAGTACTGCGGGTGCAGTAAGATACCAGTTGGTGTATTCTGGTTGTTTATACTTAATATGTGTTGAAAGGTTTCCTCAGAAGAACTTTCATTTTTGCTGGTGGATTTCAAATTGTGCAGTAATGGGAAGTAATATTGCAGTATTATGGCTGCAGATAGATACCAGTCGGTGTATTCTAACTTTTTACAGTTTTTCAGTTTTGCAGGGTATGTCTTTAAGCATGTCCATTCTTATTGGCGGATTTCCATGTTTCACTATTGTGAAGTGCCTTTGCTGTATTATGGGTGTAGTTATATGCAGTTATGAATTGATTGCAGTGGTATGGGCATTGTTAGACAGATTGTGCCTTATTAAAACAGTTGGTCCTTTTAAAAGTCATTGAGGACAGTTTGTAGACCCTCTACTCAGTAGTTTTCTTTTTAAGTGCTATGTGGGAAACAATGTTAGTGTGTGCTTTCCACAGTTGTTGTTTCTGTGACATATAATCATTGAGTCATTGGGGAAAAAAGTGTGCAGCAGCGCAACTGATGTCCTCATGGACCAGTTGGTGTATGCTAAATTGTTCCAGTTTTACAGGGCAGAAGGTTATTGTTTGTTTGAAATTGCATATCTGTTGGTGGGTCTTGGGTAGTAGGTTATGCTACTTTTGTAGATTAGTGAGTACATTTTGGTTTCAAGAATATTAAGTAGACATTTGCAAGATTTTCTGGTAATCTCTGCTTCAGAGTAATCGCAGTATCATTGCATTCAACCCATCCACATTTCTTTTTAATGTATAGTGACCTGCAGTGGTTGTGGTGCCTGTGTGGTAGATTATGCCTTCTGTTGTGAAGGTTTTCTTGCCAAGTGATACTTGCCTGTGTGTGAAGCTAGTAAGATTGCAGTTGTTTTTGGTACCATCTGCATTGCATCGTAAACACATTAATATTACATATTGGCTATGTGATTGTATCTGTAAGGTGGAACAAGTGTCTGAATTACAAGTAGCACATAATATGCCATGGTTTGCATTTTGTACCAGCTGTTGAAATGAACTGGATTCACAGTAAGGTATAGAAACATACACAAAGAGCTTGTTAGAGGCTTGTTCTGCCCAACATGGCTGCAGAGAGTGCATGTATGTTTCAACATGTATGAAATCTGGAAGATTTCATTAATAGGTATGTGTTTGCTTTCCAGTACTTGCAGTAAGTACATTAGACATTCTTGTGTTTCTTCCTGTGCGTTTATAGTGAATCCCACCATTCCCGCACAGTAGTCCAATTCCCGCCTTATTCCTGTGACACTGTAAGTGTTCTCAGGATTGTTTGTGGCATTCCTATGAAGGAGTAGCATTTGCAAACACAACTGGTCTGTGCCGTTTATGTAAATGTTTTCAACAATTGGTGGCAATTCGAATCAAAAATTGATTGCTACATTTGCATAGCAATTTACACCAGTTGTGTTGGAAAATTTGAATGGACCAGACAGTTCTGTGTACGATTCTTTTAATGAGAGTCCACACACGTTATTAGAAGAGGTAGTTCTCTTTGCTTGTGCATATGGGAATGCATTTGCCTTTTAAGTACATCCTTCTGTGGTTGTGGCAATTGGCGAAGTAACAGCTGCTTTCAATTTCTTTGGTGGTACTGTTGGCAAATCACATTTAAGTTGTGTTTGCACTAGGAACAGGATAACATTTTAGATGGTGTGTGTAGAGTGCACAGAGACTGTTGTACTCTACGATGCAAGGTATGTCAGCCTTGATTTTGCTTGCATTAAAATTATCTAGACATAGTCCTTCCAGTGTATCTAGGCATGACAGTACTACGTAACTCATGCCTTCTTTAAAGACTGTGCTGCCAATGTCAATCAATGCTTGATCTAGGGTTAGATCGTGCGATTTATGAATAGTGATGGCGTATGCTAGGGACAGAGAAAACAGTTCTATGCGTACATACAAGTCTTTGAAAAGAAGGAATCATGCTGTTGAGCATCTATCCTTTCAACTTCTGAAAGTTTGTCAAAGTCGATGTTGAGAAACTGAATTCTGTTGTCACGTGGGTATGTCTGGAAGGCAACAACTGTACCAAGAGCTCCATTAACTAAACTTTGCTCCACATCAAGGTTACACTTTAGCATTACTCTACAGTTTAAAAAACAATGTTAACATTTTCTCCAAACCAGCTGTGTTGAAGATAGAGGTTTCTAAGATATGTAATCGTGCTGTGGCTTCTTTACATAATCATACTGTGCATGTCTAGTTTGTCTGTGGAGTAAATTTGCACTATTGGTTGCATTTTTTTCAGCATTGTTTCATTGAATTGTGCACAGCTTTCTAGGGTTGGCATTAAAGACATACATTTTACATTTCTGTGTGCTAATTGTTCCATGACATCAGTAGCAGATGTGCTATGTCCATATAGTTCATTGATGTGTCTGCTACTTAAGATAGACTGTGCTTCAATAGAAAGCACACCAATCTGCATGTTTTTCAAAATGTTAGCGTAGGTCAGGTCTGCAGACTGACCCATGTTTTCAGTAAGTTCTCTGTATTGGAAATGTTGCCAGAAATGTACATTTCCTATACTGCCAAGTGTGTTACAGAACAGTTTGTGTTCTAAGGTTTTAAAAATAGGTTCACCTTTCACTGGTGTTAATTGAAGAAGATCTCCGAAAACAATAACGTGTTTTCCTCCAAATAGTTCTTCGTAACCTGTTTTAAGGACCTCTTCCAATCTGAGGTGAATCAAAGCCAATATTAGGTTGGAGACCATGCTCACCTCATCTATTAGGACCATTTTCATTTGTTTAAAAACTCTGCATAGCCCCATAGCAGCCTCTGCTGAAAGTTTGAAATAGTCTAATTTGATTTGGTGTTCTACTGAAAGGAATAGCAATCAGTGTAAAGTAACACCACCTATGCTGTAGGCAGCTAACGCTGTGGAGGCAGCTACAACAGCTGAACGCTTTTTGTTTGTCAATTGTTGGAGGAACTTGCTGATGATTTTTATTAAGAATGTTTTGCCTGAACCAGCTTGACCACTTACATACAGGAGTACAAGTTTATAGTTTTGACAGATATTTAGTCTTTAGGTATTTAGTCAAGTTTTAGGGCCTCATTACACGGAAGGCGGTAATGGTTAACGGCCACCGTTAATGGTAACGGTGACCGTTAACCATTACCGCCTTACTACGAGGTCCCTTAGCGGGTTGGTGCTTTAACGCCTGCTTTTTGCAGGCATTAAAAACCAACCCGCTAAGGGACCTCGGAGCTAATTACGGCACCGCAAAATTGCGGTGCCGTAATTAGCGCCTTCCCCATTCCCATAGAGCCCTATGGGGCAGAAATGGGAATGGGGAAGGGCAATGGCGGAAGGGGGATTTACCGCCCCTCCAACCTTGGAATGGGGCGGTAAATCCCCTTTCTGCCAAGGCGGTGCCGGTATTTTACCGGCATGAGCCATGGCGCTAATAGCGCCATGGCTCACCGCCTTCCGTGTAATGAGGCCCTTAGTCTCATGCTGGGCACCATCTTCTATTTCTTTAGTTATTTCTAGGAAAATGTTACACTGCTCATTATTGAGTTGTGATTTCAGTAGAGCAAAGTATTCTTCAGATTGCTCATATTGACACATGGGGGGTCATTCCGAGTTTAGAGGCAGCCATGGTGCTATTAGCACCATGGCTGCCTCCAAACTCGGGTCCGGGTAGTCGGAATGGGGACTTACCGGGACATTCCGACCTATGCGGACCCGGTAAGTCCTCATTTTGAAAACCATTCCCCATTCCCGTTTGAGCCCCGATAGGGCTCAATGGGAATGGGGAAGGAGCTAATAACGGGCCTTCACATTGCGGGCTCGTTATTAGCTTCATGCCCCTTAACGGGTCCCGCTAAGGGCGGCTGGTAAAACCAGCCAGCCCTAGTGGGATCCGCTAAGGGAGCTTGGAATGCGGTGGTAGGGGGTTAACGGGACCGGTGCTGTTAACCCCCTACCGCCATACTCAGAATGACCCCCATGGTGTTTTCTACTTCAGTCATGGCTAATTATGCCTTATTTACTATGAGTGGCTCTTGGCTTCCAATAAGAGAAGATTGACTGCTCTCAGGAGTGTCTACATTTAGTTGTGCTTGAAGTTCTTCTTCTTGTTGGCGTTCATTGTCCAACATGTTTTTGAACTGTTTAAAGTTTGTGTCTGTTATAGTGCTTTCACTTGCATTGAAACCATCTTCATAGGAGCCATGGGTGTCCAATAAATCTTCTTCTTTTCTCGATGGTAAAAGTTGCAGTGGTGTTGAGGTGTTTTTAATGATAGCGTCATATGATTAATCAGGCTGTGTTTGGTAAGTTTAACCAAACTGCCCCCACAAGTTTTGATTATGTATTTACATGTTTTCTCATCTGGTTTAATATTATTTGTTTATGAGAAGTTTTGGGCTATGTGGTATAGACACATGTTTTCCAAAGCAGTACACCTGTTTGGGTAGTATGTGTCCAATACATTGTTTTTCAAAATGTCCAGGCTGTTGGGATCGTTTTGGCTATTGTTTCTATGTCTTGGTACAATTTGAGAACTCTTTTTCTGGATGCAGTAGGACCCAGGCTGAGCCATACTATGTTTTCAGTGTTCCCATACAAGATTGTGGCGGTTAAATGGTCTGCACATTCGTATTAGCCACATTCTCTATGAGAGAGAATGTTTATGCCAAAGCTGTATCATATTTGTGACAGTGTTTTGTCAAATGATATGTCATCCTTTAAGTCTTTCAGCTCTGTTTTCTTAGCTTTGGTTAAGTAGGCTGTGCCAAATTGTGCAACTGCAGTTGAATTGCCTGCAATGTACTGCAGATCTATGTTTGCATTCCACAGGAGGGCAATGATTGCATTGTAATCATAGATGCACTTTGATGCTTCGGTTCTTTTTATGCAGTATGTGTTCTTAGGCGATTTGCCATTCACATTGTGTCTAACAGAAGACATGAAGCTGTTTACTTGTCCTTTTGCTGAAACTGGTCTAGGGAAACCAAAACGGCATTTGGTGTAGTATTTGCCTTCATTTTTATATTTGTGACGACAGTACTTGCCACACTTGTGTCTTTGAAACCACATAATGTGTGCATGTAGGTCACTATGTGCACTTTCGGAAGGGATTTAGCAAGTGACATATTTGTGAATGAACTGCAAAACAGTGGCATCACTGTCTTGGCCAAATTTAGGAGCATCTTTAATCCACAAAAGCATGTGGATGTGTGGTGCTCCTCTGGACTGATATTCTTTTCTTCAAAAGACATGTTGCACTTCTCTGAGGGGAGGAATTGTTTTATTACAGATGAAGTGCAGCATGGTAATAATGCAGAAATGGAATTACCTTGACACATTTAGAGGGTCATGAGAGCCGAGTTCTCTTGGTGTTTTCATGTCCATTCATGCTTTGATTTTGTTTGCTATGCGTAGGAAATCGTGCAAGTCTTCCCATGTATACTCTGTACAACTTAAAGTGACAAACCATGTGGGTGGGCCAAGGTTGTGTAGCATACACCGTAAATCTTTGTGCTGTCGGAACAAGTATTCTTTCGTACCACACATGTTTGCTAAAAGATGTGCAATAATTGATTGTAAAACATCATCTTTCTCTTACACCTTTTGAAGTAGCTGCGTAGCAGACATGTTTAAAACATTGGAACCCATTTTTAATGTGTGTGCAATTCTGTAACATAGAGTTGCTAGTTCAGGAGGTGCTAGTTCAGGAGGTGAAATATGTATTCAATGTTTCGTCTGAACCTGGGATCTTCAGAATACATTCATAAAGAGCGGTATTCTAATGCTGTTATTTGCGTGCATCTTTCATCATACCTCCCACTTTTTCCCGTAGGAAAGAGTAAAGGAATGGCTAGTGCTTCTATGCTTTTTGTCCATTTCAGTAATTGAGAAGGAGGCAACTTGGCTGTTTTCGGTTGAAGGCGTATTATCCATTGAAATGGGTGCACTTCCAAGTTATTAGTGATAGCCTGTGAAGGCATTTAGTTATTGTCAAGTTTTCCAGTGCAGTATGTGCAAAGTATTGAGGGGTAAGTAATTTCGTATTTGTTTTCTACTATAAGATAAAGAGATATATCTACAGTTTTGGTGTTTTTTTGTATAAAAGGATCTGCAACAACACACACATACTTGATTTGGTACTTCAGAAGATGTGCTTTTAAACTTTGCTATGTCTTTTTTTTACATGTTAAAGAAGGTTGGCATCCGCAAGTTTGTCGCTACTCTCTTCTTAAGTTAGTGGATTTTGTAAGTCCTGTTCACTTCCAAAATATTTGCTTTGGATGTGGTGATTTCTTCAAGCAGTTTTTTGGCTGTACCATGTAGGAGAATGTGATTTTAATGCTTCAGTGCTAAAGCAGGACTTTTGCATAGTACAGTTTCTGAACGAGATTTTGTATAGTAGAATAGAGTGTTGCTAACATTTTGATGTGGTGGAAGGTGCTTTTGCAAGCAAGCCCGGAAATGCACGGTAGTGAATTTCCTCAAAGTCTTGTGTATTTGCACACTGTACAGGAGTCCATGGTTTGTAATATTTAAATTTTTTATTTGTTTTTGGCTTTCACATACTGATTGAGGAACTGCTGCAAAGATTTAAAGGATTGTTTTCGTACGTTAGAGATTGAGGTGCACAGCTATTTGTAGACAGGATGGATTGGTTTGGTGGAATAGAGAGTCGATTGTAAGTTTGTTGGGGATATTCTTGCAATCAGCATTTCTTCTGCCACACTGGTACTGTCTACCTTTGCATACGCTTGGCCACTGCTATCTATGGACATTGGGTTTGTTTGCATACCTCTTTATTGAAATATGGTTCTGTGCTGGTTGTGTAAATACCCTCACCAGCACAGATGTTTGCAAAGGTATCTATGTTGATATTGCATATGTTGCAAAGTACTTTTTGTAGTTTACTAATTCATTTTGTTAGTGGTTTCATTGTTTAAAATTAATATAAATAATTTCCTTTTGAGGAGCATTGCACTGCATATGAGAGGTTCCAGGATCAGTTTTCTGCGGTAAGTTTGAAGGGGTGGGTGTGATTTTTCCCCTGTTTTTATAACGTTCTAAAGGATTTTATTGTGGAAAACTATTTGCAAAATGTATTTTTTGGAATGCTACTTGTGGCTATGTTAATGTTGGTAGATGTAGTGTTATCACTACTGGTAGTTATATTTTTCTTAATTAGTTTAGTTTTAGTTTTACATTTTGGAAGAGAAGTCACACTTGTGTTACTGTTACCTGGTTCCATTTTGCTCTGTGTCTGTATTAGCTGTTTTGTTTGCACATTGTATACCACGTCTGTTAGAGGTGGATGACCATTGTGCATGGTTTGAGTGTTATTCGCTGTAATTCTGCCTTGTTTTCTACAGGGTTGCTTTTTGGTAGGCATTGTTTTGTGTCTGTTGGAGAACAAATTAAAGTGTCGGTTTGGAAGTTGTGCAACGTATTTGTGTGTACTGTGAATGAGTGTCTGAATATGAGGGTAGGTTTATGTAGAGGAGTGTGATTGGGCAAAGGGCTATTACTTTTGGTTGGGAAGGTTGTACTGACATATGTGTGTGTGTTCCTGTGGGAAAGGTTTGCTTCAGTGTGTATGACAGTGTAATGTGCTTGAAAAATAAGGACATTGCAATGTTTTTATAAAATGAATGGGTATTGCCATAGGGGTGTTCTGATGACAATAGAAACAGTGGATATGTCCAATGGTGCAATGAGTGCAATGAGTAAGGGTGAAGCGAGTGCTCTGGGGCTGGATACAATTTTCTAAGCTACAATACAACAACACTGCACTGTCTGAGTAAAAGGCATAACACTGCAACAGTACTGCACTTACATTTTTGGATATGAAGAGTTGGTTTCTTCTGGGTTTTATCTTCCAGCAGAGACGTCACTGGCTTTTAGGAGGCTGTTCTTCTCTGGAATTGCAAAAGACAGAAGTTAATTGGTATGTGTGGTACATTAATAGCAGTAGGAGAACACACTGTTTTAAATTCTAGGAGGATTTGTTGGTAGGAAGAGTTAGTGTGTGTGTGTGTGTGTGTGTGTGTGTGTGTGTGTGTGTGTGTGTGTGTGTGTGTGTGTGCGTGCGTGCGTGCGCGCGTGTGTGTGTGTGTGTGCAATTGTACAGTACCACATACAAAGGGGGAATTGGAAGTGAAGTATTAGCATTGTTGTTATGGGTATGGGGGCCAGTGCTGCAGTGATAACTGTGGCCTACAGGCTGCATTTCTGAAGTATGTGAGATGTTTTAGCACTATTTGTTTTGGATTAGTGGGAGTCATAGTATAGTGAGAAAAAGGACAGGAAGATGTAGAGATTGGAAAGGAGAATGCTACTGTGAGTGAAATTTTGTTAACTTTCTTATACATAGATGCTCGCTACTGAGTGCAGAAATAGTTTTGTTGTTTCATTTGTTTATCCAAATTTAGAGATAGCACAGTTTCCAATGTACACATGCATGTCTTTACTCCCAATGGTGCATTTGGCAATTGTGCAATGTATGTTCTTGCCATGCTTTCCTAACATACATGCAGTTTCCCTTTTTTGTGTGCATTCTGGTCATTTTACGTAGGATCTGGCATTTGAATGTGCTGTGCAAATGTTTCCAATGCATTTTTTTATTAAAAAAAAGAATCACAGGCAGTGGTAGTGAAATTGAAATATGTGGTTTGTAGGTGTTATGCTAGTGGGCAGTACAAGAAAACTGTGAAAGCAAACAGCATTGTAAGTAACTGTCAGTTAATTTGAGGAGATGGTACAAATTACAGTATTATTATTGAGTAGGTTATGTGGGGCAAGTGGCAGGCACTCTGTTCACATGCATGGAATCTATGTACTTGCAATGCTTTGGTAACATACATGCAGTTTTTATTTTCTGTGTGCATTACGAAAGATATGCATACCTGTTTGTTATGTTGATGTATGTAGATGCGGATGAAACTGTATGTAGACATCTTGGAGAGATTTACAGTATTTTTAGATGCAGGTGCTTGATAATCATAGGAGACCTGTGCTCTGGGTGTTGCACAGTATATCTGCAGTGTTGTACTGAGTTGATAGCATTAGATGTAGAGAGCTAGGATGTGATTGGTGAATGGTTGACAGACTGCTTACCTGTAGCCAATGAGAGAGTGCTGCAAAGTGTGAAGTGGAAAGGGAAGAAGGGCCGCACTGTTACGAGATCCGCAAATACTGTGTAGTTCGTGGATCACAAATGCTACATCCTGGGCTTCTCAGCATGCATGGCATGGAAATGAGACTGTGGGGATTAGCCAATCAGGTGTTCAGGGTGCACTTAACAGGAAGGGAAGGTATAATTTTTTCATTGCTGTATTGATTGTGTGATGAAGATGGCTGGAGTTTTTATTTGGATAGTGGGAGGTTCTTTTGAATGTGATCTGGAGAGGTATGCAAAGGCAAGAGGGGTTTCTGCATATCTTGGTTTTCTAGGCATGGAGGCTTTATGGTGCAGTTTCTGGCTGCACTTCTCAGGCACTGCTTGCTCTTTGCAGAAATATGGCTACTTTTGGTAGCCCTGATGTTTTGGTGGTGCACTGTGGAGGAGAGCATGTGTGCTACATCACTGCCTGAATTAGGGTTCCTGTATTGAAGTTGTTCATGGAAGAACTTATGCTGCTTTACCCTACTGCAAAGGTGTTTTTCTCTGAAATACTACCAAGAGTACAGTGGAACAACCCCAATGTCTTCAATCCCCAGCAAAATGCTGGAAAGTGCCTCATTAATAGAGGCATGGGTATAGTTTTGCAACATGCTGAGATGTCTGTTTTCTCCAATGACAACATTGACTCCCTCACTGTGCACTATTTTACTGCATATGGCGTTTCGTTATCCATTCTTGAAAATTATTGTTTGTTTGGGAATCTAAGGGATGCTTTGCAGAGGTTGATGTAAAGCACTAAG